>NC_141714.1:1477500-2677500 GCF_971803275.1 Cyanistes caeruleus
GTCATCCTCAGTCTCTGTTCCCGGTCTGGACAAGGATTCCTTCGAGAATCACAGAATGATTTGGGTTGGAAGGGACCTTAAATCTCATCCCCTGATGGGCAGGGACACCTTGAACTGGCCCTGCTCGCTCAGAGCTCCATCCAGCCTGGCCTTGGATGAAGAATAAAGGCCTGGGCCAGGATTTCCAGGTGTTTTCAGCCTGCAGGCAACATTCCCAAGCCAAGGAGCCTGGAGAAAAGGGCTGCACCTGAGCCCTGGCTGCTCAGACCCGCTCGTGGCAGCGCTGGGAAGTTCTGCAGGGATGTTAATGGCAGGGAGAAAAGCCATTAAAGGAGGAAGAGTTGAGGTTACAATATTGTGCTGAAAAGTTTATTGCTGCCTGTAGAGACATCAGGTCTGTACTTCCAGGATTACTCAGTGCTTAATGCCCAGAGCCTGCACATTACTTTTGCCGGGAAAACCATTTGGGGTTCTTCCAAAACGGAAAAATTAAAGGGCTTCCCTAATAAATGAGTCCAAAAGCAAAAAGGAGAGAGAGGAGAAGGCTCCAAGCCCAGCTGAGGAGCCCAGACTGAAGCAGAAGTGTGGGGACAGGGTGGTCCTGCTGGCCAAACCCTGGATGGGCACTGCTGGACCCTGAAAATTTGGGGATGGACATCCAAAGGTGCTCCCTTCCACTGCTGGATCCTCCTCACCTTGGCAACAGCAGGAAAAGGTGTAAATTTATACACAAATTTGGGTGTCCAGCAGGAAAAGATCTGAATTTACACACAAATTTGGGTGTCCAGCAGGAAAAGATGTAAATTTATACAGGAATTTGGGTGTCCAGAAGGAAAAAGTGTAAATTTATACACAAATTTGAGTGTAAAGCAGGAAAAGGTGTAAATTTACAGACAAATTTGGGTGTCCAGCAGGAAAAGGTGTAAATTTACAGACAAATTTGGGTGTCCAGCAGGAAAAGATGTAAATTTATACAGGAATTTGGGTGTCCATCAGGAAAAGGTGTAAATTTACACAGGGATTTGGGTGTCCAGCAGGAAAAAGTGTAAATTTACAGACAAATTTGGGTGTCCAGCAGGAAAAGATGTAAATTTATACAGGAATTTGGGTGTAAAGCAGGAAAAAGTGTAAATTTATACAGGAATTTGGGTGTCCAGCAGGAAAAGGTGTAAATTTCCACAGGGATTTGGGTGTCCAGCAGGAAAAGGTGTAAATTTACAGACAAATTTGGGTGTCCAGCAGGAAAAGATGTAAATTTACACAGGAGTTTTGGTGTCCAGCAGCAATTTGGGGATGCAGCAGCAGCGATTTGGGGATGCAGCAGCAGCAGCGATTTGGGGATGCAGCAGCAGCGATTTGGGGATGCAGCAGCAGCAGCGATTTGGGGATGCAGCAGCAGCGATTTGGGGATGCAGCAGCAGCGATTTGGGGATGCAGCAGCAGCAGCGATTTGGGGATGCAGCAGCAGCAATTTGGGGATGCAGCAGCAGCGATTTGGGGATGCAGCAGCAGCAATCTGGGGATGTGGCAGATATTTGGGGATGTGGCAGCAGTGATTTGGCGATGTGGCAGATATTTGGGGATGTGGCAGCAGAGATTTGGGGATGCAGCAGCAGCAATTTGGGGATGCAGCAGTGATTTGGGGATGCAGCAGCGATTTGGGGATGCAGCAGCAGCAGAGATTTGGGGATGCAGCAGCAGCAGAGATTTGGGGATGCAGCAGTGATTTGGGGATGCAGCAGCAGCAGAGATTTGGGGATGCAGCAGCAGCAGTGATTTGGGGATGTGGCAGAGATTTGGGGATGCAGCAGCAGCAGAGATTTGGGGATGCAGCAGCAGCGATTTTGGGGATGCAGCAGCAGCAGTTCAGCCCAAAGCCGGAGCTCGGGCTCCCTCCTGCTCCTCTGCTGGCACCCAGCTCCGATCTGAAATCAATGTGAGCGAGGTGCCAGGACCTGAGTGAGACTTTGTGTCTCTCTGCAACCCAGAGATCCCAGAACTTGGTGTAGGCACTGCCTGGAAGCGGAGCAGAGTGTGGGGCAGCAGCTTTGTGATGTTCTCAGTGGGTTCTGGGGCTCTCCTGGCTGGGCCAGGGATGGTTTGTGTCCTCTGCCATCCCCAGGAATGCTGGGGGGTCTCTGTGGGTGCCAGGTTTGCTTGGCCATGGCAGTGGGAGCTGGGAATTTGCCTTGGGAGAGGAGGGTGGGAGCTCACAGCAGCCCCTGCTCCAGGGACAGTGATTCCCTGATGGCTCAGCTGGGGAAAAGGAGGCTCAAGGGGAATTTCTGGCTCTGCACAAGTCCCTGGCAGGAGGGGACAGCCGGGGGGGTTGGGATTTCTCCCAGGAACAGGGACAGGAGAGAGGGAACGGCCTCAGGCTGGGCCAGGGGAGCTCAGGGGGGACAGCAGCAGGGATTTCCCCATGGAAAAGAAGCTCAGGCACGGGAAGGGACTGCCCAGGGAGCTTTGGAACCCCCATCCCTGGAAGGATCCAAAATCCCTGTGGATGTGGCACTTGGGGACAGGTCAGTGGTGGCCTTGGCAGGGCTGGGGGATGGTTGGATTGGATTGGATTGGATGACCTTAGAGGGTTTTCCTGCTCAAATGATTCCACAATTCCATGAATTCACCAAGGAACGTTGCCTGCACAGGAGATTTGTCTCTTCACGGGGTCTTACCAAGGGAATTTAAGGTTTGGATGCTTTGGTGAGCCCGGGGTTCAGATTTTGGTGTTATCACTGTGCCAGGGACGTGGTGGGACTGGGGAGGAGCTGGGACAGGGAAGTGTGAGGATTATTTTGGGAATAATGAGGGAAAGCAAAGGAAGAAGAGGAGCGAGAAGAACAGAACAGGCCAGTGAGCACCGAGGCAGAGCCAGGCTGGGCAGGGGGGTGCTCACCTTAGGCTGGGTCTGGGTCTCTCCACGAGCTGAGTTCAGTCCCAGTTTCACCCTTTGGTGAAATTAGAAGTTGTGCACCTAAACTTAATCAAGAAGAGGAGGCAGGAGAAGATGAGTGGATTGGTTGGAGATTGCAGGGAAGCAGTGGAGCTTGGGGAAGGGAAGAATGAGCATTTAAAGCTCAGGGAGCTGTGCCATTCCTGCCAAAACCAGCCCATTTGGGAATGCCAGTACGTCCAAGTGCCACTCCAGAGTCCGGGTGCTCTGCCCACCGAGGGGTCCCAGCCCTGTCCCCCTCCCCAGTGGCAGAGCTGATCTCCAGTCAGGAATCCTGCAGAGGAAAACTGGGATTGCAGACTGTGCCCAGCTCTCCTCCTCACCACAAATCCCTGCCAGGGTTCATTAGCGCTCATTAACAGGGCTGTCCCCCAGCCCAGCCCAGCCTGACACCTCCAGGGAATAACTCGGCTTCCTCCGCTCCTTCCCTCTCTGCAGCTCCTCCTCCGTGCCTCAGTTTCCCAGCCTGGGGCTCCTGGATGCTCCTTGGCTCCCGGATTTCTCCTCCTGCCCTCCAAGGGCTGTTTCCTCCCTCTCTGCAGGAGCACTTTGGCTGTCCCTGGATCCCTGGCAGCGTCCTGGGCCGGGCTGGCCGGGGCTGGGATAGAGGAAGGTGTCCCTGCCATGGCAGGGAGGATTTTAGGGGCTGATTTTATTTATTATTTTATTTTATTTATTTTATTTTAGGGGGTATTTAGGGTCTTTAGGGTCCTTTCCAACCCCAACCATTCCACGATTCTCTGATTTAAGCACAAAATGCTTCTCCTCTCTGGTCTTGTCTCTTCAGATTTCTCCTAGATATTTTCTCTTTATCTCCTGACCTTTTCCAGGTTACACTTCTTACCAGATATTTATAGATTTCTTACCAGATACAATATACTAGATATTACTTAGATATTTACTAGATATTTTTAATAGATAATAGATATTTCTTACTAGATATTGATTATATCTGTCTCTAAGTGGATTATTACACATATCTAGTATATCTAATAGGTACAGATATTTATACTAGATATAGATATTTATATTAGATATCCATTTTACTAGATGAATTACTAATTATTTCTTACTATATATTTATTATATCTGTCTCTAAGTGGGTTATTACAGATATCTAGTATATCAACTAGATATAGATACAGATATTTATACTAGATATAGATATTTATATTAGATATAGATATTTATATTAGATATCCATTTTACTATATGAATTACTAATTATTTCTTTCTAGATATTTATTATATCTGTCTCTAAATGGATTATTATAGATATCTGGTATATCTAATAGATATAGACATAGATATTTATACTAGATATAGATATTTATACTAGATATCTATTTTACTAGATGAATTACTATTTCTTTCTAGATATTTATTATATCTGTCTCTAAGTGGGTTATTATAGATATCTAGTACATCTAATAGATAAAGATATAGATATTTATATTAGATATCCATTTTACTAGATGAATTACTAATTATTTGTTTCTAGATATTTATTATATCTGTCTCTAAGTGGGTGATTATAGATATCTAGTATATCTAATAGATATAGATACAGATATTTATACTAGGTATCTATTTTACTAGATAAATTACTAATTATTTCTTGCTAGATATTTATTATATCTGTCTCTAAGTGGGTTACTACAGATATCTAGTATACCTAATAGATATTTATATTAGATATCCATTTTACTAGATGAATTACTAATTATTTGTTTCTAGATATTTATTATATCTGTCTCTAAGTGGATTATTATAGATATCTAGTATATCTAATAGATATAAATATATTAGATATAGATATTTATACTAGATATAAATATTTATACTAGATATATATTTCACTAGATGAATTACTAATTATTTCTTACTATATATTTATTATATCTGTCTCTAAGTGGGTTATTACAGATATCTAGTATATCAACTAGATATAGATATAGATATTTATACTAGATATAGATATTTATATTAGATATCCATTTTACTAGATGAATTACTAATTATTTGTTTCTAAATATTTATTATATCTGTCTCTAAGTGGGTTATTATAGATATCTAGTATATCTAATATTTCAGCCCTTCTGAGGCAGTGATGGGGTTAAACCCAGCTCAGAGAGAACAGGAGCTGCAGGAGCTGGAAAATTTGGATATGTGGAGCAGAAGGTGGTGAGTGGGACAGGGACAAGGACAAGGATACTGCTCCTGGGAAAAAACTTTGGATTTCCCTTCCCCACCCGAATTCCTGGAGCAGGAAGGTGCAGTGAGGATTCCCCCTCTCCTGGAGTCTCGTCCTCGCTCGGTGCCAGCCCCGGGGAGGAGCAGGGCCAGGCTCGGTGTTTGTCCTGGGCCCTGCAGGAGCTGGGCTGGGTGTTACCAACCCTAAAATTGTTGATATTGTAAAGATAACTCTGCCTTCCCCAGCTCCTGGGACAGCTCTGCTGATCAGCCTGGTGCAAAGGAGCTTTTAGCCTTGGCACGGAGATCCAGGAGAGGAGGAGGAGGGTCCAGCACAGCCCTGGAGAGCTGCACCACCCCTGGCAGCCACCCTGAGAGAAGGAGAGGGACTTAGGCTTGTCTTTTCTGGTGTTTCTCCATCGTTTTCACTCCAAGATTTTCCCTCTGCTCTGTGCACGAGGGCCCGTTCTCTTCTCCTGGTTCTGTCCTGGATTTGCCCCGAGGCCCAGTAACTCCCACCCAATCCCCCCTGGCTCTTCCCAGCCTCCTGCCCTTGGTGCTGCTCTGGGAAACGCTCCTGGGGAGCCCATGGAAAATGGCTTTTTGGACAAAGAGCCCTTTGTACCTGCAAACCAAGGGAGAGAGGGGGGAAAACCTGAGGAAGGTCCCGTTTGTGCTGCTGCTTTTCTGAGCAGAGCTGCCCCCGCCACCCAGGCCTTTCCCTTCCCACCTCCAACACCTGCTTCTGCTAAAAACCCACCCAGCACCAGCCTCCCTGCCTGGGGGAGGCTGGCATTTTATTTAGGCCTGATCCATTTTTCTTTTAATTCAGATCAATGCAGGTTAATTGAGAGCAGCTTATTTTTACTTCTGCTGGTGTGTGCCTGCCAGGATCAATAGCAGTCATTTCCACTTAAACCGTTGTACCTTTACTGGAAGCAGCAGAGCCCCCAGCCCCACACACACCCCCAGCCCTGCGGTTCCTGCTGCAATAATTCCAGCCAGGCTCTCGGCAGTCTGGCTGCAGCGGCATCCTCGTAATGCTGCGAGGAAATGGAGCCGGGGGAGATGGATTACAGCCTGCAACATTTGCACACTAAAAATACCCGGCCAGGGGCAGCCGTTCATTGATCCCTGCGCCTTAATGGGCCGCAGAAGGTCCCCCCTGGCCACCCATTGCCGCTAGATGGGGCGATGCGGCAGCGCTGCAGCCCCGAGCTGCTGCACCCTCCCCTCCCCTGCCTCAGCCGAGCCCGCTGGTCCCCCAGCCCGATCCTTTCGGGGGTCCCGACCCCACCACAGAGCCTAGTGTTCCCCCAGCCGGGTCCTTTCGGGGGTCCTGACCCCACCACAGAGCCTAGTGTTCCCCCGGCCGGGTCCTTTCGGGGGTCCCGACCCCACCACAGAGCCCGCTGTTCCCCCAGCCCGATCCTTTCGGGGGTCCCGAGCCCGCTGTTCCCCCACCCGCATCTTTTCGGGGGTCCCGACCCCACCGAGACCCCACTGCCGAGCCCGCTGTTCCCCCAGCCGGATCCTTTCGGGGGTCCCGAGCCCGGTGTTCCCCCAGCCCGATCCTTTCGGGGGTCCCGAGCCCGGTGTTCCCCCAGCCCGATCCTTTCGGGGGTCCCGAGCCCACCGGGGCATTCCCGGGGGCGCTGCCCACAGGGGGCTGGGGGAACACGGGTGTTCCGCCGCTGGATGTGTCTCCAGAGGGAAATCCTCACGGGTGGGGCGGGTTTGGGGCCAGATAAATCCCAAGGTTTGTGTGTGGCCAGTGGAGAATCGCGGGAGCTGGAAGGGACCCTAAAGCTCATCCCTGCCAGGACAGGGACAAGGTCCTGTCACCATCCCAGGCTGCTCCAAGCCCTGTCCAGCCCGGCCTCGGGCGCTCGGTGGGATGGGGCAGATCTCTCCCCCTGGACCCCGGATAGCTCAGCGATGCCTCGCTGTTCCTGCACTGTTTGTGCTGCACAGCTTCGTATTTCAAACTTGGGATTGACCTCAAATCCAGCGGGCAGGGCCCAGAGGTGCCGCTGTCCCCTGGCTCTGCCTGCTCCCACCTTCCCTGGCTCCCTGGCCATCATCCCCACGCTCTTCCCCCTCTGCTCTGACAGCTGAATCCTCGTCCTCTTCCATCCCCTGCCGTGGGAGCTGTGGAAGTGTGGTGGGAACTCCTCCTGGGATGTTGTCAGCGGATTGTTAGTGCAGAACCGGGCCAGCACGGAGGAGGGAGATCCTCTGCAGGACATCAGTGAGGACCTTTTCCTCTCAGCCACCGGGGCAGAGGTTGGCTTTAGCTGCTGTTCCCTGCTCCCATGGCTCCATGGGCAGCTGAGGAGCAGCTCCAGGGGCTGCTGGGTCCTGTCCAGGGGAAGGAAAAGCGGACAAATGGGAAAAGGAGCCACCAAAGCACTGCCAAAGCCCTTCCCTCCCTCCCTTCCCTGCCAGGATCCCTGATCCCTGTTTGCTGTCCTTTGCAGACCTCCCAGCCCAGCTGATCTTTTGGGGAAGAGAAGTTTCCTGATGGGTAAAACCAGGACAGAGCAGGGGTGAGTTCTGCTCAGAAACGTCAGGCAAGAACGGCTTTGGCCCCCAGGGCCGGAGCAGAACGGATTTAAAGGGTGGTTAAAAAGGGCTGGGGTCCATCAGGGTGGCTCTCAGGGTCTCCAGCCCAGCTCCTTCATTTCCTCTGCCTGGACCCGCCGCGGCTCTGGAGGAGCCATATGTCAGCTAAATGTGTCTCTAATTGATTTCTGGACCTGCACGGAGTGTAAACATTTTACCAGTCAGAGAGCAGCTGATCTGGAGAGGAGGTGGGAGGGGAAAGGGCAGGAGAAAGTCTGGTGTGAAGCTGAGGGGAGCCTCGGAAAACCACTTTTGTCTGGCCCCATCAAACCCGAGCGAGCGCGGCCCCTCGGCGGGGTTCCCTGGTAATGGAGTAGCTCCCAGGGCAAAAGTTAACTCCAATTAGGGGCTGGGCAGGGGGGGTTTCACTCCCACGTCCCCCCGCAGGAGCCGTGTCAGCTCCCGTTACCGAGATGGGCCGGGCAGCAGCTGCGAGCAGCGTGTGGACAATGAGGGGTGTCCTGGGAATCCTCCCACTCCTCCTCCTCCTCCTCCTCCTCCTCCTCTGAACCACCCAACCTTTGCCAGGGTGTGACCCCACCAAAACTATTCCTTCGGGACATTCCCCAAAGTTCCCCCCCAAACCGTCTCTCTGTTCCCTCATCCCTCCACGCAGCCCCCGATTTAACCCCCATTTTAACCCCCACTTTAATCCCCATTTTAACCCCCGTTTTAAGTCCTGTTTTAGCCCCTGTTTTAACCCCTTGTTTGCCCAAGCCCCCCCAGGACACCGGGTGAATCCTGATGAGACAAAGAGGGACAATCAATGCCAAGGCTGATGCCGCCCTCCAAAAATGATGGGCGACAAGCACAGCCCAAGTGCAAAAGGGTGAGGAAGGACAGGCGAGGGTGGGGAAGGGCAGGTGAGGTGGGGAAGGGAAGGCGAGGGTGAGGAAGGGCAGGCGAGGGTGAGGAAGGGCAGGTGAGGTGAGGAAGGACAGGGGAGGAAGGGCAGGTGAGGTGGGGAAGGGCAGGTGAGGGTGGGGAAGGGCAGGTGAGGAAGGGCAGGTGAGGTGAGGAAGGACAGGGGAGGAAGGGAAGGCGAGGGTGGGGAAGGGAAGGCGAGGGTGGGGAAGGGCGGATGAGGGTGGGGAAGGGCAGGTGAGGGTGAGGAAGGACAGGGGAGGAAGGGCAGGTGAGGAAGGGCAGGTGAGGTGAGGAGGGGCAGGTGAGGGTGGGAACGGTGTCCCCCGTGTCCCTGGGACTGCTCTGGAGAGGCGGCCGTGGCTGCTGAGGAGGAGACACCAAAACCACGGGGTCACCCCATGTGAGACCCCCCTGAAAATCCCCCCCGTCCCCAGGACCCCACTCCGGGTGTGTTTTCTTTCTCTCCTCAGCCTCTGCTGTCACCTGCCCGGACGAGCTGTCCAGGTGGTAAACAGAGATGGAAACCAGAGATCCTTCATCCCTTGGAAGCCTTCAATTCAACTTCCAAGATTTTATTCCAGAGCCACAAAGAGCAGGGAGGATTTGGGGTTTCTCCTTCCGAGCAGGAAAAACAAACTCCATTAGAAATTTCCTTCTACTCAATAAAAAATCAGCTTTACAGAACCTTTTAATTAAACAGCAACATTGAACAGAACTACTTAATTTACAAAATATTGTGGAGCATTTACTGGAATAAAACACAACAAATTCTGTTTCAAGTCAGTTTTTTTTTTTTTCTTCTTTTTTTTCTCCCTCTCCATGCAAATATTTCACTCAGCTTGAATTTAATAAACCAGCTCACCTGAACAGAACTGAAATACGTTCAATAAACCCGAGGGAAAAGAGAGGAAAAAGTGGGGATTTATTAGAAAATGATGGAGCATATTGATTAGGGGGAAGTTGGGGGTTTTTTTGGGCTTCAAAATGGTGATTTTGTTCTTAAACAGTCTTAAAATGAGCAATGACAAGTGCAAACAGGTTAAAGCTGTCCAAATAGCTGCGGAATGGAATGTTTTGGGCAGACACAGTGTAGAGCATCTGCTGTGTGTGTCTGCGTTACTTCTCATTTATTTATTTTATTTTTATTTTTTTCCCCTCCAGATGGAGAGAAAAGAAAGAAAGACACAACCTCTCTGTGTATCCAAACCGATTTTTTTTTCCCTCGAGTGCCTTTTGGGGCAGGAGCTGCGGTTTTTCCCCCTCGCAGCCATCGCGGCAGCCGCTCGCTGTGCCTCGGTCTGTGTGAGCCCTGCGGCCACCAGCGGCCACCAGCGGCCACCGGCGGCCAGCAGAGGCCAGCAGCGGCCAGGGTGGCTCTTTGTGGCGGTGCCTGGCAGCTGACGCCGGCTCCGGTGACCCCCGGGCCGAGCCCCCCCAGCCGCGTCTGGCGGCTCCGGCCCGGCCCGCGGGCGCTGGGAGCGGCTGAGCCTCCCAAGCTCGGCTTTCCAAGCCCGGCCCGGGCCGGCCCAGCTGTCGGGTTTGCGGGGGGAGGAATAGCTCTACACAGGGATTACTCCCAGGTGGAAACCGGCGGCAGCAGCGCTGCAGCCCCGAGCCAGGGGCAGATGGAAATCCGTGCGGCTGGAGCTCCAGATGCGCTGGGTCCGGCCCCGGCTTTCCCTGCAAGGGTTCCCGGGATAAACTGATCCGATCCAGCTTTCCCTGCAAGGGTTCCCGGGATAAACTGATCCGATCCAGCTTTCCCTGCAAGGGTTCCCGGGATAAACTGATCCGATCCAGCTTTCCCTGCAAGGGTTCCCGGGATAAACTGATCCGATCCAGCTTTCCCTGCAAGGGTTCCCGGGATAAACTGATCCGATCCAGCTTTCCCTGCAAGGGTTCCCGGGATAAACTGATCCGATCCAGCTTTCCCTGCAAGGGTTCCCGGGATAAACTGATCCGATCCAGCTTTCCCTGCAAGGGTTCCCGAGTTAAACTGATCCGATCCAGCTTTCCCTGCAAGGGTTCCCGGGATAAACTGATCGGATCCAGCTTTCCCTGTTCGGGTTCCCGGGATAAACTGATCCGATCCAGCTTTCCCTGCAAGGGTTCCCGGGATAAAGCGCTGGCAGAAGGATCCGAGGCTCGCTCGGGATTCAGTGCGAGAAGCCGGGGCAGGAGCAGTGACCGCTGTGCTTGAGCCCCTTCCCTGCTCTCCCTGGGGAGATGCCCCCTCTCTTCGCCTCCCAGCCACCCGCACTGATTTTTATTCCAAGCTCACGGAGCTCGCTCCCGGTGGGGCTGGAGGTGAGAGGCTCCGGCCCCGGGAGCCAGGCGGGGACGTGCACGGCCACCTCTGCCCCGTCACCAGGGTCACCGCCACAATCCCACCCCGGGGATTGTTCCAGCATTATTCCATCCATCCCGCTCGTTTCCCGACAGAATCGCAGGGCTGGGAGCGCACCCCGGGCTGGCACGGAGCCCCTGCCCTGCCAGGTGCCCGGAGCAGTTCGGTGCCCAGGGCCCCTCGGTGACCCCGCCGTGGTGGAACAGAGCCAGAGGGGAAATGAGGCTTCTGCAACACGGGCAAACCAAAGGGGGAGCTGGAAATCCCAGGTGTGCTCATGATCCCCAAAGAAATAGAAATACGGGGAGTGTTTTTGCTGTGAACCTCGGCACCAGGGAATCCCTCGCTGCTCGCAGCCGGCTGCAGAGGAGCTGTCCCTGCTTTTCCGAGGGAAAGGCAGCAGGACGCAGCTGGAATGCCGAGAGCCCGGGAAGGAGCCGGCGTTTGTAGCCAGCCCCCCGAAAGGACAGGCCAGGGCTGTGGCAGCGCTCCCCCGGGGCAAGGTGGAGCTGCGGGTGCCAAATTCCCTGCGGGATGCTGAGGACAGCGGGAGCCCGGAGCCCTCCAGCCGGGGCCCGGGGAGAGCAGAGCGGCAGCGGGAGGCTCCTGCAGCAGCATCTGCGCTCTGGGGAGCCCCGGGGGAGCGGCTGGGTGCCAGGCGGTGCCCAGGAGCTCGGGCTCTCGTTTCCTCCCCGCAGACCCCGCCGGCCGGCCGGCTCCGCTCGGATCGGGTGGCCGCGGCTCGCATGGCCGGACGGCTTCCCCGCGTGTCCCTGCGCTGAGGATCGGGTTACGGCACCTCCACAAAGCCCCGGGCATGCATTATTCACCGCTGTGCTAGCCGAGATGGGCCGGGGAGCCGAGCCGGGGCTGGGAATCAGCCCGAGGGTGAGCGGGATGCGAGCGGGAGGCACCCGCAGGTACCCGGCACCCGCAGGTACCCGGCTGCCGCAGGTACCCGGCTGCAGCAGGTACCCGGCACCCGCAGGTACCCGGCTCCAGGAATGCTTTATTCAGCATCAGAAGGAAACTCCTCCGGGAGCAGCCGGGAACCTCTCCGCGGCTCAGACTGCGGGACGTGGCCCCCACCTCCCCGGGGCTGAACCGGAGGCAAAAAGCCGATGTGTGGCAGAAACCTCATCCCCGGGGGGCTCCGTGGCCGGGGGAGCCGCCAGGAGGAGCAGCCGGGGGGTCCCGGGCCTGGCTCTTTTGTTCCCAGCATCATTCCCGGCTCCCGCACGGGCACCGCACACCTTCAGTGAATGAGAACGCCCGGGACACAGCGAAAGGAAATATTCCGCAGGGGAAAAAAAACCCCAATTCCCCCTGGGTTGAGTCTTTTGTGGGGAAACGTTGTTTTGCTGACACTTGGGGCTTGTGGGAGAAATCCGTTCCGATGGAATTTCAGTGGGGAAAGCAGCAGACAAATGAAAGCGAGCAGAGTTGATGGCAGTGAAGCTGGGGTTTATTACAGTCACTGCTGAGTGTTTTATTTTGGTTCCACGTCAACTTCATTCTAATTCATTAAACTCACTTTGCTTTTACGGATTTCTTTCTTTTTATAAATAATCCAGTGCAAACACAATCGTTACAGAGCAATAAAACTGGAATATCCCATTCAGCACAAGCCAGGCTCCCACACTGCCTCGCTCCAAATACCATTTTTTCCAATAAAACTCAGCCTTTTCCGTCAGAGTTCCAAGCTCCTGCATTGCTCTGTGTCTCTCTACATGGAATGTGCCAAGAGGCAAAAGCACAAACCCCAGCAGGGTCTGTCCAGCAGCCCCAGCTGTGGAATAACATCTCAGGAATTCCCAGTTTATGCCATCCACGTTCTGGATGCATCTCCCACGTCCCATTTTCCTCCTTCTGCTGGCAGCTGGGATCTGGAGCAGGAGGAGGTGATGGGAACACCAGCAACATTCCCAGCTCTGACAGATTTTAAGCCTGAAATCCTGGGAAGATCCAGGTGGATTCTGGATCAGCAAGTCCCTGGAGAAATTCCCACTGTGGGTGCCAGTGGTGACTCCCCAAGGGTCAAACAACACCAGACCTGTTCTCCTCTCCCTGCCCTGCTGAGGTTTGTGGGCTCTGTTCCCATCCAGCTCCCCTTTCCCAGACTCCCAGAACCGCTTCCCACACGGATCCAGCCTCTCTCTCCTCCTTGTGCTCTGCAGCTTCCCTGGCCGAGCCTTGCCGGCCCTGCCTTTTATTTCTCAATGGACAGGCTTAACAGAGATGTCTTGGGTTTTTAAAAATAGTTAATATTTAAATATTAATTGAACCATTAATTACATCTGAGCCCCAGAACAAAACAGCTGTGAATAATTAATGAGAGGGCCTATAGTAAATGCCTCTAATAATTCACAAAGCGACCGAACCAGGTATTTCCAGAGCATCCAGAGGGAGGAGAAGCAGGGAATGGGGAGGGAAGGAAATGCAGGAACGTCGAGGGAAGGGGCTAAAAGGCAAGCTGGAGCATTATGGGATGTTTGGTGCTGTTCTCCCAAGGCTTTCTCAGCATCATCTGAGCACCCTGGTCCAGTGGAAGGATCGCAGGGGGCTGGGACTGGCTGGTTTTGAGGGCCCTTCCAACCCAAACCATTCTGGGATTGTTCCTCCTCAAAACTCCCATCTGCTGGGATGGGATTTCCTCTGGGCTTCAGAGGGGGAAAGCTGAGCCCCAGGGGTGCTGGGTGTCACCCAAAAGCAGCCCTAGGGAGACCACCAGGACTCCTGGCTCCCTGTCCCGGATGTTTCGGACCACGCCTGTGGAACACCAGGATTTCTGGGCCCCACGGAGGTGGCTGCTGTCTGACCAAGCTGCCCTGCCAGAGTGACCAGCCCATGAGCAAAAGGTTTCTGTTCCCAGCCTGCACTCCCCCTCCTCCCGGGGGTTTCAGACCCTCTGGAGCGGCGCAGGGGGAGGCAACGCTCTGCAAACCCCTGCACACACCTCCCAGGGCCCGGGGAAGGGCTCACCCAGGATATCCACATTTAATTGATGTCGTTCTTTAATTACAGGTGCTTTGAGCTTCAGGTAAGGCCGAGGACTCCAGCACTGAGCACGCAGGAGCAGCACAGCTCCCCGAGCCTCCTGGAGCTTTGTTTGTGCAGGAGCTGTGCCTGATGACCCCAGCTCCTCCCGGGCTGGCCAGGGCCTGGAGGCACAGAGATTCCATCTCCTGGAGCTGCCTGCGAGGAACAAGTCCTGGAGGTGATGGCTGGGTGTCCCTCTGTGGCTCCTGCAGGGGGGATCGTGCAGGGCACGGCTCGAGTCAGACACTCATGGGATGGGATGGGTTTGGAGGGACCTTAAATCCCACCCAGAGCCACCCCTGACACGACAGGGACACCTCCCACTGTCCCAGGTGCTCCAAACCCACCCAGCCTGGCCTTGGGCACTGCCAGGGATCCAGGGGCTGCTCTGGGCACCTGTGTCAGGGCTGCCCACCCTGCCAGGGAACAATTCCTGCCCAATCTAACACTGGGAGCCATTCCCTGTGTCCTGTCCCTCCATCCCTTGTCCCCAGTCCCTCTCCAGCTCTCCTGGAGCCCCTTTAGGCCCTGGAAGGGGCTCTGAGCTCTCCCTGGAGCTTCTCCTTTCCAGGTGAGCACCTCCAGCTCTCCCAGCCTGGCCCCAGAGGGGCTCCAGCCCTGGAGCAGCTCCATGGCTCCTCTGGACTCTCTCCAGAAGCTCCAGGTGCCTCCTGTGCTGGACCCTGAGCACGGCTCCTGCTCTTGGCACTGCCCATCTGTGCCCAGGGAAAGCCCAGGCAGCCAGTCTGGAATTGTCTTCAGGCACTGGTGCAAGGGAAGGGGAATGCCAGCTCTGCCCAGGGTGCCTTCCCTGGGCACTGATGGTGTCCCAGCCCTCAGGGATGTGTCCCAATCCCATTTTCCATCCTCTGCTGCGGGGGTACAGCCCTGTCCTGGCTCGGAGCTGGATTGACAACCATTAAACACGCCCTAGGGGAAGGGGACAGGGATCCCAGCGCCACCAGGCAGGTCCTGGCCGGGGGTGAAGGGGTGCAGGGCAGCCTGTGCTGCGGAGCTGTGACCCCCTGGGCACCGCGGAACCAGGGCCCAGCTGCCCAGGGTGTGCTGCTCCCCCCTGCCACACAAATGGTCACTAAACATGGCTTTGTGAGTCAGAAATGGGAATTTCACCCACCTTCTCAGCCTCTTTGTTGGAGTCTGAGACACAGAGTGTGAGCCCTTGGCTCTGATCTCTGCCTTTGACATCCAGGAGAACACTGAATTTCATAAACATGGAATTCATGGGTGTGTTTTCATGGTGTTACATGAACACAACTGCTAAAGTCAGATAGAAAAGCTGAAAACGTGAATGTGTAGATTAGAGAGTTTTCTTTTTTCACTGGCTGAAAAAGTTAAAGTTTAGAGTTTAAACTGGTTTAGAAAATAGAAGACAAGATGAAGGGTTTAGAATATTGTTTCTTTTCCTTCTTCTTTCTTCATGTTCTTCTTCCAGAGGTTTTTGGGTAGCAGGAGGTGATTGGATAGAAAATGTCACAGTGCAGCTCACAGGTGATGGGTCATTGGGTCATTAATAAAAATAATTAACATGTCTATTGTTAATTGGGTAAGAATGAGTATAAAGATAAAAGAACTGAGTAGTTCAGGGCCATTTTGAGCCTTCAGAGCCCAAAGTGAGCCACAAGGGCAGGATGAATTGAACTTAAGAAAAAGTCTGGAAAAGTCTGCCAAGTTTTGTGATAAAGAAATAATAAATAATAAACACGAGAAACAAGATCCTAACAAGCTCTGGAGTTTTTGTGCTGACCCAGAGAGACGAGATAGGGAATATTCCAGAGGAGCCCAGCTCAGAGGAGACTGGGAAATCCAGGAGTGAGAATAAAGAGAGAAAAAACAAATAAAAAAAATATAATAAATATATAAAAATATATAAAAACATATATAATATATAAAAATTATATATAATATATAAATTTATATAGTATACAAATATATAAATATAAATATAAAAATATAAATATATAAAAAATTTAATATATTTAAATTTATATGTTTATATTTATATAAATATTTAATATTTATTTAAATATAAAAAAAAAATATATTCTTGACCTCCTCCAAATCCAGGGGAGAAGGACGTGGAGCCCTTTCTGCCTCTGCTATCCACAGCTTTGTGTTCTACAGAGAATAACAAAAAGGATCAGAGGAATTATGATCAGTGTCTCCCGCTCTGTCCGTGCGGATGCAGCGTTTATAAATTAACCAAAATCGCTTGCAAATCTGCATAACCAGTTCCCCGTGTTCCTAATGCTTTCAATTTATCCTAATAGATATTTAATGAATACTTTATAAAGCCTTAGATGGGGAGTTTTAAAATCAATGGTGCTGTTTTATTGCTGTTTGTATTATCTTTATTTGGACGGTGGCTCAGCCCTCTGCTGCCCATCGATTCCGGGCCTGGATCAATGAAACCAGGTTTCAGCTCAGATACCTTGGGGTGCCCCAGAGAAGGAGGATCTGGGGGTAAAGGGCTCTTTGGCAGGTGAGGTCTGGCTGAGCTCACACCCCAAGGTGGCACAGGTGATCCAAGGGATTGTCCTTGCTCTGCTCTCACCTGTGGTGACAGGAATTCACGGTCCTGGGAGCAGCCCCGCTCCGAGGGGGCACCCAGAGCATCTCCATCCCTCCTTTTGCACAAGCTCAGGGGGCTTCATCCCCACTCACATCACGGATATTCCCCCAAATACCTCCCAAATCCTCGTGCAAGTCTCCACAGGTTGTTGGCCACTCTGCCCAGAGCAGATAAATGTGGAGCTCGAAAGTTTTTCCCAGCAGGGTCAGGTCTGTCCAGTTCCAAACCCATTGTTCCATCCCTGGTTCTCCCCACCTTCCTGAGCCACAACCAGCCCCATCCCTGTGTGGATATTGAATTGTTCCCAGCCCACGGAAGAGCTTCCACAGGGATGAAGAGCTCCAAGTCCCAGAACAGCCCGAGGTCAGGATTCAGCTCTGCCAGCAGTGACCTGACTGTGAATCCCTTCAGGAAGCGACGGGAATCATGCTCAGGGCTTCCCCTGGGGTCCTGGAGCTTTCCATCAGGAAAGGATTATCTTCTCTCACGGCTGCCCTTGTGAGCAGCACGTCCCTGAGCCCTGCCACCCTCCCTTGCTCTCCTGACACTCCTGTGCTTGGCCTGCCCGGGCTGTTCCCTGTTACCGCTGAAGATGAACAGATCACACAGACACAGGTCGAGGTGTGCTGAAAGGAAGAGCAGAGTTTATTTTTCCTCCCAGGATTTACAGGTTTCCTACCACGGCCAGGGATTGCATGGTCAGGATAACACTTTCTCACTGCACTGGCCATGAGAGATGCCTATCACAAGATGTGGAACAGAAAGAATGTACACATATCTATGTTTGCAGTTCCTGTCCTGGGAAAGTCCTTAGAAAACTCTGTTAGCAAGCTCAGAAGCTGAGTTTTCAGGGCAACATCTCACCCTATTTGGTTTAACCAAAAGGAAAAAGAAAAATGAACAAAGAAACTAGCAACATTATAAACAATCAAAAGGATAAATAACAGGAAAATAC
The DNA here is from genome assembly GCF_971803275.1 of Cyanistes caeruleus. NCBI lineage: Eukaryota > Metazoa > Chordata > Aves > Passeriformes > Paridae > Cyanistes > Cyanistes caeruleus. The sequence goes on from NC_141714.1 coordinate 1,495,073, forward strand.
AATACTCCATACAATCAGAAGGCTGTCATTTCAGGGTGATAGTTCCCACATCACCTGGGAGCTTTTCAGGTTTAGGCAAGAAAATTCCAAATCGTGTTCCTGAAATGTCCCTGCAGTTCCTCCTCTCCCGCTGCCCTGGGAGCCCTGGGGCTCAGCTGCACCCTGGTGTTAACACACGGCTCAGGGCACCGAGGGTTCAGCCCCTCACACTCCTGCTGCTCACAGCCAGACTCACACACTGCTCTGGGTCAGCCCTTGCTGTCCCCCAGCTCCGGGTTTGTCCCCAAAGCCCCATCCCGAGGATTTCTGCACCTCCTTGTGGGGACCCTGCTGCCCCTGGGAGCTGCGAGGGCTGGAGCTCTGCTCCCCCAGCAGGGCTGGATAATCCTTCCCACTGTCTGTGCTTCCCTTTCCCTTCCAGCCCTCCGGAACTCTTCCCCTGGACTCCCAGAATTTGGGAATTCGAGGATCAGCCTCTCCTTCCCTGCCCTCAGGGCACAGCCCAGGGTCATCTGCCGGTGCCTGGTGTCCCCAGGGACAGAGGATAAGGGAGGGGACAATCTGGGTCAGCCCATGGCCCGGAGGGTTCTTAACCCTTTCCCCCCCAGGTCCTTGCTGAGAGAACTATGTTAGACAGGACAGCAAAGGTTTATGTGTGAAGGTCAAACAAACCGTGGCACCCCAATATTCCCCCATCCTGTCCCTGAAAAACGGGGGGATCTCTCCCAGAGGGTTTGTCCCACGCTCTGCCATCAGCCACTCTCCTCTCCTCCGGCTGCAGGTGTATCCAGAGGGATCTGACACCTTCTGCTCCTGCTGGTTTTGGTGGGAAGCTGGAATTGTGGCTTGTGTGGGAGCCTGGGGACAGCGGAGGTGGCTGGAGCTGGTGGCTCCAGCGCGTGTCTGCAGCCCAGGACAGCCAGGGAGCCCCACCGGGTGTGAGGACTGAGCCCATCCCAGGGGTTTCTCCCGAGCTTTCCCTGACAGCCCTGAGTGACCAGACCACCAAGGAGGGCCAGTGGGGACGGGGAGAGTGGGGTTAGGAATAACCTGAGGCTCGGGATGGCTTCCACGCCATTCCTGGGAGAGAGCAGCTCGGAAGGACAGGAGCTGCTGAACTCGCCCTGCTGTGGCTCAGCTGAGCCCTGCGGGGACAAAGCTCTCTCCTGTCCCCAGATCTCCCTGCTGGGGCTGCTCTGAGCCTCCTGCCCGGCCTCATCCCGCTCTGTCCCACCTGAGCACGGTTCTCTGTGCCCAGGACAGAGCCAGGCACAGGAGCAGCCACCAGGGCCGAGCTGCTGGGGCCGGGGTCCCCTCCTGATCCCACCCGCGGCTGCCGGGGCTGTCCCGAGCCCCAGCATCGGCTCCATCCCCCTGGCAGAGCAGCAGGACGGGCTTTGCCTCCCCTGAGGAGGGAGCAGGGCTGGAGGGAGGCTGGGGGTGGCTCTGGGGGTGGCAGAAGCGTGTGGGACAGCGGTGACAGCGCATCCATCCCCCAGCAACATCCCCGGCTCCTTTGTGGATCTATCCGGACCTGCTGCACGAGACTCATTTATTCAGGAAAGATTTCCTGCCCGCGGCTCTCCCAGAAGCAAAACAATTTCATCAAGTGCCTTTGACACTTGGAATTATTCCTTGATTTGCTTTTTGCTCATTTCCCTTCCCTGCTCCGGGAGGGCTCAGGTCAGAGGGAGCCTCTGCTCCCAGCCCAGCCCTTCCAGGTTTTATGGGACAGAATTTGTGGTAGGACAAGGGTGAACGGATTTAAACTGAAGTGGGCTCGGTTTAGGCTGGATACTGGGAGAATTCCCAATTCCTGGAGTGTGAACAGCCCAGCTGTGGCTGCCCCTGGATCCCTGGAACATTCAAAGCCAGCTTGGCCCAAAGCTGGAAAAAGTCAAAGGGAAGGTGGTGAGTTCCAGAATTAACTTCACGTCAATCCTTGATGATTTGCTGCATTTATTATTTTTTTTTATGCACTTTTGGCTTTCCTTTTTTAAAGTTCTCTTTAGAGGTTTATTGAAAATTTAAAAAAACAAACCCAAAAAACAACCCAAACACTATCAGTTTTCCTAAGGAATAGAGAGTCTGATTCCATCTCAAAGGAACAAAAATTCTGTAGAAGGCTGAGAAATTTTATTTTATTTTATTTTATTTTATTTTATTTTATTTTATTTTATTTTATTTTATTTTATTTTATTTTATTTTATTTTATTTTATTTTATTTTATTTTATTTTATTTTATATTTTACTTTATTTTATATTTTATTTTATTTTATTTTATTTTATTTTATTTTATTTTATATTTTATTTTATTTTATATTTTATTTTATATTTTATTTTATTTTATTTTATTTTATTTTATTTTATTTTATTTTATTTTATTTTATTTTATTTTATTTTATTTTATTTTATATTTTATTTTATTTTACTTTATTTTATTTTATTTTAAGGCCAGAAAAGGATCAGGGTGATCTAATGAGCACCAGAGCAACAAGTATTGTTCATGTAAAGATTTTTCCTCTGGCTGTGTAGGGAACAACACAAATTAAACCAGCTCAGAAACAACCTGTTCTTAGAGATATCAGGAATAACCCAGTATCAGAACCCAGGAAAACCAAATCATTTTTTTTCTCCCATCAGATAATCATAAACTGACACTCCTTGAGTCATTAGAGACACAAACACAGATTATTTCAGAAAGAAGCTTAAAGGAGGTAAGAAAGTGAAAAGAAAATGAGGTTTGGGTTTTATTTTCTCAGTTTTCCAGTAGAGAAAGGGATTTTTCAAGGAGTTGAAATGATTTCTGTGAGTGCTGCAATCACCAGGCTATTTCTGTGAAAATAAAAGCTGCAATGAACCTTTTGTATTTCCCACTTACACCATTTCTTTGGGGGCTCAGTTTTGGAAGAATCAGCTCTCTGGAGAGAGGACTTGGGATATTTTGGGATATTTTGATTGTCCTTGGGGCTGGGAATGGATCCTTAATGCCAGGAGCTGGGTCCTGACTCCTGGATTGGAGGTTCAGGAGCCGGAAGGGGCAGAGGGGCTCCCAGCCCTGATGGGGTTGGTAAACTTGGGATGGTCCTGGACACAAGGGACACTCCTGGACACAAGGGACACTCCTGGACATGAGGGATGTTCCTGGACACCAGGGACACTCCTGGACACGAGGGACACTCCTGGACACGAGGGACACTCCTGGACACCAGGGACACTCCTGGACACGAGGGACACTCCTGGACACAAGGGACACTCCTGGACACAAGGGACACTCCTGGACACCAGGGACACTCCTGGACACAAGGGACACTCCTGGACACCAGGGATGTTCCTGGACACGAGGGACACTCCTGGACACCAGGGACACTCCTGGACACAAGGGACACTCCTGGACACCAGGGACACTCCTGGACACAAGGGACACTCCTGGACACGAGGGACACTCCTGGACACAAGGGACACTCTTGGACACGAGGGACACTCCTGGACACGAGGGACACTCCTGGACATGAGGGACACTCCTGGACACGAGGGACACTCCTGGACATGAGGGACACTCCTGGACATGAGGGACACTCCTGGACACGAGGGATGCTCCAGAACACAAGGAACACTCCTGGCCACGAAGCCGCGTGTGGGAGCACCAGGGCTGTTCCCCACGGAGCGGACTCGCTCTGATTCAATCCTTCCCACGGCGCTGCGGTTTTTGGCAGCCCCGGCGTGGCCCCGCTCCCCCCGCGGGCCCCGGGGCCGCTCCCGGCAGCGAGGCGCGGCTCCGGAGCGGGGTAATTGAAGCAGCACGCAGAGCATATGGCCAGGCAGGGCTCCCTGCTGCTGCACCAGCTGGGAACTGGGTGCTGGGGGCAGCGGGGCCCCGTCTCCCTGTCTGGCTGCTCCCCCTGCCCCGGCGGTCTCCAAATGACTCCTGCTGGGGAGGGCCGGGCTCTGCTGCGGGGGGTGCGGCTCTGTGCTGGGGACATCGCTCCCTTCTCCTCCCCCGAGGCTCTGCTGGTCCTCTCCTGCCAGGTGCCAGCCCTGCTCCGGGCTTTGGGCTTTGGTGTCCCCTGCCAGCAGCCAGCAGGGAGAGGGTCCCCTGTTCCCTTTGCAGGTGAACTCGAGGGGCTGCAGACCCCCAGAACTGTCTGTGTTCCCCCCAAAGCTGTTCCCCACTCCCTCCTGGGGATCCCTGACCCCCGTGGGGGGACACAGGTGTCCCTTTGAGGGTGTCCTGTCGCTGCAGAGCTGCAGCTGGGGCTGGGAATGCACCCCAGGCACCCCACGGGAGCCCTCCCAGTGCCCAGACACCTGGACACACCTGGGTGCCCAAGCCGGATCCTGCAGAAGGTGAAGCACCACCACGCCCATCTCCACAGGTCCATGTCCCACCTCGGGGGGTCCTGCTGGGCACTGGCCACCCCTGGGCCCCTCCTGGCCCAGCAGGACAAGCACACGGGGGAGCAGCGAGTGCCGGTGTCCCACAGGGGGGACAGGCCCTGCCCAGGGAGCTGACAGGTCCTTGCTCCCAGCTCTGTGCTGGTGTCAGAGCCACACACCAGCTGTTTCCTGACCTGGGGTTTGGGATGGACATGGGCAGCCAGGTTCCTTCCAGCCCTGCCTTCAGGAACTGCACCAGGAGAAAGGTCTGTGAGAGAGCTGGGGAGGACGGTGGGAGCTTTTCCCTGAATCCTCTAAAGAGTGGGAATCTGTCCAGGACAGAGGCAAATCTCTCCCCACTCGCTGCCCTGGAACCGGATTTGCCTCCAGTGCCTCTCTCTATCCTGCTCTGGGTACGTGGTCAGTGCTGCTTTAGATGGAAGGACTCCCCATTCCTTCTGATCCCAGGGATGTCACTGGGAATGGATCCAGCTCCCTTCTCTCACCTGGCTCACCCAGGAACAGGAGGTGTCCCAGGAATCCCAGCTCTCCCCTCTGGCTGCTGGAGCCGTGGCCCTGGGGGTGTCAGCTGGAGCTCGGTGGTCCACGGCACCCAGGAGCTGCTCCTGAGCCACCTGCCTCACACCACAGCCAGGATTCACTCCAAGGTGGAAACATTTGGGATGGGACCCCTCCAAGTCCTCAGGATCACACCCCCATGTCCCGGGAAAAGCAGAGGAGGTGACAAAGGCTCCATTTCCTCCAGATCCTGCTGGGCTCATCCTCCAGGATGATCCCAGAGCTTCTCCCTCTGGGTGTAGGGACGATATCCCAGCCACCCGTGCTGGGTCCCTGGCTGGATCCCCATGGGGGGAGGGGGTAGGAGGGACTTCATGGCAGGGAAAGGGGCTTCATTTGGGCCAATTATTCTCAAACTGAGGCTGAGGAAGCCGTCATTCCGGCGTTTCCCTTTTCCCCCCCTCTTTTTCCATTTGTTGTGTGTGTTTTTTTCACACTCTGGCAATGGCTGAATATCACACAAGTGCCCTGTCAAGAGATATATTCAATAAACACTTGACACCCAAGCTCAGGAATACATGGCCCGTGGCAAACATGAATTATTCAAATGGAAATCAAGATAATTTTGCTTCTAACTCAGAAAACCAAGACTCTCTCTTTCCTTCCTTATTTTTTCCTCTCTTTCTCTCCTCATTTTCTTCTCGTTCTTTCTTTCTTTTTATTTTCTTAGCATTTCTTTCTTATTCTTTCTTTCACCTTCTTCCTCTTGCTGGAAACGCTCCCTGCATTCATTTCCAGGGAGCTCCCTTTGCTGAATGAGCCAAGGACCAGGAGGAACCTTCTTTGGGTGAGGAGATCCTCTGCCTGTTTGTGCCCTGGAGCTGCTGGATCCCTCTGGAAGGGGCTCAGGATGGTGGGACCAGCTGCCCTGGAGGTGCTGTGGCAGTGGGATTTGGGATCATCCCCAAAAACTGATCTCCCAGTCCAACACGACTCGTTTGGGAGACGCTGATGCCGCAGCTGCTCTTTGGGACCTTTCCTGCCTGCCTGGGCCTCGCCTTTGGCCAGGTCAGTGCTGGGGGTGGGTTGGGATGGGCTGGGGGCAGGAGGTGTTCGGGGTGCTGGGAGCTGCCTGGGGATGTCCCCTCAGGGAGGACCTGGGTGGACTCGTGAGGGCTGGGATTGGCTGGAAGGACACAGGACAGGGCCACAAGGTAGGGATGATGGTGGTGAGCAAGGCTGGAGGAAGGCAAGGGACCTCTCATCCCTTCCTCTTCCTCTCTCGTTTTGTACCGATCCGGTCTGGAGCCCATCAGCTCTGGGTGAGACCAAAGGCTCCTGGAGGCTCTTCCCGAACCTGGGACCCAAGGAGAATGAGAAGAGCCAGAGGTGACTCTCAGGAGGGCTTTAGGAAAGGGCCAGAGCCGTGGGCAGCACAGGGGACACCGCCCTGTCTCCTCCCCCTGGTCTCTTTCCAGCTGCTCATGGATTTCTCTTCCACACACCGCTGGAATTTTGGCCTCTGATGTTGACTGAAGTTCTTCACTGAATCAAAACCAGAACTGAAAGAGTTTTGCTCTGGGCAGAAACTCACTGGCTTTTGATATGGAGCTTGGAGGCCTCCAGGGGCGAGAGGAGCTGCTCAGCGCAGCACTTCAGGCTCTGCAGGCTTGGAGATGGGCACACACAGAGTGACGCATGTGTCACAGTGCTGCTCCCGCCTGGTGTCCTCAGGGCTGCTCCCACCAGGAGTCTGCAGAGCTTTGGGACTCCAAGGGGCTGCAGGATGGGTCAGAGGAAAAGCAACCCCACCAGCAGAAGATGATATCCCAAACCTCACCAGCAGAAGATGATATCCCAAACCCCACCAGCAGTCCGTGGTGTCCTGATTCCACCAGCAGTACATGGGGTCTGAACCTCACCTGAAGTCCATGGTGTCCCAGGCCCATCAGCAGTCCATGACATCTCAATCCCACAGCAATCCATGGCATCCCAATCCCACCAGCACTCCGAGGTGGCTGGAATCCCACCAGCAGCCCATGATATCCTAATTCCACCAATAGTCCATGGGTGTCCCAATTCCACCATCATTCCATGGTGTCCCAATCCCACCATCATTCCATGGTGTCCCAATCCCACAGCATTCCATAATATCCCAATCCCACAGCATTCCATGGTGTCCCAATTCCACCATCATTCCATGGTGTCCCAATCCCACAGCATTCCATGGTGTCCCAATCCCACAGCATTCCATAATGTCCCAATCCCACAGCATTCCATGGTGTCCCAATCCCACCATCATTCCATGGGACCCCACCTGCCAGCTCCTGGCAGACCTTCAGAGCAGGTAGGACAGGGAAGTCACTTCCCAAGGCTTCTTCCGTCCCTTCAAGTTCTTCTTGGCTGCTGCCCTTCCTCCCCGGCCCGGGAACACCCCCTGTGTAGGAGGATCCAGCTCCATCCTTCCTTCCTCTGCCGTTCTCCAACGCTGTTGGCAGGGCTGGAGCTTCCCTCTCCCGGTGAATGGCCGTGGTTACTTGTGAGGTCGGGACTGGCTGTCAGCCAGTCCCAGCCCAGCAGAGGGATCTAATGGCCCCGGCGCCAGGCAGTTCAGAGGCAGGAATGTGGGTCATCAGTGATGTCATCTCTCGGAAAGGTGGGGGTGGAGACGACAGGGGGAAGCGATCGTTTAAATTTGGAGAGGAGCTAACTGGAAATTTGGGCCATCAGGAGAGTAATGGGCCGAGAGGAAGAGCTGGGATATTAATAGAGCTGGTTTCTGTAAGAGCTGGAGCAAGCAGGGCTTGGACAACCACGGAACGTGTCCTGCCAGGAGCAGGCTGGGACCCCCAGGGCACCGGCAGCATCCGCTTGGATTCCCCTCCAACATCTCCCCCTGCATCCCAGGACCTCTCATCCCGCTCCACATCCCCACCCCTCCTCCGTTCCATCCTGACTCCTCCTGCCTCCCAACCACGGATATCACCCCAAGAAGCCCCTGGAGGAACGCCGGTGGTTGATGGGGACCACTGTGGAGCTTGGTGTGGCTCCCACTTGTGGCTCCCTGCCCGGCTGCTGGTGCCAGCCCAGCCCAGCTCCTTCCATCCGCGGCCCCGAGGGGTTTCCATGCCAAAGCAGGCGGATGCAGCGTCCCCACCCAACTTCTGGTTCCTTTGTAGATGAAGATCTTGGACGGCCTCTCCCTGATGGGAGCCTGGGAGCCCAGGGAGACCTTGGTGTCTCCATCCTTGGAGAGGTTCAACCTCCCCTGTACAAACCTGCTCTGACTGGCCCTGCTCCAAACAGGGAATTGGCCTGGAGGCTCCATCTGTCCCTTCCAAGCCACAGAACCCATGGATGATTTGGTTTGGAAGGGACCTCACAGATCTCATTGACCTCGTTCACTTCCCATCCCCAAATCTGGGACTCCAAACCCCTTCAGAGGGCAAAGGAGCTGCAGACACAGCCCCTCAGTGAATTCCCTCTTCCTGGGGGTCTCTGCGGGGCTGGAAGAGCTGTAGGAGCTGAATATGGATGAGGAGGGCAGGGAGAAAGGCAGGGGGTGTTCCCCTTGTTAAATATTTACCGTCCCAGGTGGGTGATGTGACATCTCCTACCCTCCAGGAATTCCTGTGGACTGGCAGGGCTGCCCAGAGAGGAGCAGGAGCTCTGTCCCAGCCTTGTCTGGGCAGCAGAACCTTGTCCCCAGGTCCCAGGGGCCATTCCCGGGACACTGAGCGTGCCCATCTTCACACGGAATCCCAGGATCACTGAGGTTGGAAAAGGCCCCGGGAGTCATCGAGTCCAGCATGTGACCAGTCACCATCCTGTCCCCATCCCGGAGCTCTGGGTGCCACCTCCAGCCCTTCCTTGGGCACCTCCAGGGATGGGGGCCCCAAACCTCCCTGGGCAGCCCCTGCCGAGCCCTGACCACCCTTTCCATGGGGAAATTCCTGCTGCTGTCCACCCTGAGCCTCCCCCGGTGCTGCCCGGAACACTAAAAACGGAAAAAAAAAAAAATCTGTGAGAGGCTGCATGAGCTGGGGCTGTGAATTTTTTGCAGACACCTCTGCTGCTGGAGCCCCTCTGTGTCCTTCCCAATCCTGTCCATCCCCATCCCCCTCACCGTCCTCAGCCAGCACCCGACCCTCCTGTGACCCTCCTGGGCCAGCACCCAGCACCTCCAAGCTGTGGAAACACCTCTGCCAAGAGCAAAACCTGCTTTTCCTGCTGCAAGGGTGAGGAAAACACTCCCTTTGAGAAATATGGGCTTCTTATATAAATCAAACCCACGGCATGGGGGACAAACCCCTTTTCCAGCAGCGAGTGCACATTCCCAGCCTGAAAGTGGGCTAAAGCCAGCCCGGTTACACAATGGGAAGGGCTCAGGTAGTGCCTGGCTGCGGCTGCATTTGATACCCTGCGAGGGCTGCGGGAGCATCAGCCCCAGCTCCTTCCCTCGCTCAGGCAGCCCATCAAATATTTACCGGGCTGCCATAGGCAATTACATTAGAGGAGATAGTTAAACACCCCCTACCCCAGGGCACCCCCCTGCAATGTAAATCAAACAAATTGGACTCTTTTCACAATTGACACACACGATTTTACTTACTGTAAATAATTTAGCATTAAAAAGTCGAGCTACACTTTGCCCCATCTGGATTTTCTCTTCTCCCTCTCTCTCTCCCGCGCGGGCTCCGGGTTCCTAATGCGGGAGATGGAGTGCAGGAATTCTGCTGCCTGGGTGAGCTGTTAGAAGATTCCCGTTTCCTAATGGAAGAAACCACACTAAGGAAACCTGTGAAGTTGCCCATTTAAAAGCGGCAGAGATGTTCCAGCTAACAAAGGACGGGGAGGATCCCTCCCTCCGGAAGGAGTTGAGTCTATTGCTGGTTGGCATCTCCTGGGGTCGCAGCAATCTCCTATAAAAGTTGGCTGAATGGTTGCACTTTTTAATTAAAAGCCATCTTTCCCGATTAGGCTCAGCGGGGTTTTAATAAGGATTTTTACAAGCTGGATCTGCTGGCCAGCACGGATCGTCTTTCTCTTACACCTGGAGCGCGAGACCTGCATTAAACACCCTGCTCTGCTGGCTGGGAAGGGATCTCATCCTCATCAGGAGCCATTCCTGCGTTTTCCTCCAGAAACAGGCGTTTTGGGAGCCTTGCCACCGTGGCTGAAGGGGTTCAGGAGCCATGAGCACGAGTTGGGGACACGGGTCAGCGGTGGCCTTGCTGGGGACTGCTTGGACTCGAGGATCTGAGAGGGTTTTTTCCCATCTCAGGGGTTCCATGGCTCTGTGATGTCTGTTCCTAATTCCAGCACAGCATCTGGCCTCTGTTGGGTCCTCCATAACGCCACCATCTGCCACCTGAGCTGTCCCCTCAGCCTGTCGAGGCCCTGCTCTTGACCCCACACCGAGTTTAATCCAGTGCGGGAGGAAAGTTCTTCCCGATGCCCCGGGCCTGTCTCAGGAGCGAGCCAGACTTTAATTGAGTTTAAAAAGCTCCTGGGCCTGGATTTTCCATTCCACTCCGGCACTCCATCAGCGACTCCAGCCACCGCCGGTCCCAGCGCACGGACCTCTGGCAGGCTGCGCCACTTACACATTTCCTGACAGAACCAATTTCCATCAGAAAACGCCAATCCCGATGAGATCGAAGCATTTAATCCCCCAGCATCTTAATTTTGATGGCTGTCTCCTCCCTGGGGCTCCCACAGATGGCTGTGGGTCGTGTCAGGTGCGATGTGCTCATCGGAGCACCGGGACAGCCGGGATGATCCCGGCAGGGCGGCTGCCAGCGGGCTGGGATGGCTCCTGCAGTCAGAACTCGGGGCTGGAAACTCCGTGTGCAGCAGAAATTCACCGGTTTTGGCTGCTCCCAGCCCCTCAGGGCCTGGGCAGGAGCACAAGGAAAAAGGAGGGGAGGACCAAGGCATCCATGCCCCGATGTCCTGATCGCCCCATCGCCCCACGCTGTGCTTTCCAGGAGCAGCCCCGTCATCCAGGGCAGGTGGGGGAGCTGCCCTTAATGTCTGTACCCCCACTTTGGGGTGACACCAGCCCTGGCCACCCACCAGCGCTGTCCCCCAGCTCTGGGAAACGCGACTGTGCGAGGCTGGCATGGCTGAGCTCAAGCTCCCCTGACGAGAATGAAGTGGCAGCGGTCACCTGGGGACAGAGCCATTTCCAGCCAGCCCAGCTGGCTGCTCGGGATGCACAAACTTGTGTCCCTCCTGCAGGATCGTGTCCCCGAGCCCTGGAAAGCCGTGTCCCCCCAGCTCGGAGCTGGAGTTGCTGGGAGCTGTTAATCGCTGCCCGTGGGTTTAATTGGGAGCGAGAACACACAGACCCCATTAAAGCCCACGAGGGTGCCAAGGGCTCTCGTTCAGGCACAAATGAAGGAGCAATCAAACCCACTTAGGTAATAAAAACAGCTGGAGTCTGCAGGCAACTGCCTGAGGCAGGGAAGCACATGGCAGGCAGGCCGGGCTGTGCGAGGTCTGCAGCCAGCCCTGTCGGGTGGAAAACACCGGGATCAGGCCGAGAGAGCGGGCTTGGAGTGGCTCAGGCAGGGAGCCAGACAGGGAAATTATGGGTCATCCTCAAACAGCAGCGGAGAGCTGGAGCTTCTCGAGGTTCTGGAGCTCAGACTTGGCTGGAGAGCGTGTCCAGGGGTGTTTTTTCCAGTGGGAATGAGAAGCCAGGGCCCCCGGGCACCGGATCCTCTGCCATTGATCCGCTTGTGGCACTCCACGGTGCAGAACCACAGCACACAATGCCAGGAGATTCCTGGCTCCTCGCTTCTGGATTTATTGCAGAAAGGGTCCCCAAAGCCACTGGGGTGCCAGCTCTTAGCCTGGGAGCTGAAATCACCCTGCAAGGAATTTGTCTTCCTCAGATCACGAGGGTCTTGGTTTGGTGCTTTTATTTGGTTTTGTTTTAACAGGAAGGATCCTGACTTTCCTCTTTTTAATTCTGATTCCAGTGAAGTATTTCCTGCTGGAATGGATGGGTGGGAGGGGTGGGTCTGGACCACGCCAGTTTTTGGATCAGTTAGGGAGGAAAGCTGGAAAAGACACGAGAAGGCTGCAAGGAGCCTTGCAGAGCTGTTCCATCTTGCTCCAGAAAGGCAGAGGGAGTCCCCTGGAAGTTCATCCCACTCCTTGGAAATGCCAATATTCAGAGTGGCCCAGGGCTAAAGCAGCAAATGTGGAAGTGTTTGAGATGTCTGTGGTTATCACTGCTGTAGAAACGTCTCCTTCTTTGGTGCTTCCACATCTTTGCACAAAGACAGGGAAGTTCTCCTTGTTTTTTCCCTGTCCAGGAGGAGTTTGATAATTCCTGACTCAATGCAGAGCTTTGACGTGGAGGGCAGTGCTCTCCTCCCCTCCGGGACCAGATCCACGTAGAGGTGGTGGGAGGATGAGCTCACCCATGGGATGGGGCTGGGAGGGCGTTTTTGATGTCCCTGTGGTGTCCCCAAGCTGTGCCAGGGTGCCCAGAGGTGGGTTCGGGGACCCACCCGGAGTGTCCCTTGCTCTGAAAGTTCGTTGTCAGGACAAAGCTGAGGGCAGGATGCTCAGGGCTGTGACAGGGAAGGAGAAGAGGCTCGGTGGCTCGGAGAAAGCAGAGGAATGGGAAGGAGGGAAGGCTGTTTACTTCATCTGATCCAATTTTCCTACATGGACAGCGGCAAGACGCAGCTTGGCACGGGTTTGCTTCCTTGGGGAGAGTGAAATCCTGGGCCAGGAGCTGAGCTGCTCCCTCCAAACTTCTCTGAGCTGCTGAAGTGCAGAAAAGGAGGAAAACAGGGGTAGAGAGGCCACCAGGAAGAGCCCAGCAAAAGGAATTGTGGAATACCCTGAGGCAAAAGCTCCCAGAGTCACGAGAGAATTAACAAAGGCAGCTGGAGGGGAGAGATCCCACCACAGAGCACCAGGAAGGGACAATTCCCCTTCTCAGGAATTCTGCTGGAGTCTCGGTGGAGCTTTCCAGCATCCTCTCTGGGCTGGCCATCAGCTGATCCTGCAGCTCTCCAGGAGCACACTGGAGACCGTGACTCAGAGCTCTGCTGCCGGCAGAAGAAGGGAAGAGGCTCCCGAGCTCCCGCCCGCGCCGGCCTCCAGAGAGTCAGAGCATCCTGGCAGGGCCTGGCACACGTGGGGAGCTCCGGTGTCCAGGGAGGGCTGGCAGTGTCCCAGGCCACTGGACAGGGCTCTCCCGGCAGCACTTTGGTGCTGCTGCGGTTTTCTCCCCAGGGGGATTTCTCTGGAGTCAGGATTCAGCCCTGGGCACTCTCCCCCAGCCCTGGGCACGAGCCAAGGGCTGCACGGGGCTGGTTTGGGGGATTTCTGTGGTGGGTTTCAGTCTCCTGTCGCTGGATCTGACCCTTCCCTGGGCAGGTCCAGCACCAAGGAATTGTGTCTGGTGGTTCCCTCGTGTCCCTGCCCACGGACGATCCCCGAGTGCCTCCCAGCCCAACCCATTCTTCGATCCTTTGGGGGACACTTCAGCCTCTCAGGGAAGGTGGGGATTGGCCACGGGGTGAGGTCCGGATTTTCCTGTCCCTGTGGCTGTGTCTGTCTGAGACACCTGGCAGGATCCCCGGGAGAAGGGACTCGAGGATGCTGTGGAGAAGGGAGCAGGAAACAGATCCCAGCCCTGACTCTTCAACAGCTGCCCCGCGTAGCAAAGTCTGGATTTTGGGGCTGGAGACGCGCACTTGGCTCCCTTGGGAAGTTTGCCTGAGCACAGGATCCTGCTGTCCTCCATCACCACTGGGGCTCCCCCTCGGCAGCCCCCTGCCCTGGGGCTCTCACGCTCCCCGGGCACCTTTTGAGAGCAGCCGGGGGGCTGCAGCTGCCCCCACGCCCCGATCCAGCCGCACAAGCAAAGCTCGCTGGAGGTGGCAGGAGCTGGCCGTGGTGGCAGGGAGGGACACGGGGTGGGGAAATCGGCACGGATGGGTGAGCGCAGCGGCAGCGAGGAGCCGGAGAGCGGAGGATGGAGAGGCTGCACGGGCAGACGTGGAGCCCGTGGGAGCGGGAGAACGATTTGGGGAACGAGCCGGGAGATTCATTAAAACAGGGGGGAAACAAAAAGTTGGTGAAACTTTTCTTGATTTCGTTGTTTTTACGATTTTTGACCCAGGGTTGTTCCCTTCAAAAGGAGAAGGGGGACGGCTCCTCTTCAGCCCCGGGTTTCGGGCTGCTCTGCTCCCCAAATCCCCCCGGGAGCCGCGGGCAGGGGGCGGGCAGGGCTGGGCGGGGGGCGATGGGGGACAGGGGGGACAGGGAGAGGGGCGCACCTGCGGGATGAGCAGAGCCGGGGAGGAGCGGACACGGGGGGGGGTTGAGCCCCGCTTTGGGGGGGTTCACCGGCAGCCGGGGAGCTCTGGTTTGGGGGTGCGGGGGGTTTACAACCGGAGCATGGGGGAGGCCGGTTCGGGGAGGGGGTACCACGGGCGGCGGGGGCTGAGCCCCGTCTGGAGGGGGGGTGAGCTCGGTGCCCGGGGGCGGGCGGTGGGAGGGACCTCCCCGGCCCCTCCCGGTGGGCGGGGGGGCCGGGCTATAATGCCATTGATGCCGGGTGGCGGAGCCAGACAATACCGCGCCCCCGAGCCGGGTGCCCGGAGCGCCCTGCCCTGTCCTACCCTGCCCTGCCCTGCCCCGGCCCCGCTCCGCTCCCACCATGATGTCCATGAACAGCAAGCAGGCGTTCAGCATGCACCCCATCCTGCACGAGCCCAAGTACCCGCACCTGCACACCAGCTCCGAAGCCATCCGCAGAGCCTGCCTGCCCGCCCCCCAGGTAAGCCCCGGCTCCGACAGCTTCCCCACCCTCGCCAACTTTCCCTTTGGCTTTGGGGGGGGGGGGGGCGGGGGGGTCCGTCCTTCCCCTCCTGCCTCCTGCGGGGGGCTGTTCCCGGGGGAGGGGGGTCTGCGGGCGCGGGGGTCGCTCCGGCCGTCCCGCCCCGCTCCGTGCGAGCGCTGGGGCCGCGGGACCCCCGACGGCTCCGGTTCCTCCTCCGGAGGGTCCGGTTTTACCCCTCTTTCGGAGAGTGGGTGCTCGGCAGAGCTCGGGGGTCCTCCGGGCGGGGGGCTCGGCTTGGCGTTACCTGTCCCGGCGGGGCAGAGCGGGGTCTCGCTCACGCCGCTTCCCTTTAATCCTCTCCCGCTCTCTCGGTTTGTTTCTGGCCGCGCAGATCCAGGGGAACATCTTTGCGGGCTTTGACGAGACGCTGCTGCGCGGGGCCGAGGCTCTGGCCGCCGTGGACATCGTGTCGCAGAAAACGCACCCCTTCAAGCCCGACGCCACCTACCACACCATGAGCAGCGTGTCCTGCACTCCTACCTCGTCCTCCGTCCACCTGCACCACCCGTCCGTGCTGACCACGCACCACCCGCACCACCACCACCACCAGCCCTCGCAGGGCCTGGACGGGGAGCTGCTGGAGCACCTCAACTCGGCGCTGCCCCTCGGAGGGGTGCCGGGCCCCGACGTGGGCTCCACGCCTTCGCACCCGCACTCCCACATGTCCCACATCAACCACATGGCCCACCACTCCCAGCCCATGAACGTGTCCCACCCTCACGGCCTCGCTTCCCACGCCGTCATCTCCGGCCCCGAGACGGAGACGGACCCACGGGAGCTCGAGTCCTTCGCCGAGCGCTTCAAGCAGAGGAGGATCAAGCTGGGGGTCACCCAGGCCGACGTGGGCTCGGCGCTGGCCAACCTGAAGATCCCCGGCGTGGGCTGCCTCAGCCAAAGCACCATCTGCAGGTTCGAGTCGCTCACCCTGTCCCACAATAACATGGTGGCCCTCAAGCCCATCCTGGAAGCGTGGCTGGAGGAGGCCGAGAGGGCGCAGAGGGAGAAAATGACCAAACCCGAGATCTACACGGGGGGGGACAAGAAGCGCAAGCGCACGTCCATCGCCGCCCCCGAGAAGCGCTCGCTCGAGGCCTACTTCGCCGTCCAGCCCCGGCCCTCCTCCGAGAAGATCGCCGCCATCGCCGAGAAGTTAGACTTGAAGAAGAACGTGGTGCGGGTCTGGTTTTGCAATCAGAGACAGAAGCAGAAAAGGATGAAATTTTCTGCCACCTACTGAGAAAAGGGGCTTGGGGAGGGTTCTGCCCTCCCGACCGTCCCTCCCTGGTCCTTCCCAAAAGGGGCTTGGGGTTGTCGGCTTCTTCTTTTTGGGGTTTTTCTTTTTGGGGGTTAAAAAAATTGGAGGAAAAAAACACCCAACCAAACTAAACAAAAAAATAAAAAAAACAAAAAAAGAGGAAAAAAAAAAAAAGAAAGAAAAGTAAACCTTAAAATAAAGGGAAACGCGCCCAAAGCAAAGTGAACAGTTTGGTGCCTGCTCCTCACCCCTGGGCGAAGTGGCCCCGCTGTTCTGACTGCTACAGACTGCTTTTGTAGATAAAACTGGAGAAAAAAAAAGAAAAAAAAAAAGAAAAAAAAATCTAAAAAGATGGAGAAAAAGGCAAAAAGACCAAACGAAAAGGCCAAGGGGGAAGTTTGGGGGTGCCCGGAGTCGGGGCAGCAGCAGCAGCCAGAGCCCGGTGGGTCTTTGTCACTGCCCCTCCCGGCTCGGGGAGCTCCTCTCGCTCCTCCGTGTCCGCTCCTCTTCTTTTAAAAAACAACCAATTAAACAGAAAAAAAGGAAAAGAAATGAGAAAAGAAACGAGCTGTAAAGCCGGGGCGCTCCCCGCCGCCAGGGTCCCCCGCACACACACGCACCTGCATGGTTTTGTTCTCTCCCCTGCCCGCCCCCAGCAAACCCATCGCGTTTTTGCAGTACCATTTCTGTTTCTACCTCATCGGCTAAATTTTAAAAAAAAAAAAAAATTAAAAAAAAGGATTAAAAAAAAAAAAGGAGAAAAATATCAAAAAAAAAGAAAAAAAAAGAAAAAAAAATATAATAAAAATTGGCCCGTCCCTGGAGTCGCGGTTTGTTCGGGGAAATGGAGATTTATTTTGCGTTGGTTTCACTCAAACCGTTCGATTTCCGTATGGTTTTCACTGTATAAAATCCTTGGCTTCGACAATCACGTCCTTGGGGCTCAGCGGAGCGGCGGCAGCGGGGACAGAGCCTCGGTGCCCCTCGCATGGGGAACTCTGCACTTTGGAAGGCAAGAAAACTCTTCTTTTCCCCCCTTTTCCTTTGCATATTTAATAGAGAAATTTGCCTCCTTTTCTTTTCTTTTCTTTCTTTTTAAATTTTATTTTTTAATTTTTTTTTTTAATTTAATTTTATTTTTTTTTTCGGAATTAAAGGAGATTTCGTTCCGCTGTGTGTGTGCTGAATGAAATTTTGGTGTCCGTGTACGCTGCAGCATTTCAAATAAATCATGCACGTTTTACCTCACCCTCCTGCCTCCTGCAGTTACTGCGGCTCCGGGGAGCTTTTCCCGGGACTCCCGAGCAGATTTTCCAGCCTGGAAAAGTCGAGCCGGGAGTTCCTGGAGGATCAGAACCTGCGGGTCCGCTCCGTCCCGGCGACACGCGAGGAAAAAAAAGGGTTAAAACCGAATTATTTTCGTTGGTTTTATTCGTTTGGGCTGGTTTTGCTTTATTTTTGTTTGGGGGTTTTTTGTTTGTTTGGGTTTTTGTTTGTGGGTGGGTTTTTTTGTTTTTTTTTTAACTGTTGTTTTGTTTTGTAACTTTTTATTTTGTGGGGGGGGGGAAATATTCAAATGCACTTCGTGGTGGTGAAACCCGACAGACGGGACCCGGCGGCTTTTACAGGGGAAAACCGAAGTAAAAGAAGAAAAAATAAAGTAGAATGAAATGAAATGAAATGAAATGAAATGAAATGAAATGAAATGAAATGAAATAAAGTGAAATAAAAAGCGCTAAAGTGAAATAAAAAGCGATAAAGTGAAATAAAGCGAGAGGAAGTAAAATGAATGAAAGTGAACTAATGAAATGAAGTCGAACAAAATAAAACCAAAGGAGCGAACAAAAACCATGAAAACAAACAAAAAAAAATACAAACAAAACCCTAAAACGCCACAAAGAAAAACAAACTAAAAAAAATATTAAAAAATAAATAAAAAGGAAGGAAAGAAGCGATTGTGCGGCTCCCGGAGGAGCTGCCGGAGGAGCCCAGCTGGGCGAGCGGGGCCAGCTCGGGGTGGCCACCAGAGCCCCCCGGGACCCCTCGGGACCCCCCCAGGGCATCCCGCAGCCCGTCCCGCACCTCTCTCCTGATTCCCGGCCGTTCCCAGAGCCCATCCCTTTGTTGTTGCGCTCCGTCGCTGTTTTCTCGGCGCTGCGAGCAGCGCATTTTCATAAATAGACCTTGGCCGAGCGCTGCCGATGAAAGTTTAATGAGGAGGGATGCTGAGTGCTGCCGGGGGGGCCCCGATCGGCTCCGAGCAGCATTAGCGGGGCCCGGCCCCCCCGCTCCCCGCTCCCCGCTCCCCTCCCGGCCGTGCCCGGTGCCGGGCCCGGTGCCCCCGCTCCGCCGCCTTCACGGGAGATGCAATATTCATCAGCCGCGCTGATAAAGCCCCGGCTCGCTCTTTCCCAGGCGCAAAGGGGGGAGCGCCGCGCTGGGGAAGCGGAGCGGGGACCCCCGGGCAGGTAAGGGGGGATCCGAGCCGGGGATGGGGCGGCTCTGGGACGGGAGGCCTGGAGAACTCATCCCAGCCGGCCCGGGCATCGCTCCTGCTGCTGCCGCTGCTGCTGCCGTCCCTGTCCCTGCTCCTGCTCGTGTTTCTGCTCCTCCTCCTCCTCTTCTTCCCAATCCTTCCTGCTCCTACTCCTGTTTCTGTTCCATCTTCTACTCCTGATGCTCCTGCTCCTGTTCCTCTTCCTGCTCCATCTCCTGCCCCTATCCCTGCTCCTGTCCCTGCTCCTGCTCGTGTTTCTGCTCCTGCTCGTGTTTCTGCTCCTCCTTCTTCTCTTCCTCCTGCTATTACTCCTACTCCTGTTCCTGCTCCTGTTCCTGCTCCAGCTCCTGTTTCTGTTCCATCTCCTACTCCTGATTCTGCTCCTGCTCCTATTCCTGATTCTGCTCCTGCCCCTGCTCTTTCTTCTGCTCCCCCTGCTCCATCTCCAGCTCCTCTTTCTGCTCCTGCTCCAGCAGCTCCCACTACTCCCAGGCCAGCCTGAGCCTCCAGGATCCTCAGGGAAAAGCCAGGAAGGAGGTGGAGAGGGTCCCTTGTGCTTGCCCTGCTCCTGGCACAGGACAGGGAGAAGCTGCTGCTCCTCCTGGCGCGGCTCTGGCAGCCAGGACTCACCAGGAGCAGGTTCCAGCTGTGCTGCAGTGGCCTCTCCTCCTGCTCTAGGAGGATCTGGGTGCCTCCAAATCCGTGAAATCTGTGAAATCCCGGCTCTGCAGAGCTTCTGCCACAGGGTGAGGTGGGAAAAGCCCAGGGTGAGGAGGAGAGCGGGTGTGAGAAGGAAAACAGACACACACAGAGGTGTCACCCGCACTCCTGGGGCACAAAGGACACCCTTGAGCCTGACACTGGCCCCAGAACAGCATTAAAGGAAAGGAATATGGGCTGGAGTGGACACTCCACTCTCACCCTGGGTTTCCATCCGAGGTTTGAGGTATGAGCAAGGTTTGAGGTTTTCCAGCTCTTTTGCTTCCACCTCTGCTGGCACCTGCAGCCCTGAGCTGGCCCAGAGCTCAGCTTCAGCCACCTTTGAGGACTTCATTCCTCACCTCCCTCCAGGCTGGTGGGATTGAGGGGCTGGGCCAGGTCCCAGGGGCACCCTGAGAACTGAAGAAAACATCAGCACCAGCAGTTGAGCAGGGAGATGCTGTGGGGCCTTCAGAGCAGGGGTGATGGGTGAGTGGAAGCCTCTGGGCTCCAGTGAGGGTCACTGGAGAGGAACCACGGAGCCTCTGTTGCTCTGACATCAACCTGTGACCTCAAACCCTGGCTCAGGGCTCAGGGGCACCTTCCTCACCTGCTCTTAATGACCAGCTCAGGTGGAGACACCAATAAATGGGGATGTGACAGCTCAATCCATCAATCCCATCAATCCCATCCCATCCATCTCATCCCATCCCATCCCATCCCACCCCATCCCATCCCATGGATCCCATCCCATCTCTGCTGCTGCAAAAGCTTCCCAAGGATCACTGCCCACCAGTTCTGGGCTGCTGGAGCTGTCAGACACCAGTTCCCAGGATCTCTCTGCTCCACCCAAGCTGTTTCCTTCCATGCCTCGCTCTTTTGTGTCGCTTCCTCCTGCTCTAAAGCCAAGACCCTCCAGGACTGTGGCCATCTAAAGCCCTGGAGCTCAGGTGGGACAGAGATGTGGTCTCAGTGTGGCCATGCCACTGCTGCCAGGGGTGCAGGGATGTGTGTAAAGGTGGAGCCTGGAGGCTACAGGCAAATGCAGATGAATTCCCTGGAGAAGCCCTGCCCCTGTTTTATTTTTTAGGGCTGCTTAGGATGGTGCATTCTCCAGCCTGGAAAGCTGCTCCAGGTCCCTTCACCACACCTTGTTCCACAGGGCCCATCTGTGCTGCCACCTCAACCCCTGTGTCCTGCTAAACCCCATCCCAGGGGGCTGATCCTGGAATATCCAGCCTGTCTGGGGAGCAGCTGTGGGTGCTGTGTGTGGAGCTCAGGGTGCTCCCAGAGAGCTCTCAGGGCTGCGGGGGATCTGCAGCACCAGCAGCGATCCCAGATCCCCCAGGGATCCACATCCAGAGGCTCCCGTGCCCAGATGTGTCTGGCTGATCCCATCTTTGGGTCAGGAGCACAGAAAATGCTCTGTGTTCTTTAAAGGATCTGCTCTGAGAGCTGGGCAGGGCCAGGGCGCTCCCGCTCCCGACTTTTCTATTATTCCATGTGTTTCAGAGCAGAGCAGATGCATTTTTAAAGATGCTTGGGGTGGGCTCTGTTCCACTACAGGGGAAAAAGGAGTAAAACCATGATTAGAGGCTCTGTTGGCACCTGAGCAGGGGGGAGGATGGCCAGGGTGAGAAGAAACGGCTTCAAGGGAGGTTTAGGTGGAATATTGGGAAAATTTCTTCATGGAAAGGGTTGCCCATGGTGGAGACGGCACCCCTGGAGGGATTGAAAAGTGTGGATGTGGCACCTGGGGACACGGGGCAGTGCTGAGGGAAGAGCTGGAGGCTTTTCCAAGCTAAAGCATCCCGTGGTTCTGCAATCCCAGGGAAAAGGAGCAGGCGTTATCCCTTCTCCAGTGGATCAGGTGCCCTTCACAGGGCCCCAGCCCTGGGTCAGGTGCAGCTGCCTGTGCTGGGAGCAGCTCCAACCCCTGGCTGTGCAGAAATGGAGCTCCCTGCTCATCCCCGTGTCACTGAGGAATGGGACATCCTAATAAATTTACACATTTGTGGGGTTTTTCTATTTCTTTGGGGTTTTGTTTGTTTGTGGGGCATGTTGGCTTTTTTTTTTTTTTTTTTTTTTTTAATCATTTAGTTTCATCTGTGTTCAAGAAATACTTCCAGAAATTTCTTCTTGTACTTTTCCTGAGCTCTTTATCTCAGCATCCTCCACCTCCAGGAGCAGCCTCCTTCCCCCATCAGCCCTCCCGGAGCAGGAGCAGCCCCCGAGGAAACCCTGAGGAAGCGCTGTAAGATTTGCCTTCGGCTCTTTGGGGAAATCCAAGAGTAGGGAAGCTGACAGGTGATTTTTGGGAACTTTGGGATGCTGGAGATGGAGGGATCAGAGGTAAAATCTCCATTTCATCTGCAGCACCTCTCCAACACCTCCAGCAGCTGCAGGAAAATTGGAAGAGAGCTGGAAAATTGGAGCTCTCTGAGAGATGTGGAAGTGTCAGCTAAGGACTGTGTTTTATTTACAGCAGGGTTTGGGGTCACAGAAGGAAAAGTCCGTGTGTTTGTCTAAAATCCTGCTCCACCTCTCTGTCACTTCCCAGCAGGGAATCCCAGGGAGCTGCTCCAGAGGTGCTCCAGGGAAACAGCCTCGAGCTCAGGGAGCACAGCCTCATCCCTCTGCAGCTCCAGGATGCGCTTCCAGCCTCATCACCGGATAAATTGTGGAGCAGGGCCACGTTTGCCTCTTGTGCAGAGCAGAGGAAATACCTGCTGGCCTTGGAGCATCCAGCACACCGGATCTGTGATCTGCCCAGCCTTTCAATTAATTCCCAGAGCCGAGATAAATGGTCAGGGCAGAATTTCCCCCTTGTTTATCGATATTTGCACCGTGCCCAAGGAGATCAGCATTCCAGATCCTGGGATTAGGAAGGACAAATGCAGCTCTCCTTTCAGCAGGAGGGCTGGCTCAGGGTGCCACTGCTGCCACTGGGGGCTCAGGGCAGGAACCTGCACTCGTGGCATCTCTCAGATCAGTCAGGGATTTTTGGGAGGCTCCTTCCCTCACCCTGAGTCGCACCAGAAGTGATTCTGCCCCCCCTGGTACCTTCCCCCTTCTCCCTCCAGCCCCTCCAGCCCCTCCAGCATCTCTCCTGCTCTTCCCTCCTGCCCCTCTCCCAGGCAGCTCTGTCCGTCTGTCTGCGCAGTCTGTCCTCACATCTGGTCCCACCCAGCTGCTCAAGGACCGTCTCAGAGCTGCTCCAGCCCAGCTCCTGCAGTACCAGGAGCTGGTACATCCCATCCCATCCCATCCCATCCCATCCCATCCCATCCCATCCCATCCCATCCCATCCCATCCCATCCCATCCCATCCCATCCCATCCCATCCCATCCCATCCCATGGATCCCATCCCATCCCACAGGGAACGGTGTCCGTGTGTCCCGGGCTGAGCACGGCTCCGTTTGTCCTTCCCGTGCTGTGGTTCCTGCGAGAAGGACCCTCCGGGCAGAGCTGCTCCCGACGGTGCTGGGTGCACCCCGCTGCCCCGGCTCCGGCCGCCGAGCCCTGGACAGACGGACCGGGACCGAGACCTGGACAGACGGACCAGAACCGAGACCTGGACAGACGGACCAGAACCGAGACCTGGACAGACGGACTGGGACCGAGACCTGGACAGACGGACCGGGACCGAGACCTGGACAGACGGACCAGAACCGAGACCTGGACAGACGGACCAGAACCGAGACCTGGACAGACGGACCAGAACCGAGACCTGGACAGACGGACCGGGACCGAGACCTGGACAGACGGACCGGGACCGAGACCTGGACAGACGGACCAGAACCGAGACCTGGACAGACGGACCGGGACTGAGACCTGGGAAGACAAACCGGGACGTTTTTTTTCTGGACAGAAAAAACGGGATCGAATCCCGGGCAGATAAACCGGGACCGAGTTTCAGGCTCCAGATTTCCCCTGGGATCCCCGGGCTCCAGGTTTCCCCTGGGATCCCCGGGCTCCAGGTTTCCCCTGGGATCCCCGGGCTCCATCCTTTCCCCCGGGCTCCCCGGGCTCCAGGTTTCTCCCGGGAGCCCGTGGCAGCCGCAGGGATCCGGAGCACATCCCACACCGCATTCCCGACTCCTGCCGGCTCCTCTCCTCTGGCCGTGCCCGCTCCCGCTGCAGTTCCCCGCTCTCTCCTCACTCCGATCATGGAATTCTGACTTCCTCCGGCTTCTCGCATGGATTTTCCCTCCACCCCGGCTGTGCTGTTTAGTTCAGATCTAAGCGAGCTTCCCGAGCGTGCTGCCTGGATGTCTTCATTAAAACGCGCAGCTGGAGGAGGCGGCCGGGGGAGACGGGGGCGGCTCGGCTCTGGATTCACTCTGAAATCCATGGGAATCTCCTGCTCCACATCTGTTCCCGGCCGCCGACAGCTGCGCGCTCCAGCCGGGGGGACACGGGGTCACGGCTCCGGCCGGGGCTGATGGGGCAGCCCCCGGGGCCGTGTCCCCTCGGCTGTGCGGGCAGGTGGGCAGCCAGGACCGTGTCCCCGAGGGGCTGTGGTGGCCGGGCCGGCGGGGGAGGCTGCGCTGGGCTTCCCTGGGGCTCCCAGCTCCGGGAGGGGGATGCGGAGCAGCCGGGCTATCCGTGAGATCGGCTCCCCAAGGGGAGCTTTCCCCTGGGAATCTCTGAGCCCTGGGTCAGGTGTTGTTCTCGGGTACCTGGAGGTGAGGGAATCACTGCAGCGACACTGCCGGAATTGGAGCCCCTGGGGCGGCCTGTGCCTGTCCCTGCGAGTGCAGAACCCCAGAGTCTGGCACCGACCTCCAGCCTCCCCGTCCAGCACAAGCTGCCAGGACCTGCCAGTGACTGAAGTGCTGAGAAAAGCAACTTCTCCTTCCACCAGGAGCTGTTTTCCCATCTCAGCCACCCCCCCAGCCACAACTCTGAGCTTCTCCCTGTGATGTCCCAACCCTGGCCAAAGCTCCCTGAGCTCCAGCCTCCCCAAACCCACCCTGCTCTCGGGTTTGTTCCTCCTGTCCTCCGTGTCTGGAGGAGCTCGGGGGAGCAGCTGCCTGCCCTGCCCAGCAGCAGCTGTGCCAAGCCCTGCTCTTGCTGGGGAAGTGCTGCTTTCTGCCGTGCATCCCCCTGTGAGCCACTGGCTGCTGGAAGGCACTGCCTGAGCCAGCCACATGCTTCATGATGTCAATCGCAGTTCAGAGTTAATTATTCATGAGAAAATTTCATAATGTGCTGTTAAGTGGGCTGCAGGATATTTTGGTTAAATGAAGGGAACCTGAAAGCTCCCTCTGTAGGGTGTTGCTCCTTGGGCCTCGCTGAGAGCAAAGGTTCAATTAGAGCTCAAGGCTCCGTGGCCTCTGCCGTGGCCTGCGATTATTGGAGCCACGGGAGTGTGGAGATCAATCCGACGGCTCAGCTTCGCCTTTCCAACAGGAACATTCCAAGCCAAGTGTTTTCCAAGAAGGCTTGGGCCGGTGGAAGGTTCCCTGCCCACGGCAGGGGGTTGGAATGAGATGAGTTCCCTCCCAAACCAAAGCGTTCCGTGACTCTGTGACTTCAGAGCGGGTTCTGCAGAGTCCCCGAGGCTGTGAGAGCCCAGGAGAGGCTGTGCAGGTCATGGAACCATGGGATCATCCAGCTGGACACACCTCTGGGATCACTGAATTCATCTGTCAGCAGGCCAGCTCACTCCCAGACTCTTCCCTTCCTCATTCCTGGAATCATTTCTCCCTTGGAAACCAGGGAGCACCTGGAAATCTGAGCACGGAACACGGAACCCGCGCCAAGCTGAGCAGGAGGGAACCGTGCAGGAGGGACTGGGAACTGGCAGGGAGAGAAATGCAGCTTGCAATGAGTGAAATGCAGCTTGCAGGGAGAGAAATGCAGCTTGCAATGAGTGGAATGCAGCTTGCAGGGAGTGAAATGCAGCTTGCAGGGAGTGAAATGCAGCTTGCAGGGAGTGAAATGCAGCTTGCAATGAGTGAAATGCAGCTTGCAGGGAGTGAATGCAGCTTGCAGGGAGTGAAATGCAGCTTGCCTCCAAGCCCTGATGGTTTCTCTCTCCTTCCTGAGGCTCAGCTGCCGCCGCCTGGAGCCGGCTCCTGGCAGAGCTGGGCAGGGATGGATGGATGGAGGTGGGGAAGGAGAAGACCTGCGAGCCTCTCCGAACATTTCAATCCATGGAAACCCTTCCGAGGCCTCAGTTCTGCTGTGTCCTGGCAGTGGCTGTTACCTGTCCCTGGTGCTCCCAGCCCTGCTGCAAAAACCACTGCGCTGCCCCCTGGAAAGGTTTTCATGGGAATAAGAAAGCAGCCGGGAAATGTTTCCATCCAAAATCTCATCCTCACCCCCTGCCTCGCTGCAGGAGGATCCAGTCCCGGCAATCTTGGAGCTCCAAGGACAGCACAACCCTGCCCAACACCTTCTCCCGTTAGCACATCCAGCTCCAGACCTCTCCTGGCTCCTTCCCGTGAGGACATTGCCCTCTGGAAGAGGAGCTTGGGCAGAGACAGAGCAAAAACTGCCCAATTTTGAGTTGGGTTGAGAGCAGCAAATTGCAACTGCTCCAGCAGCAATCCCTGACCAGTTCCTACCCCATCCATGGCAGGGATCACATTCCCACTTCCAGACTCAGCTCAGAGGTGTCAGCCCCTCCTCATTTTGGAGAGACTTTCTTTCTCTCTTGCCTTATTTTTTTTTCTTTTTTTTCCCTTTTTCCCCCAGCTTTTCTTTTCCTCCTTTTTTCTTTTTTTCTCTCTTTTCTTTTTTATTTTTTTGTCTTTCCCCCCCTTCCCACCTCCCTTTGCAGCCTCTGTTCTTCATCCATTATTTAGGCTTTTCTGACTGTAACAGCAACATTCGCCTTGTATACCTTGTGTGGGGTTTAAAATATAGATAAAAGCAGAAGGTCAGACTTGAAACACAGATTCTGACGGTTGCTGCTGACTTTGTCTGGAAGCTACAAAATCTGGAGCTTTCTGTGCCCAGCAATGGTTTCGGTACAATTGGGTTTTTGGGGGTTTAGGGATTTTTTTTTATTATTTTATTTTATTTTTGCCTAGTTGATATTCCTGCAAACCACCTCGGTGTTTGATGCTTTCATCCAGCCTTTCAGTTTCTAAAAGTTCTGGGGCCTGGCTGGATTCAGGACAGGGGAGCTGGAGCCATGGAATTCCTGCTTGGAGGTGCAATCTTGACCCAGCACAGCGAATTCCTGCTGCTCTCCTGTCCGGGGAGGGGTGGAGGTGCCTCCATCCACATCCAGCAGGCTCTAATTGGCACCTCTGGTCGGAGGCTCGGCAGAGACGAGGACTTTCCCTTTCAATTATAAATGCCCTGCTTCTTTCATCTTCAGCTGTCGGAGAGATCGGATTTTGAGGACAAATGTTTGTGGGAAATAAATTTCAAAGTCAATGCGGGAACGGTCGCAGAAAACATAAAACACTTCATTGTGTGAACGGGCAGCGAGGATGTCCCTCCAGCCAGGACACAAACTGGAATCAGAGCTCCTGGAGGGATCTCAGAGCCATGGGGATGTGGCTCTTGGGGATGTGGCTCTTGGGGATGTGGCTCTTGGGGACGTGGCTCGGTGCTGGCCTCGGGGGAATGGTTGGACTTGATGGTGTTTGGAAGAGGCAGCAGGGGACGGTGGCACTAAGAATAAAGATAATTTTGGTGTCACTGAGATCCACGTGGGCAGAGAAAGGCGCTGGAGAAGAGCTGGGAATGCTCCAAGGAATGGCTGAAGGGACATTTCAAACTGAGACACTCACCAGGCAATGTTCACCAGGTGCAGGGCAGGGCAGGGTTAGCATTAGGATTAGGGTTGGGGTTAGGGTTAGGGTTGGAGTTGGGATTAGGGTTGGGTTTGGGTTTGGGTTTGGGGTTAGGGTTGTGTTTGGCGTTAGGGTTGGGTTTGGGCCTGGGGTTGGGTTTGGGGTTGGGTTTGGGGTTAGGGTTAGGGTTGGGGTTGGGGTTAGGATTGGGTTTGGGGTTAGGGTTGGGGTTGGGATTAGGGTTGGGTTTGGGTTTGGGTTTGGGGTTGGGGTTGGGTTTGGGTTTGGGGTTAAGGTTAGGGTTGGGGTTGGGATTAGGGTTGGGTTTGGGTTTGGGTTTGGGGTTGGGGTTGGGGTTGGGTTTGGGTTTGGGGTTAAGGTTAGGGTTGGGGTTGGGGTTGGGTTAGGGTTAGGTTTAGCGTTATGATTTGGGTTAGAATTCTGATTAGGGTTAGGGTTGGGGTTGGGGTTAGGGTTGGGTTTGGGGTTATGTTTAGGGTTATGATTTGGGTTAGGGATGGGGTTAGTCATTTCCTGGGATTTTCCTGCTGGCAGGTTAGTGGGGAATGTTCTCTCCCTGCACAGAATATTTTCAGAGAACAGAGGTTTTGGCTCACTCAAAACCAGATCCCAGACTCTTCCAGGCCCAGCCTGAAACAGGAGCTCCCTCAAGATCTGTCTCCTAAACTGAGAGCTGCGCTTTTTATCTTCAGAGAATCCCAGCCTGTTTTGGGTTGGAAGGGCCCCTAAAGCCCCCCTGGTGCCAATCCCCTGCCATGGACAGGGACACACCGCTCTCCCCATCACAGCCAGCCAGGATCTGCAGCTCAGGCCCAGGTTTCAGCCTGGTGGGTGCCAGCAGCCTCCTAATCCAGGTGGATATTCCAGTGGCAGCTGTTGTTCAGGAGGCTCCATAGCCCAGCTGGCACTCCCCAAATAACCTTTCTTCACTCTAGCCCAAGGGAAAATGCATCTGTCAGGTGAGGAATATGAGGAGAGGAGGAAATTTTTCCCCGGCAGGGTGGGCAGGCCCTGGCACAGGTGCCCAGAGCAGCTGGGGCTGCCCCTGGATCCCTGGAATGTCCAAGGCCAGGCTGGACATTGGGGCTGGGAGCACCTGGGACAGTGGGAGGTGTCCCTGCCATGGCAGGGGTGGAATGGGATGAATTTTAATGTCCCTCCCAAACCAATCCATGATTCCATCTTTTATTCCAGTTTCCCTGTAGGCACTGTCCTTATCCAAACAGGATTTGGAAGGACACAGGGAGAGGCTGCAGTCTTCCAGTCTCAGCTCCATTCCTCAGCTCTCCCCAAAAGCCAGACTGGCCACAGATCTGGGCATGGATCCATCAGTGCTGAGTGGTCACAGCAGCTCTGGCAGTGGCTGGGATGGCTCATGAACCATCCCATGGCCAGGGATGCTCTGGAAATCCTCCAAGATTTCCCAACACGGAGCATTTCCCTCCCCGTGCTCACCACTGCACACGTGGCACACTGAGCAGGAGCAGGAGGAGGAGGAGGAGGAGGAGGAGGAGGAGGAGGAGGAAGAGGAGGAGGAGATGCCCACCTGTGGTCATTTCCAGGAGCAGTAGGACCAAAGTGGCATCCTGAAGGGCATCCCCCAGACCAGCAGCTCCTGGTGCTCCGGCATCTCTGGGTTAGGGGATCCCAGCAGCGCCTATGGATTGAAATCGGCCTGGAGGGGTTTCTGGGGCCTTGAAGAAGAACATTTCCAGGGATTTCCATCTCCATCCCTGCAGGTGTCCAGGGAAGGCCTGGACGTGGCACTCAGGGCTCTGGGCTGGGGACAGGGTGGGCATTGGGCATGGCTTGGACTCGATGATCCTGGTTTTTCCAGGTTGGTTTTTCCTCAGGGATTCTGGGATTCTGGGATTGAGGAGAACCTCCCAAGTGCTTGAGATGACATCTTTACATCCATCCACAGGCTGGCCAAGCCAGGTCCACAATCTGCTCTTGCCAGGATGTTAAACATCCAAGGGAAAGAAACAGAACTTGCAGGAAGTCCAGGAATTATGACACTGCTAATCAGAACTAATTAAATTGACTCAGGAAGTTTCAAGGTAGGAGTGTGGGACTCTTTATATTTCTATAAATTTTATATAAATTATATAATTTCCCTTCCAATCCTCCTGAATTCCTGGCCTCGGTGGCAGGCTGGCACGGGGTAATTATCCATTTGGGAAGTGTCTCTTTCCAGCGATGTTCAGGACATTTGGGAATCCCTTTCCATTGTGATTCTCGGAGCGTTCTCCCCGTGCCTCCCGCAGCTCGGTGACAGCTTAAACACCGAAATGCAGAAATTCCTGAATATCCCACTGCTCCCCACCAGCTGCTCCTTGGTGCTCTGGGAGGGGAATTTTTACCCAGAGGATTTTCCTCTGCGTTTGGTGGCAAAAGTCCAAGGTGGCCAAGTCCAGCTGATGAATTCCCACCGCTCCTGGTCCCGACAGGTCCCAGAGCTCCTGCTGCTTGTGGGGCTGAAGCCACCCCACTTTCCCAATAATCCCTCCGAAAGCCAAGAGTTACTTTTGTTTTCTTCCACCAATTCTGTCCATTTCGCCTTTGGCAAACATCGATTTTCCACAATTCCCCGCAGCCCTGGTGGAGCAGCTGCCAAAACGGCTCCCTCGTGGGCCACTTCTTTTATTTGTCGAACAAAAGAACCATCAGCATTGTCTCCGGAGCTCTGGGGCGAGCGGAGCCCGGGATTAGGATGCCGAGCTCCCTCTCCTGGCTGCCGGATCAAAAGGAATTGCTGAAAAGTCCTGCTCACCTGAAAATAGGGATGGCCGGACTCCGGCTGAAGGAGGGAGAGTCCTTCCAGCTCTTTTGTAGATTTTCGGATTCTGTCGTTTTTCCTCTCCATGAAATCTCTCGGGTGCAAAAAGTGTGGGAGAAAGAGGAATTTGTCTGTGGGCTAAACTGGCTTTTGCTCCTCTCTCTCATCTGTCACTGTCAGGGAACGGATCCCAGTGGGAAAATCACTCTGAGGGTCTCTGCAGGAAATCCACGGTGGTTTTCCATGAAATGTTCCTCCAGGGAGAGGCAGAGTGTGGAAAAGGACAGGCACAAGGAACAGGTTGGGATGAAGTGGGGGGATGACTGGACCATGGGAAGTCCCATCAGTGGGATCCTGGTGGAAGCTGAAGGGCTGCTCTGGAGAGCAGGATCTGCTGGGAGACAACGAGCAGCTCTCAGGGCTCACAGCAGGAAAACCGGGAGCTCAGACATTCCAGATCTTCCCCATACGGGTGGCAAACGCTGCTCAATTCCACAAAAAAAACCCATCAAATGTCTCCAAGTGACATTTTCCATTCTCTGATCAAGGCTCCCTTCCTCTCTCCTTTGCATGGTGTGCTGGCCCAGCGCCTGCTGCAGGCTGGGAATTCTGGCTGTGGGCTCCAGCTGGAATCCTGCAGGAATTCGGATTGAAAAGCTCCCAGCTCCGCACCCATGGGAGGGTGAAAGCACCGATGGATTCTGAAATGGAGCAGTGAGTTGTGTGCGTGTCCTGTTGCTCACTTTGGGAGCGAACGGGCGCCACAAATCCAATTTGGAGAAGTCAAGAAGCCCCGGAAAACTTTTAGTCTCCCCACAATGCAATTAGGTGACTCTCTGAGCCGCTTCAGGTCTGGGGAGAGGAACGATACCGGCTGTCCTCAGGAATTATGGAATCAATGAATCAGGGAATGCTTTGGGTTGGGAGGAACCCCAAGGACCAGCCCATCCCACCTCCTGCCGTGGGCAGGGACATTTCCACTACCCCAGGCTGCTCCCACCCTAACCACCCAGCCCAGCCTTGGGCACATCCAGGGATGGAGCATCAGCTCTCTGGACACTGCCCACCCTCCTCATCCCAGCATTCCCCATAGATTGCACTCCAGCCACCTCTCCTGTCCATCCCCCAGGCCCAGCAAGGAGGCTGCTCCAGGAACGAGTCACGTTGTGCCAGGAGCTGCTTAGAAAAGGTTGGGCTAAGGCCCTTCTGGAATATTCCATCCATCCCTAGGGAGCACTGGTCATCACCGACACCGAGACAGCGATTTTGGCATGGCCAGAGGGTGGACAGTCCTCTGCAGCAAAGTCCACGTGAGGAGAGAAGACACTGAGAGCCGAAACCTCACGCCTGTGACCACCAGCTCAAACCTTTCGTTGCCATGAAGCCGCTTCACTCTTCAGCCCTGCTCTCAGAGAGGTCCTGGCAGAGTGAGGGGTGGAACAGGCAGGAGACAAAGGTGGCTGGAGGTACACAAGGCTCTCTTGTCCAGGTGCCATCCTTCTCCAGAGTTTGGGTAACTCTGGGGGATATTTGGGCCACAGATCCTCCCAGATTTCCTCTGGAACTGCCCAAACCCCGCACCTCTCTGCACCTTCCCCCTGTGAGAACTCGCCTGTTTTACCCCCTGGAACCCCTCTGGAACCCACCCCGGGGGATTTTGGGGCAGAAAGGGCCAAGTGAGGAGGTGTGAGCTGGAGGGAGGCTTGGGAGGGGATTTGTGCTGCTCCTGGAGCAGGGTTGAGGCCTGGCACACCATGGCTCAGCTCCTCTGCCTGCAAGGCAGATCCAGGCCAGGCAGGGGATGTTGATCCCACGGGAACACGGAATATCCGGGGCTGGGAGCGCAATCCCTGACCCTGCCGAGCTCTGCCCCAAAGACAGGAGCTCCAGGAGCCTCTCACAGGTGCCTTTCATGGCTGAGTCCTGCCTGAACGAGCCTTGTTCTGACAAGATGGAAAAGGAGCTTCAGAGCGTGGCTCCGGCGGCTCAAAGGAGGGAGAAGCTCCCAGTGAAAGGGAAAGGAAAGCTCGGCAACAAGGTCACCTCCACCGCCTCAGGCGATCCGAGGGATGACAAAAGTTTCCGTGTAGCACAGCAGCAGAAGACAAAAGCCATCCCTGGAGGGTGGGAAGAGGGAGGGAGCGCGGAGCAGACAAGAAATTTAATGTAGGGAAAGCCAGGAGGTTTGCT
The DNA here is from genome assembly GCF_971803275.1 of Cyanistes caeruleus. Lineage (NCBI taxonomy): Eukaryota > Metazoa > Chordata > Aves > Passeriformes > Paridae > Cyanistes > Cyanistes caeruleus. The sequence goes on from NC_141714.1 coordinate 1,527,044, forward strand.
GGCAAGGACACGCTCCTGGGTGGATCAGAGGAATAGCTGGGGTTTGGTGGGACCTCCAGAGGCCATCCAGTCCATCCCCAAGGTCCAGGATAAAGTGGATAATGGCTCCCAGGAGCCTCGAGCAGGATTCCTCAGAGCCGTCGATACTCCAGACCTGGAGCTGAGTCTCCCGAGTGCTGGTGGTGGGTGGGGGGCCAAGGGACACCCAGGAACACCAATAATTGCTGGAATTTGGATCTGGGATTCAGGTCTACAGCTCCTTCCCGCTCTGCCCACACCGTGTGAGTCCATTAGGGAGGGCTGGGAATTGGGAGTGAACCGAGGTGCCAGGCCCAGTGAGCCTTTCCCAGCATCCGAGCTGCAACCCCGCAGGGAAAGGGTTTGGCTTTGTCTGGGAATTCTTCCCCTTTGCCGAGGACTTGTGGCTGTCCCTTTCCACGGATCCAGCAGTTCCTGGGACCAGGAGGGTCAGGACAACTGCAGCTCTGTGATTCCTGGGAGAAGTGCAAAGGGCTTTAAGGCCAGCAGCGGGATGTGGATGGCTCTAACGCGGGAGAACAGCTGGGATGTGCGCGGCTTTTCCAGAGACGCGAGGGAAAACGGAATGGAAGGTGTCTGCATCCCTGCTGCGGGTTCCAGCAGGGCAGAAAACGGGACATTCCTCTGTGCAAAGCGCCTGGCACGGGCAGAGGAGCCGGGAATTCGTTCTGGGCAGAGCTGGATGAGCCCTGGGCAGGCAGGACGGGCAGCTCCATCCACGCCCGGCTCCTGAAGGAGTCTCGGAGCTGTCGATTCCGTGCTGCACGGCTGGGAGAGCTCTGGGGGAGAGGGGAGAGCGAGGAGAAGCCTGAATCCCGTGGGATCTCAGTCATCCATCCCCAGTGGGTGCTGGCCCAGCCTCCAGGGCTCAGCCGGCTCCAGGACCCTCCTGGTGGGCGCAGTGTCAGCACACCTGTGTCTGCAGGGAGCAAGAGCTCTGTGTCCCCTCTGGGATATCCAGAATGGGGGACCTCACCTCACAACAGCCCGAGGAGAGCGGGAAGGGCAGGGTTTGCCCAGGGGAGCTGGATCCTGGACAGCAGGACTCACTCAGGCACCTGGAAGTCTACGGAGCACTAAAACCTCCCCAGCTCCTCTTATCCCCCACATTCATTTGAAATCCCTCTCCTGGGTGCCTGATTCTCCTGGGATCCCTGAGGATCCCAGCATGGAAGGGAAGAGTCTTTGAGCTCCCAGGCAGAGATAAAGTGATGTGTGGGCAGGCTGGGAGCTGGAGCCACTGCAATCCTTTCAGCCAGGCAGCTGCACTTCCCCTTTCTATCACACGCATTTAAAAGCTTTTAAGGGAACGATCCATCCCCTCTGCTGGCAGAGCCGGAGCTGGGCTGGTCCTTGGGATCTTAAATCATTTTAAAATACGGAGCAATATTGGTTTAAAAGCCTTTTGCTCTCCCCCTGCTGCAGGAAACCTCAGCAGAGCTCAGGGCTTCCTGGGGATCCATCAGTGGCCAGGAAAGGGCTGGGCAGTGCCTGACAGGGACCAGGCTCCGGGACAAGCCAGGAGTTTCTCCCTACGTCATTCCCAGATGCTCTCAGGGCTGCACATGGGGGTTTTTTTGTCATTTAATACCTCAGATCTCCGTGGCTGTGGCAGTGCTTGTGTTTGCTAAGCTGCTTAAGGACAAGGAGGGGTGGCTCGGCTGGCAAATCCGCCTCGGAGAGGGAATGTGCCCAAATTCCTGCTTTCTGGGCAGGCCTTGGCTGCAATGTCCCTGATCCTGCCTTTCACACCCCCGTTTTGAGCCCAGCTGCTCCAATTCTCCCGCTCTGCCGTGTGCCCTCGGAGAGAGGAGCAGGGGATGAACTGGGAATGTTGGGAGGAACCAAGGACAATTCCCTCCATCCAGGGACAGGAGCGTGTCTCTCTGTCACCTTCCCTCTGCCAGCACCTGAAACCCGTGGCTGCTGACAGAGGGAGCTGGGAATGTCCAGCTTGGAGAAGAAAAAGCTCCAGGGAGAGCTCAGAGCCCCTTCCAGGGCCCAAAGGGGCTCCAGGAGAGCTGGAGAGGGACTGGGGACAAGGAATGGAGGGACAGGACACAGGGAATGGATTCCCAGTACCAGAGGGCAGGGCTGGATGGGATTTTGGGCAGGAATTGTTCCCTGGGTGGGCAGGGTGGGCAGCCCTGGCACAGGTGCCCAGAGCAGCTGGGGCTGTCCCTGGATCCCTGGAATGTCCCAGGCCAGGCTGGACACTGGGGCTGGAGCAGCCTGGGACAGTGGGAGGTGTCCCTGCCATGGCAGGGGTGGGATGAGCTTTAAGGTCCTTCCAGCCCAGCCCATTCTGGGATTTTATGATGTTTTGCTGTTTTGCTCTATTCCTGATGGGTTTCTATCCTGATTTCCTGATTTCCTTGGCTGCTGCTTCCTGAGGAGTCAGGACGAGTTGCTGCAACGAGTGACCCGAGGAGCAGGACTGGGGCGCTGGGAGCAGCAGGATTCAGGGAGTTACTGAGATTCTGCTCCCCTGCAAGGCTGGAGAGGCAGAGAATCCCATTTCCACCTTGTTTCCCACTTCCCTGGCTCATGGAGGGCAGCGTGGAATGAAATCCACCACGGAACCAGCCCGGCTGGGGCTGGAAAGGAGGAACCCTGGAGTGTGGGGAGGGAGATGAGGACAAGGACATTTATTCCCCTCTGACAGACACTGCAGAGGGTCTCTCCCACTCAGCCCCCAACTTCCCACCCCCCTGCTTGCTGAAGGAATCAGGGATCCCTCCCTTCCTGCCATGCTCCAAAGGGCTCCAAGATCTCCATCTCTTCTTGAGCCCATCCCGGAGTTGCTGAACTTTCCCTGAGCTGCTGCCAGGGATCCTCCCTCTCATTTATCTGCAGGATCGGTTGTAGCTGTATTGATTTTCCCTCTCTGCCTCTCCTCTCTGTGTTTGCTTTCTGAATTATGCAGCCGGGCAGTTCTTCCTCCTCGCGAGGAGCGGGAGAGTTGCGGAGGATCAATTGAGCCCTGCCATAGTTTAATCAGGAATCCCCAGTAGGAACCAGGAGAGAAAAAGGAGAAGGGAAGACAATGAAGACAGGGTCGATCAATCCAGTCCCGGTGCAAAGGAAAGAAAGGGAAAGAAGAGAGGAAGGGGTGGAATAATCAGTCAGTTTTCCTCACGCAGCCCTCAGATCCCCCAGCCTCAATCAATAACCAACTTTGACAGTCATTGCTTCAGAAAGAAACTTTCAAAATCCCCCTGAACTCAAAGAATGTTGGTGCTTTATAGCGTGAAAATGGCCAGTAAACCCCTGCTAAAGACATGGAGGATTGGATTCCTTCCTCTTTTTCCTCTTCCCTTTAAAATCCGCATTAGGAAGGCAGAGCCGAGATGAAAGGGCAGCAAACAAGGCTTTTAGTCCTCGTTTTGTTGTTGCAATTATTTTGCCAATAGTAATGATCTCAGGACTGGGTGGAGGATCCCTGATGCTGTGCTGGGGACGTGGAGGGGGGACAGAGCTGCTGGGATTGTTCCAGCACCACAAATCCAGGAGATGGAACCCCACGGATACAACAGAGATGGGTTTGGAGCATGGAAATAGAACCAAACAGCACCCATGGGGCACAGGGACCACAGGGACCATCTGGATGTTGTGACAGCATGTGACAAGAGAGATTTTTGTATCAAAAACAGTGTGAGCACAGGCCCAGGGCAGGATTGTCCCCTGTGCTGGGACACCTCGAGTGCTGGGGGCACGCTGAGGTCTCCAGGCTGTGGAAATTGAACTTCCCCAAAGTCCTGCCAGATGTCCCAAGGAAGGGCCCCAAGCTCTGCCGTGTTTCCAGGAGGATGGGCTGGCTCTGGGTTTTCCTTTCAAACAGCTCCAGTCAAGTTCAGTTCCTAAAGGAAACATTTAAGTCTGGAAGGTGCAGATCATCATCCATGGAAAACCTTGGAGAGCCACCAGGACAGACCTCTGAGCTCGACTCCCAGCCTTCATTCCCAATGAGATTCCCAGCACATTCCAGGCTGGATCCAGGTCTGCAGGACGGAGCATTGGAGCCCACCGTGGCAGCAAAACCCAGGCAAGAATGGCAGGATGGGGAGTTTGGATTGTTGACCATGGATGAATCATGGCAGAGGGCGACTGAATTTCCTCCACTCTGGTGCTGGAGTTCAGGACAAACCTTTCCTTCCCCAGTTCCTTCTCACCAAACAATCTCTGCTTTTGGGGACAGAAATGCCGGAAGAAATCCTTGTGCAAATTTCAGAAGAATAATTGATAGAGTTAATTAATCCTTCCCTCATCATGCATGGCAAGGACAACCAGGAGTTGCATTATCCCATTCCGCAGTTCCCACAAAACAGGTGCTGATTCAGTCCCCCTCTGTATCCACCTTTATTCCATTACAATCCCTGAGATTCCTCACCCACAGCTCCAGAAGTCACTGATGAGAAGGGCACAGCCTGCCAGACACGAGGTCAAGAGCGACTGATGGGAGGCCAGGACTGGAAGGAGAGTGGAGGCAGCAGAAAACCAGTTCAAATTCAATGTTTGCCCTGATCAGACTCAGTTTAGTCTAAAAAACGTCAGTTTTGGGTTCTGTGCTTCCACCACTGTTTGTCCCATAATCTCATGGAGGGATAGCACAAGGATCAGTCAGTTGTGATAATTAACACTTTGGTTAATGGGAATGGGGGGGTAGATCCAGCTGGAAGGTTTGGAGGTGAAGCTCAGCCTGGAATGGATGGAGGTAAAGCTCAGCCTGGAAGCGTTGGAGGTGAAGCTCAGCCTGGAAGCGTTGGAGGTGAAGCTCAGCCTGGAAGGGTTGGAGGTAAAGCTCAGCCTGGAATGGATGGAGGTAAAGCTCAGCCTGGAATGGATGGAGGTAAAGCTCAGCCTGGAAGGGTTGGAGGTAAAGCCCAGCCTGAAAGGGTTGGAGGTGCAGCTCACCCCTGACACTGAAGATGGCTCAGTCTTTGCTTCCATGGGCTTTTCCAAGCCAGGTTTCCCTCTCAGCTCGTTGCCCAGCCCCTCCACCCAGGGAAGGCCACCCCCAGCCACACGGGGAGCGTTGGCCACTGGTTTCCAGTGGGGGGAGGCAGGGACTGGGCTGCTCCTCTCAACCTGACGGAAGGAGCTCCTCACTCACCTCCTCCCAGAATTTGTTCCACATTTTCTGCTAATAAGGGCACAGGGAGAGAGTGAGACAGAGAGAGAAGAGGAGAAAAACTGCTCTAAATTATTCATGGACAATATCATTATGTGTCATAACAGTGTGTCTGTGATGGGAAAGAGTGAGTGTGGCAGGGGCTGGGGTAGCACAGGCCGGGCTGCACAATAGCGAGAGCTGATTAATTATTGATGTGCACTAATTGGCTACAGGGTTTCAGGACAGCTTGGGCTTTGTTGGGATCATTTGTATTCTTGCTTTGGAAATGGACCCCCCCCACACACACAAACCCAACATTTTCGTGTGCAAGTCTTCTCCCTCCTCCTCCTCCTCCTCCTCCTCTTTTCCTCCTGCCTCCCTCTCTCCCTGCCCTGCTTCCAGTGCTCCCGATCCCCCTGTGTGTGTACAAATTAACATGATCTTAACCTCTGCTGATTTTCTGCAGCGCTGACACGCTGCCAACACCTCGGTGCACTTGGGCTCAGCCTGCAGCGCTGCTTTTTGGTGCGGAAAACTGGCCCTGCCTCGAGCACCGGCCTCTCCTTGCACTTCTTCTCTCAGCCCTTCGCCCCCAGAGCAGCTGGAAAGTCCTTCCCAGGCATTTTTCCAGTCTGGAATGGTCCAGACCTTGCCTTGGAGCCTGCTGTGGTTGTGCCCCAGGGTGTGAGTGCCAGCCTGGGGGTACCAGCAAGGTGAGGGGAGAGGCTTGAGAGCTTCAGAGCTCACGGGGGAACTTGAACAGCGCAGGAGTTCCAGTGCTGGGGCTGCTCCTGCCACGGCTCCAGCTGCTACCAGGGTGTCCACACAGCTGAGATCCCACCTGCAGAGCTGCCCCAGCCCTGGGGACCAGCACAGCAAGGACCTGAAGCTGCGGGAGAGAGCCCAGAATTGATCAGAGGGATGGAGAAGCTCTGCTATCAGCAAGGGCTGGGAGAACAGGGATTGCTCAGCCTGGAGACCTCAGAATCCCCTCCGGTATCTAAAGGGCTCCAGGAGAGCTGGAGAGGGACTGGGGACAAGGGATGGAGGGACAGGACACAGGGAATGGCTCCCAGTGCCAGAGGGCAGGGGTGGATGGGATATTGGACAGGAATTCCTGGCTGGGAAGGTGGGGCCGCCCTGGCTGGCCAGGGGCTGACCTGGGGGATTTTTGTGTCTGTGCTCTCAGGATGGAGCTGGGACTCTTTGTTCTCTTTGCTCCTTCTCCCTCTCCTTTGAAACCCTTTGCATTATTCCTTATAGGAGCAAAACAAAGAAAGAATTTAGTTTATTTGTTATTTATTTAGGACAAACCCTCCCTTCCCACTTCAAAAGGGGCTACGTGCAGGAGCCTCTGGTGGATCCCAGGAAACTCTTGATTGATTATCCGAAAGGAGCCAAGTGAGATGAAAAGCAGAGGGATGGGAATCATTTTAAGGGGAACAGCCACTAAAATATCATCAATTTTTTATTAAACAGAATCTTTTCAATAGACAAAATTAGCTTTTTTTTCTCCTCACTTCTGTTTTCTCTTTCTTTCCCCAATTTTTTGTTTTCCTTAGGCATGGGGAAATTATCTTTTCCTTCTTTTTTCCTCTTTTCTTCTGCTGCTGGGACTGGTAGGAGGTGTGGGATTAAATGGTGATCTGGGCCACCAAGCAGGAAAAATAAAGCTTCCTATCAAAACTCCTCTGTTTTGTTTTTCCCGCTGGAAAAGGACAAGAGACAGAGGGAATGGGATGAAACAAGAGAAGTTCAAACTGGGCCTAAGGTTTAGACTGGAGATTAACAAGAAATTCTTCACCGAAGTTTTCTGGCCCTGGCACAGACTGCCCAGGGCAGTGGTGGGAATGTTGGAAAAAACTGGAAATGTTGGAAAAACGTGTGGATGTGGCACCTGGGGACATGAGCACTGGTGGGGCTGGCACAGCTGGGAATGGCTGGGCTTGGTGATCTCAGAGGGCTTTTCCAACCCCCAGTGATTCCATGATTCTGTAAAAATCGTGGAATCTGAAGGTTCCCCAGGACAGCTGAGCTCAGCAGTGCCTGGCTGAAGCCCTGAGGGTTTTGCTGAGCTCTTTCGAGCAGGAGTTTGGACTGGAGAGCTCAGGAGGTTCCCTCCAGCCTGAATTATTCCCTGAGCTGGGACGCAGAGGCTGGGAAGGCAGTGGCAGTGAGGTGGGGACTTGGCTGAGCCCAGGCACCCCATGGAGAGCTCCTCGGCACATCCTGAGGGCTCAGCCCACTCTGCTCAGCAAGGATTTAATGAGAGAGCACCAGCAGCTTGTGTTAATCACCAAAGTGTGAGGAAAGCTGTGTGGTGGCAGGCACAGGGCTTTGAACGGACAGGAACCGGCTTCAGGCTGGACATTGGGGAGAAATTGTCCCCTGTGAGGGTGGGGAAGCTCTGAGGCTGAGAGCAGCTGTGGCTGTGCCATCCCTGGTGGTGTCCAAGGCCGGGCTGGAGCAACGTGGGACAGTGGAAGGTGTCCCTGCCATGGCAGGGGTGGCATTGGGTGGCCTTTGAGGCCCTTTCCAACCCTACCCAGTGTCTGGTTCTGAAGTGGGACTGAGTTGGAGCTTCTGCTGGGTCTGTGCTCGGGCTTTGGGATGTGCTGAGGGCTGTGTGAGTGTGGGTGTGTTTGTGCCTTCCCGAGCCACAGGGCCACAGGGCCACAGAGACACAGGGCCACAGAGACACAGGGACATGGGGACACGGGGACACAGAGACACAGGGACACAGAGACACAGGGACACAGGGACATGGGGACACAGGGACATGGGGACACAGGGCCACAGAGACACAGGGCCACAGAGACACAGGGACACGGGGACACGGGGACACAGAGCCACAGGGACACAGAGACACAGGGACACAGGGACATGGGGACACAGGGACATGGGGACACAGGGCCACAGAGACACAGGGCCACAGAGACACAGGGACACAGGGCCACAGGGCCACAGAGACACAGGGCCACAGAGACACAGGGACACAGGGCCACAGGGCCACAGAGACACAGGGCCACAGAGACACAGGGACACAGGGCCACAGGGACACAGAGACACAGGGACACTGCCAGGCGTGGTGTCTGTGTGTGCCTGGCAGTGACTGGATGTGCCCCTGAGTATTTTCGGGTGTGCAAGAGCCCCGATATACGAGGAACCCGCTGCTCATCGCAGGGCTTGCCTCCTTTCCTTCCTTACGGCTTCATCCAGGAGCTCCAGGCGTGGAAACCTTGCTCTGACTCCAGAATGTACCACAAAAAAAACCAAACCACCGACAACAATGCGTGTTTAGGGTCCATTTACCAGGGGGGATTTTTTTCCCCCCTTCCCCTAATCCCTCCCGAGCCGAGCGAACGCCAGCACCAGAATAAAAACCACACACAAAAAAGAAAGGGCGAGAGCGAGGGAGAAAGAGGATTTCCTTCAAATCTGCTCTGTCTGCCTGTGATGGAGACTCATTCCCATAATCATTTTGACAGGTGTGCAATGGTTGAAAAGTTGGGGGGTACGGGGGCGAGGCGGGAGGGGGAGCGGCAGCAGGGCCCTTTGGTGGCGCGGGCGCAGCGTGCGCCGGGCGCGCTGATTAGACATGACAAGCACACCTGCCAGCACCACAGCCCGGCAATTAAAGCCTCTTTGAGGTCCCAGGAAGTGACCGCATTAGAAAAGCCCCTCGCAGGCAGCTCCTTAGCATATTCCCAGTGTCATTAGCGCGGCGGCAAAGGCGAGGCACAGCGGCGGAGGGCTCTGACATGACCCGTGCTCCCTTCCCGCTCGGGGAGGGGATGCAAAGTGACTTTTAAAGAGGAGAGTTTTTAAATTTTTTTTTATTATTTTTTTTTCCCCCTTTAAATTTGATTTCCAAGCCCCTCGCGCCGCTGCCTCCCTCCTGCTCTTGGAAATGTTCCATCGTCGCCGGGGTCGGCAGGGGGAAGGGAACCGGAATTCATTAAAGACAGAAAAGGACTTTGCTAAAAACTGGGCGGCTTCTGGGACCAAAAAATTCAATTCTGGATTCCAGTGTGGATTCTCACTCTGCTCCCTGCTTTCCCTTCTTCCTTCTCTTTTCTGCATCCTCTTCCTTTCCTCCATCACCTCCCTGTCCCTCTTTCCTCCCCCACATCCTGCTCTTGGTATTGCCCCTCCCAGTGTCCCTTGTCCCTGGAGGCTGCCTGCGACACACTGAGACCCTGGTGGGGTCACTGACCCAGGCAGCAGCAGGTGAAGCTGGTGCCATGAGCATCATCCATCCATGGATCCATCCATCCATCCATCATCCATCATCCATCCATCCATCATCCATCATCCATCCATCCATCCATCCATCATCCATCCATCCATCCATCCATCCATCCATCCATCCATCCATCATCCATCCATCATCCATCCATCCATCCATCATCCATCCATCCATCCATCCATCCATCCATCATCCATCCATCACCCATCCATCCATCCATCCATCCATCATCCATCCATCCATCCATTCATCATCCATCCATCATCCATCCATCCATCCATCCATCCATCCATCCATCCATTCATCCATCATCCATCCATCATCCATCCATCCATCCATCATCCATCCATCCATCCATCATCCATCATCCATCCATCACCCATCCATCCATCCATCCATCCATCCATCCATCCATCCATCATCCATCCATCATCCATCCATCCATCCATCCATCCATCCATCATCCATCCATCATCCATCCATCCATCCATCCATCCATCCATCCATCCATCCATCCATCGTTCTCCAAGAGCAGCTCAGCCTTTCAGCTTCTCTCTATGAAGGAGGTTCCCAGGGCCAGGCCCGTTCCTTCAGACCAGGGAGGCAGGCAGGGCTTCTCCTGCGCATTCCACAGCTCTGAAGGAGCTCTCAGAGCTCATTGTGTCCCTCAGCCCTGTTTCCACATGAGCTGGGAGGTCCCAGGAGGATCCTGCCATTGCTCCTCAACATTCATAAAGCTCCTGGGCAGGGAGGCTGTGTGCCACGGAATTCCTCTGTCTTCATCCCAAGTGAAGCCCTAAATCCACCTCCATCCTTATTCCCTCATCCTCGCACCTTCCAAGGTTATACCACAGAATCCCGAAATGGAAGATGCCCTCAGAGCAGGTGAGCTCTGCCAACACCTGTGTGATCTCACTCAGCTCCCCAGAGCTTCTCCCAACCCACATATCTGTGCATTTCGAATCAGAACTGTACCTGATTCCCTTTCCAGGCTGCTGCTGGAGCAGGGCAGTGTGGGAAGCCACCCCAGCAGCTCCCCGGGGTGAATTATCCCCCTCCTGTGGTTAATGGTGAGGGCTCTGAGGTGCCTTCCCTTCTCATCCAAGGAGAAACAGTCCCAGGGAGCTCCCCAGAACATCCCTGCAGTGACTGCTGCTGTAGATGATTCCAGAAGAAGCAGGTTTCATTCCCCACACACCTTTGGGGTCCCACCCTGCAGCCCCACCCTGCCAGGGCACGGCCGCCTCTGTCACCGCTGTGTACTGGAAGCCCCTCCAGGAGAGCTCCCTGAGGAGCATCCTGTGGCTGGGAGGGATGCAGGGACACTCCTGGAGCTGGAGGTGCCTGAGGGAGTGTGGCTGCACCCCAGGGGATGTTTGGGGCTGGGACAGCTGCAGAAAACTCCGTGTGAGGGCGAGGTGGAGCGTGGGGCGAGCAAGGCAGAAGAGGAAAGGAAAAAGAGGAGGAAAAGGAGGGGTGGATCCTGCAGGAGGAGAGAAGCAGAGCCGGGGCAGGAGGTCCGAGCCCCCGCCAGGGACAGGGATCCAGCGGGGAGCAGGAGCGCTGTTCCCGGGGATGCTGGAATCGATGTGTTTACGGATGGTGACACGAGAGTGACACACAGTGGAGGAGCCTCATGAAAAAATAAACAGGCAATATTCACACTGCCATGTGCACACTCTGCTGCTCATTATTCCAGGGGAAAAGCCCACCAGGGTTGAAGGCTTCAGAGGAGATTAACCATTGCCTCCCTGGATGGCACCTGCCCAGGGCTGCTGCTGCTGCTCAGGGGATCCCCAGCTCCTGTCCCCCCGTCTCAGAGGGGGTGCAGCAGTGCCCGGGGGTGCTGAGACACCGCTGAGCACAATCTGAGCCTTGGGAGAGCGTGAAGGAGAGGCTCCAGCTCCTTCCAGGGAAGGCAGCCCCAGGAACAGCTCGGTGGTGTCTCACAAGAGCAGCGGCTGTTTTGGCACAACCCAGCTGCTGCCGTGGGCACTGCTGAACCCACGTGTCCCCAAAGCCCGTTTTGGTGGCCACGGCTTCCCACACACACAGCCAAGCCCTGGGGACCTGCTCAGCTCAAGCACAGGGCTCTGAGGTGACTTCTCAGAGCCCTCTCTGCCTCCTGCCCCAGCTCCCCCAAAGTCACAGAGGTCCCCTGGCCAAGGAAAACTTGTAAAAACCAAGAAAATGAGTAAAAACCCCAGTAAAAATCAACTTTTTAGATGTGTTCTTTCATTGAGAGATGACTCGAGGAGAAACAGGAGGAAATGAATAAAAGCCCCTGGCTGAGTGTGTGGGAGCAGTGACACTCTGAGGGATCCTGGAGGCAGCTGGGGGGTCCTGCAGGGCTCTCGGAGACCTCCACCACCCTGACAGGACCTCTCCATTAAAAAGTGGCCAACCCAGAGCACTCCTCACTCAGACCTGCCCCTGTGGCCAGGGAGAGGAGCAGGAGGGTTGGATCGGGGCTGTGAAATGATCCCACAGAAAACGGAGAAGGAAAAGCCCCTTCAGTCAGCAAGAGAGTGTTTAACAAATTCTGGGGAAGACCCCACTTCTCCTAGAGCTGCTTTGGGAGAGCCAAACTCTTCTCTGCTGTGAGTTTTCATTTCCTGACACGCCATATCCCCTTCCACTGCAGCATCTCCCTTCAGTGCCAGCAGGAAATAAGCAAAGTTGATCCAAGGTTTAAAAAAGCCCCACAGGGAAGTGTGGCGTGAACTCGATGCTGGATGGATGGATGATGGATGGATGGATGGATGATGGATGGATGGATAGATGATGGATGGATGATGGATGGATGGATGGATGGATGGATGGATGGATGATGGATGGATGGATGGATGATGGATGGATGGATAGATGATGGATGGATGATGGATGGATATATGGATGGATGATAGATTGATGGATGATGGATGGATGGATGGATGGATGATGGAGGATGGATGATGGATGGATGGATGGATGGATGGATGATGGATGGATGGATGGATGGATGGATGATGGATGGATGATGGATGGATGGATGGATGGATGGATGGATGATGGATGGATGGATGGATGATGGATGGATGGATGGATGGATGGATGGGTGATGGATGGATGATGGATGGATGGATGGATGGATGGATGATGGATGGATGATGGATGGATGGATGGATGGATGGATGGATGGATGGATGATGGATGGATGATGGATGGGTGGATGGATGGATGGATCATGGATGGATGGATGGATCATGGATGGATGGATGGATGGATGGATGGATGATGGATGATGGATGGATGGATCATGGGTGGATGGATGGATGGATGATGGATGGATGATGGATGATAGATTGATGGATGATGGATGGATGGATGGATGATGGATGGATGGATGGATGATGGATGGATGATGCATGGATGGATGGATGATGAATGGATGGATGGATGATGGATGGATGGATGATGGATGGATGGATGGATGGATGGATGGATGGATGGATGATGGATGGATGGATGGATGATGGATGGATGATGGATGGATGGATGGATGAATGGATGGATGGATGATGGATGGATGGATGGATGGATGATGGATGAATGGATGAATGGATGGATGGATGATGGATGGATGGATGGATCATAGATGGATGGATGGATGGATGGATGGATGATGAATGGATGGATGGATGGATGGATGGAGGATGGATGGATGGATGGATGGAGGATGGATGGATGGATGGATGGATGGATGATGAATGGATGGATGGATGATGGATGGATGGATGGATGGATGGATGGATGCATCCATGGATGGATGGAGAAAAAGCTGGGCTGCATCTCCACCCAGCAGTGTGTGGATGGTGAAGAGAAGGAAGATGAGCTGTAGCTCCTTGGTGATTGATCCAAGATCAATATCTGCTGTGCAAACCGGGGTCTAAGAAGAAGTCCAAAGACCACTGTGGTGTGGGAGGGCTTGGGATCCACCCAAGGGTCCATGCAGAAACCAACTGGAGCTTCTTCCTGCCCAGGAGAAATGCAGCTTGGCCCCAGGCTCTGTCACCTCTCCCATGTGTTGGCCTTGTCCAAATCCTTAAGTCAGGCAAGTTTTACCCCAAATCATGGATTTTTCTCCAGTGACAGGAAGTGGAGCTGGCTCTGGATGCAGAAAAGCATTCTGTGTGGGGAATCTGGATCTCGCCCTCAACCTGCTCTGAAGGCCACATGGGCTGCGCTCTGTGGTGATGCCACTGAGGACACCAAGTGCTGCCCAGCTCTGATCTCACTGAAGGTTGGCCTCATTGCCCACTGTCCCACACTTGGACATGGTGTGGAAGCCCAGAAGGCAGTGGAGCCCCGGGAAAACCCCACAAATCCAAGCACATCCTGTCCTGGATCATCTGTGCAAGCTCCTTTCGGGAAGGATTTTCCTAAGGCAGGGGGATTACGCCAGGAGCTCTCCTCCACGGCACTGCTTTGCTCGGGATGTTGGACAAGCAAATCAATCAGCCTCAATCCAGCCCTGAGGAGGGGATGAATGTTCCTTGCCTTTATCAAGGAGACTGGGAAACTGAGGCACAGAGGGATTTAAGTGGCTTTAAAGGAAAAAAAAGGGGAAATCAGGAAGCTAATCCCGGAGCAAGGCAGGCACAGGGAGAGGAAGGGAATACAAAGCTCCCACTTTTCAGCCAGCGGCTCCCAAGATGTTCCTCTGGTGGTGGAGTCTCTGTCGCTGCTGCAGAGCACTCAACCGTGGCATGAGAGAAGGCCCAGCCTCTGCATCCCCTTGGGAATGGGCTGGATCAGAGGGCTCCTGGCCAAGGACACACGGATGGGAATGACAGACAGATGGTCAGAGCTGAACTCCAGGCAGGGACGGGAAACGGGGGGAGAAGACAAGGTTTTGTTAAGACGGTGGCTGCACCCTCAGGACCGAGATCTCATCCATATTTCAAACACCAGTTAGACAAACAAAACAAGAACCAGAGAGCCAAGCAAGGAGCCCGTTTGTCATATCAAAAGGGGTTTCAGTGGTACCTTCCTTGCCCTCCTGTCCCCTTGAAGTTTGTAGCTGGGGGGGAGAAGGGACAGCTCCCTCTCCAGCCGAACGGCTCCATGCCACAGCCGGAGCCGGGCTGTGTGTAATTAACCCCGGAGCCAATCCCCCAGTGGGGGCTGCCAGGCAGATCAAAGAACTCACACATCTTTGTCTGCGAGCGGCAGCCAAGGGGAGCTGGGAGGAAAGCAGAGCAGGGGTGGGAGAGAGCCAGGGAGCCGCGTGTGTGCTCCTAATTGATAAAAAGGGAAGAGCATCTTCCTCCGAGAGATCTCCAGCCCCATCAAAATGCAGCAGGAGGAGAAGAAGGGGAGAGAAAAAGGCTTTGCTTTCCCTTGCAGGAGCCGGCCAAAATCCAGCTGCTTCCAGTGGGAGAGGTGGTCAGTGCCCCTGGGCAGGGCTGGGGGGAGAGGATATCTCTGGGTGGGGGGCACATGCCCAGGGTCAGGGGCTCTCCAGGGTTTGCCATGGGAGCCCTTGGCAAGGTGAGGAATTCCAGGAGCACCCAGAGGGGTGAGGTGAACCCTCTGCCCTCACCTTGTCCTGCAGCACAGGAGAAGGAAGGGTGAAACCCGATCATCCCACACCTCCAACCCAGCTCATCCCACACCTCCAACCCAGCTCATCCCACACCTCCAACCCAGCTCATCCCACACCTCCATCCCAGCACATCCCACACTTCCATCCCAGCTCATCCCACACCTCCATCCCAGCTCATCCCACACCTGACCTTCAGCATGAGTCCTGGTCCATCTCCTTGTCACCAGCCTGTGCTTTTTGGAGAGTGGCCCAGAGAGGTGACCAGACCATGGATGAGCACCTGGCTGGAGCTCCTACTGCTGGTGTGGACAGAAGGAGTCACCAGATGTGCCAGATGTGCCAGGAGATGATGGAAGAAAAGCATCACGGGGGGGTTCCACAGGTGGTTAAAGGGGGTTGATGTGAGAAATGGCCAAACTCCATGGACAACCAAAGGAAGGAAGTGCTGGGGACCTCCTGGGTCTGACAGTGATCTCAACCTCTCGTTTTGACCACGGCAGAGGTGTCTCAGCTGCTTCTCAGGATGACCAGGTGGCTTCACCTGCTGGGACAGGTCAGAATCCTGGTGTCACCAAGAATCTTCCCAATGGATTCCTACACTGAGGCTGCGGGACAGAGCCCTTCCCTAAGGCTTCCCACATTCCCAAAAATGAGGCAAACGAGCCCAAGCATCGCTTTGTCTCCTGGAGGAGGACAGCAGCGCTGGCCAGAGTTGATTCACTCACCCTGAAGTGTGAGACAGATGGAAAAAACCACCTGCCAAAAAAGGTTGTTCTTCAGAACAGAAGCCTGGATTTCCCAGGAACTGGGAGACACCCCAGTCCTTTGTGCCCCACAGACCATAGGGCTGCCCCTGAACTGCGTCCCCACAGCTCGCGTTTGGCCGGAGCACGATTTCAACAAACTTCACATTCCCTGATCCACAGGGTCGGGTGGGGCTGGTCCTGTTGACAAAACGCCGAAGGTTGTGTCCACAGCAGGGTGTGGGGTGGAAGTGCAGGAGTCTCCTTACGGCCCCTCCTGATGTGCTGAGGGCCCATCCTCACCCCAAACACCCCGCACGTCGTTGCTTGCGCTCGCTTGTTTTGCTGCACACAGCGCCTCACCAGGGAGCCCAGCAACCCGAATTCGGTTAATTTTTAAGCTGTTATTTTTTAAAAGATGCACGAAATAAAAGAGCAGGAGCAAAAGTTTCAATTATTTACCGGAATTCAAATCGGGGTGAGCGCCATCCCAGCATCATCTGAGCAAGGGCGAATTTGTGGTTTGGTTGGTGGTGGTTTCCAGGGCAGGAGTCTCATTGCAGGAACCTCTTGGTTTGTTTTTAATCCAAGAAGACACAAATAGAAAGGGGAACAGGCTGGGGATTAGGTGATGGAACATTTGGATGGTGGGTGCGAGTGAGAAGGGAGAAAGTGGGAATTGTTTGTGGATATTCAGCTGTAGAAACAGCCAAAGGGACGTCAAAGGGATGGGGTGAGCTGATAAAAGAGCAGATTAAAGCTGGGGAAAGGGTTAATGGGAAATTCCAGCTGCTGGTCTGCCCCAGCCAATAGTGAGAAATGGGAAACCAACACACCTCAAGCCAAAAAAACAACCCTGTGCTCTGGAAGTCATGCAGCCTTTGCAGCTTGGCTCAGAAAAGAAATGGAAAAGAAATAATTGAAGTCCAAAGAGAAGACCACAATGGTTGGGGTTGGAAGAACCTTAAAGCTCATCCCATTCCACCCTGCCAAGGGACACCTTCCACTGTCCCAGTGCTCCCAGCCCTGTCCAGCCTGGCCTTGGGCACTGCCAGGGATGGGGGATCAGTGGTTTGGTGGCACCCAGGAGCTCACGTCAGCTGGTGGGTGTTTGACAAGTTTAAACTCCCAGCTTGGTCTAGCAGAAAAGGCATTTTGTGGATCCAAGCCTGGGCTTGGGGACAGTGCAGCTTTTCCAGTGTGATCCCTGTCCCAGCCGAGGGAAAACCAGGAAACAGCATCCAGTTCTTGGTTAAAATCAGTAATTTATTCCTTGTAGTTTCCGGATTGAAACCACAAAGACAAAACCAAAAAGAGCTTGGTTGGGGTTTTTGTGACCCCCCAAGCCCTGACAGGGAAGACCCAGATTCCCAGGAGGAAAAAGGTTGGATATTCCACCTGGTTTCACTTGGTCCTGCTGGTTTTCCCTCTCCTGTGTTGGGATCCAGCCCCTCCCCTGCTGCACTGCAGGAAAATCAGCCTCTCCCAGCCCTGACGTTCCCCCAGGCAGGATTTGCAGGGAATCCATTCAAGATGGTATTAATGAAACAACTTTGACTTAATTAAAGCCAATTATTGACAAACCCATATCCTCCCCTGCTGACCAGTGTCAAATGGTTGGATTTCCTCTCTCACCACCTGACTCCGAGCACGGATTGCAGCGATTTCCTGGATTTCTGGAAATCACTGTGCTGCTCGTGGCAGGCAGCCAGGCTTGTGGAGAGCCAGAGGCTCCGTGGCTTCTGTCAGGATGGAATTCCTGCCTGGCAGGGTGGGCACAGATTCCCAGAGGAGCTCCCTGGATCCCTGGAGGTGTCCCAGGCCAGGCTGGACAGGGCTGGGAGCAGCCTGGGACGGTGGAAGGTGCCTCTGGCCGTGGCAAGGAGGGACACAAAGCTTTAAAGTCTCTTCCACCCTGGAATTCCACGATCTGTGATTCCACGAACAAGATCCAAACTCGCTCCTCTTCCTTCTGCAGAGGCGCTGCTTGTTGCTCCCCCAGGAGAAACCACGAGAGCAAACCGCGACTCCAAGAGGGAATTGCAGAGCTGGGAGAACTCCTGGTGGGAAAAGGAGCGTGTCCCCAGCGCTGGGAGCTCGCTGGAGCAGATGAGGAGGGAGCTCGGTGTCACAGCATGTGTCACACGCGGCGCGTGGCCCTTCCAGCGGCCGCGGAGCATCGCTCTCACAATCAATAGCTCCTGTTCTCAGCGAGGGGAACGATCTGAGCAGGGAGCAGAGCTTCCCTGGCAGCTGGGAGTGCTTGGAGCAATCCGTTATTGATGCCTGACTGCCAGGCCTGGCACTGCGAGGTGGCGTTGGTGGAAAAGCGCATCCGTTCTTCCCAAACATTCCGCTGTTGCCGTGTTGCCGTTAAACCGGGGATTCCTGTCAGGCTTTGCCTGGGGCTTCTCTCAGTGAAGGTCTCCAAGAAGCCTGATTCAACGTGCCCTGATAAAGTCTGGGCATGAGGATTGCAAACCGAGACCCACCCGATCCCCCTGGGGTCACCCCAGGAAGGAGGACAACCCCTGGAGCAGAATTTTGTCTTTTTTTCCACAGTCATGAACAGTCTCCAAGGGAATCTGTGGCATTATAGCCAGGGAACCTGAACAAAAGACCTCAGGATGCAATCAAAGGGAGGATGAGGAATTTGAGTGAGGTCATGGCTGAGCTGAGCAGTTTTGATGATGTTTAGACCCAGCTCACCTGCCCTGACACCAAATATTCCTGTGGCTTTGAGGCAGGTGGGTGAAATTCTCTTACATCATTTATTCCATCAGATTTCCCCCACACATCTCCATAGAACCTCTCCAGTTTTCCAGGAACAGCTGTGTCACAGCATGGAACAGCTCCAGACTAAAATCCTGAACCCAGATCCCGCCCCAGAGCAGAGCCTGCTGCTCAATCCTGGTTTTGCTACTCAGCAGCCCCAATAAACCCGAGCTCTAAGGAAAGGTCTCCCAATCTGAGTTCAGAAAGAGAGGAGAGAACCTCAAAAAAGCTCTTGACCAATCAATAAATCAATGGGATCAGTCAGCTCCATAAGGAATTCCTCAGACTCAAGCCTGGAGCCACAGTGCGAGGCTGGGACACCAGCCCCGAACTGAACTGGGCACAGATGGGGGGAAAGTTGGGAGATCCCAAAGAACAGATTTTTAGCTGGGTGTGGTTTAGGTTCGGTCCAGCTTCACGACAAAGGATGAACTTGCTAAGGTTGTCTGCATAATTTAGCAGAATTTCACTGAGTTAGGAAGTCCTCCCTCCACAAAAGCTGTGGGCAGATCCCATCTCATTTTTAATGCTGAACCCTCCCCAGGAACTAACAGCCAACGGGATCCACATGGGATGGGGGGACAATTCCAAGGGAGAAGCCAAGAAAGCCCCCAGTTTCCATGGAGAAGGGGAGAATAGAGATGAGGGTAAATTCCAGTCGAGTCTTGGAGCACGGAGTCTCCCTTTTCCAGAGGAGCTGGTCACTTCCCCGACAGCTGTGCTCAGAAATCTGCTCTTCCCAACGGCTGAATGTGCTCAGGGCAGCATTTAAATGCCTCACATCGGTGTCCCTGTCCCCTGCAGCATGTCACCAGGTCACCTCCTGCACATGTTAATGACCCCCAGGGTGAGGGGCTGCTTTCTGCTGCCTCACCCACACTCCTCTTTATTCAGTCCCTGTGCTTGCCCCAGGTTTGCGCCCTTGTCACTTATTTTATTCTGAATCCAAACACTGCCACACAATGCACTTGACCTTTGCCCCGGAGGGAACACTCTTGGGAGGGAGGAAGAATTCACTCTTTATTCCTTTCTAATTCCAGTTGTTCCTCCACCATCCTGGACAAATCCCCACCTACACAATAGGAATCCAGGCCTCTGTTCTCCCCAGGCCTTGGACAGGGTTCCTCCTCCGGCCACGGACGCTCCTGCCTTTGCCCACGCCTGGTTTTGGTGTGCTGCATCTGCCCTGGGTAGCCCCTGTCACCACAGGCTCCAGGAGGGATGGCTGGGATGGGCTTGGTGCCCCTGCCAGGCTGGCTGGGTACGACAAGGATCTGCCACGGGCAGGGGGAACCCCAGAGCCGTGGAATGGTTTGGGTTGGAAGGACCTTAAATCCCATCCAGGAGTAGGGAAGGGACACCTCCCATTGTCCCAGGCTGCTCCAAGCTTGATCCAACCTGGCCTGGGACATTCCAGGGATCCAGGGGCAGCCCCAGCTGCTCTGGGCACCTGTGCCAGGGCCTGCCCACCCTGCCAGGGAACAATTCCTGCCCCATATCCCACCTGACACTGGGGAAGTCATTCCCTGTGTCCTGTCCCTCCATCCCTTGTACAAAGTCTCTCTCCATCTTTCTTGGAGCCCCTTCAGGTCCTGGAAGGCCGCAATAAGGTCACCCCAAAGCTTTTTGTCTGCCAGAGGTCAAGCACCGAGGTGCTGCTGAGGATGTTCACAGGATGAACATAGGATGTCCTGTCTGCTGGGACTGCCCTGGCTCCACACCAGGTGGGTGGGA
Source organism: Cyanistes caeruleus (assembly GCF_971803275.1). Taxonomy (NCBI): domain Eukaryota; kingdom Metazoa; phylum Chordata; class Aves; order Passeriformes; family Paridae; genus Cyanistes; species Cyanistes caeruleus. The sequence continues at coordinate 1,547,284 of NC_141714.1, forward strand.
ATGTCCCAAACGCCCCTTGGGCCATTCTGCTGAAGAGCCTGATCTTCCCTGCTCCTCACTGCCCATCCTCTGCGTGGGACACCCCGTGGGAGACTCACCCAGAGCCAAAACACTTAACCCCTGAAAGACCAGGCCCCTTTTCCCAGAGAACCCGGGAGCAGCCTCAGCTCCGAGCATTTATTCATCCCCTTTTCTTTTTTTTCCCTCCTTCCTGTTGTGTTAACAGAGCATCTAATGTGACTAAATAGGACAACCTGCTCTCCCATCCCCATGAAAAATAAATTATGTGCTCTCCCTCCGCTCCCTTCCCCCTCCTCCCAGTGCTTTTCCCACCAGGCAGCTCTGGGATCCCTTGGGCAGAACTCACGGAGGGGCCGGGGAAGCTCCCCCAGCCAGGGTGGGAGCCGCCAGCTGGAGCCAGGGAAGTGGTGGAGGCAGAGTTTGGGGGAGCTGGAGGAGGGTGAGGAGGAGGAGGAGGAGGAAGAAGGTGTGTGTGTGTGCATGTGGGGGTGGAATCTGTGTGCAGAAAGCAGCCAAGTGGCAGCTTACCCTGTGAAATATTAATCATCTCTGCTTCTGCAATTTCGGCAATGCGTTCAGGCCCACCACTGCTGAATATTTCATTAACACCACTCACTTCCCACTGCACTTCTCCCACTTTTCTCTCTCCCATAGACCCCTCTCCCACCGCTGCCCCCGGTCCCCGCCTGGCTCCACCAGCAGCAGCCATGGCCAGGAGCTCCACGCTCCATCCCCATCCTGGACATCCCAGAGGTGTCACCAGCCCTGGCCACAGTCCCCCAGCGCTGGAGAGACAGCAGAGAGGCCCTTCTGAGGAAGGAAGATCATCAACCCCACTGGGAGCAGAATATAAGTGCGCATCAACAAGTCCCGTGCTGAATAATCCATGAGGCAGGGCAGGGCAGAAATGCTGACTCTGGGCTGGGAGCCTTTTAAACCACGGAGTCTCTGTTTCTTCATCCCTGACTTGCTCAGCGGGAGCACTTTGGGACTGCAATCAAACGTGCCAGGGTGAGCTTTGTTGGGGCTGAGCAATTTCCATCTGGGGTTCCCAACTGCAGCTTTCCCTGCCTGCTTCCAGCCAGGAGCCACCAGGAGTGGGGTGGGAGCAGCCAGTCCTCGGCTCCTTCCAGGTGCTGAACCAAATCCAGCTGGATTTGCAGGGTTCAGCTCTTCCCAAGACCCTCACCCACTGTTGGTGGTGCAGGGAATGCTGGTTCGTGGCTCTGGGAAAGCAAACAGGAATTAGAAGATCTTGCATGGTTTCTATATGCTTTGTGCCAAATTATTCATGCCTTGTTCTTCCTTTTTACAACACCAGGAAAAAAATAAAATCCAATCAATTAGCTCCAAATCCTCCTTTTCTTCCAGGGCTGGGGAGAAGAGAGAATGCCTTTGCACAACGCCTGAGAGGATACAGAGAAGTTTTTGGTTGAGTCCTAGGGCCAAACACATCATCTGGAAAGATAAACTCACTTTTACAGACTGTCTTATTCTAACAATTACAATTTCACACACATTTACTCCAGGGCAGGAGCTGTGGCTGCAGGAACACCATGGAGGACGTGAGGATCTGCCAGGAGAGCAAAGCAAGGCGTGGTGTTGGTGCTCTGATCCACACCTGGGCAGGTTTAACCCCTGGCAGATGTTGCTGTCTCTGTTAACCCCGCTGTGAATCTCCACCTCTCCATCCCAAACCCTCCTTTCCCAGCCATTCCCTCTGCTCCACTCCTCCTCTCTCCTCCATCCCCAGCCTCACTCTTCCTCCTGTCCACACAAACCAAACCAATCCACTCCTCCTCTCTCCTCCATCCCCAGCCTTGCTCTTCCTCCTGTCCACACAAACCAAACCAATCACTAAGCTCAGGCTGCACTTTAGATCCAGGAGTTGGGGGTAGATAAAATCACTTTTCCACCGCTCCTTGGTTGCTGTTTGTCACACGGAGATGAGATTTTTAAGGGACTTCTGGCAAAACAGGAGAAGGGCCCTGCTGGATCCCCCTCTTGGCATTTCCAGGAGGGCCTGGGATGTTCCATGGGATTTGGTTTGGCTTGGGAGGGACCTCAAAGCCTATCCGAGTCTTCAGAATATTTTACTTCCCAAAAATATCCCAAATGTCTGTGTGATCCCAATGGACTGCGAGGAGCTGGAGGAACCAAACCCGCTCTGGGATCAGCTCCTCTCTCCTCATGGTGCCCAATTCCTTGTGCTGAGGGGGACACCCGAGGAGCTGTGGGCTCACTGCCTCCTTATCCAAGAGGAGATGGACGTGGTGGGGAAGGATCCTGCAGGAAAGGTGGAGACTGTGAGTCCCAACATCATCTCTGCTTCTCTGGAGAAAGACACCCAGGCTCCCAAAGTGAGAAATCCCAGACAGGCTTCGGTGCCCTTATCCCAGAAGGAAAAATTGGGATTTGGATCAGTAATGCCTCCAGCCAAGGGCCCCTTTGGAGCAAGGCAGGGTTTGCTCTGCAAATCTCACTGGAGGACCGAGACCTTCCTTTTGAGCAAGATATGAAATAGAACACGGGCTGGAGAAGCCACTTGAAAATATTGAATGAGATAACTTGGTCTGATTAATGTAGCGTGCTTCCTTCCCCCTTTTTTATTAAAAATTCACAAGGCTTCCCAGCCCTTCCCTCAATTAAGCAACTTGTTTGTCAGGATTATTTGTTACGCATTTTCATAAACATTTGATGAATTATATGCAAACATCTCGCTAATGTATTAACAAGGCTGAGGTTTTAATTACACAACACTCAAGGAAAGTGGGCTTAAGGCTCCTCCAGTGGAGTTAATTGTGCTTTCTGCTCTGTCTGGGCATTGCAGGGGGAATTTTCCTCTGGGGGAAATCCCATTAGAATGGCAACACCCCAGCCCAGGCTCCCTGCGAGCCCCAGCTGCAGCCCTGTGCAACTCAGAGCTGCCCTTCCCTCTGCTGAAAGGCCGTGCCTTCACCCAGCCTTTGCTGATGAGGAGTTGGGGGTTGATAAAATCACTTTTCTGCCGCTCCTTGGTCGCTGTTTGTCATGTGGAGATGAGATTTTTAAGGGACTGCTGGCAAAACAGGAGAAGGGCCCTGCTTGATCCCCCTTTTGGAGGGCCTGGGACGTTCCATGGGATTTGGTTTGGGTTGGGAGGGACCTCAAAGCCTATCAGAGTCTTCAGAATATTTCACTTCCCAAAAATAAGTTAGAAATCCCTGGAAGTCCACCTTGTTGTTAACTAAATATGAGCTGTGGTCTAATATTAGTGATGGAATCATTTGTTTGATGGAATTTTCTTTCTGTTTTGCTCAGAGCTGTACACACTCACCACCTGTGACCCCTGATGAAACGTCCTGACACATCCTGATATGGCAGAACAGACAACTACGTGAAATATTCTATTTTTTTAACTTTCTTTTCAATCCTCTGATTTCACTTTCTGTTCTTTTCATTCCCAAATTGGGAGATTTGCAGCCTCTGATACCCTCATTTTAACCAAGCAATAATTTAAGATATTTCCTCTAAAATCAGCTTCTCCTCTAATTAATCCTGAGTCCTTTTCTCTATTTCCCTTTTTTCAGAAATATTAAAACATCAAACTCTTTCATTAGGCCAGTGAATGGCACGGCCTTTGATTAATAAAATAGAAAGAATTGCTAATTAGCCATTCATCACTGGGCCATTTCCTTTGTGACACAGGAGCAATAATGGCTCTTGCAGGACTCATAGATGTCACTTGTCCCTCGCCCAGATTTATCCCCAGTGCACAGCTGCTCGCTTCAGTGGCACCTGGAGGAGCTCTTTAGACAAAATTAAAAAGAAATTAATTGTTTCCAGGCTCGTATCCCAGGGAAAAGGAATTCACGGGATTGTGGAGTCATGGAATGGTTTGGTTTGGAAGTGATGTTGAATCCCACCCAGTGCCACCCCTGCCATGGCAGGGACACCTTCCCCTGTCCCCAGCCCCAGTGTCCAGCCTGGCCTGGGATATTCCAGGGATCCCTGGCCAGGGATCAATTCCTGCCCAAAATCCCATCTAACCCCCCCTTAAATTCCCAACTACCCCCTAATCCAACCCTGGCCTCCAGCTGCCCTTGAATGAACCCAAAATGCTGTTTTGAAATGCCTGAATTTCCCTGGGAAAGAACCCTGAGTTTGAACCGTGCTGGTGGTGGCAGCAGCAGTGTCACCAGCACGGGGACAGCTCTGGAGGTGCCCATCCCACCCCTGGTGGTGGCAGCAGCAGTGTCACCAGCACGGGGATAGCTCTGGAGGTGCCCATCCCACCCCTGGTGGTGGCAGCAGCAGTGTCACCAGCACGGGGATAGCTCTGGAGGTGCCCATCCCACCCCTGGTGGTGGCAGCAGCAGTGTCACCAGCACAGGGACAGCTCTGGAGGTGCCCATCCCACCCCTGGTGGTGGCAGCAGCAGTGTCACCAGCACAGGGACAGCTCTGGAGGTGCCCATCCCACCCTGAGAGGGGCAGCAGCAGTGTCACCAGCACGGGGACAGCTCTGGAGGTGCCCATCCCACCCTGAGAGGGGCAGGGCTGGTCCCCCCCATGTCCCACATCCCTGCCCAGGGTGGCAGCTCCAGCCAGGAGCGAGCTGTGCCTCCCTTCCCCACTGCCCAGCCTGCCTGGGCTGGCCAGTGAATACAAATCAAGGCAGCAGCGTTAATATTCTCATTACATTGAAAATCCAACTGCCTTTTTTAATATTCAGAATCAAAGACACTTCACCGCCAGTAGGATTCTTTTATAGATATTTTTTAATGGACCCCTGCATCTCATTCCCCACTTCCTCCTCCTCCTCTAATATATATATATGTATATATATATATAAATTTAATTTTATTGGGGTTTTTTTTTATTATTTTAAGCCAGGCTAAACCACCAGGGAAGGGCCATAGCTATAAACAGATGCCACTCACAGAGGGGCTGGGAGGCCTCCCCATCATTAGATGATGCTGAACTTTGAACTTGTGATTTGGAGGCTGCTTTTTCCAGAGAGGAGGAGGAGGAGGAGGAGGAGGAGGAGGAGGAGGCAGCCGGGATGAGGCCGGGGTGGAGGGAGCTTGACGGGGCCTCTCTGGTGAATTGCTGCTCTGCCCAGCCCAGGAACGCTCAGCACTTCAAATCCTCTCCAGTCACTTTGAAGCTCCTCTCTCTTAATCTCTCTCTCTCTCTCTCTCTCTCTCTCTTTCTCTCCCTCTCTCCGCCTTTTCCCCCCTCACATCGATGAATCATTCATGCCTTTTTTTTTCCCCCCCTCTCCCCCCCTGCTCCCACCTCAGAGGTTCCTCGAGGAAAAAAAAAAAAAGGGAAAAGAAGGGAAAAAAATCAAAAAAAAAAAGGAGGGGAAAAAAAAAAAACTTCTGCACACAAAGCCCTGCCTGTGTTTATGTTCTTATTGCTTATTATCAGCAATGTAGAACAAATTACTGACAAGAGGCTCCTGATGGAGCTCCCCGGCTCGTTTGGAATGGAAATGCTCCGTGGGGCTCTGCATTCCATGGAAATGCGCCGGGAAGGGTTTGCAGGAGCGGGGAAGGAGCCCGGAGCTGTGGGAGCTGCAGGCGTGGCTGGAGGAGCCGGGGTGACCAGGGACGGGTGGGAAATGACATTTTTGACCTCCAAAACCATCCAAGAATGGTCCAGCTGTTCTCCCAATGCTGCTAAAGCCACCCCTGACCACGTCCCACCACATCCCACCAGGTCCCACCACGTCCCACCACGTCCCACCACGTCCCACCACGTCCCATCACGTCCCACCACGTCCCAACACGTCCCACCATGTCCCACCACGTCCCACCACGTCCCACCACGTCCCATCACGTCCTACCATGTCCCACCATGTCCCACCATGTCCCACCACGTCCCACCACGTCCCACCACGTCCCAACACGTCCCATCACGTCCTACCATGTCCCACCATGTCCCACCACGTCCCACCACGTCCCACCACGTCCCACCAGGCCCTACCAGGTCCCCATGCCACATCCCCAGGTCCTGTGTTCCCCAGGGATGGGGAATCCGCACTGCCTGGGGCAGCTGTGCCACGGCCGGCCGTGAAAACCTTTCTGTGCTTTCCACAGCTCTTCCCACAAAAATCATCTCATCCCTAAATCTCATCCCTAAATCTCATCCCTAAACCCAACCTAAACCTCCCCTGGCCCAACTTGAGGCCGTTTTGTCTCACGGGGAGGGCTGGACAGGCCTTGGGGAAGCTCTTGAGTTTCTCCAAGGATGCAATGCCTCGTCCTGAAAATGGGATATTTGGCCTTTGGGAACGCATTTCTGCTCCCAAACCGAGCCAGGAACGGGCTGATCCCATCCCTGTGGTTGCACCCACATTCACTCTTGGTCTTTGCTCCAGAGGATGTCCTGACCTGCTGTTCCTGGCCTGGGCCACCCCAGGTGCTGCTTGGAGCCATTCCGGGCAGGAATTCCTTCCCAACCTGGGGAAGGGCAGAGCCTGGCGCTGGATCCCACACCCAGCTCAGGAATTGAGGGCTATGTTACACTTGGAAGGAAATCCCATGTGGATTCCCAGCTTTTCCCAGCTCCTGGGGGGCCTGGGGGGATTGATGTGGGGTTAACGCCATGGGAAGGGGGTTGGAATGATGGGGGGTGGTGCAACACTCGTTTCCCTCCCCCAACACCTGGACTTGGCAGCAATTAAGTCCTGATGCACTTAAGCATCCAGCAAACTTCAGGAATTCAGGCTCTGGAGCTCGGGAAGCTGCGTAGATATTTGCTTAATGATGTCTCAGAAGGGGGAGAAGAGCTTTTGCTGTCACCACGTTCCTCCCAGTCACTCCGGGGATCCCAAGGGGCTGCTCGGCACAATCCCATTTCCAGAGCCCGGCCCAGTCTGAGGCTTTAAGTGTTTTATCCATCCTGACACTGGGAATCCCTGGATGGGCTGAGGCTGGACCTGCATCCCCAGCCCTGGCTCACATTTCTGGAGCACGTCCTGGGAGATGCCAGGAGCATCCGTGCCCCTGCCCAGGGCTGGAGGGATCTCCCAGCCCTCCTGCAAATCCAAGGGCTGCAACTCTGGATTTGATGCCAGCCCAAGCAGGAACTCCTGTATTCCCTCTTCCTGCTCGCACCACAGCAGCAAAATCTTCCTCCTGGCAAGCAGAGCCAGCCCTGAGGTTTTATTAGACGAGATATGACCTATTTAATATGTAAAAAATAAACAGCTTTGCTATTAATAATAAATATTTAGGGCTCATTCCAGCTGTTCTGGTGGAGCTGTGTGATAGAGTGTTTACCATGGATTTGGGTTCCCAGGAAAAATGTTTTTACTGATGCAATGCTCTGTAAACCCCCTGGGTCTCTATTATTATTAATAATATTATTAATATCCTTGTTATTACGATTGCTGCTGCTGTTGTTATTGCAGTTATTTTTTTTTACGTATAACCTAATCTTTTTCCCAATAAATTTGGGGCAAAAAGGGTAATCAGGGAGGACATGAAGGGCACCCACCTCCCCTTCCAGGTGTGCTGTGTCCTTCCTCTCCATCCCTGAGGCTGATTTTAACCCCAAATTCCAAGTACAAGCTCCAAGTTCACCACCCAGGGAAGCCAATATGGAATGGAAGGGGAAGTTGAATTAAACCTGCTTTAATTAGACACCCCACAAAGGTGCTGGCTGGGGGATGTGAGGGTCACAGGGGAAGGATGCAGAGCAGAGATCCGGAATTCCAACTGCTGGAGCTGTAAAAAGCATGGAAGCATTTTCTCCAAGCACTTTTCTTTCGCTCCTCTCCCCATGGCTGCAGAGAAGGTGGGATCCCAGTGGGAAGGGAATTCCTCCGTGTCCATCAGGAAAAGGGGGAGCCCCGAGGGAGAGAGGGATGTGTTGGAGTCTGAGGTACAGAGTGTGTGCCCTTGTTTCTAATGCTTAGTTCTAGGACTTAAGGAAACACTGAATTTCATATAATACGAAATTCATGAGCATGTTTTCATGGTGATACATGAAAACAAATGTTAAAGTTAGATAGAAAAAGTGAAAGTGTGTAGATTAGAAAGTTCTTTAAATAACTGGGTGAAAAAGTAGTTTAGAGGAGACAAGATGGAGGATTTAGGGTGTTGTCTCTTGTCCTTCTTCTTTCTTCTTCATCTTCTTCTCCTAAGGGTTTTTGGGTAGCAGGAGGTGATTGGATAGAAAATGTCACAGTGCAGCACACAGGTGTTGGGTCATTGAGTCACTAAGAAAAATAATTTAGTTAGCATCTGTTAATTGGGTAAATGGACATATAAAAGACCTTGAAGAGGATCTTTGTTGGCCATTTTACCCTTTTCTATCATAGTGCACACAGCTCCTTGTACCTTGTAATGCTGATAAGAAAAGAATAAACAACTGAGACCAAAAAAGAGAAAACTGCCTCCCTCTGGTCAATCTTCAGTTCAAAGGGAAAAAGAACTCAAATCCAAAAGTCCTTAACGAGACAGGATGGAGAGGCAGGAATGGGCAGACACCTCGAGGCCACCAGCCACTCCCAGAGCCACGTGGGGGTAGGGACAACAAAATGTTGTTTGTCCTCACCCCAGAATCAGTAGGGGAGAGTTTTTCCCAGGAGTTTGCAAGGAAAAGTTTGGGTATCAGGTCTGAACACCAGCGCTGCCAACATGAGGGAATTTTCACCTCTCCCAGCCCTTTGCCCTCCCAGACTCTTTAGCCTAGAAGTGAATTTTGGGATTAAGGAAAACTCATTTTCTTAGAGTCCCCTCTCTACAAGAGAGCCAGGCACACACCTCCACCTCTTTTTTGGGAGAAAATGTGATGCTCTGGGAGGATGGAGCTGTGGGAATCCCACCCTGGGAGAGAAAACTGGGCTGAAGGGGGAAACACACAAGGGTTAAACAGCAGACTTTAGGGAAGGTTCCTAAAACTTCCCTGCTCTCTGCACAGAGCTGGGAAATACATGAAGGGCTTGTGGAAAAGCATCAGATCTTCCCAGGCTATTGATTCCTGACCTTCACGGCCCGGCTCGTTAGCCCCAGAGCAGGCAGCCTGATCTGAGCTGATTCTGTGATCTTCCCTGGCCAGGCCAAAGGAAAATTCCCCTTCCCAGCCCTAAAACCGAGCCTAATGTGCCTCCTGCCCCACTCTGGGAGCTGCTGGGAGCATCGGGAGCTCCTCAGGGCACCAGCACCCGAGGGCTCCCCAGCCTGGGGCGCAGCTTCCCCCGAGTATCTGTGCCAGGAACGAGTTTGGGTCAAGCTTAAAGTCGGGCTTTGGAGCTTAAACTCCAAGCTCAGGTGCAGAAGGGGCTCTGTGAGGGTGCTCTGCCTTCCAGACCCCACAGACCACCCCTGGTGACCCCAGGCTCTGCCATCAGCTGGAAGAGGAGCAGGAGCCACAGCCCTGCAGTGTACAGGTGCATTTATTGCCAGGTAGAACCAGGCCAGACTGGTGAATTTTTTGGCAATTTGGTCAAAAAATAAATAAATAAAATAAAAAAAGGGAGAGAAGCAATTAGGGCAGAAAGAGCTTTGGTGTGTGAAAGCAGAACAACATTGCTTTAGGTCACGTTTGAGCTCCCCATCCCAGCCTGAACTTCCAGGTGAATAACACGACCCACCTGCCCTTTTCCCAGGAATTCCGTTCCCACCCTTCCTGCCTCAGTTTCCCCACGGAGTTTCCCTGGGGTTTTCCTGTGCTCTGAGACCTCGACACACACCGTGAGGCTCCTGCTGTGAGCCTGCAGCCGGTGGCTTTGGGCCCCCAGCTCGGTCCTGCACAGCTGAGGGGATCACTGTGGGCTCCAGCCTTCCTCACCCTCACTGCCCGCTGATGGCCAGGCTGGAAAATCGCTTTTATTGCCTGGAGTGTGCCAGAGGCAGGGAGTGGGGGGGAGGAGGAAGGAGGGGAGGGGAGCAGGCAGTGTGGCCGAGGCTGTCCTGTCCCACCAGGACATTGAGGGCAGAGAGTCCCCTCCTGTCCCACTCGGGTCCTTTGGCCAACTGTGCCATCCCTGGAAAACCCCTGGGGCATCCCTCAATCCCTGGGACATCCCTCAATCCCTGGGGCATCCCTCAGTCCCTGGGGCATCCCTCAATCCCTGGAGAATCCCTCAATCCCTGGGACATCCCTCAATCCCTGGAGAATCCCTCAATCCCTGGGACATCCCTCAGTCCCTGGAGAATCCCTCAATCCCTGGATCACGTTCTGACCCTGCAGGGACAGGAGGAATTTCCCCTCAATCCTTCTAATCCTGAACCCACGCGACCCATGCGGGCGAATCAAAACATTTCTGGATCAGGAGAAACTCTGGTCCTCTCCCTCCACCCAGGCCTCTATCCTTCCCTTCCCCACAGCTTTCAATTATTTAATTTCCCCTCCCCCTGGCAGCATCTGAAAGCCGAGCGCCTTAAATACAAATCACCTCCGAATCATTACGAGCAGGACCTTTCAGCCCCGCTCAGAGCGGCGGGCCCCGAGTAATGAGCTCTGCTGAGAGTTTGCTGCATTTCACATCCTACAGATGTAAAGGATGGGCTTGGGGAAGGGGGAGGGAGGAGGGAAGGAGGCCAGATCCGGCTGGGGAGGTGAAATATTGGCCACTCACCTTTTCCTCCCTCTGCAGGGGCTGGAGGAAGTTCAGGTCCTCCTGAACCCTGGCTCCAGGGCTGGGATCAGGTGGACAAACAGGGAGGTTGCAGCTGGAAATTGAGGTGCTCAGACATCCTTCCGAGGCTGGGGTCCCACCAGAGCCTGAGCAATCCCTCATTCCCAGGAGCTGTCCTCCCCTTCCTCCAGCCAGATCCATCCCAGGAAAGGAACCCACGGACCCCAGGACCATCCTCAACCCCTCTGGTGCAGGTACCAGCTCAGCACATCCCATCCTGTGCCCACCTTGGGATGCTCTCTGCAGGTGGGTGTCCCTCCCTTCAGGACCCCAGGGCCTTTCACCCACATTTGGGATGCTCCAGGCTCAGGTCCTGCAGGTATCAAATGATTCCTGGAGTGCCCGTAAAGAGCAGCACAAGAAAAGCAGCAGGGACCTCCCTGCCGTGAAAACGCTGCCCTCAGCCCCTGGGGGCTCCCAGGACACCAGCAGCACCAGGTGAAGGCCTTCACCATCCCTTCTCCTTCAGCATCCACATCCAGGCAGCTGCTGAGCTCTTCCCAAAGTCCCTCCTGGTCCCTGGAATCAGCACTCAGAGCTTTCCTCCTGCTCCAGCTGTGCCAGCCAGCTCAGATCCCATCCCCTGGGACAGCCAGAGCCAGCCAGGGCTCCCCTGCCCTCCCTCCCTGCCTGGGAAAAGGTGTGGAAGCAGGGGATGGAGCAGGGAGGAAACGAGAGCAAAGCCCTGCGCCGCAGACTTCAAAGTCCTCATCAGCAGGAGCCTTCGGAACAGTTTAAGTACAAAATGAATTGTTTTAATATTTAATCAGCCTATAATAGGCCCGGGGATCCCAGTGGAGATGGTTTGCAGCCGAAAGGATGTCCAGAGCGAGTAGCCCCCCTCCAGAGGGGACAGTGGTCCTGCAGGAGCCCTGGGACACAGGGAGGGACAATCCCTGGATGTCACACAGCAGCCAGGACCCGCTCACCTGCCGGCTGCTGAGGGCTTGGAGAGCCACAGCCATCATTCCTCACCCTGCAGGAGGAGGATTTCATGCTCTGATGAGCTCAGAATAAATTCCAGTCTGCTCCCACCCTCCCTGTATCCTCACTCATCCCAAGGGTCAGTGCCCCTCAGCCCTGCTCTCCCCTTCCCAGTGGGAGTGTGGGGGCAGCCAGCCATGGAAAGGGCACAGTCCCAGACTCTGGCACTGCCCAGGCTGGGGAGGAGCCCTTGGGAATTGGGGTTCTCGGATAAGCAGGGACACAAACCAGATTTGGCTCAGCTCAGCCCTTCCCCTCCAGCATCACTGCCTGGCTCCAGTTGGGAGCTGGAGGCTCAGACCCCAAATCACTTCCCCATGGGGCACACCCCAGCCCCACTCACACCCCGGGGGTGGGGGATGATTTTAAACTAAAAGAGGGTCAGATCTAAACATGAGGAAAAAGTATTTTTACAATGAGGGTGGGCAGGCCCTGGCAAAGGGTGCCCAGAGCAGCTGGGGCTGCCCCTGGATCCCTGGAATGCCCAAGGCCAGGCTGGACATTGGGGCTGGAGCAGCCTGGGATGGTGGGAGATGTCCCTACCCATGGAATGAGATCGTTAATGTCATTCCCAAACCATTCCACGGGTCTCTGCTGACAGGCTCCTGCCAAGCCCAGAGCTGGGAGGAGGGAAGGAGCCTGCCCTGGGATGGTTGATGGCTTTGGTGATTTTCCCTTGGCACAGGGACAGGATTTCTCCCTCCACTGGGATCCCTGTGGGACTGCCAGACACTGAGGGCAGGGGAATCAGGGAGCAGCCAAGGGCAGCAGCTCCAGAGGCACCAGAGATGCCCCTGGGGATCCAGTGGGGATTTACCCCCAGAAGGACAGATGGTCCTGTAAAAGGGGGAGTGGGGAAGGATTCTTTTGGAGCCATTTCTCCGACAGAAACAAAATGCAAACACCACAATATTATATCTGAGAACTGTTTATCGATAAAAAAGGGTGAGCACTCCTGCTGAAGAGGGAAAAAAGGAGGAGAGAGGGGGGGAAAAAGAGATGAGGAGGAAGAAACAGAAGGCAGGGACGGCGTTCCCACAAGAAGGCCGGCTGTCAGGCTGGCCTGGCAGATGGAACGGGCTGTGGAACCCGTGCTGGGCAATTTCCAAACAGCAGCAGGCTGTGTGCTCCTAAACACCAGAGGTTTGTGGCCAAAGGGGAGACAGGGATGTCCAAAAGGGACACAGGGATGTCCAAAAGGGACACAGGGATGTCCAAAAGGGAGACACAGGGATGTCCAAAAGGGACACAGGGATGTCCAAAAGGGAGACAGAGATGTCCAAAAGGGAGACACAGGGATGTCCAAAAGGGACACAGGGATGTCCAAAAGGGAGACAGAGGAGTTCTTCAATTTTATTCAAATAAAGGGAGAGAGTCCATCCGGGCACAGCCCGCGGGGTTTTCTCTCTCTTGGGGTTTTGGAGGGTGCAGCCTCCTTTAATCCCAAACTCCTGGCTGCATGTTGCCCTCTTCCCTCCCTCTCAGGCTGAGGTACCAGGAAGGTGCAGCCTTCCCAAATCCCCCCTGAACCTGCTGGTTTAGGCACAGTTCAGCAGATGGGGCTTGTGCAGAGCCTTGGCTCTCTCAGACCGCCCGGGCCCTGCAGCAAACCTGCTGCCCCGCCTCAGCAGAGCCATCGAGACCCATTCCCGAGGCGTACACTCCCATCCCTTTCCCTTTCCCTGTGGAATTGTTTGTGAAGGCATCAGCGCGCAGGGAAACGGGGCCAGGGGAGGAAAGACCGGGGGGAGAGCGGGGGTGAGCCCGCAGCCCCTCCGAGGTAGCCAAGGATAAATGGCTCCCGTAGCGTCCAGGCTGGTTTTGCGTGAGGCTGCTCCCACAGGCCGCCTTCGCGGGCTTTTTTGGCGGGCTTTTGTTTTGGCGGGCTTTTTTGGCGGGCTTTTGTTTTGGCGGGAATTTTTGGCGGGCTTTTGTTTTGGCGGGAATTTTTGGCGGCCATCCGGGCGTTTTCGTCACCAGCCCGTGTTCACAGCCCGATTTTCTCTGCCCTGCTTGGCTGCCAGGCGAAGCCTTCCCCGGGACAGGGCTGCCAGCACATCCACAGCCCCTGTAAGAGTATCACGTATGTCGAGGCGTAAATAAAAATAAGATTGGCCCATCCCAGAGCCCCAGACCGCAGCAGGATAAACCAACCCTTACATTTCACAGCCTTGGCCAGAAGGGCAAGCCCTTAAAACCCCAAAAAAGCCCTTCCCCCGGGCGAGGTGTCCCCCTGTACTGCTTTCGGGGGGAAATCCCCAGAGCTGTCCCGCTGTGGGGCAGCCTGACTCGGCCCAGCCTGGCAGGAGGATGTTCTGAGAAGGATCCTGGGGAAAAATAAATCAGCTTAAAACCACTATCCATCAGGGCTGTGCTTCCATTAGAGAACCCTGTGGCCAGAAGCTGCCGGAGCCTCGCGGCTCTCGGGTTACTGCAGCTGAGCTCTCAGGACCCCGCTGGATGCAATAAATAACGCGGCGGGTGCTGCGGGCTGGGATCGGGACCATTAAACGTGCCCGGTTGTTTTCACAGGGATCCTTCCAGGAGGAAGGAGGGGGAAGAAAAGGAAAGATCTGAGCTCTCCTCTGCTGGCAGGAGCGGAGCGGAGAGAGGGTTTCATCACCTTCCTACCAGCACCATCTTCTGGCCAACACCAGCCCCTCGGCCAGAGTCCTGGAATCCCGGGATATTTTGGGTTGGGAAGGAACTTCCGTGTGGAACTGAGTCCAACCATTCCCCCAGCACTGCCAAAGCCACCGCTGGCCCCTGTCCCCAAGTGCCACATCCACGCAGCTTTGGAATCCCGCCAGGGGATGCCTCAGTTTACCCGTGGGAAGGGGCAGGGTTGGGATTGATTCTTCCCTTTGGAGCTCCTGGCCCTACTCTGGGTTTGGGGCAGCACCTGCAGCATTTCTGTCTCTGCAGCCCTGGTCGTGCCCGGTTTGGGGAGCCCGAGGAGCTGTGGGCTCCCAGTCCGGCAGGAATGAGGGGAGGGATGTGATCCATCCCACCTGAGACAGGCTGGGAATGAGCTGCAGGCGGGGTTGGGTGTCTGACCCTGGCAAAAGGATAAAGAAAGGAAGAAAGTCCTCCCTGTGGGGCTGGGGAGACCTTGGCGCTGCCCCTAGAATCCTGGAAGTGTCCAGGGCCGGGTTGGACGAGGCTGGGAGCAGCCTGGGGTGGTGGAATGGGGATGAGCTTGAAGGTCCCTTCCAATCCAAACCATTCCAAAAATCCCCAGTGCCCAAAGAAAGGAAATAAATGCACACAAACCCAAAAGGACACAGAATGATGGACAAACCCCTGATGGTTTGGCAGTTTGGGATGGACCCTACACCCACCCCCAAAAGGCCACCCCAGATGTTTGTTAGAGCATCCTGCAGCCTCACTGGCCCCTCCAGTCTGCGGCCACCACCCCAAGCAGTCGGCCCCAGGAGTAATTTTCTCCTTGCCCACTACACCAATCCCAAAGTTCCTGAGGAGTGGGGAGAGGAGGAAGGCAGGAGGAGCTGGAGTTGCTGCCCCAGCTCCCCAGAGGGCCGGTGTGGGCCCGGTCCAGCACACAGAGCGGCGCTGGGAGGGTCAGGCCGTGCCGATGGCCCCGTGGCTCTCCCAGGGACGGCAGGACGGGAGCAGCCGGCGCCTGGGACACGAGTTAAACGTCCTGGAGAGTGAATTCCACACGGGCCTTTCCTCTGCTCAGTTCAGTGACACATCAAAGCCCAGATAAGCCTTGCAGACCATTGCACTCTGCAGGGGGACATGGGGCGCTGATTTATCTCCCTCCAGCTCCGGCCTCTGCATTTCTGGCCCATGGAGATGTTCCTGCTCCTGCTCCTTTTCTCTCTGCTGCCCATCCTTTGCTCCAGGTCTTCTGTGGGTGCCCAGCTGCTCCTGGAAGTGGAGGAAGATGTTCAGCATTCCCACTGGACGCTGTGGCCACGCCATCCGTGCTCCTCATCCACGCTCGGCACTCACGGACTTGTTCCAGGCAGTGACGCCAAGAAATAAACTGCAATTCCTGCAATGAATTCCAAACCTGCACCAGCTGCTCTGGTGTTGGTGGCTCAGCTCTCGCAGGTGACAGAACTGTCCCCTCTCAGAGGCAGGGCCGGGTCCCACCAGGCAGTGGCAGCTCCCACCGGCTCTGTTGGGAGTGAGGGTCATGGAATCATGGAATGGTTTGGGTTGGAAGAGATGTTAAATCCCATCCAGTGCCACCCCTGCCATGGCAGGGACACCTCCCCCTGTCCCAGACTGCTCCAAGCCCTGTCCAGCCTGGCCTTGGGCACTGCCAGGGATCCAGGGGCTGCTCTGGGCACCTGTGCCAGGGCCTGCTCACCCTGCCAGGGAACAATTCCTGCCCCATATCCCACCCAGCCCTGTTCCCATTCAGCTTAAGGCATTCCCTATGTCCTATCACTCCCTGCCCTCAGGGGAAATCCCTCTGGTGAAGTCAAAAGGCCTGTGCTTGATTTCGCCTGCACCAGAATTTGAGGAAAGAGGAGGAGCAGGAGCTGATCCAACAAAGAGAACATGGAACATTTTGTCCCCCACTGACTGGGACAGATTCCTGCTCCACACAGGACAATCCCAAACACCTGGAGTGATATTCCAGATGCTGGCTCTGCTTGAGCAGGGAGGTTGGACCAGAGGATCCTCTGTGGTTCCTCCCAACCTGACCCATTCCACGATCCTGTGGTAGCTGCCAGGAGGGCGCAGGGGCAGCTGTCCACCCCCCTGACCTCACACAACCCTGGGGCATCCTTGCCATGACCAGCTGGACTCTCCCCTGTCCCACTGGGAGCCAGCTCTGTCCCTGGGAGCCACCCTGCTCCCATCCCACTGGGGTGATGGACAGACAGATTCCTGATGTCTGGGAGCTGGGATCCCAGCACTGCTGTGTCCCAGGGATTAGCTGGGATCCAGGCAGGATTTGAGCCTGGCATTGCTGGAGATGTCTCCTTCAGCCCTGGGGGCTGCTGGCAGAGGGGGCTCCTGGGCAGGAAGCTCTTTCTCAGCCTCTCTGTGCTTCAGGGCAGGAGGTTAATTAGGTAGCAGGGTAATGAGGAGTCATTAAATCTGCCTGCACTGGGCTGTCAGCATAACAAGGGCAGCCCAGGAAGGTTAAAGCCAGGATTCTCCTTTTCCCTTTGCCTTCAATTAACCTCTCCGTGTTTTTGCAACACTCTGGGCCCCAGAGATGGGGTCTGGGCGTTCTGGTAATTAGCAGAACACAGAAACAAACTTTTCTTTGAAGTCACCGGCAGGAACCTCTTGGCCTCCAGCTTAAAATAAACAGGAGGGCCCAGCTTTCCCTTTGAGCACTGCCACTGTCCCACCGAGTTTGGGTGGAGGGGGGAATGGGATTTATCCAGAATTGTTATTCCATTTCTGCTTTCCCCTCCTGCAGTGGAAAGTGCGGGGGGCTCATCTCAGCCCCCCACCCGTGAGACATCTCCTCCCCCTTCCCTGGGGCTCCTTCCTTCCCTCCCTCCTTTGGAGCACCACAGATGGGTGGTGACACTCCCAGGACATCCCAGCTCTCTGAAGGAGGTCCTTCCTTCCAGGGCTGTCCCAGGGGAGCTTCCAGGGTGCTTCCACTGCTGGAGAGACACCTCAGCCTGGAGGAGCCTCCCACGTCTGCCGGGTGCTGTCCCACGGTGGGGAGTTGGAGTGGGGTGAGCCTCAAGGGCTCTTCCACCCCAAACCCTTGTGTGATGTGGTCAGCAGGTGCCAGAGGACACCGGCTCCTGTCCACGTGCTGCTTTCCCTTCCTGGATCCCAGAGATCCCTGGGTGATGGATTTGGAGTCTCCACAAGGAACTCCTTGTCCTCATCCCCCGGTGGTGCAGGAGCCCACAGAGCTCCCCAAAAACCAACATTTAATAAAATGGGAGCGTTTTTGCGATGAAACCCTCTAAAAAAAAAACCCCAAACCCAAACAACAAAACAACAAACCCATTTCCATTCCCTCTCCTGCTTAATTAATGGAGCCAGGAGGGGCTTCCCAAAATCCTGTCCTTAGCTGCCCATCCTGCTGGCCTGGCCACGGTGGGGTGGCAGTGTCCAGTCACATGTGGTGCTTGTGACCCAGCGGCTCTGTGGGGACGTGCAGCGGGCACAGAGGGCCTAGTGTCCCCTGACAGAGCCCCATTGAGGCTCCTCACATGGCCCAGTCAGCCCTAACACGCGTGACTGCTTCTGTCCCCAGGCCATCCTTCATTTGCGGGGCGACTCCTCTTTTCCGTGTTTTTTCCTTCTCTCCGTCACTCCAGCAGGATGAAAATCCTCTCTGAGCCCCTCTGCCACCTGCCCCACCCAGGGGTGAGCTCCACACATCCCCTCCTGCAGAGAATCCTGGAATGTCCTGAGCTGGGAGAGCCCCCAGGGATCATCCAGCCCAGCTCCTGCACATCCCAACAATCCCACCCTGGGCACCCCTGTCCAAACACTCCTGGAGCTCTGGCAGCCTCGGGAGCGTCACCGTTCCCTGGGGAGCCTGGGCAGTGCCAGCACCTCTGGGGAAGAAGAACCTTTCCTGCTGTCCCACCTTACCCTCCCCAGTTCCCGTCCCTGCTCACAGGGAGCAGAGAGCGGAGCTGCCCCTCAGGAGGAGCTTCCTGACCCTGAGAGATCTGACCTCAGACTCTTCCTCTGAAATCACCTCAGCCAGGAGGCTTCCCCTCCATCCTTCACCACCTCCCAGGCCTCCTTTGGATGCTCTCCAGCAGCTTTATGCAGGGAGGTTTCCCCACTCCGGTAGGAATCCCGCTCCCCATCAGGAGGCAGGATGGCTGGGGAAGCCGAGAGGTTCATGGCATTAAATCCTGGACTGGAACTGCTGAGGGCATGCAGACCTCCCTGGGGCACCGAGAAGGGACAACTCCTGGGCACAGATGGGTTTTCAGCTGACGGTTCCCTGCTAAAGCCAGCTCTGCACACCTGCACGACGTGCTCTTCCCACCTCTCCTTCCAGGATTCCCTTGGAGCAGCCAGGGAATTAAAGATGGGACAATCCTGGTCTTCCTCAGACGTTTCTGGAGACACCAATCTCGACAGGCAGTGCCTGAGGCAGAGGCAGCTCTCCCAGGCTGTGGTGGGGCTGCCAGACTTCAGGGCTGTCACCATCAGCTAGGGACATCCCCTGGCAGGATCCCAGTGTTCCTAAAGCCATTTCCATCCTTCCTGCTCCTGTCTCTCCGGGGTGGCTCCAGTGGGCAGAGCTCTAAAACTCGGCTGGTTCATTCCAAGCCTCCTCCACATCCCTGCCACTGCAAAACTCGTCAAAGAAGGCTCAGAACCTCTGCAGGCAGTGGGGACTGCCAGGGACAGGGACTCCTCAGTTTCCTTGGAATCCGTGGTTTTCTCTTCCCTCGGGGTCTGGGCTCGGGGGTGAGTTTGAACTCAGCAGAGCCCAGTTGTGATTCTGCCACCACCTGTATCAAATTCTGGTTTTTCCTGGCTCATCCCTGAGCTGGCCACCAAGTCATGGAAGTGATCTGGCAAATCCCAGAGCGAGGGTGGCCCGGAATTCCTTTGACTTTCACCCTCCTTCCCCGGGGATAACCAAAGCCCAGGCCATGGGAAGGACAGGTCCTCTCCCAGATGCAGGGAGGTGATCCCCACTGCTCTTTTCCTCTGCTTCCTCTCATTCCCAAGACATTTTTTTCCACTGCCAACGAGGCATTTTTCCCTTTCCCATTCCCAGCTATCTCTGGTGGGCAGTGGGGGCGTTCCATGGGGTGAAAATGGGGAATCTCAGCCCTCCCCAGAACTCTGGAGATTCTGAATTCCACACTGTTGATCCAAGCCTTCTCCCGCTGTCTTTCCTCATTCCCATTTCCTGGAAAGGTCAGTGGTACTTGGAGCCGTCGCTGGCTCCTCCAGAAGAGGCCATTAATCTCTCTGTAATTATCTGCAGTCGTTTCAGGAGCAATAACCCGTTTGTCCAAGCTTTTCTCAGAAGCTGGTGAGGCAGAAGGAGGGGATGGAAGGTGGGAGACGCTGGGAAATCATCCAGGGAATGTCCCACAGAGCTGGGATGTCTCTGGAGCTGGTGTGGTCCTGCCAAAGCCACCAGGGATCTGCCCCAGCCCATGGGTCACTGGGAAGGTCTGGAGATGTCCCCAGATCTCCGTGGGTTTCACGTGAAGTGTCTGCAGCCACGCCAGTGCTTGGATTTACTCCAATCAATTCACTTCAATTCCAATTTTTTATTTTTTATTTTTAGGAAGTCTGGCCCGTTTTTAGGAGTGCTCACAGTTCTGGGGCTGAACTACTTAAATGATTCACCAAATAAATAAAAACATTTAAATACAATAAATAAATACATAAATTTAAATGAACACATAAACAAATATTTAAACAAAGAAACAAATAATAGAATTCACCAAAATGAATGAAGATAATAAACATTTAACACTAAATTCAGAAATTAAAAAGCCCCAATCCACTTCCATTTTCTATAAATAATTAACAATATTTTTTTACACACATAGGTGTGTATAAGCAAAGGATGAATCAAAGGTTAGAACAATCACACAGGGCAGGGGGGTTTGCTGAAGATAAATTAATGTAACAATCACATCCCAGCTCTGCTGTGGGAACCCACCTTTAATGAAGCTCATTAGCAAATGATGCTGATGATTCCAGTGGAGGGAGGTGTGTGGAGAGCTTCCCAAAACAGCTCAGGGAGGTGACACATAAACCCCTGGGCAGAAATCCCATTTCTGTGCTCACCCCCCATGTCCAGCCTGGCACCAGATCCGCTGTGGAGGAACCTGTGGGTGCTGAGGAACCCCAGCTCCACGTCCAGGAGAGCAGGGACCCCATGGGAGCCGTGCCTGAGCTCTGGGTGAAGAGGGACAATTCCACCTGGGGGGATTCTCTGTCCCCTGGAGTCACCAACCCCCTGAGAGCAGCGATCCCGACCCTTTTTGTGGCTGCAAACACCACGAGGGGCTTCCTCTCTGCCTCTGGAGAACCCCAAGGACTTGGGGGGTTCCTGCAGGAACCGAGGAGGGAGCAGCCAGTGGGGATGGGGCTCTGCCCCCAGGGAGCAAGGGACAGGACGAGAGGGAACGGCCTCAGACTGTGCCAGGGGAGGTTTTGATGAGAAACTGGGGAAGGATTCTTCACAGAAAGGGTTTTCCAGCCCTGGCACGTCTGCCCAGGGCAGCAGTGGAATTGCCCTCCCTGGAAGCGATCAGAACCCACATGGATGTGGCACTTGGGGACGAGGTTTAGCGGTGACCACGGTGGTGGTTGAGGGTTGGACTTGGCCAAAATGGTCTTTTCCACTTTAACAGCTACGTGATTCTGTGATTTTAAGCCCTCTTCCCACCAAGGCCAGGATCAACATCCTCCCATGGCGCTGGTTTCGACATCCTTGGGACGCAGACGTGTCCTCAGTTCCTGCGGCTTCCTGGAGGCTCCCGCACCCCAGGGGACACGGCGGCCCCAGCCTCTGATGTTTTGCCATCTGAAGACAACAAGGGGTTCATCAGAAGCCCAAATTTATCCCGAGTGGGGCAGGAACCCCAGGCACGGCCACGGCCCGAGCCGCGACGCCGGGACGGAACGCGCGACCTCCGCGAGCAGCAGCTGGCCCGTGTCCGTGTCCCTCCTGCTGGAGCTCCCCGCACCCAGGCGGGGCTGAAAACGCCCCGTGCCCCTCCAAACCACTCCAAACCACTCCAAAGAACTTGACTTGGCTCAGCCCCAGCTGATAAGAAAGTCATGAGCAAAAAAACTTCAAGTGCGGGGTCAGCGCGGGCTCGTGGGAACAGCCGGGATCCGGCTCCGCTTCCCGAGGCATCCCCTCCTCCAGGGAAGGGAAAATCCAATTTTGTGTCTCAGCAATCCCTGCACTCGCCCAGGCTGGAGGCTGCAGACGCTGAAACAATCCCGATTCCCCAGCTCTCTGCACAGGAGAACATTCCTGGTTTGGTGGGATCCAGCCTGGAGCTGCTGGAGGTTCCATGGTGGAAAATCCAAGGAGCGTTAGCTGGAGCTCCTCTTGGGCTGATGCAGGGTGGGAAGGGGAGATGGGAGAAATGGGGGTTTGCATCCCACTGCTCCCAAGCCTCTGGGACATTTTTCCTGGCTCTCCTGGAGGGCAGCTCTGAGGCTTCAGCTCTCCATAAGAGAGGAGAGGAAAGGAACAGAGGGCAGGATAGGAGCTGGCACCACCTCTTGCTCCCCTCACCCTTCACTGCTGCACTGCTGGGCTGCTCCAGGAGCTAAAACTGGGGAATATCAACCTGGAGGGGGGAAAGGAGAAGGGGAAATTCAGAGATCAGGGCTTGATGTGAACGAAAATATTTGCAGCAGAAAAGCACGGCTGGAAAGATGCCAGAGCTGTTCTCCAGCCCTCCAGACCCCTCTGGCATGAGAGGCAGGGCAAAGGGAATGCTGGCAGCAGGATTTGAGGAATATGACCAGAAAAGCAGGCACAGCCTTCTATTTATTTATTTAAAGTGATGCCAGTGGAGGTGTCGGGCTGGGAGGCAGTTTCTGAGCGTTCCACATCAGCATTCCCAGTGCCCCAGAACTACACCCAGGCCTTCCCAGAGGATGCCTGAGCAGAAATACACCCAGCATTTCAGTCAGACGACACCAGGCCTCCCAAAAGCAGCAGGATTTGCCAGCTGACAACCCTGGAGAAACAACTTCCCAAAGGATTTGTCCCTGCAAAGTCACTTCCCCATAATGTTTTACCTGTTTGAATTCCTGAGGGATGGCCTCCGAGTTTTCCTGCTCAGGTCCCAGAGGAGAGGCTCTGCAGGTGATGCCTCCAGGAATTTTCCCTCCTCCCAGGCATTCCCACAGCCCCCTCCCTGCGTTTGGGACAGCACAGACTCACTCCTGGGCACTGGGACTCCTCCAGCTGAACTGAAATGGGGTCTGGGGCCTGTCTGGGGGGGTAAAGAGCCATTAGTGCCATAATTAGTGCCATAATTAATTAGTGGGGGGTCTGGGAGGCACCTCCATCCCCTCTTGGGGCACATCCTGGGGCACATCCCAGGGCACATCCCAAACCACATTCTGGGGCACACAGCTGCATTCCCTCTGCCTTGGCCAGATGTGGGCAGGGCCCAGCAGAACCTCCCCAGTGCCTGTCCCAGGCGTTTCTCTGCCACCCCGTGAATGGGATTCCTCTCAAGCTCCGCACCCCAAAGCAGGGCCCAGCTGAGCCTCTGTGGGGCAGCCCCACACTTCCCCACCTGCAGGTTAAACCCCTGATTCTGGCTGCAGGCAGCAGCGGTTTTCCTTCCCCGACCCTCGTCTGGCAAAGCTGTTGCAGTGCAGGAGCAGAGAGCCGTGGAGATGTTCCCACAGCTGGCAGAGCCCGAGGGATGTGTGCCCTGAGCCATGGCTCTCCGGGATCCCTGGCTTTCCCGGGAAGCTGCTTTCCTGCTGGGACACAAAGCACAGCACTCAGCGGTGCTTTGGGGTTTTGTTCTCCTCACTGAAGGGACTCAACGGCAGCTCGGACCCCAGTGTGGGTCAGGAGCACTCTGGCTGGGCAAGGATGCGCTTTCCTGGGGGTCTCCAAGGGGTTGGAGCCATCCTTTGTCTCCAGCAGAACAGAGAGGGCCATTGATGCCCCGTCCCGTGCAGGAACGTGACCGGCCCAGAATAGGCTGCAGGACCCCCCCAGGGCTCAGGGAGGGGGGCCCTGCACGCCCCAAGCTCCTCTGTTTTGGGAAGAGAGCCCAGGAAAAGCTGCAGCCCCTCACAGAGGCCAAAGGGTTATAAAGGGTGGTTAAATCCATGGATTCTGCCCTGGGCAGAGGAGCCCTTGGAGGGGCTCTGTCCGGGGATGGAGGGGACAGCTCACCCCTGCTGCCCTTCAAAGCCTCCAGCTGGCACTGGACGTGTTTTCTCCAGCCTAGGCCAGACCCAAAGTCCAGCCCCAGGGTCCCAGCAATGCACCAAGGTGCAGGGATGAGCTCCAGAGTCAACTCTGGGACACAAACGTCAAAGTGGAAACATCTCTGGGTATCACTGGCCAAAATGGGGCAGCAGCTGAGTGCTCCAGGCAAGGCCAGGGGTGAGCTAGGTCCACCAAACCTGGCTTTTCCTGCTATCCTTCCCACCAAACCTGGCTTTCCCTGCTGTCCTTCCCACCAAACCTGGCTTTCCTTGCTGTCCTTCCCACCAAACCTGGCTTTTCCTGCTGTCCTTCCCACCAAACCTGGCTTTCCCTCCATGTCCTTCCCACCAAACCTGGCTTTACCTCCGTGTCCTTCCCACCAAACCTGGCTTTTCCTTCTGTCCTTCCAACCAAACCTGGCTTTTCTCCATGTCCTTCCCACCAAACCTGGCTTTCCTTGCCGTCCTTCCCACCAAACCTGGCTTTCCCTGCTGTCCTTCCCACCAAACCTGGCTTTACCTCCGTGTCCTTCCCACCAAACCTGGCTTTTCCTTCTGTCCTTCCAACCAAACCTGGCTTTACCTCCATGTCCTTCCCACCAAACCTGGCTTTACCTCCGTGTCCTTCCCACCAAACCTGGCTTTCCTTGCCGTCCTTCCCACCAAACCTGGCTTTTCTCCGTGTCCTTCCAACAAAACCTGGCTTTTACTTCTGTCCTTCCCACCAAACCTGGCTTTCCTTGCCGTCCTTCCCACCAAACCTGGCTTTCCCTCCGTGTCCTTCCCACCAAACCTGGCTTTTCTCCGTGTCCTTCCCACCAAACCTGGCTTTTCCTGCTGTCCTTCCCACCAAACCTGGCTTTTCCTGCTGTCCTTCCCACCAAACCTGGCTTTTCTCCGTGTCCTTCCCACCAAACCTGGCTTTTTCTTCTGTCCTTCCCACCAAACCTGGCTTTCCCTGCACATACAGATGATTTCTTTCCTGTTTACAAACCCTGACCACTGAGAAAAGCCGGGCTGGTCCGGTTCTCACCATCATCTTTGAACAAATCCCGAGAAGAGGATCCCGCTGCTCCTGGAGCAGACGGTGCCTCCCCTCACCCGCCTTTATTTGTTTTTTATTTCCCTCCTTCCCAGAGCTATCCCGTGCTTCTCCCGCTTTTCCCTCCTCCATCCCCATCCCACCCTCAGCCATTGGTGGCGGGGGCTGTGCTGGGGGAGCCCGGGGATGTTGTATAAAACCATCCCCCAGCACCAGCCCCTCCTGCACCCGGAGCGCTGCAGCTCTCCCAGGACATGCCCAGCATCCCGGGAAAGGAGCCGTGAGGGGGAACAAACAGCTCCCAAATTCCCAAGGAGCACCCAAACCCCACGGTCAGCGGGAAGGTAACGACTCCGGGGGAAAGCTCTGCGCGTTCTTCTGCAAACCCTGGGATTTTGCAGCGTTTACGGGGAAGTTCCTCTCGGGCTGGTGAAGGAACCATGGTGCCTGGAGAAGTCAGGGAGAGGAGAAATCCAGCAGATCTCTGGTGGAAGCTCCTGGAGCGGGCTGGGTTCAGGGTGGGGAGCCTCGGGTTGTGCCTCTCCTCCATCCACAGACCTTTTGCTGCGATATTTATTTATTCACAGAGCTTTTGCTGCGATATTTATCCACAGAAAAGCTGAGATTGGTGTCTGGAGAGATGGGTCTGCTGAGGTGGGGCTGCTCTGGAAGGGAGGGAGAGGAGGAGGAGGAGGAGGCTGCTGGAGGTGAGGATGCTGCCCGGGATGTGCCAGGCTCTCCTGGGAAGAGGGATTCCAGTCCCAGACACGGCACCTTTCGGGCAGAACAGGCTCTGTAGGGTTCAGGTGACAGTTTTCAGTTCAGGTGACAGATTTTGGTTCAGGTGACAGTTTTCCATTCAGGTGACAGTTTTCAGTTCAGGTGACAGTTTTCTGTTCAGGTGACGGTTTTCAGTCGTTTTCTCTCTGGGAATCTCTCCCCGGTGTCCACTTCAGGATTCCAGTGGGTTCAGCTGCCATTTGGGCTTGGCACAATTAAAATTCACTGGGATGGGTGAAAGCAGTTCTGGATCTGGGGTTTAACCGTGCTGGCCTTGCTTTCCCATCTGAAGAAGCTTCTTGGTGCTCCCGTGCCTCAGTTTCCCTCAGCTGAGGAAGAGCTGCGTTTCCAGGCACCCCGAGATGGGAATTACAAGGAGTAAACGGGCAGCTGGACAGGAGAAAACAGTTTCTCTTTGCCCAGATTTTGGATTTAGTAAAAGATTTGATTCAGAGGAAGGCAAGATGGGGAGAAAGCGCTTTTCTCCTGCAGTGCTTTGAAGCTGTGCCGTGGAGCCGTGTCCTGTGATCCTCCCTCACATGAGCTCCTTGCCAGGGTTTTTATGCTCCAACATTTCTCTTTACCAGAGCTCTGAGGCCAGGCTGGGCACACTGAACAGCCCAGGGCTGTGGGGGGCTCTGGGCACGACTTCCAGGGGTGCTGTGGCATCTTCTGCCAGTGCCATGAGTCCCTGTGAGCCCTCGGGGACCTGAGGCAGGAATTCTGCGCTGGCTCTGCCCTCTCCTGAGAGCTGCAGTCCTGTGGGCACGGTGGGCAGGAGAGGTTTGGACATCCCTCCTGCCCCTGGTGTGGCCCGGGGGGGGACGACAGCTGGGGAGATCAGCAGGGCTGAAATCCCTGAGCAGCTCAGAGCAGGGATTTGTGTCCGGGTTTGTGATCCTTTGGGGTGTTTATCCATTCTCTCCCTTCCTTTCTTCCCCCTTCCCAGCCCAGCCCAGGTCCTGTGCTCGGTCCTGGAGGCTCCTGGCTGTCCTGTCCACCTCTGCCCGGGCTGGGCCTGCCATTCCCCTTGCCAAGGGCAGGGACAGCCCTGCCACAGCCTGGGAGTGCCTTGGCTCTCGCAGGGGAGCAATGCCGGGGCACAGCGGGTTTGGGGTCAGACCCAGCTCTGCCTGGGGGAGTCAGAGCAGAGCTGGAGTCCCCACTGTGATCCCAGTCAGGCTCCCTGACCCCTGTCCCACCTGGAGCAGGGAAATCCCAGGGACTCTCAGAAAGGCTCCAGTTCCCAGCCACAGCAATTCCTTCTTCCTTCAGAGCAGGGGAATTTCTCAGTTTGACAATTATTTACTCCAAGCAGGAGCCCCCAGATTTCTCCCTGTTTGAGGAGCAGACCGGACTTTGCTGCCCTCTCCCACTCATTCTCTGGGCTCATTTCTGAGCCTGGGTCCCCCAGAAACCCCTTCCTCACACCCACACCCCCAGGATGGTGCCACCACCACGCTCAGCCTTCTCCTGGGGTTGTGGGGGGACCGCTTGGCTCTTCCTGCCTGGAAGATTTTGCAAAGCAGAATCCTCTCTGGGGATGTTTCCTGGTGTTCCCACAGCGTCAGCAGCCAGGGCTGGAGAGAGCCTGGAGAGATTTGCACCCCTGAGCTGGGGGGTTTGGGGAGGAGGAGGTTCAGCTGGTGGTGGTGAGGATGAGGAAGGAGGGGCTGTGCTCTGCACACAAGCCGGGAGGAGATGGCAGCTGGAAAGGGCAGCAGGGCTGTGCTGGATTCTCCCTTGGCAGGGCCAGCCCCAGGGACCAGCTGGGGAGGGGGTGTTGGTGAGGCTCCAACATTTATCCATTTATATAATGGATAATATATGATATTGTAATTAATAATAAATAATATAATTATAATTCTGTTGGAATGAGCGGGAGGAGTTCTGCTGGCTCTGTGCACCCTGAGTTGCAGAACTGCCCAGGTGTGCAGGCATTGACAGAGCTGCCCCAAAACTGCAGCCTCAACCTGACAGGGACAAAATGACCCAAAAACAAACCCTGCAGCTCCCTGGCAGGAGGGACAGCCGGGGGAGGTCGGGATTTCTCCCAGGAGGAGTTGGAACAGCCTCAGGCTGGGCCAGGGGAGGCTCGGGGGGACAGCAGCAGGAATTTCCCCGTGGGAAGGTGGCCAGGCCTTGGAAAGGGCTGCTCGGGGATGTTTGGAGTGCCCATCCCTGGAGGTGTCCCAGGAACAACTGGACTCAGAGCTCTGGGCTGGCTGGGGACTGGGCACAGCTTGGAGACGATGACCCTGGAGGGATTTTCCAGTGCTGATGATCCTGGGATTCAGAGTGAGGAGTGGGATGGGCACAGAGGGAAATCGGGACGGGCACAGGAGCAGCGATGCCGAGTGCAGGAGGTGCAGCCACCCTCACTGAGCTCAGACAGGTGTCCCCAGCCCAGCAGGGCTGTGGCAGAGGCACAAGGGATGGTTTGTTCTCCTTCCAGTTTGTTCCACTGGGCTGTTGGAATTCAGCAGCACAAACCCCACCCTCAGGGCCAGCAGCTCTGGCCTGCTGGGATCCGATCTGGCGTCGTTTCTCTTTGCTGGGATGGTGGAGCTCTCCAGCAACTCATAAACAGAATTGAATCATAAAACAGAATATCCTGAGCTGGAAGGGACACACAGGATCATCCAGCCCAGCTCCTGGCCCTGCACAGACCCCAAAAACCCCACCCTGGGCCTCCCTGGAGCGCTGTCCAAACCCTCCTGGAGCTCTGGCAGCCTCGGGACCGTTCCCTGGGCAGTGCCAGCACCCTCTGGGGAAGAACCTTTCCTGATCTCCCACCAAACCCTGCCCTGGCCCAGCTCCAGCCCTTCCCTGAGTGCTGTCACTGCTCACAGCGAGCAGAGGTCAGAGCTGCCTCTTGTGAGGAGCTGTCAGACCCCAGTGAGGTCTGACCTCAGCCTCCTCCTCTCCAGCCTGGACAACTTTTCTCCTCTCCAACACCTGGAGAAATCCCCTGTCCCTTTCTCCACTGGCAGATCCCAGCAAGACCCCAAGGACATTCCACCAGCATCATGAGGCCTCCTGCCCTGGGCTTCGCTGCCCGCTCCTCAGCAGGATCCATCCCGGCTCCCACCGCTCTGGCCATCCTCCTGAGCTGCCTCTTCTCCGGGACACACAGCCAGACCCCAGGAGCCTTCCAGGAGAGCTCTGTGCCCCTGGAGACGCTCAGCCAGGACCAGCACAGCCTGCTCCAGCCGGGGCTGCTCCGGGCAGCGCCTTCCAACCTCTCTGCGGGCCCCTCGGAGCCGCCGCTGCTGCCCGTGTGCGCCAGGCCCGCCGACATCCGCCACGTCTTCAAGTACATCAACACCGTTGTGTCCTGCAGCATCTTCGTGGTGGGCATCATCGGCAACTCCACGCTGCTGCGCATCATCTACAAGAACAAGTGCATGAGGAACGGGCCCAACGTGCTCATTGCCAGCCTGGCCCTGGGGGATCTGCTCTATATCCTCATCGCGCTGCCCGTCAATGTCTACAAGGTGGGCTCCAGGGGATGGGATGGGATGGGATGGGATGGGATGGGATGGGATGGGATGGGATGGGATGGGGCTGGGATGGGGCTGGGATGGGGCTGGGATGGGGCTGGGATGGGGCTGCTCCCACCTCAGTACGAGCTGGGGCTGCTCTTGGATCCCTGGAAGACTCCAAGGCCAGCTTGGATGGGTCTTGGAGTGGCCTGGGGTGGAAGGTGGCCCTGCCCATGGTGGGGATGGGACTGGATGGGCTTTGGGGTCTCTCTGAAGCCCTCCTGGGGTTCTGTGTCGCTGCTGAGGCCGAAGGGAAGAGCTGGAACGGGAGGTTGGTTCTGGGGTAGCCTCAGGAAGGGCTCCAGGGCTCAGGGGGACAGAGGGGACTCAGTCTCATTCTCCTCCTTGTGAATGAGTGGCCTGGATCTCTCCAGCCTTCAAGACACGTTTTCCCCACCTCTGTTCCAGCTGAGCTGGGGTTCTGCCAGGAAAGGGAGCGTGCTTGGGAGTCAGAGTCTGGAAAAGGCTTAGGACACATGGCTTTGAAGCTGACCAGGCTGGATTTTGGCTGTGTCAGAGCAGGACTTTCATTCTCCCTTTGAAAACAACACAAAGCAGCCTAGTGTGCAGTTTAGGACTCAGATCCTAAAACCCCCCAGGGTCTGGAGTCAGGACCTGGTGTCTGGACCATCCTTTATCTCTGTCAGGGGAATGAAAGTTTCCCAGTGCCAGCAGGCCATGGGGAAGCGCCCACGGCGCATTCCCAGTGGTGGGAAGCTCAGAGAGCTCTCCCTGCTCTCTGTGGGCTCCCCACAGCTCTGGGTGAGGTGGATCCTCATTCCCAAAGCAGCCTGCTAACCTGTGGGTCCTCCCCAGCTCCTGGCCAAGGACTGGCCCTTCGGAGTGCAGGTCTGCAAGCTGGTGCCCTTCATCCAGAAAGCCTCAGTGGGCATCACGGTGCTCAGCCTCTGCGCCCTCAGCATCGACAGGTGAGACACAGCAGCCCTGCCCAGCCCGGCCCTGTCCCCTCGCTGGGACCAGGGGCAGAACCAAGAGCTCCTTCCCAAGCCAAGGTGTGGACAGGGGATGTGGGGCTGGAATCCAGCAGGAGCTCCCTGGAGACAGAGCTGAAATCCTGCTGGCAAAGGGGAGGATCATGGTGTGGGTGGGGTGTGAGGAAGGGTGGCCAAGCCCCCATCCATCCATCCATCCATCCATCCATCCATCCATCCATCCATCATCCATCCATCATCCATCCATCCATCATCCATCCATCATCCATCATTCATCCATCATCCATCCATCATCCATCCATCCATCATCCATCCATCCATCCATCATCCATCCATCCATCCATCCATCCATCCATCCATCCATCCATCATCCATCAACCTATCATCCATCATCCATCCATCCACTGAGCCCCATTCCCGCACTTGGGAAGGTTCAGAGGTGGAGGAGGAAGGTGTGAGGGAAAGGAACTTTGGGGAGCACCTTCTCCTCCCCTCCCTGGCTGCTTTTCTCACTCCCTTCTGTTCCTGTCACATTGCCACGCCCGGGCAGGTACCGAGCAGTGGCGTCCTGGAGCCGGATCCAGGGCATTGGGATTCCCATGTGGAAGGCCGTGGAGGTGCTGCTGATCTGGGCCGTGGCCATCGTGCTGGCAGTGCCCGAGGCCATCGCCTTCGACATGGTGGAGCTGAGCTACTGGGAGCAGCACCTGTGGGTGTGCATGCTGGCCTCGGAGCAGAAATCCCACTTCATGAGGGTGTGTGTGCATCCCCATCCCAATCACAATCCCAATCCTGCTTCATGAGGGTGTGTGTGCATCCCAAATTACTCCTCCCAGTTCCAATCTCCCCATTTCCAGCTGCTCCCTCTCCCTTTCCCCTGCAGTTCTACCGGGATGTGAAGGACTGGTGGCTTTTTGGCTTCTATTTCTGCCTGCCCTTGGTGTGCACGGGCATCTTCTACACCCTCATGTCCTGCGAGATGCTGAGCAAGAGGAACGGGATGAGGATTGCTCTGAATGACCACATGAAACGGGTGAGAGATCCAGGGAGGAGCCCTGGGATTCCCAGGGAGGAGGGAGTGATCCTGGAGCGGGGACCATCCTGTCCTGTGTCCTGTGAAGGACAGGATGAGCTGGCCAAGCCTCACAGCAGACCTTGGCAGGTTGGTGCAGGGAATACACCAGGGAAAAGGGCCTTCAGCTCATAATCTGCAGCCTCAGAAAGGCCCAAACCTTTCTGGCCACAGCCCAGCTTCACTAAAGCTCTCCTGGTCCTTTATTCACTCCGGACCAAAGGCTGGATGTGCCAAATCCCCGACAATGGTTCACTGTCCCCTCCCAGGCTTTGGGAATGATTCCCTGAGGAGCTGCAGCTGGCTGTCACCCTAACAGTGTGAGGGCTGGATGGAGGAGGCCCCAAGTCCCTGGGAACACCATCCCAGCAAAGCCAGCAGGAGCAGGGCTGGGGAGGCCCTGCCCCTTTCTGCAGCCTGGACCTGCTGCAGGATTCCAGGAGCAGCCTGTGTGGAAGATGTCCCTGCCCATGGAGGGATGAATGAGACTTAAAGTCCCTTCCAATCCAAACCATTCCATGATTCCACACCTTGGGCCCTGCTCCCCAGTGCTCACCCTCCCCCTGCCCCTGTCTGGCAGCGCCGGGAGGTGGCCAAGACCGTCTTCTGCCTGGTGGTGATCTTCGCGCTCTGCTGGCTGCCCCTGCACCTCAGCCGCATCCTCAAGAAGACCATCTACGACCAGACGGACCCCAACCGCTGTGAGCTGCTCAGGTAAAGCCCCCAGCAGGTGCCACCGGCCTGGGAGCCCCGGTGGGACTAGCACGGGCCCTCTGGGGCTTGGACCACACTGGGGGAGTTGCCTTCTGCCTCCTGCTCTCTGTAATTCCTTGTTCAGATGGCACCGCCCTCCTGATGGGCACAGAGAGGGCTGGGGGGACATGAGAAGGGTTAAATTAAATTTGGGAATGTCTGGGTGAAGCTGAGCTCTCCTGGGCATGTGAACATTCCCAGCAGGGCCCAGGGCTCCTCACTTTCTGCCAGGTGTGAGGTGCCTGTCTCCCTCCCCTTCCATCCATCAGCCAAAATCCTGCTCTGCTGTGCTGGGGTTTGGGAACATCAGGAGCACCAGGAGAAATCAGAGCTCGTGTTCTTGACTTCCTCAGGGAATGCTCCTCACAAGAAAAGTGGTTCTTCTTCGGGAAGGATGGATTTGTGCCCAGCTCTGTTACCAGCCACTGCTCCTCCACGGGAGTAGGATCCCAGGCCAGGCAGTTTGGAAATTCCCACTGTTCTCCACCAGCTTCTGACACATCTATTCTCTCCCTTCCCACCTTAGTTTCCTCCTGGTGATGGATTATTTCGGGATCAACATGGCCTCCCTCAACTCCTGCATCAACCCTGTGGCTCTGTACTTTGTCAGCCGGAAATTCAAGAACTGCTTCCAGGTAGGAACGAGCCCTCCAGAGCTCCTGCCCGCCAGGCCCAGGGGCACAAACTGATCTCATTCCTCATCCCAAATTCTCCCCTTTTGGTACCTCTCTTCTCCAAGTGTACCAGAGCTCAGTGCCCTGCTGGGGAGAGGCTTTTGCCAGAGCAGGATTTAGGAGAAGCCAAGAATTCCCTGTCGTTCTGGGGCAGGAACATCCCCAGGAGCAATCAGGGGCTGGGGCTGCTCCAGACTCTGAACCCAAGATGCTGGGAGAGAATTTACAGGAGCAGTGAAGCCTTGAGAAAGAAAGGGAAGGAGATGGGATGAGATGGGCTGGGCTGGGATGGGATGGGATGAGATGGGCTGGGATGGGAAGGGAGCTGAGCCCAGCTAAACATCACCTGTATTTTCTGTCCCCTAATGATGAGAACGCAGGATTACAAACAATGCCCCGAATTTCAGTATCCTCATTTCCCACCCTCACCAGCCCTATCCTGGAAAACCTGCTCCCAGCAGAGCTGCAGGCCAGCAAGGCTCAGCAATTCCCAACCTGGTGCTGTGCAGGGACGCCTGCTGGCACAAACATGGGAATATTTCCTCCTCTTTTCCCATATCCCACACATGTGACCTCCCCACTTGTGTCTCCCCAGTCCTGCCTGTGCTGCTGGTGCCAAAGGCCGGCCCTGAGCATCACCCCCACGGATGAGAAGGGATCTGTTGGCAAGTGGAAAGCCACGGGCCAGGAGCTGGGGCTGGACCGGAGCAGCTCCCGCCTGAGCAACAAGTACAGCTCTTCCTAAATCCCTGCCACCATCAGGGACAAGGCACAAGGACAGCGGGGCCCCTCCGATCCTCTCCCAGGCTCTTCCTGGCTGGGCCCGAACCAGCTTTGCCTCCGTGTCCTAACCCAGCTGGAAGGAGCTGGAGCAGCTCCAAACCCAGCCCTGACCCCAGCGCTGCAGGACAGGGAAAGGCATTCACATGCTCACGGGATCTTTCACTTCCTCGCAGGAAAAACAAGGGAATTCTGTCCATTTTGGAATGTGGGGCGGGGAGAAAGTGTGGGAAGGTTGGGGTGGTCACTCTGAGATGGATGTGGGGTGAGGAGGAGAGGGAGAGCGACAATTCCCAGCTGGAAAAGCCAACCAAAGCTTGGATAAATCCCTGTGAGGGACAGAGATGTCCTGGTGGTCACATGGAGGTGGGAAAGGCAGTGGAGAAGGTCCAATCTCAGCTGGAAGAGCCACTGGAACCATCTCAAATATGGGAAAGGGCTCTCTCCAATTTATTATTGGCAATAATCCATCCCCACGTTACATGCCAATAATTCATCCCTAAAAAAAAAGCGATTTTCCAGCAATTTTCAAGGCCAGGTTGGACAGGGCTTGGAGCACCCTGGGACAGTGGAAGGAGACCCTGCCCATGGCAGGGGTGGGAAGAGAGGGAGTGAAGGTCCCTCCCAACCCAAACCAGTCTGTGATTGCAATCCATGTGATTCCATGTGACTGTGAATCCATGTGATTCCATTCTAACGTTCTTGCCAAATTTTTCAGAAAAAACACATGAAAAAGTTGTATTTACCAGGTTTTTGATGATTTTTTTGTTGCTTTTCCCACATCTCTCCTTTCCCTCTCTCTCCTTTCCCTCCTTCCCCCTTCTTCCTTGTCATGGAAAAAAATGGAGAGAGGAAAAGGAGAGACAAGAATTGTAATTAAAATGTTTTCCAGGTGTTGGGGTGGATTTTTAGCTTAACTTTCACTGAAATGTAAATATTTTAAAAATAAATCATAAAGACAAATGTGTTTCAAGGAAAACAGAGACTGAGGAACATCAAGACCAGCCCATTTTCCATAAATTTCCCAATCTGTGGAGCAATCTGTGTCCACATTCTTTGACCTTCCACCCCTGTGCTGAGCAGGACACAGCATCCTCTGCAGCATCTAAATTAATAAACTTTATTATTAAAAAAATACATTTATTAATAAAGAAAATACTCGTTTGGACACAGGGAATTCAACACACAGAGGTTACACATCCATGCCATTCCCAAAGGCTACTGCATCTCCTCCTCCTTCTGTGCTCTGAACTCCTTCATGCTCCTCTGAAACAAGAGCAAAGCACAGATGTCACCAGAGTGTCCCTGGGGTAGCACAGAGCCACCACCCTGCTGTGCTGGGCTCCTGGAGCCTGGAAAGGCTGGGAAGCTCTGCCACAGCTCCAGGTGCTTCTGGAAGTGACTGAAGCTTTACAATCACTGCAAGGGAAAGGGAGCCAGGCCATGCCATGGGTCAGGCAGAGCCTGTCCAAAAAAACTCACAGGTTTTCCTGCCAAAGGCGCCTCCAACCTCAGCCTCCTGCACTGGGATCAAGGTCCAGAAGTGACCCTGAGTTCCCCAGGAATGGCCCAAGGGCCAGAAGTGACCCTGAGTTCCCCAGGAACGGCCCAAGGGCCAGAAGTGACCCTGAGTTCCCCAGGAATGGCCCAAGGGCCAGAAGTGACCCTGAGTTCCCCAGGAATGGCCCAAGGGCCAGAAGTGACCCTGAGTTCCCCAGGAATGGCCCAAGGGCCAGAAGTGACCCTGAGTTCCCCAGGAATGTCTCACCTCAAAGGTGTTGAGCACATGCTGGCAAACACCCATCAGGTCATTCAGCCCTTTCCGGAATGGCTCCACAGCAGGAAGGGCCCCTTTGGGAAAAGATGGGAGAAGATGGATTAGGGAGATGGGAGGTGGCTTCCCAAGGGCTGTCCTCAGCTCCCCAGGGGTGTGCCCCCTTCCCAGCCCCACAGCTCGGGGTGCCAGGGCTGCTCCCAGCCAGTCCAGGTGCCTGGAGCCAGGGATGCTGCTTCCCCCTGCAGAGAGCAGGCAAAAAGGGCTTTTCCTTATTTAACAGACTCCTGGTGGGAAGCTGGCAGGAGCAGGGGGAATCCTAGGAGGACAGGGACACAGCCCCAGCCTCACCTCTGGTCTGGATCCTGAAGTTGATCTTGCTTTCCGAGGGGTGTGTGATGCAGTAGCCACAGAACTCCACGTCAGGGCTGCAGGAGGGCAGAGAGGAGAGGGAGCAGTGAAACCCAGCCCAATCCAAATCCCAGGGGAGTCAGAGGCTCAGGGCACCCCAGGCCTGCTGGGGCTCTGGATGTTTCTAGAATGACTTAGGGGAGGGATGTGCTGAGGGCAAACTCCCTGTGTGACCTTGTTCCCTCACACCCATCTCTCTGTGAGCTGAGCTGGAGCTCTGCACGGCAAGGACACAGCTGGCACCACAACCAGAGCAGTGCCAGCTCTGCAGATCCAAACATGGGATCCTGCATGCCTGGAACTCTCCCTG
Source organism: Cyanistes caeruleus (assembly GCF_971803275.1). Lineage (NCBI taxonomy): Eukaryota > Metazoa > Chordata > Aves > Passeriformes > Paridae > Cyanistes > Cyanistes caeruleus. The sequence goes on from NC_141714.1 coordinate 1,582,898, forward strand.
TAACCAAACCTGCTGCTGCTCTGCTGGGTGGAACAGGCTGAGTGCTCCAGGGAACTGGAAGAGTTCCCAAAATGTTGCAGGGCCTCTTCCTCCAGCTGAGGAACTCCACTGAGCTGAGTGCTGGAGCTTTGCCCCCAGCTTTGGCTGGCAGTTTCTTTTGTGTCATCACAGTGATTTATCAGAGGGGCCTTAAAGCCCATCCAGTCCCACCTGCTGCCATGGCAGGGACACCTCCCACTGTCCCAGGCTGCTCCAACCTGGCCTGGGACACTTCCAGGGATGGGAAATCCACAGCCTCTCTGGGCAGCAAATGGAGTCCAGGACTCAGCTACTCCTCCAGTAGCTCAGGAGGGATTGAAAGCCCCGGGCTGAGCTTAACTTGAGCTCCTGGGCAGGGGAGGGTGTGGGTGGAGGCTCAGGGGAGGCTGGTCAGGCCCCTCAAGGGCTGTTGGTGCTCTCAGGGTCCTGATACAGCACAAGGAAAAGGAGGAGCAGCAGGTGGGAGCTGACACAAACACTGGACACAGAGGGGATTTGGGATTAGCCCAGTGAAAGCTGAGGTGTGGTTCAAGAAGAAGTCCAGAGCAGGGCATGGACATCCCTTGGAGGCCCCACTCACTTCTTCATGACCATGTAGCGCAGGGAGTTGCCCAGGGTGTGATCCTCGTCGTGCAGCACGAACGTGACGCAGTTCCCGTCCGTCCCATCCGCCTGGATCTGCCAGCAGCGGGAAGAGAGGAGAAGCTGTGAGCTCCCTCCAGCAATGGGAAGAGAGGAGAAGCTGTGACCTCCCTCCAGCAGTGGGAAGAGAGGAGAAGCTGTGACCTCCCTCCAGCAGCAGGAACAGAGGAGAAGCCGTGAGCTCCCTGAGGTCAGGGACACCTGAAGGGTGAGGACCAGCTCCCACGCTCAGCTCCCCACAGTAACTGGGAGGGTTGTAGATCTCGCTGGGCCACCTCTGGTGCTGCTGGGGGAGCAAAACACCTTCCGAGAGGAGGGAAAGCTCCAAAATTCCACCAGATGTTGAAGCAGGTTTAAACACTGCTGTTGTGTTCCCCACAGGATGATGGCAGGGTGTCCCTTGGAGCCATCCTGACAGGATTTGTCCTGGTCCCGATGCTATCCCACCACACGTGAGGCTGCCCTACCACTTAGCCAGCCTTGGGTGAAATAAATTGGGCAGGACTGGAGGTCCTTTTTAATGGGGATGACACACTCATGGAAGCACGGGATGGTTCAGGCTGGAAGAACCCTGCAAGAGCACCGAGCACAGCCTGCCCAGCCCATGGCCCTGAGTGCCACATCCACACACGGCTTTAAAACCGACGGGCACTCCAGCACTGCCCAGGGCCAGGGCTGCACAGCCCTTCCCACCAAACCTTCTCCCCTAACATCCCCCCAGCCCTCCCCTGGCACAATATTTCTGCTAGTTTAAGGTAAACTGGGGAGAAAACTTCCGAATGGAAGCAACCGAATTGTGGAAGAACCCGCTCCGCCTCCCGTGAGGGAGCGAGCGCGGCCCCGCCGACCCCGGCCCCGAGCCCGGCCCCGACCCCGTTTCCCCACATCCCCGTGCCCCTCACGGTTTCCAGCGCGGTGCCGGTGCCGGTGCCGGCCATGGCTGTTCCGGGCCCTCAGCCCCGGCTCCCGGCGGCCCCGCGGCCGGAAACGCGTCGGGGCCGGGCCGGGCCGGGCGGGGCCGAGCGGGGCCGGCGGGGCCCGGAGCGCCGGTGAGCGCGGGGGGCTCCGGGCCGGGCCGGGGCTTTGTGTGGGGGGTTTGGTGCGGGGTTCTGCGGGGTTTGGTGCGGGGTCCAGCCGGGCACAGCCCCAGCTCCAGCCCCGCGGGCGGCAGGCGCTGCCGGCGGGAGGAGGCCGCGCTCGGAGCGGGGACAGCGGGGTTACTGCGCTGATACCGGGGTGTCATGGGAGCGCTGCTGGGCCATGCCACTGCTGCTGGGCTGCTACTGGCGTGATACTGGCGTGCCATGGGACTGCTGCTGGGCTCTTACTGGGGTGATATATCGTGGTGTTACTGGGGTGATACTGGCGTGTCATGGGGGTGCTGCTGGGCTGTTACTGGGCTGTTACATCGCGGTGTTACTGGGGTGATGCTGGCGTCTTACTGGGGTGTTATATCGTGGTGTTACTGGGGCATTAGTGCCCTGTTACTGGGGTATTATTTTCGTGTTACTGGGGTGATACTGGCCTGTTACTGGGGTGTTATATCATGGTGTTACTGGGGTGTTATTTCCGTGTTACTGGGGTGTTACTGGGGTGTTATATCGCGGTGTTACTGGGGCATTACTGGTCTGTTACTCGGGTATTATTTCCGTGTTACTGTGGTGTTATTTCCGTGTTACTGGGGTATTACTGGGGTGCTATATCGCGGTGTTACTGGGGTATTACTGGTCTGTTACTGGGGTGTTATTTCCATGTTATTGCCGTGTTACTGGGGGTGTTATTTCCGTGTTACTGGGGTGTTACTGGTGGGCCATACAGGGCTGTTACTGCCGTGTTATTGGGATGTTATTGCCCTGTTGCTGGCCTGTTACTGGCCTGTTACTGGCCTGTTACTGGCCTGTTACTGGTGTGTCATTGCCGTGTTAATGGGGATATTATTAGTGTGTTACTGGGGTGTTACCGGTGTGTTACTGGGATGTTGTTTGTGTGTTCCTGGCTTGTTACTGGGGTGTTACCCATGTATTGCCAGCATGTTATTGAGGTGTTACTGGTGTGTTACTGGTGTGTCTGGGAGGGGATGGTGTCACGGATTTAGCACTGCGTGGCTTAATTAGTTAATTAATTAGTGAATCACTGGTGGGGTGCGGGGAGGCTGGAGGGGGTCGGGCTCTGCTCCCAGGGAAGAGTGACAGGATGGAGCTGTGCCAGGGAGGTTTAGCTGGGATATTGGGAACATTCCCACCTGGAAAGGGCTGCCCAGGGCAGTGGTGGAGTGCCACACATGGATGTGGCACTTGGGGACGTGGGTTGGGGAATGGTTGGACTCGATGGTCCTGCAGGGCTATTCCAGCCTAAACAATTCCCTGATCCCGTGCTTTGGGCTGCGTGTGTTCCTATTTTAGAGAGCTGCTTACTCGATCACCGCTGTGCTGTGTGTCCTTACCCCTCTCCAAACCCTGCAGTGCTGCTTCCAGGAACGGTGATGGGGCTGGAAGAGCACGCGGAGTCATTTCCTTGGTGATTTGTTTCCGCAGGGATGCAGTGGGGGAACCTGAACTAAACTCTGTGTGCAGAAGGGAAGCCGAACGTGGGATAAGCTGGAGCACAAATGTGGCGATTCCCAGGCTCAAAATGAACGGGAGAGCGCCAGGGCTTCACGCTGGAATATTCTGTAATGAAATAATGATTTTTCCAGCTGGCCAGCAGAGGTTAAAGGGAAGCCTGGGCTGCTTTCTGCTGAGCTCACCCTGCTCAAACGATCTCTTTATTGCAGCAGTTTGCAACTCTCTGGATTGCAACACCTCCCCTTGTTCCGTGATTAAACAGCAGCGTGCTGCCCTTTGCTTTCTGTAAGAGGATTTCTGGAAGTGCAGGCATGGACCTTCCATGGCTCACTGGCACTGAGCTGGGAATCTTCTGGGCCAGAAGAGTCGCTGGAAAACAGCAAATCATCCTTACAGGAGTTTGAAACATCGTGCTGGGGACTGGAGCCTGTGTGTCTGATGTTCCTTAAAAGGCTTTTCTGTGCCTTTTTTCCGTGTCCTTGTATTGGGCAGGAATTGTTCCCTGTGAGGGAGGTGAGGCCCTGGCACAGGTGCCCAGAGCAGCTGGGGCTGTCCCTGGATCCCTGGAAGTGTCCCAGGCCAGGCTGGACAGGGCTTGGAAAACCCTGGGATGGTGGGAGGGTGGCAGGGGTAGCTCTGGGTGGGCTTTGAGGTCCCTCTTACCCAAACCCTTCTGTGTTTCTAGGATCCTTCAGTTAAACCCCAGAGGGGCCTCTGACAGCAGCTCATGCATCTTGCAGTGTCTTTTTGGAAGGTTTGGTCTTGGCTGCTTCCAGCTGTGTAATATTGTAAGTTTAGATAGAAAAAAGCTCCTCAGAGGGGTTGGTTGGTTGGGATTTCGTGGCTGTAGCTGCTGAGGAAGGACGTTCTGTAGCAGTTTAGCAGATTTGTGTTACTAGCAGGAGTAGCACACGGCTGGTACGGGGCTGCTCGGGGAGAAAAATACTCCTTGTTAATCTCTTTTACTCCACTGAACCAGTTCTGCCCAGAGCTGGGGCTGCTGTTACTGCAGAGCACGGGGTTCTGTGTCCTCAGTACAGGACCAGGAATTTGGGGAGCTGAGGAGTGAATTTGGGGAGGTGAGGGCTGTGAATCCAGGGAGGTGAGAGCCGTGGGCTCAGGGAATTGAGGACTGTGGGATCCTACAGCGTCACCTCAGGGCTGTGAGTTCCACCAATATCTGATAATAAAAGAACAGAGATTTCATCTCTCATCCACTTCCCAATCCTCAGTTTGGGGCTGCATTTGTTCTGCCAGGGGGCTGAGGTGTCAGTGTGGGCTCTGTACCCCGAGTTTCAGCTGGTCCTGACAGGGCAGGGGATGGGTTTGGGGATGCGTTCTCTGGTACAGCTGCTCCTTTCTGTGGCTCCTGGGTGACTGCAGGGACAGACAGTGGTTTCCTGGTGCTGGACACTCAGCTGATTGCTCAAGAGGTGTTTGTGATTCCAGGCTGTGCCCTGGTGTTGCTCCACGGGCCTGGGGCAGCCCTGGGCAGGCCAAAGTGTCCAGTGGCTCTGGAGGGACAGGAGGGTGCAGTGAATTCCCTGGGCTTAATTAGCTCACAGTATTACTTAAGACAGGAGCATTTTGACCTTAAAATGAGCCAAAGTGGAGCTGAAACATAAAGGAATAAGCAATTCCTTGGAAGCTTCCTGCAGGAGCCAGCACCTCCACCTGATGAGCAGCCAAGGCAGAAACCAGACCCAACAAGTTTATGAGGATGGAAGAAAACTAAACCTTGGATCAGTCCAATTAAATGCTGCTCACAGCAGAGGGAAGGACAACCCCAACAGCCAGGAAAGCTGGGGCTGCCCCTGGATCCCTGGAAGTGTCCAAGGTCAGGTTGGATGGGGTTTGGAGCAGCCTGGGATGGTGGAAGGTATCCCTGCCATGGGGATGATCTCGAGGTCCCCTTCCAATCCCAGCCATTCCATGGTTCTGTTCCCCCTGGCAGTGCTCCCAGGTGTTTGTGTGGAGTCTGTCCTGTGAATAAATCCCTGACTTTCTCCTCTTCCCCTCCAATGCTGGGCTCAGGCCTGTGGGGGGTTTGGAGATGCCCTGGTCGCTGCTGGCCAAGCCTGGATCTGTGGAGCTCAGCCTGCCCTGGTGAGCCCTGCTGGGGTTGGATCTCCCTTCAGCGCCTCCTTAATCCAGAAGAGATCCCTAATTGTCACCAGGCAGGGGGAGGGAAGGTCTGGGTGCAGGAGCTCACAGCATTCCTGCTCTGGCTGTTCCAGAGAGGTCTCCTGGGGGTTTGAGATAGATCCTGCCACACCTCTCAAGGCACAGAACACAGCAGGGAATAAGCGGGGCCTAAGTGCAAAGTGAAAAACGAGATTTTTTGGGTTTTGCAGCATCCTAAGTCCTTCCCTAAGCAGAAAAGAGGCTTATGGATGTGCAGGATGAGAAGGGCAGCTGTGCCAGCTGGGCTCTGCCATGTGCTCCATGTGTCAGATCTGGCTCTGGCCCTACATTAATGTGCTGATGCCTGAGCTGATTAAGAGTGTCCCTTTCTGTGGCAGCAGGGGTGATTTTCCAGCTCTGGAGACTTAGGGAATCCCACAACGGTTTGGGTTGGAAGGGAGCTTAAAGCTCATCCAGTTCCAGCTCCCGCCACCTTCTGCTACCCCAGGTGGCTCCGAGCTTCATCCAGCCTGGCCTTGGGCACTTCCAGGGATCCAGGGGCAGCCACAGCTTCCCTGGGCAGCCTCAGCTCTGCCACCCTCACAAGGCAGAGGTGATAAAACCCCTTTTTCTGGAGGGTTTTGTGTCGTCGTGAGCAGAACCTAAAAGGGGAAGTGAGAGAACTTTGTGGTGTCCTGGCTGAGTGCTGGCCATGTCCTGCTCCCTGTGCCAGGGGACACTGTGCAGGCGCCTGTGCCACCCTGCAGATGCCTGTGGCCAGCTCCTGATGTCACCTGGTTTGTCCCCAAGCAGGAGAGCAGCCATGGCCATCCTGTTCGCTGTCGTGGCGAGGGGCACCACCATCCTGGCCAAACACGCCTGGTGTGGGGGGAACTTCCTGGAGGTGACCGAGCAGATCCTGGCCAAAATCCCATCCGAGAACAACAAACTGACCTATTCCCATGGCAAGTGAGTAACCCCTCTCCTTGGCTCTGGGGGGCCTTGTGGGGCTGCATGAGGGCTGGGACAAACTGGGTGTGTTTGGGGATTTTTTCTGTGATTCTGCAGTTTTTTTCCATCCAAATTCCCGTTTGGTGGAATGTGCCATCAGCTCAGTGGCTGCTTCTGTCCCCCACAACTCTGCAGCATAACCAGGATTTGAGTTCAGCTCCAGCAGCAGCGCAAGGCAGTCGGTACAGAACCAAGTTTTTCATTTTTATACAATTCCAAAGTGAGCTGGAGGGTGCCCAGCTATGGAATCTTTGGAGTTTGGGTTCTGGAAGCTTCCCCTGGATTTTCTGAGCCTTGAACGTGGCTTTAGGTAAAACTGTCACCCTTCTTGGGCTGCCTGTGGCTCCTGGGGGCTCTGAGACAAGCTGTGCTCACAGATGATCCCAGATCCAGCCTGCAGGACAGAGGGGCTTTCCCAGGATTTTTCCAGCTCTCTGAACCCTTCCTTTGTCAGTGTTGATAGGACAGGGAGGAGATGCTCCATCACCCTGCACGTGGGAAGTGGGTGAGTCAATGGGAACAAACTAAAATAACCGTGGAAATCCCAAATTTAGAGGTGTTGGGGCCCATTCCAGCTCTTTTTTTTTTGGAATTGGCAGCGTGGCTGGATCCTCTCTGGTGCCCAAGCTGTTGTGTCAGAGCTGTTCTGAGGATGCAGGAGATGAGAGCTGGGCTGGGCTGGGCTCAGGAGCACAGCCAGTCCCTGTGGGAGCTGTTTGGGAGGCACTGCCTGCTCTGGAGCCTGACACACCTTGGATGCTGCAGCTCTTCCCTCCTGCTGGAATTCCAAGGATCAATTTCAATATTTTAAGTTACTCCTATAAGTGAAAGGAAATGACTTTGCCTTGATTTGTTCAGCCAAAAGTTGAGTTTGAGGAGTGCTGCAGTGCATTTTTAGAGGTACCTGGGCAGAATGTGGGAGCTGTGAAGCTCAATGAGAATTCCTTGGAATTCCTCCTGTCTGGAGCCTCCCAGGGATCCTCTGCCTTGCCAGGGTCCCAGCCTATAGGCTAAAAAACTCTCTGGATTCTGTCCAAGATAGTTTCTCCTCTTTTGAAACAGGAAAAACTTGAGTTTCTTTGAACTTCTTAAATTCATTTAATGAGTTCTTCTTGTTTTTAAGAAGATCTACTGTGTCTTTTGTATAAATCCCCGAGGAAAAGCATCAGGCATCAGGAATTCTTCGGTTACTCTCTCTCTGCTGTTGGGATCCTTCTTGGACTCTCTGAAGAGTCTGCAGGGTGGAACCAGACGAGTTTCACCTCACTCCTTCCAGGGGAGTTGTGGATGCAGAAGGATTTTTGAATTCTACTGTGGGAGCAGACCCTCATGGCAGAGACCTCTGCCCCAGCCTCGCTTCCCTGGACGTGTTTATCTGTGCTGGGATTTACTCTTGCCAGCCCCCAAAGGCCCCACAGGCAGCAGTGGCTTCTGGAAAACTGAAATTCTGGAAATGTGGCAGCTTCCAATGAGGTTTTGTTTCTTCTTTTCAATTCCCTGCAGTTATCTGTTCCATTACATCTGCCAGGACAGGATCATTTACCTGTGCATCACTGATGATGTGAGTACTGGGGACACAGCAGCAGCCCAGGCAGGCCCTGGGGGGTTTGGGAATTTTGGTTTCCATATGGCATTATTATTCTTCAGGGCTGCTCTGAGGTGCCTTTTCTCCCACTGGAGCTACTGCAACCTCAGATACAGCTCTGAACTCAGCCTGCAGCTCAGAGCTGTGGGGTGGTTTGGGTTGGGAGCCACCTTCAGAATCACCCCATTCCCACCCCTGCCATGGGAGGCACCCTCCAGTGCTGTGCATTGTGAGTTTGGGGGTGCAGGTGTTGGCTTTGCCCCGTTTCTGGCTCGGTGCAGGGGCTGGTGCTGCTCCAGTTGCCGGTGGCATTTGCCGGGTGCTCCTGAAGGAGCTCCTGGAGCTGGCCCAGCCCCAGTGTCACACCCAGCCAGGCCCTTCCAGCCCTGCCAGCTTGTTCCTGACCTTCTCTTCCCTCTGCTCACAGGACTTTGAGCGCTCCAGAGCCTTCACGTTCCTGAACGAGATCAAGAAGCGCTTCCAGACCACGTATGGCTCCCGGGCACAGACTGCCCTGCCCTACGCCATGAACAGCGAGTTCTCCTCTGTGCTGGCTGCACAGCTGGTGAGACCCCCAGCCCTTCCCAGCCCTGCCCTGCCCTCCCCAGCCCAGCCCTGCCCAGCCCTGCCCTCCCCTGCCCTGCCCTGCCCTGCCCAGCTCCCCCTGGAATCCTCCTCAGCTTTGGGGTGTCCCTCAGGTTAGACAAGGTGTCCTGGGAATGGTGGTGGCTTTAGGGCTGTCCCCATGGTGCCTAAAGAGGCTCCTGGGGCAGAGGCTGGACAGAGTTAGAGGAATAAAGTGGGGATTTATTAAAATCCCTTCAAAGGATGCATCTTGGGCAGTGCAAGAGCCTGGTCATGGTTCCACCCAAGATGGACTCTGAGTCAGGAGTTTTCACACCTTTATAAGTTTTGGTCCATTTCCATACTGGGGTTAATTGTGCAATTCCAGCTGCAGGTGATGCAGTCCCATCCTCTCAGATTGCTCTCCTCAATTCCCTGCTGTTCACACTTTTTGGGGCTGAAGCTGCAGCGGTGTCCTTGGTTCTGGGGCTGGAAAAGGATTGTTGTGTCTGCCTGGGCTGTGAGGAGAACTGGCTGATGCTTTATCTGAAGTTCAGAGTTATGAACCAATGCAGAACCTGGAAAATATAAAAGCCAAGACTTAAGGCATCACTGCTGGGGCTGTTCTGCAGGGAGGGCTTGGCTCTTCGGAAGGGGCCAGGTCTGGGGGTGTCAGCTGCAGGAGGAGGGGCCCTTTGTGGGGACAGCAAAACTCTCCCCAGTGTGGGAATTGTGGAGCAGTCCCAGCTGTACCAGCTGTAGGGTGGGTGCAGGGTGAGGCCAGGGCTCTGAGGGAGGATTTGCACCTGAGCTCTTCTTGCCCCAAGTTTGCTCTGGAGTTTGGGGCTGTGCAGGTGGTTTGGAGCAGGGAGTCAGGGCACTTCATTCCAGGAGCTGCTCCTTGGCTTCCACAGCAGGGGGAGAGCCAGGAATAAGAGTGCAGTGGGTAATGAATGGGATTAACTCCTGGTGTGTGAGGAGGGAGCCTTTCCTCTCCAGGCTTTGATATGTGGGGACTGAAACCACCCAAAGTGCTGACTCATCACTTGATAAGCTCTTCAGGGCTGGAATAAGCTGGAATTGCCTTATCAGAAAAGCCAGGCTGTCTTTGGAGCCTTGGGGCTGCTATTCCTCTAAAATCCCAGCCTTTCCATCTCCCTCAGCACAGGAAGAGCTGCCTGTCCGAGCTTTCCCACATTGCTGGGAGCCAGGGCTCAGCTGAGGGGAGTTCAGAGCTGACAGAGCCCTTCCCTCCCCTCATCCCGTGGGATGTGAGGGCAGACATTCCCTGGAGGGTTCTCCAGGAGGTTCCTGCGTGGGGCAGAGACCCAGCCCCAGCTCCAGCGCAGGGATAACCCTGGAGAGGGAGGCTGTGCTCCCAGTGAAACCAGTGAAAACCAGTGCCCAGTGTGGACAGTGGCCAGTCTGAAACCTCCTGGAGATCTGTGTGATCACGGAGCAGAGCAGTGAGTTAAAATCCATGCAGGAGTGGCAGAGCTCAGTTCCCTGGTGCTGGCTGGGCCTTGGGCTGAGCCTCAGGATCCTGTGAGCTGTGCTGGCTCCTGTGAGCTGTGCTGGCTCGTGCTGCTCTCCTGAGCTGCAGCTCCTGTGCAGTCACCAGAAGATCCCTGGGATCCCAAACTGGGGGGAACAGGCTGAGACAAATCCCTGGCACTTGGGAAGGGAGCAGGAGGGATGACAGGAATGGTGACACACCAGAGGGGCTGGCAGCAGCAAAGCTGTCAGGGCACAGCTGCACCCAGGAGGTGACAGGGGAGATCCTCTGGGATGGCTCCAGGACATGGGATGGCTCCAGGACATGGGATGGCTCCTGCCTGCTCCATTCCTTTGGGGAGAGCAGTCAGGCCCCTCAAACTGGCCACCTTCAACATCTGCTGTGGCATTCCCAAACTGGTGGCTTCCTGAGGCTCCTGTTTTCCCTGGATCTGGGTTTTTGAGGCTCCTGTTTTCCCAGGATCCTGTTTTTTGAGGCTCCTGTTTTCCCTGGATCTGGGTTTTTGAGGCTCCTGTTTTCCTTGGATTCTGGTTTTTGAGGCTCCTGTTTTCCCAGGATCCTGGTTTTTGAGGCTCCTGTTTCCTCTGTTGCAGAAATACCACTCGGAGAGCAAGGGCCCAGACCAGGTGGCGGAGACACAAGCCCAGATTGATGAACTCAAAGGGATCATGGTCCGGAACATAGGTACTGCTTCCCTTGGGAAATGCTCCCTTGCAGCTGCTTTTCTTTTGGGTTTGGGTTTGACCATTCCAGGTTGAGGGTGAGATCTGGAATTGATCAGAATTGAGTCCCAAGATGCAGCCTGGGTGATGTGAGGCTGTTCCCTAAGTCCCTGCTCCTCCCAGGAGAGCTGGAAGCTGCAGCCAGGAGCTCCTGGCCTGGGGTTGGGTGTTGGGAGCAGCTTTTTGCCCTGGGATTTCACCTTCAGAGCTGGATTTTTGTCTCTTTCTCCAGACCTTGTGGCACAAAGAGGAGAGAAGCTGGAGCTGCTGATTGATAAAACAGAGAATCTGGTGGATTCGGTGAGTGTGGGGGAATCCCTGGGTTACTGCACCAGGGAGCAGCGAGGTGGGAGCAGCACCTGGAGAGAAATAAACACTAAAGGGACACAGAAACACCGAGACCTGCAGGGAATCCTTCCCCCTCCTTCAGGCTGTTTCCCAGCTGCATCCCCAGGCTGGGAAAGGTCCAGCTTCCCCCTGCTCCCTGTGCCAAACCAGCCAGGGGTGACACATCTCTGACCTCATCCCTCGTGCCCAAGGTGGGGAAAACCCTCTCGTTATCTGCAGTGATGGGAGAGATAAAAATCACAATTTACACTTCCCTGGCAGCCTGGGCTGAAGGCAGCTGGATGCAAACAAACTGGAAAATGTGCATCTGTGGAGTTGTTCTGATACCAGCAGGGAAAGTTTGGCTGATTTAAAATTAAAAAAAAGCTGAGTTGTTGCATCTAAATAATCCTTGAAGACTCTGGAGCTTCTTGGAGTGTTTCTGGGGAAGTGAAGACTTAAAAAAACCCCAAATAATGTAATTATAAAGCACAGTTATCTAGCAAAGTGCTGTGCACTCTGGAAGCTTTTTGTCTTTCCTTTGGGAATCCCTGGCCCTGGCTCAGCATCCTCCTCTGCAGCATCCTGGCTTGGTGCCCAGCTCCTGTGGCATCCAATCCTCGGGCTGGGGCAGTGCCAGGAGCTCCTGTGGGGGGGATCCAAACATCCCTGAGCTGGCCCAAAGCCCTCCTGCTTTGCAGGGGCAGCAGAGGTGCCTGGAGCTGATCCAGCAGGGATGGAGCTTGGCCTGGAGCTCCCAGGTGTTCAAACCTGTCCTCAGGTGGTGAAAGCTCAGGTAAAGCTTTAGGTAAAGGGACTGGAATTCCTTCAGCAGCTCATGCAGGACCTGTCCCAGGGAGTGCTGGCTTTTGGAAAGCACGAGGAAATGAAGGGATGGAATATCCTTCAGAGGGAATGTCCCATGAGGGAGCATCCCTGGAGATCCAGGGCTGGCGTTCCCCACCTCGGGATGGGCTCTGAGGCAGAGCTGCACTCCCAGGGATGTGGCTCCTGCCTGCTGCAGCCTCCTGGAGGGTGATTTGTAGGAAAAGCTGGCACAGCTGGGATGAGCTGCTGGAATGGCTGATTCCAGGGGCAGGGACATCCTGCCTGAGCTGTGGGGGCCATGGCAGTGGGAATGGCCTGGGAGTGTCTGGGGGCATTTGGTGCCCAGCCCTATTTTGAATGTGTGGAATTGCAGGGTAAGAGGGATGGGACAAGCACAAGCTTTCCAAAACAGCTGTGTCTGTCTCTGGGTCCCTGGCAGTGCCCAAGGCCAGGCTGGAGCAGCCTGGGAGAGTGGGAGGTGTCCCTGCCATGGCAGGGGTGGCACTGGATGAGCTTTGGGTCCCTTCCAACCCAAGCCATCCTGGGATTTTCCTTGTTCTCTCTTGCAGTCAGTCACTTTCAAAACCACCAGCAGGAACCTTGCCCGAGCCATGTGTATGAAGAACCTCAAGCTCACCATCGTCATCATCATCGTGTCCATTGTAAGTGTGGAGCCTGGAACTGCTGGAAAGCCCTGGAAACCCCAGACCCCCGTGGCTGTCCTGGGATCTGTGTGTGCCCAGCTCTGCCTGGAGGGCACTGGGTCTCCTGATGGGCTGGTGTGAGGAGAGGGTGAAGGGCCTGGACGATCAGAGCTGCAGGGAGCAGCTCAGCCTGGAGAAGAGGAGGCTCAGGGGGGACCTTGTGGCTCTACAGGAGGTTGTGATGAGATGGGGAAATGGGCTCAGGTTGGATATTTTAGGAAAGGTTCCTTCCCTGACAGAGAGACAAAGCCCAGGGCAGTGCTGGGGTCACCGTAGAGGTGTTCAGAAGAGGGGTGGATGTGGCACTTTGTGGATGGTTTAGTGGATGTGGTGGGATTTGATGGACTCGATGCTCCTGCAGGTCTTTTCCAGCCTTTGTGACCCTCTGAGAGGAGGTGGGAGCACCATGTCCAGGAGCTGCCCCTGCTGGAGCTGGGGTGGCGTTTTAGTCCCGGTGGGATCTCGTTCTGAGACTCTGAAGTTGCTTTTTTTGGTTTTGACCTGTCAGGACTGTGGATGGAGCAGCTGCAGGGTCAGGGTGGGAAGCACTTTGTCACCTCCATGGGGACAGGTCTCAGCTGCAGGGGTGTGGAGGGACAGGAGGGTGTTAGGCAGGTTCTTCAAGGCTTTGACCATGTGGGGTTTCCAGGGAATCCCTAATTCCCTGTGGCATTCCCATTTTCCCTCCCCAGGTGATCCTGTACATCATCCTGTCGGCCATATGTGGCGGGCTGGCCTGGCCCAGCTGCGTGCAGTAACTGGAGCTGGAGCTGCTCACCAGGAGATGAGGCAGAGTGTGGATAAGGAACCTCCAGAGTGACTCCTGCCCGTCACCACTGCCACCTTCCACCTCCCATCCCTCCAGGACTTCAGACTGTTTGCCTTATCACCCAGACAGACCCAGCTGGTCCTGCAGCTGCGACCCCAAGAGTGGGCTGGGTTAATTACTTGAAAGGATTTTTGTGTTCCTTTTGCTGTCCCAATGCCACCCCTCCGGAGGGTTCTGTGCACGCCGGCCCCGTGTGGCCTCCCCTGGGTGGGGACAGGAGGGGCTGCAGCTGTCCCACCTGGGATGGAGCTGCCCCACAGAGGAGGTTCAGGGTGGGCTGAGCCAAACTAACGGGGACAGGTGAGTTTGGAATCCCACAGAGCTTCTCCTGCACATCTGGCCACATCTGCAGCACATCCATGCTGCTGCAGCACAGGGAGGTCACGGTGTCACCCAGGTAGGAATGAGTGGGGCTGGGCTTTGTGCACTCACAGGTGGAGGTGCTGCTGCTGCTGGGGACATCTCCCTGTTGCTGCAGTGACCCTGCAGGCAGGAGGGGGTGTGGGGTCACCTCAGCGTGTGCAATGGCTGCCTCTTCATCCTCACTTCTCCCTCATCTCCCCCTGGGCTGGACAGACACAGCAGAGGGGGTGGTCGCTCACGGTTCAGAACCTGCTTTCTCACAGATGATTTCTCTTGCTCTTCTTTGGAGGGTGGACTGCAATGAATAGAATTCTGGCACTGGCTACGGTGAATTTGGGGCCAGTCTGGCTTGCTGAGGTGTCAGGGAGCTGCTGCTTGTGCTTCTCCTGGAAGGTGTGCACTGGAACTGGAGGACAGGAGGGCTGGAGTTGGTGGCCAGTGACTTTCTCCAAGGTCTGAAGGAGAAAGGCTCTGCCAGAGGATAAACCTTCTCCTCTGGGAGGATTTCAGACCAAACCCGAGGCTGGTAACCAAATGCAGGCTCAGGGGCGCCGTTTCTGTGCCAGCTGCACATCTCCATCCCAGGCCAGGCCTGGCCAAGGAGCTGCAGCTGCCGGGGCCTGGCCGAGGGCTGGGGACACTTCTGTCCTGGAGCTGATGGGCTCCTTTCCCAGGGAAAAAATGGAAACACCCTTCAGGGGGGAAGGAATCTGCTTTTGGCCCAGGGGTGGAAGGGGAGGCTTCTTTTGGTGCCCAAGCTGGAGCATGAAGTTGGTGCCAGGAGGTCCAGGTGACATTGGTGGGGTGGGGACGTGGCTCTGTTGCTCCTTCCCGTGTGGCACTGGCCATGGAGCTCCCCAGCAGGGCCAGGTAAAGAGTTCCCCTAGAAACAGTGACTCCTTTGGATTTGTCTTCTGCTGGGCTGAAGTTTCACCGAGGGTGATTGGATTTGATCTCCACCAAGTGCCAGTGGCCACTGGCAGCTGCTTCTTTCTGTTCTGAATGTGAAGCTTGGAACCCCCTCCCTGCAGCTCCTGCAGCCCCAGGTCCAGCTGTGCATGTTTTAGGGATCGTGCTGTTACCATGTTCATTTGGATGATTTCTTGTCTTATGTACAAATAATTTTTAAAGAAAATCCTTCCTTTCCTTCTTGAGGATGCACTGAGGCATTAGGATAAAAAACCATTACTTTGATTTCAATAAAATTCCTGTACAGAAAAGCAGAGTTCCGTAGTTTTGTGGAAAACCTACCTTGGGAATGCTGTGTGCAGAGGGAGGTTTTGGAAACAGGTTTATGCTTCAGAATGAGCGAGATGGATTTCCTCTTGGACTTGCAGGAACTGTTGGAGTTGTTATCTCAGTTTGAGGCAAAGCTGCAGTTTAATAGCATCAGCCAGGGTTTGGGATGGTGGAGAACATTGGGAGCTGAAGGGAGATCACTTGGTGTGAGAACAGCTCAGAAAAATGAAAGGATAAAATTAAATTAACAGCTGCAGAGTGTTTTGGTTCTGACAGAGCTGTGCTGTGCTCCCTCCTGAGGGGGAACAGCCTCTCCCAAGCGCCTGCCAGCATCAGGTTTGTACTGGAAACGCCTGGGAATCCCAGCAGAATCCAACCTCAGCACCTTCCTGCTGCTCTGCTCGGCCTGGAAAACCACAGAAACAACCCCAGCTGCCCCAGAGGCTTTAACTGGGATGTAGCCTCCAACTCGCTCACATCTGACTCTTTCAGGCAGTTTGTGTTCTTCACCTACTGTTAAATATCCATGAAAGAGCAGCAGCTCTTGGCTCAGGTGGGCAGAGAAAGGCAGAGCCTGGAAAATCCCCTTTGGAATCCAGGAAAGGCAAGTGGAGAAGCCTCCAGTAACACAGAAATCAGATGTTGCTGCTCTTTCACCTTTCAGTGTCTTGGGAAGAGCAGGGTGAGAGGGTCCAGCTGTGCCAGCAGGGAGAGGGCTCAGAAAAGGAAGTTCTGCACCAGGGGAGAGCCTCAGCAGGGCAGTGCTGGGACCTCACTGAGCTCCATCAGGGTGGGAGAAGCTTCTGAACTCAGTCGTGTCCCTCTGGGGAGGGGGTGACAGCCAGGGACGGAGCAGCAGCTCCAGCTGAGCCCCCTGGGCCCCTTCTCTGCCCTGTGGATGCTGCTGGTGCCAGCCCTGGCCCAGGAACACTCCTGGGCCACTCACTGCAGGGCCAACTCTCTTCCTCTGGCCCTGGCTCACAAGAGATCTCTGCAGTGCAGGAGCTGCCCCCGTGCTGCTCCCTGGCTTTGGCCACGGGTGGATGTTTCAGAAATAACACACACTGACTGCTGAGGATTTCTGACCTCCAAACACCCACCTTGTCCTTCTGACCTCCGAGGAATTAAAGGTGAATCTCACTCCTTGCATCCTATCAGACTTTATTGGAGCCCTGCTTATCCTTGCAGAGCTTTTTTCTGTCAGGAGAGGCCCCCAAAACTCACTGTGGGAATAAAGCAGATCTATTTCAGCACCATAACATTTTATTAAACTACACTATCAAAGTTACATTGATGGCAGGGAGAACATTGCTATCAGTGCATATTTCCTGGACTAAGACTGTATTTGTAGCATCCAGCACTTGCTGAGGAAAAGGACACTGGAACAGAATCCTTAAGAGACGGTAGAAAACTTCTACAAAAGTCAGGGCAGTTGGGAACCAGCTGAGAGCTCCAACACTTCAAGACAAAGTGTGAGGGAAGGTGATTTTTAAAAAGTTTACTCGTAAGTGTGTTGAACTCACTCAGCTGAGGTTAAGAAGGTGCTGGTGCCCAGCAGTTTTTAACTGGCATCCCCATCCCTGCCTGTTCACACCCCACACAAATATTGTGTACTGCTCCTCGTGACCTGTGCTGACACCTGGATACAACAGCTCAGAGTGTTCTACAGTTATAAAAACCTGCTGCAGCTCTAGACCAAACAATAAAAAGTAGCAGAAATACATTCTATACAGAAGTAAAAAAAAAAAAACAAAAAAAACCAAACCAAACCCAGCTGAATTCCAGACAAATATTAGAGTACATCAGGTTGGGTTTAGAAAGTCTCACCTCTAACACCTATGTCACTATTTCTACTCTCCACGAGCTCTGCCACAGCTCAGAGCTGCTTCTGGCACAGAGAGGACACCCCCAGCTCTGCAGCACCCCTGGGAGGGGATGGTGACACCCCTTCCCCAGGGCTGCAGCTGGGCTGGGGATGAAATAAGGCTTTTCCAGTCTTCCTGGGAAGACTCAGGGTTCAGTGAAGGCCGGGAGCTGTGTGTCCCAGCCCTGGCAGAGCAGAAGGAGGTGTGGAGAGCACGGAGTGAGGGATATGTACAGCAGTCTGCAGGGACAGGGGCGCAGGGCCTTTCCCAGGGAGGTCACGCCCAGCCAGCTGGGATCTGCTCCACAAAGCTCTTCTGGGGAGTCAGTAGCACCCATCCTTCCAGGAGTCGTCCTCGGGGGTCTGTGCTGCCTGGAGGAACCTGGGGGGACAGAACAGCACCTCAGGGACAGCTCCAGCCAAAGCCCTGCAGTGCACACAGGTTTGGGTTAGCAACACCTCCCTGCCATAGCTGAAGAGCTGCTGTCACACCAGCAACACAGATTTGAGGCACTTTAAGGAAATTCAGTGGCTGTTACTGGATGCTTAAACACTCCCAAAGTAACAGTGTTGGGACTTCAGCCCATGACTGGGTTTAAGAGAAATATTTTTCCATGCAAACATAACTGAAGACATGAAAAATAATCAGGTAAGTAGAGCACTGATATAAATTAGGAGATCAGAAATTCCCTTTTTCATGTTTTTAAAGTAAGTAGATGCATTTCAATGTATGGCTCCAATGGGAGATTAAAGATCATCAAGCACTGGTTGTGTATCAGTCATATAATAACAAATCTCAATCAATTTCACTTCCCTCAATCAGGAAAGTCTGAACTGTAGCGCAGTAGCTGTTAAAAAACCATCAACAAGAATAAAAACTGAGTGCTGTGACAGCACTCCCTGTGCTCTGCTCTCACCCTGCTGCTGCACGCAGCTCCTGCAGTGGCCAGGTTTGAAGCCCCACTCACCTCCTGGACGGGGCCGTTGCCTTTCCCTTGGGCACAGCCACCCCTGCCACGGCCGGCCGCGCTTTCAGGGCAGAGCCTTTGCCCACGGTCACCATGGTGCTGCTTCTGGAAGTGCAACTGCTGCTGGGAGAGCCCGTGTGCAGCTGGGGCTTGCGGGCCGGGGGCACGGGAGCCGTGTAGCCGCAGGGCTTCCCCACCTGCCTGCCGGCCAGCAGGGAGCCGGCTCCCGAGGCCGCCTTGCCGGGCTGGCGCACCGTGAGCGGGGACTGCGCGGGCCCCGAGGAATACCTGAGCTTGCTGGGAGTCAGACCTGCAGGGACAGCAGAGCGCCTCTGAGGGCTGGCTAAAGAGAGAAGGGGATGAAGGCATGTGGGAGGTGTGGCACTGACCTGCTGACCGCTGCTGAGTCCTGGGAATGCGGCTGCTGGGCACCTGCAGGTCGGACTCCAGGCTGCGGCTGCTGCGCACGGCCTCGAGCGTGCGGAGGCTGCTGCGGGCCAGGTTGGGCATGCTGTGCCTCAGCTCCTCTGAAAGCAAACACAGCCTCAGCCCCCTGCTGCTGGCTTAAGGCTCTCTGCAAAAAGCCCTGCACTTAAAAGCAGTCTGCACCTGGTTCTGAGCTTCCAGTGAACAGCGGTGATCCCGAAATCACGGGACATGGAGATGGGAAGGGACCCCCGAGATCATCCCATCACCCCAGCGGCACCACCATCACCCCAGAGCCACAGCCCCCAGAGCCACAGCCAGAAAGGGTGACCCCACCACCTCCCCGGGAAACTCACTGCACTTGTGTAGGGAAACAATTGTTTCTAACACATAACCTGCACCTCCCCTGGTGCGGCTTGAGGCATCTCCTCTTTCCCTCGGGACATGGCAGAGCAGACTGGGACATGGCTGCAGCCGCCTGCCAGGAGCTGTGGGGAGCAGTCAGGGCCCCTCTGAGCCTGCTCCTCTCCAGACTGAACTGCAGCTCCCTCAGCCACTCCTGCTGCTCCAGCCCCATTCCCCCCTCTGGCCACACTCCAGCCCCTCAAAACGTCCTTTCTGTAGGGAGGGCTCAGAGCTGCACACAGCACTCGAGGTGTGCCCAGCACAGGGGACAATCCCTGCCCTGCTCCTCTGGCCACCCTGCTCCCCACCCAGACCCCTGCTCTCCATCCAGCACCCTGCTCCATCCAGCACCCTCCTCTCCATTCATCCAGCACCCTGCTCTCCATCCAGCACCTGCTCTCCATCCAGCACCCTGCTCTCTCCATCCAGCACCCTGATCCATCCAGCACCCTGCTCTCCATCCAGCACCCTGCTCCATCCAGCACCCTGCTCTCCATCCAGCACCCTGCTCTCCATCCAGCACCCTGATCCATCCAGCACCCTGCTCCATCCAGCACCCTGCTCTCCATCCAGCACCCTGATCCATCCAGCACCCTGCTCCATCCAGCACCCTGCTCTCCATCCAGCACCCTGCTCTCCATCCATCCAGCACCTGCTCTCCATCCAGCACCCTGCTCTCCATCCAGCACCCTGCTCTCCATCCAGCACCCTGCTCTCCATCCAGCACCCTCCTCTCCATTCATCCAGCACCCTGCTCTCTCCATCCAGCACCACCAGTGTGGGAATTCCAAGCACAGAAAGCTCTCAAAATCTTGTAAATGCGAGCTTAGACACAAAGTTTCACCCGAGCCCTTAGAGAAAGCTTCCAGATTTAGAAGCATAAGCAAGAATGTAAGTTTAAATAGAAAAACATTAAGTTAGGTTATAAAAAGTTTTAAAGTCAAAACACAGGAGTAGTTCTAAAACTAATAAAAAGTTTAAAGTATAACAAGTAATTTTGTGTGTCATTAGATAATTAAAAACATCTGAACTGCAACATAATACATATAATAATATAACATATATACATTATATATGCATATATAACAAATCTATAACAAATATAATGTCATATACAATGTATAATATATAATATTTAATATATAATATTATACAATTAGATATAATAATTATAATTATATCTAATTATATAATATATATTATTAATATATTATGTATAGTATATGTATTATTATTATTTAAGTTCTGGCTCAATATAATATTTTATACTTAATTATTATAATATTTTAATATAATTAATCCATTAATATATTATTTTATATTTATTATAGTTTATTGCCAAATTACATAATTATCTATATTATATAATAACACATATATAATAGTATATAATATTAATATAATTATAATGTTAATATAATTATTACTATATTATATTATATATATTATATATAATTATATATTATATTATTATATTATATATAATTATATATATTATATTATTATATATATAATATATAATATATATAATATACATATATTATAATGTTGTTATAATTATTATATTATATTATTATATATATTATATTATATTATATATAATTATATATATAATTATATATATTTTATTATTATATATATAATATATCATATATAATTATATATAATTATATATAATGTATATATAATAATATACATATATTATGTTATTATATTGTTATAATGTTATTATATTGTAATATATAATAATATAACAAATATAATAAATAAATAATATAATATAGAATAAAATAAATTATATATAATTAAATATATATAATAAGTTAATAAATTATATAAATATATATAATTTATTATATATTATAAATATATATAATAAAATATAGAATATAACGAACTGTTAGCGCAAAAGTAAAACCACCCTTTTACAGCACTCATTTATTAACTAGTGAACCTTTAAAAACCCCTTGTCACCTACAGTCCTGTAACCACTATCGCTTTGTAAACACAGCAAAACCGCTCTGACTCCTCCATAAAGCCGTAAAAAAAAGCAGAATAAGGCACGCTTTCCAAGATGTCCCCCCAAAGCTCAGCATCCCTGCCGCGGTGCCCGGAGCTGCCTCACCTTCGCTGTTGGCGTACTTGAGGCGCTGCTGCCCGGGGCCCTGCAGCGCCCGGCGCGGGGCCCGCAGCCGCGCCCGGCCCAGCTCGGCTCCCGACGGGGACTGGCAGCGCGGAGAGCCCCGCGGGGAGGGCGAGTAGCGCTGGGCGCTGCGCAGCGACAGAGAACACTCGCAGTCGTCCTCGTCCTCCAGGCTGTA
Organism: Cyanistes caeruleus; assembly: GCF_971803275.1. Taxonomy (NCBI): domain Eukaryota; kingdom Metazoa; phylum Chordata; class Aves; order Passeriformes; family Paridae; genus Cyanistes; species Cyanistes caeruleus. The sequence continues at coordinate 1,603,939 of NC_141714.1, forward strand.
GGTGTCGAACTCCTGGTCGCTGTAGGTGCCGCGGCGCAGGGAGTGCAGCGAGGCGCTGGAGCTGCGCCGGGACACGGAGGCCGAGCTGGAGGCGCAGTCCTGCCGCAGGCCTGGGGACACGCGGGGGACACGGGCAGCGAGGCCACAGCCGAGACAAAGGGAGCCGAGTGTGCACACAGGGCTCAGGGTAACGCCTGTCCCCTCCGGAATCCGGCAGCTGGGACAGCGTCACCTGCTCGGCGCTGGTTAATTACGGCACTGCAGGGGACGCTCCCTAATCCCACCTGAGATTGTGGACATTGCCATCAAGCTCCAGCGGGTTAAGCAGGTATAGCAGTCTAATTTACAGGTATGGGAGTCTCATTTGCAGGTTAAATCTTTTAGTTTAATTCCTTCTGCACCCAGCAGCATTTCAAAGTTGGAAATGAATATTTCAAGCCTGCCTTCCCTTGAAAGCACACCTGCCTGGGTGGCACCTGGGTTATCTACAGCTGCTCACCAGCCTATGCCTTTATTGAAGTTTTCCTGCTTGACAATATATAAACAACTTAAAAAATGAATCAAATAAAGCCCCAACCCCCCTAAACAAACACACAAAACTCACTCTCTTCCTGCAGCCGTGCCATGACCTGGACATCGGTGAGGTCCTGCAGTTTGTAGCCCATGGAGATGGAGTCGTCCGAGGTGCTCAGCTCACTGTCCACCGAGGACTGGGAGCTCAGGGCCGAGTGCATGCTCAGGTACCCTGGGGAGAGGGACACAAACCCCGTCAGACACTCCCAAACCCAGCAGGAACAGCAGGGACCTCTCCCAGGAACTCAGCAGTGCAGCTGGCAGCTCCAGGTCCAGCTGTGAGAAGTAAGGATTTGGAAATTCCAACACTCAGTTTTTAACCTGTGGTTCTCAGGTGCTTTTCAAACAAGGAATGTGAGGCTGACTGGCAGGAAGCAGCTTGGTCAGTGCCCATGTAAGAAATACATTTTTCACCTGAACTTCACACCTGTGTTTTCCATGTCAGCAGTTACTTCTCTCTTCCAAGCTGGCTGAAGAAATAATGTTGGGAACCTGCCGTTTTTCCTTGCCTGGCTGGGTTTGATCACAGTTTGAAAGGGCTGCTCAATTTTGCTGGGAAATGGTTTATTTTAACATCACTGTTGAGCATTCAGGAGGTGCCCTGCCTTCGAATCTTCTCAGAACATGGCAGGAAAACTTCAGTGAGCTTCAGGATGCTTAAATAATACAGTGAGAGAAATGTGGCTGTACCTTCAAGGTGCATCTGGGTGTATGCTCCACAAATACACACTCCAAGTCAAGATATTCCACAATAAAATCCCATTTCTTTCCTCCTGGTGTCAGGAAAAGAGTGTAAGAGTTGAAATAAATCCATCCTGAGCAGGGCTTGCACCTGTAGGATGTGGTGTCATGAACAAGCATAGCTTTCCTGCTCTAATTAACAGCACCCTCAGCACTGATTAAAAATCCAGCTGGAGACCAGCTTTCTGAAAGGCAAAACTTTGTTTAGTTTGGCTGTTGCATTTCAAACTGCAGGTCTAGTTAAAAATAGCCAAGGAGGGGGCAAAACTGCTCCTTCTTCCATCAGTGAAGCTGAGCTGGTGATTGTTTCCAAACAGAAACCGCACCTGGGTTTTGTCAGAGGGGTTGGTTTGGATTTCAAGGGAAGCCCCCGTTAAACATTTTCCATTTGAAGGGTAGGAAAGGTGTTTTTTCTTGGGAATAAAGTAAGATTTGAGTCAGTCAGGTTGACAGGAAACTTTAAACTTGACTTAATGCTTGCACAAGGCACAGGGAGAGGCACATGAGGTGAAGTGAACACTTCATGCTCTGAAAGGGCAGAGCCTGTGCTGGCCCTGCCCTTTAACCTTTCACCTTTATAACATTTGCAGAGTGAACCTTCCAGAAGCCAGAGACACTTTGGCTTTACTCATCAGGAGCTGTTTCTGAGTGAAAAGGTGCTCAGACACCTGGATTGCCCCCCAGTCTCCTATGAAAAACAAGAAATTGCCTCAGAGATGTTTCCTTGCAGAGCTCACCTGGCAAAAACCCTCAGTCCTACGTGCATCCTTTTGTTTGCAAAACAGAGATAAGTGTTAATTTCTATTTATAGCAGAAAACCAGACCTCAAGAACAAACCTGCACCTGTGAAAACAGCCACAGGCAACACTTCTCCTTTTTTTAGAGGGGGGAAAAAAGTTCATTTACCATCAAGTTTGGAGGCAGAGACTGTTAAACATGCTTTGTGTTCTGAAACATGCAAAGTAGGCTTTAGCAATTTCCACACAGAACAAACAAATAAGGAAGAGTCCTTTGATAAGAGAGCCAAGAGGCAAAGCCTTTGTGCTGGGAACAGCAGGAGCTGCACCAGGGATAACAAATGGAGCTCCTGGAAGGCTGTTCCTGGCTCCTCAGGCACAGGGAGGCTCCAGGCCAAAGCATTTTGGAGCAGCTTCATTATCAGGCTGGAACAAGAGTTGTGGCTGAGCTGCCTCTAAGGTAGGAATCTTCCTCCACACACAATCAAGGCTGAAGGAAAACTTCTGGTGTTTTGTTTTAGCTGCCCACTCAGGCAATTGAAGGCTTTATCCTGGAGACTTTGGCAGCTTTCTGTTCTCTGTATTAATCAATATTCCCAAGAGAAACCTTCCCCAGAAAACCAAATCCATGTCACTCTGTAAAGACCACATCTACAGTTTACAACATTATTCAAGAGTAATATATTTTTGCCCCAACAGCTGTTTTCTATTTTCAGCCACTTAAAATTAGTACAATTCATAAATATATATATATATATATATATATATATATACAGAGAGATAGAAAGTAGAGAAACCCAAACCAAGAAATAACTACAGGACATTTAGAATGCAAGGAGGCTTTCCCCCACACAAATGAAACCTGGGTGAGGAAGGGAGCAAACAAAAAAGGGGAAAACACCACGAGTGGCCATGAGAACTTTTCCCTGTGCCAGTTCCTAACCCTCCTTGCATTTTAAAGAGCCCAGAGCTGCAGTGCCATGCCATACCTGAGCTGCCACAGGTTAGTAGTGCTTTGTTAGTCGATTTGAGGTGCCCAGGAGAGTTTAGTGCATTGCTACAGGAGCCTGCCTCGGAATTCAGGTTATGTGCGCTGGGAGATGCCAGGGGGCTGCAATACAGGTTTTTCCATCTACTGGCTAGAAGGAAAAATACAAAAAAGCCACAAAGGTTAGCAAATTATTTTGGAAACAGAGAGCAAGATCAAGAACAAGATAGAGAGGTATCAAACAGGGTTAAATTCTGCAGAAGAGGTACTTGGTGGTACCAGTGCCCAGTCCCCCACTCATGTCCTTTAACTGGCTTTGTCCCTTCTGGAGAATTCCAAGAGTAACTCCTGACAAGCCTGAGAAGTCATACATTTCACAGAGTTCCAGTCCTGGGCTTCCCAGATGATTATTTCCATCAGTATCTGCCACTTCTACACCCCTTCATTTTAGAGAACTCACTGAACTTTGTGTTACATGTGTGTTGTTCTGAGTTTTTATGATGGAACCAAGACAGTATTAAACCACAGAAATGATGCCAATCCAATATAAAAACCAACTCTTTCAATTAAATTTGTTCAGCTCACACACACTCATGTGTTCATAAATGAACCAAAATAAGGCAAAACCAAGTGCCCCATCCTCACTGGAGGTGGAATGAGCAGCTACAACACTGAGGAAATTACTCACACCACGATCTGGAGGTACTCAAGGGGCTGCTGAACTGCCCACAGAACTCAGTTCCCCCTACTGTGAGAAGATCAGCTGAGAAAATAATGAAGATTCACCGTATTCATGTTCGTTTTTTTTATTTCTCCCACAAATATTACCAGGTCAGACTAAGTACGACTGAAGCCCGACACATTTCAGAGAGAAGAGAGGTAATCAAATAGATTTCATTCACATTTCTAAGCACAGATGGTTTATGAAAGCAAATGGAGTTTGTTCTCAAAGTCTATTCAGTTATCTCTAATCAGGAATGCCAAGGTTAAACTCAAGAGAAGCCTGAGATCTCAAGCAGTGCCAAACACTGTCAGAATGAAAAGTAAAACCACCCCAAAGCAGTGAGCTCAGACTCCAAAGCACAGGGCTCAAACTGCTGGTTAAACTGAAATCAGAATTCTTGCATTCCCATGGAGACAAACCCAGGCACCACAAACCCTCAGACACCAGCGTGGGGACCCAGCTGGGGTTGGATTCCAGCAGCTCAGGGATATCCCTGAGCTTCCAAACATTGATTTTCTCAGAAATCTTGGTCTTTTTCAAACACAGCTTTTGTGTCTGGAGCTTCCCAAATCCAGCTGGACAGAGGAGACTGCAGCACATCTCTAGGATCTAGGGAACACCCAGCACCAGGTGCTCCTCTCCACAAAGAAGCTGCAAGAACAGTTTCTCATGCTTCTCTCCCCACTCCCCAGCAATCACATTTTTTTCCTCTACACCTTTCTTACATTTAAAAATGTTTAAATATTAACAAAACTTAAAAATTCAAGAGCCTGACAAGACTGAGCTGGCTTTTGCTGCTCAGAATGAGATTTGCAGAGGCTGCAGCTGCCCTACCTTGGTCCAGCCTGTTGATGAGGGTTCTGCAGGCAGCCTCAATCTCGGGGCTGGGATTGTCCAGCACCTGCCGACACCACTTCAGAGGAGAGCCTGTTTTCTCATCCATGGATTTCCTTGGAGACACATACAGCCTTTGCAAGGATTCAAAGGAGACAGGAAGAAATGCTTGTTAATTCAAAGCATACAGCTACCAAAGTGGAATTTGCTAGAGTGTAGCCATCAGGGACCGACAGCTACCCAGATTTAAAAATTCAAGTTTAAATCACGTATTATGACTCAGGAAGAAAATTTACTGCCACAACAGGAAAATTCAGTGGCTTCACAGAGAAACCCACAGCTCTGCAAGGCAAGGTGCCAGCCTGAGCTGGAAATGAAGTTGTTGGAATACTCACCTGTCTCTCTCCACTCCCCTCTTCCAAAAAACGCCCCCTCAGAGGCAGTGAGGGTGCCCCTAACCCGAGCTGCAGGGTTATCTCCTTCTGGGAGTTGTCACTTTTGTTTCAAATCCTCTGGATGTTCCACCTGTTCAGCACTGCTGTGTCCTCACAGCAGCTCTGAGGCACCCCAGGGTGCACTCCCAGATTCCATAAAGCCCTTCACTGGAGGATTCAGACATTCCCAGACAGGCAGGAAGTCTGGCTGTGCCTTATTTTCCCTGTAATGTCAGAAAAATTCTCCTCCAGCCAAAGTGTCTGCCACATCTCTGACACCTCCATTGCTCTGCATGGACACCCAGGATTAGCCTTACGGATAGACAGATTTAATCATCTTAAACTCCTGGATTATTTACAAGGGATTGGGTGTAAAGAAGCATCTCCAGCAGATTTCCAAAGCAGAACATTCCTCTGAGGAGAGGTCAAAGCTGGAAGAGCCTTTGATCTAAAAGCAACTTAAGAATTTTATTTACACATCCCACATTTGTATTTTTTAAAAGCTAAAAGCAGTTCTCTGTTTTTTTAATGTTTTTGCTGTTCAGCAACACATTCAAAACTTATAAGGGGAAAGAAGAATCTGAACCTTGCACATCCAAACGTGAAACCTGTTTTTAATTCTCACACATCACTTGGAGAACACCCTGATGCAGAAGGCAGTAAGACCTTGACCTAGATCTGGAACCTGATGGTCTTTAGGGTCCCTCCCAGCCCAAATCCTCCTGGGATTCTGTGATTTGTGGACATCAGGTTTGGCTCTCAGGTTCCCCCTCCCCTGAGGCTCTGCTGAGCTGCTGGCCCAGCCTTCAGCTGCTCCCTCTGCACCAGAGAACCCCCGGCAGGAGCTGTCCCATGCACACACTCACACAAGTGCTGCTTTCTCACCAGCACCTCCCTCTCCTGCTGCTCCTTCACCTCAGGGACTGCTCACAGGTGACAAAGAACCCTCCTGGCCACCACCAAACCACCCACAGCCACACCTGAGCGTTTGTGGCGTTCCCAAAGCTGACGTATCCAGAGGATTCCACCTTCACCAGGCCAAAATCCAACATTTAAGCATCAATTGGCCACGAGGGTGGAGTTAAGATTTCAAGGGATGTCTGCCTCAGTTGCCTCCTCCTCTCTCCCAGCTTCTGCCACTCCTGCAGCAAGGAACACTGAGCCTTTCTGCTCCAGATACTCATTCTCTCACAGCTCAGATCCAACCCAGAAAATACTGATTTCCACAACAAATCAGCAGGAATGTCAGTCATTGTCCCACTCATCCCTGAAAACCTAGGTTTAAAATACACAGAAACACCGTGGGACTCTCACTGTGTTCCTCTGCCTGTAACACCAACACCCAGCCAAGACACAACATAAACAAGAGCTGGGATATTTAAAATATTGTACAGGTCTGCCTGACCTACTGCCCTGGCTCCTGTCCTGGATCCAGGCAGGGATAACATGGAATGCAGAAAGCAGAATCTCTGCATGCAGCAGCTCTCAAAACACTCTTTGTAACCTGGAGAAAGACATTATTCCCAATTTTCTGCCTCCTGACTTCCCAGCCCTGCCTCTAGCCAGAGCCCTCTTTTTCAGGGAAGAGACTCAGCCTCTTTAGTCACAGCTCACACACCTTCTCCCCACCAAGCTTTACACAAATCCACATACAAATAAAAAAAAATCCAAGTTTGTTTTTGACAAAATAAATGCTGAGGAATGAATGCAAATATTCCTGACTCTCCAAAGGTACCTCTCAGGGCAGACCCCCCAGCAAATCCTGCTGCGTTTCTGCACGGATAAATGAGCATTACAAGCACTCAAATCCAATCAAACCCAGGAAGCACAGTGCTCCCTCTCCCTGGATTTATTGTACACTTCAGACCACAAAAGGAGCAGTAAAACCATCACACAAAAAAAAAGGCCAACAGCCTCCTCAGGGCAGGTCAGGCTGCTCTGCACATATTCCAGGTTAAGGCAGAGAACCCTGCCTGCTCCAGCAGTTGTTCTGCCCAGCTCCTGCCGTGCTCCTCACCCTGATTTTTCCCCCCAGGACCATCCCAGCTGAGGATGGCAACCCTCATTTGCTTGGCAGAGCTATTCCCACGTGGAGCAGAGCTCTGGAGTCCTCTGGATCAGAGGACTCCCATTTTTTTCTGCTGACAAGTCCTTTGGCAAGAGAAGCTCTCACAATTTCCCCAAACCCAATTAAGTGAACACAACTCAATCCTTCAGAGCACTGACAAGCCTAAAAAAAAAAATTAAAAAAAAAAGGAATTCTGGTTTGATTTCACAGCACCAGGGTTCCCATTTTCCTTCTGAAGGAGCTCTGGGGAGGGCTCAGCACCCTGACTTCTCCCAAGGTGCTGGCACAGCACTAAACTAAAAGCATCAGCCCCTCAAATATGTAAATGTGATTATTTCTCTGGACATATTAAGAGCCAGAAATCCCCTTTTCCTAGGCTCAGGAAAGTCCAGTGACCAGTGTCACCCACCAGAGGCTGACTTAACCCAGCCTCACATCCAGGGAGCTAAAAAGAGCCTTACCTTGGAAAAAGGGAAGGGTGAAAAGCTAAAAACTCTTGGCTTTCTTTAAAAACACTCTGAATTTTTCTTTCTGGTCCTTTCAGCCTCTGAGGCTGTTTGATTTGCCAGCTGAATCCCAGAAGCACTGGGAAAACAGGAGCCAGCCCAGAGTCAGAGCTGAACAAAGCCCTGCTCAGGAGCAAGCCTTACCCTGCGGTTCATTCCACTCCCTAAATGTCTCTGAATGTTTTCCTTTTGTCAAATTGCAAATAAAAATCGTTTATTTAGATACTTACAAGGCCTCATACAAAATGCACAGAGTAAACATTTGGGCAAATATTCCCAGTTTGATGTGTTGGGGGTTTGTTGTATAAATTATTAAATACGAACGAGATTTTCTTCAGTTTCGGAGAGGAAACCCTTCGACAATAGAGTATCTTTAGTTTCTGCTTACTAATGTTTGTGTTTACCCTGTAAAACAGAGTATTTTGTGACAAACATCTCTGGGAAGGACCCAGTGCCACAAGGATTTTTCTTCCATTAAGTTGTAGCCATTCACAAATAAATTTGTGATACTCTTTGCACTTTATTCTGACATAATCCAGAGCACTAAAACCTAATTTAATTTTAACCTAAATTAATTTAAACTAAATTAATTTATTTTTTTTTATTTAAAAATAAAGGAATATTCCAGAGATACTATTTCCCTTATGGAATCAATGTCACAGAAGGATTTACAGGAGCTAATGGCAACTATTGTTGGATTTTGAAATGCCTGCTTTTAAAAAAAAACCCAGACCCCAAGAATGCAGGAAACACAACAACTTTTCTCAACTTGCACAATGCACTGAGAAAAAGCATCCTCACCACTGAATAACAGATCACAGCAGTTCTGAGTGTGCAAGCCTGAGAATTTTAGATCCTGCTCAGGCAGAATATTTGCAGCAGAAATCTATAAATCATGAGAGCAGAATTCAGGCTGCAGAAGGCTCTAGAAGCAGTTAGGAAATGAAACTGAGCGTAAAGCAAAGCCCATTTCTGAAGACACAGCCTGGGTTTATTATCCATCTTCCAAAGCACTTGGCACCAGTGTCTGCAAGCAGCTCCAAAAATGGCAAACACTGATTTTCAGTCCTTTGAGTTATATACAACAGAGCAAGGAGAAGGAGACCTCAAGTAGCTCTAAGTGTTTAGAACAATTCAGGTTTATGAGATACACCTCCTTTAAGTGCTAAAAGGCAGCAGAACTCCTCTCCAAAGCATGGATTTCAAACAGGTAATACATTCATTTTTCCTTTCCTTTACATATCAGACTTCAGAGAGCTGATTTTCAGATTTAGTACTCTGCTTGTGCTGTGCTAATCTCAAATCTAAACACTCCTGCTGAATAGAAATCCTAACACAGACGAGACTGGGGTAGAAAGCCACCATGAAACAATATTATTCAGGTTCTGAAATGACAGAAACATAAAAGGAAAAAATGGGAAAAATCCTGTGGAGAACACTCCACACAAAAACACTCTGCTGTTAGCCCAAGGAGAGGTCAGAGCTTTATTCCTAAGAAATTGTAAAGAGAGGAAAAAATGACACTGCAAAGACTCTTTCTCATGTCTGTTTAGGGACTAATCCTGCTGAACAAAACACCAAAAATCAGTCCCCAAGTGAGAGCAGCTCTAAAGCTCAGATGAAATGAATCTCCTGACCCAGCCAGCAGCCCGTGCAGTGCTCACAGGGCACTGGGGTGCAGCTGCAGAGGGGTGCTGGGTGTCCACAGCTCCTGCAGCAGCAGCACCAGGCTGCTCCCCACCTCTCTGGCACTGCCACCGAGCGATTTCCCTCATTTTACAGAAATGTAAAGAGCAGCAGCCACAGCCTGGAGCACTTCCCAAGGCCTCTGAAGCAATTCCCCCTCCCAGGCTGAGCTCTGCACGCGATGTCACCACCAGGCAGGTTCTGCTTCTCAGCTCAGATGCAGAGGGAGGTGCCGGGGATGCTCCCACAGAGCTGCACTGGGGTTCTGGAGCAGCTCCTGGACCCAGAGATTGTCACCCAGCCCGTGGCCACCTGCAGCCAGCACAAACCAGTCAGTCAGGAAAGGTCTGGAGAAGTCACTTGTGCATTATTTAATGCAACAGTGGTAAAAACGCCTCACAAAATGGCCAGTCTGAGAAAACAAGACCTTGCAAATTGCTGTTTCTGAGCCGTGCAGATCTTGTCAGCAGCACCCTGTCGCAAGGAGAGATCACAGGGGAACTACAACCCAGCCTGTGAAGGGTTTAAATGCATTACACAGACACAGCCTGTAAGTGAAGCTCTCCCCCAGGTCAGAGGCACAAGGTGCTGCACTGAACTCCTGGATTTGTGCAGCATCATGTCCTCACCTGGTGGAATGTCTCCAGAATTTCTCTCCCTGTCTCTGGTGGTACAAGCAGCAATGATTTCCTCCAGTACACTGAATTAAAAGTCTTAAACATGAATACAGGAGAAGGTCACTGGTCACAGAGCTAAGGCTGAAAACTCACATTCCCAGAAACTGCCACACTGTCATCTCTGAGAGCAAACCACGCTCCTGCTCCCTACAAACACCACTTCAATGGCACCCCACTTGCTGTGCTGAGCACGGATTCAGGCAGGAGACAGCTCTGAGGTGAAGACAGCATGACCCAGTTTCAGTCGAGAGAGAGACTTTTGGGAATGAGAGCAGCAACTCAGGGATTCACCTGAGTGCCAGGGATTCCTTCTTCTCCTCACCCCATGGAAAAACCCCAGACTGACAAACACTGGGGAACACAAGCAATGGAATGCCATCAGCAGCTGGTTTGTTCCCTGGGTAAGGGGGAATTTGGATAAAAGCCTTCCCAAAACAGCTGCCCTGTGCTGGAGTCCAAGGTGAGCATCACTGAGCTCCTCAGTGCCCAGTTCCATGGGATTGGTGTCCAGGATATTTACAATTTTGAGCAGCTATTTGAGAAAGGGAGCGGAGGGAGCAGTCAGAGGCCAGGCAGCCCAGGGCAGAGTTACAGCAGCTGGGAGTGGGCACTGCCTCGGGTTTCACACAGCTCAGTCACCGCAAACACAGCTCCAAAACACCACTCAGAGCTGCTGGACCAGGGGAGCTGCACAGAAACTTCTGCAAGTTCCAGCTCAATGAAGAGGGGAATTCCAAAATAGAGCAGGGATTGAGACTCCACCTGCACCTGCAGAGAACAGCAAGAAACCCTCTGACCACTCCATCCTTCTTCCAGGGAAGAAGGATGCACAGTATTTTAAAAAGGATTGCAAATACACAATACACTCAGCTATTCCCTTTGGATTTGCTCACTCCAGGCAGCCCTCAATTCCCCCCATCAGCAAAGCCACCTTGTTAGAGCTGATCCTAAACTCACAGAGAATTAAGGGGCGTTTGTTGGGTTTCTTTGTTTGTTTTAAGAAAACCCTCCCTCCCCTCCAAGCAGTTTTCTGGTTCTTGCTGGGGGAAAGCACAAACAGTTGCAGGGGCTGCATGTGGGATGTGTTTATGGAGACAGTTTGGGATAATTGGCAATAAGCAGAGGCACTATTGATTGTACACAGGATTCATTCCCCGCTTTCAGAACAAGAAGCCACCACTAAAAGCAGCTTCCTGTCTCAGCAGGTTTGTTTGACAAGAGGAAAAGGGAACAGATGGAAGTGATGCAGCACAATCAAAGATAATTTATGGGAACAGCACTTGCACAAGGGCTCAGGATCATCACCCTTACCCAGCTCCTCAGGGAGCACAGGTTACCCTGTTCCAACCAGATCTGGCAAGGAAACAGAGGAAACAAACCCACAAGGATCCTGCAAGGTGCAGACTGAAGGGTACCAGGGAAAGAAGGGCGTTACCAGCCACCAGCTGAAGGGAAGGTGAAAGAACTGAACTCCCAGGCACAGAATCTCTCCTGATTCCACTGGGCAGCATCCCCTGCCTGGGTGCATCTCAGCCTCTGAGACTCAACAGAATTTGAAGACTCTCCCCTGTCACAGGCTCTGTAAATGTGAATATAAACCTGGCTGCTTCCATTAACGTAGAAATAATAAAGCCAGTCTTCCATATGCAATTTGTTAAATACATTCCCTTATTTATTTATAAGAAATCTGCTCAAAATGCTGGTTAGGAATATTGAAGAGTTCCAGTGATCAAGTTAGAACCAGTATTTGGATTTTAAAAGTGCACTTGCAAAGAAGAAAATATCATGTTTTAAATATAACCTCCAATTCAGGCTGGAGCTGATGCCATGACCTCATTGAGCTCCACTCCATTAAGAAAAACTTAACCTTCCCTTCTAACAGCTAATGAATGTTTGGAGCTGAAGGTTTGGTTTGTGCTCAGCAGCCCTGTCCTTGCTGCCAGATTAATCTGGCTACACAAATTTGAAACCCAATTTGCAGAGCCCTGAGGCTTTTCCTCCCAGGTCTTACAAATTAACAATTCCGGGTAAAATCCCAAGTCCCAGCTATTGCAGGAGCTGGAATCAGAGTCGAACTTTACATTTCTCTTGCCCTCCCAAAGGCTGCTAATCTGCTGATTTACAAAACAAGCTCTAAACGAGACTGCTGGTGGAGGGGAGAGTCCCAGAGAGTCGGGTCAGTTAAGGATTACATCATTGATCTGGTTCAGTTCATGTTTCTGAACAAAAGAGGTGCTTAACTGGAAAGAAACAGCCTTCAGGAGCTGGGAATGGCTCGTCTCCTCAGGTCCTAGCAAAAGCCACAAATTCCAGATGGTCTAGGCATTCTTATTGGCGAAATTCTTATTTTAAATATGGTATTTGACAGTTGTGTACAAGGTTTAAAAGCTCCATTATTCATTCATCTGCATGTGCTATATATAACTAAACTTAGAGGGAAAGGAAGCTGCAGCAGTGGCTGGAAGGAAGGGGGGAAAAACAGCACCTAGAGGTAAACTTATTTTTTAAAAAATAATGGTCTGGCACAATGGACATAAAAATAAGAACAGTCACTAATGAGAACTGCATTCTTGCTGCTAAAAATCCAAGTCCTGTACAGAAATCAGTTTGTGGCTTTAAATGAATTGCTCGCTTAACCACAGCACGTCCCTCTCCCCCAGGCCTGGGGATACCTACCAGCAATCCTCCTCCTCGGGGCAATTTTCCAGTTCTAACACTTTGACTTCATCCAGATCCGCCTGACTCGGAAGCCCCTCTAGATCTGTGCCCTTTTCACCGGGGATCTGTCCATGGATTGCAGCGGGGGCGCGGATCCCTGCCATGAGCAGGCTGCCCAGGAGCTCGGAGCTGGCACTCGTATCCACAGGTGAGGGACACCGGCCGTTGCTGTGGCTCTGCTCCCCGTGGGGAGACACCTCCTCGGGCACACTCTTGCAGCTGTATTGCACCGGGGCATCCAGGGCTCTTTTGAAGTTGTTCTCTCCTTCCTCCTGCCTCATTTTGCTCAGCTGGCTGTGCAGATCTGCCATCAGCTGCAACTCCTGCTGCTCTGCCAGGGCCTTGATGCTGCTGTTGATCTCCATCCCGTTGAGGCCGGGCTCGTGGTTGTCCACCCCGGCACGGATGTCCCCCGGCACGTTTGTCCCCAGCAGGGTCCTGCTGCTCCTGCTCCTGGCGTGCTGATTGTCCAGCTCCAGCCTCCTGACCAGCTCCCGCAGCTTCCGCACCTCCGGCCCCACGTCCTCGGGGGGCTCCGGGCCCATGGCCGAGTGCTCGGGGGCGTCTCTGCCCAGGGCCGGCTCCAGAGCGGGGTCCTGCTGGATCAGCGGCGCGTTCCCGGGAACCACCATCCTCCAGGGCTCCCACTGCAAACACAGCAAAGACACACAAAGGTTTTTAGGCAAATGGAGTTAAGACACGGGAAATTCTGGTTTTTATAAGCATCAGCTAATCAAGTTAGAACCAGTATTTGGATTTTAAAAGTGCACTTGCAAAGAAGAAAATATCATGTTTTAAATATAACCTCCAATTCAGGCTGGAGCTGATGCCATGACCTCATTGAGCTCCACTCCATTAAGAAAAACTTAACCTTCCCTTCTAACAGCTAATGAATGTTTGGAGCTGAAGGTTTGGTTTGTGCTCAGCAGCTGCGGTGGAAGATGTCTTCATCCAAATCCAAAAAGAACGACTGAAATTAGGGTTGAACGATGCAAAGCCCCAAAAATTCCTTGTTTTCTGAGCTGCAAGGATGTGCACCTGTTCTGCTGTCAATGAGTTTAGTAAAAGGAAGCTGATTTAATCCCCCACAATAGTTTAGTTTCCATCTGTTTACCAACAAAACACTTGAGAAAAGCACTGATGGAGCAAAGTCAGGAAACATCATTAACAAGGTGCTGACGTCAGACAACAATAGCGTCAAGAAAATGGTGAAAACATCCTTTGGTCATTACCAGGTTTATCCTAGAAAAGCAGAAAAAAAACTTGGAAAAATTTCTGTATCACCTTATACCAAGGCAGCAACAGGAACTGCAGTTACTGTGCTATGTGAAAATAAGCTTAAAATCATGTTTTTATTGGTGTCTCATCCTGTTACACGTGAAAAGAGAGGGGTGCAAACAGCAAAAAAAAAAAAAATCAAAAAATATATCCCAACTTATGATTACATATTCCACTAGGTAAAAAAAAAACATGAAGTGCATTTCACACTAGTTTTACAACATGAACAAACACTGCTTTTTCCCTCCAATTGATTTACATGAGTTTTCAGTTTCATTGGGCACATTCGTTTTCAAACTGACTCTTCACTGAAAACCCCTAATAATGAAAATCCCTTAATTAACGGTCCCAGAAGCAGTAAAATAGGTTAAAAGTCAGAAATCCTCTCTGTTTTGTAAAAGGAGGGCAAACAGACTGACAGAAGAGGGAGTGAGTCAACACAGCCAATTCAAAGTTTAAAAATTGATGCACTTGTTACAACTGCCATCAAACCCTGGCTTTTTGTGGCTGTGGATGTTCTTCCCCCTCCCTTTGCTGCCTGAAAATGTCATCTGTTTTTAAGTGCCAGTGGGCAAAGGAAACCACAAAAACTCAGTGTCACACAAAGCAAGGTTACAAACAGACACCCCCATAGGTACCTCAGCATCTCGCTGTTATTTAGGCACTTGTCACAGCAATAGCTGGGCACTTTTCTTTAAAAATCCATTTTGTTTTGCTGGGGTTTTGTTACCTGATTTATTATTATTATTATTATTTTGGTCCTCTATCTGCAATATGTAAATTTTTCAAAACTTCCACTTGAGTTAATAAAAAATACAAACAGCCCTTAGGAAGAGCTGTGAGCGAACAGAGCGCACTTTCCATATTCCAAACTTGTGCCTGTAAGCAGCACTGCTGAAAGCGTTCTGTCTTGGGGAAAAGAAAATTTACTGTGGAGTTACCAAGCAATCCCAGTCCCACCCATGTGCCGGGTTCAAAAAGCTCCTTGCATGGATTCCCACTCCTACAAACCCACACGGTGTGATTTCCAAAGGGATCTCCGAGGAAGGGGAGTGTGATTTCCAGAGATATCCCAAAGCTCAGCAACTCTGAGGATGCACCAGAGGGGAACTTCTAGGAGTTCCACTGTCCACAAGGAGGGGAATTAAGTCACCCAAAAAATCGGTTCCCTTCCAAGGCTGAAGAGCTGGGGAAAACCTCACGTGAGCAAAAAACACACCTTGAGGAGGAAGAGCAGCTGAAAAGCCTTCACTCTTTCCCGGAAACCACTGAGCCTAAAAACCACCCCCCCCAAAAATAACCCCAGCAAAGACATGCGGGGGAAGAGAGACAAACCTGCGAAAGTTAATTTCATTGTGTAACGGGGGGGTGGGAAGGAAAGAGATAAAACACGTTTAGAAGAAGGCAAAAAGGCGGCAGCCGTGAGCGGGTCGGAGACAATAATTCGGAGTTTGCCGAGCAGACATCCGGGTGTCTCACCGAGGGTAACGGTCCCCTCAGGCCGGGGTCTGCCGGGGCCACGGGGGCCCGGAGAGCCGGGGGGCTGCGAGGGCTCCCACCGCTGGAGAGGGTGGCGAGGGTGGGGAAAGGGGCTGGCAAGGGGCTGCGATGGGGCTGGGGGGTCTTAGGGGTGATAATGGCCATGGGGCTGGTGGGGTTGCAGGCTCTGGGGGAGGCTCTGAGAACCGGGGGGAGGCTTTGAGGGGGCTGTGTGGGGGATGTGATGGCCCGGGGGGGGGCGGTTCTGTGGGGCAGTGATGGCCATGGGGCTGTGAGAGCTACAGGGGAAGCTGCGGGGGCTCTGATGGCCATGAGCGCTGCGAGAGGGCTCTGAGAGGCCGGGGGGCTGTGGTGGCCGGGGGATCTGAGCAGCTCCGAGAGCCGTGGGGGTGAGGCAAAGGACGGGCTGAAGGTCTGTGGAGCGCTGCGAGCGGGCTCCGATGGCCGTGATGGGGGCGAGCGCTGTGCGGCACCGGCGGACGCGACCCCCGCGGGGGGCACGGGCGCGGCCGGTCCGCACCGAGCGCGGCAGAGCCGAGCGCGGCGGGCACCCCCTTCCCCATCGGACGGTACCTGGATGGATGGATGGATGGATGGACAGACGGCCGCACAGGCGGATGGAGGTCGGTCGGTGCCGGTGCCGCCTTTCTCCGGCGGCTCAGCCCGGCCCGCGAACGGCGGGAGGCGCCGCCCCCGCCCCTGTGTGGGGAACGGGGGATGGGGGCGCTGCGCCTGCGCGGGGCCGCCTCAGGCGGCGGCGGGCGGGGAGGGAGCGCGGTCAGCCCCGGTGAGGGGAAAAGGGGCGAGCGAGGGGAAAAGGGGGCGAGTGAAGGGAAAAGGGGCGAGCGAGGGGAAAAGGGGGCGAGTGAAGGGAAAAGGGGGCGAGTGAAGGGAAAAGGGGCGAGTGAAGAGAAAAGGGGCGAGTGAGGGGAAAAGGGGGCGAGTGAGGGGAAAAGGGGGCGAGTGAGGGGAAAAGGGGGAGAGTGAGGGGAAAAGGGGCGAGTGAAGAGAAAAGGGGCGAGTGAGGGGAAAAGGGGGCGAGTGAGGGGAAAAGGGAGCGAGGTGGAAATGCGGTGAGAAGGGGGGAAGGGGGATGGATGAAGGGGAGTGATGGTGGGAAGGAGGCGAGTGAGGGGGATCTGGACGTGAGGGAGGAGAGGGATGGATGAGGGAAATGGGGATCAGTGAGGGGAAAAGGGGGGGAAGTGGTGGGAAAAAGTTTAAAAAGGGGAGTGGGGGAAAGGTGAATGGGGAAAGGGAGAGGGGAAGGGGTAAGTGATGGTGAAAGGGGGATGGAATGGGTCAGGGAGGAAAGAGGGAATTAGAGGGAAATTGAGCAGCTGAGGGAGAAAAGGGAGAGGAGGAAAAAGGGGATTAATGAGGGTAAAATGAAGGAGTGATGGTGGCAAGGAGGTGAGTGAGGAGGAAAAGGGAAGAATGAAGGGAGTAGGGATCAGTGAGGGGGAAAGGGAGGAAAAGGTTTAAAAGGGGCAAAAAGTAAATGGGGAAAAGGGGGAAGGAATGAGTGAGGGGGAGGAAAGGGAAAGAGGGAGAAAGGTGAGGAAGTGAAGGAAAAGGTGAAGGAAAAGGGGAAAATGAGGGGAAGAGGGCTGAGTAGGGAAGGGGTATGAGATCTCCCTGTGTGTGTGAGATCCAGAAAAATGCACAAAGTACAGCTTAGCTGGGATCTCCCAAAGCTTCAGTGAGTGTAACGTCTCTTCAGGACAGCTTTATCAGGCAACAATAAAACCAGCGCCATTCTTTGACATCCTCCTCCCAAATGTGCGTGTTGGACACACACACAGCCTCTGGCACCTCCTGATAAGAAGCGTTGGATGTTTGGCAGTCACCAAGGCCACGTGCTCTGAACAGAATCTCATTTTTGTACCGGTTGGCCTGAACACCACGTCCAGCACTGGCACTGCCCAAGGTCTGTCCTGGTGTCACCTGGGCTGGTGTTAATTTTGTCACTCTGCTGGAAATTTTCAGGTGCTCTGGGAAGGTTTGGTCTGTGCAGAAGATGGGATTTCCAAAAGCAGAGTTCCCTGTGCCAGGATGGGTTTGCCTCCACTTCTGCTCAGTCACCACCAGCACATTTCATACCTTTTATATATTTATTTATTTACTTGATTTCATGTGAAATAACCTGGTCAAGATTTGTCCCCACAAGCAGCAGGAGCCCAAGAGAAATAAGATATTATTTTTGTGAAGAAAAATGCACGACCTCATCCATCATGTAGGAAAAAATCTGTGTGCAGGTGACCCTTCTCCACAAATACCAGGAACATTCACCTCTTTGAATAATTCATTGGTTTTTTATTCATGGAGGGTAGGTCAGCAATTCTTCAAAGCTCAGGCCAATACAATTTATAAAGCATAACATTTTTATAATAGCTGCAGGTTCCTTTTGGGGGATACATATCTTTAAGGGGGAAAACCCCCTCCTGTCAGGGAGTTGTGCAGAGCCAGAAGGCCACCCCTGAGCCTCCTTTTCCCCAGGCTGAGCCCCTTTCTTCAGCTGCTCTCAAACACAAAAACATCACAGGGAGGGATCAGGGTTCCTTTTTCCCTAGGTAATCACAGGATTTTAGGAGAAGCTTGGTTTCCATCAATTCTTGGCTGTGAAGGTGAGGATGCCCTGGTTGCCCAGAGAAGCTGTGGCTGCCCCTGCATCCCTGGAAGTGTCCAAGGCCAGGCTGGACGGAGCTTGGAGCAACCTGGGATAGGGGAGGGTGTCCCTGCCCATGAACTTCAGAACAGAGGAACCTTAACTCCTTCCAACCCAAAATCATTCTGGCATTCTATGGTTCTTAATGCTTCCCATCATAAGTCTGGACTCTTGGAGGACACCTGACTTCCAGGTTTCAATATTCAGCATTCCCAACCTCTCAGCTCTGAGTTAAAAAGACACAATTCTGATTTTACTGGGTGCAGCAGCTGCTGGAAGTTCAGCGTTAGTTAGAATTTGGGCTGTGAATAGTTTACAGCATTGAGAGGTGTGGCAAGGGGAGAAATTTGGATTTCAGCTGAGCAGAGCTCTTTGTCAGGAGAGGGAATTGAGATGGCAGTGCTCTGGCACCAGACACCTGCCCCAGAACCCGAGTTTAACACTGGGGGAAGGACACTTATCTCCCCAAACACGCAGCAGCCACAAGTGCTGCTGCAGCATCCTCAGGGAAGAGGCAGGAAGGGGAATTAAAGCTGACACACAATTAGAATAGAGTTTGCAAGTCGTCCTGGAATCCTGGGGAAAGCAAATGGAAATCAGGCAGAAGCTATTTCTAGGCTGAATTTAGGGCTGAAAGAAGCAGAAATAGGCTTTCGCTAAGGACTAAATCCAAACCCTCCTAAGAAACCAAATTTAGTGTTTAAGGCTCCCAGTGCCTGTGTGCCAGCCTGGCTGCACAAGGGAAAGAAATACAAATATCATCAGGAGAGACTGGTGACGATTAGCCGGGGTAAAGCTGAGGAGCTGTGCCCGACTCCCAGCTCCGGGAATACCGGGACTCTTCCTGCAGCTGAGGGCAGGCTGAGGGGCTTGGGAAATGTTATCTCTGAGGAGGAGCCTGCCTTATCTCGTTCCCATCACACAGGTGACAGCATCAGCCAGCAGGTGCTGAACTCATCCACGGCCAGGGGGCGGCGAGAGGGGAAAGGACCGCAGGGAAGCGGGAGCAGGAATTAATTCTGCAGTCTCGGGCAGGAAGGAGCGGCGGTGATCCCAGGAGAGCATTCCCAGCCCCGCCGGGCCCTGCAAGCACACAAAGAGCGGCTGATCCCACCGGGAATGCGGCGGAGCCGGCAGCGTGCGGGGATGGGCGCTGCACCAGCCACATCCCAGCAGCAGGAACGGGGAGCAGCGAGGCCGGAGCATCCTTCCCTGCTCCTCCTCTTCCTCCTCCTCCTCGGGAGCACTCGAGGTCTCCCAGCCCCAGCACTGCCACGGCATCTCCCGCTCCTTCCAGATAATCAGACGAAACCAAAACGTGTCTGTTCTGGAATGCACAACTCTACTATCTTCCCAAAGGTTTTCAGCTCAAACGATCTTTAGGTAAAGGTGTAGCTGCTGCCGTGTCCCTGTCAGGGGAATGTCACAGCTCTGAACACCGTCCCTGCACGGGGTCAGCCCAGGACACGGCGAGGAACCTTCAGCTGCCTTCCGAGAGGACTCTCCACCTCTGAGGGACATTTCTGTCATCACTCAAGCCTGTCACCCCCGGGAAGCCACCACAGCCTGTTTGTCACCGAAGTTCTGGTTCCAACCACCGCCCCCAGGACAGAGCCAGTGAGTTTCCAGCTAACGCTGCAACAAGGTCACTGCATCCCAGCCAGCAGCCTAGGAAGATCCCTGCCTGCTCACCCTGGAGATGTGAGGGTTAAACACCCTTCACAGTGAACTCTGAGCTCTCACCCAGCCGTCCCCCTGGGAACGGCTTTGGAAAGGGGCTCTGGAGACTCACCTAGAAGAGCTTCTCGTAGCACTTGTCACAGTGGACAATGTCCCGGTGGATGAATATTTTATCCAGGAGCTCTCCCATCGCTTTGTGGCAAATTCCACACTGCCAAAGGGAAAACAAGGAGGTTGGGCAATGACCAAAACCCCCCACAGGAACAGCAGAAGGGAGGGAACAGAGGTCTCTGCATCATTTTATTAAGGGGTGAGGATGCAACCTTTGAGGTTTCCTACAACAGCCAAATGTCCCTGCAGGCCTCTTCCTCCCACACTCCCCATCCCTCCTCCTCCCACCCTGCCCACATCCCCGCACACTTTCCTTGGAAACCCTGCAGGGTTTGAGGATTCAGCCGCTTCCACTAGAGCACAAAGACCACAAAGCAGCAAGTCTGCCCCAAGGACAGTGGGGCAAGGACATGAGGCTGTTCTGAGGGTGCTGCCAATAACAAAGAATTCTCCTGTTCTAACATTTATTCAAAGACCTGAAAAACCTTCTGGGGACACCTGTGGCTGCCTGACTTTTTGTCCCAGTGTGAGGTAAGGATTTGGCACACGCCACGTATATCCCTCTGAAAGCCTGGGGATGGAATTTGCAGGAAGATCCCTGCTCCCAGCCCCACCATTCCCAGCAGCACAGGCACTGGGGCTCACCCTGAAGCAGTACTCGTGGCAGTGGATGTTCAGGTGCTCGATGATGATCTTGGGGCAGTCTCGGATCTCCCGGCTGCAGTAACTGCACAGGGGCTCACTGGACCTGGGAAGAACAGGGCACTGGGTTCCTCTGTGATGTTCTGCTTCCAGTCCCAGCCCTGCTGCCAGGGCTTTATCCCAGCCATCAGCACTGCTGTCCATGAGCAGCCTGCTCCCACACGTGGGACTGTGTGAGTGACAGAGCAGGGGACTGTGCTGTCCCAGAGACCACAGCAGTGGGGCAGGACAGATCTCAGAATCCTGAGATTCCACAGTTGTGGAATCATGGAATGGTTTGGGTTGGAAGGGACTGTAAAGATCATCCAGTCCCACCCTCTGCCACGACAGGGACACCTCCCACTGTCCCAGGCTGCTCCAGCCCCAGTGTCCAGCCTGGCCTTGGGCACTGCCAGGGATCCAGGGACAGCCCCAGCTGCTCTGGGCACCTGTGCCAGGGCTGCCCACCCTGCCAGGGAACAATTCCTGCCCCATATCCCATCCATCCCTGCCCTCAGCTGGTGAGAAGACATTCCTTTTTGTCCTGTCACTCCAGGCCCTTGGAAATAATCCCTTTCCATTCTTCTTGCGGGCTCCCTTCAGGCACTGGACAGCCACAATTAGGTTACCACAAAGCTTCTCAGCTCCAGGCTGAACAATCCCAATTCTCTCAGCCTTT
Organism: Cyanistes caeruleus; assembly: GCF_971803275.1. NCBI lineage: Eukaryota > Metazoa > Chordata > Aves > Passeriformes > Paridae > Cyanistes > Cyanistes caeruleus. The sequence continues at coordinate 1,625,222 of NC_141714.1, forward strand.
CCTTGCAGGAGAGGAGCTCCATCCCTCTGACCACCTTGGTGGCCTGCTCTGGACTCTGACTTGGAGCCCACTTGGCTGTATTTCCATTTATTGTGCTGCTGTTCCACCAAACACACCCCAGTGTCCTCAAAAAGCAAACCCTTAAAATCATTTCTGATGGAGAATTGGATGAACCCCGCAAGGCAGCCCCGCCCTGTCCTACCTGTGCAGGGGAGCACTGGACAGGTAACTGTGGTGGCTGTAGCTGCTTCTCTCCAGGTCACTCAAATCCACAAGGCTGCGGAATGAAGGAGGGAAATATCAGCTCTTGGCAGCGCTTTGTGGGAAGAGAACCTCGGATGGAATCATAATCCAATGATTTGGAATATCCTGGCTACCTGTTCCTTGGGGAGAAGGTCCTCAAAGTGCCTTCCCAGGACACAAAGAGGAACCACTAAGTACCCCCAGAGGGGACTCTCCAGGCAAAACTCTGGCCTCACCAAATGTTTACATAATAGAAATAAAACCAATAAATAAATAATAATAATAAATTAATAAATAAACAAACAATGTTTACATTTGGCCCCTACAAATAGCATTTCTCACTGCTACAGCTCCAAATCCTGCACTGTTATGCAGGGAAAGGCACAGAGCACATCCTTGGTCTCATCCCTCATCCAGCTGAGCGTTCCCTCTCTGCCTGAGGTTCCTGGATATTTGGTTTATCTTTGGCTGCTGACAGCGGCTTTGCTGAGCTCTGGCACAGGCTGGAGATTTACAGAGTGTCAGCAGCTCCTGCAGGGATGTCAGCCCAGCGCCAAGGGAGGAAAATGCCTGCAGGGAGCACCAAACTGGTGTGAACTGGTGCCACATCACCGTGAGGATGATGTGCATGGGGCTCTTGTCACACTGGGGCTGGTTTGGAGCAGCTTCACCAGAGCAGAACACAAAGGATTGAAGACTTAAGCTTGAAAATGGTGCAACTTCATTTTTTAAACTCATACAATGAAGTTTTTCCAGTGAGAGCCCTCACCCTCCACATTCTCCTCTCTCACTCCAATCATTTGGTTACAGGTGTCTCCCAGCTCCCATCCACCCCAGAGACACCAAGCCACTCCAGGAGGAGCTTCCCTGTCCCCTGGGAGCAGCGGGACAGTTCTGCTGCCACCAGCACAGCGGGAGGAGAGCACAGAGCCCTCCCAACACCCGCCCGGGCCCGATCAGCTCCAGCTGCTCCATCCTGCGGGGTGAGCACCTCTCCCTGGGCCGGGCTGACACACGGCCGGGACACCCGGCGGGGACACGGGGTGACACGGGAGGGGACACCCGGCGGGGACACGGGGTGACACGGGAGGGGACACCCGGCGGAGACACGGGAGGGGACACGGGAGGGGACACCCGGAGGGGACATGGCTGTCCCACCCGGCGGTGACACGGGAGGTGACACGGCTGTCCCACCCGGAGGTGCCACGGCTGTCCCACCCGGCGGTGACACGGGAGGGGACACGGGAGGTGACACGGGAGGGGACACCCGGAGGGGACACGGGGGGTGACACGGGAGGGTACACCCGGAGGGGACACGGGAGGGGACACGGGAGGGGACACCCGGAGGGGACACCCGGAGGGGACACCCGGAGGGGACACGGGAGGTGACACGGCTGTCCCACCCGGAGGTGCCACGGCTGTCCCGCCCCGCGGTGACACGGGAGGGGACACGGGAGGGGACACGGGAGGGGACACGGCTGTCCCACCCCGCGGTGACACGGGAGGTGACACGGGAGGTGACACGGGAGGTGACACGGGAGGTGACACGGGAGGTGACACGGCTGTCCCCAGCGCTCCGTACCTGCCGTGGCGCGGCGAGGCTGCAAAGCCGCCCGTGTTCACGTACTCCTTGACAAAGAGGATCCCTCTCCTGGGAAAACGGGAATCATTTGCATGAGAAAAGAGCGGCTGGGGCTCGGCAGAGCCGGGCAGGGCTCGGGGGTGCCCCCGGACACGGAACGCGTGCGGGAGAGGCTCGGGGCGGGATGCTGTTGTTCCCCAATAAATCTGCGTATTGTTGCTAAATAACAACTCCTCTAATTACCCCAGCAAAACAAATCGAGTTAATTGGAGAGAATGGGATGGATAATGTAACCCTTTCATCCAGTCAGGGGTTTGAGGGATAAATCTTTCCCAGCTCCCGTCAGGATTAGGAGCACAATGGTCACGGAGAGAGCTCCCAGCTCCCCCGATCCACCGAGCCTTGTGGCACAGCGCTGCTTCCAGTGATTTCATCCAAATCTCCAGTGATTTCAGACACTGCTGGCTGCTTGGGGATGTTTTTATACCTCCCTTGCATATTCCTGCCTCTTTCCAATCCCAGCTGCAGAATTTCATGCCCCATCCCTGCTCCAAGGGGAGGCCTGTGCCCCCCACCCTCTGCCTGCAGCTCTGACAGGAATTAATCAGCCTTTTCCATTTCCATGGTGCATTTCCACTGCTGCCTAAAAGCTGGGATTAATCCTCCCTTCTTACACTAAGCCCTGTCATGGCTAAGGAAAGAAACCTCTTTTTCTTTTTACTTAAACTGAGCCCGGGCTCTTTCTACATCATGGAATCATTAATCTTGAAAAAGACCTTTAAACATCATCATGGTGCCACCACCATGGTCACCACCAAACCACGTTCCCAAGTGTCACATCCACACATTTTCTGAACACTTCCACCACCAAACTCAATTCCCCTGGCCCATCCTGAGGCCGTTCCCTCTCCTCCTGTCCCTGTTCCTTGAGAGCAGAGCCCGACACCACGGCTGTTCCCTCCTGGTAGGGACTTGTGCAGAGCCAGAAATTCCCCCTGAGCCTCCTTTGCTCCAGGCTGAGCCCCTTTCCCAGCTCCCTCAGGAATTCTCCACCCTCTTCCCAGCTCTGTTCCCTTCCCTGGACAGGCTCCAGCCCCTCAGGGTCTGCCTTGTCCAGAAGTGACCCCTGGATTCCACGTGGGACCACCTCAGCAGCGCCCAGCACAGGGGGACAATCACTGCCCTGACCCTGCTGGCCGCAGTGGGTGACACCAGGCAGGTGCCAAAGCTGGAATTCCTCACCAGGCAGGTGCTAAAGCTGGAATTCCTCACCAGGCAGGATGTCCCTACCCTGCAGTGAGGGCATTGTGCCCCTCTTGGTTGTTTACCCGGCAGTGCTGGAGTCAGGCTGGTACCCAGAGCTGTGGTGGGAGCTGCAGAGCCTCTCACTGGAGCTGGAGAGGAGCCTGTGGAGAGAGGGAAAATTCTGTGAGCCACGGCAGGATCCAAGCTGGCAGCCAGGAGAGGAGCGGCTGCCACTGCTGGGAGGGCAGATGGACAGCACAGCCCTTTGCCAGACCTTATCATGGACCAAACCGAACCCTTTCTCCTTCTACATCTGCCACAGGACAGGATTGCTTCCCTGGAGAAGGGATTTGGGGAAGTCTCACTTGATGGGCCATGAGACAGAAGATCCAACGAGATCTTCCAGTGAAGATGGGCTGAGTGAGTGGGAGCCTGACTGGGAGCAGCCACAGGGAGAAAGGACACAGGAGGAATTGCAGGAGATGGGAACATTCCCAAAGCCAGTGGAACTGTCCCTATGGAAAACAGCTCTGTCCATCCACCCAGCAATGAGACCTGGAGTGAGGCTGACCTTTCCTGGAGCCAATCCAAGGATCTTGTGCCCCCTCTTCACCCCCAGAACTACTGATTGTTACAGATCCAGCCCTCAGCCTTGCTCTGGTGGCTGCATGGAGCATCAGACAGCACATGGGCAGGCTGGCACTGCCAGGAGGGACTGCAGGATAATGGAATTCCACACTGGACACCTCCTACCCCTTCCATCAGCCTTGTCCTGGGAGCAGTTCTGTCATTTAACCATTGACATTCTGGGGACAGGGACTCTCTCTCTGTTTTCCTGTAGCAAAGGCCAACACACAGCTCCCCATTCTCCTGTTCCTCTCTTCTGGCTTCCCACACAGTGAAAAATCTCCAGGGATTTTTCTGGATGTATCCCAGATCCTCTGCTAGGCAGCTTTAGCTAGGAATGGTTTAAGAGCTGGTCTGTGCCTCTGGATCATGAATCCACTCCCTGGAAACCAATCCTCCCTCTCTCAGCTCTTTGGCTTTGCCTGCTGGCTCCTATTCCAGAAATTTCTGGGCAGTTTCCCTCGGAGCCCTGGTGACTCCCCGTTTACCTGGTGCTGTTACAGTTTAAGCTGTCCATGTAGAACGGCACCCTGTGGCTTCTCTGGGACATGGACATGGTGGGATCCCTGGGAAGGGACTCGTGGCTGGGGAGAGGAAGTGGAACAGTCTCAAGCTCTGAGTTTGGGCAGCTGAGGGATCCTCACACGGGGTGGGAATCGGGGCTGGAATCTCCCTGCTGGGCACTGACCCCTCCCAGCCAACCCCTGCTCACATCCAGGGAATCAGCACGTGGATCAGGACACCTGGATGGAAGCGTGGCAGTGGGAAGCTCCTTGGTTTGGGAAGCTGGGATCCCAGCCCTGCACTCACCGTCCTGCAGGGGGGCTGAAGTCGCCGTGCCCCCTGGCACCGTCATACCAGCTGCTCCTGGGGCTGCTGCTCCCGGGAAAAGCGCTCCCTCTGGGATCGGGGCTGGGCCTGCTGAGGAGACACAAAGCCCTGAGCAGCAGGAATCTCTGCAGTCCCCACGCTGGGCTCACAGTCACTACCAGGGGCTCTGGCACCCAGGAAATGTGTGGATGTGAGGCTGTGGCTTGGTGGTGAGCATGTCACAGCACTGGATTGGCAGCTGATGGTCACAGAGGCCTTTCCCAGCCATGAGAACTCCATGATTCCATGATTCCATCATTTCCCCATGCTCTGCTCTCCCTGTGCTGGTTCTGGGCTCCACAGGGAGAGCAGGCTCCAAACCCAGCACCTGAGCAAAGCCAAAGCATTCCCAAACAGATTGCCTGGAGAAGCTGTGGCTGCCCCATTCCTGGAAGTGTCCAAGGCCAGGCTGGATGGGGCTTGGAGCAGCCTGGGATAGTGGAAGGTGTCCCATGCCAGCAGCTTTCCCTGTCTCTGCATCCCAAACCCTTCACCCCCAAACCCTTCACCCCCAAACCCTCACCCCCAAACCCTTCACCCCCAAACCCTTCACCCCCAAACCCTCACCTCCTGGTGCTGAACATCTGGCTGTCCACGTAGCCTGGAATCCTGTGGCTGGGCACGGAGCCTCCGAAGGACTGGCGGTCCTGGAACAGGGACACGGGGGGCTGGGACTCCTGGGAACCAGGAACGCTCTCCTGGGAACTGAACTCAGACCTGCTGAGGAATTAAAACCAGTTTGACCATAAATCCAAGGGGGGGTCTTTGCTCTGAGCAGCTCACACGAGTGTCCAGGGTCTGCTGAGGGTGGATCCTGCCCCTGGGAGAACTGGGACACCACGTGTTAACAGAATCACTGGATAATGGAATTCCAGAATCCCAGAGTGGTTTGGGTTGGGTGGGACCTCCAAGTTCATCCCAATTCCACCCCTGCCATGGGCAGGGATATCTCCCACTGTCCCAGGATGCTCCAAGCCCCAGTGTCCAGCCTGGCCTTGGGCACTGCCAGGGATCTGCTCTGGGCACCTGTGCCAGGGCCTGCCCACCCTCAGGGGAACAATTCCCTCCCAGAACTCCTGTGGTCAGTGCTATTGGATTGGGCAAATTCCCTGGCTCCCTGCTTCAGCCAGGAGTGTTCCAAGGAGCGAAGGATGAGGCTGAGAGCCACTGATGGCACCACCACAGGGATGTCCCCAGCATACCCGGCTGGCCCCGGGGTGGGCTCGCTGTGCCTCCAGTCCCCCAGGCTCTCACGGGGGCTGTCTGTGCTGGCACTGGTTTGTCCCTCATAGTCCAGAGTGATCCTGGTGAGGAGGAAAGAGCTGTCAGGAGCTCCAGCACCTGCATGTGACCCTGCCCACTGTGGGGGTAAGTGCAGGATCACTGTGACTGTCACAGCATCAGTGTCAGGGTGCTTTAGCTTGGGAGGGACCTTAAAACTCATCTGGTGCCACCCCTGCCATGGCAGGGACACCTCCCACTGTCCCAGGTGCTCCAAACCCCATCCAGCCTGGCCTTGGACATTCCAGGGATCCAGGGGCTGCTCTGGGCACCTGTGCCAGGGCCTGCCCACCCTGCCAGGAACAATTCCTGCCCCATATCCCATCTAACACTGGGAGCCATTCCCTGTGTCCTGTCCCTCCATTCCTTGTCCCCAGTCCCTCTCCAGCTCTCCTGGAGCCCCTTTGGGCCCTGGGAGGGGCTCTGAGCTCTCCCTGGAGCTTCTCCTCTCCAGGTGAGCAGTCCCAGCTCTCCCAGCCTGGCTCCAGAGGGGCTCCAGCCTTGGAGCAGCTCTGTGGCTCCTCTGGACTCTCTCCAGCAGCTCCACATCCTCCTGATGCTGAGCTGCAACAATTCCTGTGGGAGATCCCTGCAGTGCTCTGCTCCTTCCAGGGTGAAGGGTGGCACTGGCAGAGTCTGTACTGGCTCCTGAATTCCCTAAGCCAGGAAATGAGCATTTGGATGCCTTGGGACAGGCCAGGAAGGAGAGCTGGAGGTGTGTGAGGGGTGTCCTGGTGGCCCAGCTCCGTACCTGTCCCTGCGTGGCTCAGACTCGTTGCCACGTGGAATCTCTGGAGCTGGGACGCTGCTTCCTGCAGGATCAGAGCTCAACCTGCCAAGACATGAGAGCTTTACGTTCTGTGGAAGCACCCTGAGCACAGAATTCCTGTGGGATGGAGATGCAGCCCCTGGAGAATCTCCTGCCTCAAGGGGAAAAAATAAGAAAGTGCAATATCCCTGCATGGAAATGTTCCAGATAGAATCGTGGAATCACGGAATTGTTTAGGTTGGAAAAGCCCTTTAAGATCATCAAATGCAACCACCCAGCCCTAACCCAAGTCCTCAAATAACCCAAAGGGATGTGAAAAAAACCAGATGGAAAATCCAGGCCTCTTAAGAAACAGGGATGAAAGGAGGGACCCCAACCATGGCACCTTTAGTGCCTCCCCCAGAGCTCCCTGCACCAAATTCCCCACCAGGAAAAGCAGCCCCATTATTTCTCTTGCCTTCCTGCCGTGGTTTCCTCCCTCTGCAGGCAGGATGACATTCCCACATCCCTGTCCCTGCTGCCAGCAGTGTCCTGGGAGCACAGTTCAGACCTGGGGACAGGAACGCTCTGGTCACCCCCTGACTCCAAGATGCTCTCACTGACACACCTGGGAGGGAGCCCAGTTTCACCAAGAGCCTCAGCTCTTCCAATTCAGGTGGAAAATATGGACAAAAGAAAGGAAACCAGTCCATAAAGTCCTTCCATGTGCACACCCTGAGCGGGGAAGTTCAAAACCAGACTATGATGTCTAATGCCAAATTTTGTTGCTCTCCCTTTATTTATCTCTCCCTAGAGACCCAAATTTAAAGTCTAGGAAGCAGCTCCAGCTGGACAGGATTTGATGGCTTCAGCCAAGGAGGATATTTCCTCCCAGGTTTTCCTGTAAAACCATGGTAAAAGGGTCATCCAGCAGAAGCAGCACTAGAATCAGGCACAAAAATGTCTCAGGTTTCACTAGGGGAGGTTTAGATTGGATATTGGGAAAAAAATCTGCATGGAAAGGATTGTCAAGGTCTGGAAAGGTTCAGGAAATGTGTGGATGTGGCACTTGGGGACATGAATGGGTGCTGAACATGGTGATGGTGCTGGCTGACGCTTGGACTTGATCCCGAAGGTCTTTTCCAGCTTGTTCTATGGAAAGGAGAACCTGGGGGGATATTTATCAGCAGGGGATGAGATGCCCAAGGAATGACCCTCATCCCACAGGAGAAGCTGGGGGGAATATCCCATTCCTTACCCGGCCCTGCTGGGCTCAGTGGGATCCTTCAGCCTGGGGGGCTCTGGGGGGGCGTCATGGCCAGGAGCTCCTTGGCCCCTCTCACTGAGGATGGATGAGTCCAGGAGCCTAAACCAGAGAGCCAGGAGTGGGAAAATCCATGCTGGGATGGGCAGACACCCATTCCCTGGAGAGGAGCAGGAGCCAGTTTGGCCAGAGCCATTCCAAACATCCCAAATCTCCAGTCCCAAACCTCCCAGTCCCCCCAGTGCTTACCTTGTCTCATCCCAGTAGGGCTGGTGGTGGGATGGGCCCTCAGGATTCGTGGAGCTGCTCCTCTCCTCATAGCCCAGGACAGACCTGGAAAGCAACACCCATCACATCCCTAAAAAGTGGATCCTGGCACTGCTCTGCTTTTCTCCAGGACTCTCCATGTCCCTGTATCCAGCTGCTTCCAGCTCCGTGCTGCTGCTGCAGCATCCCTGGATTACCAGGGAATGAAAAGGGACTGCCTGAACCCCACGGAGAACACAAGAGGAGGAAAAACCTGTCTGGTCTCAAAGGAGATGGAGAGGGATACAACACAAAGCTCTTGGTTTATTTCAGTTTCAGTTGTCTCCATCCTTGGGATAAAAGCGGGATGAGGAGCCTCTTTCTGTGCCTGCCCATTCAGGTTCTCCTTAATCCTCAGGATTCTCCCTGCACCCATTAAATTCACCCTGCTCTTACCTTTTAAAGGAATATTCTGTGTCCTCGATGTGCACAGGGGTTCTCTCAGTGGGATGAAAAGGGATATCAGACTGCAAGGGTGACCTGGCAAAAAAACCCCAGGGAATTTAGAGCTTCCAAAAGTTGCCAGGGGATCTGTATGGAACAGCAATGCTGTACACATCTCCGTACAGGAATTTCCTATCCTGTCCCAGGATGGAGCACCTGGACAATGCACAACATGAATGACTTTGGAGAAGACATTCCCACATCCCCAGCAGCAGCTCCAGGCCGTGGCACCCTCCTCACCTCAGCTCAGGGGGCTGGATTCATTTCCTAGGATCCAGGAATCATGGAATGGGTTGGGTTGGACGGATCTTAAAACCCATCCAGTGCCACCCCTGCCATGGGCAGGGACACCTTCCACTATCTCAGGCTGCTCTGAGCCCCAGTGTCCAACCTGGCCCTGAAATCTGCTCACCTCAAGGCCTTTGTTGTGCCAAGGCATGGAAATGAATCCCAGAATAATGGACAAGGGAGGGAAGCAGCTCCAGGGAGCTCAGTGCTGCCAACAGCAGCAATTCCCCCCTGACCCATCACCTCTGGCAATGTCAGGGGACCAAAGGCTCTAAAACCGTGTGGGATGGAGGCACTAAAGGCAGTGCTGGAGCTGCTGGATCTGCTCCCAGAGCCCCTGAGGCTGGAAAACCCCTCTGGGATCATCAAATCCAAGCTGTGCCCGATGCCCACCTTGTCCCCAGCCCAGAGCTCTGGGTGCCACCTCCAGCCCTTCCTTGCACACCTCCAGGGATGGGCACTCCAACCCTCCCTGGGCAGCCCCTGCCAGGGCCTGAGAACCCTTTCCATGGGGAAATTCCTCCTGAATTCTGCTCCTCTGGGAAGGAGTTGTGTAACAGTGAATGGAAAGATGCCGTTCCTGCTGTTTACCCACGCAGGATTTTCCTTTCCCAGCTGCTTTGTTGCCCAGTTTGGATCCTTATCCCAGCTCTACTCTGGACAAGTTGTTTATTCCCAGCCCCAGCCCCCGTGCAGGGTCACACCTGGTGTCACCCAGGGAGGGCTCGGATGGACGGAGCAGCTTCTCTGGAGCATCCCCAGCTCTGTCCCAGGAAGCAGAGCTGCACCTGCGAGAGAAGGGGGTTGGTCCCAGCAGGAAGCTTAGCAAGAGGAGGACACCAAGGAGGAAGAACATCCACCACGAGGTTTTCCTGGCTCTGGTGGAACGGCTTTTCCTCCCTCCTGCTTAGCTCTGGGAATTTCCTGAAGGGCTGAGCCCCAAATCCAACCCGCTCGTCCTCGTGTGAGGAAAGCAGCTGGAAGATCCCAGGCCTTTGGAGTGGCTGGGTCAGACCCACGGGGCAGTCCCAGGTCAGGAGAAACACCCCCAGCCCTAAAATGAAGGAGAAAAAGGCAATTTTCCACTTACTCTGGTGGGTAAAACCCATTGTTGGCTTCTGTGTGCTCAGGAAATCTGGAAAAGAGAGACACAACTTTAGCCACGTCCTGCAGTCACTTTCCCCATGCAATTCACAGAGGAGAGAGCAGCTCTACAAAGCCTAGATGGAATCTGCTTTTCCTTCAGTAAATATCCATTCCAAGATTCCAGCCAGCTCCAGAACAGGGTTTTGTGGGTTGTGCAGTGCCCAGGAATCCCACAGTGGCTCTACCTTCCATTCGTGGCTCTGGGGGTTCCTTCATCCCTTGGGAACCTCTCAGGCTTTTCCTTCAGAACTTTGTCACTAGGAAAAGGAAAATTCCAGTGAAAATGGGACCTGTCAGCCTTTGTAAGGTATCACCCTGGAGAAATGTGCAGATATTTGTTTGGGGAACACGATGGGGTTAAATGTCTCCATCAGGATGGGCAGGGCTGCACTCCCCAGCCCGCTGGGGCAGGCTGCAGGTCACGGATCACGGAACCATGGACCACCAGAACCAGCAGCGGCCACCAAGGACCAGCAGAGCCCTTGGGACAGTTCTGGGGAAGGGCAGGGGAGGCAAAGGGAGCAGCAAAATCCAAAATGCAGGGAGGAGAATCCCAGAGGAGCGGGGGAAGAGAGGAGATCTCTGGCAGGCTGCAGCTCTGCCAGCAGATGCTGCTCTTGGAGTGCAGCCCAGGGCTGGCAGCAAGGAGCTGCTGTTCCCCAGAAAATCCTTGGTCCAGCAGCAACCCCAATTCCTTACCCATCCCCACGCTGGGACACCGTTCCCAAGGAGAATTTCCCATCCAGGGCCTGTCTGTGGTCACCATTCCTGCAGGAAAAACAGCAGGAGCGTGAGGGAGGGAGATGAGGAGCTGCAGAGAGTGGTGCTGCAAGGGAGCTACAAACAGGGCAGGAAGAGGGGAGGAAAAATCAAAGGGAAAACCATCAGCTGAGCCGATGGAAAGGGCTGCAGGTTTGGATTCACACTCCCAGCACAGAGCTGGGAAATGCTCAAACTGTGGGAGGCCCTCGAGTTCCATCTGGGGATGTTTCCCCCCAGATGCTTTTGCCCCTTGCCTGGAATTCCCTGTGTGGAGTTTGCTGTTCTGTGCTGCTCCTGGAGGATTTTGTGTCTCCAGGGGATGCCCCAGGCAGGGCTGGATTCCCCATCCTGCCCTCAGGGATCCTGAGGCTGCTGCAGGGCTCCACACCCACCTGACATCAGCAGAAGTGGAGATTTTCCCTGAGGTGTCACTCAGGGATGGGGATGTTTGGCTCCTGCTGCCTGGTTTGGGGCTGCAAGGGAAGAAAAAGGACAAAATTGTCATTCCTGGTTAAAGCAGCTCCAACTGCAGCAAGTCTGACCGGCACTGGAGTGTTCCTGATGGGAATGAAGAAAATGGGGATGAATCATCACCCTTCTCAATCCACTCCCTGGCAAAGTCATCTTCTCAGGAGCGAGTTTTAAATTCAAAGCACTGATTTTGCCAGGAATTTCCACTTTCTGCAGTGACACACCAGTAAAAGCAGCAGGACAAGGGCAGCTGTCCTTTTTGAGCTGTTTTTTGTGCTGTTTGCAGTGAGAACTATTCCACCTTTTTTATACTCCAGGCATGGATTCAGTCAAAAACACCGGAAAACAACTGGAAATTATTCCCTTTCTCCTGTTTGGTGTGAGAGGGTTCAGCTGGAAGAGCTTGGAGCACCCTGGGGTAGTGCAAGGTGGGACTGGACGGGCTTTAAGGTCCTTCCAACCCAAACCATCCCAAATTCTGCCTTTGGGATTTTTTCCTTTTGGGTTTTGAGTCCTTGTGTCGGGATATTGTCAGACACTGATTTCAGCCATGAAACCTTTATGTAGAGACATCTGAATTCAGGAAAGGTTTCCCATGGAAAGGTGGATTTGGTTCCTCCCCTTTCCCAGAGCGGTGCCCACAGAGGTCTCTGACTCCAGCCCAAGCTGTGCCACCCACCCTGGCTGTGCTGGAATTCTCACCTGGAGGGAGACGCTGCTGCCGCTGCCTTTGGCTCATCCCAGGTAGATCCAGGGCTGGTTTTTCTTAGCCCATTAGCACTGACAAAAAAAACCCCACAAAAACAATTATAAATTGTTTTTAATAAATTTTAATAAATTAATTTATAATTTAATAAATATATAATTTATTAATTATAAATTAATATCAAGAAATATAATATTTTAAAATTATTTATATTTTAGTAAATATTTTAATTTTTATCTTCGATTATTTATTCATTTATATAATAATAAATGATATAATATATACAACACATAACAATATATAATAATTTATTGTTGCTATAATTCATATTTCATTACTTTAATTATTAATATTATTAATAGTAATATTATTTACATTATAATATTACTATAAATAGTAATATTTACATTATTGATGCAATAATATTATTGTATTTATGTATTATTGTATTATTATTATTTTATTATTTATATATAGAATATATATAAACATAGATCAATAAACATAAATAAAATAATTAGAAACAAAAGAATTTAAAACAAAATAATTAAAACCAAAATAATTTAAAACAAAATAATTATAATTAAATTATTATAATATTAATAATAAATATTTATTAATTATTAATAAAAATTAATAAATTATTATAATAATGAAAAACAAAAACAAAAATTAAAAATTAAAAATAAAATAATTAAAAATAAGTAACAAAAATAAATAACAAAATAAATAACAAAATAAAATAAACTAAACTAAAATAAACTAAACTCAAATAAACTAAACTCAAATAAAATAAATTAAAATAAAATAAATTAAAATAAAATAAAATAAATTAAAACAAATTAAAATAAAATAATAAATTTAAATACAATAATAAATTTAAATAATAAAACATTAACCCAGGTGTCTTTTAGGAGCTTCTCCCATGGGAGCACAAATGCTGCTTTGTGCCCAGAGCTCCTGCGTTGCTGCCTGAGCAGTGTCCCCGTGCTCTGTGGCACTGCTGTCACTCACATCTGCCTTTCTGCTGGAACACTCGGGTTTAGTGACCGATTTTTCCCCGTTTATCCCAGGGGGAGCCGTTTCCATCCCCAGGGTTTCCCCTGCTCTGCAAACCCTGCAGGCCTGGCTGTGTTTGTGCAGCTGATAAATGCAGTTATCCCAGGGCTGGAATATCCATCCCACCTGCTGCTGTCCGGAGCAAAGCTGGATGGAGCCGGCACCGTCGGGCTCCTCCTCTGCTGTCCTTCCTCCTCTTCAATCTCAATCCTTTCCACAGGGAGAGAGAGACACGTGCCACATCATTTCCTCCGTTCCTGCAGCTCTCCAGGCAGTTTATCCCTGTTTTCCCTGTTTCCTGAGCAGGCTGTTCCTGCTGCTCCTGCTGAGCATCCCAAGGGGCAGAATGCAGCCAGGTCAGCGGGACTTTTCCAAGCAGCATCAGCTGAGTTCCTGGGTTCCAGAGGGAGCCCTGAGCACCTTTGTGCCCTGTCTGGGGAGCCTTCTCCTGGCAGGCTGGAGCAGCTTCCCAGCAAACAGGAGAGCTGGGACTGGATCTCCCCAGTTTCAGGTTGCCCAGAACCCAAAGCACCCTCAGGATTGCATTCCCAGCATTTCCAACATCGCTTCTCCCCAAAAACACCCAGCGGGATCCAGCCCCCAGCATTCCTTTTCCAAGGAATTGTTCCTCCTCTGCCGTGAAGCTCCCGGGATCTGCTGTCCCAGCCTGGTTCACACAGCCAGCCCCAGCAGGGCTCCCCAGCACCCACCTCTTGGCAATCAGGGCTGGGAATTCCTGAGTTGGGCTCCTGCGGAGGAAGGATTAAGGGGTAGTTAAAGGATCGGAGGGAAAGGCACTCCCTGGGCAGGGGCAGAACCTCCCAGGACCCCACCCCAGGTCCTGTCACCCCTCTGGGCAGAGCTGGCCCAGACCAGGGCGGGCACAGCTGGGCAAGCTCCCAGTGAAATAATCCAACAAAACCTCGGAGAGCAGCTGGAGGACTGAGGCTGAAAATGGGACTCTTGATTCCCTTAGGGAATTAGGGACTCCCATGGTTTACTGGAAATTTCATCCCCCTCGAGAGGGAATACTTGGAGGATCTCCCAGTTCTGCAGAAACCTGCAGATCCCATGGAATCATGGAATGATTCGGGCTGGAAGGGATCTTAAAGATCATCCAGCCTCACCCCCAGCCATGGCAGGGACACCTCCCACTGTCCCAGGTGCTCCAGCCCCAATGTCCAGCCTGGCCTGGGACATTCCAGGGATCCAGGGACAGCCCCAGCTGCTCTGGGCACCTGTGCCAGGGCCTGCCCACCCTGCCAGGGAACAATTCCTGCCCAAAATCCCATCCAGCCCTGTCCTCTGGCACTGGGAGCCATTTCCTGGGTCCTGTCCCTCCATCCCTTGTCCCCAGTCCCTCCTCAGCTCTCCTGGAGCCCCTTCAGGTCCTGGCAGGAGCTCTGAGCTCTCTCTGGATCCTCCTCCTCTCCAGGTGAGCAGTCCCAGCTCTCTCCTCACAGGGAAGGAGCTCCAGCCCTCGCAGTACCTTTGTGGCCTGTCCTTGGCTGCTGTGCTGGGGAGGTTCCCTTCCCCTCCAGCCCCCCTTCCCTGGCTGCTGCCCCATTCCCACCTCTGGAACTCACCCGTTGCTCTTCTTGGCGGCAGACAGGACGTAGGCGCGCTCCCGGCCGGCCGAGCGCCGCAGGACGCTGTTGGCAGCCTCAGTCCTGGAGGGGAGGGAGGCAGGAAGGGAAGGGGTCACATCCTGCTCATCCTGGCACTCCCGGCTGGCTGGAGCCTTGGATGAGCAAGGAATGAGACTGGGGCTAACCCTGGCAGGGCTCCTGCTCTCTGGGGAGCAGATTCCATGGAATCATGGAATGGCTCAGGTTGGAAAACACCTTTAAAACCATCTGGACCAACCATCAACCAGCACGACCACCGTGGTCACCACCGAGCCATGTCCTCAAGTGCCACAGGGTTTCCAGACACTTCCAGGGATGGGGACTCCACCACTGGAGCAGCTGTGCCAGGGCTGGACAACCCCTCGCAGAGCTGGACTGCTGCTCTACAGGATTCCACAGACAGAAGAATGGGGTGTGGCTCTGTGGCTGACACCCCCACGGAGTGTCCCACGGGAGAAGGGATCACTCCCAGGGATCCAGGACCTGCCCACCCTGCCAGGGAACAATTCCTGCCCAGTGTCCCATCCAGCCCTGCCCTCTGGCCATTCCCTGTGCCCTGTCCCTCCATCCCTTATCCAAAGCCCCTCTCCAGCCCTTGAGTGGTTGGACCCTGGGGACAGTGACCAAGTTTTCCTTTGTCCAGCTCTTGTGGCTGAGGAAAAGAGTCCTCAGAAACTCCATCAAAGGCTGCAGCCAGAGAGACCAGACCTGTTCCCATCCCTGTCCTGTGCCCCTGGATCCCTGTAAGTGTCCCAGGCCAGGCTGGGCAGGCCTTGGAGCAGCCTGGGACAGCAGGAATTGTCCCTGTCCATGGGACACGAGGAGTTTTGGGTGGTCTCTTCCACCCAAACCATTCCAGGATGATTCTCTGAGCCTATTCCCGCCTGGAGCAGGACAGCCCTGCTGGGAGAGCAGGGGGAGCTGGGTTCCCTGCTGGCTGTGTGTGCACATTCCCGTTTCCCAGGGCATCCCACGGGTTCCCTGCCCGCTGCCGGGTTAATTGGGCCGCGCTGTCAGGCCGCATCTCGTCAGGCGCTGAATCCCGCTCTGTTGGGAGCGCGGTGGCCCGTGCTTCCTGGAGAAACCCTGGCTCCTCTTGGATCTCACCCAGCCCTGCTCCACACCCGCATCCATGGATGGAGCAGAGCTTGTCACTGTCCCTGCAGGCGCCTCCAGGCCTCACCTCTTCTTGTGCTCGTCCGGGGAAAAAGGCGCGTCCTCCTCGTCCGCATCCATGGATTTCTGCCGGACGTTGTACGGAGCTCTGGGATGGGGAGGGAAGGGAGAGCCAGGTCAGGGAATCGCTGCTGGGCCTGGGGCAGAGGCTGCAGGAGCCAGAGGTGAATCCAAGGGATCGGTTCAGACCCTGGAAGACGCCTGTACTTTCCACAGGGGTACATGTTTCCCTGCAAGAGTTTTTCCCTTAGTCCAGAGGTCCCAAGCCCATTTTGGATCAGAGCCACGAGAAGCTGGGCAGGAAATGCCCACAGTGCTGCTCTGCCACGGGCATCCCCCTTTCTCCAGGCTTCAGGAACACTCCAAACCTGCAGAATTCCAGGCTGCTCCCTCCACTCCTTCCTGCTGCTAAAATCCCCTCACACCAAGGTCGGTGCCAGCTCAAGGGGCTCCTCCTGGCCCACGGAGACCCGGGAACTATCACCCTGAAACTGGAGCCTTCTGATTGTTGAGGACATTGTTTATTTTCTTTGTTATTTTCCTTTTTGATTGTTTAAAATATTCTTCATTTTCTCTGTTCATTTTTCTTTCTTTAAAGAAGAAAAGGTGAGATATCTCCCTGAAAACCAAACCTTCTGATAATGTTTTCATAGCTTTAGTTCCTTTTCCATGAAAGCTCTATAAACATAAGTTGTTTATCACATTTCTTCTAAGAAACATCTTTTGATGGATGCTCCACATGAGCAGTGTGATTGGGAAGGTGGTAACTTAATTATCCAACCCCTGGTCATTGTTGAGAACCTATAAATACTGGAGTCAGAAAAATAAAGTTCTTTTTGTGTCACACCACTGAGACGTGTTGGGGTGAATCATTCTGTGTCCTTTAGGGAGAGGGAACCCCTGGAATTCCCAGTGGAAGCTCCCAGGGTGTTCCCAGGGCTCGCCCTGAGCAGGGACAGCAGGAGCTGCTCCCTTTGCACACTCACAGTTTCTTGTAGTCCTCCGTGGTCATCCTGTAGCCCGAGGGG
The DNA here is from genome assembly GCF_971803275.1 of Cyanistes caeruleus. NCBI lineage: Eukaryota > Metazoa > Chordata > Aves > Passeriformes > Paridae > Cyanistes > Cyanistes caeruleus. The sequence goes on from NC_141714.1 coordinate 1,642,096, forward strand.
GAGCGGCTCTGGCCCTTCAGGGCAGTGCTGGGGGGACACAAACCACACCTGGGAATGTGACCTGACCTTCCCTTCCCTTCTCCCTCCCCAGGGCAGCTCTGCAGGAAGGGGGAAACCAGAGACACCCCAGATCTGACCTGTGAGAATCAAATGTGAGCGCCTCGCACAGGACGGGTTAAAAAACCCTCCAAAAATCCCATCAAAACCAAGCAAAATTCCAGCTTGCATTTTCCCCCCTGCTCTGAACCAGTTCCCAAATTAGCCCCAAGCCCGTGAGCTCTCCCAGAGCCGGCTGTGCTGAGGAAAACGGAGTTTGACACCCACTCTTTTCACCTGAAATGCACAGCCAGACCTTCCAGCATTTTGTGGGGATTTGGGAGAGCTCTGGAAACCCAGGAGCACCAGCAGAGCAAGGGGATGGCTGGAAATGAGAGCTGAAAATCTCCTTTTCATGAAGGGGGAGAAGGCAGGGGGGCACTCTCGTACTTTTTCTGTGCTTGGCTGGAAGGTGAAGAATCCGGCACGGATGAGCTCTTGTCGATGGTCCTGGTGAAAACCCCCCTGGGGAGGGAAGGGACACCTTGAGATTTTGGCTGGGAAAAGTTTGGAGCCAAGCTCAAAGTAGCAGGACTGGCTGGAATATTGGCTAAATGTTGGCTGGGATGGTCCCAGCTCACAGAACCCAGGAGGGAACATTTTCACTCCCTCGTTTTGTGTTTTTGTTCCTGATCCAGTTCTCCTCCCCCTGCAGCCCAGGTCGCTCCCATTCCAAACCCACCTGATGAGGTATCCGGGCTGGGCCTTGGGGACAGAGCACCTGTGCAAAGGACAGACAGCAGGGAGTTAAAAACACGGGGAAACAACAGCAGCAGCACCAAAACCTTCGGGATTGAGGGGAAAATCCTCATGGATGTCAAAGCAAAACTCCAGCTAAGCAGGCCTGCAGGGGTCCCACAGCTGGACTGAGCCTGGAGAGATGTTTTAAAATTAATCATCATCACAACAGGCTCTAGAAAGGATTTTTTTAATAGGGAAAGTGAAATTTAGAGCCAGCCAATTAATATTAGCAATAATAATAATAATAATAATAATAATAATAATAACAACAATAATGATAACAATAATAATAACAATAATTTAAAATAAAATTGACTAAAACAAAACCAGTAAAATATTTTAATTATTGCTTAAATATTAAATTAAATTATATACTTCTTTGTATATAATATATAAATATTATAAAAAATTAACTTCTATAAATATATGTGCTACATAGCTATACTAAATATGAATGATTTAATTTATTTTCATTTTATAGATAATAATATAAATAAATAATTTATTTATTTAATAAATATTTCATTTATAAATATTTATTTAATTAATATAAATATATATAAATATATAAAAATATATTTTTTATTTTAGATTTTAAAATTTTAATTTAATTAATTTAAAATATTTTTAATTTTTAATTATTATTTTATGTAAAAATATATATTTATCAATCAATTTATTTAATTAATATTAAAGCACAGTCGGGCTCCTCCTCTGCTGTCCTTCCTCCTATCTCAATCTTTCCTATAAACACATATTTATCAATCAATTTCCTATAAATATGTATTCATCAATCAATCAATTTATTTAATGTTTTAAATTTAAGATATAGAAGTACATAAAGGTAATTAGGAGTTTATGGTATAAGAAGCAGCTCTGTGTGTCATTGTATGATTGGTTAAGGATGCACTGCGGGGGAGATGTGTAAAGCAAAATATTTAGTTATTGGTGTGGAAGTTGAAATATTCTTTTGTGGCCTTAGTTTATTGGTTTAATAACCTTTAAAGAACCTTGTGACCCAGAGTCTTGTGAGACTGACTAAGAACATCTGGTGAATGAGGTGAGGATGAACTCATTCCTTCAGGAGACCACAAAAGAAGAATAAATCACGTTTTGAAACGTCTTCCAGCGGTCCCATCTCTCATGAAACCCCGATTCCCTGGTGCTCTGAAGCCCTGGGGAGCTGAGGGGCTGCTCCAGCACAGCACTGATGTCCCTCCCCAGCCCCAGGGCCTTGAACGATCCTCTCTGCGAAGGAAAGCCATCCCTCCATCCCTCTGCACCTCTGGGGAACCAACCCAGCCCCTCCCCAAGGCGAGGGGGGCACAGGGAGAGCCTCCCAACCCCGGGAACAGCAGGAAGGAGAGGGATGGGCCCCAGGAATTACCTGTCCTGCTGGGGAGCTGCAGCTTTGGGGGCTGTGGATCCACCACCAGCCTGTCCAGACCTGAGGGAACAGGAAACACAAAAAGGGGCTCAACTGATTGCTGGATGTGGCCACGATGGGTTTGGAGAGAGCAGGAATTAAAGGGGGATTTGGGATTGGGTTTGTTCCCCAGGAAAGAGGAGCTGGAGCAGGCTGGTGTTCCCTGGCACTGTGAGACATCCAGGGAAATGTTTGGTCTCCTGCCTCTTCCATCCTAAACTCCCTCCATCCGGTGCCTAAACTCCCTCCATCCTGCCCTGAGTTTGTCACTCCGAGGTGCTGAAGCTCAATCTGGCTTCACAAAACTCTGGAGCTCTCCTGAGGTTCCCAATCCATCCACGCTGCAGAATTCCAGCTCCAGCAGAAGACATTTGTCCGAGCTTCTCCCCACCCTGCATCCATCAGGAACAAAGAGGAGCAGCAATTCCTTTGGCAGTGCCCCTGCCTGGCACCACGGGGACCCCAGAACTTGTCCCAGCACATCCTGTGCAGCTGGAGGCGTCTGGAGAACCCGGAGCTCCGGGAGCACAGGGTGGGATCAGTGATCCTGATGGGATTCTCCTCCAGCTCAGGGAGTGCTGGTGAGGGAAGGAGAAGGAAATGTTCTTACAGGGGGCTGCTCTTCTCCTCGTCTGAGTCAGAGTTGTGGTGCTGGATCCAGCTCTTGTCCCCCCGCAGGGTGGTGCGAACCTTCATCTGCCGGATGATCCTGCGGCGATCCTCGTCCGAGGGCGGGATCAGCCCTCCTGGGGGAACAGGAGAGGGAGGGAAGGACTCCCAGCGTCCTTGGGAAGATGGGATCCATCCCTCTCTGTCAGATCCCAGCGCTGGGTGACGCTTCCAGCGGCTCCAATGGAAGCTGGAGACCATCCAGAGCTCGGGATCTGCATCCTGCTGGATCACAGGGTCACGCAGAGCTCCCACGCCTGTCCCAGCAGGGACACCCCAGCAGCTCCAGCTGGCCAGAGGAGACTGAGGAAAACCAGGAGAGGAAGGAATTACCTTTGGCAACACCCAGGGACATCATGGTCTCGGCAGCACCTTCCCCTGCAGCCAAAAAGCCCCTGGAAGAAATGGAAAAGGGAATAAGCAAAACATCAGTTGTGCCATGAAAGCAATTCCAGGCAATTTAATATGGAAAAGGGAGCTGGAGCCTTGTTTGGATGTCAATGTCCCGGGGCTCTGGGGCAGAGCCCAGCCCAGCACGCTCTGTGGGGTCCCTGCCTCGGCTCTTTCCGTGCCCTGGAGTCTGAAAGTGGCTCCAGCACCACAAACTCCTCTCCCATCCCTGGCAGGGAGCGATCCCATGGATCATAGTTGATCCCGTGGATCACAGCTGGACGAGGGAACACCTCCAGCTGCACCCAAGACCGTGGCCCTGAGGAGGTGACCTGTCCCTGCCCACCCATCCCTTCCCCAAGGGGTGCAGGCACAGCCACACCAACTCCTCCCCCAGAAATTCTTCCAGTGCCTGAAATCAGCAGCCCCTCAGTCGGGAAGGATCCTGCTTTCCATGGAAAGCACTCACCCAGCTCTGATTACCCCACAGGACATGAAACACTTGCTGTTTTTCCCAAGTCGATGGCAGCTCCCCTGCCCTGCCAACCACCCTCCTCTCTGAAGGCTCAGCTGGGATTTGGGGGTGTTAATAACAAGTTTCCAGCATTTGTAGGACACTCAGGGTAAAGCCCCTTCGTGCCTCGCAGCACCTCGCTCTCCTTGTGCTTCAGGACGAGCTGGATCCCAGCCCTGAGGACTCAAAGGAATGCCCTGGGAGGAGGCAGAGCCGCTCAGATCCCATAAATCCACCTTTCCTGGGAGCACCACGGGTGCCTTTAGACTCCTGAGCTGTCCATGCAGCCACTGAGAACAGGTCCCAGGTCCCTGGGGTGGGATGTCCCAAGCTCCACACTCACTTTTCCACGCTGATCCCTGTCTCAGCTGGACCCTTTTGGGATGGGAACCCCCAGGTCCCGCTGCTGCCTTCCCTGTCCGTGCAAGGCCTTGGTGGCACTGGATGACCTTGAAGGTCCCTTCCAGCCTTGATGGCTCTGGGATTCCTGGATGAGGAATTCCTCACACAAAGGGCACCCACAGACACCAAGCTGGGCCCTCACCAGGGTCATTTCCCTCAGCCCAAAGCCCACGTGGCATCGCTTGTGTGCCCAGCTCCGACGTGATCCAGGTCCTGTGGTGATCCGGGTCCCACCCGAGGTGATCCAGCAGCGGCTCCAGGCTCTGCTCCCCCAGCTGAGCCCACCCTGGAGCCCCCAAGGATCTGTGCCGTGCTCCCCTGCCCCAGGCACCAGCACAGAGCTCCTCTCCCCCGGGAGCTGGGCACCAAGGGAGGCTCAGCCCGTGACCCGAAGGCCCGCGGCTGCAAACAGCACCCAGGGCAGTCACGCGGAAAAATCTCCTGCTTTGAGGGTAATTAATGCCTGCTCTGACCTTCACCAGCCTCCAATTAAAATGTATTTAAAGCTTGCAAAAGGTTTGAAGCTCCTTCCTGTGAGCCTCCTCAACCTGCTGGGATTTTGGCCTCCAGGCCTCTCTTCCGCTTGTGGAAAGTGGGAATCAGCAGGTCCAGCCCGGATTTTGGAAGCCCACGGGCAGGAGAGCAGGGGGAGAAGGCTTCTCCTTCTTCCTTCGGCAGATCCAGAGCCGGCACTGCCTCCTGGGAGGGCACAGCCTCGAATTGCTCTGCACCAGCCATGGCACACAATGCAAACCTTGTCCTGCTGTGCCCTGGTGGCACCTGACACCTGATCTGCTGGGAAGGGACAGCGCCGAGCTGGAAGGAACCCTGCCAGATCCACGTTAACCCCGCCAGATCCACGTTAACCCCGCCAGATCCACGTTAACCCCGCCAGATCCACGTTAAATCCCGCCAGATCCACGTTAAATCCCGCCAGATCCACATTAAATCCCGCCAGATCCACGTTAAATCCTGCCAGATCCACGTTAACCCCACCAGATCCACGTTAAATCCCGCCAGATCCACGTTAACCCCGCCAGATCCACGTTAACCCCGCCAGATCCACGTTAACCCCGCCAGATCCACGTTAAATCCCGCCAGATCCACGTTAAATCCCGCCAGATCCACGTTAACCCCGCCAGATCCACGTTAAATCCCGCCAGATCCACGTTAAATCCCGCCAGATCCACGTTAACCCCGCCAGATCCACGTTAAATCCCGCCAGATCCACATTAAATCCCGCCAGATCCACATTAAATCCCGCCAGATCCACGTTAACCCCGCCAGATCCACGTTAAATCCCGCCAGATCCACGTTAACCCCGCCAGATCCACATTAAATCCCGCCAGATCCACGTTAACCCCGCCAGATCCACGTTAACCCCGCCAGATCCACGTTAACCCCGCCAGATCCACATCAAACCCCACCAGATTGATGTTCCAGGATGGGAACTCCTCTCCCTGCACTTGGGGGAAAAGCTGGAATTCCACCTCAGGCTCCAGGCTGGGAACTCACAAACTGCACCTGAGGATCTCATCCCACCTCCCGCACCCACGGGCTCCGTGTTTGGAGGGGAAGGTTCTGAGGGAACCTCTGAAAGTCCAGACCCAGCCCTGGCACAGGTGCCCAGAGCAGCTGGGGCTGCCCCTGGATCCCTGGCAGTGCCCAAGGCCAGGCTGGATGGGGTTTGGAGCAGCCTGGGACAGTGGGAGGTGTCCCTGCCATGGCTGGGGTGGCTCTGGATGTGCTTTAAGGCTCTCCCAACCCAAACCAGTCTGGGTTTCCATGATTTTAGACAACCTCAGCTGCTCTGAGGTACCAGTTTTTTATTCCTGCCTTTCCTTTTTCCATGCAGGACTGTTTAACGCCGATGCTGTTCCATAAACACTGGGGATATTTAAGAAGCACCAGGAGATTTCTAAAGTCAAGCTATGAACAATCAGGAATTCAATAATTGAAACAGTCCAGGCAACCTTAAATCAAACCTTGAATCAAACCTTGAATCAAACCTTGAATCTTCTGGCCTTGTGCAACACAACAGCTCATGCCTGCCTGGTCCGTGAGCCAGAAGCACTCACAATCCCAGAATCTCTGAGGCTGGAAAAGTGCTCTGGGATCATCAAATTCCAGCAGTGTCCAATCCCCACCTTGTCCCCATCCCAGAGCTCTGAGTGCCACCTCCAGGGATGGGGACTCCATCCCTCCCTGGGCAGCCCCTGCCATGGGGAAATTCCTGTCCATCCTGAAGCTCTGTCCTGACCCCACCGGAGGCAGCAGCAGGAGCTCTGAGGAGCCTCATCCCAGCACCACATTCCCTTGGGATCTCCCCTCCATCACCTCAGGACAGTGGAGGTCTCTTTTTCCCTCATCCAGGGATGAAAACCTGGAGTGGGGAATCCTGCCCAGACCTCACCAACAGGAGCAACACAGACACCTTCCAAACAAAGCTGAAAATGCACAATCAGAATTTCCTTTCCTTCACTCACAGCCACGCATCCCACCAAAAAACAAATAAAAAAATTGAAAGAATCCAATTCAAAGAAGCCAGGAAAGTGTGGCACAAACTCCCTGAGAGCAGCAGCCAGCCCTGCCCATCCCCAGGGATCATCCCAGAGCTCCCAGCAGGATCACCCCCAGCACAAAACCTCACCCCTGCCAACAATTCCCTGCTCATTTTCGCCATCCTGGGCGCGAAGTTGCATTGCTCTAATTACATGGAATTAATTCCTAATTGCTCAGCTAATTTCTGGGTTTGAAAGGAAGGATGTGCAGGACGTTCACCACACCCACACACCGCTGACCTTGAGCCTTGATGTCCAGAGATGAAAGGAAAAAGGAAGGAAAAATGGGTTTTGTGTCTAAGGTGGAGCTTTGTGTTCGTGCCACTGACCCACAGACAGAGCAGGACAAAAGCTCCTTGAAGCCTCATCACGTCACAGACACAACACAAGGTTTTGCCAAGAAAACACAAATTTTTTTGGTAAAAAAATGCCAAAATCTGCCACTCGTGGAAATTGGGGCTTCCATTTAAGCCCTGGTAACTTTCTTTGGGGAGAAATACACTGGATGGCTGGCTGGATGAATAAAATAAGCCGAGTTTCTAATAAAACAAATAAAACATCCCAAACAAAAGCTCCTGGTGAGGCTGGGAGGCAAGGACATCCCTGCTCCCCAACCTGCCCGGGTGAGCCCAGCTCATCCCCCGGCCTGGGCTCTGTCCTGGAGCAGGGGCTGGGACAGGGAATGACATTCCCGGGATGAAGCAAGGACACAGGGAGGTGCTCTCTCCTCTGTGCCAGCTCTGCCACTCCTTCGCAGGGTGCTGATTTCACAGCGATTCAGGGAGAAACAAAACAAGGCAGAGCAGCAGAGAGGGAGAAATCTCTGCGTCCCACAGGAGGGAGGGAGGGAGGGGCTGGAGAGGCAGAAAGAGCCGGAGCTGCCCCAAAACTCTCTCCAGAGGCTGTCAGGGGGCACAGGCTGGGATTTTCCCGGCTCTCTGCCCACACCCACCCCTGTCCCAGGCAGGTGACACTGCCGTGCCCCCCGAACCCGGCCGGGAAAGGCTTTTGGGAGGATGCAGAGAGGGGAGCTGAGCCCAGACAGGTGCGACAGAGCCCCAGAGCCGAACCCCAGCCGAGTTCTGCGGGGAGCCCATCCCTGCAGAGCTCACAGCCCCGCTTGGAGCCCCCAGCAACGGGGGGATTCATGGCGTGTCCCCCACAGGACAGCACAGCCCTGCTCTTCCTCAGCCTCCTCTTCCTCACCCTCCTCTTCGTCACCCTCCTCTTCCTCAGCCTCCTCTTCCTCAGCCTCCTGGCAGGTGAAACAAGAGGATTTATGGCGTGTCCCCCACAGTACAGCACAGCCCTCCTCCTCTTCCTCAGCCTCCTCCTCCTCCTCTTCCTCAGCCCTTCTCGTCTTCCTCAGCCTCCTCTTCCTCACCCTCCTGGCAGGTGAAGAAGGATTTTTGGCGTGTCCCCTACAGGGATGCGCAGCCTTCCTGCTTCTCACCCTCCTCTTCCTCAGCAGGTGAAACAAGAAGATTCATGGCGTGTCCTTCACAGGACAGCGCAGCCCTCCTCCTCTTCCTCCCCCTCCTGCTCCTCCTCCTCGCCCTCCCGGCAGGTGAAGGGGGGGTCCCGGCCGTACCTGCGCGTTTCCCCAGCTGCGGCTCCCGACGTGGATCTGTCCGGCCAGCGGCTGTGACACACCTGAGCCGCACACCTGAGCCCGCACAGCCGAGCCCGCACAGCTGAGCCCGCACACCTGAGCCCGCACAGCCGAGCCCGCACACCTGAGCCCTTCCCTGCCGAGAGGGCCGGCCCCGGGAGGCCAAGCCTTGTTTTGAGGAGGAGACTTTGGGTGTGTTTTGCCCTTCAGGGGAATCAAACAGGTTTCTCCATTCGGCGGCACGGGCTCCCCTCCCTGTAGGCTTCTCCTCTGCATTCCTGGCATTCTCCAGCGGCTGCCGCTGGCACAGCCCGGAGCAGCCCCCATCCCTCAGCCCCAATTCCTCCCGGTGCTGCTCGGGTACCGCTTCGGGGCGGTGGAACCCCGGGAGCATCCTGGAGCGGGGCTGTAATTAGCCCTGGACAGTGATTGTGTGCTCGGAGCTCATTAACGGGGCTCCCAGGTGCGATAATCGCAGGGGGAAATTGCCGCTCGTCCTCACTTGATTTCCCTTTCTAATTGCTCTGGTCACCGCTCGGGCCCGAGGGGCAGCTGTGGGGACAGCGTGGCACAGCCAGGGCCGGGGACACGCTCTGTGCCCGTCCCTAAAGCCTGGCCCAGAGTTTAGGGCTGTCCTGGAGCCAGGGCTTCAGCCTGGCACTGCCCTGGGCTGGGAAGAGCCAGAGAATCCCAGGATGGTTTGGCCTGGGAGGGACCTTGAAGCCCATCCAGAGCCACCCCAGCCATGGCAGGGACACCTCCCACTGTCCCAGGCTGCTCCAAACCCCATCCAGCCTGGCCTTGGGCACTGCCAGGGATCCAGGGGCAGCCCCAGCTGCTCTGGGCACCTGTGCCAGGGAACAATTCCTGCCCCATATGCCATCTAACACTGGGGAAGCCATTCCCTGTGTCCTGTCCCTCCATCCCTTGTCCCCAGTCCCTCTCCAGCTCTCCTGGAGCCCCTTCAGGCCCTGCAAGGGGCTCTGAGCTCTCCATGGATCCTTCTCCTCTCCAGGTGAACATTCCCAGCTCTCCCAGCCTGCCTCCAGAGGGGCTCCAGGGCCTCCTCCAGCCCTGGGGGTGATGAAGTCCCCACCGAGCACCCAGCAGGGTCCCCTGTCCCCTGCTGCACAATTCCAGCAGATTCCAGAATGCCAAACCTGTAGCAGCTGGAAAGGAAAGCTCCTGCTGTGTCCCTTGGGATCTGCTGTGGGATGATGGGCAAATATCCCATGGATCCCATCCCATCCCATCCCATGGATCCCATCCCATGGATCGAATCCCATCCCATCCCATCCCATCCCATCCCATCCCATCCCATCCCATCCCATCCCATCCCATCCCATCCCATCCCATCCCATCCCATCCCATGGATCCCATCCCATCCCATCCCATCCCATCCCATCCCATCCCATCCCATCCCATCCCATGGATCCCATCCCATCCCATGGATCCCATCCCATCCCATCCCATGGATCCCATCCCATGGATCCCATCCCATCCCATCCCATCCCATGGATCCCATCCCATCCCAGCCCCTCCCATCCCACTGGGATGTGCTGGAACAGGGCCGATAACCCAGCCCTGGCTCCCAGCAGCACAGCCAGGATGACATCAGGGATTTTTACTCCAGCCCCAAATCTTCCTCTCCCATCTCCTGAGCCGGGCTCAGCTGAGCTTGGCTTTGTGGCTGCCGCTGATCCCGGCTGGATAAGCCGGGCTCTTCCCAGAGCCGCGCCCTGAGCTCTGGGGTGCCCAGCTCAGGGAAATGGGAGCTGTTTGAAGGCAGCTGGAAAAGCACAGCCCAGACCCTTCCCGGGAGAGCATCCTCTGCTCCGGGGCTCCAGCTGACAGGGCAGCTTTATTTTCGGCAAGCCCTGAGTCACGCCAGGGTTTGCTGAAGGTTTGTCCGGGTTCTTCCCTGAAATAACAGTGAGTAAGAACCCGGCCTGGCCAGCCCTGCAGGAACAGGAGGTCCCAAAGCACGGCAGGGACACGCAGGGCTCTGGCTTTTCCCGCTGGAAACACGCAGTTCCACACTGAATGCTCAAAAACTGGGCAAAAAAACCCCCCAAACAAATAAAAAATGGTGTTTGTTGTGAACAGCTCGATATCAGACTGAGAGGGATGGATGAGGAGCTCCCAAAGCAGCACCCCAGGAGGACACTGCTGGTTGAGGAGATGCATTCCCACAGTGAGGACAGCAGGAAAGGGATTGGGATTCTGCCCCAGCACGGGAAGGACCTGGAGCTGCTGGAGAGAGCCCAGAGGGTGAGCAGAGGGATGGAGCAGCTCTGCTGGGAGAGCTGGGAGTGCTCAGCTGGAGAGGAGAAGCTTTGGGGTGACCTCAGGGTGGCCTTGGGGGGCCTGAAGGAGCTGAGAGCTTCACCAGAGGCTCGGGATGGACTCTGGTCTCTGGCAGGGAGCTGTTCACAGGTGCAGCGTGCTCTGGGACATCAATCCTGGTCCCACCTGGAGCCCTGCCCACCTCTGGAGGAAACCTGAGTGTGCTGAAGTCAACAACACCAAAAGCTCTTCATACTCATCTGACCTGAGCAGAACCCTAGAGGGGAATTTTTCCATTTTCCCACTGAATCTGGTTAAAACCGAGAGGGTCTGGCTGGAAGCCCCACCCTGCAGGCCTGGCCCGCTCCTCAGCCACGAGCCAAGGCTCAGGTGAAGCTGTGCCTGAGCCCAGCCCAGAGCAGGAGCAGGGTCCTGTCCTCCATCCCAGCTCACAGCTTCTCCAGGGACACACACAGCACATGGGAGAGCAGGAATAAGAGCCTTTCCCCCCAGCTCCAGTTAAATTATTATTGTTATAAAGTAAACTTCAGCCTGGAATAGCTGACTTTAGCAGGAAATGGGTTTTCATGGGATCTCCTCTCCAAGGAGAGCACAAAGTCCCCTTTCTCCTGAAGATGTCCCACGGCTGGCAGGGGTTAATCCTCGCTCTGCCACCTCTAGAGCAGCTGGGTGCTGACAGCTGTAACCCCAGAGCTCAGGAACAGGAACCTGCTGCTCCCTGGAAATCCAGGCAGCCGATATTTTGGGAAGGGGGTTCTACCAAACCATTCCCGTGGCAACGGTGCCTCCTGCCCAGGGACAGCCTCACAGCCCAGCCTGTGTCCGAGCAGCCACTGCACCATTTTTGGGATTTCCTGGTTGTGAGGAAGCCACGGAGCCCCCTGAAGAGCCCAGAGCTGGAACCTTTGCTGCTTCCCCGATACCACTCTCCGCAGCCCCTCCCTGCTGCTGGAGGGGGAGGGCAGGTGAGTAACCCTGCAGTCCTGTGGGCTTGGCACAGGTGCCACCGAGCCCAGCGGAGCCCCAGCGCAGCCAGGATGAGTCGCAGGCTGTAAAACCACTACACCCTTTTGTTGCAGGGGAATCAAACTGGTTTTTCACGAGGCGTCGTTCCAGCGCCCTGCCAGAACGCCAGGCCTCACCTTCCTCATGGCGTTGTGTATCCCAAAGTATTCCCTGCTGGAATGCAGCAATCTCCCCGCGCTCAGGGACACGCCTGCACGCTGCTGGGGCTCAGCACTGACACAAAGTGGTGCTGTCAGCAGAGCCAGGTGTGAAAAATGAGGTTCACATAATTTTTACAGAATTTAAAAGTTTAATAAAAAAAAACAATTAGGAGAAAAAATAAAGTAAAATATACAGATAGGGCCAGGTGTCTCTGCATTCAGCCAAGAGAGCACACCTTACTAACAAAGGATTGTCCCTTAAAAACAGAACCCTACTACATATCCATAAATTCTCATCCATATTCATACATTCTTCTGAGGATCTTTGGTGTTCTTCTGTTTAGTTTTCTCTTGCCCCCTTCCCAATAGATCAATCTTCTTGGCACCATCGAGATTTACATTATCTGATACCAGAAATGCAATAAATTCCTCCCCCCAGAGCTCTGGTCACTGCTGTCTTCATCTGGATAAGATAGTTTACAAAAGGAAAAAAAAGATCTCCAGCTATCTTTTTCACACTTTGGGTTATACAGACAAAAGTAGTTTTTGTTTTAATGCTATGTCATAGCTTAACATATATGTATTATACTACTATTTCTAAGTTTCATCAATAACAGAAATAAAGAAAACTATATTACTACAACAAAAATTTCCATTCTTACACACATAACATTCATTTTAATATTTGCGAAAAGCCAACGATACAAAATGTATCTATAACACAGGGCACAGGCAGAGCTGTGGCAGCGCCACCACAACGCCCCAAACGCGCTCTGATTTATCCTGAGCGGCTCAGCCAGCTCCCTGCAGGCTCTGGGGCAAACAAGCTGCTCTTCCCCCTGCCCTGACAGGGCCTGGCTTGCACCACTCACCCCCCTGTGGGCCTGGCACCAGCCCGGGGCTTGCACAAGCGGCGAAACTCGGAATCCATCCTGCTGGGAGCTGTGGGAGCGCCCTGCTGCTCCCTGCCCTCTGCACACAGGCCTTCACTCTCAGCTCCGTGTTTTCCACATTCTGCCCAGCCCAGGTGTGCAGTTTGGAGTCTCACATTCAGTGTCAGGGAGCTCTCTGCACAGAACAGGCAGACAAAACTATTTATTTTCTAGATTGACACCAAGGACAATCGTTACAAGTTTCAGGCCCAAGAGCAGAAACAACTCTGGGCTGAGGAGAGAAACGAGAAGGATGGGACTTCAAAACCTGAAACTGTGACTGGACAAATAACCCTGATATGCAGATGGACCAAAACTTATAAAAATGTGAGCCCTGGTGAGCAGTTGTCCATTTGGTGACCATTTTTTTGTCCATCTTGGGTGCAGCCCTGGCCAGGCTCTTGTGCTGCCCAAGGTGTGCCCTTTAGGGCCTTTCAGTAAATCCCTGCTTTATTCTGAACCCTGTCCAGCCTCTGTTCTGGGTCAGCCTTCTCCAGGCATCGGCACACTGGGGTAACAGGATGTTTAAAGGATAAAAAACACCCCTTCCACAGCTTCCCAAAATGCTGAGCTCCAGCCCTGCAGGATCCCTGGCTCTGCAGATCCCCCAGGATACAGGGTACAAACACCACACTGCTCCCACACCTCACTGAACCAAAATTTGGCTTGGAAGGGACCTTCAGGCCCATCCTGTGGGCAGGAACAGCTCCCAGTATCCCAGATTGCTCCCAGCCCTGTCCAGCCTGGCCTGGGACACCTCCTGCACACCCCTGCAGTGCCCTCCGTGCCTTTTTGCTCTCTGGACACGCAGGGTCATTTCTCACCTGCTTTTATCCCTTTTTCCTCTTACCCATTTCCACCCTTTTTCCTGTCTGGAGGTGTGTCTGGGCCAGGGCTTCCCCCACATTCCGAGGGCAAGACCGAAGGGAATTCCTTGCACAACCCTCCGGAGCGAGTTCCCTTTGCAATCTCTCTAAGAAGGGGAATGGAGGTTTTGGTTACCTCAGCTCCACCTGCAAAAGCACTTTTAATCCTCCCTCTCCTCTCTCCAGGATAAGCAGCAGCAGATCTCTCTTTATCTCTCCCACTGCCAGAACCAGACTCAGCTCAGCAAAACGAGGAGAGGCCAGGAGAGCAGAGAGAGGGAGATAAGGACTTGGATGAGAGTGCTCCAGGGAACTCTTTGAAGTGGTGGGGAAGCTCCTGTTGAGTGCTACTGGCAGGGACAGGCTACACCTGCATTTGATCCTGGATTTTGGAATGGATAATGGCAATTTTGCTTCACAGCCTCTGCTGGCTGCTCTGATAGCTCTGGAGGGAAGAGTTATCCCTGCTCCCAGCAGGCCAGGAGCGCTGCCCAGTGCTGGCCCAAGCACCTGGCCACCCTTTGCTTCAAGAGCAAGCGAGGCCAAGCTTGGTAAAACCAGCTAATAAAAATTCCCAGGAAAAAAAAGCCCCAGTGGCTTGTTTTGTTTTGTTTTTCCTCCCAGAAAACAGCCAGAAGTTATAATAAATTTAATCAGACTAAAGCAGCACATTGGGGTTAAGGCTGGCTGTGCCTGAGGTTGTGGACACCTCTGGAGCCCTGGGAGTGCCCCAGGCCAGGTTGGATGGGGCTTGGAGCAGCCTGGGACAGTGGAAGGTGTCCCTGGGGGTGGAATGGGATGAGCTTTAAGGTCCTTCCCAACCCAAACCACCCTGAGATTCCGTAATTCCATGGCTGAGGCGCTTCCCATCCTTCTGAAATTTGAAGCACCAGAACTCTCAGGGAGCCAGGAATTTGCACAGGGGGGGGAATTCCAGCTCTGACCTAAAGCCCTCATTTAAAACCAAACCAGAACTGAAGTGCTTGGAAAGATTAGAGGGCAGAGAACATTTAATACACAAGTCACAGGAAATAGCTCGGGGACCATTGCTTTGTATCCGTTTCCTTGTGGAAAAGAGGTTTTTTCATGGTCAGAGCACCAAAAATCCCCATGAGCAGCACTGGCAGGGCAGGGAGGAGCAGCCTGGATCTTCCCAGCACTGCAGATCTTGTGGGAAGGGAGCTGTGGTAAAACAGCACTGGGGCTGCTCCCAAAGATCTCTGCCCCTAAAAGGGAAAGTTAAAAAAAAAAGGAAATTAAAATCCTGTTTGTGCTGAGAGAGGGATCTGTGCTGAGATACGGGACACAGAGCTGGGAAGTCACCCCTGTGTGATTTATTTGGGTTCTGCTGGACCAGAAATCAATCCTGCATGGACAAAGGAATCCTTATGGGTTCCTTCTGCTGCCTCAGGGAGAAGCCAAGTCACCCCCTGATGGTGGAGGGGGATCAGAAGAGCTGCAATGATTTCAGAGATGGTGGAAGAACCCCTTTGTGGCACAGGAGAGCAAAGGAAGGCCCAGAGGGGAGCCACGGGAAGTGTTTGTAACCCAGCAGCTCCGGGAAGGGGTGGCTGCTGTCACCAGAGCAACAAAACACGGCCGAGGGTGGAGGGAGGGGAGCAGGAATGCTGGTGTGCCTGCTTGGGATTGAAGAGGGCACAGCAGGGTGTTTATTCACAGCACAGAGAACCCAGCAGCTCTTCCCAAACAACAAGTCACATCCAAGAAACGAACTGCCAGCACAGCTCCCACACCGGGGGAACGGCGAGGAGGAGCAGGAACCTCAGGAAAACTCCTGGTTCCTGGGAATTGGTGATGTCTGCTCCACGTGAAGCTGCCAGGAACGATGGAAATCAGGTAGGAGGGGCTCCAGGCAGGGCTGTCAGGCCCTGGGCCGGCGCAGGTCGGGGTAGCTCTGCACAGTCCTGGCAATGGCCTCGTCCAGGCTGACCACGGGGCTGTAGCCCATGGCCCTCTTGGCCCTCTCACAGCTGTAGTAGTGGAAGGTCCCAGCCAGGGCCACCCTCATGGGCGTGAAGGTGGCCTTGATGGTCACCAGGGGCCTGAGCAGGGCCAGCAGCAGGGCCAGCAGCAGGGCCAGGTAATAGGCCAGCCAGTAGGGAATGTGGTACTTGGGAGGGTCGTAGTCCAGGCCGGTCAGGATCCGGGACATGAACGTCCAGAAGGGGATTGGCTCATCGTTGGTGATGTGGAAGGCCTGGAAGGGAGGGACAGGAGAAGCCAGGGGTTAAAATCGTGGTGGGTTTGCCAGGTTTGGCTCTGAGCTGGCCCCTCTCCTGCTCATGCTGAGGACATGACCCCCCTGACCTGGGCCAGAGCACATTGTCCTGACAAACTGCTTTGCACTGCCCCCCTCTGTGTGAAGAGGGGGGAATCCCTGCTTTTCCAAGGAAATCAGCACTCCAGAGGCCAGGATTCCTCGGAAATGTCAACCCAACTGGCTGCCACAGCCAGGTTAAAACACCCCAGCGTGCCCAGAGCACGGCAGGACCAGGGGAAGTTCCTCTGGTCTGAACCATGTCCCAAAAGCTTCGGTGATTCCATGTGTGCCTCCCAGCTCTGCCTGGATCGCCCTTCACAAGGGGTTTTAGAGCAGGGAATTCCAGGATATCCATCCAGCCCAGCTGGCTGCACACAAAGCTCACCCACCACAGATAGAAAACCTGCAGGATGGATGTCCAGGACACCCAGGAATCAGCACAGATCTCACAGCAGAGGTTGGGGATCCCTTTCCCTCCCCTCCTTCCTCACCTTCCCACACAGGGCAGAGCCTTTGTGCAGCTTTTCTGCGGCCAGGATGTGCCCGTGCACCACGTTCTCCACGTAGGTGAAATCCACCAGGTTCTTTCCATCCCTGCACACAGAAAAGGAATTTAGCTCCCCAGGTGAGCTGGGCTGAAAATCTGCTCTGTGGCAAAAGAAAAGGCTTCCACCAGGATAAATTCATCCCAGGCTTCCCCTTCTCCCACGCTCTGGTGCTGCAGTTTCAGGCCATGCTTTTAGTATTTCATATTTAACAGGGGTTTTGGGTTATTTCAGGCCACACTTTTAGTATTTCATATTTAACAGGGGTTTTGGGTTATTTCAGGCCACACTTTTAGTATTTCATATTTAACAGGGGTTTTAATTGCCAGAACCTCAATTTATACCACCAGTGGTATAAATTAACAGCAAGTAACCTGAGCTGTGTCACATTAATGGCACAGCTCTTTAACCAGCTTTCCTCATGGATATTCCTTTGGCATTGTGGACACGTGGCAGGGAATGAGCCCCTAACACAGGATTTTTAAGGAAAAAAAAAAAACAGCTGGAAAGTGAAAAATAAAAGAAACAACACAACTGATTTCCTTTTGTTCCCTTCCCAAAGGGCTTTGCAGATCCAGCATGGATTTTGCCCCAGCTCTGAAATGCCTGGGCCTTGCTCACCCAATGATGAACTTCATTTTGCCACTCCGGGCTGCCTGGATGAGGATGGGAACCAGCTGAGGGTCTCTGGGACCAAATATTCCATGGGGACGGATGGCAGTGGTGAAGAAATTGTTGTCTGGGTCGTTTGCACTCAGCACCTCCTGCAGGGAGAGGGGAGAAGAAAAGTCAAGAAGGAAAACAGAGCTCAGCAATGCAGCCCATGCCCAGCACTGGGGGCTCCCCATCTCCTTGGGAAGGAACCTGTGGAAGAATTATTACCCCCTCCTGTCTTTCCAAATGATCCTTCCTTTGTTCCCATCTCTTTTCCCAGATCTCCTTGATAAGAAAACCAGACAAAAACCGGTTTTTATGGCTGAGCACTTAACCAACTGACAAAGGAAGGGAAGGCTTTGCTTCTCTCATTTATCACCCCAGAAGCCAGAGGAGCTCTCCAAGCTCCCTCACTCCATGAACTCTGTGCACGAGCTAGAGCAAAGAAGAACACTCAGGAATTCCATTTCTGTCCCTGCCAGCAGCCACTGCCACCCCAGCCCTGTCCCCATCCCCCTGGAGCTCCAGCAGCACATCCAGCAGCTCTGGAGCAGGTTTCATTCTCCTGGCAGCTCCTAAGCAACGTGTTCTCCTCATTTCCAGCAGCTGTTGGAATTTCTGTGGAGGAGGCACAGGCAAAATGCTTTCAGCTTCCCCCAAAACAAAGCCATAATCACCAGCACTGGGGCTACCCCTGATTGCTGCTCCTCAGCTCCCCCTTTTATCACTTGCTGCAAAGTGCTGGTGAAGGAACAGATGTTTTCACAATTAAGATTAATTAAGCTCTTGTGGAGGAAATTCCTTCCAGGCTCTCACACTTGTCAGCATCAAGCATGGAAAGGATTCTCAATTCTTTTTGGCACAAAAAAGCACAGATTCTGAAATGCAAGCCATGGAAAAAGGCTCCAAAAAAGGTCTGTTGCCTTTGATGACAACATTGTTATCCCATATTTAAACCACAGATGCTGCAGCAGAAGGAACACGAGGAGAGCAGATCCTGGTGGTGTGCAGGGGTCCAAAGCTGTGAACTCTCAGATGTTTGGAGATCTTTCTTAGCATTCGTATTTTCAGTAATGGCCTGTACCCCTTAGCTCAGGACACATTCCCAGCTCCTCTCCTCCTTCCTCAGTGCCTTTCTCACACTCCCAACTCTAAATTCAGGCTGCAAATCAGGAAAAGAAGCAGGGAGGACAGAAACCTCCCCTGACTGCTGCTAAACCAGAGCTGTGGCAGGTAAGAGCTGGGATTATCCTGTGGCTCTTCCCTGGCAGGGACACCTCTGGCAGTCCTGGAGCCACCTCTGCAGGGCTTCACTCAACCTCCATGGCAATTCATGCCACAGCTTGATTTTATTCTCTTTTTATTAAGTGGATACACCAAAAAAATAACAATTCAACCATTGGCAAATACCTTCTCCTGCAGGATCTTGGTCTCTGTGTAGTAATCAATAGGTTTCTGTGCATAGGGAAGATCTTCTGAGCCATTTTTTATGTCTGTGCCCTCAAAAACTACACTGGCACTGCTGGTCAACACCAATTTCTGCAAGAGATGGGGGAGAAAACAGCTCTTTAAAGCCTAAAATAGAAAGGTCATTATTTACAAAGGCTGAGTAAAGATAGTAATGATAATAATGGTAATAATGATAATGATAATAATAATAATAATAATATTTAACCAACTGATCCTAGAGAAAATAACCCCAGTCTAACAGAAGATGAATAGAAATTGCAGGTAAGTGAACTCCCCCTTTTTTAATCCATTCTGTCCCATCATTTAATGCTAACTAAAGGAGATGAAAACATTCCAATAAACACCCAAGGCAGTCAATCCAGGGGAAACATCTCCAGGAAAATCAGAGGCTTGGAACACTTAACACACACCCAGGGGTTTTAAAGAAAGATTTGCTCATCTTGGATCACAGTGGATCAAACAAACAAACAAAAAAAGAAAACTTGGATGTTTTTGTTTGGTTTAAATGAAATTAATCTAATAAATAAAATTAAAATAAATGAAATAAACTAATTAAAATGAAAACTTAGGGGATATCAAAGTCATTTAAGGAGAAAATTCAGTCTGCAATTCCAGGCTGGCTTCCTCAGGCTCTTCCTTTTGCAGGCAATCGATTTTCTAAAGCAAGTGACACCGAGATTGTGGCCCAGGTGTGTTCCTCCTCATTCCATGGTGAGGAATTCATGGAGGGAACAGGTGCCATGAATATTCCCACTGCTGGAAAAGCCATCTCTGGGGCTGTCCCTTCTGAAAGCAGGAAAAGAGCCACTTGGGAGGTGTTGCTCTCCCAGAGTGACTCCCAGGGAGGAGATTTTAATGGATGTTTTCCCATCTCAATGTGTTTCTTTGTGGCAAACAGGGAGTTTACACTAAGCAGGAGACCCACAGAGCCTCTCTCCCACTGGTTTTGATGGAATAAGTGGGAATTGAGTATCTCAGAGCCCTTTGTCCCCCTCTCAAGCAAGGCTGACGTTGGTCTGTGATGCAAAAGGCCTGGCATGTTACAAAGTCCAGCAGCCCCTCCCGGTCTCCAGGGCTTTTCCAGCTTTACCTGCACTCCAGCTTCTTTGCAGGCTTCAATGACTGCCTTGGTTCCCATAAAATTCACCTTGTAGAACAGCTCCCTGTTGTCACTGGCAGGGGCTGGTGATGCACAGTGGAACACCACGGACACTCCTTGCAGGGCTGGCAGCAGAGCCTGCAGGAAAGCACGGGGGAGATGGGAATGGAGCCACAGCCACAGTGGAAAAACAGGAAAAAAATAACAGCAGGGAAATGAAACAGCTTTCTTTCATGGAAACAGCAGCATTTCATGTTCCCTCCATAAAGGTGGGCAGCTGGAATGGGATTAGCATCCAGGATCCCCACTATGTCCCGTCCCCACCACACTGCACATCCTCTCTTCTCCCCAGAGAAATCCTGGGAGCTTCCCCAGAGCTGGAGGCTGAGCTCCCTGCAATTCCCTGGAGCAGGTACAAGGCTCAGGACTACCTGGGGCTGGGACACTGAGGAAGCAGCAGGTTTAAAGCTCCCCATGGCGCCGGCTGAGTGCAGGTGACTGTCCCCAAGTCACCTCCCACTCATCCCTCCCTGACTGTTGGGAATATGAGTTGTGCCATTCTCACAGAGCTGAGGAGAGCTGGGAGAGCCCCCTGCAATTAGCCCAGGGACTGTAATTACCCTGTGAGTGCCAGCTAACAGTAATGCAAAGCACCAGCCACAAGCCAGCCCTGCTCTTTCCCACTCTCAGCACAAGCCAGGCACTGATCTGTGAGCACAGATTCCAGATCTGTTTCCTTCAGAGGAAAAAAGTGCAAGGCTTGCATTTGCCCTGGTAATTTCCCCAGCCCTTCCTCACCTCCTTGTCACACAGGTCCCCCAGGAAGAAGGTCACCTGCTCGCTCTCAAACCTCTGCTGGATGTCGAAGACGTTGACGCTGTAGCCCTTGGCCAGCAGCTGCTCCACCAGGTGCTGGCCCAGGAAGCCCGAGCCCCCGATGACAGTGCAGGTCCTGGCAGCCTGCAGGGACAGGGACAGACACACAGGCACGCTGAGCCCAGCTCCCCCCCAGGGAGCCACAGCAATCCGGATCTGGGCATCAGAGCTCTGGGCTGGCACAGGGAGGGACTGTGGAAGGATTCTGCCTCGTGCTCACAACCCAGAGGCTCAGGGAGGAGGGAAGGAAAAGAAGATTGGCCCTCATGGACTCTGCTTGGATAGAAAAGCCAGCAGACTTTGAAGGGAGCTGCATGAAAGATGGAGAGAGATGATTTACCAGAGCATGGAGAGGCAGGACACAGGGAGCAGCTTCCCACTGCCAGAGGGCAGGGATGGATGGAATATTGGGATATTGGGAAGAAATTGCTCCCTGGCAGGGTGGGCAGGCCCTGGCACAGGGTGCCCAGAGCAGCTGGCGCTGTCCCTGGATCCCTGGCAGTGCCCAAGGCCAGGCTGGACAGGGCTTGGAGCAGCCTGGGACAGTGGGAGGTGTCCCTGCCATGGCAGGGGGTGAAACTGGACGAGCTTCAAGATCCCTCCCAAGCCAGACCAGTCTGGGATTCTGGGATGATTCTGCGATGATTCTGGGATTTGCTTCAGCCTCCTGGCACAGCTAATTCAGAACATTAAAACCATCACCATTACCAGTACCTCTGACACTCAGAGCCAAGAAAACAACCAGGTGAAGGCAGGGGCTGTCCTTTTGAGCCATTAGTTCCTTCTTTTTCTTCGAGCTTTGCAAACCAATGACTGGAGTCACTAATTAACAGAGTTCAGTCTGGCCACTCCTCTGACTGGACTGAGACCAAAGACCTCACTGCCAGCACAGAACATCCAGGCCCTGAGTCTGAGGGAACTCTCACACAAAGAATGCTCTGTGCTGGCTGGGAAGAGTTTTACTCCTGGTTGTAACACAACCCCCACCTCTGCAGGGATCTCTGAGGGAGCCTGAACACCCTGGAGCCACACAAAGCCAGGAATTGTTCCCAACTCCTTAAGGGCCACATCCTTAAGCAAAGGTTCTGCTGCCAAGTGTTGGGTGATCCACGAGAGAAACTGGAGGAGTTCCCTGAGTTACATCAAAGCTGAACCCCTTATTTGGGGTGGGCCACGCAAAGGAGAGTCTGATCAGGGTGAGAAGCAGCTGGGGAGGGGCTCAGCCTGGAGAAAGGGAGGATCAGGGGGAATTCTGGCTCTGCACAGCTCCCTGCCAGGAGGGGACAGGCGGGGGGTCAGGATTTCTCCAGGGAACAGGGACAGGAGGAGAGGGAATGGTCTCAGGCTGGGCCAGGGGAGCTCAGGGTGGATATTGGGGATATTTCTCCACTGAAAGAGAGGCCAAGCCTTGGAAGGGGCTGCCCAGGGAGGTTTGGAGTCCCCATGCCTGGAAGTGCTCAGAAGGGAGCAGCTGTGGCATTTTGGGATGTGGTCTGGAGAAGATGAGGGGATTCAGTCAGAGGGGCTGCTGAGGGGACAGGAAATGTTTCAGCTTCCCCTCAAAGGCAGCCACTCCCTTCCACTGACATTTCCCTTTTCCCTGTACCCTTTCCCACTGGCTCCCTTCCACCCCACACCATTTTGGCATTCCCTGATCCCCATGCACTCTCCAGGAACCAAGAGCATCCAAACTGCTCGGAGATGTGCTTGAAGTGAAGTTTTATTGCAGCAGAATGCTGCCCTCTGCCTCTGAACCCCAGAGCACTGCAAAGCAATCCCAGAATCCCAGACTGCTTTGGGCTGAGAGGGATTTTAAAGCTCATTTTATTCCATGGGCAGGGACACCTTCCCCTGTCCCAGGTTGCTATTCCAGCCTGGCCTTGGACACTCCCAGGGATCCAGGGGCAGCCACAGTTAGACATAATTTTATTATAAACTCTCTATAATTTGATATTGCACAGTATAATATTTATGGCGAGCCAAGCTAGATGCCTATGTTGATTTTAAGGTTTGAATTCAACCTATCCAAAATAGCTTAGAAAATCATGTTTTCTCCCCAGAATTATCATTAATGCAGGAACAGCCTCGTGTCTTTCCCAGGGATGTGGAGAACGTTTATGAACTTGTTTCTGCAAGACAAAACTTCCCAAAGCACCATTTGAGGCCCCAACTCACCGATCTGAGACGTGTGGCCATGGTTTGGGTGAGGCACTGTCCACCAGAATCCTTGAGAAAAGGGAGAACGTTCTTTTATTCCAAATAAAATAACACATTTCTAGTTACAGAAATCAAGGTTTGAAGACATTATGCTGACGAGGGATGAAGAGATGGAGTTAATTCTCCCTGTTCTTCCACACTAAACCAGCAACTGCAGGTGCTGGCCTGGCTCTTTGGTACTGATTTTTCTGAAACCCCTTTGAAATTCCAAGGAAAAAGCCAAGAAGAGGCGGGATTGGAACACCGAGCTGGTTTAAATCAGGGGCACAGCGTGATCCTCCTCCAGCTGTTCCCTCTTCCACTCCCTATCCCTCAGCACCTCATCCCTCTCCAAAACACACTTTAGGAACTGCTGCGCCTCCAGTTCCCCCCCAGCCCTTTCAGCCCCATCCCAGAGCCCCCCACCCTTTTCCTCACGGATTTAGGGCCTCACCCGCAGCCCCCAGGAGCCTCCGCACGGCCCCAGCACCTCCTGCCCTGCTCCCAGCGCGTTTCCACAGCCCCCAGCTCCTGCCCCGCATTCCCCCAGGCCCTTCCTCACGGAGCCCGGGCCTTGTCCCACCGCCCCAGCCCGATCCCCGCTGCTCCCAGCACCTGCTCCCGCCTGCCAGGACCTTCCCGGACCCCTCTCACCGCCCCAGCCCGATCCCCGCTGTTCCCAGTACCTGCTCCCAGCTGCCAGGACCTTCCCAGACCCCTCTCACCGCCCCAGCCCGATCCCCGCTGCTCCCAGCACCTGCTCCCGCCTGCCAGGACCTTCCCGGACCCCTCTCACCGCCCCAGCCCGATCCCCGCTGCTCCCAGCACCTGCTCCCGCCTGCCAGGACCTTCCCGGACCCCTCTCACCGCCCCAGCCCGATCCCCGCTGCTCCCAGCACCTGCTCCCGGCTGCCAGGACCTTCCCGGATCCCTCTCACCGCCGCCCCTCAGGGAGCCCAGACCACGCTCTGGACACGCCCCCTGGTTGGTTTCCACCAATCATCGCCGCTCTTTCCCGACAGACCACGCCCACTCATCCTCTTCCCTCCTCTTTCCCTGGGGCGAGCATCGCGCCAGCGCGCTCCCGCTCGCTGATTGGTCCAACCCCTCTCTATTCCGACCAATCGCCGCAGGAAGGAGGAGCCTCTCCCACGCGCTCATTCACCTTTGCCTCCGCCGTCACGCTGGCCAATAGGAGCGCACGTTGCCATAGCAGCGGCGTGGGGGCGACAGCCAATGGGAGGGCGCGATATTGTGGCTGGCAGGCGTGAGGCCGGCGGGATGGTGAGGGCGGCCGTGAGGGGCCTTGAGGGGGCTCAGGAGCGGTCAGGGGCCGGTGAGGGCACTGAGGGGGCTGAGGACACTCAGAAGCTGGGAGGGGGCTCAGGGGCAGTGGTGGGGGCTCATGGCAGTGATGGGCTCGGGGCAGGGAGGGGGCTCAGGGCTGTGAGGGGACTCAGGAGCTGTGAGGGGGGCTCAGGGAATGGAGGGCGCTGAGCCCCCGCGTCCCCCGTTCCCCCCGCCCTGACCCCCGCTGTACCGTGCCGAGGCCTCCGGCTATAAGAAGCCGTCGCTGGCAGCCGCGGCGCAGAGGAAGAAGGCGAATCCCAAGCTGGAGCTGCCGGAGGAGCAGCAGCGGGAGATCCGCGAGGCCTTCGAGCTCTTCGACACCGACGGCAGCGGCAGCATCGATGTCAAGGAGCTGAAGGTCGGGGTTTCCCTGCGGCTGGAAGTCACTGAGGTTATAAAGGAGCAGGGCCATGAATGCTAAAATAACCGCAAAAAGCACAGGAGTTGCCTGGGTTTATCCCTCCTCCCGCCAGCGGAAAACCTGCTGGGCAAAAGGCACCGTTTCCTCTTTAATTGCAGCTCTTTACTGCTCTTATCCAGTGTCTTTAGGGCCAGGCTGCCCAAAATTCACGTGCTTTCTGTCCCAACTCCTCCTTTGTTCATTAAACATTAAAAAAAGGGGGTTGTGCAAATTAAAAGGTGTGTGTGGGAGTTTCCCCTCTTGTTGAGGGTTTAATGGTTCATTATTATTATTATTATTATTATTATTATTATTATTATTATTATTATTGTTGTTGTTGTTGTTGTTGTTGTTGTTGTTGTTGCTGTTATCTGGCCCTTTAGCAAAGGAGGAAAATGTTTTCCCAACAAGAATTTTATCACCAAAATGAAGAATAAACTCGTTTCAATTCCCTGTGGTTGACCAGTTCAAGGTGGGGAAAATGTAGGAAATTCCTGGATTAGCTGAGGGATAATTCCAGAAGAGGAATGTTCCTGCATCCTGATGTGAGTGCAGAGCAGCCTCACTCTCAGCCTGCCCCTGTTCTCCAGGAGATGTGGAATTTTTAACAGAAAATTCACTTTTCCCCCCCTTTCCTGTGGTTTTTGGTGCTGATTTTGTTGAATTGCTAACTGATTTTGTCCTTCCAGGTGGCCATGAGGGCCCTGGGGTTTGAACCTAAGAAAGAAGAGATCAAGAAAATGATCTCAGACATTGATAAGGACGGGACAGGAAAAATCAGCTTCAGTGACTTCCTGGCAGTGATGTCACAGAAAATGGTATGGATGTTTTACAGCTCCAGACAAAGGGAATTTTGAAGTTGGATGAGAGTCTTTATCTCCTTTTGGCTTTGGAGGGAGGTTAAAGCACAATTTTAATCTTAAGAATTAAATGTACAAAAGTTGGGGTAATCCCTTTCCTGGATTCTCTCATTTTTCAGGGAAAAATTAAAATCATCATTATCAGGCTTCTTTAACAACCAGAGGTGATTTTTGTGTTGGAGAAAAGGGAAAAAAGTTTTTTCTCACAGATGGAAAACCAGCTCATTTATAAATTCTAATTTACAGATTAAAGCTCTGGTTTGAAAAAAAATCTTTTCAAAACTCAGATATTTAACAGCAGAAGATCCTGACAGTGAAGTCCCAGAGATATCTGGCTGGCAAGGACAGAAAAAAATCTCTGGAATTCTGGTTGTGTCTCTGTCTCCTTTCATCTCTTAGGTGTAATTCCTGCTGGCTGGGCTCCTTTATTTGTTCCCAAGGGTTTCTCACTCTATCAGGTCTTTCATAACTTTATTTTAAGCATCACCTACACCACAGTTTTTACCCTAAACTCATTCTTTCTTCCCTAAGGCCGAAAAAGATTCCAAAGAGGAGATTCTCAAAGCTTTCAAACTCTTTGATGATGATGAAACTGGAAAAATCTCTTTCAAAAACCTCAAACGTGTGGCCAAAGAGCTGGGAGAGAACCTCACAGACGAAGAGCTGCAGGTTTGGACCTGGTGGATTTGGGATCTCTGTGCTGGAGCTGGTAGGAAGGGAGGGATTTCTGGAATCTGTGGGTTTTGAGCTCAAGGATGGGTTGTGGGTGTAGGAATGGGATCATCCCGTTCTGAGGAGCAGCAGTGCTCTGCAGGACTCTGCTCCAAGCACTTTGGACTTTTCCTGTCGGGTTTCCTGGACAGATTTCTCTATAAGTACACCCAGCAGAACAGATTTCAGGAAATCAACCAACAGCACAGCTAAAGAGTGGCTGGAGTTCTGCCTGAATCCAGTAATTCCCAATAAAACCCACACCTGACTGCTGACCCCAAATCTCTTGCAGGAGATGATTGACGAGGCAGATCGGGATGGGGATGGGGAGGTGAGCGAGCAGGAATTCCTGAGGATCATGAAGAAGACCAGCCTTTACTGAAGCCCAGTGGGATTTATTCCTTGGCACTCATTCCTCCCTTGCTTTTGTAGTGTCTCGATTCCTTTGGAGGCAGCAGAAAACACAGGTCACTTCTGTTAGAAGTTTTTTGTGGGGGATTTTTTTTGGTTGGAAGTTTTAAAGGTGTTTGGGAGCAGTTTGAACCACCCTGTTTACAGGCAGCAACGTGGTTGCTGGTTATGATGTTTACACTGCTTTAAATACACAAATCACAATTTTGGGACCAAATTCTGGCTGAACAAATGGGTCCAAATGATTCCAGTTTGGTAAAGAGATGACTCAAACCAGAGATTGTCAATCTGTTGATCAGTTTAAATCTGTTTTGGGTTTATGTCTTGGTTTGGGCCCTACAATGAACTCTTTCTATGACATATTTGCAGGGACCAACTTTTCAGAACCTGTTTTATGGGGATCAACCCTTTCCCCCCCTTTTTTGGGATGTTCTTTAAACCCAAAGTAAAAATAAACTGCTGCAATTTACCTTGTGTTCAGTTCACATGGCTAAAGAAACCGTAGCAGAAGGAAATTCCCAGCGCTGCTGCCGAGACCTCTGTGCTTGCAGGAATGCTCAGAGGCTGCAGATGGGATTGGATTTCTAATAAAGTTTTATTTTAAGCCATCAGAGTTGTGGAAAGAGTTTTTTAACTTTGCCAAAAACAGATGTGGCCAGGCTGGAGAGGATCCAGAGGAAGGTCACAAAGATGGGAAGCTCCCATGTGAGGAAAGGCTGAGAGAACTGAGCTCCTTCAGCCTTGGGAAACTCGGATTCAGAGGAGATCTCGTCACCATGTTTGGTATTTGAAGGGTGGCTGCAAAGGGGAGGAAAGTCCCTTTTTATGAGGAATTATGGAAAGGACAAGGGATAATCTGCATTATTCCTGGGAGGATCCTGAATGGGCACCAGAGCAGAGTTTTTCACCATGAGAAATCAGCTGTTGGAAGTGGTGGATTCCCCAGGTTTGGACATTTGGGATCCACCAGGACAGGCTGCTGGGACAGCATTTTTACCCAGAAAGGTTGGACCAGGTGAGCCTTGAGCTCCTTCCAACCTGGAATTCTCTGGTTCTGTTAATGCAGGAGGAGAGTTTCACCTCTTGCCACCAGAGCTGGATGGTGACACGGGGCTGCTCCTGCTCTCACCAGTGTCACATTCCTGCTCCAGTCTGGGCTCTCTCCACTCCCAGCAAAACAAGGGGAGCTGTGCTGGGCATTTCCTCCTGGATCATTTTCCCAACCGCCCCAGAGCTTGTG
Source organism: Cyanistes caeruleus (assembly GCF_971803275.1). Classification (NCBI taxonomy): domain Eukaryota; kingdom Metazoa; phylum Chordata; class Aves; order Passeriformes; family Paridae; genus Cyanistes; species Cyanistes caeruleus. The sequence continues at coordinate 1,669,871 of NC_141714.1, forward strand.
CTGACCCAGAGGGAACAGCAGAGACGGAGGCAGAGCTCAGAACTCAGTAGAAGCATCAGGTTTTATTTGGTATCAGGAGTGGGTTCCTTCCTTTGGCCACAATTCACCGAGGGAGGGGCTGGGGAGCAGCTGAACCTGAGCTCTGTGGGAGCCTGGCCTCGAGCTGAGGGAGGGCAGGGATAGGTGGAATATTGGGATGGAATTCCTCCCTGGGAGGGTGGGCAGGCCCTGGCACAGGTGCCCAGAGAAGCTGTGGTTGCCCCTGGACCCCCGGCAGTGTCCCAGGCCAGCTCGGAGCACCCAGGGATAGGGGAAGGTGTCCCTGCCCATGGGAGGAGATTGGAACAAGATGAGCTTTAAGGTCCCTCCCAACCCAAACCATCCCATGATCCCATGATCCCATGATCCCATGATCCCATGATCCCATGATCCCATGCCAGCTCCCACCAGTGAGTGATATGCCCTCAGCAGAACACAACTTCTGCAAGGCTCTCCCTCCTCAGCAGCCACCAGAGGTGTGGGGACACAGCTGCTGGCTGTCCCTTTCCCTGCTGCCGTGGGAAGGATGTCATCCACAGAGGAGTCGCGTTCCTGGGGGAGTTCAGGCCAGCCTGAGCACTTCCCGCACCATTTTCCCGATGCCGTCGTGGACGTCGTGGATGGGGGCGTTGCACATGAAGGCGCTGGTGGTCACCAGCCGGTTCCTGGTGTCCACGTGCACCTCGGTGACCTTGCTGTTCACGTGCCTGCAGCCCAGCTCCTTCATGGCCTCAGCTGTCTTGGCGTAAGGCCACCTGCAAGGGGAATAAAAACCTGCAGTGGGATTGGGGAAGGGCCACAGGGACAATTCTGTGGTCGCTGCACAAAACCTGCCCGGTAGGATCCAAATCTCTCCCTGCTCGAGGAGTTTCTCCAGGAGTAGACAACAAAAACCTCCTGCTCAAATGAGTTGCAAATCTGAGGTAAAGCCAAAATGAGACCTGGAGTTCCACTTTGGATGTTCCACTACCTAATTCTGCCCACTCTGGCGTTGTTTATAGAGGCCTGGGATGGTTTGGGTGAAAAGGGACCTCAAAATCCAGCCAGTGCCACCCCTGCCATGGCCAGGGACACCTCACACTGCCCCAAGCCCTGTCCAGCCTGGCCTGGGACACTGCCAGGGATGGAGCAGCCGCAGCTGCTCTGGATGACAATTAGATTTAGGTTTGGGGTGAGGTTTTTCACCAGCTTCCTCCAAATCAGTGAAAAAACTCCTTCCTTATAAAAGCCATCACAATTCCTCGCCTGCCCTTGGGAGAATCCAGTCACAGCTTCCCTGTGGGACTGAAAACAGTTTCACTCCCTCTGTTAACACCCCAAGCCTTGGGTAACCATCCTGATCCTGCTTTGGATCCCCTTAACTTGGGGTCAGCAAAGGCTTTTCCTACCCTGGGCATCAGGGAGGCAAATATTGAATTTAAAATAATAAATTCCATTTAAATTAATTTAAAATAAAGTCATCAGAGTTATGGAAACCAGTCACAGAAATGCAAATTGATCTGGTGCTACATCACTCCTCCTGCTGTGCTGAGAAATGATAAAATCAGCCAAAGGCAAAGCCGAGTTCTCTGAATTAACGCTCAGCTCCTTGTGACCCTTCCACCACCTGGCCAGCCCGTTGTGGGGACCCTGGCGTGGCTGTCACCCCCTCCCCGGGTCACTTACTGCTCACACTCCGTGTCGTGCCCCACGGTCACCTCGCAGCCCGGGAACATTTTGGCTGCCAGCACCGGGGAGATGCAGCAGAGCCCGATGGGTTTGCGGGCAGCGTGGAACGCCCTCAGCGCGCCCTCCACCTCCTTGGAGATGCTGCAGTTCTTGCCCTGGGTGGCCCAAGTGCTCAGGTTCTTTGCTACCCCGAAGCCACCTGAGGAAAGAGAAGCAGTTCAGGCTGGAGGTTTTTACACCCAGGGCAGGGTTTTTGCCAGGTGGGTCGGATGCTTGGCAGCATTTGTCCAAGGTCAATACAAGAATTAAAATTGGCTCTCCTTCCGAGCCCTGCTCCAGCCTGTCCATGGCATTCCAGACCTATGGAATAACTGAACTGTGGACAGGCAGACCCCACACAATCCCACCTGGAATGATGAGGGCATCCAGCCCCTTGACATCCAGCGTGGCCAGGTCCTTGACGTTGCCCCTGGCTATCCTGGCACTTTCCACCAGGACATTGCGCTGCTCCTGCGTCGGCTGCCCCTTCACGTGGTCCACCACGTGCATCTGGGGGATGTTGGGGGCATAAACCTCGGCCTGGAGAGAGGAAAAAGGGCTGTTATCCTTCAGGAATGATGGATGGACCTGGGAATGCTGAGGGCATTTCTTGGGGAAGAGCTGGCATGGAAAAAGGAGGGAAGGGAGGAAGGAAACCTTTGGTAATTTGTGCCCAGAGCTGCTTGTCTGTGGGGCTGAAGAGTCCACCCATATCCAAATAAATCCCGGAAAGAGCTGCTGTCCCACCCCATCTCCCACCGGGACAGCACCTGGAGTTTCCTCTCCCCACCTGCTGTTTTCCCAAAGCCAGAGAGTTTTTCTGGAAAACTCTTCCCCTTCCTTTAGCACTTCCAAGCTCAAATGCAGAAATGAAGAGAGGAGGGTGGTGAAGAGATTTTGGGACTGCACCACCTGTGCAGTCCTGGGCCCCACAATTTAAGAAGGATTTAAGGAGCACCAAGGTGTCCCGAGGAGGGCAGGGCTGGAAGGAACGTCCTGCAAAGGAGCAGCCGAGGACTTTGGAATTATCCAGGTGGGAAGGCAGGGAGGTTGAGGGGCAACCTCATGGCAGCTTCCCGTGGAGAGAGAGGTGCTGAGCTCCAACTGAAAATATTCCAACTGAAATATTCCACACTGGAGGCTGCTCTGTTTCCTTAGAAAAGGAGGGATTGGAATGTGGAGTTTCCTCCACTAGAGGCCCCCGCCGATCCAGGGATGAGGGAGGGATGGGCTCCGAGAGTGCTGGGATGCGGCAGGAGGGAAGCGACTGCAGCAGCTCCGGGACAGCAAAAGGCAAAGTTTCCAACAGCGGAGAAAACGCCTCATCCCGACGAGCCGAACAGAGAAGGGTTGGAATGGTTTGGAATTTTTGGGGGCTGGCACAGGGCTACCTGTGTCTCTGTGCTCCGCAGAGCAATTCCCATTCCCAGGGGAACGGCTCCCACCCCGACACGAGGGAGGTTCGCATATGAGTGCGATGTTCCAGAGCCTTTCCCTCCCTCCTTTCCCAGTCCCAAGTCGATTTTTAGAGCAGCTGCACCATTTTAGCCCTGAAGTTTAACTCACTAAGCCCTGTCTGGCGTCCAGGTTGGATTGGGCTGGGAGCAGCCCCGGACGGTGGAAGGTGTCCCTGCCCAGGGCAGGGCGTGGGAATGGATCAGCTTTCCATCCTTTTCGAGTCCTTCCCAACCCCAAACCATTCTGGGATTCTCGATTTTCACTTCTACTCTGAAGGTTTTAAAAAAGTTGAATTTCAAACAGCCCAAACTGTCTTTTAAACAGAAACAGCAGGAGAGGAAAAGAAGCCGTGCAAGCCAAAAGCCGAGAGAGAGAAGGCATCCGGGAAAGTCTTTTGGAGAGTTTGGATCCATCGGATCCAGAGCCCAATACTCCAATCCCTTTGTACAGCCTAGCCGAGCGGGGAATTCTCCATTCCCAGAGACTCCAGGCACCGCTGCTTGGTTTGGGGGGAGTTGGTGTCGGAGAGGAGGAGAGGAGCTGGGAAAAGGAGCCAGGAAAAGGAGCGGGGAAAAGGAGACGGGAAAAGGAGCCGGGAAAAGGAGCTGGGGGAAGGAGCTGGGGGAAGGAGCTGGGGGAAGGAGCTGGGGGAAGGAGCTGGGAGAAGGAGCCGGGAAAAGGAGCCGGGAAAAGGAGCCGGGAAAAGGAGCTGGGAGAAGGAGCCGGGAAAAGGAGCTGGGGGAAGGAGCTGGGAAAAGGAGCTGGGGGAAGGAGCTGGGAAAAGGAGCCGGGGGAAGGAGACGGGAAAAGGAGCGGGGAAAAGGAGCTGGGAAAAGGAGCCGGGAAAAGGAGCCGGGAAAAGGAGCCGGGAAAAGGAGCTGGGGGAAGGAGACGGGAAAAGGAGCCGGGAGAAGGAGCTGGGAAAAGGAGCCGGGAAAAGGAGCAGGAGGAGGGATGCTGCCGGTGCCTCTTACCTGAGCCCCCTCCCGGCTGAGATGCACCAGCACTGCCGAAGCCTCGTGGATCTCGCTGCCATCGAACACCCCGCAGCCAGCCAGCACCACGGCCACCCTCTTTGCCATGTTCCCTCGGGAGCAGAGCGATTCCCTGGAGAGCCCCGGGCGCTGTGAGCCCCGCTCGCTGCCCGCAGCCCTTTATAGCGCCGGCCCTTCCCCCGAGCAGGTGGGGTCGGGAGGGTTGGGCTGAATTTCTTACTGGCAACGAGGTTTTATTTCCCGTTCCTCGGGCAGGGCGTGTAAATATTATTTGTTTCCTCGACCGGCTGCTCCCTTGCAGATCTTCCTCGCAGCGCCCTGTGCCCAGAGCAGCCCCGGCTGACGTGCCCTGCTCACAAGAGCAGCTGTGTTTTTCCTCCTCGGCTGTTGATTTTCCATTCCAGTTCAGACTGAAGCCACCAAAACCTTTGCACAGGAGATGGTAGCGAAGGGAACCTGCCCAGAGCCAGGATTTCACCAAGTGCTCTCCCCTCTGTGCCCCATTCTTTGAAGCCTGCCAGGGCTGCTTCAGGTTTTTAACACCAACGTTTCCTTTTCGGATCCTGAGTGTTCCTTCCCTCAGATCCCATCTCTCAAAAAGTGGATATTTTACACTTTGCTGCAGTTTTTTTGCCAGCTCTTGCACCCTGAGTTTAGAAATTAATAAAGTCATAGAGTTGGAAGGGACCCCACAATGTCCAACCCTGGCCCCAACAATCCCACCCTGTGCCTGAGGGCATCGTCCAAACACTTCTTGATCTCTGGGATAATGGGATTCTTCATCAACAGCACCATCTCTCCATTTATTTAATTCCAGGGAAGAGGCACTGGGAGCTGGTGGAGCCCTGAGCTCTGGAGGAGCCCTGAGCTCAGCCTGGTTCAGCCTCTGGAGCTCGTTCCTCCCAGCCTGGCTCTGCTCACACCAAGCTGATCCTGCTCCTCTCTGTTTCAGCCCGGCCCTGCTGGAATAACTGTGCCCTGTGCGGGCTGAGAGAACAAAAAACTCCCACAGCATGGCTGCAGGGTGTTTTTCAGGGGTTATTTATAGCACACGTTCCTTGGGGCTCTGTCATTTTTGGGAGAGACGTGAAGTACATCCTGTGGGTAATGAACTCGTGGCTTGGCAGGGTGTTCAGTCAGGGCAGGACGAGAAGGAGGCTGGCTGCTGCTGCTTGGGACCTCATTTATGGCATGTTTCTCCCCAAATGAAGGATTTCAGGCACCCAGCTGCTACCTGAACAAGCAGGAACAAGAAATGTGTGACAGAGGCCTTGCAGTCCCACTGATCCAACCCAGGCTGTGCCTCTCAGTTACTTTTACTGCCCAGAACAGGAATTAAATCGAGATATGCATAAAAACCACCCAAAGCCTGCTGTTTGTTTTGCTATCTAAGGCATCCCAGCTATGGTTTAGGGGTATATTATTTCCTCTTGCATGAAAAAACAGCCGAGTGTTGTTGCAACCTGAGCAGGTGATTTCTCCTTCCTGCAGCTGCTTCGGGGGCAGTTCTGTTAGCCACAGAACAAAGTGGCCAGAGGCTGAGGATTCCCACAGCCTGCCTGCTGCAAACCACATCAGTTACCCCTGCCTGCTGTAAACTGGCTGGGCTGGTTCCCCTTTCTGGGATAATTGGTGCAACTGGACCAGCCAGGCTTGTTTCCTCCCCCTTGGAAAAGCATCTGTCCCAACAGACCTGTCAGCCCTCGAGATCTCCCTGCAGTGAGGGGATGAGGGATAAATGGCATTTCTCAGCTGGGTTATTCCAGCCTGGAATGCCCTTGGCTGTGCACATTTATTATTGGGGGCTTTGCTGTCACCAAGTGGCTTTAATCTGCATGAAGGTTGTAGAGAGGAGGGGTGGGAAGGGACCCTCCTCCTGCAGGGTGAGCACACCAGGAAAGTCTGGGAGCAGGGCTGGGATGCAGCTGGCTCAGGGACAGGAGGAACAGGGTCCTCTGACAGTACCTGGTGCTCTGGGGCTGTTCTGGAGCTGTCACAGCTCCAGCACTGCTCGGATGATCCCACAGGCCTGACTGTGAGCAGTGCAGCTCCCAGCCCCATTCCCAGCAGCTTTCCTGTCCTCCAGCCCTGGTGGAGCAGGATTTGTGGGGGATCACAGAGCAGGATCTGCTGAGGGGAGCATCGGAGCTGGCTGCTGCAGGAGCCGTCCCTGGGCAGCCCAAGAAGCTCTGCACCCTGTTCTGCACCTTTTGTCTTGCCAGGAGAGTGGGATTTGCTTCAGCTGGAGCTGGGTCCCTCCGGGGAGCAGTCCCTGCCCTGCTCCATCCCCACAAACAACACGACAGAGGCACAAATTAATACTTCTCCGACAATTCCCACCCACCCATGGCCCAACATCATCCCCAGGCCAGTTCCCACTGCCTCCTGCAGCCTCCCCTCCATCCACAAACACCTCGATGACCACACATTCCCCATGGAAGCAGCAGGAAGCTGCTCACAGGCCCTTCGTGTCCCCTTTGGGACACAATCCTGGCAGTGCTGGACCCTCACTCCCGACCTGGGAATGCAGCACTGCCCCTCTGGGCTGGAGGAGCTGGATGTGGAGCCACAGACGGACGGAAGACACCTTTAAGGGGATGGCACTGAGTCTGCCCAGCTCAGGGGGCTGGTGCCAGGCATTCAGAGCTGTGACAGGGACAAACAGCAGGCCCGTGGTCAGTGTGAGGAGAAACAAGTGGTCCCCGAGGAGCTGCTGGGCTCGCAGAGGGTTTGTTTGCTCCATCGAGCTGGATGCTTGCAAAAACCTTCATTTTAACCAGTGTAATTTCCTCACTGGCAGGAGCAAATAAAAGAGGCAGCAAGAGCAACAAACCCTCAGCCTTATTTTTCAAGCGTCTTTTTGAACAAGGGTTAATCAACAGTAAATTTAAGAGGCCCCTGGAGGGAGCCACCAGCAGCCCACGCTGACTCACAGCCCCAAATTTACCGCAGCCAGGAGCTCATTTGCATTTCCTCCCGCATGCAGAGAGCAGCAGGAACAGAAGAGGTTTGTAGGGAAAAGGGGTGGAGAGCAGGGAGGACCGGCGGCAGCGGCGATGCTTTGGGTATAAAGAGCATGGGAGGAAAGCGAGGCAGCAGTGCAGGGACTGCAGCGCGCAGGGATGGGCGGCAGCGGGGCTGACTCACTGCATTCCTGCATCGGGCTCCTGGCAATTTCCGCAGGTAGGGACCGCTCCTGGCACGGGACACGGGCTTGGGACAGCGGGACACCCCCCCTTTTCCGAGGGGGTTAAAGAGGCTGTTTATCCGCAGCCTTCTCTGCCCGGGGAAAGCTTTTCGAGCCCTGCGCCTGCTTGGGCGGCCAACAAAATATTTGTGTTGGCTCCCGAGGGCTGGCCCGAAGTTTTGTACTCGTTCCACACTGGGTGGGAAGCAAATCCAAACTTTTTCATAGTCACTGTAGTAAATCATCTCGGTTTGGATGCAGTTTCCTCCCCTTTCCTTTTCCAGCCCTTCTCCCTGCTGCTCTGTTTTCCGTGTTGCTCCCTCTCACTTGCTCCTTCTTTGTGTCCCATCTTCCCGGATTTTTTCGGCTGGTTTCCCATCAGTACGAGGCTGGAGGGATCAGCTGCAGGGTGTGTGTGTGTCTGTCTGCCTTTTGTGGATCTGGAATCCTGGGTTTTTACCTTTATCTGGCAACTTTCAAACTCTTCCATACATTCCCAGCGTGGGTTGGGTTGGGTTGGAAGGGACCCTAAAGATGATCCAGTTCCATCCCAACCCTGCCCTCGACTCAACTCCAAAGCCTATCCAACCTGACCTTGATGGGATGGGGCACCCACAGCCTCTCTGGGCAACCTCACGTGATTCATTCCAAGATTTTTCAATCCAGGCACCCAGAAAGGAGCGAGACCTTGGGCACAAACCTAGTCAGGCTCACTCCTCCAGCTCTTTAGGCTTTCCTTTTTGCAGACCTTGTGCTGTTATTTTCCCTCTGTTCCCTGCCCTGTCCACCCTGATCATCTGCAGGTTTTTGGGCTGGGTTTACAAGCTCTTTGTGCTTTCCCCCTGTGTGTCCTGCAGGATCTCTGCTGCTGGCTGTGCATTTCTACAGCTCCCCCCGAGCCGTGCCGCTGATCCCCAGCACAGCTCTCGGGGTCCTGCTGCTGATCCTGTCGGCTCTCCTGGCCTATGCAGGTAAGATCTGGGGCTGGCCAGGCCCAAAGACTCCCTCCCACGGCTTTGCACATCCAGGTCTGCTCTGCCAACAGGATACAAACCCCAGCAGCCTCGCTGGACCACCCATCCCTTCTCCCAGAGGTGTGTGTTGTCCAGAGAAGCTGTGGCTTGGATCCCTGGAAGTGTCCAAGGCTGGGTTGGACAGGGCTTGGAGCAGCCTGGGATGGTGGAAGGTGTCCCTGCCCATGGCAGGGGTGGGATGGGATGAGCTTTGAGGTCCCTCCCAACCCAAACCATTCCATGGCTCGGTGTCAGCACAGCAAATTTCTCCTCTATAGGCAAGAAAAAAAATCCATGTTTCAAATCCATTTGTTTTAAACAAATGCTCTACCAGGATCTCAGAGTTTTAACACACTGGATGCACCATTTCTCTCCCAGGCTTTCTGAGAGTGCTTTCAGCATCCATGGATTGAAATGTCCATGGGTTAATGCCAAGAGATGGTGCCTCTACCTGAGAGAAAACAATCACTGCCTAGAGCCAAATCCACACTTTCTAGAATGAATGTTGAATTATTCATTCTTTGTAACTCATAGCAGTGAGAACATGAGATTACAGAGTCATCAAATCACAGAATTGCTCAGGTTGGAGAAGACCCTAAAGGTTGTCAAGTCCAACCATCAACCAGCACGGCCACTATGGTCACCACTAAGTGTCCTCAAGTGCCACATCCACGTGTCTTTTGAACACTTCCAGGGATGGGGACTCCACCACTGCCCTGGGCAGCTGTGCCAGGGCTGGACAGCTCTTTCCATGAGAAATTTTCCCTGACACTCAATCTCAACCTCCCCTTGAGGCCATTTCCTCTCGTTCCCTGTGAGAAAAGCCTGAGCCCTCAGTACAACCTCCTTCCAGGTAGTTGGCGAGTGTGGCAAGGTCCCCCTGAGCCTTCTTTTCTCCAGGACAAATCCACCATCAGGCAGGACCTGTGCTGATCCTTGCTCCGTAGTGATCCTGCTTCCCGCCTTTCCCAGCTCCCGCTTCCCACATCCTGCTGTGGGACGTGGGAATCACAGCCCTGTCTCCCTTCATTCCGCAGGGATCCGGAGAAGCCTCAGGAATGCCTCCCTGCTGGTGTCCCTGTGCCTGACCCTGTCAGCCCTCTGGAGTGGTTATGGAGTGATCCTCATCCTGGCAGGGCAGGGGCTGCTGCCCGAGCCGGGGGACGCCCGCGATGCCCTGGTGCCAGGCCTGGCCACCTTCACCCTGGCCCTGCTCCTGGTGGCCGTGGTGGGTTTCCTGAGCAGAGAGCCCGTCCTGGCCCTGGTGGCTGCCGCCACGTCCCTGGCCAGTGCCCATGAGGTGGCCCTGCACTATAGCTCCTCGCTTGGCCCCTCGGCCGTGGCTTGCAGCCACCTCCTTGTCTGCTTGGTCGGGGGCTACTTTGCCCTGGGGAGGATCCTCTACTTCCTCACCAAAGGGAAAGTTGTTCTCTCTGGCACGGATCTCACCGAGAGAAAGTCCCAGGAGCAAGGCTGGGGCGACGCTGGCAGTACCAACCCCTTTGCAGCCCCCGGGCTGCTCCTGAACATGCTGTCGGCCAGCGTCTTCTGCTGCCGGCTCCTGGGGGTCACCCACACGCTCTCCCTGGGCCACGTGCCCTGGCTGTGGGCAGCTGGCACCTTCCAGATCGGCATCTGTGTGTTGTCCTACCGTGCGATGGATGTTCTCATGGCCACAGCCTTTGGCTTCACTGCCATCCTCAAATTCGCCGGAGGTTACTGCCTCCTGTACCCCGCCTGGCAGCCAGAGGAGCCGTCTTTCCCAACCCCATTCCTGGTGGTTTTCTCCATCCTTTTCGCTGTCTTGGCTCTTTTCCTCTCCCTCCGGAGCCCCATGGATGGCCTGTACTTGCTGGTTTTTGTCGCCTACTGCATCGCCTTGGCTTGCAGCCCCCGGGGGTTTTTTGCAGGTGGCCCCCAAGGCGTGGACGTGGCCATTTTTGTGGCCTCGGCCTTGGTGGCTCTGATTCACCTGTACAATGGGAGGGCAAAGGCCAAGATCCCGACAGGCAAGGCTGCTGTGAAGGCCCTCCTTGCTCGCAGCAGCCTCCTGAAGCTGCGGGAGGGGCCGGACCTTCACACTCCCTACCTGGGCTATTCCAAGTATGCCGATGCAGAAGTCCTTGCCTATGCCTGCAGTGTCCTGGCTTCTTTTGCTCTAACAGCCACAGGAGACCCCCAGGCTCCCCTTGCCACCGTTGTCATTCCATGGGTGGTGGTTGCTGGTGGGGTCCTGAAGCTTCTTGGCGGCTCAGTGGCCTTTGCCCGGGGTAAAACCCTGGAGAGCAGTGCCTTCATCCTCTACTCCGTCATGTGGATCATCTGGGGCCTGACCAGGTACGGCGGCCTCTACGGCACCGCCAGGAGCTTCCACGCAGCTGTGGGCATCGTTGCCTTCATGCTCTTCAACAGCTTCATCGTCATCTGCTCGCTCTTCTTAAACATGGCCTGGTTCTTCTACTCCCTCACGTACATGCTGATCGCTGTCAGCTTCCTGCTGGATGCCATCCACGCCCTTCCCGTGGGATACGACATCGCTGCCACCCTCATCTTTGGGCTGGTCAGCTTCTACTGCTTCCTGGCTGCCCTGTCCAGCAGCACCTTTGAGGGTAGCTCCTTGCCCATGGGGAGGCCCATAGTGCGGCTCAGTGGTGTCGGGGCAGGAGACACCAAGTGCCTTCACCTGCCTGCCAGGAAAGCTTCCTCAGTCAAGAGAATTGCAGGTAAGGGAAAAACAGAGGGCAGGATGTGGGGATAGAGGGGAAATTCTGGGAGGTTTTGTAGTAGGACGCTCCTAAAAGGACTTTATCCCAATCAGAGAACCACAGAATGGTTAGAGTGGGAAAGGACCTTAAAGCCCATCTTGTTCCTTGGGCAGGGACACCTTCCACTAGACCAGGTTGCTCCAAGCCCCATCCAACCTGGCCTTGATGTGGAAACCTGGGTGATGTGGTGACGTTTTGGTAACGTGGGCCAAGTTACAGGAGCCACGGGCTGAGTCGGGCAGTGACTTCCCGGCTGAGTCTCCTGCATCGTTTCCCTGTGTCCTCATCTGGTCTGAGACCCAGGAATCCTCTGAGCTGGGGCTTCCACCCAAAGCTTGGCACAGAGAAAGCAGAGCAAATGCTTGGTCCTTGCTGCCTCCACTCTGGCCCAGAACCGCCCCCAAATGCCAGATACCCCCCTTGGAGGAGTGCTGGGAAAATGCACTGCCAGAGCTGGGGAAAGGAGAGGAGAGCACCACGCTGTGTGTCAGCTCTGCCCCGGGAATGACACCCCTCACCTGCCACTCAAGGGCTCCTGCCCTGTTCCAATGCCAACAGATATCCTGAGGAACGGCGGCACCTGCGGCATCCCCACGGACACCGTCTACGTGCTGGTGGCCGCCTGCAACCGGCCTGACGCCGTGGAGAAAGCTCACCGGTGAGTCCTGGCACCTGGGCTGGGCTCAGGAACCTTCCAGAACTGGCTGCAGCACCTGCTGAGAGCAAGGCAGCTCAGCCTTGGTGGGAGCAGCGAGGTGGGGAGAAGGTCCAGGTGAGGAAAGGAGGGAATTGAGCTGTGGATATGTTCTGGGATACTGAAGGCTGATGGAGCCGGGTGACTTGGACACCACAAGAAATCCAAGCCGGTGGCAAATGGGGCAGGGGGTTATTGTTCTCACTTGGAGGTACATGTTGTCACCACAGAACCCCTCTGGTGACAACAGGTTCTTGCTGTAAACCCCTTGTGTTTGTGGGGTTTCCTCAGAACTTGGGCCGTTGGAATTTTACCCATCACTACACAAGAAGTTAGAGCCTTGATTCGGAATAGACGTTCCTGATTGGGAATGCTGATTAATGTCCCTTTTTTTGTCCAGTCAGTTGTTGAACAGTTCTATTTTTACTCCAGACTGCTGACCTGGGGCAGGGCCTGCACGCCTTGTCTTAGCTCTCTAGACCTCACCAACAGCTTCCTTTCCTTGAAATTAAATCCCTGTCTTATTTCCAGCCTTATCTTTCCTTCCCTCTTTTCCAGGTCCAAGCGCCAGGCTCAGGATCGCCCCATGTCCCTCTGGATTTCCAGCCTAAAGCAACTGGAACCCGCCAAGCATTTGTTCACTCCCCTCCTCTGGGACTTCATGGAGGCTGCCTGGCCATCTCCCATTAGCTTGGTCATTCCCAGAGGTGAGGAAATGCTGTTTATTCCAAGCTCTCTGGAGAGCTTTGTGTTTGAAATTCCTAAAACTGCGAACCCCTGCAACACCACATGTCCCATAGGGATATTCCTGTTACAATGGTTGTGTTTGGACCGAGGTAAATCAGTAAGAGCTGAGTGGCTCTGCTTGCTGCAGGTAAATGGGTGGATTTCCTGGGAATGAAGGACTCTGCTAAATACGTTGGGACCCCTCAGAGTGTGGCCATCCGCATCCCCGACTGCTCCGTCACCACACACCTCATCGACCTGGTGAGTCAGAGCACCGCAGCCCTGGTGACCAGACCCCTTCTTTGAGAAGGGCTGGGGTCTGCAGGCAGCTGGGAGGGATTTTATGGCAGCAAAGAGGGGAAAAGGAGCAACCACCAGGTCAGGAAATCAGGAGAATTACCTTAACATGCACAGTTCCATTTCCAGTGCAGAACACTGTTGGAAGCATGGACCTCTCTGAGGCCAGAGTAACTTCAGAAGGGGCAGAAAGTGGTCACAGGAACTGTGATATCCTGAGTGTTCTAGGACTAGGCAAGTCCTGTTGCTGGAAAGTTAGATGTCATTTCCTGGCCATCATCACCAAACCCGAATTCGTCAGTGCCGGTCACTCCAATGCAGTTTGGTGGGACTGTGGTTGCCTGCAAAGAAGGGGCCTCACCTGGGTGAGCCACACTGAGCTCTCTTCAGAGCCACAGGTGAAGCTGAGAGCTCGAGTCACCCATTTCATCCCAAAAGTCCTGCTCAAGGCTTTGCCTCCCGTTTTTCTGCCGCCAGGTTGGCCCCATCGTGGTCACATCAGCCAACCCAACGGGAGAGGCTGACACGACGCACCACAACCAAGTGTATGCCAAGCTGGGAGATAAGGTAACCAAGAGATGTGGGAATGGAAAAATGCAACCGCTTTGTTTCCAGAAGGAAAATCTATGGATGGTATCAGGAATCTGGAAAAGCCTCTAATTTTAAAAAAATCTCATGGGTGGTCCTCATGCTGGTGTCAAGGAGAAAAGAGATTTTAAAACACAGATCTTGGTGCAAAACCAAAACTCTTCTGCTTTACACAGTGCAGTTATGGCTTGGCAACGTGAGTCGGTTCATATTCAAATATGGGATGATGGGAGCAAGAAAAAATTCCTCCTTGTTTACAAGCAATCAAATCCTGGTGCCTGAATGTGCCAGGGCTCCAGCTGGCATTGGGCTGTGAGAACTCAGGGATTCCCATCTAAAACTGGTGCCGAGCTCCAAAATATTCCTGGCTTTTAGAGCTTTCATGGGAGTGTCATGGTCATGGCCTTCCATTGGTTTTTTAGGTGGGATATCAGGGAAAGGTTCTTTCCCTAGAGGGGGCTGGCACTGCCCAGGGTCCCCCAGGGAATGGGCACGGCCCCAGGGCTGCCACAGCTCCAGGAGCACTTGGAAGGGTGGAATTGTTGGTGTGTCCTGTGCAGGACCAGGGGTTGGGTTGGTGGTGCCTGTGGATCCTTCCAGCCCAAGATGATTCCATGATTCTACAATTTCACTGCTGAATTCTCAGGGTTTTACATTTTTGTGTCATCATGGCAGCTTCAAACAAGAGGTGGTACAAATCTTCCACCTCTAACTCCTCAAAAATCAAAACTTTGTGCGCATTTTCTTTGTGGATGGGACTTCCCCAGAGCTCCTCAGCTGCTGCACACCTGCCTGTGCTGTGCTGCTGACCCCACAGAGCTCTCCCTGTCCTTGCTTTGAGGTTCATCCACTCCAAATGTAGCGCTGGTGTTGCTGCAGTGGGGCAGGAAGGAGCAGCATTGCCTTTGATGAGAATTATTTGCTGTTGAGAGGGAAAACTCTCCCTTTCCAAGGGGAATTTGATGTGGAAATACGCTGGTTTTAGGTGGATGCAGTTCTTTGTGGTGGGCCTTCTCCAGAGAACATTGCCTCCACCGTGGTGGACTGCACCAAGATCGACAGTGGGAACATTGGATTCTTCCGAGTCGGCATCATCCCCAAGTCTCAGGTGAAATTCTGCTGGATTCAATTTCCATTACCTTTCTCCCTGCCCATGGAGGACCTTTAAAGGTCGCTTCCAACCCGTTATTTTATTACTTGATTATCTCAACAGCCGGAGAAGAAATCAGTGCTCTCCCCTAATTCCTAACTGACTCCCAGCTGTGTTTACTCATTCCAGGTGCTGCAGATCCTGGAGCAGGTGCAGAAGAAACACCTGGTGGGCCCTGGGGGTGGCACTTTCCCCACAAAAGGCTGGGCAGAGCTCCAGAGCCGTGGCCACGCTGTGCACAACGGGGTGGGCAGAGCTGCCCCGGCGGCTCCCGGTGCCGAGCATCACACCCGCTTCTGACTCCCACAGCCGCGTGCTCACCGGGACATCGTCTGCTGGAAAATGCCAAACTGGGGAATGGGAGAGGCTTCCCAGCTCGCTGTGGGGGTGACTCATTCATCTTTCTATGGACACTGCTCAAATATCCCAGTGCCTCGCAAACCACAGGCACCCAGCAGGAAAATTTTCCCTTAGGGACACGGCCAGCTTTCCTTGGAGCTCAGTCACCACCAAAGCAAGCTTTCCTTTGGTGACAGGCTGGCCCCAGAGTTACAGAGCTTCATCCCTGTCACTGGGAGGGAACCCCTTGGATTTGGGGCGTGGAGGGAGGTGAAGTGGTGCAGAGTTACATGGTGGGGGAAAAACACTGCATAAAACTTGAATCACACAGAACCCTTTAGGTGGGAAAAGACCTTTCCAGTCCTGGAGTCCAGCCGTCCCCCCAGCACTGCCAAAGCCACCGCTGACCCATGTCCCCAAGTGCCACACCAGGTGGGACAGGAGGAGGGGAGATGTGTCCAGGTGCTCTGCTGGAGGATCCAATGGTCTTGGCAAAGCCTGGGCTCGGGGCTGGCGGTGTCTCCTGCTGAGTTCTCGTCAGAGTGGAGGTCACCCATGTTCCACCCCACTTGGGAGGTCTTTCCTCTGTTGGGAGAACCCAACAATCCAGAGAAATGCCGTGACCTGAGGGGCCATTTCTGTATTTCACTCTCAGTGTCAGGGTGGAATTCCCATTTGGATGACTCCAATACTATATCCTTAAAGGTGCTGGAGCTTTAGGGAAGACCCTCCCTGTCCATATTATGAATTTCAGGAGCTCAGTCTCCATGTGTGTGAGGATGCCAAGAGCTGGTCTCTTGCCTTGCAGCCCAACTCTTCCCATATCATGGCACGTTTCCTCCAGAGTGCAAATTCCATAGGATCAGAGGAAGGAATTCCAGCCACTCCAGGCAGTTGTTTGTCTTCTCCAGGGGCCCAACTTCTCTGCAAACTCCTGACATACAGGGGAGGAGTTGGAGATATGCTCACCCATGACCTCACTGGCATCACTGGGACATGGTGGGATGGCCCCTGGAGCGTAGCAGTGGGAAGATACGGACTTTTTGGGAAGGACAGGCAGTGTGGAGTGGTGGCTGCTGACCAGGAGGAGTTGGGAAGGAGTCTCAAACCTTCGTGAGGAGTTTTCCTTGGCAAACACTGCAGTTACGGCTTGCTCCCTCTCCAAAAACTGCTGATCTTATTCTCACCTGACTCAGGTGCAAGGTGCTGATCAAACTCCAGCTGAAACCAATCCATTGATCATTGATTTCACCTGAAGTTGCGCTGGAATTTAAGGATAAAAGTGGTGCAGTCGGAGGTGCCCGACCTCGACGAACTCTGGCAAAATGGGGTCTCCTCAACTTGTCCTCACAGAGCTGGCTCTCTTCCTGCAGAGAAAATTCCAGAGAATTCAGTGTGCTCAATAATTTTGCTGGTCTACTTCCTGTATCTCCTTGGAGTTTATTAAAACTGGATTTTAGAAAGCAATAAAATATTTTCGATGAACAGATCTCACCCAGGGCTGTGCAGTCGTGACGAAACATTGCGGGGCAACTGGTTCTGGGTGTTGGGGCTCCTGGCCATGCAGGATCCGAGCGGGATCTCGGGAGGGAGTCAAACTGTGACACTTCCAGGGTGGGGAAGAGGAGGGAGGGAGAAGATAACTCCTCACAGCAGCTGCTGGTACCAGCTCAAAAACTCCAGGGCTGAATTTCACCCCTTCATCACTAAAAAAAACAACCCCATAAACACCAAAATCTGAGGGAATGTGGAAAGAAGTGGGAATTTGGAGAGGTGCAGAGGCATCTCAAAGCGTTTTGGTGAGGGAAAACTGCCCTGGCTTAAACATACCAGGGGTGCTGCTGCCCTGTGCTGCAAATAATGGTTTTTTAGGGTGGCACAAATTAAAAGTGGCTCAAAAAAAAATGTGTTCTTCGTTTTGTGCTTCATCTGGATCCGTTCTTCCTCTTTGTCTCCATGTTTTTTGGCTTTTATTCACAGAAAACACTGGTTTCAGTCTCAGGACACTGGGGGAAGCATTTCTCACTTTGCTCAAGTGAGGCAAGGAGAGGTTTAATTTCAGGCTTGATTTTACCCCACCCACAGCTCTCCCATGTACCAGCAAACCGGAAAGGAACGGTTTAGGGAAAAGGAGATTTAAATGGGATCTTTCACTTAAATCAAGGCAAAAAAAGATTTCTACTATTTCCACAGTTTCCCAGCATTTAAGGGGAAGCAAAACACTTTTGCAGAGAAACGGAGGGAGGAAAGAAGTTACTGTTTTAAGTGGCAAATCCAAAACACTTCAGTCAGAAAGGGCTGAGATAAACATTTGAATATTTGGGTACATGTGCTGAAAGATCAGGGATCAGATCTGTTTTGGGCTATCAGCAGGAGTATTTTCATCACTGAAACTGGAGGTTATGGTCAGAAAAGGTGGTCTCCTCAAGGGAGACCCTCACTGAGCCCTTCTGTCCTGCTCAAGGGGAAGGAGCTGCTCCATCCCTGTGTTCTGGACAAGGGGGACAGAAGAGGGGGTGAGGGCCTCACACCTCCACCACAGGGGGAGGAAAACCAGAAGAGGCTCCTCTGAAACCAATTTGGGTTGCATTGTCAATGTCTAGGAGATCTTCAGGCCTGAAAGGTCAGCCTGGGAGACAAAACAACCTCATGAATGGGGCTCTTTGTGAACCAGCCAGCTCTCCAATCCCACTGGGGTTGGAAACAACCCGGGAAGAAGGGCTGTCCCACCTTCCTCCTGCCCTTTGTGGAGTCTAGACATCCGTGTCAATGGAAAAAAGATTTAAAAAGGATGTAAAAGAAGTGTATTTTCCAGTGGCAGGAAAAAGCCAGCTCACCCTTCGAGAATAGAGCGGTGCCATAGGGACAGGAACTGACTCAGTGCCATCGCCCAGGACGTGTTGGTGGAGCCGGTGGCTCGGGGTGGGCAGAGCGTTTCCGAGGGGAAGGGCGGCTTCCCAGCCACAGCTGGGGCCAAACCAGCTCAGCAGAAGCCTTTGGACATGGGCAGGAATGTCCTTTGGCCACTTCTAACCTACAGGAGAACCCGGAGTTCTGGAGAACAGATGGGGACATTGGAATTGATGATCTTGGAGATCTTTTCCAACCTTATCGATTTTATGATTTTATGGCTCTCCTGTTGGGTTCTTCTGGAGAGTCAAAGTCTGTCTGTGGCTTGTGATGGGGGTATGGGGTAGAGGAAAAGGCAGGAATAAAGTCCTGCTTAATTGTGTCATCTTCAGTCAAAGCCAAGCCCTGTGATGTTGACAGGGTTGAGGGCACAGCTTCTGAAACCATGGCCCACAGCGGGTTCCTGTCACACTCACCTCGTTCCATTCTTCCTGCTGCTCCTCCCTTTCCCAGCAACAGCCTGGGGTCATTCGTGCGAAATTACCAGATAATCATCTCTATCAACAACAGAGTAACATCACTCAAAAGCCTGGGCCAGGTTTTCACCTGTTCCACAGAACAGCTGGGGTTTTACACCTGAGGGGGGCTGAGTTGTGGTGCCCAGCTGAGCAGCCTGGCCTAGAGCCACCCTGGAGACCCCACGTTCCTGCCAGAGGTAACGGCGCATTTAGAGATGGCTGGGTGACAGCAGCTGGGCCCTCAACCAAAGCAGGAAACCACTGTTAAATCCCAAAACTGAAGCTGGAAAAGACCTCAAAGCTCATCTCATTCCGCCCTCTGCCACGGGCAGGGACAGCTCCCACTATCCCAGGTTGCTCCAAGCCCCGTCCAACCTGGCCTGAGACACTTTGTCCTTTGCTGCGCGTCTCCCTCGTTGTGATTCTTGGTGCTGCTGGAGCTGCCTGCTGTGGAACAGCAGCAGAGAAATCTCCCTAGGGAACAGATGGATGATGTACAAAATCTTGGGGGAAAAAACAGCTTTCTGGAAATTGAGTTTCTTGAGACTCAACACCAATTAATGGGATTAATTAAATCCGGTTGTGACTCCATCGTGTTCGTCCTTTCTGCTTCCCCCCTGCTTTGAGGATTTCCATCCCCTCTTTCTGCCAGCTGGGGCTGAGGGAGGAAAGGCAGACCTGGTGGGGTCTTGGCCAGACCTTTGGGCAGACACTGGTGGGTTTGTGGGATCGCTGGATTCCCCTGCTCCATTCCCACACCACCTGCCAGTGCCAGAGGATCCCAAGGGATAACGGAGCAGTCAGGGCAGGGGGTCATGTGGGGCTGGATGGGGAGGTCTGCCCTGAACATCCAGTTCAGCAGCCCCAATAAATTCTTTGAGTGAAAATCTCGTGTTAAAGGGTCAACACTGTCAGTTCTTGTGAGAACTTTCCATTCCTTCCTGGAAAACACACAGAGATCTCACTCGTGTTATGATCTCGTTCTAGATAGCAAAACCCAGGAATTTCAGCAAATTCTTCTGCTCTGGGCACGGGATGGATGTCAGGGTTAGGACTGTTGTCCTGAGAGAGGTTCTTTTGTCCCAGCAGCTGGAACAGAGTCACTGAGGTCCCTCCAAGGCCCAGGCACCTCTGAGGAACCTCATGTTCCTGCTGCAGAAGAAGGTTCTTTGACCATCTCTCTGCCTTGGCTCTGTGCCATTCTTGTGCTCCCAACCCAAGTTTAGAGACATAACTGGCATTCCTTGCTCACCCAAGTGATCACATCCTCGTGGGAGACTCTCCACCTGAGCACCTCCATTCTCACACCCCGTTTTTCGTGTGACCCACCCAGCAGGAAGTAACGTGGGACTTTTGTGGAGTGACTTTGTTTCATGAGGAGTTTCAGTAAATACCCAGCCCCAAATTGCTTCCCTGACGCAGCACCAATTGCTGGAAGTGCAGCAACCCTTTGATCTCACTGCTGGTTTACACCACACAATCGCTTTCTTATCTGCTGGGTTGACTCAACTGATCATTCCCACTGCTGTGGGCTCCAGCATGACCCTGTGCACTCAGCAAAACCTCCCTAAAGGACCAGGATGTGCCCTGGTTTCCTTTCAGGAGTTCTTTAGAACCCAGAGGGTGGGTGAGAATCATCAACACTGACCCTACCCCGACCACACTCACCTTATCTCCTCAAAATTCCCAGCAGTCCCCAAACCACCTCTGGCATCCTGTGCCTGCAGCATTCCCAAGGTGCCTGTTGTCCCACACTGGGTTATCAGATCCTACATGACCCAAGGGGTCCCACTGACCCCTCTCACCCTCCTTCCCAACCCTACAATCGCTCCAGGCCCTCCTTCCCTTGCAAAACCAGCCGAGTCCTAGTTGGAAGAGCAGGAATTAGAAATGGCAAGTGAGGAAAGAGGGAGGGATAAGGAAGGAGCAGATGTGGAAGCTCGCTGAAGTTTTGGGAGTGAAGAAACCGAGTCCAAATGGTTGGACTGGTGATCTTACCAACCTCAATGAGTCCATGGTTCCATGACTCCTGGGCCATGGGATACAGGCTCCTTGGCCACAGGAGGAGCTGAGCTGGGCTTTCCACAGGCATTTAATGGTGATCCCGTTCTCCATCTCACTTCCAAGGTCTCGCTCTCAAGGGCCTGAGATGTGAGTCAAGGGAAGGTGGAGGCCTTGTCCAGCTCTCTTCATTGCTAAACCTTAATGTGAAACAGCATTTTGGAGGGTTCATAACTGAGAAGCCCGGCCTGGTGGAGCTGCCCCTGCCCATGAGAGTGGAATGAGATGGGATTTAAGGTCCCTCCCAACCCAAACCAGTCTGGAGTTTTGGGATTGCTGAAATGGGTTTTGCACAGCAGCGTGTGGATCCCTTGAGGTTGCCTTGTCTGTGGTGCTACAGATTCTGGAGATTTTTGAACTTTCTGAGCGTTTTTTGCCCAGAACAATTCCTCCTGTCTGTTGAGGGAGTGAGATGCCTAATGGAAGGGTAGGAGTTGGTTGTGTACATGCCTTCACAGCTTGTTTTTTCCTCCAACTCTGCCCAAAATAACATCGAAATTGATAAAATGCAAATTCACCTAGCTGTGACCTAACTGCCACCAGGAAGATGCATTGTCCTGCCTCATAAAATTATCTGGCAAATAGACTTCTTTGTGAAAATATTCCCAAGAAGGAAGGAGACGGGTATGGGCAGGGCAGAACCGAAACCAGACTGCAATGGCCTTGATGTGGGGCAGCTCCAGGAAGGGTGTCACCAACTTCTGGCCTAGGAAGAACTCTCTTGTTTTTAGTCTGAATCATGAGTTGGTCAAAGCTGCCATCAGAGAGGCAGGAGGATGGTTCTCTGTGCTGAGGCAGAGATGGAAGTGCAGTTTTCTGGGAAGCTGAGCTGGCCAAATCCTGCTTTCCTGAGAAAGGAGCCACCTCAGAGGCACAGGAGCCCTGGGGGTGCCCAAACGTGCTGTCACCCCCAGGCACTGGTCCCTTGGTCCCAGAACAGGCCTGGCCATGGAGGGCTTGATGGTCACTGCTCAATATTCCCTTCACAATCTCCTGGAGCACAGATGGAATGCCCAGCACCACCACTGGCACTGGTGCCATTTAATTCCTTGACAATGTGGACACGCAGCTTCGTACCAGCATTTTCCACCCGTGTTTCTTTTAATAAAAGAATTAATAAAATAATGTCCTGTTACCTAAAGCCTCCTCTCCCATCCCTGCCTCTCCTTCCCTCTCCCTGAGCACAAAAGGGGCTACCCCTCTCTGCCAAACCTGGTTCCCATCCCCGAAAATGATTTCATTGGAGCTCAGCTCACTTTGGAGCAAACACCAAGCTGAGAAGAGGGGTGGAAATTAATAAAACCACCCACAGGAGAGATTTAGGAATAAATATGACAAGGTTTGCAGCCTTTACCCTTAACTCTGGTTGACATTGCTGTTTCCATTGGGAAATGAGCCTTCCACACTGGGAACGAGCCTTCTCCAGCGTGCAGCAGGATGGAAAACACAACGAGAGGCGTTAAAAATTAGCAATAGCCCTGATGAAAGGCCCCTGTGTTCAGAGAGCCCGACTGAAGGAGTGGAAGGCTCCTGTTGTTGACCTAAGGGAGGTGTGTTTGTTTCCCTCTAAACTCGCAGGGGCTGTGGAGACCTGGGGAATTTACTTTGGAAGAATTGCGGGAATGTGACAATGGGGACCTTGCTCCGGGTCCCGGCTGGGTTTTTGTGCTGGGTTTGTGTGTCAAAGTCCCAGCAAGCTCCTGGGGGATGGGATTGAGCCATTTTCCAGCCTAGCTGGTCCTGGGAACTGCTCAGAGCCCAGTAACCAATTCCATCCTATGTTTGGCTCAAACAGAGCCAACAACACAACCAAAGAACCCCAGAATTATTTGGGTTGAAAGGCAACTTAAAGATCATCTCCTGCCATGGGTAGGGACTCCTTCCACTATCCCAGGTTGCTCCAAGCCCCATCCAACCTGGCCTTGGACGCTCCCAGAGATGGAGCATCTCCAGTATATCCCTACTATGAAAAAGATTTTTTTGTTAAAGTGCTGCAAATTACATTTCACAATAACATCAATTCCTTGCCGTTTATCTGGGATTTATCATGGCCTCTCAACCAGCAAATCTTTGCTCCACAATCTCCAGTGATGTTGGTCAGAAATTCCCAGCTGTGTGTGCAAGGCACAAATAACCTGGTCCAGGGGAAGGTGTCCCATGGCAGGGATTGGGAAAAGGGGGGATCTTTAAGGTCCCTCCTGCCCCAAACCATTCCAGGGTTCTCTGATTCCCCCAAACATGTTTTCTTAAAGGAATTACTCCGCTTTATTTAGCAGCAACATTGAAAAATCAAATTTACTTCCTTCTTTCCAGCAAAGAGAGGTGAGAGCTTGTTTCTGGAACAAAATGATTGTGCCATTTATTGTGTCAATTAAAAATCCCCTTATTTTTATCACCTGATGGTGGAAAACAGGTACAGAGCAAATATTCTGACCCATAATTACTCCTGAGTCACC
Organism: Cyanistes caeruleus; assembly: GCF_971803275.1. Classification (NCBI taxonomy): domain Eukaryota; kingdom Metazoa; phylum Chordata; class Aves; order Passeriformes; family Paridae; genus Cyanistes; species Cyanistes caeruleus. The sequence continues at coordinate 1,692,714 of NC_141714.1, forward strand.
AGAACACCCATGAGACACGAATACCAAAGTGAGCAGCCCAGACTATGGTGACTGCGGGGGTTTTTTCCCCTCTAAGATAACCTGTTTGTTTCCTTATTCAGTAAATCATAAAATCATAAAAACTCAATTAGTGCATAAAATTTTACACCCCTGGTTCTCGGCTGCCCGTTTTATTGATACCATTGTGCTCTTCTGGGAAGGGACTCTTTATGTAATTTGTACAAGGAAACACTAATCCTGGCTCTGCCTGAAATAAAGCCATAAGCTCCAGGTGTTTTCTTATCTTATAACCTAAATTCTGGATTTTTGTAGCTCTGGTTGGAATCTGTTTCTATTTTCACCCCGATTTGTAATCACAGTACTTTCCTCAAGGGCTGACACCCTTTACCTGCTGCAGAGCTCCAGAGGTGACTTTTCCATCCTTGCCTGGATTTGCCACGACCTGGCTGTTCAGTGTGAGCAGTGAAGGGGCACTTGGGGAGCTCCACATCCTTCCCTGGAGCTGACAATTCCCATGGCACCAACATGGAGATGGTCTAACACAGTCCCAGATCACAAGCCAAGAAGGGACTTTCTCCTTTTCTATTTTCTTGGGGTTTTTTTGTGGGTTTTTTTTTCCGTTCCAGCAGTTTATAGCCAATATTAACAAACCTGACTTGCTCAGGAAGTTCAAGTCGTTTTTCAAGCATTAAGGTATTTAAACATGACAGGAGTCCCGTGTTGTGGGACTTCACCACATGCCCTGAAGTTAAGCCTCTGCTGGGTGGTGATGAACCTCAGCTGGCACTCAACTTCCATTTATTGAATAAGTGTTTATCACACAACCATGGAATGGTTTGGCTTGGAAGGGACCTGGAAGCTCATCCCGTTCCAAGGCAGGGACACCTTCCACCAGCCCAGGTTGTTTAGCTGTCCTGAGACATGTGCAGGGAGGAGAGCCTGACTAAGCTCCACTTCCAGATGCTGGCACGGGCTGGGAAACCACAGGAGGCTGGGAATGCCCAGCTGTGCCCGAGTGGGTTTGCAGGGTCAGGAGGCTGCAGGGTGAAGGGGAGCCTGTGTTCCACCCCAGGAACGCCTGCCAAGGATCTCTAGCCGGGAGTTTGGGGAGCTGCTTGAATGAAACAACAGCCGTGACCTGGAGAAGGAGCAAAAGCTGCTATTTATGGTGGATTCTGAGTGCAAACGGAATGGCAGCAGCAGCTGGACAACAACGGCAGCGCCAAAGCAAGCGGAGCGCGCTCGGGGCAGGAGTTGGTGTTGACATGTCAGCAACGAGGCGTGGGAGGAATCCAGCCCCAGGGCTCCCAGATTTTCCTGCCCAGCTCCCGCAGCAGCAGGAGGAATCCAGCCCCAGGGCTCCCAGATTTTCCTGCCCAGCTCCCGCAGCAGGTGGGGTGTGTCCTGAGGGAGAATTCCATGAGCAAGGTGCTTCAAAGCAACGATAAGGAGCAAGAGAAGGGAAGGGTCTCATCCCCTGGGTGGTGGGAGGTGGGACTGTGGCTGTGCCAGGGGAATGGCCTCCCTGCCCAGAGCAGGAGGGAGGAGAGGGAACAACGGTAGGGAACTGGCAGAGGTCTCCCGCTTGGACACTACCTCCAGGATGGGAAAAACATTACAGAAAACCTCCAACCGGTCACGCACCTCGCAGTGTTTTGAAGCCTTCGGGTCTAACTCATTGTTTCCTTTGTTGAGGTTCTTTTTTAGCGAGTGGATTCCCTCATCCCTGGCTCCCCCTGGGGCTTGTTTGCTTTGGGATGGAGGGAGGTTCTGTTCTCTGCTCTTGGCAGAAACTTCTGGCCCTCCACAGCTCCTAACGCGGGTCCTGGGGACAGGGGTGGGGACAGCCCCGGGGATTGCTGTGGGGACAGCTCTGGGGCAGCAGCACTCTGCCAGGGGCAAGGTGCTGGAAACGGGATGATCCTGACAGGAGATCCCTTCCAACCCGAGCCGACCCATGGCTCTGAACCCTCGACAGCCCCCAGCTTGGCCATGGATGTTCATGGATGTTCCTTTGCGTTTTCAAGGAGCTGAGTGCCCCGGGATGAGCTGGGGAGTGGCTGGGAAGATGCCAGGGGAGGAATGGGGTGAGTTATTTGCTGTAAACCCTCTGTCAGAATCACACCTCCCTGTACTTGTTCCTTCCTCTGGTGTTCAGTCATGGAGCTTTGCCCCTTCGGGAGGATGAGGAGCTTGGTGGACATCAAACAAAACTCAAAGCCTTTTCCTTATGTTCCAAAAAGAGGATTTATTTAGTGGGGTTTAGAAATTTAAAATACACAGATCTGAGTGTTGTGGGGGGGGGGGATGCACAAACATTGCGTTCACAGTCCAATGCACTTCAGAAACACCGGAGCTCTGGGAATTCCTGAGGAAAAGCATCAGCTCCTGGGCAGCTCTCCTGGAGATTCCAGGCACTTACTGGGGATAAACAAGAGATCACTGCAGGAAGGTACCAGGAGAGGCCTCAAGTGAAGAAGTGCTGCTCTTCCCGAGGAGGTAAGAGCTGGATCAGAGAAGGAATGTCTCTCCCAAGGCTCCAGCAAAACGTGGGACACCTCATGTTTTTAGGGAGAGCAGACTTTGTTCCTTTGCTCGGGGAAGGTTCCTTCGGCTCAGACCACTCTGCTCTTCGCCCTTTCAAAGATCTGCATGACTTTTCCTGCTGGGATGCAGCCTTCCCGAACGATGATGATGCCACCTTCCCAGAGGGAGAGTGAACAAGTCAGGACAGTCCCCAAAGGGGCACAGAAAGGAGCATAAAAGAATATCTCGCACCAGCAAAGCCACTCAAAATAAAGTCGTGTGGAAGGACGAGAGACTGCTCAGAAAGTGAAACCACCAACAGCCGCTGACCTCACACTTTGTTGAAGGGTTTGGTTTTCCACTAATCAACCCCTCTCAAATGTCAACCCAGAGCCACCTCAGCGTGTGCTGCTGCATCACTGTGGGCAAGCTCCTGTACCACCCTCTGTGTGGTGGGCTGAGGCAGCTTCCACCCCTCCTTCCATCAGTCCCCACCCCTCCTTCCATCAGCACCCACCCCTCTTTCCAGCAGCCCCCACCCCTCCTTCCAGCAGCCCCCACCCTCCCACTCAGAGCCTTTTCACCCTGACAAGGCAGATTTTCCTTGCTCAGCCGTGTTTGTCCTCCTGCCTTGTTCCCTGTCAACACTGAGGTCCTCCCAGGACGTCTTTTGTTTGCTTCTCTTCATCAACATGTTTGCAAATGTCCAGGCACTCAAGAGCTGTTACTCTTGGAGCGCTCTGTGCTGCCAGATTGATACTGGGAAAGGCATGGAAGCCTCCCAGGAAAGCGCAGTGGGTGACACAAAGGGCGGTTCTCACACTCACTTTCATCAATCTTCGTGCAGTTGACCACGGTGGACGCCACCACCTCGTCAGACTCTCCATCGCAGAGAACACCCTCCAGCTTATGGCCAAGGCGCCTGTGGGGGAAAGAAACAGCCACAACCCTTCAAGGACCTTGCTGTGACCTCGTGCTGAGGCTCCCCTCGGTGCAGGACATCAAACTGAGGTCTGCCACCACTTCAGCAGGTGGTGGCACCGCCGGTGACCAGCTACTCACGAGATGACCATGTCGTGGTGGGTGCTGTCTGCCTCCCCGCTGGGGTTGGCCGAGGTGATGGCCAAGGGTCCGGTCATGTCGATGAGGTGCACCAGGACTGTCAGGTCAGGGACTCGGATCATGATGCTGTCCTGGGTTCCCACCCTGCTGTATCCTGCTCCGACCCCTGGAAGGACAGGCAGAGGACGTTGGCAGAGCTGGCACAGCCCCTGTCGTGGCACTGGGGGGATCTCCTGCTTCCTTTGGAAGTGACCCTGCTCCATGCACCCAACTGAATGTGGCTTTGTGGGTGTCCACTCCTGAGCAGAAGTCTGAGAGCAGAGGTACAATTAGTGTTCCAACTGGGTAAAAAGGAAACAATTCACAACTGGAGACATCACAGCTGTTTCCACGGACACAGGAACTCCCCATATCCCAAAGTCTGTGAGCACTGCCCACCCTGCCACCCTTCCTCTGCCTGTTGAATGTGGGTAACTCAGAATCACAGAACCAGCTGGGCTGAAAAAGACCTTTGAGATCATTGAGCCCAACCTGTGACCCAACACCAGCTTGTCACCCAGACCATGGCACCGAGTGCCACATCCGGCCTTTCCTTAGACCCCTCCAGGGATGGGGACTCCACCGCCTCCCGGGGCAGCCCCTGCCAATGTCCAATCACCCTTTCTGTGAAGATTTTTTTCCTAATGTCCAATCTAAACCTCCCCTGGTGCAGATTAAGGCTGTGTCCTCTCCTCCTGTCCCTGTTCCCTGGGAGCAGAGCCTGACCCCCCCTGGCTGTCCCCTCCTGTCAGGGAGTTGTGCAGAGCCAGAAATTCCCCCTGAGCCTCCTTTTCTCCAGGCTGAGCCCCTGTCCCAGCTCAGGATTTGTTTTCCAGCCCCTCCAGTTCCCTCATTCCGTGCTGTTTCCATGGATTCCCAGGAGCCAGGGTTGAGGTGAATCATCCCAGCGCTCACCAGTGCCCGTGCCCACGGGGTGGGAAGGCAGAGGCAATGAGCAGGGATGACCATCGGAACCCTCTCATCTCCTGGATGCTCCACCCTGGTTTGCTCATTCCCAGTCAGCAGCGGGGGGCTTGGGAGAGGGGACCCTCCCAGGCCGAGGAGCCTCCCTTGTTTCTGGTCAAAGAGCTCATTCTGCTGGCTCCCACTCTTGATGAGTCATTACAGATGGATAATGCACTCTGCTCAACACCCACCAAAGCATCTGGGAGCTCCAGGGGGCATTTCTTGGGAGAAAGTGACCGGAATCTCTCCCCATCACATCCCAAAGGGGGCTGGGATTGCACACCTGCCATGCTGGAAAAATGAAAGGGGGACAGGAGGGTCGTGCTGCTCATCTCACCCAACTTCTTCAGCCACTCTCCCTTTCGGATAATGCAGCCGATGCCGCCGGGATAAACATTTTCCATGAATTCCCAGAGCAGGGGGCTGATGGGCGGAGCAGCTGCTCGCAACTGCTCCAGGTTGGAAATGAAGATGCAGATGGGCTTCTCTTGAGGCCTGTCCTGAAAAAAAACAGGGGGAAAATAGATGAAGAGAGAAAGTTTGCCTGGAGAACCTCGAAGCCTGCTGGGACCCTGTTTTGTGTGTTTCTCAGGGAGCTCCAGGCGAGGAAGATGCTGCGTCTGCACGAGTGCTGAGCTGTGATGGATGCCCCAGCTTGGATCTGCACGTGCAAATTAAAAAGGAGACAGAGCAGCGGCCTGCCCTTGGGAACTTCTGGGCTGCATCCCTCTTCAAGCACATCCATCACAGGGACAGCGATGTTCCACTCAGTATCAGCATTTCTGGGATCTTACACACCAAGGGCCTGATTTTTTCCAAACTTCTGGGAAGTCAAACACCAATTTGTGATGGGATAAGGGATGGAGAGCTCAGCCCCCTGCAAACCAACATCTCCATTATCACCCCTCCAGCGCTTTGGAAGAAGCTGAGTGAAATAAATTCCGTGTAAAACCAGCAGTGGAGATGGAGGGGAAATAAAACAAGCTCGCAAAGCGGTGTCATTTCAGTCCTCAACTGACATCAGCTTCAGTGGGGCCAAATGACTCAGGAACTGGGCATGTATTTACATTCTGTTTGTATTCTCTCATCGGCAGGGAAGGTCAGCACTGGCACCAGGGCAGCACAGAAGAGACGGCCTTTGTGCCGCTGCTCGCGCCCGGGGCCAGCTGAGATCGTCTGTTATGGTTATTTCTCCAGGCTAGCCAGGAAATTGCCTCATGGACAACAGACAGGGCCAGGCTGCAAAAGCTGGATTGAAGGTGCAAACTCTGGGGCTGGTTCCAGCACTGAATGGCTCCAAAAGTCTGGGGGGATGTAGCCCTGGGATTCTGATTCAGCACTTTGTGGGGCACAGAGGACAAACACAGGTCTGGACCCGCTGATGAGCGGCTGTTCCTGTTTGGGGCTGTGCTTTGTCCATCCCCAGGGATGTCACTGCCCAACTCCCGGTGCTCCAGCCTGGAGCAGAGGGGCTGTGCCCTGCCTTGCTCAGAAAATTGTCCCTGATCTTCTGTTGTGATTGCTCATGAGCTCTGCCCATGGCCACCTCCTGAGTTTTGGGACAACCTGAAACCAACGGCTCCCCTTCCTTCTCCTGCACGAGCTCATGGGCAGGACACAGAGCCAGGTAAGCAGAGACATCCCTGAGTTCCCACCTTGATCCTGTAGACCTTCTCGATGGCTTCGGGGTGCTTGCAGGAGGCTGCCAGGGCGTACACGGTGTCTGTGGGGACCCCGCACACGGCCCCCGTGTTCAGCAGCTCCGCGATGGTCCTCAGGCCGCTCGTGAGATGGGACCTGGGGCAGACACAGGGCAGGGGATCCTCCCTGTCCTCCTTGGAGCTCTGGACCTGCCAGGAATCAGGAGACAAGGAGTAAGAGAACCTATGGAACACAAGGCAGAATTGCATCCACCGTGCCGCGATCCCTTGGAGAGAAGCACCTCCAGGGACGCTTCTTCCGCAGCAGGGGAGGTGAATTCCAGTGATTAAAGCCAAAGAGAGCAGCTCTCAACTCAACTCTCTCAACTGCCGATGCCTAAAATTAGAGGAGATGAATCCCACCCAGCACAGCTTCCTGGAGAAATGGCTGCTCTCCAAAATGACCTAAGGAATTTCTTCTGGAATCCCAAATCCAGGCAGGGATGGAGTTTCAAGTGCATTCCCATGAAATGCTGATCTAATGGAAATGTTTCTCTGCAGCAGGAGTCAGAGCTGTCAGATCCATCACCCTGGGTAGGGGGAATTGCCCTGGCCACACACACCAGATAGCAGAAGGAGTCTGAAGTCAAGAAAAGATGGGGAATTCTTGCTGTCCAGTCTGGGAAACTTTTTAAACTCCCTGCTCCCAAGGTTATGGCTTTAAAACTCCAGTCTATGAGGAATTCTTAGACTGGGGATGGCTGATTCCCCAGGAGCACAGAGACAGCTGTTTTGGGGCGCTAGAGGAGTCCTGTGAGCATCCCTGCCCTTTCTCCGATGTTATTCCTGATGGAAGAGAGCTCGTTTCCAGCTCACATCTCCCTACAAAAGTGCTGTGACCGGGACTTCGAACAGCGCTAAAGGATTCAGCAGAAGGGAAATTCCACAGGAATTTGAAGGCCCCAGAATATCCCCTCTGAGCAGGGAAGCTACCCCAGCGTGCCAAGCATCTCTTACTGTGAGCAGAGGAGGTCCCACCATCAGGAGGTCCTTCCCAAACATGCAGTTGGTGAGCGAGGCTGTGGCTCCATAGAAGCAGATGACGCTGACAATGCTCAACACAACAACTGGAAAAAAACCCCAGAGTCAGAGGCAGGAAGGGTGATTGAATCCCCATCCCTGGAGGGGATTTGACAGCGTGGATGTGGCACTTGGGGACAGGGTTTGTCAGTGCCGTGGGAATGGCCGGACTCGCTCGCTTGGATTTCATGGTGCTGTGATTCTACTCTGTGGTGACAAAGTGGAAAAGCTCCCGCTAATCCGCTTGCTGCAGCACCCCATGGAATTAAAACTGAAATTGTCACTTGCAGCAAAGGCAGAGCTTCAGCAGAACTGCAGCCACTGACAGTGGTGGCACGTTCAGCTCATCCCACACCTCAGGGAACATCTGCTGGGGACTAGAGATGGACAGAACCTCTAGAGATGCTCTGATCCAGCAGCATTGGGTTTATTTGGAAGCTCAAGGCCCTGGGTGTGATAAGAGGAAAGATTTCCTCCTCTAGTCATGCTTGCACACACCCCAGACTTCCAGGGAAAGGAAGCAGGAATGCTCTGCTTGATTTTGTCACACTGAGCTTCCCACACTGCTCCCCAACCCAGGACCTACTCCCTGCACCCTGAAGGTGAAGGTTCAATGTCCTGGTTCCCCTAAAACTCACTTTCAAAAGGCAAAGGGAGGTTCTCCACTGTAAAGAGCAGAAAACAAATGGTCAAGAGCTCCATGGCCAAGGTCAGGCAGAGCAGCACCATGTTAAAAGAGGAAGCTGTGGAAAGAAACACAAACAAGAGGGACCCACATCAATCACAGCCCATAAAACGTCCATGAACCAGCAGAAGAGTTCCTAAATCAACTGAGGCTTGTTTGATTTAACTGAGCAGCCCCAGCTCTGATTTCCCTGTCCGTGGAGGAACAAAGAGGCACAGCCAGGGTCGGCTCAGCCCTCAGGTTCCACGGACATTCTGCCAAACCCTTGATCTGCCAGGACACTGTGCTCACATGGAAAACACTTCCCCAGCAGCCAAGCAGGTTCTGATTTACACCAGCTGGGCTGGAGTGTGGCTGTGGATTGATGCCAGTGGCCCAGAGCATAGAACGCTTTCACCTGATTTGATCCTTTTATTTTCTTTGAAATGTTCTTCCATTCCCTTGGGGCTGTTTCTCCTAAGCCCAGCTCAGCTTCTGTTACTGGCTGTGGGCAAAACATCTCCGTTCTTGCTTAATCAGAGCGACAGGCCTCCCTCACTGGTGCATCTCCTCCACGGAGCAACCACAGGAGGATTCACCATCTGACCCCAGACGCCCCTCCATAAACACCCCACGTGATTCTGGGACTCACCCAGAATGACTAAAAAAGCATTGAGCACCAAGAAGGCGATGGAGCCGGCCGTGAATCCCTCGGTGTTCCCCGCCCCGATGTCCAGCAAGTGGCCTGAAACAGGAGCAGCACATCTGGTTATGAGCAAACCACGAGGAGCAGCGTGACAGGAGAGTGGCAGAGCCTCAGCTGGGATGACCACAGCTCCAGCTGGTGGATGGTGGCCTCCCAAAAACCCTCCCTCATCGACACCCGCCGTTTCTGCCACGCTAAGCGTTTCAGGTATTAACTGTGGGGCTGGCGACGGTTATCCAAAAAAAGCTCTGAGTTTTACCTCCAGCTTGGAATACTCAGGGCCGGGCTGGACGCTTGAGAAGCTCCTGCCACACGTCCAGAGCCACAGCTTTAACTTTCCCCACAGATGCTCATTTTAAGAGCGCCTGGCATGGAGGCTGTGTGGACACTCTGCCCACCTGGAACAAAATGCAGCTTTTAAAAACCAGGCTCAGCTTCTGAGAGCTTCTTTCATGGCTGGGATAGACTTCTGCAGGCTCCCGAAGGAGAAATCCAGAACCTGGAGTCTCCCACTGCCTAAAAGCATCTCCTGAGTTGTTATTCTGAGATAACGGCCCAGAGCCAGGCCTGTCTCACAAAGTTTTTGCAGGGAAATCTTGGCTTTTATTGGAGCTGATGACACAATTTGGACTCCTGGAACCGAGAGCACCAAGTGCCTGCAGCAATGGCAGCCGAGAGCAAACTGGGGTGATTTGTGAATTATCTTTTTCCAGGGAGGAATATCAGTAACCCTGATGTCTCTGACTCTCCTGACAGAAGGAATTCCACTGGAGGAAGCACTGGAGGATTCCCTGGGGACACCCTTTAAAGCAGGAACCATCCCCTGCTTTACCTGCCAGGCGCAGCCAGGTCCAGGCTCCCCAGAAGACAGCGTAGCAGAAGGGGAGCACGGATCCGAACCTCTTCCCGCCCCGCACCTGGATCCGGCACACGAACAGCTGCCCCAGGGCTCCCGGGATGAGCACGGAGGGGATGGAGAGCTGCTGCCTGCCCGGCTCACCCAGCCTGCCCTGGATGGCGGCGGCCGCAGCCAGGCCATTGCAGATGTAGAACAAAGCGTCCGGCACGGCAGCGCCGGTGCCGCTGGGCACGTCCTTGGACCTCGAGAGCCGGGCCTTGAGAGCCCCCAGCACGGCTTGGAGAGCTGAGCTGGACACGGCCTGGGGGCCCACGGGAATCAGAACCTTCTCCCCGATGGAGTTGATGAGGCTGGCGAAGGTGGCGTACAGGGAGAGCGCGGTGCAGAGGCTGCAGGCGGCCCCCAGGAAGGGCCGGGCGCCGGACAGAGGGATCTGGTGGACGAAGGCTGAGGTGAGGACGATGAAGGAGGCGTTCTGCAGCATCTCCAGGGTGTCTTTGTGGATCGACATCAGAAAGAGCAGGCAGGCAGTGGCCAGGAAGAACCAGGCTCCAAACATTCCCAGCCTGCTGTCCTGAGCCATGGGCAGGCCGAGGAAGGCGGTGAGCACAAACTCCTCCCAGGACATCACCAGCCAGAAGAGGCTGTGGACACCAAACTTGGTGGTGTGGTAGCCATCCCCTCTGAGGTAGCTGTAGAAGCTGGAGAGCAGCTGGCAGCTGGAGATGATGGATATCCATGCTGCTCCCACGCAGAAAGTCTTCATGTACCCAAAGAAGTAAAAGGCGAATATGAAGGGTGACACGGTGTCGCAGATGTTCCCCAGGGCCATCGGCTCCGCGTACTTTGTGTTCTTCTTCTTTTCTTCCCCGAGGGCCTTGGAGGAGCTTTTCTGCGCCGAGCCCAGCAGCAGGACATTAAAGAGGGGGTGCCCAAAGCCGGGCAGGACGTACCTCTGGGTGATGCCCTTGAGCAGAAGAGCCACGGCCCCGTACAGCCCGCACAGGACAATGCCCAGCTCCAGCACCCCGGACACCACCAGGGCCCAGTCCGTGAAGAGCGCCACCGCCTCGAAGGCCAGGGCCAGTGTGATGGCCCCGAAGATGAAGGGCATGATGTAGTTGACGGTGGCTGAGCAGAAGGACAGGATTAAGGAGATGGCGATGTAGGCCACCAGCCCGGCCACGGCGCTCTGGCTGGCCGAGAGTGGGGCTGTGCCGGCGTCCAGGAGCTGGCTGGCATTCCCGGAGGGAAGCGTTGTGTTCTCGGGATACGCGGCGGACAGGACCCGTGTGACCCCATAGCTGCTCCACAGAGCAGAGAAGGTGAGGAAGGCCGCGCCTCCCAGGTGGTCATACTTGCGGAAGGCGAGAAATCCGGCCAGGAGCTGGACAAAGCCACCGATCAGGATGAGGTGGATGCCTGAGGGATGCAGGAAGGGGTCAGGTGTGAAGCCAAGCAAAAAAGGGCTGGAGCTGCAGGAAGTTCTAGGGCACACCCCATGGCAGGTCCCGTGGCCTTCCAGTGAGCAGCCCTGTGGCCTCCTCCCACCCTAAAGGGAAATTTCTGTGTGTGGCCCCTTGGCTCGGTGTGGTGAGCAGGCCCCAAGGACAGCTTGGATCCAGCAGGGAATGACACGTGGAACATTTGGCCCGGTGGCTGGGGAAGGAGGAGCAGCCACCCCCAGGAGCACGCAGACCTTCACAGTGGACACAACCCACATTTCCCCACCGTCCCACCAGTGGTGTCCATTGGCCCCTGGGGATGACCCTCAAAGAGCTCAGGGGACGTTCAGCCCCACCCTGAGCAGCAGCACCCACCTGCCAGGATCTGCTCTGCCACCCGAGGCCCGAGGCCAGTGGTGGCCACGGTGAAGTTCTGCAGGCACAGGAGGAAGGCACTGACCACGTTGCCGAGCAGCCCCAGCACCCCTGGCTCGCTGTAGAAGACGGCGGCGAAACCTTCGGCGCTCGCCATGGCCCTTCCAGACAAAACAGCAGAGTCGGCCCTCGCCCCCACAACCTCCCCGGCAGCGGCGTCTGCGCCGGGCTGGGGCACCCAGCCAAGCTGCAGAGCCGTGCCCCTGCCCCGAGCAGCGACAAGCTGGTGACAGGCTCAGGTGTTTCCATGTTCCTCGCTGCAGACAAAGGCTCGATTCAAAGCACCACTTGAGGTGCCTACTTTCCGCAGCCCTATCCAGAAAAAACACACACAACCTATTTAGGCGAGCAGGATTCCTGGCAAAAACATGTTTAGGTGCCCCAAAGCGCTGCAGGTGGTGGTGATGGTTGCTGTCCCCTCTTCTCCAGGCTGCTGGAGATGGAGAGGCGTGAATAGCCCAACACAAACCAACAAACATCCAGACGAAACCCACAAGGTATTTTTGAGCCGTTCCAGGACGTTTCTTATCCACTGTTGCAGACAAACAGGGCAGGCACGGTGCACACACACACACACAGTCTCCCTTCCAGATGGAATTTTCCAGCTCCATCCCTTTCTTGAAACCCCAGTGACTAAATAGGCTATTTTCAAACCCTTCATATTTCTCCCATGAACTCGTCTGTTTGCAGGCAGCCCCCACGTTTCCACTCCTCGGCACTCCTGGGTACCAGGAGCTGAAGTTTTCTCTCTGGAGGCTTTTGTTGGGAAACAAAGATGAAAATAAGACAGCAATGTTCTTGTTATTTGGGTATTTTTAGAATATTTGGTGAGGTAAAAAAGCTGGAAAGGGAGAAGGTGATGTATTCTGCACTCAGCCATTCCAAAGAGCCCTTTGGAAAGGGAGCAAAGCTCCACTATTGTTAGGGGGAGTGAGGAGGAGGAGGGAAGGAGCACCACCCAAAGAAAAATAATATGGGAATAATAATGAACCTAAATCCCAGGATCCCTACAAATCCTCAGCACAAATTTACATTTTGCAAACATCAGTACCCTCTGGACTCTCTTGTTCTGCTAAAAAACCCGTGTTTTCCTCTCTCCATTTATTCTGAAGGATGTCACTTCCCCGAAGGAAGAAGGATGAGGGATAAATTGACTCTGACAGCTCCAAACTGCTTTGGCAACATCAACTCTCATCAAATAAGGAAAGGCTAAAAACCTCCAAGCAAAGCTTGGGGAACAATGAATTATTCAATTGCTTGGTTGTGCTAAAGGTCGGGATTTTGGCTTTGGGAGGGGGAGATGCACCAAATCCCAGTTCCCAGGGAGGAATACTCCCTTTTCCCATCAAGGCACTGCCTCTAAAGGGGTCCCAAGGAACCCTGTGCCCTTGGGCAGAGCTGAGCCTGTGGATTCCACGATTTTGCCTCTTTTATTATTTTAAATGACACTTCTGCACAGAGAAGCAGTCTGGTTTAAATGGTTGCACTTGGAAATGAGCCACAAAATTAAGCTCCTCCAGATGTTTTGCCCTGAAACAGCCCAGGCAGTGGCTCAAAGACACGCTCAGAGCCCCTGCTTGGAGCAGGTCCAGGGAAGAGGGTGAGCTGGGATTTGGGAGGGAGATGGGCTGGCCTGGTGACTCCTTGGCTCCCAGCAGTGGTTTTTAATTTGCCAGAGCTCATTCTCTTGGTGTTTTCTGCATAACAGGCCCGCAGCAAAGAGCTGTGACTGGGGAGGGATGGAGACACAACTCACAGGGATGTTTTCCTCTTCTTCCCGTGCAGACATGGGAGGAGGGAGGAAGACAAACACCAGAACCTGCTGTCAGGCTAAGGAGGCGTGAAGGGGAAGGATGTGAGAGGATTCAGCCCGAGATATGGAAAAGGAGGAGGAAAAGGAGGGATTGGGGTTGGAAGCAGCCGCAGTTGAACCCACTGCTCACACCCACACACCAACCCAGACTCCTGCTCCCTGCCCTGGGACTAGTTCACCTCTGGGCATTGTCCCTGCCTCGGTTTCCTGCAAGATCAGGACACATCAAACCAGGAAAATGCCCCTGGTGTTGTCTCAGGAGCAGCAGCACCAGAACGCCGAGGGCTGCAGCAAGCCTGGAAAAACGAGGCTCAGCAAGGGAACCCCCAGGAGGGTTTCCTGATCAAAAATACCCTGGTTTGGCCCCGGGATAACCCCACCCATGGGTGCTGTCACTGTCCTTAAGGACCCGTTTGTCCGCACGCACCACAGAGCCCCGGTGGTGCGACAGGATAACGCGGGACGGGGCAGGAGGCAGGGGAGCAGGTGGAAAATCCCTCTCTCCCAGGTGGGATTAGCAGCTCTCTGCACACCCCAGGACCAGCGGCACAGCCTCTGTCCAGGAAATCGCGGGATGGAGATGTCCCCGTGCTCAGGAGACACCTGGAGCAGAGAGCTGCATCTCCCGGAGGGATGGGGCAGCCCGGGATGATCCTTCCCTTGCTCAAATCCCTCGTGCAGCCAGGGCAAAGCCAAAGCCACACCCTCCCTCATCCTGGCCCCTCCACCTTCTCTCCTCTCCCTGCTTGCCCCCGGCATCCCTCACCCTGGGGCAGTGCGAGGTCCTCCCTCCCTCCCTCCCTCCTGGCTCTCGTCCCCCGGTGACCTCGGAGCAGCCCGGGACAGGCTCTGGACACCGCTTCCTCCCCTGCCTGCTGTCCTCACAGCAGCTTCCCTTCACCCCCTTCCAGTAAAGGTCATTCCCATCTCATCCCATTTCCACCGGGCTGTCTGGAGTCACCCCGTGCCTCTGACAGCCGCTGCTGCTTCTCCATGAGCGATATCAACAAGGATATTCCAGGGCACAAGAGTTCTGTCTCCAGGAGGGCTCCCCACGCCTTGGGACACATCGACAAACACCAAACCATCCCATTTCACCCATCCCCAGTGGCATCTTGCCATCAGTTCTCCATCCCACCTTGTTAGTGAGAACAAACATTTACAGAGCTCTGAGGAAACGCTGCCCCTCTCCAGGCAAACATGGAAAGAGAACAAAACTCATTTTGGATTAGCACACAGCAAGATGAACAGTGCACAGCCACAGCACACAGCTGGATTTCACATCACAACCCTGCCTCTCCTCTGGAATTGCCAGGGATACATTGCTACAACAAAGGTCTGCATGGGGGGTTAGTAAAAAATCTGATTTTAAATAAAGGTGTGTCCCACCAGGCTGTTATTCTGCCCAAAGTAATAAATGTCCCCATGTTCCGCTGCAGGACAAAGCAGACAGCCGTGGCGTTCTCCCAGAATCCAAACATTGCTTTGGGAAAAAAGGCTCCCGGTGTTCCCTGGAAGCTCCAGGGTGAACTCCCAGCTCAGTGACCCAGCAGAGCTGGAGATGGAGAAGGAGAGCTGGGAAAGGCTCAGCCAAACACCCAAACACTGAAGGTATTCAAGAAAAGCATCCAAGAAAACCACCACTGCCTCACTTCTGCCTCTGCAGCTGGGATTTACCTGCTTTGGTGACACTTCGGCTCAATGGGAGGACGCTCTTGTCCCTCTCATTTCCTGGTAAATCCCACGTTTATAGTCCTGCTCAGGAGGAGGAGCCTGGAGCCAGCTGCTTCACCCATTGGCACTTGTGGCATTTTCAAGAGAGGAGTTTCCTTGAACCTTGTCAGTTATTGTCTGAAATCTTTATTTATTTCCTGAAAGGGGTGGTGGTGGGGGGGGGGGGGGTTTCCCTTCTGTCCAGCAGGGACAAACCACCCCTCCTCACAGGTTCCCCCCACCCTCTGGCTCCCCAGGGGCTGATGTCATCCCCCTGGAAATTCAGTCGCACAAAACAGAAAGCAAATTGCCTTTTGGACGCAGATATAAACCCTGCCACCGGCACCTTCCAGCCACACACCTCTGCCATCCCTCGCGCCGAGTACACCCAGCCGGGAAGGGCACTGTGAGAAGCAGCCACCAGAATGGTCTACTCCAGCTTCCAGGTAAAACTCTTCCATGCAAACCCTCCCCATCCCTGAGCTAGCCTTTTGCACTTTTGGGGAGGAAATGTCTCTTTCCGGGCGGCTCCTCTGCTGGTCCAGCCGAGCGTGGCATTAAACGGGAACCTGCCCCAAAATTAACAAATTCTGATGGTTTTCACAGTCACTTCATTCAGCTGCTGACCTTTTCCTGCCATCCTGCTCCTTTCATGTGTCCCGAGCATTCCCTGGACCGTGCCATGTGGGGGTTGTTGTTGTTGTTGTTGGGATGTGCTCCGTGGGTTTTGCTCCATGGGACCGCTCCCAGCTGGTCCCATCGTGGCAGGGCTGCAAAGGCTTTCCTGCCCCTTCAGCTGTGAGGTTTTATTTCCCTGGATGTTCTTGGCATCCCTGCTGGACTCCGCTTCGGAAAGTATTTTTTCCCCTCCTTTAAATATGTCGTTACTTTTACGTGCTCGTTTGATCTGTGAGTGTCTCACGACGGGAGGCACAACCAGGAAAACGGCTCCGAGAAACCTTCCAGCAGCTCCGGTGACAAATTCCCTCTCTGTCTCTCTCCTCCAGAAATCCCAGAAGTTCTTGGCAAGCTCTCGGCAAGTCCACAAAACTGCTGCCCACGGTTTGTATCTCTCAGCATCCCTCATCCTTCCCTGGCGGGCACCCCTAAATAATCATTATGGGGTAATAATAATCACGGCATTGCTGGAAAAGAAGGTGCTGGGCTGAGCACGCCCAGAGAAATCCTCACATTTTTGGAAGGCAAAACTTCCAAATGTTTGGGGGATCCTGTGGTGCTTCGTGCCCCCAGGGATGAAGGACCGGGACAAAAGCAGCCAAGAGTAAAAATGTGGATTGTTTGTCCTGCGCTAAACCAGAACATTAACTGGTTTAGAACAGGACTTTCCAAATTCTTCGACCACAAATGTAAGATGTTGAAAGATCCTTAACTCCTCCACTTGTCGCTGCTTCCTAATTACACCTGATCCTGCTCTGGGCATTGCCTGGAGAGATTCTGTTTCTGTGGCTCCAGCTTTGGATAAATTAACCACAACTTGGCTGTAACTTGGCTGTGTAGACACTTGCTCTATTTTGTCTCTTAACTTGGTCAAAGTTTGTCTATTAACCGATCTTAAAATAAGTTCTTGGTCTGTTTATTAACTTCTAATAGTTTTCTTGGTTTAATATAAGTTTATTATAAGTTGATTATAAGTTTATTAACTTCTTTTAAAAAGGGCTCTTTGTTTATTGTAAGTTTATAATAGGTTTAATAACTCATTTTAAAATAGATTCTCAGTCTATTATCTCAATTTATTTAAAAATTAGTTATTAATACAACAAATGCAAGGAATGCTGCTTAATGAGACCTGAGGACAAGAGAATTAATAATCCACAGGGATTTATTTGGTCTTGCATCAAATTTAATTTTTTTAATGAAGTCCTGCCATGCCAGGAGGAAAACCCGGGAGTCATGGAACGCTTTTTAGCTGAAGGGTTAAAAATCCCCGCTGCCTGCGGAGGTGACAAAGAGCATTTGATGCCGGGGAGGAACCGGTCCAACTTTTCTGGGTGCTGGGTGATTGGAGCAGATTTTCCTGCAGCCTGTCCAAGCCCTGACATCAGCCAGGGCTGCTCCGGGGGGAGCCGGGCTGGGGTCCCTGCGGGAATGCGCTCCCAGGAGCCGGAATGTTCTCCCGCTGACTCAGGAGGTGATGGCATTCCCAGCTGTGTTTACAGGCTGGGCTCGAGGTGAGCCCGAGCATGAGCCAGCGCTCCGTGACTCACTGATGTGACATTTCAGGATGAATCCAAACCAGGGAAATTAGGGAATGGTCATTTCATTAATTGCCATGTTTGCTGTTCCAAAAAACAAAGCCTCTTGTGTACCTGCCGGTCTGGATGAGCTTTCCTCTTGGAGCAAAGTACTTTTATTTTTTTCACCTGTGATTCGTTTAATTTGGACATTAATTCATCTTTTATCTCCATCTGTGTGTGCACCCCCACTTCCATCCATAAGCAAGTGCACGGATTTGCCATCCTGCAGATGTTGGCTACATGGAATTTTACTTTTCCTGCTCTCCTGTGTGCTCTCAAATTAACAGTAGAAATTGTAACAGGCCATAACAATTTTGTTTCTACGACTTATAGATATAATTATACAATATATAATACATAATATATTATGTATTATATATATTATGTATAATATATAATATTATATATTTTATATATTATGTATAATGTATATATAATATCGTATATATAATATAGAATATATATTATGTATTATATTATATATTAAATATAATATTATGTATTATATCATACATTAAATAGAATAGAATAGAATAGAATAGAATAGAATAGAATAGAATAATATATGATAATATATGATAATATATGATAATATACGATAATATATGATAATATATAATCATATATATTAATATATAATATAGAATGTGTAATATGTAATATATAATATATAATAATATATTATTATAATGTAGAATATAATTATAATATATAATAGATATAATATAATTAAAATATTTAATTAATAATATATTATGTAATTATATGCATTATATAGTGTATTCTAATTCTATTATTAATAATAATTTTATACGTTATGACTATATTAATTATGAAAATTATGCTACATATTTATTTATATAATAATGATCTATTTATAATCTAAACAAGGCAATTTGTCACTGAAATTGAAACATACGATAGACACAAACTGGGAATTTTCCTTAGAATTTTAACCTACTTTGAATGATTAGCATCCTTTGGATTACATAGAGCTTAAGAGCTTTGTTGTCTGAGTCAAGACACTTCAGGGCATTGTAGAAAGAAACATCTGGATAAATTCAGGCTTTGGGTCTAGTCCTGCTTTCCAAAAAATTATGGAAGTTTTGGATTTCTGTGGTCTATTCCTGCTCTGCCTTTCCTCTGGATAAAGGGACATCATTTGTGTTGATGCCTCCCAAAAAAATGGTTCTTGGAAGCACAGGGTGAGGGGATGGGGCTGAGCTCTGAAGTTTCTTCACCTGAACCTTCTGGAAGCCACCCCAGGTGGAGCCCAGAGCACCTGTGGAATATGAAATGTTATATATATAGAACATATGGAACCAGAGAGTATCCCGAGTGGGAAGAGAGCCATGGGGATGATGAATTCCAGCTCCCTGTCCTTGCGGGACTCCCAAAACGGGCGCACCAGGCTCGGGCAGGTGCAGCTCCCCGAGCCTGGTGACACCGGGGGCACGGAGCTGCGGGGGCCAGCGCAGGGCTCAGCGGTGTCCTTGTCCTGCTGCTGCAGTGGTGGCCCAGAGCGCTCCCGAGGAGACTGTGACCAGCAGCTTTGCCTCGTTCATCCACGCGGCGCAGCCCGAGCACCTGTCCCAGACCGTGCGGCAGCGGAGCAAGAGGATGATCCTGGACAGCATCGGCGTGGGGCTTGTGGGCAGCACCACGCGGGTCTTCGACATCGCCCTGCGCTACTGCCGGGTAGGGACAGCCCCACCACTGCCACCATGCGCCTCTGGGGCTGATCCTGGCGGCTGCTGGGGCTGCGGGTGGCTGGCACCACCCCTGCTCCCTCCAGGGCTGCCCTGACATTCCCTCCTTTCCTCAGGAGCTGTACTCCTCCGTGGCCGTCAGCTCGGTCTATGGAAAGCCAGGAGTGAAGCTCTCCCCGACGCTGGCTGCCTTCACCAATGGCGTGGCGGTAAGGCTGGGTCTTCCCAGGGGATCTGTGCTCCCGGCTTTTCCAAGGGGGATCTGTGATCCCAGATCTTCCAAGAGGGATTTGTGCTCCCAGATCTTCCAAGGGAACCTGTGCTTCTGGCTCTTCTAGGGGAATCTGTTCTCCTGGTTTTTTCCGGGGGGGCTCTGTGTTCCTGGCTCTCCCAGGGGAATCTGTGCCCTCCTGTGGTGCCAGGAATTGGCATTCCAGGAAACAGGAGTGGTCACTGATGGGGGACAGAAGCCGGGAATCTCCTGGCTTTTAGAGAAGCTGAAGAGTGGAGGCTTTGGCAGCCCCCAGTCAGCACATCCTCATCTCTGTTTCCCTGGCAGACTCATTCCATGGATTTTGACGACACCTGGCACCCTGCCACTCACCCCTCCGGGGCCGTCCTGCCGGCTCTCCTGGCAGCTTCCCAGATGCTCCCTCCCAACACCAAACCCAACGGCCTGGATTTCCTGCTGGCGTTCAACGTGGGCCTGGAAGTGCAAGGGAGGCTCATGCACTTCTCCACTGAGGCTCACGACATTCCCAAAAGGTAAAGCTCCTGTTCTTGGCCGAGGATGAAGAGGGTTGGCGAGTCTGGATTTTAAGATGTTAGTTTAGGTTAAGCCAAGTTTAAGTCCAGTTTAATTTAGCTTTACCCCAGGGTAAAGCCTTACTGAGAGCCAAATGCCAGAGGCAATTGCACCATGAATTTATTTGGTGATTTCCATGGATTTTGCCTCAAAAATGACCCTCAGGAGGACTCTCAGGGGGTCTGCAGTGCCATCACCTGACCCAGCCAGGGCAGGAGACCAAAACCAAGCAGAGTCTGGTGGTGGTGGGCACAGCCCCTGGGCCAGCTGCTGCCACCAGCGGTGCCCTGGTGTGATCCAAGAGATGGAATCAACCAGGAACTCTTCCCTGGGGTGTGTTCAGGGGTGAATTGTTTGTCTGAGGGATACAAAGTTTGGCTGTGTGGACACAAGCTATTGCACCTCCCAGAGGAAGTTGAAATTGCTTTTTGGAGATGCTGAGCTCACCCCTGAGTATTTCTGAGGCAGTTTCAAGGAGAAGCTGTTTTTAGACTAAAGTTATGTTAATTAACTCTAGTAAAACTCTGATTTTAAAGTTAATTTATTAAAATTTGCAGTAAATTTTGAGTCGGGGTGAATCCCACCTGCACCAGAGCCATGAGGGAGATCCACTGACTGATGGGCTCCTCATTTTCCATTAATTTTTCCCTGGGAGGTGTGCTTTGGGTGTTCCCTGTGCCAGGACCGCTCATTCCTGCCGTCCCCCTGCAGGTTCCACCCTCCCTCGGTGGTGGGCACCCTGGGCAGCGCCGCGGCCACAGCCAAGCTGCTGTCCCTCAGCTCGGCCCAGTGCTGCCACGCCCTGGGCATTGCTGCGTCCCTTGCCGGGGCGCCCATGGCCAACGCAGCCACCCAGGCCAAGCCGCTGCATGTCGGCAACGCCACCCGCCTGGGCTTGGAGGCCGCTCTGCTGGCGGCCCGAGGGATGGAGGCCAACCCCTTGATCCTGGATGACATCCCTGGCTGCTCGGGATTCAGCGCCTTCTACAGCGTCTACCACCCCAAACCGCTGTCCGCTCCCGGAGAGCACCACGAGTTCCTCCTGGAAAAGCAGGACATCGCCTTCAAGCGGTTCCCAGCCCACCTGGGGATGCACTGGGTGGTGGATGCTGCCTTGTCCGTCCGGAACCTCTTCATCAACTACGCGGGGTCCTTCTCCCCGTCTCTGATCCGCACCATTGTGCTGAAGATCCCGGTGTCCAAGTACATCAACCGGCCTTTCCCCAGCTCGGAGCACCAGGCAAGGCACTCCTTCCAGTTCAACGCCTGTGCTGCCCTGCTGGATGGCGAGGTGGGCCTGGGCTCCTTCTCCGAGAGCAGCATCCACCGGCAGGAGCTCAGGGAGCTGCTGGACAAGGTGGTGGTGGAGCACCCTGAAGACAACGTGGCCAACTTTGACAAGATGTACGGAGAGGTGGCCCTGCTCCTGCACAGCGGGGACGTCCTGACGGGAAAATGTGACACTTTCTACGGGCACTGGAGGAAGCCCCTGAGCAAAGAGTCGCTCCTGAAGAAGTTTAGATCCAACGCCTCCCACGTGCTTCCAGAAGAAAAAATAGAAGCCATCATCACTCTCGTGGACAACCTGGAGAACCTGTCAGACAGCTCCCAGCTGGCCTGCAGCCTGTGAGGGGACAGCATGGGGGCTTGGTGAGGGGCGTGTCCTGGTGAAACTGCTATTCCTTTCCTCATTGGTGCTTTCCTATTGATTCCCAAGGACCGGGACGTTCCCACCCCTTCCAGTAGATAATTCCTAAGGAACCCACGAGGCAGGAGGTGTGTCTGGGTTAGCACACGGAGTAAACTTTGACTCCTGCTTGATGCTGAGGTGCTGAAAGGCCACCACAAGTATAAAAAAATTCCCATGGAAATCTCTGAGAACCCTGGGGTATCATCCAGTTCTCCAGAAAGAAACGGCACCCAGGCAATTCTTACAGCTGGATTCCAAGATTTTTCTGTGCAGAACACCTGACCACTGAGTCTGGGAAGGGGAGGAAATCCAGCTGCAGAGCCTGTGCTTTTCTTAGTGCTGCTCTGGGCACTTTTGGGATCAGGCTCAGGCAGTCCCGCTGGCCACAAGAAAAATCCATCCTTGCTGCAAACAGCCCTGCCTGCAGAACTCTCTGGAAGAGAGGGATTATCTTCCTTTCCTGTAAAAGCCTCCTGTTTCTCCAGCCTGTGGGCAGTGTTTGCCACTTCTCTGTGTACAAAGGATGGCTTGAGGACCCTCGAGACCTGGATGTCTTTTCTGAAGGGAGGAGGGTTGGCAGTTGAGGAATCCTACACCCTGAGGGCAGTCCCTGGCCATCCCAGGGCTGTCCCACACCACCCCTCCAGGCTTTCCCAGGTTTTCCCAGGCTTTCCCAGGCTATCCCAGGCACCTGTTCTGAGCTGGCTCACCAGGTGGCCCATGGGCTTCTCTGGGAGGTGACTTGAGCACATACACTGTGACTCCACTTGGGAAATTCCCCTTTCCCTCCTGTGAAAAGAAGGGAAGCTCATTGAGACTCGGCTCTTAACTCATCTTTCCAGCTGGGATGAAATCCGTGCTCCTGAGCAGCCATTCCCTGGAAGGCTCTTTCCCCTGCATCCTCCCTGAACGGTGAGATGGATAGCTCAACATTTCTCCACATCATACAGTGGGATTGCTGATCCAAAGAGCTCCTTCCCAATAGGAAAACTGTGGGATCTGCTGTGGAAATTAGAGTTCAACAGGGATGAGATGGGAGCAGACAAGAAGGAAGATCCTTTTCTCTTGCTGGTCTTGGTTTGTGCAGGGAACGAACCATCCAGAAGAAAACTGTTTTCCCACCTGTTAATCCACTCCAATTATCCACTCCAATACCCCACTGTCCAATATTCAGAATGAATCTTGCTGAATAAAGAACAGAATTAAATTTGTTTTCTCAGTAAAGATTTAATGCTGCATTATATAAACCATCAGTTTTAATTGGAATACTCAATACAGAGGCTTTTCCAATAGAGGGGGAGTCCAGCAGAGGTTGGGACAGGGACAGCTGGAATGCTGGCCTGTGGCCAGGGGTTTCTCCAGGGAAGAACATTGATCCCCACAAGTTGTTTTTCCCAGAGACAACAACAATCATCAGCCAGCAAAGCCTCTGGTGCTCCAACACCATCACTCCAAGAGAGGTCCCTCCATCAGCAGCACATTCCAAATACTTGCTAAATTTACACGACGAGTTTTGAGTTTCCCGTGGTTTGGGTCAGGTGTGAGACCCCCAAAAGTGTCATTCCATGTTTCACCCTCCAATGAAATGGGAAAGCCACGGAGCCGGTGTCCCCCAGGCCAGCCAGCAGCTCAGCACTTACAGGGGTCAATGTGTGGGACAGAACCCAGACGGGCTCCAGTGAAGGGAATGAAACCCTCTCCCACGGGTTTTGACCCATTCCGATGGGCTTTGACCCTCTCCCATCGGTACAGAACTTGTCCTGTAGGGATTGCCTCTTTCCCATGGGTTTTGACCCTCTCCCATGGGTACCAGCCCTGTCCTGTAGGGATTGACTCTCTCCCGTGGATTTTGACCCTTTCCCGTGGGTTTTGACCCTCTTCCACGGGGATTGACCCTCCCCCATAGGCTTCGACCCTCTCCCGTGGGCACCAATCCTCTCCCATGGGCAGGACCTTCCGCGTGGTCCCGCGTCAGCCAGACACGGCCGGGGCACATCAGCACCCTGGAGAGCAGCCGTCGGATCCTCCGCGGGCACCGGGGCCGAGGGGACTCCGCTCCCGGGGGTCCCTCCCTGGGATCCCTCCCTGGGATCCCTTCCCGGATCTCCATTCACCAGCTAAAGGTGAGGAGACGCTCGTGGCTTTCTCCCATGGCATTCCTGTCTTTAGTTCCCACAAATGGCTCGATGGAAACCAGCTCGTCCCTGCTGATCATCCAAAGCACTGAATATTTTGTGACCTTGCCTGTTTTCGCACCATGAAGAAATTTGGATTTCCCACGAAATTCCAGCAAGGAAAAAATGAGTACGATTCAGAGATTGTTTCAATTTTATAGAGGATTTGGACTGTAGAGGTCAGAAGAGTCCTCCCTCCTTTCCAGCGCTGTTCCCGTGAGGATATCGCTGCTACCTCAGTGTGGCCAGCCTGGGAACTGCTCTTCTTGAGAATCCCCAGGTGCTTCATTGTTTTATACTTTTCAGATAACTTTGAAATGGATTTTTAAACAACTAAGGGAAGAAGAAAACTTAGGACAGTCCCACAGGTAACAAGGTGCCATCAGACTCCTCTGTGTCAGACCATCCTCAATCCCTGCACAAATCCAGGTGAATTCCTGGACTTCTGACATGCTGCCCTTCATGTAGGCTCCTCATCCTTGCTTTTTCCATTCCTGAGTGACAGAAACCCCTCAATTATTGATACAGAGCTGAGAATGAAACTTGGAGCTTCAGTTTCAGGAGGTTTTGAGTGTCACACAGAGGCTGAGTTCCCAAATCCCAGGCAAGGAGTGTGTTTGGACAGTCACAGCTGGATTTAAACCTCTGGCTTGATGGGAGAGCCACCAGCAACAGGCAGCTTGAGACAAGAAGCAGGAGGATGAGAGTGAGACAGAAATTTCCAGCTGTGGAAAAGTAACTCTGAAGAGGAGAGGAGTGACAGGACAGGAATTTCCAGAAGGCCATAAAGTCTCCGTGATGGAGATGTATAAAAGCAGGATTCACACCCAGAGCAGAGCAGGCTGCTTTGGGAAAACTCCCAATGTCCTGGCAGCCCAACTTTGTGGCTATGATTTGAGGCTTGTCCCAAGTTTACATAATTAAAGAAGACCTTTAAATGGGCCAGGCAAACCTGGCCTGTGCACCCCATCTCCTGCTGGGACCCAGGCAGGGCATGGGCTGTGGTGTCAGCGTGTGTCAGGGTTCCCCTTCAGTTTCTGCAGCCACATCCGTGCAGTACCTGGAAACCTCAACCAGGTTCTCGTCGGGGTCTCGGAAGTAGACGGAGGTTATTGGACCCACAGCACCAGTTCTGGCCACGGGACCTTCTTCACTGGGCACCCCACAGGCCTGGAGGATGCAGAAGAGCAAGGGTTTGATGGTCACATCATCATTGTGCCCTCCTCCCCCAGCCTTGAAAACAGGTTCAAGTTCCCTTGAGCTGCTGGATGAGACAACCCTGACATTCCCCAGGACAGCATTGTTTAGAGGCTCTGGACTCGTGTCCCCTGGGATGACACTGCCTTCCTCACCTCCAGATGTTCCAGCAGCTTCTCCAGGGGCTCTGCTGTGATCAGGCAAAAATCCGCAGAGCCGGGCACCGGGCGCCGAGCCTTGGGCTCAAACTCATGCCCAGCCTCGTGCAGGTTGAACTTCTGTTGGCCAAAACGTAAAGCTTTGCGATTTCCCTGTTCCCAAAGGAAAAGGCCAACGTTAGGGAGCCTTCCTGGGCTGGAAACCTTCAGCACCCACTTCCCTGAGCAGTCCTGGAAACCCTGGGGACCTGGTGGGATCCTGCTAACTCCGGTTAGGGTTACCTTGAAAGTCACCACCTCCATGCCCAGGACTTTGGAATAAAAGGCCACAGTGTCCTCGATGCTCTTCACAGTCAGCACAAGGTGGTCCAGGCGCTGGATGAAACACGGGGGTGGGCTCATGCCCTCCTTCTTCCAGGACATGCTCTCAGGGCTGGGAACTGGTATGGAAAACCAGAGAATACGGAAGTCAGGGAAATGCATGAAAATGTGCAGGGAAATGGAAAGTGGTACCGGGAGCTGAGGGCTGAGTGGGGATCACCCGGGTTTTCCTTCGTCCTGCAGGTGGCACAAGTACAGAAGCAATAAATCCTCCTCCCTGCAAGAACCTCGGACTCTGGTCTGCATCTGGTGGCACCTGAGCCTGTCAGAGGCCCTGGCTGGGCCAGGTGTCGGGGACAATCCAGGTGACCTATCCAAGGGCTGATGTCACCAAGCTCCCAAGACACAAACACCAAAGTGTGCACTAACGATGGGACCATGTGTGATCATTCTCCAACCCCCTCGGGTGTCCCCTCAGGTGTGGGCACTCATCCAGGTGGAGCCAAGGCAGAGAGTGGAGACAAACTGGGGCCTGGAACAGCAGCAGGGAACATCTGGGGATGTTTAAGCTGCCAGATGTCACCACCAGACAGAGGGTGAGGCCAGGGGCTCAGGGTGGCACAGCACCAGGGTGTGGGGACTCACCAGCCTGGGGTCACAGAGGTTCCTGGTGGCTTAGGTTGGGTTCAGATCCTCTGACACTGCCCTTGGCTTTTAGGGACATGGCAGAGCTGAGGGAATGGTTGGACTCAGTGATCTCAGACGGCTTTTCCAACCTGAATGATTCCATGATTCTGCATGGGAAGGGTTTGGTGAGGCAAGTTCCCACAGCCCCACTGACACAGGAGCAGGGTCAGCATAAAGCCAGGTGCAGCTTCACCGGGATCTCAGCTCACTGCAGCCAGAGGAGCCTGCTTGGAGCAAGATCCCATTATCCCATTCCCTGGCACTGCCTGGATTGTGCCTGGTGACTGCACCAGCTGTGGGGGAACCATCGACAGACCCAGAGGAACCCCTACCCCTCCTTGATGGCATTTGGTGCTCAACAACGGAGCCACCTGGCTCAATCCCTCTGCAAATCCCTTCACCTCAGGGGTCCTTCTGGGTGCTCCCAAATTACAGCACTTTCAGCCTACAGCTCCCAACCCCTGCCCTCCCCTCCCAGGTGAGCCCCTGAGCCAAAACCTGAAAGGAAATGGGGCTGTAAAATTCCTGTTACCTCCCGAGGGATGAAGAGCTGGGAAGGCAGTGCTGGATGGTTTCCTAGGCCTGTCCTCTTCCTGCTGGGAGCAGCCACGTCACAGGACAAGGGAGGGGATGATGAGATTGGAAATGGGAACTCTAAACATTGCTCCCTGCAGAGGTGGACCTTGACCCAAAGGCCAACTGCTTGAAAAAATCCCAGAAAAATAGTCTGGATTTTTCCATTTACAAGAGAAAATTTGGTTTATGTGCTGGCTTAAAGCTCCCACTGAAGAAACCAGGATATCCCTGGAGAAGAAGGGCTGTCCAAGCAGCCACAGCAGCCTCCCAGCCCCCTGGCAATGGACAGGGAATCTTATCTCCTAGATTATTTTCTATCACACAAAATAAATAAAATAAAATAATCTTTGTCCTCCGAGGCAAATATCAAGGAGTTCAAACTCTTTGGTTGTTTAGGAAGAAAATTGTGTTGGAGAACATGAGCTTCGTGACCATCCCAAGAAACAGAGACATTTTAAAAATGACAATATATTGGTGAGTTGGTGTAAGAAGATTCCTATGACAACGGGTTAAAAAGCAGGCAATTCCCTGAGGGATCGGTTTGGATCTCTAGAACCACACATATCTCCACTCCCGTTAAGATGTGAGTAAACCTGAGCTGAAAGCAATAAATCCATTAATATTTACAGCTCTGGACTTTCATCTGCCAGACGGCTTTCAGAGGAGAGCCGTGGAGCAGCGGTGCCTGTTGGGATACCTGGATGTGGGAACACCTCACACTCCGAGGGTCTCCAAGTGGTTTAACCCTCTGGTTTAGTACAGCCTCACTGAAATTCGAGCACAGAAAAGGAGAAAGTCCCCGGAGAGAAGATGTTTTTCCATTGGGAATGTTCTACTGAGAAGCTGCAGCACCAGCGCTCACTTTGGTGGAAATCTGAGGCTTGGAGGGTCATTCCCCAATGGCAAAATGTTTTCCTGGAGCAGGGAAGTTTTGGTCTGGATCTGACAATGCCACTTGCCCAAGAGAGGTTCAGTCCAGGACCAGCAAGTCAGAGGGACTTTGAGTTTAAGTTCGAGGTAGGAATCCAAATATCCAGCTTGGGAATGGTGTTGTGCTCAGCTCCTCGGAGGTGTGGCTGTAGACAAGAATTCCTGAGCTGCTCCAGACATCCAGAGAGAGATTTCCCTACCTGCTGGACATGGTGATGGAGTTGAAGTAGCTCAGCAAGTCCTCCATGGTGAGGTCCAGAGCAAGCCCTGCTCCTGCACAGCAGTGTTGAACGAGTTCCTCAAACTCTTGGTACTGCTGGATGAATTCCTGCTCCATGGGCTGCCACAGCACCTAGAAAAGCAGAGCCCCTGCTCCATGGGTCCAGAGCTGGACAGGACAGGACTTTCCACATCTGCTGTAAAACAAGGGAATAATCCCTTCCTTCCCCTCCTGCCTGTTCATGCAGCCCAAGAATCCATTTCAGTATTCCAGCTGTAACTTGGCTGTGGAGAAATAGCTTAAATCCCAAGGATTTTGGGTTCCTAAATGTATGAACTGTTTCCAAGAACCAGGAATCAGTTCCTGTGTTACTTGCACCTCCTTGCACCTTCTCTTGGTGAAGAGAAACTGGGAGAGCTGGAGAAGGCCACGCCAGAATTTTGGGAAATTCAGGTATCTTCATATCCCACTCACTTTGTTGTGAGCAATAAAATGATTTTTTTTCCCTTGGAAAAGGGAATTTTTTGCTGAGGATTTGAAGCCACAGCAGACCTCAGGTGGCAAGAGACATGGAGATGATTTTCCAGCCAAGCCAACAAATGTTTGACAGCAACCACTGGAAATAAATTGGAAGTAACAGGTCCCATAAATAATTCCAGCTGAGCTCCGTCTGCGAGACATTTTAGGGAGAGGGAAGGAGCGGAAGAGCCGCGGCCTCGGGAAGGAGGGAATGTCTGTTTGAGTTAGCAGAGCCAGATGCTCTTAGCTCAGTTAACAAAGAGGCCGCTTGGGAAGTGTTGGATGGATCAGCCCAGGCAGCTGTGAAAAAAAGAACTGGGATCTGCCAGATGCCGGCACGCAACCGGAGTGGGGATGGGAACAAACTGGGAACAAACGGGGAACAAGCTCCCCACCAAAGTTTTGGAATTCTGCCCCCCCCATGTGTCTTGGTCCACCACTTGGAAATGGGCACGAGGACAAGGCAGCAGGAAAATGAGAAAAGCCCGCACACGGTTTGGATTGTCAGTAGGAAGAGGGAGTGGGAAAGGCTTCCTTGTGGGAAAAGCGGGCTGATCACATTGTCTGAGTAGAAGGAATTTTTTCCAGTGAGAACAAGCTGGGATAATCAATCAAACCTGCCCAGGGATGGGATAGAGTCCCACCACTGGAGCTTTCAGGATGTGACTGGACAGGGAGCTACAGAATCTCCTCCAAGCAACCTTCCCAGTGAAGTTTGGACTGGATGATCCTTTGGGATCCCTTCCAGCCTGGGATCCTGTGATGCTGCTGAGGTGGAACTGCACAGCCAAAGCCAGCAGTGATCAGGGAAGGGAACACGGGACAGGACATTCCACATCTGCTGTAAAACAAGGGAATAATCCTTTTCTTCATCCTCCTGTCTCTTCATACAGCCCAAGAATCTGTTTCAGTATTCCTGCTGCAATTTGGCTGTGGAGAAACACCCTAGATCCCAAGGATTTAGAGTTCCTAAATGCATGGACTGTTTCCAAGAAACAGGAATGGGCTCCTGGGCTATTTACACCCTTCTGCCCCTTCCCTTGGTGTCCGTGCTCACACTGGGAGAGCTGGAGAAGGCCATGCCAGGATTTTGGGAATCCCTGAGCAGAACAAAACCCAGGTGCTCTCATACCCTGTGACAACAAAGTAACGTCACCCCAGACTGGATTCAGGTCAGGGAGAGTTGGACACAGGTTAATCCAGAGTTTTGGGAAGAGTCCTTGCCCTTGGAGGCCCAGGCCAGGGTCCTGCACTCACCTTGAGCCTCTCCAGGGGCTGGCCCAGCTACATGGTGATGTCTTTCTCCATGTGCTCGCTGGACCTTTGCTTGGCTTCTCTCTTCTTGTCAGGAGTTTTTTCCCAGCAGGGATGAGGGATTTTTGACAGCAGGGAAGAGGGATGTTCTCGGGCAGGTTTCCTCCCAGCCTGGGCTCCGTCCATGGGCAGCACAAACAGCAGGAAAGACCTTGGATGAGGTTCCTGCAGAACTGCAGCAAAGCCAAACCTGCCCTGCAAAACAGCCCGGGAGCAGCCAGCTGTGCAGGAATATTCCAGCAGGAGGAGGCTGCGGGAGCTGGGAGAGCCCTGGGGTGCCACCTCCTGCAGCAGGACACACCTGCAGAGCCAGACTGGCAATTGTGGCCGTGTCCTGGAGCTGGGAACGGGTCACCTTCCCCTGCAGAGCCCCCAGGACTGCAGAGATGGCACAGAAAGCTCGGCTGTGACATCGTCAGCCCCGGGGAAGGTGCCGCAACCTCTGTGGGGACAACTTGCTAAAAATTCCCCCCTTTTCTCACGAACTGTGATGTCGTTCCAATGTTCTGCTCACATCAAGGATGGGCTGAACAACCCCAGCCCAGCCTGGGGCTTCCTGCATGTTCCAGACCTGTCCTCACCCTCTGGAGCCGATCAGGGACACCCCAGGACAATAAAATTCACCCTGTCCTGCCCGTGGAGCAACCCCAGCACTGGGAAGACACTTTGGGATGATTTCTACCAGAGCAGGAACACCTTGTAGCCTTCCAAGGTTTTTCTCCTTTCGTCTATAGACTCATGTAGGATTTAAAGATGGATAAAATACTGGAAGGAAATGACAGTTTAACATTTATGGAAGGGAATGGGGCAGACTGGCCCCATTAAACACCTTTTGTTTAATTTAGCAACTTTATTTCCATTAACGGTCCAGTGCTGGCCACTGAGGTGCCATTAGGATCATTTAGGTGAAATTTTCCTCCTTTTTTCACCCCAGACTGCTGAGCAGGTGTTTGTGTCAGCACTCCCCTCCCTGCTTTGATCCCAGGGTTTTGATCCCCTGTTTTCCTAGCTGCTGAGTGTCTTTCCCAGGGGAAGCCACGCTGGGCAGGAGGAGCTGGAGGGGGTGGTGGGGATGTTTTGGGTGTTGAGGAACCCCAAAAGTGGGAGCCACCAACTCCATTCCCTTCCTTCAGCTCCATCCCCTGGCTTGGGATCTGGGCGCTGGTGATGGAGGAAGGTCAGAGCTGGAAGTGCTGACTCTGATAGACAAAACACACCAGTCTGACCTTCAAACTGGGCCAAACTGGCCTGGAAATTTCCATTACAGCCCTTTGTTTTGCTGAGGGAAAATATGACTTGTGGGCCATAAAAAATTTCCAGAGGAGACAGATCAGTTTCTCTTTTTATCTTCAGAAACACCTGACTGGAATACTTTGAGTCAGATCCAGCGAATTTGGTGGAAATGAGCACCTTGGGACAACAACAGCCCCACAGTCAGCTCACTGTGAAATCATCCCAGAAATATTGCTGTGAATTCCCTCTGTCTTCTGGGACAGGCTTCCCCCTGCAGGGAAAAGTGTCTGAGGAATCTTCCATGAAATATGGCTTTATAGAACCATAAAATCAGGGAATGCTTTGGAATGACATTCCACTGTCCCAGGCTGCTCCAGTCCCAATGTCCAACGTGGCCTGGGACATTACAGGGATCCAGGGGCAGCCCCAGCTGCTCTGGGCACCTGTGCCAGGGGCTCCCACCCTGACGGGGAACAATTCCTGCCCCATATCCCATTTATCCCTGTCCTCTGGCAGTGGGAGCCATTCCCTGTGTCCTGTCCCTCCATCCCTTGTCCCCAGTCCCTCTCCAGCTCTCCTGGAGCCCCTTCAGGCCCTGCAAGGGGCTCTGAGCTCTCCTCTCCAGGTGGAACACCCCAGCTCTCCCAGCCTCTCTAACTATGGACACTCATCTCCAAAAGCCCCAAATTCTGCTTCCCTGCCACACCCAGGGACCACATCCCATCCCACCAGCTCTGCCCAGAACTTCCCATTCACTAATTGTTCTTTAATTAGAGCCAGAAGCCTCCCCTAGGGCTGTCCCTGCCACTCCTTCAGACTGTCACCACGGGGAGCGTCCCTGGTGACACGGAAGGGACAGTGCTGCTGGAAGGGGCTCTCCAGAGGCTCTGGGAACAGGAATACAATCCATCTGCGGGCAGCACAGAGCTGCTGGGAGCTGCCTGCAGTTCCACACGTGTTGGGATCCTGGAATTTTGGAGGAATATCAATGTCCAAATCAGAGCCTTTGGCCTCCCGGTGTCCCGGCCGTGCCGTCCCTTCCTTTGGAGGAATCAACTTTTCCTTGCTGCCAGTGCTGGGATTTCTGTGATTCCCAGAACAGCTGGGTTAGAGGAGGGTGATTAATATGGGAGAGAAAGCCAAGGTGTTATCACTGGGATGTGGGGAAAACATTTAAATGGATGCATGTGCTGCTCTAACTTGCTGGCATTAATAACATTTAATATTGGCCATTAAGGCTCAGAAATGGAAATGCTCATTAATTAATTTGTATTAGTGGGAAGTCACATTTATTCATTAGAGGGCATTAAAATAATGTATTCAACGGCGCCTTTCATCTCAAAAAAACTTAATAAAGATGTATTTGTTGCTCTCCCAGGGTGTTTTACAGCTGGGAACAGTCACAAAGTGCTTGAATTCCTTGCCAGGAGCTGGCAGGAACAAACCTCAGGAGTTTGGGCTTCCAGATTAACTTCCAAGTGTAATAAATCATATATGGGAATACAGCAAACTCTGCAGCTAAAGGAGGTTGGATTTAGGGTTTGTGGTTTCTTGTATGGCTTAGGATATTTCCTTTGGCTTTTTTACCCCCTTTTTTCCTTGCTTACCAATCATGAAATCCCAGATATTTTAGCAGAAGATAAATGCTTGAAGCAGCTTTTCCAGGTTTTGGTTTTTTTTTTCTTCCAGCACTTAAAGGAAAAATTTCCTCAGCAGAAATGCAATAAATCACAGCAAGCCACATGGAGCCAGTGAAGCTCAGAAGTCAAAATTTATGGAATGGTTGGGGTTGGAAAGGACCTTAAAGCCCATCCAGTTCCATCCACTCAGGGCTGGGAGCCAGGGATGCTGAAGGATCCTCTTGCAGGGGATCCTTGAGCTCCTTGGTTTCATTTTCTCCCTTTCCCTTCCAGTTCTATGGAAAACCACAGAATCCTGGAATGGTTTGGGATGGAAGGGACATCAAAGCCCATTTTGTTCTAACACCTTCCCCTGTCCCAGGCTTCTCCAAGCCTTTTCCAACCTGGCTTTGGACACTTCCAGGGATTCAGAGGCAGCCACAGCTGCTCTGGGCTCCCTGTGCTAGTGGAAGCCGAGGGATGAGTCCAACAGTCGGAATAAGATCACGGGATGGCGCAAAGAAAGATGGATGTGGGATAAAGGGTCAGCTTTGCAAGAGGGACACAGCAGACGTTGGGGTTGGCTTGGGATTTTCCTTGCTCCTGTCTCCGGGGTTGTGTGCTGGGCCTCCCTGATGTGTCACACAAAGCTGGGACAAATTCCAGAGGCGAAGGAACTCCTCGTTTTGAATCAGGAACTCCTCTAATTTAAATTAGAGGAAGAAGGGTTTGATAAAGAGGGTGGGGATGCCCTGGCACCCATTCCCATGGAACCTGTGGCTGCCTCTGGATCCCTGGAGGTGTCCAAGGCCAGTTGGGATGGGGCTTGGAGCAGCCTGGGATAGTGGGAAGTGTCCCTGTCCATGGTCCTTACGGTCTCTTCCAACCCAAACCCGCGCGTTTCTATGAAACGGACTGAAAGTTGTCTGTTGTAGAGTTAAATATACATTTAAATAATATACATATATAAAATACATTTTATATTCACAAATTGATTTATTTCTTGATGAGGGGATGCCACCAGGCTCCTGCCCTGGTGCTACCAGCTCTCACCTCCCCAAACCAGGTCCAGAGGTTCCTGGAAATGAGATAAATTGTTTCCATTCCCAGCCTGGCTCCGTGTATCCATGGGCTGTGATAAATGGATGGCTGTGCCTCCAGACACCCAAACCCAGCTCCTGCTGCTCCCCTCTCCAGGTGCCACCTCCTCCCGTCCCACCAGCCTCATTCACCATCTGAATTTATTCACCTTTCCCTGATGGGGACACTGCGAAAAGCTCAGAGGGCCCCGGGTGTGACAAGGCCATTAATTAATTAATTCACTCATTAATTGCCTTCCAGGGCACCCGAGGGGATGTTCACAAAGGGGACAGCGCCGGGTCAGCTTCCACAAGCACCTGAGGAAGATTTTTCATCTCCTCCAAGCTGCTGGAGGTCGACTTATAAAGCTTCTCCAAGTGAAGCTCGAAGTCCAGGCTGGCCTAGATATCCACAGGTAATTAACACATCAATTAACAAGATTCCACCAGTCCTGGTCCAGCACTGCTCATTTAATTCCACATCATAAAGCCCCTTCACCTTTCCCTGCAGTTCTGGGGGATGAGTGATGAGTTTTGACAGAGGGGCAGTGGTAAATGCTTGGGATCAAAAGCATTCCAAGGGCAAGCCCACAGTTCTGGTGCCTTCAGGATTCCCTGGCAGCTTCCAGAATCCCATGATCCAGCAGCTCCCCGAGCTGGAGGTTGGATGCAGAGCCCTGTGTTTAACAGCCCTTGAAGGAGCTGCTGTCCCTGCTCTCCTCTAATGGTTTTTGGGATTATTCAGAGCGTTGGCACTTCCAGCATCCTGTGGGAATGCGCTCAGAAGTGCTGAGTGGGAAAGGGTGAGCAACTGGAGGTGAGAGTTTGGGATCAATCCAGCACCCACCCCACCCCCACTGCAGATATTCCCTCTTCAATCCCCATCCCACTGAAATCTCAAAGCTCTCTTCACTCCAGACTGGGAATACCCAGAGAAATCCCAGGAAGGCTTCCGCAAGCTCAGCCCTGAAATCCCTCTGGAGGCAGCGTGGGTGGGATCACCCAGATAACCCAGCATCCCATTTCCTGGCAGGGGAAGGAAAATGGACAGGGAAGAAACACCTCTGGCATTTTTTCATGCTGTTTCTGTCCATACAAACGTTTCCATCTCCCTGTTCCCAAGGGATGTCTCTCCTGGATGGGTTCTCCAGCCACAGGAGCTGCAGTTTTGCCACTAAGCTTCGTGTAAGTGGAAAGAACAACAGAGGCTGCTGAACCTGGAATATCCCACAGCTGGAAATTCCTTCCTGCACCATCCCAGCTCTGCAGCACAGCCTGACCCTTCTGGAGGATTTCTAATTATGGGCACTAATCACCATCACAGCCTTGGGGAGCTGATTGGGATCGCTGCAGTCCTCAGACGTGTTCAGTCCCGGACAGGTTGTTCCAAAATACCTTGAAGTGACTCTTCCACCCGGGTGCCAGCCCCTGGGATGGCACAGAATTTTGTGAGGAGCTATTAAAGCGGGGAGATGTTAATTAATCACCCCATGAATATTCATGATGTTTTGGCCAAGGCAGCTGGAGATTTAGCAGGGCTGGATTTGCAGTGGCAGCATCTGCTGGTGCCAGGGAACGCCTGGTTTGAATTCCAGCTGCTGAGGAGGTCCCGTTGGAGGAATGACAGGGATAATCCTGGCTGGCTGCACACAAGGAGCCAGGAAGGGGCAAGGAAGAGGCTCCAGGCCTGGTGAGGGGAAGAGACAACCAGAGAATCAAGGAATAGTTTGGGGTGGAAGGCACTTCAAAGCCCATTTTTCCCAATGCTTTCTGGGTTGCTCCAAGTCCCATCCAACCCGGTCTTGGACATTCCAGGGATCCAGGGGCAGCCCCAGCTGCTCTGGGCACCTGTGCCAGGGCCTGCCCACCCTGCCAGGGAACAATTCCTGCCCAAAATCCCATCCATCCCTGCCCTCTGGCAGTGGGAGCCATTCCCTGTGTCCTGGCACCAGCAGGGGAGGATGTGGAGAGGTCATCCCGCTCATGCTGCCAGCAGGAAGGTGAAAGGAGAGGAGGCTGCAATCTAAAAATACATCTGGGAAGGCAAAGAGCTGCAATGAGCTAAAGGACAGCACAATGGGAATGATGGGGGCAGGAATACAGGCTGGGAATTATAGCAAGGAGAACCAGGTTCTCTCTTTGCCTCCCGGCCAGAGGTCAACAAAAATACACCAACATTTAAGATCGGTAGGATCAGTTTGTCCCAAGGGATGGCAAATGAGGGGGAAAAGACTGAAAATCCTGGAGGTATCTCCCACTCTGAATTCCTGACGAGCCAAAGCAGTTGCAGGAGCCAGGCTCACCTGCTAAAGGAATTCTCAGGGGTGGTGGGAGCTCCTTGTGTGTGGGAGATGCGAGCTAATGAGGGATCAGAGCAGATCTGGTATCTGCATTGGGATTTTTCCTGCCAGCCATGCTGAACTTCATTTGTTCTGGCTGTAAAACTGGGAAGCTGCTCTTTTTCCCATTTATTTCCATGTTTGTGAAACCCCAGGCGTGTTGCCAAAGGCTCTGGAACATTCCCATCAATAAAACCCCTCATTATCCCAACTTTGACAATGCTCTGCCAGCCCCAGCAGCAGAAAGGGAGAACCTTATCCAATCTGTGTTTCCCCAAAACCCTGATGTCGCCCTAAAGGCACAAATTCCCGCCGACTCCAGCCCTCCATAATCCCTCTCTCAGTAAATCCAATCTGCAAATCCCGTATGGAGATGTCTGTCAAGGAGCTTTGTCCCCATGGCCAGATGGAGGCCAGACAAGAGCGGAGCTTTGCAAACAGCTCCGGAGCTCCTGGGCTTTCCATGGGAGCTGTGTCCAGGGAATCGTGGAATAGGCCTGGAAAAGGACTCCAAAGTTAATTCCAGCTTTTGAGTGAGCACGACTGAGCGCTGAGCCACGCTCAGGTGTTTGGCCAGGTCAGGTATTTGGGCAGCCTGATATTCCTAAATCACAGAGTGATGATCCAGGAGGGAAGGAAATCCCTCAGCATCCCCCCAACATCCTGGACACAACCGGGCATCGTCCTGCAAAACACAAGCAGGATGGAGAGTTGATCCATAAAAGCTCTGGCTGCCCCATCCCTGGAAGTGTGGGAGCACCCTGGGTTCTGGAAGGTTCCCAGCCCATGGTAGAGGGGAATGGGATGGGCTTTAAGGTCCCTTCCAACCCAAACCCCTCTGGAATTCTGTGGCTCCCAGGTCCAAGTTGGGTTGGAAGGGACCCTAAAGCTCCTCCCCTTCCATGGGAGATACTATTGGGATGATTTTCCACTCTCAGCAGATCCAGCAATATCAGGATTCCCAGCAGTCCAAGGCCTGGATAAACCTGGAGACCAACAGCCATCGTTTCAAGCCTCTGAGCTGCATGGGGAGGGAGAAAAACCGAGGGGCTACAGCTGAAACCTTGGGTTTTGCAAATATTCGAGTGAGAACCAGAGATAAATAAAAATAAAGACTGCAGGAAATTAATAATTAATAATTAAAAATAAAATAAAAAATAAAAATAAAAACAAAAATAAAAATAAAAATAAGAATAAAAATAAAAATAAAAATAAAAATAAAAATAAAAATAAAAATAAAAATAAAAATAAAAATAAAAATAAAAATTAAAATTAAAATTAAAATTAAAATTAAAATTAACATAAATAAAATAATTATAATAATTATAATAATGATAATGATGATGATGATGATGATAGTAATGATAATTATAATAATAATAATAATAATAATAATAACAACAACAACAAGCACTGGGAATTTGTGGGAGGAGGAATTTGTTGTTGAATTTGTGGCTCTGCAGTGAACTGAAAGCAATGAACCCCTCAACAACTCCCTCCCAGTTACTCCCTCAGCTCAGCCACACATTTAATGAGCTTGGAGTCACATCCCCAATTATTAAAAATTCCTACCATGCCTGTAACCCACCCCAAAATAAAAAGGAATTTACTGCTAAAATGATTCTGTCACCACCACATCCCTTTGAACCTTCCTGGGTTACCCTGGGTTAACCTGTCAGGTTTTCAGCCTCTCCAGTGGCTTTTCCCTCCCCACACCCATTTCCCAACACTAATTCATTTAGAGCAGCACTTGAACTCCAGGAAAATGATGGAAAGGCAGAGTAATAGAGGGCTCCGTGCTGCTGGATGAGTTAATTTGGGGAGCTCGACGTTTCCCGTGGCTGGAATTGAAAAGCTGTCAGCAGCAGAGCAGGATCACCCCCTCTCATCACCCAGAGCCAACCTGCGAGACTCAAAGATGTCAGGGAAAGCTTCCTGAAATTCCCCCACCACCCATCCAGGAAAAGCACCTTGGGGAAGGGAAAGAACAGGGAAAGATCTGGAGCAGAAATGGAGGGGATCAGCCACAAGGAGCCTCAGAACAGGAAGT
This sequence comes from Cyanistes caeruleus, assembly GCF_971803275.1. Classification (NCBI taxonomy): domain Eukaryota; kingdom Metazoa; phylum Chordata; class Aves; order Passeriformes; family Paridae; genus Cyanistes; species Cyanistes caeruleus. Next base: position 1,730,537 of record NC_141714.1, read on the forward strand.
GATTTGTGGGTGAAATGAAAGCTCTGAGAGCAAAACAGGAAACCCCAAGGACCTGAGCTGAGCTCTGAGCATGAGGCCGGGGCAGGAAATGCCCAGGTGCAGGAGGAACATCGGAGCTGCAGCGGGAGAAAAGCAAAGCAAAGGGAAATCGTGCCCCGTTTCCTCTTCGTTTGTTTCTGGAGTCAAAATCGGGGTTAAATCCCCCTTCATTTCCTCTTTTTTTGGTTAAAGAGTCAAAATTGGGGTTAAAGGGTAAAAGTTAGGATTAAATCTCCCTTCATTTCCTCTTTGTTTTGTTAAAAACAGTCAAAATCAGGGTCAAAACAGTAAAAATCACCTTCATTTCCTGTGTTTTTTTGCTAAAAAGAGTGGAATCCAGATTTAATAACCTCCATTTCATCTTTCTTGGTTAAAAACAGTCAAAATCAGGATTAAACCACCTCCATTCCCTATTTCTTAGTTTCAAAAGGTTTTTTTAGTCTTTTTAGAGAGAAATGGTTCCTCCGTCTGAACTCACCTGTCACCCAGCAAGCATGGAATAGTTTTCTTTCTATTTTACTTTTCCCCCCACTTTTAAAATTCACCTCCCAGTGCCAAAGACTGGAAAAAATCCCAGCTGTCCCAAACCCATCCCAGCCCTGGCAATTCCTCCTCCCGCGCGCTCTTGGGTGGATTTAGCGTTAAGGCGGATTCAGCGCCAAGGCCTTGGTGCAGCACAGGCTCCACTGATTTAGATCATCCCCAAAAAAACCAGGGAAAAGTGAAAACTGGACGGGACATCACTTGCCTGGCGTGTCCCTGGTGTCCCTTTCTGTCCCCAGCAGGATGCCGCCATTCAAATGCGAGCAGGGTGATTAATTAAACATAAAGCCTGGCGCTCTTTTTTCCTTCTTTTTTTTTTTTTTTTTCACCTCCCTGCTCACATTTTTCTGGCCTGCTGGGTTTCTTCATGCCCCAGATAACTCCGGGAGCTTCATCTCCGCCGCTCCTCTTTCATTTTTCATGAAGACTTGCTCCGCTCGCACGCGGAAATCGAGGGGGCTCTTTGTGTTTAGCTCTCGGTTTGCTCTCCTGCGCACGGAGACGAATCCAGGCCCTGTGCTGGAGCTGTGTCCCAGGAAAGCTGATTTCTCCCCTCCTCCCTGCTGGCAGTGAGCGGAGTTTGGGATTGGAGGTGTCTCCGCTCCATTTTCCGGGGAGAAATTGGTAAAACCCAATGGGAGACGGAGAAATGTCCTTTTCCAGGCTCTCCTGGGTGAAACCACCTTGCAGACAGCTCTGAAAAGCTGTAAAAGATGCTATAAAAAGCTAAAAGAAATAGATGAAGTAGATGATATTAAAAGTCCCTTCCCAAAGCCAAACCCTGCTATGATTACAAGATCCAAGAGCTCAAACCGGGGGAGTGCAAAGGCTCCCATGAACTTCTCCTGACATTCCCGGGTTTACAAACCCTGAAGCTTTCCTGCCCATCCCTCCAGACCCTGGGTGAGGAGCAGGACTGTGGAGAAGCCACTGGTGGGGGATTCCTTGCAGGCTGTGGAGCAACAGCCTGGAGCCAGCTGGAAATGGGAAATCAGGTCAGGAAGCAGCTCCCTGCCAGGAGATGGATGAGGCATGACCAGGCCTTGCTCTGATCCCATCCCTTCCCCCGGAGAGGGCGGCTGGAGGCAGCAGCAGCCGAGTGGGATCCGGATGTGCAGACCCAGAAAAGAGAATCTTTCCCCCCCTCCCATCTTTGCCACAGAGGAATTACACCAGGGATTGTAAAAACATCACCAATCAATTTTAATTTTTTATTTTTTTTTCTCTGGGTTCTGAGCTGCTCCATGTCAGGAAAGGATAAAGCAGCAGAATTGAGATTTATGGAAGATAGAAGATATTTTAGGAGAAGCCATTTGTTCTGTTCTATATCCCATAAAGTCCCTGGGCATTATTTGTCCCCCCACTCAGTGCTCGGGGACAAAAGCCACTCTAGAGATGAAGAGGCAAAGGTGTAAAACGCGAAAAGCAGCAGCTTTTTAGGTCACAAGGAATTGTCCTGGGGAAGCCGCAGCCTCAGGATTCCAGCTGGAAAAATGGCTCCACAGTTCGGGAAAACTGGTGGGAGTGCTCCAAAGGATAACCCAGGAGGGCTGGAATTGCTGATCCCAGCTCTGGAAGATCACATCCAGGTCTAGTCAGGAAAATGGGCTGGGGCTGCCAAGCTGGGTTGGACAGGGCTTGGAGCAGCCTGGGACAGTGGGAGGTGTCCCTGCCATGGCAGGGATGGGATGAGCTCCAAAGTCCCTTCCCATCCAAACCATTCCATGATTCCATTTTCCCTTCCAAAATAATCAGGCCAAGAAGGCGCTGCTTTGTTCCAGGGAAGAGTGGGAATGGTTTTTGCCTCCTATCCTTTAATGGCAAATTCCCACAGGATGATTCCCCATTCCCGCAGGTTTCTTGCTGTGCATCCAGAAGGGAAACTCACCCAGGGATGCAGGGAAGCTGCGGCATTTGGGATCTCCCACCCTGGAACCCTGTGGCTGGTCCCTCGTACCGCCTGGAGGACTAGCCCTGGCTCCATCCCAGATTTCTGGGGGGCTCTTTCATCCCGGAGCATTCCCGGGGTGCTCTGATCTGATCCTCGGCTCTGCTGACCATCCCAGGGAGCAGAGGGAGAGGGGGCAGGAGGGACCCAGCTCCTGGAGCACTGATGTGGACAATCCCAGGGCTATCCCTCTGTCTGGAAAAGCTCCTGGCAACGCAGGACCTTCCCCTTTCTGCGTGAGCAGCCTTTGGCGAGCCCTGCAGCGGATCCCGATCCCCTGCGCCGGGTTTTTGGGATGCTGGGTGGTTTTTTGGGATGCTCCAGAGGCGGAGATCCCACTAGAGGGTGCTGGGAATCACCGAAAGGCTCTGCCTGCTCCTGGGCCATCCCTGCGGCCGCATTCCCTCCCCTCGGCTTCCCTCCCTCCCGATTTATGTTCGGCACAGCCAGAGCTGTCACAGCTTTAAACCGCTTTTGGTTTATGGCCCCACTTCCTCTTTTTTTTTTCGTTTTTCCCCTCGAGTAAACACAACCAAGAAAGGGAGTGAGGCCGAGCGAGGGATGGGGATGGCGGGCTGGGATATTCCCAAATCCCTGAGCATCCAGGAGAGATCCCTTCCACACCCCGGCGACCTCCAGCAGAGCTGAAGAACCTTCATCCATCTCTGGACCATCTCCAGGTGACCCCACAGACCCTGAGAGCCTCTCCCAAGCCATTTCTGGCCTTTTTTTTATTGGGGGGTGTCCCCACTTGGATGTGAAACACATCCAGGTGAGATAAAGGTTTGATCCCACATGAATTATAAACTAAAAATGAGAATTTTCCCCCTTTCCCCCAGAGTTTTCAGCCCAGCGAGATGGTGATAAATGTAATGAATTCTAATTAATATCTATTAATTCATCACATCGAGCAGGCTATTAAGATTTTTTTTTCTGATAGACTGTACAGATAATCAGATTAATTGAATTTAATTATATCTGGGGTGGGGGGAGGGGAGAGAGAATTGGACACAGTGAAAAGTGGGACTCATCTGAGTTTTTCTGTCAGCTGGGAATCCCACAGCTGGAATTCCACGGGTTTTGCTCCTTGAGTCTTTAGATAAATTGGAATAATGGCTCCAGCTCCATTAACTCTGCCAAGGCCACCCCTAAACCATGTCCCCAAGTGCCCCATCCACAGGGCTGTGAAATCCCTGAAGGGATGGGGACTCCGGGGCTGGATGAGCTTTCCTGTGGAGAAATCCTCCCTGTTATCCAACCTGGACCTCCCCTGACACAACCTGAGGCTGTTTCCTCTCGCCCTGTCCCTTGTCAGGGACATCACTTGTCACTTGTTCAGATGGAGCGAGTGCCTGGGGGAGATGCTGCACATCCTCCAGGAAAACACAGCCAGGAGCAAATCCAAGCTCTGCTGGGAATGGGAGCCCTTGGAAAGGCTTCACATCCACCAGGGAGCCCTTGGAAAGGGCTAGAGATCACAGAACCCCTGAGGCTGCAAAAGCCCTCTGGGACCATCAAATCCAGCCATTCCTCCAGCTCTGCCCCAGGTCCCCAAGTGCCACTTCCACAGGGCCTTTCAATCCCCCCAGGGATGTGACTCCACCACTGCCCTGGAAAGACATTTCCAGTGCTGGGCAACCCTTCCTGGGAAGAAATGAGCGAAGAGAAGGATCTCAGCACTTTCCTCAAACTGGTCTAAGCTGGGAAACCTGGAAATCTGTGAGGTTGAATCCCTGCCGTTTGTAGGAGAGAGTGGGGAGAGCACAGCTGGGTTTGCTCTGGGGGATTTCTTGCTGCCCAGACAGATCCCTCTGTTCCCTGTCCCTGCTCCAGCAGCATTCCCAGGCTGGCTCTGGCAGCCAGGTGGCACCTCCTTGTCCTGGCAGTGCCTTGGCAGAGCCTGAGGAACACACTGGCCTCACCAGGCTCCCACAGGTCCCTCCTGTCACCCACCTGCCACCTCCTCCCTTCTCATCCCATCTCGGCTGGCTCTCACTGAACGGCACCTAAATAAATCCTCCAGGTGTGAAAATCCAAGTGTTTTGGGGGAATTTGGTAGCCCAGGTCGTTCCCAGCTCACTGTGTGGATGATCTGAATCCCAGAAATCCCGTGGGGCTTTCACAAGTTTTTTTTTAACCCGTTAATTTTTGTTTGCTGGAGCTTTCCCTGGATCCTGCAGAGGAGCCCAGCATCCATAGGGGAGTGAGAAGGCAAAGGCCATGGGACCTGCTTCAGGAAAAGGTTGGACTCACTGGGTTCTCCTGGGAGCAGAATTTCACTCTGGAGAGTTCCTTTGGAGGGAAAAATGCTCCAGAGTGATGGCAGAGAGTGCAAGGCAGAGAAACTGTGAGGGCTCGGTGTCCCACGTCCCTCTGGCTCCATGCTGCTTTTCAGGAGATGTTCCTGCTATGGCCAGGCCATTCCTCACCCTTTTCCCTCTGAAATATTCCCAGCCCTGCTCCAGCTGACAGCTCTGGCCTGAAATCCAGCGGTGTTTGTGGTCCTTAATCAGGATTTTAACTCTCCAGCTTGGAAGAGGTCACGAGGAAAGGTGTGGGTGACATCTCCCTTCAGGGACGAGCAGTTCCAATGTGTCCATCCAGGAATGAGATGGGATGGATGGACACTCGTTTCTCTCGGCAAATCCCGCCCAGGATGGGAGCAGGTCCCTGACACAGCATTTCCATCATCCCTGTGGTGACAATTCCGGTCCCATCAGAGGATGGCAGGAAACCTTCCCGCGGTGATGCCGCCAAACCCTGGCTCCTCCGGGAGGAGTTTCCAGCCCTGTCCTCACCCTCCCGCGCTCTCCCAGGCTCAGCTCCCCTAATGAAAAACCAATTAAAGTGCACCACTAAGCAGAGCCCTCTCCCTGACTTGTCCAACCCGATCTGTCACTGAAAGGCCGCGACAGCCGCGGTGCGAGGCGGCAGCCGCTGCTAAAAATGGCCCAGATCAGATGTGCCCGTGAATTATTGAAGGAGTCTCCGACTCCGCCGGGGTCAGACGGGTGTGGCAAAACCACCTGAGCTGCAGGCAGAAGCGGATTAACCCCTTTTTATAGAAGCTGGCAGCAGCTGGAGCTCCCAGGATCTTGGTGGAGGCGCGGGGAGAGCGCGGGGGTGGCTTGGGCATGGCCCCGCCGGGGACGTCGCTTCTGTCGCTTCTCTTCAACCTCAGGTGCTCAGAGCTCCCGGCGGACCTGGGCGGCTCCAGGAGGAGGGAGGTGAAGGAAAAGAGGAAAAGATGGGGTTTAGGGATGCTGGGGGGAGTTTTCTGTGGGTTTATGGGAATCTGGGAGGCTGAATGGGGTCATGATTCAAGGCTGAGCTCACCCCAGACCCCACGGTGGGATTTTAATCAACCCCAGAGAGGAAAACCCCGCACAGGGAGGGGAGAATGAAGGAGGAATGAGGATTGGGAAGAGGGAGACAGAGCTGGGAGCACCAGGATGGCTCAAAGGGGGATTTTCCCACTGATGGACATAGAGCCAGAAGACCCTGAGGGGATTAAAAATAGCTCAGTGCCCCAAATGTCTTTAATTCAGTGCCCCAAACCTATAAAAATAATGCAGTGCCCCAAATGTCCTAAAAATAATTCCGTGCCCCACAGGAGTCTGGCACTGAGGGATTCTGTTGCCTTTTTAGGACTTTTTAGCTCCACTTTGTTTAAGGATGAAAGATTCCTGCCTCCAGTCCTGGCTCGTGAATCACGGCCGTGGCACCGAGGAATCCGAACCTCTGTGTGGACCCTTCTGACATCCATGAATTAGGGGAATTTTCCTCTGGTAAATATTCCTGCCTCCACAGGCAATTCCCTTTGTTTTCTCTGGATAAGGAATGGATGGAAAGGCATCAGTGCTCTGGGACAACGTCCCTGCAATGAGATGGGTCAGGGGATCCTCATCCCAGGCTCACAGTCAATTTATTACATTTTGGGCTTTTTTAGTTGAGGAAAAATCAGGCGATGGAAACATTTGTGTCTCACTCCTGGTTTGCACTCCTCAGTCCTTAAGAATGCAAATTTAATGAGCTTTTGAGGAGTTCTGGGGCAGCACAAGGGGGTTTTAGCAGGGCTGGGGAGCGGGCAGGACCCTCTGGAGGGGGGTGAGGAGGATGAGGCACTGTGGGGTGAAGGGATTTGTGTCCAAGCTTGGAAAACACAGGAACAGCAGCCAGGAAGTGATGCCAGGGCCTTCCTTGCAATCACTCTGAAATCCCAGAGTGGACACAAACAAACCCTGGTGAAACCCTTCTCTTGGGATGGGGATGAATCATCTGCCACTCTTGGGGTTGATAAAAGTCTCCAGAAGCCAGAGAGAGACCCAAATTCCTGCTCCTCTCTTCCTGGAAAAACTTGTAAAAGTGATTTTATGAAACCTCCTGGCAACTTCAACTGAGCTTCCATGGTGCCAAACATCTTCCCCTTCCCTGGAGATCCCGTTCCCAGTTGCCTCTGGACACATCAGCAGTGGCCTGGATGCTTTCCATGATTTCCACATCAGCTCATGGGAATATTGGAGCCAATTTGGGTGCAAGTTTTGCTCCCCGTGAGCCGCAGGAGTGTGAGGGCAAAGCACAGAGGCACCTGGGAAAAGGGAAAGGGAAAAAAGAATGGGAAGTGCCATCGTTGTTCCTGTCACTGGGCCTGTCCTGGGCTCCCATCCCGACTCTCCCAGCACAGCCCCCAGGATAAGTTGGTTTAAATTGGATTTTAGGGAGAATTTCTTCATGGAAAGGTTTCCCAGCCCTGGCACAGCTGCCCAGGGTGATGGACCATTAACTTGGATCATGGTTGGGGTCACATCATCTTTCAGAGGAATTCCAGGGAATTGTGAACCAACAGAGCTGAAAATTCCCTGGGAATTCTTTGATGAACTTGGAAGACCTCCAGAAAAGTGGGACAAAGCCACACTGGATTTCATCCCAACCCCAAAAATCAAACAGGCTCATGGTGGCTAAGTTTTCACCCAGGCCAATTTCAAAGATGCTTCAAGCAAATCTCCATCACATCATCCATCCATCCATCCATCATCCATCCATCATCCATCATCCACCCATAGATCCGTCCATCCATCATCCATCCATCCATCCATCCATCCATCATCCATCCATCATCCATCCATCCATCCATCATCCATCCATCATCCATCCATCCATCCATCCATCCATCCATCCATCCATCCATCCATCATCCATCCATCCATCATCCATCCATCCATCCATCCATCAATCCATCCAACATCCAATTGGTCTCATTTATAACCCTCCCCCATCTATAAATATATCCCAGAAAATATCCACGGGACAGAGTTCCTGCAATTTATGGGAAAATAATCAAACAGCCCTGGGATACAAGAAAACAACAAGGAGAAACCCAAACAGAAAAATTCCTTGGATGTGAGTGCCCAGACTGGGGGATTTGATTGGTAGAAGAAGGAATTGCATCTTCTGCTCTTAGAAAATTTAAAAGGGACAAAAATTTGTGGATGAATTCAGGCCAGTCCTGCTGTCAGAGAATGTTGGGATTTAAGTTTCATCCGACTTCCAGGGAACATGTAAATATTGGGATGATGTTTGGAGTTGTCATATTTTCCTGGCTTTACAGAAAATTGGAATTTTCATGTAAACTAAAAAGAGCTGGATTCCCTTTTCTTGCTTGGTTTTTTCCAGCCTGGACAAGCAGGCTGCCACAACAGCCCAAGCTCTGTATGATCCCACTGCTGTCATTCTTACCTGGGGAAAGGGAATTTCAGTCCCTCCAGTCCCCTCAACAGTATAAAATCATCCAGGGAATAGCAAGAATTTGGCTGCTGTAAGGTCTTTGCTGGATAGATTTGGAATTATGGAATCATGGAATGGTTTGGGTTGGAAAGAATCTCAAAGCTCATCCCATCCCACCTGTGCCACGGGCAGGGACACCTTCCACCACCCCAGGCTGCTCCCAGCCCCATCCAGCCTGGCCTTGGACACTCCCAGGGATCCAGGGACAGCCACAGCTTCCCTGGGCACTTGTGCCAGGGCTTCCCCATCCTCCCAGCCAGGAATTCCTTCCCAATATCCCATCTAAATCCCCATTCTTTTAGTTTAAAACTGTTCCCCTTCTCCTGGCACCATCTGGCCGGGTTAGAAGTCTCTCTCCCTTTTTTTTTACTGCATTCCCAGGCGATGGCGAGGGTGCCCCTGGAATTCCCGGCAGTCCTGCCCGGTACCGGAGCGGGGAGGATGCGGGGCCGGAGGATGCGGGGCCGGAGGATGCGGGGCTGGCGGGGGCCGCTCAGATGGAGGCGGAGGGATGCGAGGAGAAGGCGGAGGGAAGGCGGTCCCGGGGCTAACGGGGGACGGCTCTCGCCGCCTTCCCGGCCATAAAACCGCGGGGCCAGGGCCGGGCGGGCGGAGAGGAGCGGCGGGGACCGGCACGGCGGGGACCGGCACGGCGGGGACCGGCACGGCGGGGACCGGCACGGCGGGGACCGGCAAGGAGGGGAGCGCAGAGGAGCGGCCGCTCCGTCCTGCCGAGGTAACGGGGGCGGAGGGGTCGGGGTCCCCCGGCCGGGGAGCGCTGGGGCGGCTGCCGGGGCTGAGCCGGGTTGTCCCTGCTCGTGTCCCCGCTCGTGTCTCCGCTCATGTCCCCGCTGCTGTCACCGCCGGTTCCACGCCTGGGGCGGGCAGAGGGGACAGCGGGGCTGCTCTGCCTGTCCCACCCGACCCCCCAGCCCACCATGGGCAGCTCCCCAGCCTCCTCCAGCCGTGACAAAGGGATGCGAGCGCCGGGCACGGGCGGCTCCTGCCCGCCGGGCTGTGCCGTGGGCATGGAATCGCCAGGGAAAGGGACCCAGAGCCACTGCGGGAGGGGACTGGGAAGCCGGGACCGAGCTGATCCTCTTGCCATCCTTCCGTCTCTTCCTTGCCCAAGTCACCCCTCGTTCAAAGGCGATTCTCCCTGTGAGCCGGGAGGAGGAGTGTGGCCGTGAAACGCTGGCTCAGCTCTGTCCCTGCGCCCAAAAGTGCCCACAGAGTTTCGTCTTTGTCCTTTAGAGGCTCCGAAATTTGTGTTGGGATCCTTTGGAGCAGCTCCTGGGAATCTTTGCGGCAGGACACGGGGACAGGGAGAGACTTTGGGCTGTTCCCGGGGTGTGGGACCAGTCCCGGGGGGTCCCAAGGTCCGAGCAGAGCCAGGGCAGCACTGAGATCACGCAGGGAGGGGGCAGAGCTAGAGGTCAGCCCAGGGAACCCCTTCCCTCCGTGGTTTCCCAAATGCCTGCACAGAGCACGGCATGGATCCAGGCTCTGGCTGCTGAGCCAGGTTTATGTAAGCTGCTGATTTGCAGTGTCAAGAGACATCCAAGAACCGGCTTGCCTTTGGAAAATGTATAAATCCGTGGCATCTGCCCCGAGGCTGTAGCAGCAGCCCAGGATTTGTCTTGGTCCCAGCCCCTTGGAAAGGTTCTGCCATCTCCCAGCTTGGCTGCGAGTCCGTGCTGAGCACTTTCCATGAGCAAGGACAGAGCAGGAATGCCAAAAGGCTCTGTCCCTCTGTCCTTCGGGGTGCTTTTCCCCAGCCCCGGGGTGCTCCTCGCGTGGCACCGCAGCCCCTGCAGCCCCGGCTCTGCCGAGAACTCCTCCCTTGGCAGCTGCTCCTGCCCGCAGGATACCGGGCTGGCTGGTCCCCAGGGTGTGACAGCCCTGCCCTTCCTGTTGTTGACAGCAGCCCCACGTCCCTGCACCTTCCTGGGCAGAGGGGCCGGGCCCCTCCGCTGCCGGGCGAGCCCAGGTGGAGCTGGCACGGTCAGAACACGGGCTGTGCGCCACGGAAGGGGAGGCGGCTTTGGATAATGCTGCCCGTTCCAAGAGCCAGGGATTGGGGAAGAGAGATGACTCCCAGACTCCTGGAGAGACAAGGATCTGGTCCTGCCCTTTCTGCTGACCCAAACCAGGCATTTAGTGGTGGCTTGGCAGTGCTGGGTCAGACTCCGTGATCTTAGAGAGCTTTTCCAATCTAAACAATTCTATGATTCCGTGTGTGATCTGGCTTGGGATCCTCTCCAATCACTTGGGATTGGGGTGATGGCTTGGGATCCCTTGGGATCATTTCCGGTCACTTGGGATTGGGGTGGTCCTTCGGGATCCCCAGTGATCAGCTGGGATCAGAGCACTGGGCTGTGTTTTCTGGAGGTTTTAACCCGTTTTTGCCCCGTTTGTGCTGCAGGTGGGAGCAGCGGGAGCCGACCATGGCCCTGGCAGACCCCGCGGGCTGTGCCAAAGGCAGCGAGGACAACAACCCCTTCCCTGACATCATCGAGCTGAACGTGGGGGGACAGGTGTACATCACCCGGCACCCCACGCTGATCAGCGTGCCCGGCTCGCTGCTCTGGGAGATGTTCACCCAGAAGAACGTGCGCTCGCTGGCCCGCGACAGCAAGGGCCGCTTCTTCGTGGACCGGGACGGGTTCCTGTTCCGCTACATCCTGGATTACATGAGGGACCAGCAGCTGGTGCTGCCCGAGCACTTCCCGGAGCGCGGCCGGCTGCAGCGCGAGGCCGAGTACTTCATGCTGCCGGAGCTGGTGAAGCTGCTGGCGCCCAAGCTCAGCGAGCAGAACTCCCTGGGGGACGATCCCTGCCAGAGCGACCCGGAGGAGCTGTCCCCTGATGCCACCCGCGGCCTGGCCTCGGCCGCCACCGCGCTGCCCAGCGCCGCGTCCGGCGGTGCCGGCGCCGAGGGCCGCAGGGCGGGGTTCATCACCATCGGCTACCGCGGCTCCTACACGCTGGGCAGGGACAGCCAGACGGACGCCAAGTTCCGCAGGGTGGCCCGGATCATGGTGTGCGGCAAGACCTCGCTGGCCAAGGAGGTCTTTGGGGACACCTTGAACGAGAGCAGGGACCCGGACAGGCCCCCGGAGAGGTACACGTCCAGGTACTACCTCAAATTCACCTTCCTGGAGCAAGCCTTTGACAAACTGGCCGATGCCGGCTTCCACATGGTGGCCTGCAACTCCACGGGCACCTGTGCCTTCGCCCACGAGCAGACGGACGACAGGATCTGGACCTCTTACACCGAATATGTTTTCTACCGTGAGTGACACAAAACCAACCCTCCGCCAACCAACCACCGACTGTCCCTTTCCCGTCCCGTGCTGGCTGTGGCCTAGAAGGTAGAGATCCATCCCCGAATCCCGGCGTCCTCCCTTTGCCTCCTTTTCAGTTGGTTCTTGGGTTTTTTCCCTCCTCCCTGCTCCACGCTGAACCTGCCCGGCTCTTCCTTGTAGCGGCTGCAGACCACCAACCTTCCTCCCTCTCTCCGACTTCTGGCAACTCCCAACCCTCCCTGGATGTGCGGACTCGGACACTGCTGCGGACGTGGGATGGGTGGGAGGGGTGGGACACTCCGGACGCTGCTCCGGGCTGGCGTTCCTGCAGCTGGATGGGCTTGGACACTGGACTGGGCTCTCCGTCCCGTGCAGCTCCGTGGGATCATCCCGCACGCACTGGGACCTGCCAAGGGGGTTGGGAGAGGAATCACTGGGATAAGGACATGGGGAAGGTGGGAAGCAGAGCCGGGGAGGGGGTGGGGGTTGGAAAGTCGCAGCCTGACAGCGCGGCTGGATTGGCAGGAGCCCCGTAAGCAGCTTAGCCTGAGACTGGCAGCGCTTGGGAAGGGGAGAGGCTCCCCCTGTGCTCGCAGCTCCGAGCTGAGACATCCCCGCGGCTCCGGGATGCCTCGGGGGGGGATTTCGGGGGGGGATTTTTGGGAGGGTGGGAGGGGAAGATGTTCTGTGAGGGAGGTGGGGGGGAGCGGGGAAGGCTTGACGTGCTCGGGGGTGTAAAATGCTTATACAGCTCTCCAGCTCCTTGGAGCCCTGTCAGCCAAAAAGTCCCTTCATTTTTATCTCGGGAGCACAACGGGAATCACGGGGATGAGGTTGGAATGCTCCGGTGGCAGTCAGGCCGCAACTTCACCCAGGAAAGGGAATTTTGGCCATTTTGGTGATCTCCTGGGAGGTGTCTCCAGCCCCAGCTCTCCAGGCCCTGGGACTGCTCTGCCCCAGTGGGCAATGTGGAATAAAGGGACAGCCCGGAGTGGACGTGTGCGCTCGTGCCCAGCTGGCTCAGGACAGGGGAGGTTTGCTGAGGGGGTTCCAAGAGGAGAAGGAAGGAAGGAACACAAAGCTATCGGAACCTCTGTGCCCCGCTCTGCCCCCCTGTCCCTGCTGGGCAGCATCCCAGGGCAGCACATCCCCACGGCCAGCCCTGGGCGGTGCCCAGCCCCAGCTCTGGCACACTCAGCCTGCAGGGGAGGTGACCCTGATGTCCCTGTCTGCTGCCTGTGCCTGTCCCTGGTGCTCTGCCATTCCTGGCACCCACCACCCATCCCTGGCACCCACCACCCATCCATGACATCCACCATCCGCTCCCATCATCCATCCCTGGCATCCATCCCTGGCATCCATCCCTGGCACTCACCCTCCCTCCCTGCTCCTGCACCCCTCCCTGCTCCCACCCTCCATCCCTGCTCCTCCACCATTCATCCCTGTTCCCACCCTCCATCCCTGCTCTGCCACCCATCCCCGCTCCTCCACCCATCCCTGCTCCCACCCTCCATCCCTTTTCCCACTCTCCATCCCTTTTCCCACCCTCCATCCCTGCTCCCACCACCCACCCCAGCCCCTGTGAAGCTCCTGGAGCTGCAGGATCTCCTCCCTGGCTGGACAGCATCCAAGGGGCCGTTCCTGCTCGGCATTCATGTGGGAGGAAGGTTTGCAGCTGCTTCCTGGAGAGGAGGGAGGGCTTTGGGGCCAGCAGGAGTTTCAAACCAGGTTCTCCCTCTCTCCTAAAGAAGGGGAAGGCAAAAACGGTATTTTGACATTTTTCATGGTCCTGTTCCTCATTCCAACAACCTCTGGAAGAGGAAATGACAACTGGCTTAAGAAAAGGCAAGAAAAAGGAACTTGAGCTCTGTGTGCACACAAAGAAAACCTTTAAATAAAGGGGGAGGGGACCTGCACTCCATATTTGCTTTATTTTTTTTTTTTAACTCAAGGTTTTCCTAAGTAGGATTGGGAAAAGAAATTGCTGCCTCATGAGAAATTGGGTTGTTTTGATGTTTTTCCCCACTGGAACTGGGCTGAAAAATTGATCTCCCGTGAGGAGGAATTTTTTTTGCCTGAGGGAGAAACCAGAATGGCAGAGTCACCATTCTGGGGGTTTTGATGTGGCAGGTTCTGGGATTGGGGCTGTTCAACCCAATCCCACGCAGGAAACACGAGCAGGGGTTACTCTTGAATCCTTTCAGAGCCCAATGGTTTTCCTGGAAACTGAGGCTTCATGGAAAAATCCTTTTGTTGAGATCCATCCCCACAAAAACACGCCAGATTTGGGGCTGTTTCTTTTCCTTGCATGTATTTATTTATAGGAAAAGTCTCCTTGTCATGGCTGGGAGGAGAACCTGGCTCATTTGATCCCCAAATGGATCAAATTTTCTGGGGAATGGCGGCGTGGAAAAGCGTCTCAGTGAGGTCTCCTCCTCTGAACAATCCTGGAAAGCTGGGAACAACCAGGCAGGGAATGGCTGGAGTGAGCTGGGAGCTCTCAGGGCCTCAGGGAGACTGTGGAAAACCAATTCCCTGGTGTTGCCTCGTTTACCTGGGAATATTTCTGTATTTCTGTCATTCCCAGACCTCGAGCTCCTGCTGGGCCGTCCCTTGGGCTTGTCCAAACCACCCAGACCTGCTCTGCTTGTCCCGTCCTTGTGCTCTCCCACCCCCAGGCTATCCCTAGGGAAAATCCAGCCTTGTCCAGCTCCTTCCCTGCTGGATTGGAACTTGGAGCTGGATTTTCCTCCCCACCAAGAGGGCAGGACCCTGCTCCTCCGCTTTCTGCCAGCACAAACCAGTTTAAGCTCCAGGTGCTGCTGGAGGTGCCGGAGGCAGCATCCCGATCTTTTCCATGAGCTCCATCCGGAGATCCCCCCCATCCACTGAGCTTCCAGGGCTGGGGAGAGGGTTGGGATGCCCCAGCTGATCCCTGGGAATGCTGGCACCGCGAGGGTGGGCACGTGGGCAGAGCACACCTGGAGCAGGGGTGGTGGGCACGTGCCAGGGGGGATTATCCACGTTCTCCGGGAAAACCGGGGCCGGGAGGCATCCCTGGGATTATTTTAATCTGCCCTTCACTCAGCACTCAGCAGCTTTTCTCATCCTGCTGGGAGCCAGAGCTGGGGGCTGGGATGGGGTTTGGGATGGGGTTTAAGGTAATGATGTCCCAAGGGGTGTCCAGGCAGCAGATCCCGCGCGGATCCCTCGGGAAGGCGCCTGCTCTCACCGCAGAGCTCGGCACACACCAAGGAATGCTTCCACAAAGAGCTCCCAGCTTCCCACGGCTGCTTCCCTCCGAGGGGAAACCAGGAATAACTGGGAATAACCCAGCCTCTCATTTGGAGATTCCTGGAAAATCCTCCGTCCCAAAATAAAAGCCCTGGTGGGAGGGAGGCAGAGCAGGAGCTGGGGCTGGCTCTGCCTTCCCCGCAGGCACCTGCCCACAAATTGCCGGTTGCTCCTCGCGAAAATTGAGCCAAATCCCATCTGTCTCCAGCTCCTGCCACCCCTGGAGAACATCTGGAAGCACTTTGTGTCCTCGCTCTGGCTCCAGCCCCTCTCCAAGGGGAGCCTGTGGTGGCAGAGGAGTCCCAAAGCTGAGCTCTCCCCATCCTCACGGAGCAGCTCAATCCCACGGGACTGGGAGGAGGACAAAGAGGGTCCTGTGGGGATCAGAGAGGTTAGAGGGGGACACAAAAATCCCATTCCCAGTCCTGAAATCCCATCCTGCCGTGGGAGACCGGGTCAGCATGCCACAAAAATCTGAGGGATTTGAGGGAATGCTGAAATAGAAAGGATTTGGTGATGGAGGAGCAGGGAGAGGGGAGAAGCAGCTGGAAGTTGGAACCAGCTTCTTCCTCTCTCAAAAAAACAGGGAATGGTTTGGCTTGGAAAGGACCTTAAAGCTCATCCAGTCCAGTCCCACCCCCTGCCAGAAACAGGGAGAACTTCCACCATCCCAGGCTGCTCCAAGCTCCCTCCAACCTGGCCAAAATCCCATTAATTTTTAAAATAAACCCCCAAAACTCCCTTTAACAACACGGACATCCAGCACTGGGAAAAAAAACACCGCATAGAGGGGGGATTTTCCAATTCCTGGTGCAGAAACTGCAGCCTGGGAGCTTTGTTTAGGAGGGGTTTAACAAAACAAGGGTTTAGGCTCAAGTTTAGCAGCTGCAGCTGCTGCGTTTTGAGCACAGAGAGACCTCTGGGCCTCCTTCCCGGGGCTGTGGGGAGCAGGAGAGGGAAGGCAGGAGAGTGTTTGGGTCTCTTGGAAGTTTTGGGAGCCGTTGGAAGTGTTGGACTCTGGTGAGTGCTGGAGAATTTGCCAAATGAATCTCGTTCAAGCTGTGCTGACGGTTTGTGCCGAGCTGGAGCAGGCTGGACTTGGGGATGTCCAGGTGGTTTTCTTCAAAGGCTCTGGCAGCCCAAAAGGTTTTCCTTCATTCCAGGTGATGGATGGCTGGGAATTATCCTCCCCTGCTGCAGGAGAGCTGGGCAGGATCTGAGGGAAAGATGTTCCTGCAAATAACTTAAACCAGATTCCACCTAAACCACTCTGCAGCCAAAGCGCAACCTCTGCATCCCAAATGTTCGCTCTCCCTCCTTTCCCTTCTCCAGGATAAATCCCAGCAGGATAAATCCATTGGAGCCCAACAGCATCCTTGAAGGATTAACCCTTCCTTCACCCCCCCACACCCCTAAAAACTCCTATCAGGAATAAATTTAAGGTCCCTTCCCACCCAAACCAGCCTGGGATTCTGGGATTCCGTGATCAGGAGTTTTGAAGGGAGGTGGAGCCCAGCCTTGTCATGGTCCTGTCCCACCATTCCAAGGATCCCCGTGGGAAGCAGGGAGGGGGAGCACCTCGTTCCCTGGATGTGATATCCCTGGAATGTTCCTCCCAGGGAAGAACAGCCCCTTCCCACCAGGAGCAGGCACGAGGAGCTGCAGATTTTGGGGCCATTTCACAAGGAAAACCACCTGAAAAATCAGATTTTTCCCCCCAAAATCCAGCTTTTGAGCTCCAATTCACTCAGAACCACGGGATATCCTGAAGTGGAGAGGAGCCACAGGGATCACCCAGTCCAACCCTTCGGAAATGGCCCCTACTGGGATCGAGGTTTGTTTGGCTTTGGTTTGGGGCCCTTTCCGGGACAAGGGAGGCCTCAGCCCCAAAAACCCAAACAAAGCCCAAATGTTTAAGGCTCAAAGATGAAAAGAATAAATAAAGGAAGCGGGGGGGGGGGGGGGGGGGGGGGGAAGGGGAAAAAATCAAGTTTTTCTTAGCCCAGCCCTGTGCTGTGGGATTGGCTGGACAAGAAATGTTTAGTGGGATCAGGTGAGGAGTGCATGGAGCCAGGGGAGCTTTGGGGACCTGGAGAACCCAAAGGGACAACAAAAACAACCCCAAAGTGGGGTTTGTGCCTCGCCCAGCTCGCCCTGCCTCAGTTTCCCCAGCCTCAGCGTGAGGAAAGGAGTCCTGTGAGGGCCTTACTGGGATGTCCTGGGAGCTATGGAAAGGAGATTCCAGGAGCTCCCTCGCCTCTGGGATGTGGGGAAATCCTTGCTGTGGTGAAACACAGCCTGCCCACATCTGGCCGAGCATCGAGAGAGCCAGGGAATGTTGTCCTAAAATCATGGAATGGTTCGGGCTGGAAAGGACCTTGGAGCTCATCCAGTTCCGCTGGCAGCGACCCCTCCCCTATCCCAGGTTTTCCCAAGGCCCATCCAACCCTTTTCCCTCTCAGTCCAGCTGTTTTAAACCAGGCAGGATAAACAAAACCCCGCCGAGTTTCGCTGCTTGGCCCCACCTGGGGATCACTTCCTTGGAGCTGAGGATTCCAGCCAAAAAAACACCGGGATAACCCCAAATCCTTCCCCTCTCCGGCAGAACAAGGGATTAGAGCTCGTTCGGTGCCGTCCCCTCTCCCTGGAGCTGCTTCCTGAGCACATCTGTATTCCCATTCGTCCCTAATTTGCTGTTAATGGACAGTTTTAATCAAGCCCGAGGATTAAATGGCATTGAGGAGCCTTTTCCAGCGGCAGGGATGCTGAGCCGGGATGTGCAGGGATGAGGGGATGGCAGGGGACAGGGACAGGCTCCAAGTGACATTTCAGGAGCAGAGTCTGCGTTTAACCGAGAAAATAGAGAAGTAAACAGGAAATTATTTCGCAACCTCTCTCCACCAAAGCTTCCCCTGCTCCTCTCCGCCGCCTCCGACCCCGAGGGTTTCCCGGGAAAGGGTTTTTCCCTGGATGCCGGGATGCCTCGGCTCCCACGGGATCCCTTTGGAGCGCCAGGGGTGCAGCAGCAATCCTGGCATCCTAAAAATCCGCTTGTCCTGGGATGGGGAGCCCGGTGCTCCCCCGGGTCCCAGAGCTCCCAGGAGATCCCAGCCGGGATTTTGGAGCGGGCAGAGCCTCCCTGGAATTTGGGACTCCCGATTTTTCCTGCAGCACCTTTTCAGGTGCTTTCCCAGCTCCTCTTCCCTGCCATTGGGAATGTCCCGTCCGCCTCCAGTTGCTGCAAGGGAGCAGCTCCCAACCTGAGGAAAGCGAGGGCGCAGCCAATGTTTCCCTTTTTATTCCCAAATTATTATTTGGAATAAAAATATCCCCTGAGTGCCTGGAGGGGATTGAACACAACCCCCAGGAGAACACAAAAAAAACCCCCAAACCCCATTAACTGCACTCAGCAGCCTTTTAACTGGAATTTGGCTCCAGGGGAACTGAAATCCCCAGGTCCTGCTTTGGAAGGGTTCCCAGTCTTCCCGAAGTCAGCGAAAGCACTTCCAGCAGGCTGGAAAGCCGAGCAGGAGCGGCCGCTGCGGGGTTGAGATAAGGCGCTGATGCCAAATGCTCCTCCCAATCCCTGAAATTTCGGATTCGGGATTTTAATTTTATTTATTTTTTAATTTAACTCGGAATTTTAATGCCGCACTCCCCCCCCCCCCCCCCCCCCCCGACACCGCCGCTCCCGGCAAAGCGCAGCCCCTGGAAAGCGCAGCTGCTTCCTTCCAGCGGGATTCATTTGTATCTGGATGAGGAATGAGGGTTTGGCACCAGGGATCTCCACCGTGAGCGGTTCCTCTCCCTCTGGAGCTGAGGTCATCCAGCAGTGCCGTGGGGATGAAGGACAAACTGTCCTGGCTGCTGTCACACCGAGCCTTGGCAGGAGCCAGGAATCCTCTCCGCATTCCCAGCCTTCTTCCCAGCCTTCTTCCCAGCCTTCTTCCCAGCCTTCTTCCCAGCTTTGTTCCCATCCTTGTTCCCAGCTTTATTCCCAGTTTTGCTGGTGGATATCCCAAAGGAGCCGGTTCCTCCTGGCTGAGCATCCCCTCCTTCCCACCCCGGGCTGATCCCACCTGCCCTGCTCCAAAAGATTCGCACTGAATCCTCCTGGAATTACGGAGTTTGGACTGGGAGAGACCTTGAAGCCCATCCCATTCCACCCCTGCCATTCCACCCTGTCCCAGGCTGCTCCAAACCCCATCACACCTGGCCTTGGGCAATTCCAGGGATCCAGGAGCAGCCACAGCTTCTCTGGGAATTCTATCCCAGCACCTCCCACCCTCCCAGCCAGGAATTCCTTCCCAGTATCCAATATCTGGGGCTCGGAGTGGTCGCTGCCACCTCCCCGTGCTCGTGGACATCCCAGATGAGATCAGCAGCTCCTCCTGCTCCCGGATAATTAACTGGATCTTGGATGAGAGCACTGGAGGGGGCTGGGAACAGCTGGAGCACCTCGGGTGTGCTTGGAGCAGCCCTTCCGTGCTGATCCTTGGAAGATTTCAATTCTTTTTTTTCGGTTGGTTTATTTTGTTTGTGGGGTTTCTTCTTTTTGCTTTTTATTCCGAAGATCAAAATGAAATCAAACAAACAAAAAAAAAAATCCCAAGCCATTATTTAAAAAACGGGAGCCGGGTGCCAGTGATTGAAAAGGATTTAATTCCAACCTTAAAGCCCGGAGTGCTGCAATTTCCTGATTAATTCTCCCACAAAATAACAAAACAAAACAAAACAAAACAAGGATAAAGCCTTTCTGGCCTCGCCCCTGCTCTCCCTGGATCCTTCCCTTCCCCAGGTGAACATTCCCAGCTCTCTCCTGAGTCTCTGAACTGGCTTAAATCCCACCAAGGTCTATGAAACATCCAGGGGACATTCCCAAGGCACATCCCTGTGTCCTGTTTCTCATTCCATCCATCCCAATGGAGGATTCTCCATCGAAGCTGACCCCAAGGTCCTTTCCCCCACAACCTCCACCATCCCATTATTCCATTTCCTCCATTTTCCTCTTGGCTGTTTCCCCTTTCCCTCTTCCCTGGGTAATAAAAGCCCTTCATCCCAAGCTGGCCTCTAGGGAACATCCCATTATTCCATTATTTATATGTTGGGAATGAACTCTTGGTTCCACCCCTCCTTTTCTCCCCCTTAATAAGCTTTTAATCCATGCTGGAAGTTCAACAATCCCCCCTTGGCTCCAGAGTTTCCTTAAAAGCCTCTTGGATGGACTTTATCCAAAAGCCCCCAGGAAAATTGAATAACTGCTCTCCCTTACCCACGAATTTGTGGGCTGAACATAAAACCAAGGGATTCTTTTTTTTTTTCCCCTCCGTGTTTATTAGAAGGGTTTTAATTCTGCTTTTAATTATGATTTCAATGTAATTAATATGCAGCCACAACTCCTAAATGGAGCTTGTAAATGCGCTCAGGTAAACCACTCATTCCATGGAAAAATGAGCATTTGGGATTAATTATGACTGGTGCCAAATTGATCATTAATGAAGCTTTAGGGTTAATTAGAACCAGCTGCAAATTTCTCAGGAAGGACAGGGAACAGCGCAGAAAAAAATTCCTTTTTTTGGTAAAAAACGTGTTTATTCCTGCGGCTCCCAAATGGAACACCCCGATTTCCCCCCCTCCAACAATATTTCAGGATTAAGGGTAATTTTCACCTCCCTCTCCACATTGTATTAATGGGTTTCCAGGGAAAACTCCAATAGCAACCGGCACCAACCAGGCAGAGTTGCCTCATTCCAGCCCCCTTTGCTTCCAACAAAAGCCATGGAATTAATAAAGCTTTTGGGAATGACTCCAGACTTTCCCTCCATCCCTGCAAGCAGAAAACAGGTTGTTGATCCCATTTTACAGCTGAGGCTTTCGGGGATGGAGAGCAGGGAATATTCCTCGGGATTCCAAGGGGCACAAGGGTGGCTCCTTCGCTTTTCCAGTGGTAAAAACCTGGTTCTGTTGGTGATGCCCAGGCTCGATCTGATCCCAAATCCTCGGGAAGGGATGCACCAGGACATTGCTTTGTCCCTGCTCCTACAGGACATCTGGGATCAAAACTCCCTTTCCAACAATTCCCAGTTTTTTGCGGGTGCAGGGGCATCTCTTGCTGAAATTGGGACGGGGTTGAGCTGGAGAACTTTTCCATGGATTAAGGGGGAGTCAGGTTACTCCCCACTTCCAAAAGAGCAGGAAATGTTGGGAGGAGCCCAGATACTTTGGAAAAACACCATAAAACCTGTCTGGGCCCATGGCACATCCAAGGGGAAAATCCCAGGGATTGATTTTTCATGGGACAGAACCACCGCCCTCGTTTTCCTTGCATCCATCCCCAGTGGGGGTGTGGAACACCAGAATTCCATGATTTTGGAGCAGGATCCAGACCAGTCCATAGGTGTGGAGGAGGTCACCAGAATTCCATGGTTGTGGAGTGTGGATCCAGATCCAAACCTTCTCCTTTGTTTCCAGGTCCCATTGTGCGAGGCCAGCTCTCCAGGCAGCTCTCCAGGCACTGCAGCCTTCCAGGTAAATCCATGGAAAACCATGTCCTGGGAAAAACCTGGGAGTGGGTGAAGAATCCCAAGCATTTGAGTTCCAGCAGTGGCTGTGATTCCCAAGTATCCCAGAGCTCGGTGGCTCCTCGGTGGCTTCCATCCCTTCTCCACATCCATGGAATATCCCCAAAGCCGCTGTGTTTGTTGGACAGCCTGGATTTGAGGCCGGAAGTGGAGCTTGGAAATCTTCCCAAACCTTGGGAAGCAGCAAGAGCCCGTCTGAAATTTGGAATAAAACGGGATTAATTCAGTTTTCTCCATGGAGCAGAGCACGGGCAGCCAGCACACGGAGGGTGTTTGGTTATCCCTGGGAAGAGGGAAAACCAGGACAGAGCAGCTCCTCCGCTCCCACTGCCCCAGGGATTAACCCAAAATCCCGAGAGGTGCTGGAAGAGGAACAAACTTCCGGAAAGCTGCGCCAAGGTGTGCAAAGCCTCTGGAAGGAACAAACCCTCCCTCGGCTCCTGGCACTGCTCCAGACTCCACCTCCCCTTCCCAATCCTATTAGAATTAGAGGGATAGAGCTATAAGAGGAAAAGTCCATCCCCAGAGCAGCGCTGACAGCTTGGCCTTTAAATCTTTAATAAGCACCGGCTGCAGGTCAGCACGTGGAAGTGGGAATCCAGCAGCCTGGAGCTCTGCTGGAATGTTTGGGAAGACCTGGAGAAGCTCGGCTGTCCAAATGAAATGAGGGAGCCTCAGCGTTGTTCTTATTCCACAGAAAATCCTTCCCGTTCCAATTGTGTGCTGGGAATTCCATTCCAAGCCACGTTCCCGTGTCCTGTCTGGATGCTGCTCTGCCCAAAAGGCTTTGGAATTCCCCCCTGGATGGAATTCAGCTCAGATTCCCTCCTCCAGGGCTCTGGGATATCACTGGGTGCAAAACCAGACGCCCTGGGATATTAATTTGATTTAGGAATGGAACATTTCCAGCTGTGCCGGCGGTGACCACAGAGCCTCTGGGTGAGGCTGGTGGTCCTGGGAAGCAGAAGACCCTGGTTGGAGCTTGGGAAGAGCCAGGAATTGTCTCAGGAACCTCAATGAATGGGCACAGGGCATGCTGGGATCCTGCTGCCATCTCCTGGAGGCTGCACCTTCTTCTGGGTCATCATGGATGGTGGAGATCCAGCCTGGCCAGGCTGTCTCTGGGCAAATTCCCGCTATCCTGGTTTCTGGAAACCACCAGACACAGAATCCTGCTCAGCTGTGGGGGTTTGGGAGCTGGAGCACCCAGTTCCATCCCCTGCTCCCCACGGCCGGGTGGAGCAGGGCTGGTTTTATCCCCAGTCAGGGTGGCCTTGGCGAAAGTCTCCATCCACCTCTGGAAGAGCAGGGCTGGATGGGGTATTGGGAAGGAATTCCTGGCTGGCAGGGTGGGCAGGCCCTGGCACAGGTGCCCAGAGAAGGTGTGGCTGCCCCTGGATCCCTGGAAGTGCCCAAGGCCAGGCTGGACAGTGGAAGTGTCCTGGAGGATCTTTCTGGGTGATGATTCCATGATTCCCTGTCTGCCTGCTGGGAACTGGAGCACTGATGGGATTTGCTGCTCTCTGTGCCAAGGGGATGATCTCACTCCAACGCTTTGTCATGGAGAGGCAAATCCCCTGGATGGGGCAGGAACTGGATCCAAAGCCTCTTCCAGGCTGTGTGGCAAATGGAAGTGTCTGTGTGGAAATGTCAGGGAAGAAAATAACGGAAAGCCGAAGCGCTAATCCCGGTGTAGGATAAACACTTTGCATCCCTCCCTGTTTGTAAATCCATGTAAATGAGGCAATGTATGGAAAGCCAGGGATAGGAAGGTTTAGCAAAAAGGCAGGAGAGCAGGACCAAAGCATGAGGAACAGCAGTTCCTGGTGGGAAATGTGGGATGTGGTTACAGGCACTGCCCAAAGCTGAAGGATCACCCCAAGAAGGGTTTGGGAGGCTCTGGGAGTTTTCCTGATCATTCCTCACCCTGGGAACACAGCGTGGCCTCTGGGAGGTGCTTTGGATTCTATTCCCATCCACCACTCTTCCCACATTCCCTCTGCATCCTTTCCTTTATAAGATTTTCTCCTTTGGGTGTTGGTTTTTAGGAAGCTCCTGGCTCAGCCTTCCCGTTCCCGAGCCTTCAGAACCGGAGCAGAGCCCCAAAAAACCCATGTCCTCTTCCGAGCCCATCCTGGACCTCAAGGGAGACACGGCGGAAGCACTTCCAGGTGAGAACCAGCACTTCCAGGTGAGAACCAGCACTTCCAGGTGGGAACCAGCACTTCCAGGTGGGAACCACCACTTCCAGGTGGGAACCAGCACTTCCAGGTCGGATGCAGCTCAGGCTCACCAGGAGCTGCTCCTCTTGGAAGATTTCTTGGCAAAGCTTTGCCATCCACACTATTGATCACTTAGAATCATGGAGTTTTTTTATGTGGGAAAAGACCCCTAAGACCATAGCCCAGCCATTCCCAAATTCCCCAAGTCCCCAAATGCCACATCCCCAGGGATTTTAAATCTCTCCAGGAACGGGGACTCCACCCCTGCCCTGGGCAGCTGTGCCAGGCCTGGAAAAACTTTTTGGGGAATAAAGGGTTATCCAAGCGGATCGGCTCGGCAAAGAGGGAAAGCTGCTTTTGCTCCACGTGGTCCCGAGCCCTCCACCCCAGCCAGATGTTTTGCTGATGCAAAGCAGGATGGATCCGTTGGCTCCCATCATCCGAGGGCTCTGTGCCATCACCGGAATTTGACCTCTGGTGTCTGAATCCGTCGTAATTCCCATCCCGGCCATAAAGCTGGAGTGGCTGCTCTGGAAAAGCGAGAGGGAATCAAGTGGTCATGCAAAGTCTTGGTGTGGGACAGCTGCTGACCACCACTCCCCCTCAGCTGGCTGCACTTCCAGGGACATCCCACAGCTCCTCCCGCTGATCCCATCCCAAAGGAATCCCAAAGGATCCCATGTGCTATCCCAAAGGAACTGGCAAGGAGCTGCAGGATCCCAGCTCTGGGAAAAGCAAAACTTCCGTCCATGGAGAGGAGGCAGCAAAAATTGGGAGACATTTGGAAAGGGAATTTGGGAGACCTTTGGAGAGGGAATTTGGGAGACCTTTGGAGAAGGGATTTGTTGTTCTTTTCCTTGTTTTCCTGGGAATGCCAGAACTGGAGCAGATTAGAGCAGATATTAAATTAATCAGTGGCCGGGAATATCCACGGCTAAATGTGTGTGTTTTATATATAAGGGTAAAAATAAGCAGGAAAACTACTTGGGCTACACAGATCCACGGGAAACAGCCTAAAACTGACAGCAGAGCTCCCAGAAAACAAAAAAGGGAATGTTTTGGAAACAAGAACAGCTGCACAGGGGATGGATTGAATTGCAGGAATCAACTGTGATGAAGGCAGCCAAAATTCCAGCCCCAAACACCTCCCCTGGCTCAGCTCTTGGGCGTGGGCCCTGCCAGCTCCAGGGAGGGCAGGAAATCAGGGAGATCGGGAGGAATTGGAGATGAAAGGCGCCGTGGGATGAATAATTAGGTGCCGATGGATATCGGCTCGCTCAGGGGGTGGAGTGGCCAGGGCTGGTTTAGATCCCGGCGGGAGCTGGCCGGGAATGAAAGGCCCAGAAACCATGGACGGGTTTGTTCCAGCTCCAAGGGACTGAAGTCCTGGATAACAAAAGGTGGCTGGAGTTAGATCTCCATCTGTCAGTCCTGACAGACATTGGATCTAAAGGCTGAAAGGGTTGGAATCGCACATCCCACACTCAGGAGTCATGGAATAGAATCCCAGACTGGTTTGGGTTGGAAGGGGCGTTAAAGGTCACCTAATCCCCTGGGATGGGCAGGGACACCTTCTGGTGCTCCAAGCCTTGGACACTTCCAGGGATGAGGCAATGCGGCCGCGGATTCCAGGCTGGAGGCATTCCCACATTCCAGCCATTCCTGCAGCCTGTGGATATCCACTCAGAGAACACTGATTTAACCTAGATGAAGGATCTCCAGGGCATTTCCTGCAATCTCCTCCAAGGACCGAGATCCTGCAGAATCTAACATCCTAATAAAACTGGCACACATTCCCAGAGCAGCTGGGGCTTCCTGGATACCTGGAAGTGCCCAAGGCCAGGCTGGATGGGGCTTGGAGCAGCCTGGGATGGTGGAAGGTGTCCCTGCCCATGGCAGGGGTGGGATGGGATGAGCTTTGAGGTCCCTCCCAACCCAAACCATTCCGGGACTCCGTGATTCCTAAAAAAGATGGAATTGTGAGCTCCATACCCACAGGGTGATGTTTGTGAGCACATCTCCATAACCGACGCAATTCCCAATCTTTTCCTCACAGAGAACCTGGGGGGAGCAGGGGATCAGAGCTCCTGCCCGCCAAGGGACACTCCAGGGAATGGACAATCCATGGAGCACACGGAACCAACGCCAGCAGGTACCAGTGTCCAGCTCTCCTCCACCTCCAGGACCTGCACCTTCCCTCCAAGGAAACTCAGCCCTCAGAAAAATCCCTGAAATCCCTGACCCCACCTTGCCTCCTGCTGGCAGCACCTGTGTGACAAAGGAAAATCCCGATTACCTTCCCAGGCTTCCAAGGTCTTTCAAGAGTTGCCTTTTGCTGTTTGGAATTTTTTTTTTCCCAAGCTTTTCCAACGACAGGAATGGATTACAAAAGGAGAATCCAGGGAGAGTCCAGCTGGGTTTTCTGCCATGCATGTCATGAGTTCGGGGCTCCAGCAATTCTCTGCACCTGAGCTTGGTGCCTCCTGCTGAGGGATCAGGATTCCCTGGGGATCCAGCCAGGAGCACTGGCACTGCCAGAGCACTTTGTCCCAGCTGCACTGGAAGCTCCCAGTGCTGTTCCCAGCTGGATTAATCCCACAAAACAGAACAATTCTTGCAGAGTCGAGTCCTGGGATTGACGGGATCCAGTAGCTGGCACGGGAGCAGCTGGTTTGGATCGGGCACGGGGATGTTTGGGATGCACCCTGGATAGCTCCTTCCCACACTTCCCACACTTCCCAAACCCAGCGTGCTCTTCCAGCTCCTTTGGAAACTTCTATCCATCTTTTTTTGGCTCACATCACCCCAGTTTAAGAGGCTGGAAGGAATTTTAAGAAGCCTGTAAAGGAACTGAGACATTCCTGGTGCAGCCCAAGACAGCTGAGGTCCTGGTTTTTCCAGGAAAAGGAGGGAAAGGAGCTGCTGGAATAAAGCCATGGAAGAGAAACATGGAATGGTTTGGGATGGAAGGACCTTGAAGCCCATCCAGTTCCACCCCTGCCAGGTCAGGGACACCTTCCGCCATCCCAGGCTGCTCCAAGCCTCCAAGTCTTGGGCACTTCCAGGCATCCAGTTTCTGTGGAAACCTGTGCCAAGGAGGAATTCCTTCCCAATATCCCATCTAATCCTTTCCCAGACCGTGGGCAGCCATTCCCCCTTGTCCAGTCACTGCATCAAAAAATCCCTCCCTGCTTATTTTGGGAGAAGTCAGGTCTCTGCAACAATTGCTGGGAAAGGAATGGAAATCCTGGATCCTGATGGAGTGTGAGCTGTAGATCCCTCATGATCTGGGATCACCCAGGAATGTCCCATCCCATCCATGCTGGGACCTTCCAGCATCCCTGGGGATGGAAGCAGCGTCGGAGAGCAGCAAAATCCAGTGCTGAGATCCCGAGCTCCTGTCCCTGCCACTGGAATAACTGGAATAACAAAGCGCTGTCCCGGAGCCGTGGGGACGGCGTGTGCCTCCCACCAGAGCAGGAGCCGGTAATTGCCCCCAGCAGGATTCCAGCGGCTCCGCAGGGCTGCTCGGAAGTGTCGCTGCCGAATTTAATTGGGGCTCTGAGGCCCATGTGGCACCGGGGAAGGGAAATCTGTGGGAGGAAGGATCAGAAAGATCAGCCAGGCTGATCCCCTTCCCCAGAGCAGCAGCTGGGAGGGACACTCGGGATTGTGGGGTGTCCTTGGATCATCTGGGGGCTGACACCCCCCCAATGCCAAACACGGGCTCAAAATGTGAGGAAGGATAAACCCGAGGGAAAAACTGGGATGTTTGTCCAAAACTACAGAAAAGAGGCTGGGAGAGCTGGGAATGTTCCCCTGGAGAGGAGAAGCTCCAGGGAGAGCTCAGAGCCCCTTCCAGGGCCTAAAGGGGCTCCAGGAGAGCTGGAGAGGGACTGGGGACAAGGGATGGAGGGACAGCACACAGGGAATGGATTCCCAGTACCAGAGGGCAGGGCTGGATGGGATTTTGGGCAGGAATTGTTCCCTGGCAGGGTGGGCAGGCCCTGGCACAGGTGCCCAGAGCAGCTGGGGCTGCCCCTGGATCCCTGGAATGTCCCAGGCCAGGCTGGACACTGGGGCTGGGAGCACCTGGGACAGTGGGAGGTGTCCCTGCCATGACTGGGGTGGAACTGGGTGGAATTTGAGGTCCCTTCCCACCCAAACCATTCCAGGATTCTGAGATTAAGGGCAGGGAAATTCTAGGGATGTGAGTTT
This sequence comes from Cyanistes caeruleus, assembly GCF_971803275.1. Lineage (NCBI taxonomy): Eukaryota > Metazoa > Chordata > Aves > Passeriformes > Paridae > Cyanistes > Cyanistes caeruleus. Next base: position 1,758,474 of record NC_141714.1, read on the forward strand.
GTAGCCTGGCACCAGCCATGCCCAGACCACCCAAAGGATGTCAGGATGGTGGGATATGAGGAATATTCAGGAGCCATTCCCTGGAAGCCTGGATTTGCTCTCAGCCTGGTGACCTGAACAGTTCTCTGTGCCTCAGACGGGAATAATGGGATGTAAAACTGAAAACTTGGGAAAATAAATGTTATCCTGCAGCAGCCACAGCCACGGGATGCTCCAGGAGCTGTGATGCTGGAGAGGAACTGAAGGATTTGAATTCATTCCCCAGCTCAGCCAGAGGCTCCTCCTGGGAATTTGGGTGCTTAAATTCCCCAGCCTCTGCTCCACATTTCCCAAAAGCAGCTCCCAGGTTCACAGATAAGATGATTAAAGCAGCTTCGAGGCTTCATCCCATCACTCAAAGAATTTGGAGCAAAGATTCATCCCTGTAACTTCCCGGAGAGATCTGCCAAAGAAAATCCAGCCTTGAAGGGTTCTGCTCGCTGATGGATGACATTCCTGCTTCCCACCTCCAGCAACTGCAGAGCTGGAGCTGCTCAGCAAATGTCAAAATGGGACAAAAAAAAAAGAACAAAACAGAAGAGGAAGGAGAAGGGGGGACAAAAATCCAATTTCGGTCCTTATGAAAGTTCTCAAGGAAAAAGAAAACCCCTTTCACATTTTCTGCTTCTGTGCAGGGGGCAAAGTGTAGGGTGGGGGGTTTTAAACAGGAATTGTTTATTCCCTGTTTTGTATCTCTGCCACCAGGGGTGTTTTTAAAAGAATTCCCAGCAGGTCTCTCCTCTCCCTCAGCTTCCTCAGCTTCCTCATCTCCCTCATCTCCTTCATCTTCCTCGTCTCCTTCATCTCCTTCATCTTCCTCATCTCCCTCATCTTCCTCATCTCTTCTTCTTCCTCATCTCCTTCATCTCCTTCATCTTCCTCATCTCCTTCATCTCCTTCATCTTCCTTATCTCCTTCATCTTCCTCATCTTCCTCATCTCCTTCATCTTCCTCATCTCCTTCATCTCCTTCATCTCCCTCATCTTCATCTTCTTCATCTCCTTCATCTCCCTCATCTTCCTCATCTTCTTCATCTCCTTCATCTCCCTCCTCTGCCTCCTCTCCCTCATCTCCCTCTCCTCACACTCTCTGTTTTCCTCCCCAGCCCTCGAGGACGCTGCGGAGCCGAAGGAGAACCCTGGGACGAGGCAGGACCCGTCCAACCCCGGGAATTCTCTTGGAACCTCCAGCCCTGCGGAGCCCATCCCAGCCCCACCCTCGGGCGAGCCCATCCCCAGCAGAGACCCTCAGGAGGTGAAGGATCCCAGCCCCACCAGCTCCCCGCCATGGCCAGCGGCTCCCGAGGAACCCCCGGCGCGCCCCAACACCCTGGACTTCTCCAAAGGTGGGAAGGAGCTGGAGGAGGCGAGGCAGGCGGGGCAGCGGCGCGGCAGCGACCGGGCCACGGTCAAGGAGAACGGCGTGGAGGCCACTCCGGCCACCAGCACGGCCAGCAGCGAGGAGCGCCGGGCTCTGCAGTCCGAGCTGGGCAAGTGCATCGAGGAATTCCGCAGGATCAAGATCCCTCAGGCCTTTCCCAACAAGAAGCGGCAGTGGCAGAGCGAGCTGCTGAAGAAGTACCAGCTGTGAGAGCAGATCCCACTCCCATCCTGTCGGGAATGGGGCTCTCCAGGCGGCCGGGTGGCTGCTCCAGCCGTGGCACAGGCTGTCCACGCTCCCGAAATGAGGAGCAGAGGTGGCTGATGAAGCCCAGGCAGATGTTGACAGGGTCACAAGCCTGTTCCCACCGCGGTCATCGAGGGGATGCTCAGTGGCGCAGGCACAGCTGAAGGGGGTCGGACAAGGAAGGATGTCCAGGGTGATGTTTGGGAGCGGCAGAAATTCCCACATTTCTGAGACTGAATTCCCCTGGTGTTTCAAACAATAAAATCGAGTTGGTGTCCAAAACGAACTCCAGACTCCTCGTGGCTCCGGGGCAGATGTGGGAATTTGGCTCTTCAGAACTCTGCAAGTGGCTTGGAGTTTCCTGAATTGCTTTTGGGGCTGGGAAAGGGGAGACCAGAGCCATGGTTTTATTCCTTTTCCATGGAGCCAGGTGGGCAAAGTGTCTGGGGAAGAGTCTGGGGGAGAGTTTGGGGAAAGTCTGGGGAAGTGTTCAAGGAAGAGTCTGGAGAAGTGTTCAGGGAAATGTTCAGGGAAGTGTTTAGGGAAATGTTCAGGGAAATGTTCAGGGAAATGTTCAGGGAAGAGTTTGGAGAAGTGTTCAGGGAAATGTTTAGGGAAGATTTTGGGGAAGTTTCCACAGGGACAAGGAGAGCAGAGCAGGGTGAGGTGACCCTGGGCAGCGCTGGCAGCCAGGAAAAGGCTCAAATCCCACATCATTCCCTGAGCAGGATCCCCATTTCCCAGGAGACAGGCAGCCGTGGGGCTCAGAGAGCCGGAGCTGCAGTTGGAGCTGGAATCTGTCCACGGCTCACTGGAGGCTCCTCAGCAGAACGAGCTGCAGAGACACTGCCGGTGCCAAAAGGAGCTGGCAAACATTCCCAGATGGATCTGGCACCTGCAGGCAGCCCTGTTCTCCTCAGGATTTGGGAATTGCAGCTTCTCCCACCCAAGGACACGCTCCAGGCTCGCCCTGCCCGGAGCAGCCTCCAGCTGCAAGGGGCAGCTCTGCAGGGGCAGGCTGGATTTTGGGATGGAGGTTCCTGGCACAAAGCCTTGGAATTCCTTCTGATTCCTTCCTGGATGGTGCCCACGGTGCCTGAGGGTGACAAACGCTGAACTCAAAAGCATTTTACCGTCTGAGAGCTGCACAGGCTCAAAAATTCAACAAAAATTAAAATTAAATGAGCACCTCCTTAACTGGGCAGCAGCCAACACAAATGGCACTTGGAGAGGAGCTGTGGGACAGTCTGGAATCTTTCCTGGATGATCCTCTCCTTTCCAGGAGCAGCAGGATCCCCACGGGAGGGCTCTGTGCCTGTTCAGGTGCTGCCTGGAACGTTTACACCCACCTCATTCCACAGGCAGGAACAGCTGGGGAGTGACTCATTCCTGTTTATCCTTCAATATTTATCCTGCTTCGCTCAGAACTTCCCTCTGATTTGGGGAATTTATTGTCATTTATCTTCATGTCCCAGGAAATTCCTCTTTTTCCAGTGCTCTCTTCCAAAGCCAAGAGGACACAGAGGCCCATTTGATCCCAGGCTTTGATCCTGGACATCAGGGGGAGGAAATCCGAGTTTAGACAGAGCCTGACTCCCCCTGGGCATGGGATTGGGAATGGGGAATTCCTGCTGTTCATCCTCTGTGTGGTGCTGGGAACACTGGGAGCTCTTTTCCTCCTTCCCAGAGATTTCCCACTGTGTTTCCCACCTGCTGCAGGTTTGGGAACAGCTCCTGACAGGTCCGTGCCGAGCCCCCTCCCATGAATTTGGGAAAGGGCAGGAATCGGAGATCCCCAGAACACGGCTCCTTCCCAGGGGGAGGAACCCCTCAGCTTCCCCCCCCTTGGATTGATTTCCCACAAATTCCTCGGCTTTCCTGGAGCAGCAGGAAGCCATGAATTACCCAGTGACAGTGTTCCCTTAATTGAATGTCATTATCCCTTAATTAATTAAACACCAATTAATTACCTGGAACATCGCGTGACGCGCAGCAAATGCCATCGGCTGCTGGAGACAGAATAATTCAAACCTGGACCAAATAATAATGAGCAGGAATTGCCCAGCAAAGGAAACAGGGAGGATTTTATTCCCTTTGGGATTTGTTGGGGGAGGAAAACAAACCCTTCCAACCAAATCCCTCCAGGAAATCCAGAGGGGTTTTGCTTCCCAAGCAAAAAAATTCCCTCTGGCATCACCCAAGCTAAAATGTCCCAGCAGCTCAAAGCTCCTTTCACGGGTTTCCACAGAGGAAATTCGGATATTCCATGGGGAAAGCAGTGGTTGCCTCAATTGGTTGGGAAGCATTTGGATTTGGTGGAATTTTCATGGAGGAAAATGGAAAAAAAAAAATTGTTTCTTCCTGGTCTGAACGAATTTCAGGAGCAGATCCGAGCATCCCAACCTGCTGGTGTAGGAGCATCCCCCCAAACCACCCCGGGCTGGATCTTCTGTTCCCTTTAGGAATTCTGCTTTTCCAACTGGAACAAAACCCAGTTTTCCCTTCTTTTTTCGGCATTTCGGGATAAACCCCCCCACAAGCTGGAAATTTGCAGCCTCTCCGAGGGGAAGGGACATCCCTGGGATCTGGCAGCCTTTCCAGGGATCCTGGGGAGCGGCAGGAGTTAAATCCTTCGGGATGCTCTGCCAGCCAAGCGCGATAATAGCCGTGCTCAGAGCGCCCTAATGGCCCGGAGCGGGGATTGGAAATGGATTAGATTTGATTTTAAACCCGCAGGAAAGGCTGGAGCAGCTCCAAAGAGGGGAGACACGGGCACAAGGAGCAGGAAAAGGAATTCTGATCTTCCCGAAGGATCCCCCTGGATAAATAATCTCTGTTTCCAAGCGCCTCCAGCAGAGCCAAGCTCCTGCCTCTCTTATCGCTGTTTTAGGGCTGTCTGTGGATTCCCGTCCCTTCTCCAGGCTCCAGAAAGCTCCAGCTGCCAGCAGGAAAATCCATCCAAAGGAAGGAAGAGTTGGGGATGGGGCTCGGGGAGAGCAATTTCGGCTTCACAGCGTTTTATCCCCTTCAGACCCTTCCTTGAGGATGTTTCTCCCTGGCTCGCTGGAACCAGGAAAAATTGGGATTGTTTGGGTCCTTCTCTGCTCTGGAGCCAGGCTGGGAGAGCTGGGAATGTTCACCTGGAGAGAAGAAGGATCCAGGGAGAGCTGGGAATGTTCCCCTGGAGAGGAGAAGGATCCAGGGAGAGCTCAGAGCCCCTTGCAGGGCCTGGAGGGGCTCCAGGAGAGCTGGAGAGGGACTGGGGACAAGGGATGGAGGGACAGCACACAGGGAATGGCTCCCAGTGCCAGAGGGCAGGGCTGGATGGGATACTGGGAATTCCTGTCTGGGCTGGAATTCCCAGAGCAGCTGGGGCTGTCCCTGGATCCATGGAATATCCAAGGCCAGGCTGGGGCAGCCTGGGATAGTGAGAGGTGTCCCTGCCGTGGCTGGGGTGGGATGGGATGAGCCTGAAGATCCCATCCCCCCCAAACCATTCCCAGGATCCCTCTCCATGGAGCCACCCGAGGCACAGCGGGAATGGCTGAAGAGGAAATCCCTGGAATGGTCAGGACACAGCACCTTGGAATGTTTTATTCCCATGTCCAAACAGAGAACGGGATCAGAGCCCCAGCGAGGAGGACAGGATGGATCTCTGCTTTAACACATCCCGGGATTTCATTGATCTCTCCCAGAGGGAATCTGCAGCCTGAGCTACCGCAAATAAACCCATTTTTAACTCCTCTGCAATTAGTTTGATTTATGTCTCTTTTCCAATTACTGGGAGATGAAGATCAGGGTCAATGGATTTCCTGGGAACAGTAAATCAGGGAAGAACTTCGTGTTGAAGGGAAAAACCTGGATGTGATCCAGATGGGCAGGGAAAGGCTCCGAGGTGGGGAAGGAGAACCTGGTGAGCCCGAACTGGGCCACGGAAATGGGCAGGGAACAGAAACTTCCAGCACATTCCCAAGTTTTCAGCAGCACCTGGCGGCAGGAGGGGAAGCCCAGCAGGGCCCGTGGCTCTGGGAACTCCGGGAATGACGGATGGAGCTCATCAGGAGAGGAGGAAGAGGGATTTGTTGTCTGCATGGAAGGGATTGAATCACGTCATTCCTGCTTTATCAACAGCCGGAAAATCCAGCGGGACTTCGCCTACATAAGGAAAACTTATTATGGGTTATAATGAGCCCCTGCCTAAAAACTGCAGGGAAATGGAGCTGTTTTGGTGGCTTTTCCAAGGTTTTTTATTAGTGATCAACGGCCCTGCTTTCCCGGGATTTGCCTCACCAGGCCAAGGCCAAAGCTTCCCTCTGTTTCTCCAGAGGGTTTCCTGCTCTTCCCTTATTCCTGCTCCTCGCTGTCCCCATTTCTCTGTGGAAAAAGGCACCGCCCTCAGAGCCTCATCCCAAAGTTTCCCATGGCTCCTCCTCAGGAGTTTCCTTGCTGGAAAAATCCCTGCAGAGGGAAGAGCCACTGAGGACGGGCAGAGACCCCAGATCCTGGTTAAATCTGATTATTTTCCTGCTTAATGCTGTGTAATTCTGCAGCAATTCCACGTCTCCCACAGGAAAAAAACAGGAAAATTAGGATGAGGAGGTGCAGAGGGATCTGGCTGCCATTAAAATGCAGGGACAGCCCCGCTGCAGAGGAATTAAATAACGCTCGCTCAGAAGATGAGGAAGCATTTCTGGAGCAGCCATGGAAAAGTTGCCAGGGAGTTTTCAGCACCAGAAATCAGCTCAGGGGGAGGCTCCCAAGGTAGAAACTCATTCCACGATCTGAAGAAACCGAAATCCAGGCAAAAGTGATGAAGAACTCTCTGTTTGGCAGGAAAACTGGGAGCAGGAGTCTGGAGCAGTTCCCAAAAAAGCCCCACCAAGCTCTGGATTATCCCTGAAACCACGGGACTCCAAGATGAAGAAAAAATGGAATTTCGGTCTCCTGGGAAATAAAAAACATTTTATTGTGTTTTGTTTTGTTTTGGGTTTTTCTTTTTTTTTAAGATAAAAGAGGAAATCTCCCAATATTTTGCAAAACAAACACAGAAGGAAAATGTTGGAACGGGGAATGTCTGAGCTCAGGTCCTGAACGAGGAGCCCTGAGTGTGCCAGGGAAGGATCCAGAGCCAAGATCCTTCGGCTTTCCAGCGGGAAGCTGCCCTGGCAAGGGCACAGAGCAGATGGTGGGAGCAGGAACAAGAGAGGAGCCCCACAGAGAATCCTTTGGGCAAGAGGAAAAAGGCACAGAGGGGATTTTCAGGAGAAAAAAAGGTTGGGGTTTATTTCAGGAGTGACCCAGACAGGGAAAAATCTGATGGGGGTGGGGACAAAGCTGATATTCCAGAGATTGGGACGTCCTGGCAGATGGAATTGCAGACTCCCAGGCACTGGGGAGCAGAGCTGGGATAGCTGGAGAGGATGGATTTGGGATGGGGGTATCTGGAGGTGTGGGGCAGCAGACACCTCCATCCAAAATCCCAGGGCACCGGGACAGGGCACAAGAATTTGGAATGGAAGAGCCAAAATCATCACCACCAAAAAGCCTTTGGGAAAGTCACGGCGTGGGAAGGACACGAGGAATTGCCAGGACGTTCGGCCCAGCTGGGAACTTTATCAGGAGAGATAAAATTCCTCCATTAAATCCTTTATCAGCTCTATGGGTGCCCTTCAGAGCAGACAAAGCTCGGGGACATTCACCATCCCTGGGAAAGCATTCCCTGCAAAGATTCCAGAGCTCTGCTGTGGCCTGGGAGCTGCCCTGGTTTGTGGTGCTGGAAGGATCCACTGGGAATATTTGGGATCCAGAAGATGGGATCTGTCTCCCCATGGGATCAAGGAATGCTTTGGGTGGGAAGGGAAGGAAAGCTCATCCCATTCCACCCCAGCCATGGCAGGGACACCTCCCACTGTCCCAGGTGCTCCAAGCCCTGTCCAGCCTGGCCTGGGACATTCCAGGGATCCAGGGGCAGCCTCAGCTGCTCTGGGCACCTGTGCCAGGGCTGCCCACCCTGCCAGGGAACAATTCCTGCCCCATATCCCATCCAGCCCTGCCCTCTGGCACTGGGAGCCCATTCCCTGTGTCCTGTCCCTCCATTCCTTGTCCCCAGTCCCTCTCCAGCTCTCCTGGAGCCCCTTTGGGCCCTGGAAGGGCTCTGAGCTCTCCTTTGGAGACAGGACAGGAGTGCTGGGATTGCTCAGCCTGGAGAAGAGCAGGATCCATGGATCTCCCTCTGCCCAGACATTTTGTCCCAGGAAAAACCCAAAATCCAGGGAAAACCTCCCCGTGGCTGCTGCTCCGCAGCCCTTGCTCCTAAACCATGCCTGAGCTTGGGAGGGGCTTTCCTGGGACATTTCTTCCATGGGCTGAATCCAGGTGCTCCTGAAGATCTAAAGAGGAGCAGAGAGCTCCTCCCATCCCACAGGAACGGGAGCTGATCCCACAGGATGAAACCACCCTGAGCCCTTTGGTTGCTGCTTCCCAAACCTGTGCTCGTCTGGGAAGCCTCCCCCTGCTCCAGAGGCTCGGGAAGAAAGTCCAGGACCTTTCCTGGCACTCCTCAGAGCTCCAGCAGGATCAGCTCCTGCCTCGGAACACGGCGTGTGCCCTGTGCCAGAGACGTGAGAAATCCAACGGCTTTTCTTGGAAAAATCCATACCTGGAGAGAACAATAACAGCAAGGCCTGGAAAACAACCTGGGAAATCAGGAATGGGTGTGCTCCAGGCACAGGGGAAGGGAATGGGAAGGGGAAGGGGAAGGGGAAGGGGAAGGGGAAGGGGAAGGGGAAGGGGAAGGGGAAGGAGAAGGAGAAGGAGAAGGAGAAGGAGAAGGAGAAGGAGAAGGAGAAGGAGAAGGAGAAGGAGAAGGAGAAGGAGAAGGAGAAGGAGAAGGAGAAGGAGAAGGAGAAGGAGAAGGAGAAGGAGAAGGAGAAGGAGAAGGAGAAGGAGAAGGAGAAGGAGAAGGAGAAGGAGAAGGAGAAGGAGAAGGAGAAGGAGAAGGAGAAGGAGAAGGAGAAGGAGAAGGAGAAGGGAATTGCCCTCAACATGGGGCAATGGGGAAGGGTTGGGAGCAGCTGGAAACTCTGCCTTTTCCTAATAAACACAGCTTAGGGATGAAGTGTCGACATGATCCCACATCCCGGAGATCCTGTCCCTGCTCCCCATCCCTGCCAGGTGCTCCAGAGGCAGAATTCCCATTCTGGCAGTGGGATGAGGCTCTGGCTGTGCTCAGGAATAGCTGAGCCGTCCCCAGCCTGCACCAAACCCTCTCATTCCATCCCCTGCTACTTCCAGAGGGCCGAGGGAAGTGCTGGGAGCAGGACAGGGCTCCCTGGAGGTGTTTGTGTCCAGCTCCGAGCCCGGGATCCCCGCGGAATCCACACGGATCCGTGTGGGCTCCATCCACCCCAGAAGATGCTCCCAGACCGTGATCCCTGGCACTTCCCAGCCCCTCTCCCACATTCTCCCGGTGGGAGAAGTTGCCAGGCTGGAATAATTTGATTTTCCAGTGCCTCTGGAATGAGAGCAGCTCCCTCTTCCTCATCTTTTCCCGGGAGGATGGAGAGCGTTACCGTGGCTCTGGAATGCCGCTGTTCCTGCCCAGCCCCCGGTGATTGCTGTTCCCCAATTAACAGATCTGGATCAATCCTTTTCCCTCCCACTTTTTTTCGGGCCATTCCCTGGAGCTGTCACTCCTGGGAAAATATTGCACAAGGTGCAGTTCTGGATGGAAATGAGCTTCCCAAGGAGAGCAAACGTCCGGGAAACAGCTCCTGCCTTTATGGATGGCCACTGCCTGCTCAGGGAATGCATTATCCCGCGGCTGGGAATAATTCCTGACCTCCTCTGGGACGATGGAACTGGAAAATTTCTCTCTGGGAGCTGTGCCAAGTGTTAGTGAACAAAGGAGTTCAGGTCCAGGGATTTCCATCATCCTGCTCTGGGCCAAACCCGCTGAATTCCAGGTGGGATCGGGGATATTCTGCTGTTCTCCATCTGCTCCCAGCCCCAGATTTGTCTCCACTTTATTCCTGCACAGCCCGGGAGTGAACCCGGAGCACGGGACGAGCTCGGCTGTTTCCCGCAGGTTGGAGTGGGATTTTTGGGAGGCACATCCCAAATTCCAGGATGAAACACCCACAGCCGGGCACCAAAGAGGCTTCTCGTGCTCCTGGCTGTCTCCGGGTGGAACCAGACCAGGATTCCAGAGGATAATGCGTTCCCTGCCGCTCCAGGGAGGGAGCAGACACATTTTCCAGGCAGGAACGCTCCTCCGGTGACACTGAAAGATTGATGGGATGGATTCAATCATTTGCTCCGTTGGACTCTGCGGGATCCACGTTCAAATCCAGGCTGGAGCCGCTCCATCCTCACGCTCCTGGGCTCCAGCACCCCCCAGCCCATCCATAAAACAGCAGCTCATCCAAAATGCATCCGGAGCCGGGACCAGGGGGGTCCCTGGCTGACTGAGCCTGATTTCATCCCTCCAAATGTTTTCCCGTCTGCTGCTCCTTCTCTTTCCCCGGGAAGCGATTGTGCTCCAAGGAATGCTCTGGGAGCCCTGAAATGATGGATTTGTGTGTGGGGAGTGCTCACAGTGCCCAGGCATCCCACAAAACAATAAAACCTCCCAGTCCCGGAGGTGCAAAAAGTCCCAAAAATCCAATTTCTGCCGTGGAAACGTTGGCAGGTTTTTTTCCCTCTGTCTGGCTCTGAGGATCTTTTCGGAGGATGGAAAAGTGGAGTGGATTTGTTGAAGGATGAGGCTGAGCTGCTGCAGGAAATGGTTTGGTCTGCCCTGTCCCTTCACCCTGGGACATCCACGGTCCTGGATAATCCCAGAATCCCGGGATGGTGCGGACTGGGAGAGACCTTAAAGCCCATCCTTTCCATGGGCAGGGACCTTCCACTTCCAGCGCCGCTGGACAGGGATGGCTCCTGGGGGCGGAATCTGGACGGGGACGCTTTAAACCAGAGGAAAACCTCTGGAATTTATCAGTCCACAAACACCTGACAGATCCCTGTCCCCGAAAAATGGGAAGCTCTAATGACAGCCCGCCTCCCAAGAGGGATTTCTGTGGATTTAATAACTCCAGGGAACACCGATTAACCCCAGGCTGTGCCCGGATCTCTCCTGGATCTCTGACAGCTTTGGGCACATTCCAAACCTTTCCCTCAGCAAACATTGTCTCGTTTATCCCGGTATCACCTTTCCCACTGCCGACATTCCTCTAATTTATCCTCGGATCTCCCACGTCCTGCTGGAATCTGCTGCCAAGGGAATTCCCGGATTCCCCTGGGGAGCCATCCATGCCCAGGGCAGGGAACAGCACAGGGGGCTCATCCCGAAGGAGAACGGGAGCCTGGGGATGAGGAGCAGCAGCAGCGGGGCCGGGAAGGCTCCGGGAGCGGGCTGGACTCTGCAGCATTCCCGGGAGGAGCCGAAAATGCCAGCGGAGGATCCGCAGTCCCTGATTTATGGAGCTGCCTCCTGCTCCGGGCGAGCTCCGCTGGCAGGGGAGCAGCTGCTGGGGCTGTCACCTGCGTGGGGTGGCACTGTCACCTGTCCCAGAACCTTGGGATGGCACTGTCACCTCTCCCAGTGCCTTTGGGGTGGCACTGTCACCTCTCCTAGTGGATTTGGGATGGCACTGTCACCTCTCCTAGAGCCTTGGGATGGCACTGTCACCTCTGACAGAGCCTTGGGGTGCCACTGTCACCTCTGCCAGTGCCTTGGGGTGCCACTGTCACCTGTCCCAGAGCCTTGGGGTGGCACTGCCACCTGTCCCAGAGCCTTGGGATGGCACTGCCACCTGTCCCAGAGCCTTGGGATGGTACTGTCACCTCTGCCAGAGCCTTGGGGTGCCACTGCCACTTGTCCCAGAGCCTTAGGGTGGCACTGTCACCTCTTCTAGTGGATTTGGGATGACACTGTCACCTCTCCCACCTGCTTGGGGTGGCACTGTCACCTCTCCCAGCACTTTGGGATGGCCCTGTCCCCATCACACTGATTTGGAATGGCACTGCCACCTCTCTCACCTGCTTGGGGTGGCACTGTCACCTCTCCCACCGGTTTGGGAAGGCGGTGCCATTGTTCCCACCAGCTTGGGACAGCACTGTCACCACTCCTACTAGATTTAGGATGGCACTGTCACCTCTCCCACCCACTTGGGATGGCATTGTCACCGCTGCCACCCCTTGGGAAGGCACTGGCCCCTCTCCCATGGCTCCATCCTCACCATCCCAGCCCCATCCCATGTCCCAGACGCAGGACCCCGGCACGGCTCAGTCACCCCAGCCCGATCCGTGTCCCCTCCCAGCCTCTGGAATTCTGCTGGTTCAGCCGTCCCCATCCCCCCGGGAAGATGAGCCCTAATTACCGCTCCTATCAATAATTCTCTCATTAATTCCGCAATTCCCGAGCTGCACAAACAACATCCCGCAGCTCCGTCCGCACCCAACCCTGCTCAGATCGGGCTGGAGAGCTCCGGTCAGAGAGAAACCTCTCAGCCGAGTGCCACCCCCTCCAGGGAAACGTAATTAGCGCTGCTTAATTGGGCTGCTCGGGGCCGCTCCTGCCGGGAATGCTGCCCGGGGATCCTGCGGGAGGAGGAGGAGGCACAGCCAAGGGGCTGCAGAGCGCTCCGCTGCCTCTTCCCTCCGCAAGATTTTATTCCGGATAAAATCGGATGGGATTTTATTCCCCGTTTTTTTGGGGGGTTTTTTATTCCCGGGGTTTTGGGGGTTTTTTTTGGTGTTTTTTTCCCCCCCCCCCACCCGCGTTTTCTGCGCAGTCTGCAGGTTCTGGGTGATAAATTCCCGGGGAGTGACAGCGGCTGGGACTCGGTGGCAGGAGAGGGAAAGGTTCCAGCGGCTCTGGGAGCTGCAGCAGCTGCCAGGAGCCTCTGAGGGCAGACCCTGGAATGCTTTGGGTGGGAAGGGAAGGAAAGCTCATCCCATTCCACCTCTGCCATGGGCAGGGACATCCCCCTGCTGTCCCAGGTGCTCCAAGCGCTGTCCAGCCTGGCTTGGGCACTTCCAGGGGTGTGGATCCATGTCCCTGTCCCTGCCCCTGCCCCTGTCCCTGTCCCTGCCCCTGTCCCTGTCCCTGTCCCTATCCCTGTCCCTATCCCTGTCCCTATCCCTGTCCCTATCCCTGTCCCTGTCCATGTCCATGTCCATGTCCCTGTCCCTGTCCCTGTCCATGTCCCTGTCCCTGTCCTGGAGCTCCAGGGCACATCTGGGATCAGCAGGACAGGAGGAAGGAGGGGCTGGCTCTGACCCCAGAGCTCCCGGGCTGGGGCAGGGGGTGATGATGCCTCAGAGAGGAAGAAGCAGGAGGTGCAGGAAGGATGGAGCTGATTTCCATCCCCCTGTGGAGCTGGGATGCCGGGGGTGAGGGTGGGAGGTGATTTGTTGATTGATTGATTAATTTAGTTATTCATTTATTAATTTCCTGCTCTCTCCCTCTGCACAAATCCAGAAATAAATCAAAAGGCAAGGCAAGAGCAGGATCAGGTCAAGGCCGGAGGAGCAGCAGGAGCCAGGGAAGGTTGGGATGGAAAACACTCCTGTGGGGTGGGAACTGGGAATGTTGGGATGGAAAACACTCCTGTGGGGTGGGAACTGGGAATGTTGGGATGGAAAACACTCCTGTGGGGTGGGAACTGGGAATGTTGGGATGCAATCCCTGCTCCCGGCACAGGGAAGGTTGGGATCCAATCCCTCCCACTGGGGCTGGCATTTCGCTGCCCGGGATGCAAAGGTCACCTCGCCTGCTGCTGCTGCTCGTGTGCCCTCCCTGCTCTCCTTCCCGCTGGGATGAAGCTTTGGGAAGGCTTTGATCTGGAACCCTGCAGGCTGCAGCCTCCGGTGCCTCCTCTTCCCAGTGGGAATCTCTCCAGGGAAAAGCTGGAGCTGCTCAGGGCTTCTGAGGGGCCTTGTAAAACCATGGAATTATTTCAGCTGGAAAAGGCCTCTGGGATCGTCAGGTGCAGCCTCTCCTGCAGCCCTGCCACGGCCACCACGTCCCCAAGTGCCACATCCACATGGATTAAATTCCCAGGATCCTGCCAGTTCCTGGGAACAGGACAGCTCTGCCCCTACACTGTGAGGAAAAACTGCCTGGAGCTGGGAATTCCGGATCTACACCCCCAAAAAACCCCAAAACACCTTGGGGGGCTGCAGGGTTCTCCCTGTGCGATGCTCCATCCTTGCTGCAGGAGGCAGAGCAAATCCTGGGAACACACAGAATATTCCAGCTGCTGGAGCTGCCTCTGGAGGCAGGAAAGGAGAGACCAGGGCGGCTGTTGCCTCTGGAATTTTGGGGATGGATATCCAGAGCTGAGGATATTTTAGGCTGGTGCTGGTGGAGACTTTCTGGTGGTCAGGAGGAGCTTGGAGCAGTCCTAGCCCTTTCCCAGGAACGCTGAGAGCTCCTCCAGGGTCGGGGCTGGAGCTCTGCCCCTCTCTGGTTGTGCTAATTAAGATCAGCGAGGAGGGAGAACAGAGATATTAGCAGTTAATAGTGATTAATGGGGCTAATAGGATTCTGTCAGGTTGGTTTGTCACCGTGGCTTCCTGAGCCTGGCAAATCCAATAAAAATTCCCAAATAAAAAGCAGATTGCTTTAATATTTCAGTGTTAGTGGAAAGCAGCGGGGGAGAGTTCCTGCCACTGGGAATTTGGTGGAGCTCATTCCCTGCACTCCAGGGATTGGGGTTTTTCATCCATCCAAAGCACGCCCAGATCCCCGGGCTGGGAAGGACGAGCAGAACCTGTGAACCTCTCTCCAAAATTCCCTCCTTCCCTAAAAACCGGGAAGCTCAGGGATGGGTTTGGGATGGATTAAGGATTATCCCAATCCACACTGCTGATCAGAATTTGGGATGGTGGTGCTGGGTCTGTCACCCATCCCCTGGGAGCTTTTCTCCAAGGAAAATCGGGTTCTGTTCCCCTCCCAGCAAAGTGTGAAAGGTCTGGAGAGATCCATCAGCTCGGGAAGGATTATCCACAATTAAAAGTGGCCAATTAATGCCCTGGAGCCGAGGATTAAAATTTTTTTAAAAAATAATAAATAGTAGAATAATAAATAAATATAAAATATAAATCAAATATAAATGTATATAATATTATAATATATATTATTATAGTATACATATTATCCATTTAAAAATAAATAATAATTTATTATAATAATATATAATGAATATACAAATATAATTATGTTATATATATTTATATGTATATAATATCATTATATAAAATGAAATGAAATGAAATGAAATAAAATAAAATAAAATATAATATAAAATATAAAATATAAAATAAAATAAAATAAAATAAAACAAAACAAAACAAAGTAAAATAAAATAAAATAAAATAAAATAAAATAAAATAAAATAAAATAAAATAAAATAAAATAAAATGGCACAAGGCTGTTTTTCCGTGGAATGGCGCTTCCCGAGGAATCTTGTCCCCGCTCCTGATGGATTGGGGTGATTACAGCAGGGCCAGCCCAGGGGAAGGCTCCTCCCAGCGCTGAGCGGGGATACAAATCCTTGTCCCCCAAAAATCCCTCAGCCCCGGGGAGAGCCACGGTGGCCACAGCTGATCCTGGCACAGCAATTCCGGGATGTTCGGCTCTGCAGGGAAAACGGGGCCGTTTCCCGGGGCTCTGGGGTAAATAAACTCCTGGTAACGGCGTGGAAGAGGCCAAAATTCAGCTCAGCCGGGTAAAGCTCGGCCCGGGCAGGACGAGGCTCCGGCTCAAGCGCGGGGCTCTGCTGCCCCAAGAGCTGCGAGGGAGAACGGCAGAGGGAGCCGGGAGAGAGGGGATGGAGCTGGGAGAGAGGGGATGGAGCTGGGAGTGAGGGGATGGAGCCGGGAGAGAGGGGATGGAGCTGGGAGTGAAGGGAGAGATGGAGCTGGGAGAGAGGGGATGGAGCCGGGAGAGAGGGGATGGAGCTGGGAGAGAGGGGATGGAGCTGGGAGAGAGGGGATGGAGCTGGGAGTGAAGGGATGGAGCCGGGAGAGAGGGGATGGAGCTGGGAGTGAAGGGATGGAGCTGGGAGAGAGGGGATGGAGCTGGGAGTGAAGGGATGGAGCTGGGAGAGAGGGGATGGAGCTGGGAGTGAAGGGATGGAGCCGGGAGAGAGGGGATGGAGCCGGGAGAGAGGGGATGGAGCTGGGAGAGAGGGGATGGAGCTGGGAGAGAGGGGATGGAGCTGGGAGTGAAGGGAGGGATGGAGCTGGGAGAGAGGGGATGGAGCTGGGAGAGAGGGGATGGAGCTCGGAGAGAAGGGATGGAGCCGGGAGAGAGGGGATGGAGCTGGGAGAGAGGGGATGGAGCTGGGAGTGAAGGGAGAGATGGAGCTGGGAGAGAGGGGATGGAGCCGGGAGAGAAGGGATGGAGCCGGGAGAGAGGGGATGGAGCCGGGAGAGAGGGGATGGAGCTGGGAGAGAGGGGATGGAGCTGGGAGAGAAGGGAGAGATGGAGCCGGGAGAGCCGCGGGATGGAGCCACAGGCGTTTCGGGAAAGCAAAGGATTTGGGGGTGAAGGTCTGGCTCATCCCCTGCGCTGGAGGGAGGTGTGCGAAGGAGAATGAGTCCCCCTGCTCTTCCTCATGCCTCGGCTCCTCCTGAGCTGTCAGGAATGGTTTGTAGGAGAAAACAGTTTGTTCTTCCCGGGTTTTGGGGGGTTGGAAGCGACCTCCAAAGGCCGTGGGCAGGGACAGCTCCCGCTAGACCGGGGTGCTCAGAGCCTCTGTCCTGGGGGAAGGAGGGAAAATCCCCCAGGAACAACCAGAACTCATGGCCTGGAGCGGGGATGGTCCTGGAGAGGGAATGTCCCTGGAGAGGGAATGTCACCGGAGCCGGGATGTCCCTGGAGGGGGAATGTCCTTGGAGAGGGAATGTCACCGGAGCGAGATGTCCCTGGACAGGGAATGTCCCTGGAGCGGAATGTCCCTGGAGGGGGATGTCCCTGGAGCGGGATGTCCCTGGACAGGGAATGTCCCCGGAGCCGGGATGTCCCTGGAGCGGGATGTCCCTGGAGGGGGAATGTCCCTGGACAGGGAATGTCCCTGGAGCGGAATGTCCCTGGAGCGGGATGTCCCTGGAGCGGGATGTCCCTGGACAGGGAATGTCCCTGGAGCGGGATGTCCCTGGAGCGGGATGTCCCTGGAGCGGGATGTCCCTGGAGCGGGATGTCCCTGGACAGGGAATGTCCCTGGAGGGGGATGTCCCTGGACAGGGAATGTCCCTGGAGCGGGATGTCCCCAGAGCCGGGATGTCACCGGAGCGGGATGTCCCTGGACAGGGAATGTCCCTGGAGCGGGATGTCACCGGAGCCGGGATGTCCCCGCATTCCCGGTGTCCCGCAGCCGCACCCCGCGCTCCGGGCGGGCACAATCCCGCAGTCCCGGGGGATGCGGGGCCCGGGCCAGCGGGAGGGACCGGCACGGACACGGATTGGGAAAAATTCCCTTCACCCGTGCCAGGAGCTGCGAGGTCTGAGCCGAACCGGGAGGCGATGGGAGCTTCCACGGACACCCTGAGGATGCTGAGGCAGGGGCTGAAGCCTCCCCACAGCCCTGCACTCTCCTCCAGGAGGCGCTGGGAGAAGGAATGATGGAGTTTCCCTGCGGGAGTTCTCCTTTTCTCGCACAAACTCTTTGCCCTCCTCACTCTTCCCACTCACGGCGTGACCATAGGGACACGAGCGCTTGGATTGTCCCACAGGGACCCTCCAGGTCCTGTAGGAAAGCCAGGACCCCCCACCCCCGTGTGTCCTCTGGTCCTCCCCAGCTCGGGGTTCCTCCCCGAGGAACCTCACTGGGACAATTCCCCACCTGGCTCGGAGCCCTCGCGCTCTCCCCGCTGCCAGAAAGGGAATTTTTCATGGAATTTTCGCCCGGTTTGGTCGCTCCCATGCCCGTGTGTCTCCAAGCCATCCGCGGTGGGGATGGGGCAGAGCAGAGAGACCCCCAGGGTCCCCCCCAGCTGCAGCTTTGGGGTCCCCGCTGTCTCCAGACGTGCCCAGGGGTCTCCTCGTGGTGCCGGACAAGGCTGGGATGGAAAAATCCCGAGCTGGTGTGGGAATGGGTGGCGAGGAGGGTGTTCCCTGCTCCATCCCTATCCCAGGTACACCGGGATGAGCAGCAGCTCTCCCTCCCTCCGCGGGGCCCCTCTGTTGGCACATGCCGGGTAACGCTGGGTCTCCTTGGTGACGGATTAGGGGATTACAGAGCTCAGGTGAGCCCTCCGCACTCCGGCCGGTGAATCCCGGGAATAGCTCCGGGAATGGCTCCGGGAAGGGATCCGGGAATGGCTCCGGCTCCGAGCCCAGGGGGAACCAGGGACCCCTGTTTGTGCCACTGCCCAGCGCTGGGGGAGCATTTGGGGCTCAGATCCTGTGCTGAAAAGCTTTGGGGATGTTCCTGCCCGTCCCCACCTCCAGGGAGAGGGGAAAAAAAATCTGGGAGTGGGAAAAAAGGAGTTTTACTCTGGGACAGAGACTTGTCTGGAGGAGGGGTGGGATTTAGGATCCCTCTGCTTTGGGGTTGTTCGGGTTTGGAGGTGCAGGTGGGTGAGGCCCCTCCAGGGCCCAAGGAAGGGTCTGGATGTGGATATTCCCTGTCCTGACGCCCTCTGCATGGCTGAGGGATCTGGGAATGGGACAGGATGGAGATACAGAATGGAAAAATCACTGGGAAAAGGGGGATTTCTCCCCAAAGATGACCAAAAAAACAGGGAAAGCTTGAGAGCACTGGCAGGAGACAAAGCCCCCGATGGGCTGGGGGGCACTGAAGATCCCCAGGAGAGGGGAGTGGGATCCATTGGGATGGGAATGCCAGGGGTCCCCATGGAATGGGAATTCTGTGTGTCCCCATGGAATGGGAATGCCATGGAATGGGAATGCTGAGTGTCTCCAATGAATGGGAATGCTGGGTGTCCCCAAGGAATGGGAATGGCATGGAATGGGAATTTTGTGTGTCCCCATGGAATGGGAATGCGGAGTGTCCCCACAAGCTGGGAATGCCAAATGTCTCCAATGAATGGGAATGCCAGGGGTCCCCATGGAATGAGAATGGCATGGAATGGGAATTCTGTGTGTCCCCATGGAATGGGAATGCTGAGTGTCTCCAATGAATGGGAATGCTGGGTGTCCCCAAGGAATGGGAATGGCATGGAATGGGAATGCCGGGTGTCCCCGTGGAATGGGAATGCTGAGTGTCTCCACAGGCTGGGGATGCCAGGTGTCCCCATGGAATGGGAATGCCATGGAATAGGAATGCCGGGTGTCCCCATGGAATGGGAATGCCATGGAATGGGAATGCCGGGTGTCCCCATGGAATGGGAATGCCAAGGAATGAGAGCACCGAGTGTCCCGGTGGCTGGAGCTCTCCCATGCCAGCTCCCGGCCGTGTTTGCCGTGCGTTATTTGAACATTCATCTCACTCAAGCACCACTTCAGCGCCGCAGGACGGGCCCTATCTCACAGGAAAGAACCGAGAGCCTTCCTCCCCCCGCCCCTCACTTTCCCCGGGCCTGGATTATCCCAAATAAACACTCACTCGGGGTAATCGTTAACCTGAATGGCTCGGGCTGCACTGGGAGCCTCGAGGGGTTGATAGTCCTGGGGACACAGGAGATAAGGGCAGGGTTTGAAGGGCAGCGCTCGTGGCCGCTGTCACGGCCCGTTCCCAGCGGGCTGGGAACGTTCTGTGCCACCTTCCCCAAAGTTCACCCCGCTGGAGCCCTCCCTGCTGTTTGCCAGTGTGATTTGTCCCCGCAGGTCCGGGGGTGGCTTTGCCTCCAGCAGCCCCACGGGTGTCCCTCAATCCCCTCAAACACCCGCAGAACCCGCCCGGCGGCTCCTTCCCCCCGGAGCTGTGTTTTCCCAAGTCAATGGATAACTTTACAGCCATGGGCACATCAAACAGAACAGCCCAGGTCTGCTGGGGGACAGCGAAGTTCAAAATTAAAGCCACCCTCAAAGTCACTGCCAGGCTGGGGGAGCATCTCCAGGGGTTTTCCAGATCCCTGGGGAAGCTGGGCTGGGTTTTCTCCCCCCTGTCCCAACAGACCTTGGGCACAGAGCAGGACCTTCACCATCCTGTGGGACCTTCCAGCTTCTCCCTCTGGAACCAGAAGGACAGAGCCTCCTCCAGGGAGTTTCCCATCCCCACCCTCCCTTCCATGTGTTTTCCAGGTCCTGGTGTGGCAGCAGCAGCTTCGCTTCCTTCTGAATTCCAAGAAAAGAGCCGAGTCTCCCGTTGGTGCCGTCACCTCCTGGCCGTGCCCTGTGAGACCGCGTGGCCTCCTCCAGGCTTTCCCCAGGATTTTATCCCTCCCTGTCCTTGACCAGCCGGATCTTGGCATTCCTGGAGCTTTAACAGCCCGGCAGGAGCAGTCCCTGCATTGACCCAGCTCAAACCAGGCCAGGCCAGGACAGGACGGTCCTGGGGGGACACTGCAGGGAGTGAGAGCCACGGGGTGGGAAAGGGAGAAGGACTTTTTGGGATTCTGCTCAAGAGGTGAGCCTGAACTTCCACCTCTGCTCTGAGCCCCGTCCCAGATTTGCCACCGCTCCAAGAGGACGTTCCAGGGAGGAGCTGGCCCAAAGGGACCTCAGCCAGGTCTGACATCTCTCCAGCCAGGCCCTCCCTGGCATTTTCCCCACTTTGGGAGAACACTTCAGGTTCTCAAGCAACCAGCCCCCCTCTAAACCTCGGTGACATCCCCGTTATTCACTGTCCTGGGGGCTTCACCAGGAGCAGCCCGGGGCACAGCGGTGCCCCCAAGGACAGGACAGGGCCATGGAATGTTCAGGTGTCTTGTCCCTCTTCCCCTCCTGGAGCTGTGGATGCTCCATTTCCCTCCAGGATAAAGAAGGGGAGCACAGAAAGGTGAGGGGGTCAAAACCAAGGGT
This sequence comes from Cyanistes caeruleus, assembly GCF_971803275.1. Lineage (NCBI taxonomy): Eukaryota > Metazoa > Chordata > Aves > Passeriformes > Paridae > Cyanistes > Cyanistes caeruleus. The sequence goes on from NC_141714.1 coordinate 1,779,073, forward strand.
TGTGTCCCTCCTTCCCCTTCCCACGGTGCTGGGACAGGGACAACTCCAGGCTCACACCGTTCATGGATCCTCCCCTGTCTGGATACCCATTTCCCCAATAAAAAAACCTTTATTTCCTCCTTTACTGAAGCCTGGAAAAGCAGGGGATGAAGGCAAAAAAAAGCTCCTGGAGCAGGAAGGAAAGGACCAGAAGCCAGAGCAGGTGTGCAGGTGATAAAATTTTATTACAAAATAGGAGATGGATCAATGTTCCTGGGGGAGTTTGGTGGGGGAGAGGGGTTCTGTAACAAACACAGCATCCCAAGAAAAGAAATCTTCCCTCCCCACACGTTTTCCAGGTCCCAATTTCCTCCCATTGTGTTCATCTTGGATAATAAAGATCACCTGGAAGAACCCACAAAGTCACACAGCACTTTTGGCCTATTTACAGCGATTTTCTCCCCATCATCAAAGAGAGGTGAGGCACCCACATTCCAGAGTTTGATCCGCTCCTTGCAAAGCTTTTCCAAAATATCCCAGGGGACTGGGGGTGGAGGGACCTTCATTTGTCACCAGTGTCACGTGGCTCCATCGGCACCACCCCCCTTTCCCCAGATTTCTCCCCAAAAACAGCTGCCCTCGCTCAGCAATACAAACCCAGAGCTCTCCACTCCGTCCATAGACAAAGAAAGGAATAAAAGCCGAGGATTTGCCGTGGCTTTCATTTTTAAAAACGGAAAACTGTTGCATAGAGAAGGATTTGCACGTGAGGAGTTTGCATACAGAGCAGTGGGTGGGAGCTAAAACACTTCTGCCCCTCATCGAATTTTTTTTAAAAATGTATATATTTATATATTTACACACAGAGAGTCCAGGGGAGGACAAGCAGAGGCTGTAGGGAAAAAGATTCCCAAGGTTAGCAGGAAAATTATGTCCAATTCCCCTCGGATTTCAAGCTGCCTGTTGGTGGGTTTGGCTTTGTACTGGTTTTTAGCAAACTGGTTTTGGGCTCCATCAGCATCACAGGGTGGGGAATTAGGGGTGGGAAGAGGAGGTTTCCTCCTCCAGAGGCAGAGGGGGGTGAAGAGACCCCTCTGAGAGGGCCACGGGTGGGGCTGTGCTTGTGGTTTGGGGGGAACCTGGGGAGGTTCAACCACAAGAGGTGCCCCAAAAAGCCAGCTCGAAGCGTGGAGGTTGGCGCTGAGGGCTGGAAAACTCTTCCCACTGTTGGGAAAAACCATCCAGCAACTCCATGGCCTTTCCCCAGTCCATTCCCACCCTCCATGGTGGCACGGGAGGCTCCTGAGAGCCACAGGGAAGAGTCACCAGAGCTGGACCCCAAATCCTTGCTGCCCTCCTCTCCTGTCAGACAGACCCACGGGACTGGTTCTGTTTATCCAAGGGGAAAAAAGTGGCTTTGGCAACATCAGAGAGGAGTGGCCTCCAAATTCCAGCCTGACCACGGTCCAGTGTGGCCTTCCATCCCATACATCAATCCCTGCACCACCCAAATTTATTCAAGGGAAAACAAGAGAGGAGGGTGTGGAACAAAGGAATATTCTGCTGGACACGGCAGGCCTGTTATTTGGTCCTGATTTATTTAAAACTCTCACAGCTGGTCTCGGAACTGGCTCTTCTTGTGCCAAAATTTAACCCCTGTTAGGCTTTGGAGAACGGGGATGTGCATCCCACGGGATGGGGGGAAGGAGCTTAGGGAGAAGGAGGTGGTGAACCTGTGAGGTAGTCATGTGATTCCACTCTGAACAGCAGGATTTATTGGAATTTGTTTCCAAGATGCTTTTTTTCCCTTTTTTATTATTTTTTTTTTTCCCCCTCCCATCGGATGGAATGGCAACAGCACAGGCCCGGTGGGACCGGCAGCCGCCGAGCCCTTGAGGGAGGATTTTGGAGAAGGGCACCACTGGTGGATGTTGGGACACCAGACCTTCAGCAGTTGATGTCCCCTGAGGTGGCTTTAAACCCACGCTGGTCCTCCCAGAGACACCCGGAGTCCAAATTCCTCTTGGAAGCAGAAATGCTAAGGACACAACCATGAAAACCTGGCCAGGCAGGGCAGGGCTTGGCAGTCCCAAGCTGGCTGCCAGGAATGGGCTCAGTGGGACACAGGTGACGCTTTTGTCACCTGCTTTTGTGCTGCCCCTTGTTTGAAGGGTGAGTTTGTCACAGGTCTGATCTTCTGTGCCCCCACAGAGATGGGATTGTCACCCCCAACAGTCCTGGGCATGGCTCCTGTGCTGGCGTGGCACCGGTGTCACGTCCATGGTCACATCATGGGGACAGTGCCACATCCACAGTCACACCACAGGGACAGTGCCACATCCATGGTACCATCAGTGTCACATCTGTGGTGTCACATCATGGCACCAGTGCCACATCCATGGTCACACCATGGGGACAGTGCCACATCCATGGTCACATCATGGGGACAGTGCCACATCCACGGTCACACCACGGAGACAGTGCTACATCCATGGTCACACCATGAGGGACAGTGCCACATCCATGGTACCACCAGTGTCATATCCATGGTCACACAGTGTCACATCCATGGTCACACCATGGGACAGGTGCCATGTCCACGGTCACACAGTGTCACATCCTCGGTCACACAGTGTCACATCCATGGCTTTGCCATGGGACTGTCCAAGAGAGTCCAAGTGAGACCAGTCACAGCCAAGCTGTCACATCCTCCCGGGCCTCACCCATCCCAAAAGTCCTTGAGACATGAAGTCACCCCTGAGTGACAAATAAATAGCAGGATTGCCAGAAGAAAGCCCTTGGGAACGCAAGCTCCATCGCCCCGGTGCCACCAGGAGCCTGGTCAGGAGATCAGCCTGCAGTCAGGGCCCGTTTGAAATGAGCTGGGTGGGTTTCAGTCTCTTGTAAAACCAGACAGGGTCGGGGCCGGGCTGGCAGGGGCTCTGCCGCTGCCTCGGATCATCGCGGCGCGGGGTCGTTCCTATGTACAGGTCCTTCCCTGGGAGAAGGGAAGACTTTGAGCTGCTCTCGGAGGAGTGGGAAGGGAGGCTCCTAATTCTGGTGCCTCTTCATGTGCAGGGCCAGGTGGTCGGAGCGGGAGAAGCAGCGGCCGCACGCCAGGCACTTGAAGGGTTTGGCCCCCGTGTGCTTGCGGTAGTGCCGGGTGAGCTCGTCCGAGCGGGCGAAGCGCCAGTCACAGCCCTCCCACGTGCACTTGTAGGGCTTCTCACCTGCCCAGGGGGACAGCCACAGGTCACACGTGTGCCCAGCCTCCCAGAAACACCCCCTGGCCTCTGGAGATGCCCTCCTTCCGTGGCACTGCCAGGGCGCCCCAGCGCACGCAGCCCAGAGGCACCGAGGGACTGAGCTGCACCAGCCAGCTCCTGTCCTTCTTCACCCCCTCCCACTCTGCCTTCCACTGCTCTCCAAATTCCTGCTGGGTTTTGGAGCATTTCTGGCTGAAAACAACTTGTGAATTAGTTTGGGGTTTTTTTTAAAAGAAAAAAGCCAGAAATTCCTAAGGAGGGTGTGATGTGAGTGGTGGGAGGCACCAGGAGGAAGACAGGGCTCCAAACCTACATTTCAATACAAAATATCTAAATTGTTTTGGAGCACCCATCCAGTGTTGGTGGCTGCCCCATCCCTGGAAGTGCTCAAGGCCAGGTTGGACGAGGTTTGGAGCAACTTGATCTGGTGGAAGACGTCCCTAAAGGATCAGACAACCTTTAAAGACCCCTCCCAAAGCCAAACCGTTCCAGGATTCCATGACCTAACGCTCCACACCTCCACGTTCCCCCGCCAGCAGCTCTGTACACAAGGTATTGTGTTTCCCTCAGAGCTTTCAGGTGATGTCATCCCCGTGCCCTCTCCCCCTCCCTCCCAAACACACCCATTCCCAACCGAAATCCATGAAATCCATTCACCCCGCCACCTTCCCAGCCAGCTGGGAACTGGGCTGGAAAAGCCGGCGGCTGCTTCCAGCCAGGCCACGGGGCTGAACCCTGCCTGCAGCCCTGTCCCCACACAGGGTGTGGTGCTCTCAAATATTAGAGCTGCTCTTAACAGCCTGAACAAGCAGGCAGAGTTCAGGGAATGTGCTGACATTCCCGACCTCAAATATTTACCCTTCCCGGGGCCAACTGCCGGGCGCAGCGGCGCGGCGGGAGCGCACGTCCGCACGCAGCACGCGTGCACGGGCATGTGTGCCCTGCCCTGCCGTGCTTCCAGGGATTCCTTCCTCCCCAGGCTTCCAGGGGGACCTTCCCATGCGCCCAGGGAGCCTTTCCTCCCACGGGCTGCTCCACGGAACCAGGGAATCCTGGAACAGCTCGGCTTGGAAAGCCCTTCAAGTTCCGCCCTGCCCAGACCAGGTTCCACCAACTTCCAGGGATTCCTACACCGATTTCTAGGGATTCCTTCCTCTCCATGCTTCCCAGGGAGCCTTTCCTCCCACAGGCTGCTCCATGGAACCAGGAAATCCTGGAATGCCTTGGCTTGGAAGGGACTTTACGGCCCATCTTCCCCAGACCAGGTTCCACTAGTCCACATTCCGCTAGATCCCAGTCCTATCCCACCTGGCCTTGAGCAATTCCCAGGGCTGGGGATGCCACGTTCGGCCAGGGAAGTGGAAGGTCTCCAAGTGCCCTGCCCACGGTGGATGAAACACAAAACCATGGAAAGGCGAACCTGGAGGAGGCAGAGCAGCACGAGCACATCCTGCTCCTCAAAAAACCCCTGGATGCTGCTCCGTGGGAAAGGGAGGGGGGTTTTTATGGCTCAGGTAAACACTGAGTGCAGAGGATTTACAAGGAGCTGGTTGGGGGTTTATGGGACTTGGGACATGCCAAGACAACGGTAGGATTTTCCCAAAGTTCAGATTTCCCCCGAGGTGGGATTTCCCCAAAATCAGATTTTCCCAAAGGCAGGATTTGCCCCTCGCAGCCCAGACATTGTCCCCTCCAGGTCACCTGGCTGGGTCAACCCCACCGAAGCCCTTTGCCTACAAACAATGCCAGGGTGATCTCCAGGACAGAAACCCAAGGTTTCCTATTGTCCCGGGTTTCCCATTGTCCCGGGAGCTGGCTGCCTCTCCCAGGACAGCACGGCAGGGCGGGCTCAAACAAAGGATCCAAGGTGGCATTCCCGGCCCCGGGGGTTTATGTTTAACCTCACAATGGCACCCAGGAAATGAATGGTGGCTCCGGGAGAGGGAAACACCCGGCCCACGGCAACGGGAAACCACAAGGAAAGAGTTCCCAGATCATCAGGCAGGGAATGGGAGAAGGGACATTTTTAACCCTGCGGATGAGGGGGGTGAGGCAGGATTTGGGGTGAACCTTTGCTCTTGCAGCTCTCAGTTCTTTTCCAAAGCAAAACACCAGGCTTAAAAGCCTTGGATGCAGAGATCTTGGGATGCAGAGATCCCGGGATGCAGAGATCCCGGGATGCGGAGATCCTTGGATGCAGAGATCCTTGGATGCAGAGATCCTGGGATGCAGAGATCCTTGGATGCAGAGATCCTGGGATGCAGAGATCCTGGGATGCAGAGATCCTGGGCCAGGATTGTGGGATGGCTCCAGGTTGGATTCCCTGCTTTTTGCTCATCCCACACCACCACCAGCTCTCCTCAGCTCACACCCTCCCTCACCTCTCCACCCTTCCCTCTAACAGCAGGGGAAGGGAAGGAGCCAAAGCCACTCGGATTTCCTGCCTGGATACTGGGAAACCTGGAAAACCCACTGAGTTTCCCTGGGTTTCAAACCCATCCAAGTTTTCTTGGGTACATCTTTATATCTGATAGGGAAGGAGGCGCCCAACTCATGGATCCTGTCCTGGGCACAGAGCGCCCCACAGAAGGGACAGGAGATATTTAATTTAATCTAATTTAATTTTAAAGCCCCGATTCCAGACTGTGATAAATCCCTATCAGTACCCAGCTCTGGGACAACATCCTTCCTGTTCCTCTTTTTCCACCCCTTCCGTGCTGTTTCCCAGCCCCCTCCTCCCCAGCCCCTGCCAAAGAAATATCAGTGGCTCATGCACAAAGCGAAATTCTTTGTTTGAAGGGCTGATAAGGAGGAGGAAGGGGAGGAAGGAACGGAGCCAAGAGCCAGAACCAATTCCCAGCTGCAGAGTGGGGTTTGGTCGTTGTTCATAAAAAAGAGAAGTGAACTCTGGGCCCAGCTTAATTGCTCTCAGTAAAGATCAGCCCTCCTATAAAAGAGATTTATGAGGGCACTGATGGTTCCTGGACTACCTGGGGATCTGATAACGTTTCAGGTATAATAAATGCCTTAATGAGGGCGCCGGGGCTTGACTGCAGAGTGTCACGGAGCTGGGATCAGCCCAGGGGAGCTGTGCTGGGAGCTGCTCCCGGCTGGGGTCCCTGGTTCTCATTCCCTGGTCCTCATTCCCTCATTCCTGTCGGGAATGAGGGCACAGCCCAACCCCCATGGACTGCTGGGTTCAGAGGGAGGGGTGCCCAAGGAGACACGAGGGGTTCCTCCCTCTCCCTGGGAGCCACCACGGGGGTTTGACACTAAAGAGATGCCCTGGTCTCCCAGAGATCCTAAACTCAGGTCTTACAAATCCTTCCTGTAGGATCAGCAGGATCAGCCCTGGGTAGGATTTGGGATATCTTGAGAGAAGAGCTCAGAGTGACAAAAAAATCAAAGAATCAAGGAACAAACCAGGTTAGGAGGGATCTGAAAGTTCATCTCACACTACTGATGGTAATTTCCACCATCCCAGGTGCTCCAGTCCCAATGTCCAGCCTGGCTTTGGGCACTTCCAGGGATCCAGGGGCAGCCCCAGCTGCTCTGGGCACCTGTGCCAGGGCCTGCCCACCCTGCCAGGGAACAATTCCTGCCCCATATCCCATCCAGCCCTGCCCTTTTTGGGGGGATTTGGTACCTGAGGCTGGCAGCGTTTCCTGGAGCCGCTCTTACCTGTGTGAGTCCTCTGATGTGCCTTCAGGTGGGAGCTCTTGGTGTAAACCTTTGAGCAACCTGCAGGGACAGAAAAAAAGCACAATTTGCCTGTGAGAGAGGGGCCCTCGCTCAAACAAACTCTGATATTTGAGGGGAGGGGCAGAGCTGGGCCATGCAAATACGCCTGGCTTGGGCTCAGCATTAACTAGAGAGCGTTTTCTCTTGGGCAGACAGGCTTTAACACCTTCTCCTGCCACCCATGGGAGCTGTGCTGGGAATGAGGCAGGGGAGAGTCAAGCACAGAGGTTCAAACCCTCCCTTCCACCACCAGGAAGAAAAGATTCAGTTCCCCACCATTTCTGGCTCTGTGCTCCAGTCTCTCTGGGCTCCCGTCGTAGCTGATATCACTTTGCAAAGCTGGGTTTTGTAACAGCCCTGGCCCAGCAGACGTGGTAGGAATGTTCCAGGAAGCAGGCAACAGCCAGGGACAGGCACAACTTGGCTCCCAAGTCCCAGAACAGAGCCAGGGGTTTTCACAAGATCAGCATGAACGGGTTTCATCAAAGACAAGGTTTAACTGAAACGCCGTGACTGGGGAGAAGTTCCAGTTTTCAGCAGGTGTCTCAGAACCAGTCAGGTTTAATTCCTGCAGAGTTTCAGCTGGATAAAGCTTAAGGAAGCCTCTGCTGCCCTTTCTGGCCCTGCTGCTTTGTGTTTTGATGAGGACATTCAAATCTGAATTTGAATTGTTGCGACCTGCACAAGCAGCACAGGGACATTTCTCATCCCAGTGTTTCCCCCAGCCCAGAGGAGCCTCCTGGCCTTGGTCCCGTCCTGCTCAGGTGGGGCAGGAGCAGCAAGGGGTGGTGGCCCCGTTCAGTTTTGCTTCTGGTGCTCTGAAGCTTTGGCAATCCCTCACATTTGGGAGAGAGATCATGGGACCATGGAATGGTTTGGGTTGGAAAAGACCTCAAAGCTCTTCCCATTCCACCCCTGCCATGGCAGGGACACCTCCCACTGTCCCAGGCTGCTCCAAGCCCTGTGTCCAACCTGGCCTGGGACACTTCCAGGGATCCAGGGGCAGCCACAGCTTCTCTGGGAGTTCCATACCAGTCCCTCCTCATCCTCATAGCCAGGAATTCCTTCCCAATATCCCATCTAACCATTCCTTCTGGCAGTGGGGGCCATTCCCTGTGTCCTGTCCCTCCATCCCTTGTCCCAGATCCTTCTCCAGCTCTCCTGGATCTCCTTTAGGCCCTGGAAGGCTCTGGATGGGGGCTTTACGGACAGGTCTCCCAAGTCCACCTGGTTCCAGGTGTGAAGTCTCCCAGGCCCTTTCACTTCCTCACACAGACCAGGTTGGTGAGAATTCCTTACCATTATTCCTGACTGGAGTCACCTCCAGCTGAACCTTCAAGGGAGGGATCCCACGGATCCCTGCTCCATCTCTGCACGTCCACACCCAGGATTTACTCAGCAAAGATTGGGGTGGTTTTGTTTTTGCACCACAGACCAAAATTCTGCCTAAAACCAGCTTTGCCTCGGTGCAAATCCAGCAGGATGAGCCTCTGAGCAGTCAGACATGAGGAATGTGTCTCAGATCCCACCTTTCATGTCCTCACCATGACCAGCAGAAGGTAAAAAATGCAGCACAAGCCATCCACCACTGGCAGCTTCTGGCTCGGCAAGTCCCTGATCCACAGGGAGCCAGCGAGGACGAAGGTGTCAGCACAGAAAGGTCTCTCCCAACCTGTCCTGTCCCTATGCAGTTCCTGGCATCACAGCTGGAGACAGGATCTGGAGCAGGCAGAGCCTCTGGGCTGACCTCCAGCCGCTCCCATGCCATGGAAAGAGTCTGTAAATCTCCCAGGAGGCGGTTAGGAAGTGACTTTCCTCATTCACACACACCCCACGGGAAAAGTGTTTGCTAATCCACAACTGGTCAGCACTGGGGATCAGCCCAGGAAGCGGGAGGTGTGTCCTGGCTCCGGGAGCGGAGATTTCCAAGCCCTCAGATGGCTCTCATTGGGATCTCTCAATGGGATCTGCTTCCCTGGTGTGTGCCATGGAATCCCAGACTGGGATTGGAAGGAAATCCCATCCAGACTCACCCCTGCCATGGCAGGGACACCTCCCACTGTCCCAGGCTGCTCCAAGCCCTGTCCAGCCTGGCCATGGACACTTCCAGGGATCCAGGGACAGCGCCAGCTGCTCTGGGCTGATCCCCAGCTTGAGGGCTTGGAGCAAACTGGGACAGGGGAAGGTGTCCCTGCCCACGGCAGGAGTGGGATGGATGGCACAGCCTTTGAACATCCCTTCCAACCCAAACCACACCTTGATGGCCCTGGCACAGCTCCCGCTGCAGCACAGGGAGCCACAGAAGGATGGCACAGGGACACCCAGCTCACAGCCCCCTGGGAAGATCACAACCCTCAGAGGGAGTTCAGCTCTTGGGGGGAATTCCTCGCTGGTTTTCCACCCACTGTGAGAGAGAGGGAAAGGAAGGGAATGGCAGAGTGGCTTCACACGGCTGCTCAGGGTTGGGAAAGACCAGAGCAAAGCAACAGCTCAGGAGCAGATTCCCATGTGCAGATTCCCAGGTGCAGATTCCCAGGAGCAGATTCCCAGGAGCAGATTCCCAGGAGCAGATTCCCAGGTGAAGATTCCCAGGTGCAGATTCCCAGGAACAGATTCCCAGGTGAAGATTCCCAGGTGCAGATTCCTAGGTACAGGTTCCCAGGTGCAGATTCCCAGGTACAGATTCCCAGGAGCATCCCTGGCTTTGCAGAAGCTCTCTGCCTCGCTGAGTTGCTCTTGCCAGAGTGTAAAGTGAGAGGGAAGGAGACAGAACAGGAACCACACCGTGCTGGTGGGATCAACCTCTTCTACTCCCTCCTACTTCCCTGGGGCTCCATCCACAGCTTCATCCCAAAAGGATCTCCGATTTTCCTCCCTGGAGGCTCCCACCCATCCTCAGGGTGCCAAGAGACCCCTGAAGCCCCCCATGAGCACACCTGGGAAGTCACAGTGGTGGATCCTCCTCTTCTCCAGCTCGGGGTTGTTGCGCCGGTTGTACTTGGGGGGCTGCATCACAACGTGGCCCTGGGAGAGGCCCCCGACGCCGTTGGGACCTGGGGGGATCTGGGACGACTGGACCAGCTTCAGTCCAAAAGTGGCTTCGTAGGACGGCGGGGGAGAGATGGTGTTGATGAGCTCGGGTTGGTTCTCGGGGCTGCCAGGCTGCGAGTTGGGGGGCGAGGGGGGCAGAGTCACCCCCGGGGCGGGGTAGAACTGCCCAGGGATGTTCCCAAAGCTTCCCTGTCCCTGGGCCACGTGTGGGTACTGCTTGAGGGGCCCCGCTGGCTGCACGGGTCTGTGTGCCATGCTGGCCACCGAGCCCGTGGACATGGTGACCCCACTGAGGCAGCTGATGGCCGTGGTGCTGCTGGAGGAGGACGCCAGGGTGGGGATGTCGGCTCCAGTGGCGCCCAGGGGCAGCTGGAAGAGCTGGGATTGCTGCGGGTGGGCCGACAAGGGGATCTCGGCCGGCATCTCCTGCTTGATGAAGATGTTGTTGACCGCCACCGACTGGGGCATGCTGAACACGCTGGTGAAGTCGGGCAGGGTCTGCGTGGGGCCGGAGGAGGACGAGCAGGGCTGGGAGAAGCCAGTGCCGGGCTCGGTTTTGATCTGCGGGAAGGGGGCCATGGGTTTGGGGGGCCGGTAGAGCCCCGTGCGCAGGTGGGTGGTGTCGGGCAGGATGACGTTGATGTTCACGCTGTAGGGAGTGGAGCTGGGCTTCTCCGTGGAGAAGAACTCGTCCACCACCGAGGCGCTCTCCCGGCGGTACTTCTTGTCCGGGAGCATCGGCACGGGCGGCACCTCGCTGGACAGGTACTTGTCCATCTCCGAGCGCGCCTGCGGAGAAAACACGGACAGGGGAGCTGGGAAAGGTGACCTTGGCACCCAGCAGGGGCAGGCCAGTGCTCGATGGGGATTTGAGCCAGCAGGAAATGGAGGCGGCAGCGGGAACAGCCCAGGAACCTGAGCTGAGGTGATTTAGCTCCGGGTCTGACTCAGCCAGGCTCCCCAGGGCTGAATCAGCGTCCTCTGCCCCACTTCCCCAATCCCTATCGCCCTGATAACGCCGGGCAGCCGGGAGAGGGTGCAGGTGGGACAGAAATTAGACCTGATAAAGGGAAACAAGCTTTGGGTACCAAGCTTTGGCCACACAAACAGCAGGAGTGAGCACCAGCAGTGCAGGGATGAATCCAGCCAGGATCTGCTGCCCACCTTGGATGTGCTGGCTCTGGTCTCCTTTAAACTCAGCAGCCTGAGGAGTGTTTTATTCTGGGAAAGTCTCTAATGAACTGAGGAATTCTAGGACAATATCTTTAATTAATTGGGAATAATTTGGGCCTAGAAATATTAGTGATATTGCCACTAATTCAGTGTGTCCCGAGCCTAAAATGGGCACAGTTCCTGCCGTCCTGCCTCACCTGGGCAATGACTCAGCCCTGGCCTAACCTTTGGGTTAGTTCTGGTTTTACAGAGCTGTTTTTACAAGCCTGGCTCCTCCAAGCTACCAGAACCTCTGGCTCTGGTGCCTTCCCCTCCTGGTTCCTGCCTGCTGGGGCACCCCACTGGATCCAGGCCCGAAAATCCAGCAGCCTGATGGAGCAATCCTTGGGGAAATTAATCTTCTGGTGCTGGATGACTCAGGCTCTGCTCGTTGTGGTTGCAGATCCCAGCACTAAAGCTCTCGTGCAGAGCTTAATTACGTGGTTCTCCAAGTGTCAAAGCCCTCATTCCTATGGAGAGCAGCTGGAAAACCACCAGGTTTCCCTGGCAGAGCCCAGTGTGCACTCCAGGAGCGGGAGCTGAGCTCAGCCCACGCCCTGAGCCGAGCTTTCCAGCCCTGAACTGTGTCACCAGGGTGCCATGGGCCAAAGTCAGCCCTGCTGCCACCTCAGGGCTCTGAACAAAGCTGGGCAGGAGCCAAGAGATTTCCTCACCCTTTCCAGGGAAAGGATCATGGAGCTTCCAGCTCATTCAAAGAGCCTTTGCACCTCTGGGAGCCGTGCTGGCGACACATGGCTGAGCTGGCTGTCACCCAGGCATGGGGACAGCCACAAATCCACCCTCTGCCACCCGGGAGGGAGCTCAGGGAACCGGCATGGGAAGGGCCACGCTGGGACTGGTGTGTGTACACGGAGTGCTGGGAATCCTGCAGAACCAGGGAATCCTACAGAACCAGGGAATCCTACAGAACCAGGGAATCCTAGAGAACCAGGGAATCCTAGAGAACCAGGGAATCCTACAGAACCAGAGAATCCTACAGAACCAGGGAATCCTACAGAACCAGGGAATACTACAGAACCAGGGAATACTACAGAACCTGGGAATCCTAGAGAACCAGGGAATCCTACAGAATCAGGGAATCCTACAGAACCCGGGAATCCTACAGAAATAGGGAATCCTACAGAACCAGGGAATCCTACAGAACCCAGGAATCCTACAGAACCAGGGAATCCTGCAGAATCAGGGAATCCTACAGAACCAGGGAATCCTGCAGAATCAGGGAATCCTACAGAACCAGAGAATCCTGCAGAATCAGGGAATCCTGTAGGACCCAGGAATCCTGCAGAACCAGGGAATCCTACAGAAACAGGGAATTGTGTGGAAAAGACCTCTAAGGTCATCGAGTCCAACCATGACATGTCTGTCCTCGTCAAACGTGGAGGTACTGGAAGTTCCTGTCCCAGGTGAAGGAAGTTGAGGAAGCCCCTCTGGAGAAGGAACCCTGGCTCAGGCAGAGCCTAAAGCCACTTGTGGAGTCATGGAACATCCCAAGTTGGAAAGCATCCACAAGGATCATCCAGCCCAGCCCTGCACAGGACACCCCAACAACCTCACCCTGATGGACCACACGCTGCTGGAGCTCTGGCAGCCTCGGACTGTGCCCATTCCCTGGGGAACCTGCCCAGCACCCTCTGGATGAGGAACCTTTCCCTGATCTCCACACTGACCCTCCCTGGCACCACTCCAGCTGTCCCCTGGGTCCTGTCCCTACTCCCTCTTTGCCCCGAGGCATCAGCAGGAGGCCGGGAAGGGACCCAGAGCTGCACCTCCATCCCACCCCCATGGAGAGCTCCAAGCCCCATGTCCCTCCCTGCTCCTCTCGGTGCCCAGCTCGGGCACGGCAAAGCCTTGGAGCCCAGCCCTGGGCACTCCTGGCAGCCAGGCTGGCACAGGCCGGGTTCCCTTGGGAATCAGCTCAGGATGCCGCGCATTCCTGAGCAGTGAACGGCCCCACTTGGCAGGAGCAGGGGCAGGGCCAGGTGCTGGGTGCCTTTTCCTTCACACTTCCCTTATCTCTGGCATTTCACTTTCTCACCTCCAGTTCCCAAGGGAAGGTCCTTCTGCCCCAGGGGACCAGGCAGGAATAGAAATGGAGGAAGGTGTGGAGCTCAGAGGGCCTTTCCAAACTAAAGGATTCCATGGAAGGCCCTTGTTTCTCCCTTCCCCTAGAACCACCCCTCCCTGCAGAGCACATTATCTTCCCAGTCTTCCCATTAAAAATCCACAGTAATTCCCCTTCAGGCTCCTGGAGAAAGGGAAAGGACCAGCAGGGGCTGTCACCAGGCAGGAGGACACCAGCCCTGCCCCACTCCTCTGGAGTGGATGGGAGTGGGAACGGGGAGAGGGAATGGGGAGAGGGAATGGGGAGAGGGAATGGGGAGTGGGAATGGGGAAAGGGAATGAGGAGAGGGAATGGGGAGAGGGATGAGGAGTGGGAATGGGGAGTGGGAATGAGGAGTGGGAATGGGGAGAGGGAATGGGGAGAGGGAATGGGGAGAGGGAATGGGGAGAGGGATGAGGAGTGAGAATGGGAAGTGGGAATGGGGAAAGGGAATGAGGAGTGGGAATGAGGAGAGGGAATGAGGAGTGGGAATGGGGAGAGGGAATGGGGAGAGGGAATGGGGCGTGGGGAATGTCCCAGCTCAGTCTCTTGGGGACTTCTGTGTTTCCTCTTCCCAACAGGAGCGGGAGGATGCAGGGGAAGGGATGAGGAAAGGCACTCACCTCCAGGATGAGCGGTGGCATCCGCTGGTCCATCCTCATGGGGTGCAGCTGTGGGAGGCAGGGCTGGGTTAGTGGGGTGTCCTCCCCAGCTTGGCCACCCCAAAGACCTCCCCAAATTCCCCTGGCCAAGGAGGGCAGCACCCCCAGAGCCTCCCAGAGCCCCCCAGGCTCTCCAGGTGTCCCCCCTGCCAGTGGTGTTTCCTCCCACCCCACACTCCGTGGCATGGAAGCAGCTGCTGGTTGCCCACCACACGTTGATGGTTGCCCACCACACATTGATGGTTGCCCACCACATGTCGATGGTTGCCCACCATGGGTTGATGGTTGCCCACCATGGGTTGGAGCCTGTCCAAGGAGGAACAGGGAAGCCTCTTTGAAAAGAAGGGACAAGTGGGAAGCCCAGAGCTCTCCGGAGGAGACTGAGGCACGGCACCTGAAATCCCTTTGTCATCCCCACACAGATGAGTGTGCTCACAAATGTCCTGCACCTCTCCCTTCTCCTGCCTCTCCCAGATTCCCACAGAGGGCTGAGGGCTCTTCCCAGATCCCTCAGACCCAAATTCTTTCTCCAAGGCTCCAAGATTCCTCCAGCTCCAAGAGCAGAAGAGATCTGGGACTCCTCCAAATCCCAAACCAGGGTTTACAGCCTCCTGTGGGCTCATTCCACATCCTTCTCCTGCTCACTTCCAGGAGAATTTCAGATCCCAAAGCTGGAGACCCCACATCCTCTGCCTGTCCCCCTCCCAAGGGACAGCAGTGACCTGGAATGATCGCCCATCCCTTCCACTCCAGGGAATGAACCATTTCCTGGCTCTTTTTGGGGAGGATTGAGCTTATCCCGCCCGCAGGGTGCCCAGCTCAGCCCAACAGTGCACAAGGCATGAGCTGATGGGGAAAGGCCCCAGAGCCTTCCAGATGAAGAGCACCAGGCTTTTAGTGGGATCACAGGCCCAGATTCCCTCACAGTCACTGCCATCCCTGGAGAGCGGGATGAGGGCAGGAGGCACCAGACAACACTGACGGTGTGGCCACAGGCTCCAGCAGCCACCACCAGCCATGGATCAGCAGCTCAGGGAGAAGGGGAAACACCAACAAACCCTCTGGGAGTCCAGAGGGACTGGGATCCTTCACAGAACCCCACAACGCTTTCAGCTGGAAGGGACCTCAAAGCTCATCCCATTCCACCCTCCTGTCCAGCCTGGCCTTGGACACTCCCAGGGATCCAGGGGCAGCCACAGCTGCTCTGGGAGCTCCATACCAGTCCCTCCTCATCCTCATAGCCAGGAATTCCTTCCCAATATCCCACCCTAAACTCTATTTAATTTGAAGCCATCTTTATGTGGCCAGGAAGGGAAAGCTAACAAGAGACTCCTCTCACACAGCCAAAGCCCTGAACTCTGGGGAGATTTTTCCCCCAAAAAGTCACCCAAGTTTGACGCTGGAGAAGCATCTCCTCCACTTGGCAGAGAAAGTAAACCAAAATAAAAACGAGGAGAAGGCACAAACCAGCACTTTGTCCACTCCAGTGAGGCCACTGGCCACCAGTTTGTGTCGCTGGAGTAGCAGTGTTGCACTCAGCACACCCAAACCTGGCGACCAAAATTCCCTGGGGGATGGGATAACATCAGGAGCAGCCCCTGGGAGAGCTGGAGTTTGTGAAACCCCCAGCCCCAGTAAAACCAGTGGCTGGATGAAGTGAGCAATGCCATCCCACCTCTCCAGAGTGGGTTTTCCAGGGGCAGGATTTTCCAGTGGTTCCTAGGGGTGGATGTGATCCCCTCCACCCCTGCCAGTTCCCATAAATCCTGCAGGATTTACCCCTGGATCAGGTGTCCCAGGCTGGGGGAGCTGTTATCAGCATGGAGATCGATTCAGGCAGAGTCCAACACAAACATTTCTTGGCAGGCCCGAGATAAACCCGGATTAACGGCAAGCACGGGGAGCTGGGCTGGGGCTGTCCCCTGGTTAAACACCTCCTAATCTGCAGGTGACAAATGCCAAACGGCCCGAGGAACATCAGGTGTTGTCACCACGGGGGCCAGGAGGGAAATCAGTGTTTGCTAAACAGGTGCAGGGAGGGCTGGGAGGGTATTTCACCGGGCCCCTGCTAGCTCCTGCCTGCCCAGAGCTCCCATCCCATCTCCCAGACGGGAGATTCCTGCTCTGCTGGATCCCAGGCCCCTGCTCACAGCCAGCCCCCAGTGTGGTGCTGTCACTGCTGCAAAGAGCTCTGGGGACAGAGGGGCAGGGAAAATGTCACCCGTGCCCGTGCTGGGCAGCAAAGAGCATCCAGCCCTGGGACCCAGCACCAGAGGGATGTG
This sequence comes from Cyanistes caeruleus, assembly GCF_971803275.1. NCBI lineage: Eukaryota > Metazoa > Chordata > Aves > Passeriformes > Paridae > Cyanistes > Cyanistes caeruleus. Next base: position 1,795,388 of record NC_141714.1, read on the forward strand.
GAACTGCTGGGATAAATCCAGAGGAGGCTCCCAGGGGTGGAGCCGGGCTGGGATAGATGGGGGGGCTCACCTGGAGAGGAGAAGGATCCAGGGAGAGCTCAGAGCCCCTTACAGGGCCTGAAGGAGCTCCAGGAGAGCTGGAGAGGGACTGGGGACAAGGGATGGAGGGACAGGACACAGGGAATGGCTCCCAGTGCCAGAGGGCAGGGCTGGATGGGATACTGGGATTTTAGGCAGGAATTGTTCCCTGGCAGGGTGGGCAGGCCCTGGCACAGGTGCCCAGAGCAGCTGGGGCTGCCCCTGGATCCCTGGAATGTCCCAGGCCAGGCTGGATGGGGCTGGGAGCAGCCTGGGACAGCGGAAGGTGTCAAGGTTGGGTGACCTCTGATGTCCCCCCCGACACAAACCACTCCATGATTCCGTGACGTGGGGGCTCAGGAAACGAGGGAACAGCAGGACACGGCTCCAAGGGGAAGGGGGGACCCCGGGAACGCAGGTGTGGCACAACGGTCATGCCACAACAACCCAGCCTGGGCTCTTTCTCCTCCTGCACCTGCACGAAACCGCAGCCTCCAAGGGAATCAGCAAACAATGGGCAGGATAATCATCAATCAACCCCCCTGGCACGGCCCTGGCAGTGCCCCTGTGCAGGCTCACTTTATAAATAGCCTGTATTTATATCCAGATTTGGTTCAATATCAGCATTTATTGTCTCCTGGTTAAATATTGACCTGGGTAAATATTTGTTCCTCTGATCATTTGGGTTTGATACCGACCTGGATCGACGTTATTTTCTGTTTGTTCCTCAAGTCTCCTGGAACTCTCTGCAAAACGGGATTAGCAAAGAAAGCCCCGGGACTCTTCCTTTCAAGTGCCCAACGTTTGGCTGCTGTAAACAACAAAGCCGTGTCCCAGATGGAATCCCTGCTCCCGTGGGAATGTGCTGGAAGGCCCTGGATGGGCTCCCCTGCTCGCTCAGTCCCACAGGGGCTCCCAGCAGCTCCAGGGTGAGGGGCTGCTCTCAAAGCGGATAATTTGGGATGGAAAACCCCTCTAAGGTGATCAAGTCCAAGGTTTGCATCATCCACTCCAGATATTTCCCCTTTTCCTGCCACACAAGGGATGTGAGACCCCATCCTGCCCAAACCTGGGGCTTCAGAGCAGCTCCAGGTTGAGGTGCTACTCCCAAATCATTCATGGAATTCCATTCATCCTCCAGGTTTGTGCCCATGGATGGCCCAGGAGATGGGGAGGGTTATCCCAATGCCTCCCCAGGAAGCAGGGAAGCTGGGAATCTCCATCCAGGCAGCCCCACTCCCAGACTTGCTGGCTGTGTTTGCAATTCCTTCCCTCGGGCAGCTGATAAAGGCTCCCTCAAAGGCAATCCAGCTCAGGTATTTATCACCGGGATCGTGCCACAATCCCAAAGGCCAAGGGAGCCAGGGAAAACACCCTCATCCAGCTCCAAGGTCAAGGGGTTGGAAGAGAGAGGAGCAGCTGGGAACAGCCAGGCTCCAGCAGCAAGCAGAAACCTTTCCAAAAATAAAGCCATAAATGGATTGAAAAATAACAAAGCCTTGGAGACACCAAGCCCAGAGCGGGAAGGGAATGACACAGGAGCACCTCCAGGTGTGAGGGTGAGGGGGTCTCATGTTGACTTTGGGGTTGATCCACATTTTTGGGGTAGATCCCACTCCTGCAGAACCCCCAGGAGCCATCTCAGCCCTGGATGGAGCGGGAAGGAAGGTGGGAATCAGGGATGGCCTCTCCCATGGCTGCACCCACCATGAGGACAGCTCTCAAAGCGTGGGGAGGGAGGACATGAGGGTTCAAGGGAGTCAGACCTCCAAGGCTTTCCAGGATATTCCCATTCCGTGATTTCTGAGCTGCTCCTGCTCAGCACCTGGAGGTTTTCCATCAAAGCCAAGGGGAGGTTTTCCATCAAAACTCCTGGAGGTCAATCTGGGCCGATTCCTGCTGTGAGCTGCTACAGCCCCTTGGGTGGTTTTTTAGGGGGGAAATGAAATGGTTTAATGTGATTTCAACTCCTGGAAGCTGGAGAGGCTTGGAGCTGCTCCAGCCTCAGCCAAAACACGGCGGAACTCAAGGAACCCTGGGTTACACGGCACAAATCAGCGCTGGATTTGGAATTAGCCAGGAGCAGGGGCTCCCTGCAGCTCCATCCCAGAACTGCCTCTCCCTGACCCTTGCGTGTCCCAGGATTACCTGGACAAATTTATCCACCTGCTCCTGGCCACAGGACACTGGGATTGTCTTTGAGCCTTCCAGTTCCCCCAGTTACAGATCCCTGCCCCAAGTCCTGAACAGGAGAGGCTCTGGAGCTGCCAGGGATCCTCCCCAGTTGGTGGGATTCACTCTGCCTCCCTCATCCCTGTGGCAGCTCACACATTCCCAGGGGCTGCCAATGGAATGAGTCACTGCCTGCTTGCCGGGGCCTGTGGTGCCCTCCTGGCATCCAGATCCCATCAGAGGCCACAAATCCTGTTATTCCCAGGAAAACCAGCGGGCAGACCCCGGGCAAGGTCAGGTTTCACCTGCAGACAGCAAATTCCCCCCGTCCCTGCGGCCCCAACTTCCTCCCAGAGCGGTTGGGGAAACAAAACAAAGCCTGAGGCAGCTGGGAACGTTGGGTTGGGCCAACTCTTCTTCCAAGCCTCAACATCCCCAGGCCAAGGAGATCCTGCCAAAACAGGGACTGGGGATGTGGGGGACACTGGAGCAGGTCCCCTCCTGTCCCCGTGTCCTGTGCTGAGTATTCCATGGAATCGTGGAATGGTTTGGCTTGGAAGGGACCCCAACCTTCACCTCATTCCACCCCTGGCATGGGCAGGGAGCTCTGCGCTCCCGGGAGCAGAGATCTGGAGTTTCCTCAGGGCCTTCCACGTTTTCCCTGTGCATTAAGGAATCCCCGACTGCTGCTAATTAAGGGAGGCTAATTATGGCACAGGCCAGTAACAGCTCCCAGGAGAAGGCTCCAAGCCCTGGAGAAGCTCCAGCGGGAGCATTTGGGAGCCTGGGCACTGCCAGCCCTGGGAAACACGAGGACTGTGACACTCCTGCGATCCCCAGGGAGATGGCAAACCCCAAATTAACTGATTTGAGTTCCTCCCACGCCACAGAACCAGAAAACTCCCAAATGCTGGAAGCTGCCCAGAAGGAAACATTCAGAAGTGTTTTGGATGATCAGCTGGGGAGGTGCCCTGATTTTTCCCAACAAATTTGGGGTTTTTCCACAGTTTAGAGAACATCAAACCTGCTCATTGTGAGGGATTTCAATATCTCCAGCCATTCCTGTGTTTACCTCCCTGAAATATCCCCGAGGAGCAGCAAAATGATGATTTTGTAGAGACAACGTAAAAATGTTTGGGGTAAATAAATATACAACAAAAAAAAACATGGTTGGATGGGCAGGAGAGCATCCACCTCCTCTGACCTCTCCAAGGATGAGTTCAGATCCATGAGATAAATTACCTGAGGTGTGAGGGATCTGAGAAGGGATGGATCATATCCTGCTTTTTTGGGATAAACCTGTGTTTTCAGAGAAGCTACACTGGGATGAATTCCTCGCCATTCCCACCTCCTGCTTCCACTGAAAATCCTACAAAGAGCGAGGTCCTGAAGCTCATTTTCATACTTGCAAATCCTGCTCTGGGTGGGAACCTGAAGGTCCCTCCCCAGAGGAGAAAATAATAAATTTCCAAGAATTCTCGCAGCATTTCTGAACTCAATGAAAGATTGTTTGAGTTTCAAGCCGAGCTCGGCCGGGGCTGAAGCTCTTTGATGTGGTAAACAGCCCACGGGGTGTTTTTTTGGAGGGTTTTCGTGCTAGCTCAAGTTCTGAGAACATCTGAATTGTAAACACGAGTTCTCCAATCCCCAGAGCCCGGCGGGACCCTGTGACTGCGGGAATTCGCCAATGGAGCAGGAGGAAAGCAAACATTGTAATCGAGCTCACAAGACGCTCGTGAGTGCGATTATTTGCAGTGGATGGGTTGGATAAAAGAACTCACTGGAGCAGGGAAGGAGAACAAAACAGAGCCGGGAGGTGACCGAACAGGTTTGAGAGGGAGGGAAAACTCCCGGGCGGGGATGCTCGGGCCAGAAATGAATTCCCCAAAGGCCGGGGAGCCAGTTCAGGTGTCGGGATTTGCTCCCCGCACACGGCTCGGGAGGAGCGAGAGAGGGAAATCCGGAGCGCACGGCTCATTCCATCCTTTCCCAGCTTTCCAAAAAGGGGAAAAAAAAAACCAGCACCAGGCGCTTTTCCAGCGAATCCACGTGGACGAGCACACCTGGAATCCTCGTCCCCGGGCAGAACAATCAGCCTTTGTCCCAGCGGGACAGCGCAAAGTTCGGCCGAGCGATTCCGTGGAGCTGCTCCATCCCGCTCCCGGGGAATTCGGAGGGGTTGGAGGCCTCCAGAAAAATAAAATGACCAAAAATTGTGGGTGAATCCCACCCCGAATTTGCCGGGTTTTGACTCGCTGGTTTTAGCCGGAGTTTCCTGCGGGCTCTGGAGCTGCTCTGCCGTGGGAGCTCAGCCCCAGCACGGGCAGCGAGCGGTTAAACCGAGGGACAGGTTTGTCCTTGTCCCTCTCCCCAGCATCTCCTGCAGCATCTCCACAGCCCCGGAGGCTCCAACACCGCAATTCCCAGCTGGAGCCACGGAGGGAGACAGGGATTGCCTTCCCAAATGCTCACCCAATTCCTGCCGGGAGCAGGGATAAATCCCCCAGGCCCCTCACTCATCCGGGGGGAGCCGGCAGCCACACAAAGGGATCAGCTCCTCCTCTCCTGAAATCTTCCCTGGATCTGCCTTACTTTTGACTATTATTATTATTATTATTATTATTATTATTATTATTATCATCATCATCATCATCATTATCATTATCATCATCATCATCATTATTATCATTATTAAAAACAATTAATAATATATAATAAAATACAGTATAATATATATAAATATAATATTTAAATATATAAATGTATATATTATATAGAATATAGAATATAGAGTATATAACATTTAGTATATAATATATAAAATATAATATGTCATATATAATATGTAATATATAATAAATAGTAATAATAATCTATTATTATAATCATTAATAATAACAATAATAATGATAATAAAATAAATTATCATAATAAAATATATAATACATAAATATATTATATATAAATATATAATATTTAAATATATAATATATAGCATATAATAACAATATATAATAATATAACATATTTATATTAATGATAATTATTGTTGTTATTATTATTGTTATTATTATTATTATTCCCTTCAGCATCAGCTGCTGGAGGTTTAAAAAGGAAAATGCTTTTTCTGGCTGATCTGACTCAAATCAGGAAAGAAAAGTCCTTTCCTCTCACAAACCCTTTTCCCTCCTCTTCTCTCCATTTTTGGGGGTTTTTCTTTTGGTTGGAAAAGCCAAGGAAAGGGAAAAACTGATCGGAAATTCCACAAATTATCTGTTTCCACCTGAGTCAGATCCAATAAAATTTCCTGCGGCAAAGTGCTCCCAGCTGAGAAGCAATTTTAGGGGGATATATGGCAATGGGACTTTGAAACCACAGGGATCGTTTGCTGCTGTCTCGTCCCAAGTTTGGGCAGCCAGAGCAGCGGGAATTGCCCTGAGCTGGAGCCTGACAGGTCACAGCCTTTGGCACCAGCCTTGTCAGACTGATAAAAACCCTCTGGAGCAAAGGCTTCCCAGCCCTGCAGCCTCTGGAATCCGCCGGGAGATGAGGCAGGGCATAGAAAACTCCTCCCAGAGGGCCATGGGGTGGGTTTGGGGATCCATGGGACCTGCTCAGCTCCCAGGAGCCCAGAAAGGGACACGGGAGGGTCAGTGGCAAAGGGGTGACACCTCCAAGGCCACCCCAGAGCAAAGTGGGACCAAACTGGGGGGAGGAAACTTTCCCATGGAAGAGCAGCAAGGATGGGCTGGGGGTAAAGGGGTCTCCAGCCATGGGTGTCCCCATGATGGAGACAAGAGGGGGCTCAGGGCCACCCATGGCCACACTGCCCCACTGGCCACAGCCATGGCCACACTGCTCCTTTGGCCATGGCCACACTGTCCCTTTGGTCACACTTCCCCTTTGGCCATGGTCACGCTGCCTCATCCCACCCGGATGGAAAAAGGGAAAAAGCCAAGCTCTCCCTCCCCCAGCCCATTTTTGGGAAGGTTTGGAGGGAGCTGACAGCTTTTCCCCCAGAGATAATCCCCAGTTTTCCAAGAGCCACCACCCAGCTCTGCTCCAGGGGATCCCCAAACCCTGCAGGGAGGAGCAGGAACAGCGCAGGGGAGGGAGGGAGGGACGGCTTGCCCTGTTTGACCCCACATCCACGAGCCCCTGTGGATCCTGGATCTCCAGGAAATCCAGAGGTGGAGGCATGGCCTTCTGCAGGCCACAGCCCCAGGGTGGCCCTTGGAACACGGGTGCCGTGGGGACAAGGGAAGGGGTCACACAGCCCCAGGATGGCCCTTGGAACACGGGCACTGTGGGGACGAGGGACGGGGTCACACAGCCCCAGGGTGACCCTTGGAACACGGGCACTGTGGGGATGAGGGAAGGAGCAGGGGTCACACAGCCCCAGGACGGCCCTTGGAACACGGGAGCTGTGGGGATGAGGGAAGGGGTCACACAGCCCCAGGGTGGCCCTTGGAACACGGGCACTGTGGGGACAAGGGAAGGGGTCACACAGGCCCAGGATGGCCCTTGGGACACGGGCACTGTGGGGACAAGGGAAGGGGTCACACAGGCCCAGGACGGCCCTTGGGACACGGGCACTGTGGGGATGAGGGAAGGGGCAGGGGTCACACTCACACAGACCCAGGACGGCCCTTGGAACACGGGCACTGTGGGGACAAGGGAAGGAGTCACACAGGCCCAGGATTCCCTCCTGGGGGTCTCCACAGGAGCACTGGCCGGGGTGGGGGTCCCAGCGTGTCCCTGGAGCCGGGCCCGGAGCGTTCCCGCCCGGATCAAAATGGCGCTGGGGCTGTGGGGATCAGGATTAATCATTATCCCGGGCACCCCGCGCCCCACGGAGCAGGAAAAGGGGGAAAGCACAGCTCCAGGGTGGGGCCGGGCCTGCCTCACCCTCCTTCCCAGCAGCAAGAGCGGCTGGAAGCTCTGCTGGAGCCTCGTCCCCCTGGCTGGAACATCCCAAAGCCTTATCCAGGTCTTTATCCAGGGGGGGGGGAATGCTGCCAGGGAATCTCAAGGCGCATTCCTTCCCCACAGTGGTGGCGGAAAAACGCAGAGAATAAAATAAAATGGCAAATAAGGTTCTGTTTCCCCAGCAGGACACGCAGGCGCAGCAATCCAAATCCCAAAAACCTTGCCCGGTGGGAGAGCCCCTGGCCTGGCAATTCCAGGGGGGACGGATTGAACCCCGGAGTGGGAGCAAAGCCCACAGGGAGTTTGTGACGGCAGACAGGATGTTAAAAAAAAAAACAAACCAAAAAAAAAAACCCAAACCGAAATTCCCAAACGAAACCCAACACGCCCAGGAGAAAACCCGGCCGAGGGGGAATCGGGAGCCGATAAAGCCACGGAGGTGTCGCAGCAAGGACGGGGAAAACAAAGCAGAATTGAGGCCAAATCCGGAGGTTTTCGGGCACCTGAGCGGGCGGAAGAGGCTCCTTACCTGCGCCAGGTCGGGAGGGTTCTCCAGGGGCCGGGAGGGGGCTTTGATGTCCTCGAAGACCGGGGTGTCCTCCTGGGGGTCCCCGGACATGCTGACGGGTTTGAGCGGTGCCAACACCGCGGCGTCCACCAGCCCGCTGCTCATCCCCCCGAGCGGGGACCGGCCCGGAAAACGGGGAAAAAGGGGCAAAAGTGGGGGGAAAAGGAAGGGGAAAGGAAGAAAAAAAAAAAACCCGAGGCGAGCAGGAGCGAGGTGCGCTGGTGGGAGGCCGGTGGAGGGTGGGGAAGGGTTTACCTGGCCGAGGGAAGGCTTTACCTGGCCGCGGGAGGAGGAAACGCCGAGCTGGAAGCGGAGCAGGGTGTGGAGCCAATCAGGCTCCCGGCAGCGCTTCCACCGGGACACCCGCGAATAAAAGGGGGAGAGAGGGGCCCCGAGACCCGGCAGGGAACTGGGGAAGCTGCAGCACCCCGGGGTTTAATGCCCAATTCAAGGCTGGGGGTCTGGCAGCAGGTGTGATCTGATGGGGAGATCCCAAAGCCGGGATTCAGTCCCAATCCCAACCCCAGGCAGGAGCTCTGTCACCAGACACGGTCCCACAAGGTGCTTTAGGAGCTCCAGAACCCCAGGATTCAAATCTCAACCCCAAACTCTGTCAGCAGCCATGCTCTGATAGGGATCTCAGGAAGATCCCAAAGCCGGGATTCAGTCCCAGTCCCAACCCCAGGCAGGAGCTCTGTCACCAGCCACGGTCCCACAAGGTGCTTTAGGAGCTCCAGAACCCCAGAATTTGATCCCCAAGCCCAGGCTCTGTCACCAGCCGTGATCCCACACGGAGCTCAGGAAGCTCTGGCACTCCAGGATCTGATCCCAATCCCAACCCCAAATTTCATGCTCCAACAGAGTGCGCAGGAATCCCCAGCACCCCAGGATTTAACCCCAGTCCCAACCCTGAGCAGGTGACCGGCGGCTCCAGCACCAGCCACGCTCCCACACGGAGCTCAGCAAGATCCCACAGCCCAGGATTTGATCCCCAACCCCAAGATCCACCACCAGCCATGCTCCCAGGAAATCCCAGCTCCAGGATTCAATCCCAATCCCAAAATCTGAGCCCTTCCAGGAGCTTCATCAGCCCCAGCACCCCCAGGATGGAGGGATCAGTCCCCAGTCCTAAGGCCTGGAACACCCCCAGCTGGACCACTGTCCCCAGACAGAGTCCCCTGCACTGAAACAAGGTGAATATTCCAGTTTTTAACAGACATGGATACTTTTCAATGAGAAAATGCCTTTTTTTTTTCCATGAATGGGTCAATTTTGCATCAAAACTATTTTTGAGAGGAAATTCCTGCTTGCTCACATTTCTCATTCCCAGGGAGAAAAAGGGAAGGACCAAAAATAAAAGGGAAGGATCAAAAATAAAAGGAAAGGATCAAAAATAAAAGGAAAGGATCAAGAATAAAAGGGACAAACCCTGAAGGAAAAGAAAAGCAACTGTTGGAAAAGCACAGACAGGTAGGAGGGCACAGGGCTCATATGGAGACGCCAGGCAACTCTGTTTGGGTTTCACTTCTGGAAAGGAAGGAGTGTAAAGATCCAGGGATACCAGGGAATAAAAATCACCTTTCTGGCAAAGAACTAAAAAGCAAAAAAGCCGTTCTGCTCCAGATAGTCCAGCCCTGACTGTCCCCAGCCCCTCCCCAAGGAAGAGCCTGGATCCGCCCCCTCCCTGTGGATCCTCCCAGATCAGCCCCAGACAGATTCCCCACTTCCCTGTGTGCCCCAGGCAGGATCCCACACACGCAGGGATGCTGCTGTCACCACCCTGCCAGGGACAGGGGATGTGTCACAAACCCTGCAGGACCACACGTGGAAAGAAGGAATATATAACAAATTTATAATGAGGGTGGGGAGGGTGCCCAGAGAAGCTGTGGCTGCCCCTGGATTCCTGGAAGTGTCCCAGGCCAGGCTGGACAGGACTTGGAGCAGCCTGGGACATTGGGAGGTGTCCCTGCCATGGCAGGGGTGGCACTGGATGGGCTTTAAGGTCCCTCCCAACCCAAACCGTTCCATGATTCCATTATAAAAACAAAAACAGTTCCCTTTCTCTCCATCCCATCTGCATCTTTGTGAATCCCATTCCTGGAGCAGGGCTCGCACCAGGCTGCTCCTGCCCAGCAGGGGTCAATCCATGATTTCTCAAGGTGGAGCTGCCTCTCCTTGAAGGGATGGGAGGAATCCAGGCAGTGCCTTTCTCTGTCCTGGGAGAGTGACCCTGAGCCCATCTCTGCCCCAGGACAATGACCCTGAGCCCATCTCTGCCCCGGGACAATGATCCTGAGCCCATCTCTGCCCCGGGACAATGACCCTGAGCCCATCTCTGCCCCAGGACAATGACCCTGAGCCCATCTCTGCCCCAGGACAATGTCCCTGAGCCCATCTCTGCCCCAGGACAATGACCCTGAGCCCATCTCTGCCCTGGGAGAGCAGCCTGAGCCCATCTCTGCCCCGGGACAATGATCCTGAGCCCATCTCTGCCCCGGGACAATGACCCTGAGCCCATCTCTGCCCCAGGACAATGACCCTGAGCCCATCTCTGCCCCGGGACAATGATCCTGAGCCCATCTCTGCCCCGGGACAATGACCCTGAGCCCATCTCTGCCCCAGGACAATGACCCTGAGCCCATCTCTGCCCCAGGACAATGTCCCTGAGCCCATCTCTGCCCCAGGACAATGACCCTGAGCCCATCTCTGCCCTGGGAGAGCAGCCTGAGCCCATCTCTGCCCCGGGACAATGATCCTGAGCCCATCTCTGCCCCGGGACAATGACCCTGAGCCCATCTCTGCCCCAGGACAATGACCCTGAGCCCATCTCTGCCATGGGACAATGACCCTGAGCCCATCTCTGCCCTGGGAGAGTGACCCTGAGCCCATCTCTGCCCTGGGAGAGTGACCCTGAGCCCATCTCTGCCCCAGGACAATGGCCCTGAGCCCATCTCTGCCCCAGGACAATGACTCTGAGCCCATCTCTGCCCCGGGACAATGACCCTGAGCCCATCTCTGCCCCAGGACAATGACTCTGAGCCCATCTCTGCCCTGCCAGTCCCACTGTGTCCCCAAGTGCCACCCGCGATGGCACGGACAGAGCAGCAGCTCCCTGTGACCCGGTCACCATCACCTCCCACCGTTCCTCACATTTCCCCCTTCATTCCACATGGATTTACCTTCTGAAAAGCCGACACCGAGAGGCTGAAGGGGCTTTGGGAAGGGGGAACGTGCACAGGGAGGGATGGAGAGGCCGCAGGGAGGGGAAAGGGGCTGGGGCTGCTGGGGGGGAACTGGGGAGCCAGCCCTGATCCCAAATCCCAGCACGCCGGGTCCATGGGAATGGTGAGGAAGGACAGGCAGGCCCTGCTCTCACAAGGCAGGTGAAACCCAGAACTACAGACACTCGAGCTAAAAGGCAAGAGAGGCGCCAGGGTTTGATGCAACCCGGATCAGGCTGGGAAGCAAAGCTCAGCTCCCACTCCCCAAATCGCCTTTGATGAGGCACCCCCAGCCTGCCCCCAGCGCCCCCCACCCCTCAGGGACCCCCGAGGGACCCCACTCGGGGGGCTGGGGAAGGGGCCAGGCCTGGGGGTCCCTGGCCCTGCTGCCACCCCAAACCCCCGCGGTCACCCCGGAGCGATGCTGGAGCACCCACCTCTCTCGGGGCCGTGGTGGACATCCCCAGTCCGCTCCGGCTTCCTCGGGAACTCCTCGGGATCCCTCTGGGCACGGGGACACCCCTCTGTCCCCAAGCCCGGCACACAAAGCTCTGCAAAGCCACCGGAGCAGCCTCCCCCGCTCTCCCAAGCGAAACCCAAAACCACCTATTTTCTGTCTTTTCCTTTCTCCTCCTCGGGAGCTTTCCAGCCACCGAATGCTTCCCGGGAGCCCTTCAAAGGAAAAGCAGCCGCCTCATCCCGTGCACTTGCTAAACCAGTCTGAGCAGTGCGGGCCGGGCGGGCGGGAGAGGCCCCGGCACCCCCGACAGGGACAAGGGACAAGGGACAGTCCCAGAGACAGGACACGCCACCCCAGTGCCACCCCGGGGACACGGGGGTGCCACCAGGGCCCCCCAGCAGGCTGCAGAGCCCCTCGCAGCCACCACTCGTTCAGCAGGGAAGCACTTTTGGGATTGCGAAATTCCTCTCCCAGCCACGGAAGGGTGCGGGTGGGTGATGGGGAAAGAGCCCCGGGGAGACCCCCAGAGCCCCGGGGAGACCCCCAGAGCCCCGGGGAGACCCCCAGTGCCCCCAGCTGGGCTGTGCGGGAGCACTGGGAGGCACCACAGCCCCCGGCGGGGAGATGGAGCAGCTCCTCCAGGCATTCCTGCGAGAGGAGGAGGGGGGTGAGGAAGCAGAAGGGCCTGAGGCCTGAGTTTCCAGGACAAAGGGGATGGTATCAGCCTTTTCTCCCCCAAAATCCAGCCTTGGGCATTTGCCAAGCCTGGAAAACAACCGGGAGGCGTTTCTGGGCTCCCACCAAGCACAACCGCAGGCATTGGAGAATTCCCAGGGGATGTGGAGCTGCATTGTCCCCACTGTGCCATAGGGTCCCAATCCCACACTGGCTCTGGAGGATTCCCAGGGGATGTGGAGCTGGATGTGCCCCTCATGCCACGGGATCTGGCAGCCACTGAGGGGCTCTGCTGGAGCTCACCCAGCCCCAGAACGGGGATGGCACAGCCCTCCCTGGAGCTCACCTTGCCCTTGGCACAAGCTGCAGGACAGTCCCGGGTCACAGGGATGGGGCAGGTCCAAGGTGAGAGCCAGGGGCGTCCGTGGGAAGGGCTGAGACAGCTCCAGCACAGCGAGGAGCTGGAGGCCCCAGGCTGAGCTTCAATGGGTCCGGGAATGTGGGTGGGGGTCTCTGCTCAGAGCAATCAGGGCTTCACCCAGGAGAGGGGGCTGGAAGGACAGCCTGGGCTCCCTGGGATGGTGATTCCAGCCCCTGGGATGGCAATTCCAGCCCCTGGGATAATGATTCCAGCCCCTGGGATGGTGATTCCAGCCCCTGGGATAATGATTCCAGCCCCTGGGATGGCGATTCCAGCCCCTGGGATAATGATTCCAGCCCCTGGGATAGCGGTTCCAGCCCCTGGGATAATGATTCCAGCCCTGGGATGGCGATTCCAGCCCCTGGAATGGCGATTCCAGCCCCTGGGATAGCGGTTCCAGCCCCTGGGATGGTGATTCCAGCCCCTGGGATAGCGGTTCCAGCCCCTGGGATAGCGGTTCCAGCCCCTGGGATGGTAATTCCAGCCCTGAGGAGGGGTTGGCACCTGCTGCCTGTGTGGCAGGACCTCGGCATCTTCTCCAGGCGCCGGGTGATGCCCGCACATCGATGTCCCTTTGTCACGGGCATTTGGCACAGGATCCTGTGTGATCCCCGAGCCGCTGCATTTCCTCCCGGGATCTGGGGCTGTGTCCCTGTTCCCACAGCCCTGTGCCAGCAGTCCCTGCCGAGGGAGGAGCGGGAGAAGCTGCGGCCGCAGCCCGAGCAGCGGAACGTTTGATGCCCCTGGGCTTGCGGCATTTCCAGCGCAGCCTCTCACGGGCGCTTTTAGGGTTTCCCACCTGTGCCAGGGGAGCACCGAGGGATCAGCGCTGCCGCAGCGGCCGCCAGGGAAATTCCCAAAGAACGGGAATCCCTCGGAATGCTCGGGCAGCCCTGGCCCAGCGCGGGCCGCTGGCGCCACCGGGTGCCCGAGCGCTGCCAGCGGTGACGGCAGCGCGTCCCGGCCGGCTTTGGGCTGCACCCCAAACACCCCATAACCCAACCTGGGGGACCAAGGACGGGAGGGTCCCCCCGAGCACGGCTTTGCCTGCCAGCACCCCCAAAAGGCCGAGCACAGAGTGCCCCAAAGCACCACCCGGAACCTTAACACAGAGTGACGGTACCCCCAAAGAGCGCCCTGTCCCCCCAAACGGCAGCTCCCAAGAGCCCCCCCAGAGGAAACCCCCGGCCCTGACCCTCACTGCCAGCACCCTGTGCCCCCCAAGGGACCCTCGGGCTCTGGTTGGGGTGCCAGCACCCCAATGACACCCCTGAGGGTGCCCACAGGTACGTGCAGGACAGCTCAGGGGTCCCAGGGGGGGTCCGGGGGTGACGAGGACCTGGTTTGGGGTCCCATGAGCGCCCCGGGACCCAGCACAGAGCACGGTGGGGTTGGGGGTCCCGGCTGTCCCCCGGTTGTCCCTCAGTGACTCCCAGGGGGGCTGGGCTAGGCCGTTTAAGCAGCTCCACCTTCAGCCGAGCCCAGGCAGTGCCACGGGGCCCTTCAAAAGGTGACAGAATTCCCAAACCCTCCAAAAGTGTGATTTTTTTCTCATCTCTGCAAGGAGTATTCATATCTTTTCTTTGTAATTTTTCTCTCTGGAATTTTTTTTTTTTTTTTTTTTCTTTCAGGCAAAATCCCCAAAAAGCTTCAATTGAAGAATTTTGAGATTTTTTTTCCTTTATATTCCTTGGAGCCCTGCATCTGGGTTGTTCACCAGGATGATGAAGAGAACTGGGATGAGGCTGGAGCCCTGTAAATGACAGGTGCCAGGCTGGTGTCACCCCATGAGCCATTTGCTCCCCCATCCCAGGATGTGTTTATCCAGCTGTGGCCTGGATATTTTGCCCAGAAGGACCCTGAGAAAGACATGATCAAAAGCTTTGCTGAAGTCAAAAAAAATTCCATCTCCTGCCTTTCCTTGATCAAGCAGGTGGGATACTCTGTTGCAGAAGGAAAGCAGGTTGGACAAGCAGGACTTTCCACTCATGGAGCTGTGACCAATGAGTGTGTTGTCCTCCAGGTGTTTTCCAATACTTCCCAGAATAATCTTTTCCATGATTTTACTGGGCACTGAAGTGAGACTGTGGGCTCTGGGGTCAGAATCAGGACAACAGTCCCCAGTTTCCAGCCAGCTGGGACCTCCTGGATTCCCAAGACCACTGAAAATGATCAAGAGAGGCTTTCTGATGGCATCGGTGACTATTGGAGGATTCTCAGATGAATCCCAACAGGTCCCACAGGGATTTGGAGGGATCCAGCTGGAACAGCAGATCCTGCACAAGTTCAGGGAGCTGATCATCCTTGCAGTCCTGCTCATCCAGCTCAGGGCACTGGGAGCCCCCTGGTCTATCCTCTGGACACAGAATGCCTTGAACAGCTCTGCCTTGTCCCTGTCCCCTTGGGAAGGTGACATCCTCACCCTGACCAGGCCAATCTATGGTATTTCTACAGTGCCTTTTGACATGAATCGATTTGAACACATATTCCCCACCTGGGAATTTCCAGCCCCTCTGCCCCAGGCCTGCAGCTCAGGCCAGGGACCACCTCAGGCCAGGGACAAGCTCTGCCCACAGCACACCCTGGCTGGTGGATGGGAAGCTGAGGAAAAGCACCCTCCCAAGCAGCTGTGAGTTGTTCTCAGGGGTCACAGGTCCCTGAAGTGTCCCCCACAGCTCAGGGGGAGTCTGGGCAGCTTCTCCCAAGCCCCCACAGGGACTGCCCTGAGCATGGCAGGTGTCGTGGTCCCCATCACACAGCAGCTCACAGCATCCCACCCCAAATCCTGACACCCTCCCAGCAACCTGGGGGCTGGCTGTAGGGGGATGGAAGAAACACTCCACAAAAACCATGATTAAAAAGCAAAGCATGTGGCCACAGCCGCTGGTTTAACTTAGAAACACTTCAAGTGGCCCAGAGTCTTCCAAAAAACCCGAGAGCTGCTGGCCCTCGTCCCCCCACCCTGTCCCACCCCCTCGTAGAATTCCATAAAAGAGAAGTTCCATGTTCCACAAAGTTTCCCTTTTTGTGGTGGTGATGGTCTTGTTTGTGGGTCATTGTTGGGTTGTGTTTCCCCCTTCTCGATTCCTCTTTTCCTCCTGGCTCTCTGTGCCCCCAGCTCTTCCCATGAAGCCCAGCACGTGCTGAGGGACACGCACAGAGGTGATGTCCCCTCTCCTGCTGGGACAGTCTGGGGATGGAGAGGGAATGGCCAACAGCTTCTCCACGAGGGCCGATCACCCCCTGCCCCCGTCCTCACCATGGCTCCCAGATTTTGGCACTGGGAGGGGCAGGGGACAGGGAGCCCACACAAGGTGCTGAAGAGCCTGAGGCAGCTGCTGGGTGCATTCCAGGTGAGGAGCCAAGGAGCCTCCAGGCGAGGACAAACCCAGGAATAAAAACAACTGGGTACAGGAGAGAAGGGGCAGCAGTCCAGAATCCATTGTTTGCCGTCCCGTGCCGGCGGGGCTCCTGCAGCAGGCGCGGCTCGGCCCCGGCGCTCCCGCAGTCCCCGCCCCGCAGGAGCCGCGGGGTGGGGATGGATGGAGGGAGGGAGGCGCTGCCGGCTCCCGGCGCGGCCCAGCCCGGCTCACATCATGACGTGCCGCCGGCGGTGCAGGGCCAGGTGGTCGGAGCGGGAGAAGCTGCGGTCGCAGTCCGAGCAGCGGAAGGGTTTGATGCCCGTGTGCTTGCGGAAGTGCCGGGTGAGCTCGTCCGAGCGGGCGAACTTCCAGGAGCAGCCTTCCCACGTGCATTTGTAGGGCTTCTCGCCTGTGCCAGGGGAGCACCGAGGGGTCAGCGCTGCCACAACAAACCCCTCACAGGAATTCCAAACGGGGAATCCCTCAGCACTCCCAAAGGGCCGCCCCTCTGCCCAGGGACACAGCACCACCACTCCTCCCCCAGCCCACGGGGAATCCGGGGACACCAACCCCAGCCCTACCTGTGTGTATCCTCCGGTGGGCTTTGAGGTGGGAGCTTTTGGTGTAGACTTTATTGCAGCCCTCAAAGTCGCACTGGTGGATGCGCCGCTTCTTCAGGTCCGGGGAATCGGCTCTGGGCCCCCGCGCCGCCGGCCTGCCGGGAGCAGGGAGAGCTGGAGCCACAGCCCCGGAGCCACGGAGCTCCCAGGGGGCTCAGGGGGATAAAGGGTGGGGAGGCACAGGCAGGAGGAGACTCACTCTCTCTGGAGGTCCTGGAAAGGTGCTGGGCCGCTCTCTGAGGCGCTGTCCTCGCTGTCGCTGTTCATGTCCATGGGGTACACAGAGCCAGGGTCCATTTTCACTGGAGGGGTCCGGGAAAGGAAAGCTTTAGGGCACACAGAGGCAAGGGGTGAGCACAGAACAGAGACCCCAAAAACACTCCACCCCACATCAGGGGTTCAGCCTTCCCCCTGCTCCTGCAGTGCTCCAGGCACTGCCTGTCCCTCCAGAGAACCAAACCCAACTGGGCAGATGGAGAACCCCCAAAGGGAGGAAACGGCTTGGGGGAACCACTTTTGTCTGCCTGCTCCTGCCCAGAGCAGGGCAGATCCAGGCCCCCCACCCCAGATAAGGTGGGAAGCTGGGAATGTCCTGGGAAAAGCGATTGTGGGGGGCACAGGGAGCAGCTGAGCTGAAACCAGAGCTGCTGGCAGCAAGCAGCCAGTGGGAAGGGCAGGGCAGGCTGCCAGCAGCAGGATGGGTGGAGGACAGGCAGTGCCATGCCCTGTGTGTCCCTGCCCTCCCCATGTCCCCTGGGGGGCACAGGCTGGGGGCAGAGGGGCTTTGTATCAAAGTGGCACGTGGTGGTGCCAGGGACAGTCCACAGTGAAAAACAAGATCCCCTTCAAGGGTGCCCCTCCACGAGGCAGGACAGACACCCTCCACCCCCCAGATCCCAAGGTTCCCCCCAGGTGCCCTTACCAGAGCCAGCGTTCTTGCCGTCCCCCCCGATGAGGGGCACGGTAATGGCAGTGACGCCGTCCGTGGGCACGGTGGTGTAGACGACGGGGAGGGACTGCACCACCACGGGGATGGTCTGCAGGTTGCCCATCTTGCTGGGCAGGTTGACGGAGGGGATGGTGTGGATGACGTGGAGGATCTGCTGCCCGCCGCTGCCCTGCGTGGAGGCCAGGATGGAGCCGGGTGAGAGAACAGCTGGGATGGCCGAGGTGGAGCTGAGACCGGAGGGCGGGATGGACACGGTGGTGGGAGCAGGAACCGGGGGAGCCACCAGCATGGGGGAAGACTGGACCGAGGTTGGGGGCGGTGGCGGCGGGGCCGAGGCTGGAGCCACCTTGGATTTATTGAGGGAGAGATCGACGGGCTCGGCCTGGGGCTGGCTGCAGTCGCTGGCCAGCAGCTCCTCGGGGGGCTCCGTCTTGATGTCGGCCAGCAGCACCGGTGGGTCGAGGGGGCCCTCAGCCAGCAGCGCCGAGGAGCTCATGGCGGGCGTCGCCTTCCCGTGGCCCTGCAAGAGACCCGCAGTCCGTGAGGAGCCAGGGAAACTGAGGCACGGGGCGGGGGCTAAGGGTTTTTTTTAACGGGCTCTCACCAACCAACCGACCGGGGCGGCGCCTCGGGGCGGCTCCGGCGGGGCGTGGGGCCACTCGGGGGTCGCCGGGCCGGGCATGGCGCGGCCCGTCCGTGCCCTGAGGCGGGGCCGGGCCCGCCCGTCCCTCACGGCCCCGCCCGGCCCCTCACGGCGGCCGCGGCGCGCGCCGAGGGCGGGAACCGCAGGCCCCGCCCCCCCGCCCGCGCCTTTGTGCCGGCCCGGGCCCGCCCCCCGCGCGCGGGGCGTGGCGGGGGCGTGTCCCGCGCGCGGGGCGGTGGCGGCCCCGCCCCGCTCCTTCCCCCCGCGCCTTAAAGGGGCCGCGCCCTCCCCCCCCCCCCCCCCGGCCCGCGCCCCCCCGGCCGGGGTCACTCACGCACTGACCCGCGGGGCTCCCACGCGTGTCCGCCGCGCCCGCAGCTCCCCCCGCCGCCCGCAGCACCATCTCCCCCCCGCGCCGACCGAGGTGCGAAGGGCCCCGCGGCTCCACCTGGGCTCGGCCGCGGGTGGAGCTTCTTAAAGGGCCCGGCCCGGCCCCGCGGGAGGCACCGGGCACGGCCCCACCCGCGGCACGGCCGGCGCTGCGCCCCCGCGGGACCGCGACACGACCGAGGGACAAGCGGGATCCCCCCCGACCTCACCGCACCTCGCTCTGGGTGCCGGGGCACGCGTGGGGGCACCGGGCACGGGGGAACCCATGCCCAAACGAGCTCCTCGTCACCCCCCGCGCTGCCCCGGGACCCCCCGGCGCTGCCCCGGGACCCCCGCACGTACCTGCCCACGCAGGGACCGTCCCCGCCCGCGGAGCCCCCACGCACCGGCCTCGCGCGGCGGCCCCGCCCCGCCACACCCAGCGCCGCGCCCCGCGCACACGGCCCGGCCCCGCCCGGGGGGGGCGGCGGCTACAGCGCACCCCCGGCACCGGCACCGAGCCCAAGGCACCGGCACCGAGCCCAAGGCACCGGCACAGGGGCCTCGGCACCGGCACCGAACCCTCCCGATACCGGTACGGAGTCCCCGGTACCGAACCCTCCGATACCGGTACAGAGTCCCCGGCACCGGCACGGAACCGCCCGCTCACACACGGTGCCCCAAATTCCCCGTCCCCATAAAACCGGACCCCCCCAAAGCACCTCCCCAACACACGCACGGGGCCACGGAACCCCCAGACCCAGCCCCTCACGTATCACCATGGGCTCCCCCCCAGATACAGCCGGGAGCCCCCCTAAACACACCCCAAAAAGAGCCAGAGCCATTCCCCCTTCCCCAGAACCCACCCATTCACCTGGGGACCCCCCAGCACACAGAGCCCCCTCCAAACACAGGTTACACCCCCAAACAGAGACAGAGACCCCCCCCCCCCAGTACGCGGATATTGGGGGGACCCTCCCCAACAAACACACTCAGCCAGGGACCCCATAAAACACCCCCATAATCAGCCAAGGACCCCCAAAACACCCCACACACACAAACAAACTACCAGCACCCCCAAAATACCTCCACTCTCAGGTAGGGGCCCCCATAGCCCCCCTTCCCAAATCCAAGGACCCCCAAAACACCCGCCCAGCAAGGAGAGACACCCCTCAAACACCCCACGCTCAGTCATGGACCCCCCAAACACATCCCCAGGTCCTCAAAGCAACTCTTCCACAGAGACCCCCACCAAAAACACACCAGGGGACACCCCCGGACGGACACCCACCTGCCCCCCGCTCCTGGGGACCCCAATGTCCCCCCAGAGCCCCCCAGCACCGGCCCCTCACACGCGGGGGGTCCCCACAAACAGGCTCATTGGAGGGGGGGATTAAAAGGGACGCCCCGTCCTCACCTGTGGGACCCTCCCCTACCCAAATTTGGGTGTCCCTTGCACCCCAAAGCTCCGCGGGGGTAGGAGGGGCGGAATGGGCCAGCGAGTGGGCGGGGGTGGGGCTCGTTGTCCCCCAAATTCCACCACTGGTGACACCCCCTCCCCATTAATGGGTGAACTGAATTCCTCCATCCTCAGCCTGGTGCACCCCAAACTCAGCCAGGAGTGCGGAGTGGAGGCTCGGGGGGGCTCCTCCTCAGACCCACGGATCTGGGGGTGCTGTGCACCCCTCGCAACACTTCATGTCCCCAACACCCCGGCCATAATTAGTGCCATAATTAGTGCCCCCCGCTTTTAGCCCTAAATAGCTTAAGGAGGGATTTCGGGTGACCTTGGGCGGGGGGAGGGGGGGGGGAGCGTGGGAAAACGTCTTCCACAACCCCCCACCCCCACCCCCGCTTTGTCCCCTGCGTGTCCCCACCCTCTCCCCCCGCTGCGGGTCCCCCACCCGTGGGCGTGGGGGGGTCACACCCCGCCGCCACACCCCCCCGTGGAATTTCCTCCGCGCTCCACCCTCCGCCAGCGGCCGCTCGGGATACGGCGGGGGAAAAGGGGAGGCACGGAGGGAATACAGAGTGGGGAGGATTGCCCGTGGGGAAGGGGGGGGTCCGGAGCCCGATCGGGGTCTGGCCCTTTAAGAGCAAAGGGCGTGGGAGGGGGAGGGAAGGGCGGGGCCGCCGCCCGCTGGGACCTCCCAGCCGCGGGGGGGCGCCCTCCCCGGAAGCGCGCGCGGCGCACGGGGTGGGGGGGAGGGACACACCCCACGCGCGACCCCCGCGTGAGGGGGCGAGGGGGGGAGGGGAGGCCTGAGGGGGCGCGGGGTGGGGGGGGGCGGGACCCTCCCCCTCCATCCCTCCCTTCCCTCTCCCCCCGCCGCTCCCCGCGCTCCCAGCGCCCCCCCAGCACCCCCTCGGCCCCCGCCGCGCCCCCGGCCCCACGCACCGGCCCCCGCGCCTCCTCCGAACGCATCCCCGGCCGCCGCCGCCGCCGCCGCTGCCCCCGGGGCGGTGCCGGGTGGGGCGGGGTGGGGCCCCCACGGGCGGGGAGGGGCCGCGTAGGGCGGAGCTCCCCTCCCCCACCCTCTTTTTTTTGGGGGGGGGTGCCCCGCCCTTGAGGTGACATCATCGGCAGCCAATGGGCGGCTCCCCTCGCATCCGGCGTTGCCATGGGAACGCGCAGGATTTGGGGGAGGGGGGTGGACCCCCAATTTGCTCCCACCCCCCCCACACGGAGGGAGCCCCAAAATAGGGGTGGGGGGTGCTGCTGGACTGGGCACCTTGTGGCAGTGATGGGGGGAGCAGAGACCCCCCCCATTTGGGGTCCTGTGGTCCCCCTGCACCCCCATCCACAGGGGCGTGGAGCACCCCCAAATCCGAGCACCCACGGGTGCCAATCTCTGCCTCCCGAGCCCCCCTCACCACACAGGTAAAGCCTCCCCCAAACATGTGGGGTCCTCCAGGGTGGTCCTGGCAGAGCTGGGGGAGCATCTGCAAGGGGCTGCAACCACGTGGGGGTCTGGGGGTCCCCTGGTCCCTTCCTGGGGGGGTCTGGGGGAGCCCCTGGCCTGGAGCTGCCAGTGGGAATCCACCCCCCACTCATCCCAGTAGTTTTCCAACATCCCAAGGGGACCTGGCTGCTCCCAGCGCTGTGTCCCCAGCCTCGGGCTGTCCCCAGTGTTGAGATGTCCCCGGATGGCCACCCTGCGTTGGGTGTGCAAGGGGCAGGACCAGGCTGGGTTAACCACCCCATAACCCCCCAAATGCAGGACCCCCATCCCCAGCCCTGACCTCATCCCCAGGGATGGGAAATCCTGGGGATGGGGACTCAGCCAGGTGTCACCTGCTCACCATGTCCCTGCCAGAGGTGACTCCAAGAGCAGGTCACGGCCACCAAGGCGTGGCACACAGAGCTTATCCAGGGATGCAGAGTGACCCTGTGACCACCCACACTTCTGCCAAGCCACCACACCTCAACCAGGACCAAACCGACCTCCTTTTGGCAAAAAAACACTTCTTCTCCTCAGGAAAGGCTCAGGTAGGGACCTTCCCTTGGCCAACCTCCCCTGGGGAGATTTTGGGGATCAGCTTTTGGGGGATGAGTGGGCCCTGCACCCAAAGGCACCCCCTCCCTGATGTCACTGAGCTGAAGGACTGAGAGCAGGCACAGGTGACCTCCCAGAACCCCCAGAAGAGAGGGGGGAGCAGAGCAGGGGTTCCCCCGAGGTCCCCTCTCCTGCTGTCCCAAGGATGGATTTGGGCAGGAGGGGTTGGACCCTGGGCAGGGAATGCTGCGGGTGCTCCTCACGAGGTGCCCACGAGCCACAGCTCAGCAGTGACAATTCAGGGTGACTCTGGAGAATCCATGAGCCCCTGGATGTGCTGGAGGAGCTGGTCCCAGCTGCAGAGCAGTGTGTGGCCACCACAGCCCCGTGTCCATCCCCCCCCAGCAGCCCCCAGGGACAATTCTGTGCCACTAAGGAGCAAAAACAAGTGGAAGCATCCCCAGGGAGACCCTCAGGAATTGCTGACCCTAAACAGCACATCCTGTTGCTGATGCCACTGGAGCAATCCATGCTCCAAAGCAAGAAATAAATGGTCAAAAAACCTGGAAGTAGCTCCAAGACAACCCCAGGGAGCACAGCTGTCCCAGGGAACTCATCCCAGGCCCCACAGCAGCTCCAAGGGGACAGGAACTGGGCCAAGGGGGGATTGATGCAGGACCTCAGTGACACATGGCATCAAGTTTCTCCTCATTCCAAGGTTAAGTGCTGAAGGAAAAGGCTGGATCACAGCTACATCATCCGGGTTTGGGATGATGTTTGTGTGAGAAACATCTGGAGCAGGCATCAATATTTTATTTATTTTTTTTTCTGGGGGCAGGAGGTGCCAGAGAAAGCGGGAAGAATTTTCCAGAAGGTGGGATGAAGGTGCTAAGCCTGATCTCCCAAACCTCCCTGCTTGGAATGGAAAGAGCCAGAGCAGCCACCAAGCCCAGGCTCCCAGAAAGGCCTGGGATCTGCTCTGGGAAGGGACAAAGGACACAATGGGGCCATCGGAGCAGGCAGGGCAGGTGCTCTGTCACAGCCACCCGTGTTTGTCACAGGCTGTCACTCAACGAGCACAGTGGCAGCTTGGCCACAGTAAAAGGACCAGGCTGATTCCCAAAGAGCCCCCAAATCCATGCACTTCAGGAAAAGGGATCTGAAGCTGGAGAAGTGCAGAACTTCACCCCAACCCCCAGTGGGTCACTGTCCCAGGAGGCTCCAGCCCAGCCAGGATTTGGCTCCTGACAGCTCCGGCCACTTGTCCCTCCCAGCCCTTTGTCACCTGCTCTCCACCCCACATTCCCCCTTTGACATCACCCCAATTCCACGTGCTGCCGTTTCATCCCTGAGGAAACCCAGAGGCAACCCCTGTCACCATGGCAATCAGGCAGCATTCCGTGCCCACATCTGGAGCTGCAGCCTCTCCTGAAGCCCTTCCCACTGGGATGGGATATTCCAGAGGCTTCAACACCCGGATCACCTCGCTCCGAGGGCAGGGTGGGAGTGTGGGAAGCTGTGACATTCCCAGCAGGGTCTGATCCCAGCTCCTTGGGGGAACAGCGGTTGTGTCCGCGAATTCCCACTCCAGGTATTCCACACCTGCATCCCGGCAAACACAACCTCAGCCGGGCGCCCATTCCAGGCTCCCGTTGGGAACAGCCCCTCTCCCACGGGGATGATTCCCCCTGGAACTCCCCCAGCCCGAGGCATGGCAGCTGCCGGGTGGGCGGTGCGAGACGCGGGTGTTGAATTCCAGGAGGACGGAGCAGCGCTGGGAGCTTTTGTGCGGAGCCCCCAGGTTCTCCAGCCCTTTCAGCTCCTCTTCCCCACTCCTCCGACTCGTCCCGGTGGATTTCTCCCCTGCCAGCGGCTGTGTGGGCAGGGATGCAGGGAAGAGCCAGGCACGGAGGCACCACACCCTTTTTTACACAGTAATTTGATGCAGCAACAGAGAAAAAAAGGGAGGGAGATGCTGCCAAGCGATTTCCAGTGAAACTCTGGGACGCCTTTCAGCCAAATCCCCCCCAAAACCAGCAACATGCAGCTCCTACAGCTCTGCTTCCCAAAGCTGCCCCGGGATTTGGGAGAAAGCAAACCCACTTTGCAAAGCTCTCGGATCTGAAACCCCTGGTAGCAAAAATTTATTTCCATGACCGAAGACGAGGAGAAATTTATAAACTTATTCTAGCAACCCTCCAAGGATACAGTAAATATCCCATCACCCGGAGCCACGAATCCACGAGGGCTCTGTCACACCCCCTGCGGCCACATCACCTGTCCTGCCTCCTTCCCGACCCTCCCGTGCCAGGGAAATTCCAGGAAGGTCCACAGCAGATCCAGCTCTAGTGTCCAATGTGATAAGGAGAAAAAACAAGCAGCACACTCATTTCAAAGCCCAACAAAGACATGGACAGTGTTAGATTCTCCTAAAAAGAAGTAGTCCCGATCTGTTTTTTCTCCCCCCAAAGCCCCAGTGCCTGGGATCAGCGCATGAGCAGGCTGTGCTTTGGTCCATCCACCCTCTCCAGCTTCTCAAAGTGTTTCCTGGCGTTCCGGATGTTGATCAGCGTGGCTGCGGAAGCTGCCAAGGAAAAGGGACAGGGGAGATAAAAAGAAGTTAAAAAGGGTGAGAGCCACCACGTCCTCAGGGCTGCCTGGCCTCAACAGCTCTCTCTGCAGGGTCTGGGTGCACCCTGCTGCTCCCAAACCAGGCAAAATCCACAGTGGGATGGGCTGGGAAAAATTGAGGGTGGGAAAGGCTGGGTAAAATTTAATGTGAGATGGTCTGGGTAGAATTCAATGGGGGAAGATCTGGGAAAAATTTGATCTGGGAAAAATTTAATGTGGGAAGGCCTGAGTAAAATGGAATGTGGGATGGTCTGGGTAAAACTCAGTGTGGGATAGTCAGGGCAAAATTTGATCTGGGAAGGTCTGGGCAAGATGTAATTGGGATGGGTAAAAATTAAACATGGGAAAGTCTGGGAAAAATTCAGCATGGAATGGTCTGGGCAGAATTTACTGTGGGAAGGTCTGGGCAAATGTGATGTGGGTAGGTCTGGGCTGCTGCTGATCCCAGAACAATGAGGAAAAACCTCTCCCAGGATGAGCTGCTCATCCCAGAGCTGCTCCCCAGCCCAGCAATGCCCAGGATCCCACACTGCCCCTAATTCCCAAAGTGAGGAGGGCAGGGAAACCACAGCAGCAGGCCCTGGGCAGTGTCCCTGGAGCCCCTGAGCTCCCAGCAGCGATTCCAGGAGCTGTGTAAACAGGGATCTGCTCCCAGGGGCTGCGGGCTGGCACTGCTGCAGCTCCTCCTTGGGATAAATAGATGCTGCTAAAATTAGAGCCTGTCCACCCGAGACAGCCCAGGCAGCCAGAGCACACCCAAACATGAGCCAGCTCTGCTTCCTCCCCAAAAACCAGCGGGGCTGCCAGCTCCCAACTGCCCAAAATAGGTTTTAGGCACGACCTGCTCAGCCAGGTCTGGTTTAGTGGCTCCCTGTGACAGCAGCAGCAGCTCAGCTGTGCCACCACCTCTGCAGGGTCCTGCTTACCCCCTCAACCCCTCTCTTAATCACTTCTTTTAACTAAAAACTCATTTTCCAAAAGAAACATGGTCTAAGCTGGACTAATTTCACTTTTTTTGAGGTTTTCCTGGTTTCTCTTGGCTATGACTCACGTATGGAGGGGTCTGACATGACCACCATCACGTAGGTGTTGGAGGTGAAGATGTCAATGAAAGCAGCAAAGTTGGAGTTCCTGACCTCCATGCTCTGGAAAGAGGCTGCCAGCTTACTGAAAAACAAGGAAATAAAGGGGGAAAAAAAAGAGTGAATGAAGAGCTTTTGTGCCCACATGGCCAAAATCTCTGATCTGAGCTGTTGGGAACAAGGAGGAGCTGGAACTCCCACTTGGCAAGGTGTGGTTACAGCAGGGCTTTGGCTGGGCTTGGTTTTAAAGGCAAAATTCCTCAGCTTTGGGCCAAATGAGATCAATATCAGCTGATTGTGCATTAAATGAAGGAAATTCCAGACACAACCCCCCTGACCAGGCCTGCTCCCCATGGATACCAGGGCTCAGCCATTCCATTCTCAGCTGGATACTCTGAGCAGCAAAAATAAGCATAAAATGGGAATACCTGAAGACATCTGAACATCTGTAACCCCCTGAGAAACTTCTCCATCCTATCCAGCTCCACACACCCTCAGGATTAACCTGACTGTGGAGCCTGGGGCTGTGCAAAGCCAAGCTTCCCACTTTTCTACTGAAAATAGGGATAAACAGTGTCTGCAGGCCCTGTCCTCCCCAGCCAGCCCTGAGGGCCTGGGCTGGAGCAGAGCTCTCCAGCTGCCATTCCCAGTTTCCAAGAGAAACACTTCTGATCAGTTCAGCCCTGGAATTCCTCTGATCCAGGAGAAAAAGGCCTGGAATAAAACAGCACCAAACCTCTCCCCCCACGAGCAAAGGAGGAGTTAAATTAACATTTAACGGTTTGTTTTCCAGCAATATTCCATCCTGGCATTCCAGCTGCCAAGGAGTCAAACTGGGATTCTCTGGGAAAAGCTGGAATAGCCCTGATCTCCCCAGTGCTGATGAGAGCAGCTCACCTGCAGCTCAGCTTGAACTGTTTGATGATGTTGCTGATCTTCTCAAACCTGTGCACGTCCCGCTGCTCCTTGCACTGATAGTGGGAAATCACCTGGAGGAGGGGCACAGCCAGTCAGGGATTCCAGCTCAGCTCAATTCCCCAGGAATGCCTGGGGAGCAGGGAAAGGATTCCCTTTGCCTTGGGCTGACTGGATCATGGGAGGTGGTTACAGCAGCTCTTGTGGGGCTTTGAGGAGCTCAGTGACAGGGTCAGCACACAAAGGATGGCACAGATCTGCCAGGTGAGGGCTGAGAGCTTCACCTCAGCAGCAATTTCAATCCTGATCCAAAAATAGGGTGAAAACAGGAAAAAAAAGTGTCCATCACCTCAGGAATGTGCCGAGTGCTGTGATAGATTTTCCCTCCTAAGGTGCTGCTGGGATATTCCCCATCCTGCACTGACAGTGATCCCAAAGCCAAATCAAGCTGTTCCTCCCCAGCAAGAACAGCTCAAAGGCAGCTGATTCCTTGGGAATTCCTCCTCCATGACTCCAGTCAGAGCAGAGGGAGCTCAGAGCAGTTCCCTCCTCTCCCTCCCCAGAGATCCAGGAGCAGCCCTGAGTGCCTGGATGCCAACACCCAGAGCACCTGAAGGGTTTCAGGAATCCTTGAGAACATCTCCAGAAACATTCCCACCGAGCTGGTGGCCCCAGGCCTTTCTTCCTCAGCCACACGGAGCGAGAGCTGTGTTTCCTGCCCAAACAGCTCCATCCCCAGCAAAGCTGACAGGAATCTCTCCAAAACCTTAGGCCAGCTGCTCTGAGCTCTTCACAATTCCCAAATCAACTCCCTCTGGATGTGACAGGAGGGATGTAAAACTGCTCTATTCAGGGAGCCACATTTCAGATTTTTTAGGGATTTTTTCCCCCTCTTTTTTCCCTTAACCACCTTAAACCCATCACTTTTTAAACTTGCCCAATTATTCCCACAAGCACAGTTTTAGCCACATTCAAAATGTGCAATTCCCAGTGCTCAATTTCCTTCCTGAACTTCCCAGATGAGGTTTTCTCACTACAGTTTAAACAGAATTTTAGAAAAAACTTTTCAGAGTAAGATTTCCCAAAGAGATT
The DNA here is from genome assembly GCF_971803275.1 of Cyanistes caeruleus. Classification (NCBI taxonomy): domain Eukaryota; kingdom Metazoa; phylum Chordata; class Aves; order Passeriformes; family Paridae; genus Cyanistes; species Cyanistes caeruleus. Next base: position 1,823,072 of record NC_141714.1, read on the forward strand.
TTCACAGGAAGATTTCCCTTCAGGAGAAGAGAGTCCTGGGAATGTTTAAATATAGGAAAAAAAGAAAAAGAGTTTTTTAAGAAGTCACCATTACACTTAAATTAAGCACAGAATTTTTGTTGCAAAGATCATTTCTTTCAGTTAGAAATGTCCTTGTAACAATCACACTGTCACACACCCCAAGGTGGAACTATTTATTATCTCCAAAAGGTCAAAAAGCAGAACTTGCCAGGCATGGCAAGTGTTTGTTTCTGATAGTTTAAGGAGGAAGAAAACTCATGGCTCCTTTCCCAAATTCCCTCCATCATTTCCAAATCACCAGCAAGGAAAACACTCAAAAAAAATTCAGATATTTCCTTCAGCTCAGCAAGAGTTTGGTGCAAAGTGCGAAGAGCCCAGCCCAGCATCAGGAATATGGACAAGCACCAAGAGTGCTTTTATCCAGCACCTTGGCTGAGGGATTGGGAGCACAAGGACCTGGAAAAGCATCACAGTCCCATGGCTGATCCTCCATCCATGCTCTGGCTTTGCAGAACATCAAAAATCAAGAGAAATCAGGTCCAGCTCAAATACCCCAGCAGAAGGAAGTGAAAAGTTTGGTTTTGAAGCTCCAAAAGGTTCCTGCTCTGTTCAGAGAGGGATTCTCAGGGCAGTCCCACCACGATGGGGACATGAAACACTCCCAGAGCCTGCAAGAGGAAACCCCAACCAAACCTCAGCAGCTCAGCTGCTGCACAGGGGAATTTTGGGATGGTCCCGTGGCCCACGGGGTCCCAGTGGCTGCTTCAGAATCCCAAAGCCTGGATCAGGACATTCTGCACTGGGGCTGGCACCTCCCAACTTCCATGGAATCACAAAATGGGCTGGCTTGAAGGACCTCAAAGCTCATCCAGTTCCAACCTGACATCTCCCATGTCCCAGGTGCTCCAGCCCCAGTGTCCAGCCTGGCCCTGGACATTCCAGGGATCCAGGGGCTGCCCCAGCTGCTCTGGGCACCTGTGCCAGGGCCTGCCCACCCTGCCAGGGAACAATTCCTGCCCAATCTAACACTGGGAGCCATTCCCTGTGTCCTGTCCCTCCATCCCTTGTCCCCAGTCCCTCCTCAGCTCTCCTGGAGCCCCTTTAGGCCCTGGAAGGGGCTCTGAGCTCTCCCTGGATCCTTCTCCTCTCCAGGGGAACATTCCCAGCTCTCCCAGCCTGGCTGCAGAGCAGAGTGGAGGGAAAGGAAGGCTCCATCCAGGGAATCCATCCCAGGAACTCACCAGGAACGTGGCTCTCTCAAACAGCAGCACCTCATCTGCCTCGATGATCTGAGCAAAGTTCCTCAGGTTCATCTCCAGCTGCTGCACGTTGGGGATCAGCTGATAGACAATGCTGGACCAGGCCTGGAGACACAGAAAGGTCCCATCAGCTCCTCTCCTCCTCAGCCTCTCGTGGGAAACGTGCCCCCAGAGGGATTTTTGGCCCTTGTGGGTGCTGACAGCCTGGGCAAGGCTGAGAATCTTCTCCCAGCTCCCAGAGGGAGCCCAGACCTGAGGAGTCCCTTCCCTGGCTCCAGTTCTGCTCCAGCAGGCAGAGGAACTGCAGCGCTGCTGAACGGACTGAAATCATCCCTGCTTTAAGTTGGGGATGCTTCTGTCTCCTTCTCCCACACAAGTTTCCAGAGATTTTTAATCCTCAGCAAGGTCAGCACGCAGATGGACACTTGGCAGCTCATCCCTGATCCCAACAAAGTTCCACCTTATCCCAATGGGCCAGGAACAAGCCCAGGAGGGACTGGGGGTGCTGGGATCAACATCTGTGCTCATCCACACTTGGATTTTCCAAGCCCAGCTGCTCACCCAGGTGTGGGGCAGTGCCCAACCTCACCCTTCCCAAGAGCCAGGGGGATATTTGGGATGCCTGTCTGACAAGTTCCTGATATTTACCACACTCTCCTGACTTTTTAAAGGTAATTAATTAAACGCAGGGTTAATTTGGGTTGAACTGACAGCCTGCAGAAGCAGCTGCTGCAGAGCTGATCACACCAGCAGCAGCTACAGGGATCCTCCTCCTGCTCTTGCTCCAAGTGGGAAGGCAGATGTGGAGAGGGAGCTGCACCAACCTTGTAAAGTGTCTCATCCCAGATGGAAGTTCTAAAACAAACACATTCCAAGGGCCGGGAAAGGCGCTTCAAGTCTTCCTCACGCTCCTTAAAAATCTGGGAAACAAAAGAGAGTTTAGGGATTGAGTGTAAATGTTCCTGCCTGTGCTGTGGATTGCTGTTTGGATTTATGGGATGGATCTCTGGGATACAGCAGGGGACTGGGCAGGAACCCTCCCAGGGAGCAGCAGGGCCAGGGATGTCCTGCTGCAGAATCCCAAAATTGTTTGGGTTGGAAGGAGCCAAGGTGTGCTGGGAGCTCTGGAAGCAGACAAGAAAGGCTTTTTTTGTCCCTAAAAATCACCACTGCTGTTCTCTGCCAGATTCTAGGATGACACACTTTAAAGAAAGGCAGGAAAAGCTTTGGGAACATCTGAGAAAGTCCTCGAGGAACAGCCCTGAGGGGCTGCCTTTGAGCTGTGACCCACGTGGCACAAGGAACACATTTCCACAGCCACTTCCAGCTCCTCACCAGATCCCGCTGGTCCTCCTGCACCAAGTCCATCTTGTGCACCAGGCAGAAGATCTTGGCATCGGGGGAGTTCTGGAGAATGGCCTCCAGGCAGGACTGGTAGTAGTGCATGTCCTTCTCCAGCTCCCTGCTCTCCACGTCGAACACGTAGATCAGCACCTCAACGTTGCGGAAGATGTTGTCCCTCTGGCTGGTGAAGTAGTTCTCCATGAAGGTGTCCTGGCTGAGGGAGCAGAGCAGGAGACTCCCTTTAAAGCAGCTCCTGCCTTTGGGGGAAAGGCCTCCTGCCAGGATTTGGAACTGCAGCTCCCACTCTGGAGCATCCCCAAGGAAATTCCCACTGAGCGTTCCCAAGGAAAGCTGGATGCTCCTGGAGAGCATCAGTCCCCCCAGTCCCACAGGAAGCTGAAGCTTCCCTCGTGTCCTGCTGCTCCTGGCTGGCTCTAAGGAGCTGTTTGTGAAACCCCACAGCAGCAGGAACGGGTGGGACATGACCCAAAGCATCAGTTCAGCCTTAAATCTCGGGATTTAAATCTCCTTTAACTCTGGCTGAACATGGCTGAGATGATCCACAGGCCACAGAGCTGAGGAGGGGACAGCATTCCTTGAAAAAAGCTGCTCCCAGGAGCCACAGGATCAACCTCCAGCATGGCCTCTCTGCACAAATCCCACTTGGATGGAGCTGGAGATGAGCAGTTCCAGCACCTCAGGACAGCAGGACAAGGGGCATTCCCTCATTCCAGGGGGAGGAGAATCCACTCTGTTCCATCCCTGACTCCCCTCAGCCTCCCCCAGAGGTTGGAAAAGGCCAGGAATAATCAGTACCTACCCTCCACAGTCCCACAGGTTCAACACCAGGTTTCCCAGGAATCTAACGTGGGAATGTTCCACATCAACTGCAAAGAGACAGCAGGAGCTCACTGACTGCACCACACACCTGGGGCAGAGCTTGGGCAGCCAAAAATCACAGAAATCAGCACAAAATCTTGGAATGGTTTGGCTTGGAAGGGATTAAAGCCCTCATTCCAGCCTCTGCCACCTTCCACTATCCCAGGGTGCTCCAAGCTCTGTCCAGCCTGACCCTGGACACTTCCAGGGATGGGCATTCCTCACAAAGCAGCCCCAGTTTGCAAAATCCCAGAAAAACAGCATTTCCCAGAGGAATTCAGGCCTCCCTGGCCACTGCTCTCCTGAGAAGTGCAGCAAGTGTTCCCCTTCAATCACACACTCCCTGGGATATCGTAGGAATGACTCTGCAGGGCTTTAAGCCATCCTTAAAAACAGAAACCAGGAGCACTGGGAATGTAAACTTCAGGAAGAGCCAAATTTATGGCAAAGAGAGAATTTACACCAATCCCTGACATTAAATCCTCACAGGCCCTTCCCAGTGAGAAGCACCAGATCCCAACAACTCATCCCCCTCTTCCAGAGGAATCACTTCTTGCTTTTTCCCAACAAAGGGAAAAAGGAAAGGCATTTATTAAAGCCCAGGGCATCATCCTGCCAAAACCACGGGGGCATTGCAGATGGAGATCCCTGGATACAGCAGGGATGTTCCACCAACACAGAGGAGGCTCTGAGTGGTGTAGCTGCACCAAAGGCTGCTTCCTAATCCCAAAAAAAAGGGAGTTGAGGATAAAAATTGAACAATAAAGCAGCAAAGCCGATCCCAGTGCTGCCTTTCCCTTCCCTCCACTTCCTCCCTGTCCCCGTCTGATCCCGAAGCTCCAGCGGGGTGTGGCAGCTGGGAGGACCTGCAGGGACACACCCGACCCTCTAATGAGGGGTTGGAGCCCTGGGATCCGGGAATTGTGTCGGGAATTCCTTACTCGTGGCCCCCAGGCGCCGCGTGTCCCGGGCGATGTAGTTGGCAAAGATAATGGATCTCATGCTGGTCTTCCCAGACCCACTTTTACCCATCAGCAGCACCTGCAGAGAGGGAAAGAAGGAAAAAATGAACTCCCACAGAGCACTGAGTCCTTCCCAGCTCCCTCTTATTGCCAAAGGCACGAAACACAGGACTGGCACATTCCAGCTGGGAATTCCAGCTGCCGAGAGAGGCAGAGAGGAGCAGGTGGGAAGGACAGACACCCCAGCCCTGCTGTCCTGGGTCACTGGGCCATGGTCAGATCCAACACTTCCCTCAAAAAACATGGACAGGACTTAGGAAAAGCAGGAGCTGCCTGCCCATCCCCAGCCCCTCCCACCTGCTGGCTTTGGTGGCACCAAAGGATGTTAAAGGTGAGGAACAGTTTTGTCTCAACCCCTCACCCCCTATTTTTTCACCCCAAACACTCTGTCCTAACCAGACAGGGTTGGGAGGGACCTTAAAGATCTTCTAATACTGCTCTTCCCACAACAGGACTGGTTTTCTTTTCCCCAAACACCAGGGACATTCCCAGTTCCAGGTAGAAGACCAAAAAAAAAAGGGAAAAGCAGATGAGACAGCCCAGGACAGGGTCCCCAGAGCAGGGGAGACTTTTTATGGCTCCAGTGACACCTCTCCAGAGGAGACTCTTGGCTCCATGATGTCCCATCCCTGCAGACCTCAGGGGAAAGGAGAGGCAGCCAAAAAATAGGGAATGCTGGGGGTGGGGATGAGGGGAGACAGTCACACCAGGCAAGGCTTTACATTGTGATCTAAAAATAAAAATTAAAGCAAACAAACCCATCAGTGGCAGCCAACACGGCCTTGTTCACAAAACCCAGCTGTTAAACAAGTTCCAGTTACAAAACCAAATCCAGCTTTTGGCAGCAGCCCTGCAGGTCTCCCATCCAGGAGGGATTTCAGGAGAAGAGCCCAAACAGTGCCTGCCCAGCCTCCCACCCTCACCCTGGGACAGCAGGGCAGGGGCTGCCACAGCCTCGGGACAAAACCAAGGCAGAATTCACTCCCCAGACCTGCGTGCCCAGGTCATTCCTGCAGCAGCTCCAGCCAGAGGGAAGCTGCCCACAGGCTCCAGGGTTTGGCAACAAGGAGAGTTCCTGGCTGTTCCACATCCAGCAAGGCTGGGGAGGCCGCCCCAAGATGCTGCCCTGTCCTGTCCTGCCCCCTGAGCTGATCCCAGGGAACAGCCAAGCTCTTATTTCACAGCACCTGCACAAAATCCCAAGCAGAAACTCGATCCCACTCTGAGGCACGGCCCAAACCAGCCCCAATTCCCAAAGTTTGGGCTGCAGAGGCCTTGCAAAGGGGTCAGACAGCCAAGCAGGGAACCCAATCCCACCTCACCGCGGAAAAGCAGCCAGATACTGCTTTAAGAGCTCTGGATGTGTTCCTGCTGGGATACAGCCACCCCTGCGATTCCCAGAGCTGCTGCTCCTTCCCCACCTGTCAAATCTCATCCTCCCGGGAGCCCTGAGCGAGTCTGGGGCTCCTGGAACACCTCGGGAGGTGCCCCAGGGACAGGACAGGGCTTGGAGCAGATCCTCCCCGAGCAGGGGCCGCGCACAGGGTTTTGCAGAGGGTTTTGCAACAGCCCCAGCAGCGCCTGGGGAACAGCAGGAGCCGGGGAAGGCTCTGCACGAACCCAGCCCACGGCCAGGCCAGGAGAGAAGCCGGTCTGAGCGCCTGGCACCTCCAGCAGAGGATGCAGCGCTGACTCCGAGAGGCTTCCGAGGCACCGCAGCCCCAGCCCGAGAAATGGATACAACAAACGCTGTCCAAGGATGGGGATGGGGAAGGAAAATGCAGGATCCTCCTCCCCGTCCTTACCTTTTTCTTCATGGCTGTGCTTGGCATCACACACCTGCCGAGAGAAGCCCACCTTGGATCGCAGCTTTCTGCACGCACAGGCTCCGCTCGCCGACCCCAACCCCAACCCCAACCCCAATCCCGGTTCTGGGGAAGCGCTGACACAGCTCCAGCTCCCCTCCCCCTGCTCCGGGCCATGGGGAACTCCCGCTGCGGCCGGGAAACCTGCGGCGTTCCCGAGATCCCCCGGCCCGGGCGGGATGGCTGCGGCCGGGCCGGGGGTCCCTCCGCAGCCCCCTTTCCTCTGGATTCCCCGCAGCCGCTTCTCCCGGGATGTCCTTCCATTCCCCCGGGACTCCCCGCAGCCTCATCCCCGGGATTCCCCCGGGATTCCCCGCAGCCCCATCCCCGGGATTCCCCCGGGATTCCCCCGGCATCCCCCCGGCATCCCCCGCAGCCGCCCCCGGCCCCGCAGCGCCCGCGCCCCCCGGGCCGGGCCGCGCCCCGGTACCTCCGGCGGCGATGGGCGGCCCGGGGCCGGCTTGGGAGGCGCTGCCGGTGTGAGCCCGCTGGCCGGGGGCGGTCGGGGGGCGCTGCCCGGGGGCGGAGGCGGTGGCGGTGCCCGGCTCGGCGGGGCCGGGGGCGGTGGCCGGGCCTGTCCCGGGCCTGTGGCGGTGCCCCCGTCCCGCCCCCCGCGCTCACGGGACCCAGAGCTCGGTCACGTGAGCGCGCGCCCCGCCCGCCCCGCGCGCGCGCCCGAAGCCCCGCCCGCCATGTTGGGTGAGGGCAGCGCCTTTCTGGCAAGGCCGGGGTTGTTTGTTGGGGAAGGTCCCGGTGAATCCCGGTATTCCCGGTGAGCCCCGGTGTTTCCCGGTGACTCCCATGGAACGGTGGGGCCGGCTTGGCGATCAGCGGGACGGGCAGTAGTGCTTTGAGGCGCGTGGGCATAGTATCTCCCAGCGCCTCCCATATGGTCTAGCGGTTAGGATTCCTGGTTTTCACCCAGGCGGCCCGGGTTCGACTCCCGGTATGGGAAGTTCAGTTTTTTTTTTGTTCTTGCCAGAGAAGGAAACTCCCCGCCCTCCTCTCCCGTTTTTTCCGCAAATTCTCCCTCAAAACTCCTTCGGGCCTTGTTTTTTTACATCTTTTCGGGAAAATTTCTGGGCGCCAGGAACCTCCTGAAGCGCTTTGCCACTGCAAACGCAGCCTCCCACCTGTTTTAAACGTTCCAGCGCTTTGCAGTACAGAGCCCCCAGCTAATTAACATGCTGTTAATTGGCTTCTTCGCTAAAGCAAGCAAGAAAATCCTTGCTCGTGTCCCACGGTGCGTTTTAAAGCGCCCTGCCTTGCTCAAGGCAAATAGGATTGTGCTGAAGATACATATATAGAAACCCATATATGATATATAGATTTATACATGTGGGGGCTCATTTATTGCTGAAGGGATTCCTGGCAGCTCCCCCAAACCTGCGGGACTCGGAGATCTGCTGGGATTTCCTGAGGTCCTGGGAGCTCCAGAGCTGCTGCTGCTGCCACAGAACCTGGGGTCATCACCTCAGGTGTCCCCTCAGAGCCATCACTCTGTGTCCCCCCAAGAGCTTTGTCACCCTCTGTGTCCCCTCTGGGCCTTGTCACCCCTTCCACAGCTCTGGCACCTCATCCCCTCCCTCCCTCATTTCAATCTACATTTTCAAATCTCCTTTTAAGACCCTGAATTGCAGGGTTTTGTCTGACTCTGGGTGTGTTCATTTTATATTCAGGTGAAATAAATCCCAGAAGCCAAGACAATGATTTTGTGTCCCCTAAAACTGTGCCAAGGTCCACGAGAATTTGGAGCCATTTCACCTCTTTGTTCCTCTTGCTGAACTCTCAGATATCACAATTAAACAGAAAAAAAAATCCAAGTCTGATGAGCTATGAAGGGGGAAGAGAACAAAATGGTTTTTTTCTTTCCCACCCCCCTTCCTTCTGGACCTCTCCTCTATTTTTAAAGCAGATTTTTGAAGTAAATGGTCCAAAGTCAGAATATTCTGATAAAATCTGTCTAATTCCCTGATGTTCTCGCAGGAGAACGACTTGTCTCCAATTTTGGAACTCAGTTTCTAAGTGAGCTGCACAATGACAACATTCACTCGCTGCCAGCAGCTGCTCTGAGCTGTCCTTGTTCAGAAAAAGCCTTCTGCTCACAGATCCCCTACACTCAAGCTGTTAATTTTTGAAGTTTTATTGGCCAAATTTTCACTCAACAACCCAAAAGCTGTAAAAAGTGCAGCTCAGGGGCTGTGCAGAGATAACCTCGCGCTCCAGGAGCCAACTGCAAAAACCCCTGAACGAGCACTGAGCACTTCAAACTCCTGTTTTTATGACTGTGGCAGACCACAAAGAGCTGAAAGAGGTGGAGCTCCACCTTTTCCTTGACAAACCGCCCTGGATTTGGGATTTAGGGCTGTTTGCACAGAGATAAAAAGATAAAAGCACCAGCACGCCCATCATTTTAGCAGCAGCAGCACCACAGGAAAGCAGGCAGGAAGTTGTGCTCATTCCCAAAAATATCCAGATTTTTAAATTCAGCCCACAAGACAAAAATAGCTTCATCACCAGGTATTGTTTAATTGGCCGAAGCACTGCTCTGAAATAAATCAGCGACCCATCAGAATCGTTACTGTCAAGGAGAAAAACCCCAAACTCAGCTGCCAAACCTCGAAGACCGAAACATTTTGTGTAAAATGTGTCCAAAAAGCAGTCTGGGGTTGGCTGCTCTCTGGTAAAAGTTATACTCAGGCCCTCAGCAAAACCCAAGACTCTGTTCCAGAGCTCTCCCCGCAGGGTTTTTTTTCACACACTGAACATTTTCATGTGTTTTATGATGAAAATGAGAACCACGAAATGAGCTGGAGGGTGTTTCTCACAGGCACAAAGGGCTGTCAGTGCTCCCACCTATCCATGCCAAGGGAAATGAGGCACCTTTAGAGCTCTGGGGAATTTTAAACCAGGAGAAATCGTCAGCCAGGCCTTGCTTTGTCTCCTTGGCCCCGCCCTAACTACAGGGAATCAAAAAAATGCTATTTAAATTCAGGGCAGCCCCTGTGTGTAGCACTCAGTCCTCCCAACGCCCCAAAAAACAGCAAAATCCTCTGAAGGAGGTGAGGTGGGCTTGAGGGGGTGAAGTCTTTGTGCCAGTGCTGCTGTGGATAATGGGCACAAAATCATTAATTGTGGAATTCCAGACTAGTTTGGGTTGGGAGCACCTTAAAGCTCATCCAGTTCTATGAACACCTTCCACTGTGCCAGGGTGGCATTCCCTAAGGATCTGTGGATGTCACAGAGCTGTGTAGGGAGCTCAGGCTGACAGGAACTCCTCTGCTGCTTCACGGCTCCTGTAATCCCCCTTTCAGCTCTTTCATGTCTTGTCTTGCAGTAACTCCAAAGGATCAAGCGGCGTGTGCAGGGGAAAAGGAGGGAATCGGGGAATGATCAGAGGTGTGTGCACAGGGGGGAGCCTTGTCAGAGGGAGCCTCCAGCAGCACACGGAGATCAGATTCCCCTCTATTCCCAGCTCTGCTTGGAAAGCCAGGCGTGCCTCTTCTGCGTCCCCAGCCTTAATCATCCTCGTTTCCTGCAACATTCCTGTCTTATCTCCCTCTTTGAAGGCTGCAGAACCCTTCCGAAAAGCTGTCAGGATTACACAGTGGAGCTTGCACAGAGCTGCAAATGAGCTTGTCAAGATCCGGATGCCAAGCAGAGTTGTCTGCTTTAAGCCTCAGCGTGAATTCGGCTGTAAATCAGCACAATATTCACCCCAGCTCCGGGGCAGGGCTGGACATTCCTCCTCTCCGTGCTGGAAAGTGTGCGAAGCGTGGCAGCAGCTGCCAGCCAGCAGCAGAACACGATTTGGGGAAGTTCATCCATGGATAAATCACAGCCTGGAGCAGCTCCTTCTCTTGAACCTCCAGCTCTTCTTTTGGAGAGAATCTGAGACCGGTTTTCTGTCCTTTTCGTGCTGCCCCCAGCTGCCCGACCCACAGGGCCGCAGCCGCCTCTCCCACGGCACGTCCCTCAACGGAGATCTTTCACCCACAACCAGCGACTCTTCCATCTGACACTCCTAAAGGCCACTAAAGCCACCCTGGGACCCCCTGGTGCAACTCCCGGACCCCAAAACCGCTCCCGGACCCCAAAACCGCTCCCGCTTCTTTCCGCGCCTCTTCCCGGAGAGGGCTCCCCTCACAGCCCCGGTGACGTCACCGCCGCGCCGCCGGCTGCGATTGGTCGCTTCTGCCCGCGCGCCCGCGCACTGCCGCGGCTGAAGCGATGCCGCTTCCGGGTTGTTGGGGGCCGCTACCGGCGCTCCCGGTGCCCGCGGTGTTCCCGGTGGGTGCCCGCGGTGTTCCCGGTGGGTGCCCGCGGTGTTCCCGGTGGGTGCCCGCGGTGTTCCCGGTGCTCCCGGTGTTCCCTCCGCCGCCCGCGCGGTGCCTGAGGCGGTGCGCACGGGAGCGCGCGCTGCGCGTGCGTGAGGCGCGCTGCTCCTGGCGCCCCCTGGCGGCCGCGGCCGGCGCCCCTCAGGCGCGGGGCGGGAGCGGCGCCGGGAGCCCCTCACACCCCTGAGGGATCGCTGGGGCTGGAAAAGCGCTCCGGGATCGTCAAATCCAACCGTGGCACCACCGGGGCACCAGCCCAGAGCGCTGAGTGCCACCTCCACCTTCGGGCGATTCCTTGGGCACCTCCAGGGATGGGCGCTCCAAATCTCGCTGGGCAGTTCCAAGGCCTGACCACCCTTTCCATGAGGAAATTCCTGCTGATGTCCACCCTGAGGCCATTCCCTCTCCTCCTGTCCCTGTTCCTTGGGAGAAATCCAGAACCTCTCGGGCTGTCCCCTCCTGTCAGGGAGTTTTGCAGAGCCAGAAATTCCTCCTGAGTCCCCTTTTATCCAGGCTGAGCCCCTTTCCCAGCTCCCTCAGGAATTCTCCAGCCCCTCCCCAGCTCCGTTCCCTTCCCTGGACACCATCCATCCATCCATCCATCCATCCATCCATCCATCCATCATCCATCCATCCATCATCCATCATCCATCCATCCATCATCCATCCATCATCCATCCATCATCCATCCATCATCCATCCATCCATCCATCATCCATCCATCCATCCATCATCCATCCATCCATCATCCATCCATCCATCCATCCATCATCCATCCACCATCCATCCATCCATCATCCATCCATCATCCATCAATCCATCCATCATCCATCCATCATCCATCCATCCATCATCCATCCATCCATCATCCATCCATCCATCCTTCCATCCATCCATCCATCATCCATCCATCCATCCATCATCCATCCATCCATCATCCATCCATCATCCATCCATCATCCATCATCCATCCATCCATCATCCATCCATCCATCATCCATCCATCCATCCATCCATCCATCCATCCATCCATCCATCCATCCATCCATCATCCATCCATCCATCCATCATCCATCCATCCATCCCTCCCTCCTGGAAGAGCAGGAATTCCCCCGCTGGCAGCCAGAGGTCCCCGTGCTGCAGGCAGTGTGCTGCTCGGTGTCACCACTGGTGACAGGCACATTTTTGTCACTGCTGAGCAGGAAATGGCAATGCCGGGCAGTTTCTGTTCCCGTCTCTGGGAAAAGCAGCGGGATCAGGTCCGGGAGGCGCTTGCTGGGTCTGGGAAGGGTTTTCCAAGCCAGGAATGAGAGCAGGCAGCAGAAGGAAGAGGCTTTGCAGGAGCTGCCCTGCACATCTGGCCACAGCTGGGCTCAGGGATGTCCCAGCACCTCACCAAAAGAGGTATTTAGTGGTTTTGAGTGAAAAATTCCCTTTTCAGCAAGTGCCCAGGGCTGGCTCTGTCCAACCCCACGGCCCAGAGTGAGGCAGGAGCACCTCACAACATCCCATGGCTGGAATTTAGTCAGGGTTTTTCCTCCTTCTGGAGGAGTTTCTGGTGATATTCCCTAAACTGCCTTTCTGCTCCGTTATTTTATCCACTTCACCAGGGATCACTCAGAAAATCCTGTTCCACTCCCGTCACCTGACACCGTTTGTTACCCTTGGTTCCATCTCCAGAGCAAACATAAACTTCTAATTTAAATTAAATGAGATTCTGTAACACTTTATCATCATTTTTACCACCTTATTTTTCCTATTCTTTTCATCTTTTCTCTTTTTCTCTCTGTTTTTATTTCTTTTCTTTTAATTTTTCTTTCTATTTTCCTGTTTTTACATTTGTTTTTAATTTTACTTTTACATCTAATTTTCCCACCTCTTTCCCTTTCTCTTTTCCACCTCTTTCCCTTTCTCTTTTCCTTCTCTTTCCCTTTCTCTTTTCCACCTCTTTCCCTTTCTCTTTTCCACCTCTTTCCCTTTCTCTTTTCCTTCTCTTTCCCTTTCTCTTTTCCTTCTCTTTCCCTTTCTCTTTTCCTTCTCTTTCCCTTTCTCTTTTCCACCTCTTTCCCTTTCTCTTTTCCTTCTCTTTCCCTTTCTCTTTTCCTTCTCTTTCCCTTTCTCTTTTCCTTCTCTTTCCCTTTCTCTTTTCCTTCTCTTTCCCTTTCTCTTTCTCTTTTCCTTTTATGTCCCTTTCTCTTTTCCTTTTCTGTCCCTTTCTCTTTCTCTCTCCTCTTTTTACCTTTTCCTATTTATTTTTTCTTTTTCCTTAAGAAAATATTTTAGCACACTGTTGATTCCCAGGGTGTGAGAATAACTCTGACCATGGCAAAACCCATTTTGTTGCTTCTCCTCCAGTCAGAAACACCCAAAACCCCCAAATCTGATCGGGATGAGTTGCAATAATCAGGATTAAAATTATATTTATATTTATATTTATATTTATATTTATATTTATATTTATATTTATATCTATATTTATATCTATATTATATTTATATTTTTTATATTTCTATTTACATTCCTTTAGCTGTGTTGGCCAGGAAAGCAAAAACCCAATTGTTGATGAAAATCATCCCTGGATGAGACACAAATGAGGAAATGAGGGATGTAATAAATACAGCTGCAGGTTTAATTGTCCAAGGAAACTGCTGGAAGTGTGAAGAAAAGCAGATTCCCAGTTTTTTATACATTTTTAATATGAAAACCTTCCTCTCCTACAACTTCCAGCTCCCCTGGCCATGTTAAATAATTTTTTAAAAGTGGATTTGGAGCATATTGATCCTCTCTCTTTTGCCTGTTTTCATTCTGCTTTCCCCACAATGACCAGACAATAATGGTAAAATCCAAATATGTGTGGCTGTGAGGAAAGAGAAAAGCAGGAGGCTGGGATGTGTTTCCCCATTTTCCCCATAAGGGGATGTCTGTGTGTTCCCTTAACCCTTCAAGCAGCCCTAAAATATATTTAGAGAGAAGCAAGGAAAAGGGAAGGCTCGAAATAACTTCAGCTTCAAACCTATGAAATGAGAAACTGGGGGAAAAAAATAACAATTTGACAAAAAGAGGACAATGTGGTAAAGATATTCTGAGATGGCTCCAGGACTGGATTCATCCTGTTCCCTCCCACTGTGGGGATGAAGAGAGATTGTTTAATTTATGAAATATGGAATAAATGAATGATTGTGCAGGGTGGGGTGAAGAAAGACCCCCAAGCCTGTGGAAAACAGAGCCAGAGGTTCCCTGGGTCTGCACAACCCCTCGAGGAACATTCCTGCTCCCTCTCTTCCCTCTTCTTAACTGCAGCTTGTTCCAAGCTGAGCTGATCCGCTGAAACCTCAGCGGGGAATAAATCACTTCTGAAACAGAGGGAAATAAATCAGTTCTGAACCAGGGGGAGATAAATCAGCTCCTCCTCCCGTCCCTGATCTGCATTTCCCACTCATTTATCACCCCAAGTGCAGCTGGAGCTGAGCAGCACCCGGCAGCTCCAGCTCTGCCTCCCCACACGGATTTAAGCCTGGCCTATCTCCTGATCTTCAATCAAGGAGTTGAGCTCTGTCCTTCAGGAATAAAAAAAAAAACAATCCCAGCTACACCTGACAGGAGAGTTAAGCCCAGCCTTGAGGACAGGACTGATTTCAGGATGTTTCTCTGCACATTTCCTCAGCTCTAGATGAGCTGGGCTTACTTGGACAGCCTTAAACTTCCACCTGAGGGGAAAATGCAGCAGAGCTCTCCCCTGGTTTGGTTCACTGGAGCATTTTTAGGCTGATGAGCTGTGAAATGCAGAATCTGCTGGGGCCAAAGCAGCTACAGGACGGATCCTGATTAAGATTAATTAAATTAATCTTTAATTTTGCACTCTTCTTGTTCAACACAAATAAAGGGTTTGAGAGAATTTCTTTGCAGCACTGAGAGAGCTGCTGGGTTGTATTTCCCAAGGATTTTATAGCCATAGAAACAGTGAAATCCTTCAATATCCTTCAGCCCCTGCTCACTTTGGAGGCAGAGCTGAACTCTTGTGGTTTAATTCTTGCTGCCAGTGACAGCTCCGATTCTGGCCAGTATCAAAAAGCCACGCTGGGATATTTATCCCTTTAGAAAACAAATTAAACACTAGGGAAGGCAGTGGTCCCTGAAACCTTTGAACAACATTAATTAAAGGCACCCCAGAAGGCTGAATCAACAAAAGTCAGCCCAGAAACTGAAGGAGATAAAAGCAGGGAGGAAAATAAAGCTGCACTGTTGCAGCTGGCAATCCATGGATAAATCCACTGCACTTGAGGACAGGGGTGAGTGTGACCGTGGTGCTGGCTGACATTTGGACTTGATGACCTTAAATATCTTTTCCAGCATTAACAACCCTGTGATTCCAGGATTTTCTGCCTTTTTCTCCTGTTCTGGGGCTGAGAAACCTCTTGGCTGGAGCAGCACTGGGAGCCAGGAGCCACAGGCTGCACACGTCAGAGCTCTGCAGGTATTTTTAATCCATCTCCACGCTTTTGAAGAGGACACAGGAAATCTCTCAGCCCCAAAGCATCTCCCCAGCTCTGCACATCCAGGACAGAGCCGAGGTGAATGATCCCCTCCAAGCTCCTTCCAGAGGCAATCAGAGGCAGCAGTTCCTAGAGAAATAGCTCCTATCAAATTTAGGAGCCTTCCCTTGGGGAGGAAACTTCCATTTCCCTTTCTACCTGTCATTCTTCTTCATTTATGGACTGAATAAGGCACAAAATCTGGCAGGCTTTAGGTAAAAAAATGAGCTGTTCGTGGCAAAGAGAGCCTCAGTGGAGAAAAAAAAAAAAACAACCCCCAACTGTTGGAATCAAGATGCAGTTAATAGGAGCAAAAATAAATAGAAACAGACTCTAAATGTAAATGAACATTACATCACCACTGGCATTTCAGCTCCTTTTCAAATACAGAAATAGAAGCAGATTTAACTTGCAGAAAGTCGCTGTGTTCACACAGCCTGAGCTGCTTTGGGGCCACAGCCCTGAACCTTCTGCTCCCTGAGACAATTCAAGATTCAAGGAAGGAGCAAGAGGGATCAAATCCCAACTTTCTGGTCAAAAGGGGTTGAGAGAAACACAGTCCTACCCCTTGACACTGCGGAGATGGGATTTGTGTTTGGCAGCTCCAGTGGAGCTCCTTCCACCTCCACCAGACTGGAGGTGAAAGCAAATAATTCAATTCCAGCTCAGGACAAGGCTGGGCTCTTAATTAAAAGAAAGAAATGACAGGAAGAGAGAATTAACCTCCAATGCAATTTTAGCAGCAGATTTCTTTCCCAGCTGTCAAATCCTCGACATCCACGTTGGCCACGCGTATCCCAGGCACAATTTCCAGCCTGGAAATAAACTCAGAGTGCTGAGACATTAAAGTTGGAGCCCCTCAGCCCCCAGGAGCTCAATCCTTATCCCCAAATATGCCAATCCCAGCCCATCTCGGGGGACAGAACCTTCCTGGGCAGGGAAACTCCTCTGAGTTCCCAATTCCATGAGATCTTTCCCATCAGTGGATTTCTCTGCTCCTCGAGCTGTGCCAGGGGAGGATCAGGCTGGATATTGGGAATAATTCCTTCATGGAAAGGGCTGTCAAGCATTGGGATGGGCTGCAGGGATCCTGACACGCTCAGGTCCTGGAAAAGTCGAGGGAAAACGGGGAATTCTGCAGCCTTTAGCACAGCTCCCAAATCCTCCAGGCATTTGGGGTGATTTCAGGAATGAAGAGTTAAAGGGCAGCAAGCAAAGGCAGCAAAGGAAGATTTGAGGTGATTTTCCCTTATTCTCACCCACCTCAGACGTTCCATTTTGTACAAGATTGAAAAGCAAATTCTTCCCTGTGGGAAGGAGGAGATGGATCCTGGGCTGCCATGTGCCAAAGTGAGAGTGACAGAGGGAAGGATGTTAATTTAGGAAGGATGGCACACTGACATTTCATCCTGTCTGATATGGCAGAGAGATTTCATTTTTTTTAACAGGAAAAGCTTCAATGTTTCACAAAATATGTGATCCCTGTGATTATTTGTAAAGCATCCTGGATGGGCTTGGCACTTCCCTGACAGAAAACCTGGCAGGTCCCTGCCTGGAGGATCTATAATTGGAGCAGAGCAAGGGAAGGTGATGGGAAGAGTGGATGGGAGGACAGGGATGCAGCAGAGGGAGACCAGCAGGAGAATTAGGGATTTTTTAATTCTTTTCTGGGTTTTTTTTTTGGTTCTTTTAATGTGATCCATTTTAAATCCAGGCTTAAGATCTGATTCAACTTCAGATTTTTTTTATTCTATTTTTTCTTTTTGCTGCTTGAACTTTCCTCTGGCCCTGACTGGAGCAGAAAACCGAAATTTGAAATTCCTCGTGGAATAAATAGCAGGATGATGTGGGACCAGCCTCACTTTGCCAGGTGGGATCATTTCCCTCCAGGTTTATCCTCCTGGGAACATTTCAGGCCCCAAGAAGGGACAGCAGAGAGGGACATTCCCAGTGAGTGACACCCCCAGGAAGCCTTGGATGTCTCCAGGTGTGGGGTGAGTTCCTGGGAGGTGGTTTGGGGTGGCTGGAGTGTTTCTGGCAGAATTAATTGGAAATCAATCCCCCTATGGATCCCCGTTCCCAGTTCCCTCCCAGGACGCTCCTGCAGTTCAGTCTCCAAGGAATTCATGGAATTTCTGCTTTTCCAGCGTGGATAACGAGACACAAAAACCTTTCCTGGCCCTGCAGGAACCCCAGCACTAAAAAAAACCCCATCCAGCAGGGCAAGGTTCCCGAGGCCTCAGCTCCACATGGGGGGATATTCTGGGACTGGGGAAAAGCCTTGGCTTTCCACCTTTCCCTGCGTGTGAGGAAGCGTCTGCCGCCAAGGAACTGAGCCAGGAGCAACAATCCCAGAGTTCCTGGAGAGAAATCTTTAGGATTAGCTGGGGGATGTCATCACCCACTCCATTTCCCTGGCCCTGGGGACCCCAGGCCGAGGGCACAGCGGGAGGGAAGTGCTGGAGACCCCAGTCCCACCTCGCTTTCCATCCTGGAGCATCCAGTTCCAGGCGGGATGAGCACGTGGAGGACAGAGCTGTGCCACAGCCCAACTCTGGATGACAAAAACCCCAAAAAAGCCTCCAGGAAGCGGCTGGGTGAGCTGAGGGAGGTGCTAATTAGATTAGGTGGTAATTAGCTGTGCTGCTTGCCGTGGCTCAGCCTTCAGCTGTCACTCACCCACTCCTGGAGCCCGTGGAACACATTCCAGCTCTTCCACTTCCCTCTTCCTGCAAAAGCAGAGGAATCCTTGTCCCTGGGTGTCCCTGGGTGTCCCTGGGTGAGGAACCCAGGGCAGGGCTGGAATCCTCATCCCTGGAAGTGTTCAAAAAACGAGGATGTGGCGCTGGAGGACGGGGATCGGTGGTGGCTGTGCCGGTTGAACATTGGGCTTGATGATCCCAAAGCTTTTTTTTCCCAGATATTCTCATGCAAATGGAATATTTCTATGAACTAACACACCATTTTTAAATTTAAAACTCTGGGAGCAATCTGTTTGTGAGGTGTTTTTAATCCCACCTTCCCTCCACAGCAGCAATCCCGTGATTCCAACGTGGGTCTCCGGTTCCCCTTTTGCATTTTCTGATTTCCAGGCAACATCTCACGGCTCCAAAAGCTTTTTTGGGCTTAATCAAAGTTAGACTGAGTCTCAAATGAGCACGGTGCTCAGGAGCAATGGATGCTGTTGGAATGGCACCAAAATCTGGTGGCTCTAATGCCAGGTGTCACATCCCATTAAACTCCCAGCTCCCTGAATCAGAAAGGAACTTCAATGGTTGGAAAAGAAATCCCCAAACCGTGAACTGAGAATGATTTCATGACTTGGAATTCATCTAAATTGGAAGGGAAACGGGTTTGGAGTTGGCCTCGGGTGCTGGCTCGAGGAAGGGAAGGGGAGGATGCTGCTCTGGTTCCTCTCCAAAGGGGGGACAGGAGAGCTGACAGCATTCCCAGCTCCTGGGAAACTCAGGGAAGAGAAATCCAAAATCCAGCAGCAGATCAGGAGAGGCAGGAGCTGCCCAGGAGCGCCAGAGGGAGCGGGGACAGAGAGCAGGGGGAGGAGAGGAGGAACCGCTCCAGCTTCTGAGACAGCTCCCAGGGAAAAGGGAAAGGAGCCCTGGAATTCCAGGAGCACAGGAACAAAGGGATGAGTCTGACAGGGATGTGTGGGACAGGAGGCACCACCTGGAGCTGGCACAGCCAGCTCTGCCCAGACCCCTCTGGAAAAGCCAAATCCCAGCTCCTGCCGGGAAAGGAAAACCGGAATGAGTTTGGCTGCCTCTTGAGCCAGAGGCACCTGCTCCGTCTCAGGTTGGGGCTGGAACTTCTTTCAACTTCCCAAGCCAGTTCCAGCCTTTCCCACTGTTTTCCTCCAAAATCCAAACAGCTGCAGCCCCTCTCTTTAAGCCATCAGGATACGACAGGGCTGCTCTCTCCATAATTTCACCCCTTCCACAATTTCACCTTTCCACAATTTCACCTTTCCACAATTTCACCTTTCCACAATTTCACCTTTCCACAATTTCACACTCTCCACAATTTCACACTCTCCACAATTTCACCTTTCCACAATTTCACCCTCTCCACAATTTCACCTTTCCACAATTTCACTCTCCACAATTTCACCTTTCCACAATTTCACCTCTCCACACTCCAGGTGTCTCTTCCAGAGCTGTTGGGAGTTGTTTGCACCCCAGTTTTTGGCAGCTTTGCTCCCTGTTTCCAGCATCCCTCCCTGCCTTGCTCTAGAGTTCATTTCTTTGCAGCTCCAGGGAGATGCCAATTAGTGTCCAGGCTGTTAATTTGGACAGGGGCAGGAGGAATCAGGGCTTGAAACTGCTCCAAGGCTCTGGGAAATGCGAGCAGGGCCCGAGCTGCTGGGCAGGGCTGAATTTGGAGATGATTTATTTATTTCAGGTGCTCAGCAGATGCTGGCCATGAGCTGCTCTGGCAGGATGGAGCCTTCCTTAGCTCCCAATAAATCTTAAATCTTAAACCTCTCCTTAGCTCATAAATCTCAAACCACTCCTGAGAAGTGGAATTTTGACAGGAATTTTTATTTTTGACTCATTAACCTTTGTTTGCAGGAGCTTCCCCTGCAAAGTTCTGGGTCTGCATCCCAGCTCAGGACATCCAAAAATACTCTGGGAAAAGGAGATTTGTCTTCTCTGGGTACATTCTGGAAAGGATTTATCTCAATCTTATCGTATTAATATATATTTTAATTATTATTATTGGTAGAACTCGTAATTAATAATGGAATTAATTAATAATAATGGAATATCTACATTTTGGCAGCTGTCAGGAGCAGCCCACACCGGTCCTTTGGTGGGAACCTCAGCCCAATCCCAGCTCTCCAAAGGCTCCTTTTGCTGGCACGGATCCCACCTGTGGCAGAACTGCAGCTCAGGGATGTTAAAGTCAGCAAAACTCTCAAGCAGAAATTAATTCTCCAGGTTTTTTTTTCAGGAGGGAAGGTTGCTGGGGTCAGCAGGATCCCAGCCCCCCTCGCTGGCAGCTCCAAGGGAAGGAAAGCGCCCCAGGAAAGGTTTGGATAAATCCAATCAAAATGTGCTGGGGGAAAAGCAAACACCACAAAATCTGGGATTTGCTGACACAGGGGCCTGGGCACCTCCCAGCTTTCCCTGTTCCTGGGTACCAGAATTAACACAGAATCTGCTCAGGAGCTACACCAGGAAAAAAAAAGGGATTTTTCCAGCCCAGGGGAAGTGACTTTTCCACCCCCAGGATTGTGAATCCCAAGCCAAGGGCACACCCAGCAGGTGGAAAGTGTGTTTTTATTCCCAGCAAGCACTTGGGAATAAAAGAATAATTATAAGTATAATTATTTACATATTACATTAATATATATATAATATATATAATATATATTATAATTATAAAACAATAATTATTATTATTGTTATTATTATCATTATTATCATCATTATCATTATTATTATCATTATTATTACTATCATTATTATTATCATTATCATCATTATTATCATTATGATTATGAAGAAAATTATATATAATATAATATATATGATATAATATAATTATATAATTTAATTATTATTATAAATACTATTGTTATTTAATAATTACTTATTATATTATTATTGTTTAATAATTACTTATTATAATGTTAAGATGAATTAAATTATTACTAATCATTTATAATTTCCATTATATAAAAATAAAAGAAATAAATATAAAATGATTTCATTTTCATTTATATCTTTATTTTATTTCTATATTTTTATTTTATTTCTATTTACATATAGATTTATTATTATTATTTATATTTATTTATAAATATAAATATAAATATATAAATTTATAAATATAATAATATATAAATATAAATAATGTATAAATATATAAATATAGAAATACAGAAATTTATATTTATATTTATAAATATTTTATATTTATAATATAAATAATAACATTTATTTTTATTTATTTATTATTATTTTATTTTTAAATAATAATGATAATGATGATGATGATGATAATGATAATAATAATAATAATAATAATAATAACAATAATAACAATAATAACAATAATAATATCTAACACCTTTCAATTCCTCTGCATTTCTCCTTACTCTCCCCAAATTAAGCAGCTCAATTGGGAATTTCTGACCTGGGAATTGGGAATTTCTGCCTTCCCCCCTCAGGTTTCTGTATTTTCTGTGCTCCCAGCACTCCCCCCTTGCCTCCCTCTTTCCTGGAATAAAGAATTCCAGAATTCCAGAGCTGTTGGTTTTCCTCAGGAGCCGTTTCAGAGGTTGGGGAGCAGCCTGAGAATTCCAACAATGCCTCAGAAAACCTCAGCCCTCATCCCACATTTCATGATCAGGCTGAATTTAAATGAATTTAAATTAAAATGAGATTGATAGATCAGCAGTGCTGGCTAAGCCAGTTTTACATTAGGAGCTCTTAAGTGATTTTTTTTTATTAAGTCAATTTTATCTCTCTTAATAAAGCCAAACCTTCCACTTAGGATGGAAGGGAACAACAACCCCGCACAAAATTTCTGCACCACGAGCTTTCATTTCCCTCTGTTTGCCTCTAAATTTTGCTCTTCCCCTGCAGTCAATATTTATATCTTTATCCAGCGAGGAGGAATTTGATGGCTTGGCGTTGATGGGAAACTTTGCTTTTAATAATTCTGGTTTTAGTGCCTCCCTGCTCAGCTGGGGTTAGGAAAAGCCACATTCTCTGCTCCAGGAGGAGATGGGGACCCATCAAAGGTGAGGAACCTGCTCCAGGCTCTGCACAGCTCTTGACAACAGCGTGGACATGGAAAAAAACCCAACATTTCCCTGGGAATTGTCTCCTTGGATCACCCACCTGCATCCAGGGACACCTTCCACCGTCCCAGGCTGCTCCAACCCGGCCTTGGACACTTCCAGGGATCCAGGGGCAGCCACAGCTTCTCTGGGAATTCTATTCCAGGGTTTTCCCACCCTCACAACCCAGAATTCCTTCCTAAAGTCTTCCTGAAATCAAGGTTTTCCTGATTTTCTGGGAATTGTGAGTTTTCCTGGAGGAGACAGAGCTGTGCCATCTCAACCCTGCCCCTGGTCTGCAGCTCCCTGAGAGCCTCAATCTTCAGATTATTGATACAATTCCTGTTGCAAGCCTCAAAACAATTCCTTAAAACAGAGGAGATTGAGGAAATGGTGAATCTGATGGTGTGAGGAATTGGAGTGGATTAGTCACGGTGGATTAAGAGCAAGCATTTGAAGAAAAGCTTAAATGTGGCATAAAAATATATTAGAATCTTTTCAGATGTTCCTTTATGGCTTTAGCTCATTGGGAAAGTGTTGGGGAGAGCGAAATTTAATAAAAGCAGAGGAAAAACTCCCCTTGCACCAATGCAAACAGGGAGGGATTTGCATTCCAGGGTCTTTGCATATGTATATGGGTGAATTTATATAAATATGCATTTAGACACACATTATATATAGATTTTTCACTTGACATCAGACACTTCAGCGAGAAGCAGTGTATAAAAATATAAAAGGAAAGTTTCATGAAGTGCAGGAGACAGAAAAGTTCAGTCAGCAAGGAAGAAAGAAGTTGGGGGTGAAAGATAAACGAGGGGTAAAAGCCTTGGGCAGGTCTGTTCCTCCCTGGCAATGCAGAGATGGTCACAAAACAACCCCAAATTCCTGGAGCTGCTGGGCAGGGGGTGGATCTGCTGAAATCCAAAGGGAAATTCCCCTCCGAGCTCAGTCTCCAGGACACAATCCCAGAGTTTTCCTGGGGAAATCTCCCATTTCCCAGGAGCAGCTTTCCCTGCTCTGCCCCACAGAGAAGCTGGGGCTGAATTCTCCCTGCAGCCCTCGCTGGGAAGCAGAGCCTGGGACAGCTTCCCCCTTTTCCTGGGGAGAGGAATGGGAAGTTCTGCTCCAGCCAGGACCGCTCTGCTCACCCAGGGACTCGGCTTTGCCTCTCCAGGTTTGTTTTCCCTCTCTGATATCCTCATTTACATCCTCTCTAATCCAGAGGCTTCATTAAGAAGTTGCCAAGAATCAACATTTGGACTGTTCCAGCCTTTAAGTGCCAAGGCTGGATGTTTTTTCTGCAAGCTGAAGGAAGGGAAGTCCCTCTGTGGGCAGCTGCCGCTCGTTCCATGGCTCTTTGAGCCCTCCCCTGGGATTTTATCCTCCCTGGACACATCTGTGGCCATTCCCCCTGTTCCCAGCTCCCTGCCATCAGGTGTCCTGCTTCGGGATGAATTTTCTGTGGGGCAGGATGGGGTTTCCTTCGGGCAGAAAGCTCCTGGCAGCAGAGGAAGGAGCCAGCCTACTTTGCAAAGCTGATTTCTGTCTCAAAGCGTGGACATGAGGAAGGTGGAGAGGGTGGGATGTGACTCCAAGGCAGATGGAAACGCACAAGAACAGTTGCTTAGCACCTATAAAAGTCAGGCCCACTCCTTCACAAGATGCTTGGGTATTTAGGGATCCACACTCGGGAATCCACGCTTGCATTCTGGCCTCTGAGTAACCTGAACCCACCACAGCTTTTTGGGAGTGTGTGGTGATGAAATAAACAATGATATTAAAAGTCACACGGGTCCTGGCAGCAAGCAGGGGACTAATTTTGTGTTACCTGTGCTCGGGAGCTTTGCTGGCCATTAATGGATGAGAAAAGAGCAGGAAAATGTGTTTTTCCTTGCAGAAATGCTGTTCCACAAGGATTCCTCAGCCCCTGGGACAACAGGGATCAGACAGGATCCTGCAGCCTTTGTCTGAGCAGGAGATGCAAATGAAAGATCTGAGACAGAGGGAAATATTCCACCTGGAATATTGGATGTGGTGCTTTGGAACGGGTCTGTAGCACCCATTTCTCTGGGGCTGCACCAACACAGCCCAGCAGGACAGAGGCAGACACGGGAAAAGAAAAGGCTGTGGAAATGCTCGACAGGATGAATGTGAAAACATTTCTTTCACATTCCACTATTTCGTACTCGATGAGGAAAACTCACCCGATAAAAGGAGCGCGCAATTACCCTGTTTAATGGCCAGAGGAGGGGGAAAAGCGGCTGAATTCCCATCAGCGTCCCCTGCCTTTGTCTCAGGCTGTTCTCGCTGCCTCTCGCCGCTGCTGGCCGTGACTAACTCGGGTTTCTGCCTGTGACCTGATTCTGCACCGCCACGCTCCTCCCCGCTCGCTGAGGCTCCCCATGTGATCCGTTCTTCCCCCTAAATAAAGTTGACAAATTCGGCTGGGCTCAGATGGTGCTGCCGGGGGGGTGTGGAGCGGTTCCACCCTCGCTGCAGCTGCGGCATCACCGGCTCCGGGCATCGCCGGCTCCGGGCATCACCGGCTCCGGGCATCGCCGGCTCCGGGTATCACCGGCTCCGGGCATCACCGGCTCCGGGTATCACCGGCCGGCTCCGGGCATCACCGGCCGGCTCCGGGCATCACCGGCTCCGGGTATCACCGGCTCCGGGTATCACCGGCTCCGGGGCATCACCGGCTCCGGGCATCACCGGCTCCGGGGCATCACCGGCTCCGGGCATCACCGGCTCCGGGTATCACCGGCTCCGGGGCATCACCGGCTCCGGGCATCACCGGCCGGCTCCGGGCATCACCGGCCGGCTCCGGGCATCACCGGCTCCGGGTATCACCGGCTCCGGGCATCACCGGCTCCGGGCATCACCGGCACCGGGCTCGGGGCTCCGTGTCCGGTCTGCCAGCCGCCGGCAGCCGGGAGGACTCACCGGAGCAGGTGAGTGAGCGGCTGCGGTGGCTCCTTTGTGCGGAAGGTGCGGGAGGGACGGGGGGAAGGGGCGGAGGGGGCGATTCCCAAATGCTCCAGCCCCCCGCCCCTTCCCGGAGGGATGCGCCTCTGGAGCTGATTCCCGGAGAGCAGCGGCGAGCGCCGGGCACGGGCAGCGCCTGCGGCAGAGCCCGGGGATGCTCCGCTGCATCCCGGCCCCGCAGCCCCCGCGGGGGACACGGAGCTGCTGCTGGCACGGCACCGAACCGGTGTGCAGGCTGGCACTGGGCTGGCACTGGGCTGGCACTGGGCTGGCACAGCACCAGGCAGCGTGGTACCAAGCTGCGGGCTGGCACGGCACGCTGATAGCCGGGCTGTGAGGCTGGCACGGCACCGAGCCTGGCAGCGTGGCACCGGTGTGCGGGCTGGCACTGCCCTGGTGTGCAGGATGGCACAGCCCTGGTGTGCAGGATGGCACTGCCCTGGTGTGGAGGTTATCACTGCCCTGGTGTGCAGGATGGAACTGCCCTGGTGTGCAGGTGACCACAGCTCTGGTGTGGAGGTTGTCCATGCCCTGGTGTGCAGGTTATCACTGCCCTGGTGTGGAGGCTGGCACAGCCCTGGTGTGGAGGTTATCACAGCCCTGGTGTGGAGGTTATCACAGCTCTGGTGTGCAGTTTATCACTGCCCTGGTGTGGAGGCTGGCACAGCACCAGGAGATCCAGGGGCCCGCTTGGCACAGCACGGGGCCAGCGTGCGGGACTGGCACGGTCCGTGCCAGGCTCCAGGGCTGCCGTGCCCACCCCGCTGTCCCCAGCCCGGCCCCAGGGGCCCCGCTCTGTCCCCGCTGTGCCAGGTGTGATCCTCCCTCCCCGGCTGCCCGCACCCCGCCCTTCCCCAGGATTGGCATCCCCAGCTCCCGCAGCTGCTCCGGGCAGCCCCGAGCGCACCTTCCCCCATCCCGGGGCTCCAGGGATCCCGGAGCCTTCCCATCCCTCCCGCTCCTGCACCCAGAGCTTGTCCAGCTGCTGCTCCTGCTGCTGAGCCCCTCGGGGTGTCCCCATCCCCTCCCTGCCCCAGAACATTCCCAGATCTCTCCTTCCCTCGGGAATGGCGTTGGAAGCTCGAAGGAAGGGCAGTGCTGGAAGCCCTGGCTGCACCGGGGAGGGAAAAGTGCTCCTGGCTCACCTGCAGCTCCCAAATCCCACAGAAACTATTCCCAGGAAAAGAGATGTGGTTTTATTGCAGAAATGTGCAGACAAAGTAGCTGCCTCTCCACTGACACTCATCACTCCCCCTCCCAGCCCCTGCTCCCTCCCACCCTTTAACTTCTTCTTTTCCTGCACAATTTAAAGGTGAAATTCCCTGAGGAGTGAATTTATTGCAGTCCTACACTGGGCCTGTTCATCAAGAGCAGTTTGCTTTTGAAAGGAGATGGATGAAAACTGGAATGTTCAAACAATCTTTTTGCTCTTTACATTTTTTATCTTTTAAAAAAGAAATCTGTCCCTGCAGGAGTTTCAGTCAGGTTTTAGATCTAAGAGAGAGGCTGCAGTGTCCCAGCTGAAATGGCTTTTCTTGCTCGTGGTAGGGCAGGGAAAATGGGAAAGGAGAGATTAAACAGTGAGGGGGACACACAACCAGATTTAATTTGTTCATCCCTTCACAATTAGGCCAGAATTAAAATCCTCCTTGACCTGCACACAAAATGAGAATTGAACAAAAAGGCCATTGGTTGGGTTAAGGTTGTATTTTATGAGGGTTCTTAGGTTTGGGGTTTTTATTTGAATTTATTTGAATTCAGCTCTAAGCAGCTTTCAGCTTTCCCTTCTAACTCAACAATTAATCATCCACCTGTACCTGCACTGCTTGTCCTGGCTCCAAAAATCCTGTAACTATGGGGAAAATTGAGCCTAAAAACAGCAAATGGGTGAAAAAAAATAAATCACTGAGCAATTTAAGCTCAGTGTAGGTTTGGGGACTCCAGGGTTTGCGTTTGCACAGAATAACATCTAAAATATGGACCAAGGGGAAATTCCCAGGCTGCCTCTGGAATCAAAGGATGGAACTGCCCCTGATTTTGGAGGGGGAAGAGCAGCACAAAAAACGAGTCTGAACTAAATCAGCAACGAGTGAACCATAAAATCTCATTCCAAAGGGACAAAAAATCCCCATTGTGCAGGGTGGGCTCTCGAGCTGATGATGGAAAGCTGCTCTGGGCTGATCAGGAAAATCCACCCTCCAAAGCCAGGAATTGTGGTGCTGCTTGGAGAAATAAAAAAAAACCTCAACAGAGCTTTTAGAAGGCAGTGGGGCCTCTTTGGAAGGGAACACCTGGAAGGAAGATGCTCAGAGAATACCTGGATACAGCTCTGCTCTCCAGGCTTAAAAGGGAAAAAAATCCAGATCCTTTCCTAGATAGAAATTATAATTATTATTTTGATTATTATGATTATTTTTATTACTATTCCTGTGGAAGGAACAAGCCCCAATGTCTCCTCCCCACATGTTTGTGCCAGTTCAGTCCTCAGGGGAGCATTTCATGGAGATTTAAAGCCACCCTAAAAGTGGCACCCAAACATTCCAAAGGTCAGGACAATCAACTTCCCTCTCACCGCTCATCCAAGGATTCCAGTGCTCAGGATAAGAACTTTCCTCACATTTCCTGGACAAGAAGGCTCAAATGAACATCCCAGGCACCTTCCAGGAGGGAATCCATCAAGAGCTGGGGTTGGAGCACAGTTTGCTCCTGGGAGCAGGACCATTCCTGGAGGATTTGGACTTTGCAGAGCTCAGATTTGCCAGAACAGGCAGTGACGAGGAGGCTGCGATCACACCCCAAAAGCTGCTGCTGTTCCTCAAATCAAAACTGTTTATCAAATCACACTGAGGCTGAATGAACACATTAAACAAGCAGAGGCCACGGATAAAATCAGTGTGAGGGAAATCAGAGAGAGCCCGAAGCCAAACACACCTGTGGCTTTAATTAATCAACTCTTCAAGGATTACTTGATTAAAATCACAATTAACCTCACGTGGCTGTCAAACAAATGCCCAGGAGAGCAGCACCTTGCATTTATGGCCTGCTGAGCACAGCAGCTCCTCTGCATCCCAAAAATGTCCCCAGCAGTGGCACGGGATTGTTCCAAGGATCTTCCAAGGCAGAGGGAAGGTGGGATCAGGTTCTGCTCTGGTTTTGTTATCCAAGTTATCCAAGCCCAGAGCAGCTCCCAGGAGAATCAGGATCCCACCAGGTTTTGATGTTTTTGTAGGAACACAACTTTCCCCTGTCTGGTGGCTGGAATGTGTGATCCCAAAACTCCCAGCCTTTTTCTTTTCTTCAGGAATAACAAGGCCAGGACACGCTGAAGAGCAGAGATTTCTTGTTCACTGGGATAAAAGCAGGGTTTTGTCCACTTAATTAAAAGATTAATTGCCTTGCTCCAACCTTTGTGCAAGGTGTCAGTTCTAGCACTGGGTGGAATCACAAGGGGCTCAGGCAAAGAACATTCCGAGGGGTGAGCACATGGGAAAATCAAATCCAGATCACGTTTCCTCTTTGGGGATGAGCAGTGCAGAAGAAAGAGGCATAAAGAGGTTTAAGGTGAGGACTCTGCAGGTAAATCTGTGGTTTTTAATCCCAAAGGATGCAGAACCTGCCAGGAATTAAACTGAGCAGCGCTTGGGAGACTTGAAACCCGCAGATTCCCAAAAAGTGTTTTCAGCCTCCAAAAATAAACACAGATATATCTTTATGGACCTATTTTAAATACTCCCAAAGCCTGGCCTTTTGTTCCTGTGAATTTATAGGAGCTGCAGCCAGGCTAAAACATCTGAGTTTGTTTTTCCAAGCATTTTCTGCCTTCTCCCATCCCTTCCTCCTCTCCTTTCCTCCTCCTTGCGCTGCTCCCACTCCCACTGTGCCTTTTATCTCAGCACAAGTGCTGGGAGTTGATGTCTCTCTGCCCAGCTCTGGTGGAGGAGGAGGAAGAACCGTTTCCATATCAGGTTTAAGCATGAGGGACACCTTTCATCCCTGTGTTTCCACATCAAAAAGATGCAAATGGAGAGAGAGAGAGAGAGAGAGAGAGGAGCTGCGTTCTTCCCTAACGAAATTAAAATGGAAGAGGCAATTTGAAAGGCAGCGGGGAGAGTTCCGAGCAAGCTGAAGGCAAAAGGGAAGAAAGCAAGCCTGAAACTATGCTTAAAAAATAAAAATCAATATATATTTAGGGTTCCATAAATGCAGGGAGTGATTCAAGAGTGGGAAGAGCAGGGTGAGTGGAGGGACACGAGACACAAAGGTTCTCCTGTTATCAAAGAGATTTTTCTATCAGCTCCCAGGGAGCAGGTTTGTGCTTCCAGGGCACTCACCTTGCCTTTGGAAAGCTGATTTTGTGTTCCTTTTCCTCACTGCTGCCTTTGATGTCCTCATCAGCCGTTCTTCCTCAGCCCCAGCAGGAAGGGGAAGTTTTCCCCAGGGTCAGGGATGTGCCAGCAGCTTCCCTTTGGAACAAGGAGCTGCAGCAGCTCCCGTGGGATTCCTGCCCTTCATCCTTCCAATAAACCTGAAAATTCCCGACATTGCTGAACTCTGGCACTTGCACAGAAATCAAAACCAGACTTCTCCTAACTAAGCCCCAAACCATGTCCAGGAAAACTGATCTTCCACACAGTATTTTGGGTTTTTAATTAATTTACTTGTTTTTAGGGATTCTATCATCATTTCTGTATTGAATGTAACGCTGATAACATCATTATCACCAAGTCTGGCAGAGCGAGGTTTGCCTTCAGAAAAGGGAGAGCTCTCAGGGAAATCAAGAAGATGTTGATGAACATTCTTATCTCTCTTCAGTAATTCAGTATTTGACAGATGCCAATAACCTGAATTCATCTTGAGACACTGAGGTTTTTTACTGTCATTTCTTTTGTTCCTCTCATATAAATTGCACCCAACCCTCTCTTACTTTCCACCCTCAAAAATTGTAAAAAAACCTCAAAAATCTATTTCTCTCCAAAGACCTCAAAGGTCAGACTTGGAGAACAAAGGGAAGACAATGCCTGTCCCTGGGATATTACAAATCAAGGAGCAGATTTTGTCCTCCCCATCTTGTACCGAGTTGTACTTTACTTTATAAAGTTGCTAAAGTTTATTTACTTGCTAAAAAAGACAAGGGAATGTGAGCCAGGGTAGGAAAAGTCCATCCAAAGGCAAGGATGTGCTACACCAAGAGCCTGAGCTTGTTTAAATACCAGAGCAAAACATTATTATTTCATTAAAAGCTTTCAAAATTAATTCAACTTCCAGATATTCCAATGTGATTGCATGAGTTTATTCAAACACATTTCCAGGTTTAAAAAAAAGCACATTATTTTTGTCAATACTTGAATGTTTCTATTGTATTTCTAATATATTTTAATGGGAATTAAACGTGCCCAGCCCTGAGCTGCTGATTGCAATGTTTGCAAGGCTCAGGCCAAAGCCACTGAAGGTTTGTGACTCACACAAACCCAAAAATCTCGGCTTTGTTTATTCCCTGCTCTTGGAATTCAGTTGAAGCCAGGCAAGGGAAGAGGTTTGGGAGGTTCCATGGGAAGGATGAGGTGCTAGGGAGATTCCAGTGGATGGGATGTGAGCTGATCACGCCAAAGCCGGAACCTCGGTGGGTTCCTCTGCCCCTCTCCAGCCCCGTGTCCCTGTCCTCCTTCCCGGCTGGAACCGCGGCAGGAGCGGCTCCTTCACCGGCAGCCCCAGGGCCACCAGCCCTGCCTGACATCCCCAGCAAAGAGCTTTTCCCTGGAACCAGCCCCAGGGCCACCAGCCCTGCCTGACATCCCCAGCAAAGAGCTTTTCCCTGGAACCAGGCGGGGTGAGACCTCCAGCCCTGGCAGCTCTGGGGACTCCAGCCCAGCCCAGCCCAGCCCAGCCCAGCCCAGCCCAGCCCAGCCCAGCCCAGCCCAGCCCAGCCCAGCCCAGCAATCCTGGAGTGATCCTGGAACAATCCTGGAGAAATCCTGGCCTTGGGCAGCACAGGTGACACTGCTGTCACTCACAGCAGAGGTGACACTGCTGTCACTCACAGAGCAGAAGTGACACTGTTGTCACTCACAGCACAGGTGACACTGCTGTCACAGCACAGGTGGCACTGCTGTCACTCACAGAGCAGAGGTGACACTGCTGTCACACACACAGCAGAGGTGGCACTGCTGTCACACAGAGCAGAGGTGACACTGCTGTCACTCACAGCACAGGTGACACTGCTGTCACTCAGAGCAGAGGTGACACTGCTGTCACTCACAGAGCAGAGGTGACACTGCTGTCACTCACAGCAGAGGTGGCACTGCTGTCACTCACACAGCACAGGTGACACTGCTGTCACTCACAGCAGAGATGACACTGCTGTCACACACACAGCACAGGTGACACTGCTGTCACACACACAGCAGAGGTGACACTGCTGTCACTCACAGAGCAGAGGTGACACTGCTGTCACACCCAGGGCAGAGGTGACACTGCTGTCACTCACAGAGCAGAGGTGACACTGCTGTCACTCACAGCACAGGTGACACTGCTGTCACACACAGAGCAGAGGTGACACTGCTGTCACTCACAGCACAGGTGACACTGCTGTCACTCAGAGCAGAGGTGACACTGCTGTCACTCACAGAGCAGAGGTGGCACTGCTGTCACTCACAGAGCAGAGGTGACACTGCTGTCACACACAGCAGAGGTGGCACTGCTGTCACTCACAGAGCAGAGGTGACACTGCTGTCACACCCAGGGCAGAGGTGACACTGCTGTCACTCACAGAGCAGAGGTGACACTGCTGTCACTCACAGCAGAGGTGACACTGCTGTCACTCACAGAGCAGAGGTGACACTGCTGTCACACACAGCACAGGTGACACTGCTGTCACACACACAGCACAGGTGACACTGCTGTCACCCACAGCACAGGTGACACTGCTGTCACTCACAGCACAGGTGACACTGCTGTCACACACACAGCACAGGTGACACTGCTGTCACTCAATGCAGAGGTGACACTGCTGTCACCCACAGCACAGGTGACACTGCTGTCACCCACAGGTTTGGTGCCAGCCCCTCCAGAGTCCCAGCCGTGCCACAGCAGAGCCCTGAGGTTTTTGGGAAGGGATTTGCCATAAAGCCGTGTCCTTACCCAAACTCAGCTGAAGGCCAAGCCGAGCTTTGCAGATCCGAGACTTTCAAGCGTTCCTGGGTTGGTTTGGCAGCTCCAGCTCCCGGCCCCGAGGGAGATCACAAACCCCAGCCCTTCCAGAACCGGCTGCTTTGGCTCTCGGTGGTTTTGTGTTCTCCTCCCCACGGGAATGTGACAGCTGTGGACACAGATGAGATGAGATCCAGGTTAAGGTGACAATGACAAGATCAGATTTCCCTCAGGGACATTTTCCCCTCCTGGACTGGCACTGCAGGAGGACACTTGGCTGCTCCATCAATCAGAGGGGCATTTCTCAGCTTCTCCAGTGCTTTTATTGCAGTTTCTTTCCTCAGGCTACTCGAGAGATGCTGAACACACGGCCAAGGAGCACTAAAATATTCTGTCACCCCTCCAGCAGCGCCACTCACAGACATTCATCAGCCATCTGAAATGAGATTTCAATCAGCTCTCCCTCTACCACAGCAAAACCCGAGCTCCAAACTTCCTTCAAAATCCCCATTTCCCTCCCAACATATTGTTCCAAACTGGCAGGAAATGTTATTTACATCTTTTAGCACCAACAGGATGCTGAGCTGTGTAAACAGTGGTTATTACTAATCAGAATGTGCTGTTAATTAGGAGAGAGCCTCAGTTCTCTGTGAGCCTGAGTGGGATGAACTTTATTTCTGTAAAGAGGATGAACTGCATCCTATCAAACACAGCATCTCCAAACAACAATGCTCCAAGATCTCTGAAACCTAATTTTGGCCTCCAAGCATTTGGGAGGAGGGTGGAGGGGGTTTGGAGCAAGCTGTTATTTGAAATAAATAGCCCTGAACGGTACTTGGAGCTCCTCAAAGGAAAACACCCAGGGGCAAATCCTCCTGTCCCGGTTGGAATCGGGAATCAAGAGCAGAGCAGCCTTGTTCCTCAGCTTTAAATCCAAAATGGGATTTGGATGGGGCAGGGAACGGGGAGGGCAGAGCAGCTCTGAACTTCAGAACTGCTCAGATGAGTGAGTTCTTTAGGATTTGTCACACACACCACATATCAAAGGGAAATGACTTAAAAGGCTTTGAAATTCCATCAGAACTATGGGAAGGTCTGGGGTTAAATTCTAGTTTACAGCTCAGTGTCTGTAGGGGAGCTCACCTCTCCAATAATCCGGGCTGGATTTTTACCCAGGACCTTTCTCCAGGTCCCAGATTTGCAATCAGTGAGGAAACCTCCTCAATTCCACTGTAACTAAAACTCCAGAAGATTAAGACCTCAAATTCAAGCCCAGTCCAAGAGCAGGTAAGTAGAAAAGGGGAAATTAAACCCCTTCAGGAACGTGAGAATTCCCATTTACAGCTGATTTTGTTAATGTGGGTATAATGTACAGAACAGGCCTTTGATTTCCCTCTCTTCTGGGAATATTTTGGGAAAGAAAAAAAGAAAATCTTTCACTGAAACAACTCCTGAGATAGAAAGTTACACTTGTTGCAGCACTTGCTTTGCTTCCAGCTCCAGCACAAGCTCTGCCACCACAAACTGACTGAATTTTCTCCACTTATGTCTTGCAGAAAACAAAGAATCCCAAAGTGGCAGCTGGCTGAGCCTTCCCTGCCCCTTGATGAAGAAGACAAGGCATTGCTGAGCTCAGAACCCGGGATAAAGCTGCCCTGTGCTGGGCACTGTGTGCCACACGCCGCTGCTCGTGCACCCCAGTGCTGCCTCCCCATGCCCGCAGCAGCCGAGGGCAAAGCCGGCTCCTGGATGACAGGACAGCCCTAATTCTGCTTCTCCAGGAATTCTGACAGCTCCTCCCTAGCCCCAATGAGGCCCAAGTTCAAGGAGGCTCCTGGAGCTGCACTTTTGGCCTCGGCAGATTATGAGAACTTTGCTGACCTGAACTCCACCAGGGACACGGAGAGCGAGCAGCTGGAGGGGTCCCTCTCGTCCACCATCGCCCTCATCGTTGTGCTGGTCATCATCTTCTCCCTGGTGATGACATCCCTAATCACCTACTGCTTCCACAAGTGGAAACTCAGAGGGAAAAGACTGCAGAAAGCACAAGAGGAGTATCAGAGAGACCAAGAAAAGAGCATTTGCCAAAGCACACCTGGACTCGTTTCATAAAAAGAGAAAACCAGGATCCACCACAAAGTACTCTTGAATTACCTGAAAATCACAAGAGAACTGCGAATTTGAAATTTCCAAGCGAATACAGCTTTGTTTTATCTCATTTCTAAGAGTTGTTAGCAGTTTGGAGATTTCCTACAGCTTTATTATACATATATATATATATATATTTATACATTTAGTCTCATTTGTGCCAAGTAAAACCAATGCAATGATGTATTTTTAATCTCTTCTGCCGTTTTAATCCTCGCTGGGCAAATTGTGGCAGTGCCTGTGAGGGTGGGCAGGCCCTGGCACAGATTCCCAGAGCAGCTGTGGCTGTCCCTGGATCCCTGGAAGTGTCCCAGGCCAGGCTGGAGCAGCCTGGGACAGTGGGAGGTGTCCCTGCCGTGGCAGGGGTGGAATGGGATGAGGTTTTAGCTCCATTCCAACCCAAATTTTCTGTGCATTACTGAGCCAGTAAACCTCAACCTGTTGCTTTTGCCCTTTCAAAACCCCACTGGAAGGTGAAGAGGCAGATTTGGGGTATCCCAAAGCAGCTCAGCTGATTCAAACCAAGGGAGTTGTGCTGCAGTGATCCCAAAGGGGCTGGAAGAGTTGGAATCCCCTTGGACTTGGGGCTGCCAGGTCATTGATGCCTCCAGCAGCAGCTCAGGCTGACATTCCAACCTTCCCTCCACACCAGCCTTGTGCTGAGAGGTGCTCGTGGCATCCCCACAAAGTGGATTAAGGACATCCAGTCCTAATGGAACTCGAATTCCCAAGGGAAGAGACAGCCTAAAACCTCTTTTTTTTTTTTTAATTAGGCATCTAATCCTTTTTAAACCACCCATACCATGGTGTGTTTCTATTTCCACATCACAGAGAAATGACAGATTTATTGTGAGTAGCACATCTAAGTAATCTTTTCTAACCAAGTGATGGATGTAATATTAGTAAATGTCATTGTTTTATAAAGTAGAAACCATGTGAAGTTGCCACCAGCCCCCTGCTCGAGTCTACAGCTTGCTTGCAATTACCAGTACTGCTGTATGTATTTTTAAACGAGCTATAATACTGTGATGATGCTGTAAACTTACCTCTGTAGGCAAAAAAAAATGTTCTATTTCAAAATGTCAGGATGAAGGATGTAAATGTTCTGAAAGTGCTATCAACAACAAAAACAAAAACAAAAAAAAAACCAAACCCAAGAATTTTCACAGAATATTCTAAAGGATTCTGTTACATGCTACAAATCTATTTTACAAGGGTATTTATGGATCATACAGCCTAGTCTGTGAGAACAGTACTATTTTATTACAGAATAAATAAATGAATAAATAAGCAGTGAATATCCATGCCCAGAAGCTGGAAAATGTTTGGAGTTCTCTGGGTTTTTTTTAAGTACCCTGATCAGTTTTTTAGGTGATCTGGAAGATGGAGGATCCTGACAGAAGGAATCCACTCCCCCTCATCTCCCATCCACATCCTGCTGTTGTCAGTGCTGCCAAAAATCTTCAAAATCACTTGTGGGGGGAAAGAAAAAAAGGACAATTAGTTGCATGAAAACAATGGAAATGTGGTGTTTATGGGATTGAGATCTGTTCTGCCATCATTTAAACCCCAGGAAAGCAGGCAGGGCTGATCTGCACACACCCTGTGCCTTCCTCAGGGGCACAATCCAAAGCCACTCTCTGAAAATCACATCTAGTGGTAATAAAATTATAGCTTGAAGAATGCAAGGAGATTGGAAAATGCTGGAAGAATGCAGAGCTGGGAGCACTGCAGCTCCTCAGGAGGACACGTGGATGGTTTGAGGGAACTGCACTTGGCTCAGGGTTTTACTGTTCCACAGGGCAACACGAGCTCCCAGCACCAAAACCTTGTCCTGGTGCCACCAGCTGAACATTTTTTGTCAAGTTCCCACTATGAATCAATGGGTTCAGCTCCTCTTCTTGGAACCTGATCAAATTGACTGTGGCAAAAAAATAAAACTAAAAAAAACCCTAAGACTCACAACACCCCAACCCCATGAGGGGAATTCCTGAGGAGGAACTGAGGGACCCCAGGGGAGCCTGGAGCGTTTCAGATTCTCGTGTAACTTCAGACAAAAGGTTCAGGATTAATGGGAGGAGGCCACAAAGATGCTCCAAGGGCTGGAGCTCCTCTCCTGTGAGGGAAAACTGAGTTGGGAGCGTTCAGCTGGAGAAGGGAAGGATCCAGGGAAACATTCCTGTACCCAAAGGGAGCTGCAGGAAAGATGGGGCACAGCTCTCAGCAGGGCCTGGGCCCTCAGAACAAGGCAGAATGGTTTTACCTGCAGGAAGGATGGTTTAGATCAGATACAAGAGGGATTTTACACTGAGGGTGGGGAGGCCCTGGAACAGAATTCCCAGAGAAGCTGTGGCTGCCCCTGGATCCCTGGAAGTGCCCAAAGCCAGGCTGGAGCAGCCTGGAGGAGTGGAAGGTGTCCCTGTCATGGCAGGGTTAGGTGGCCTCTGGAAGGTCTCTTCCAACTCAAACTCTTCTATGATCCTACACTGGACCACTGGCACCACAACAGATTTCCTCAGGAAATCCAAATTCAAATATCCCAGGATCATGGAATGGTTTGGGTGGGAAGGGACCTTAAATCTCATCCCTTGGCACGGGCAGGGCCACCCTCCAGCAGAACAGGTCATTTGTCAATATTTAGCTTTGTTGCCAGCTCACATCCAGGGAAATTAATGACATTAAAAGTTCACTCCCACTCAGAGCTGGGCTAGCAGCCTGGTGGGATTGAGATGGAAGTTTTTCCTAGAGATACAAATTCCCTGAGCCTAAGAGATGGATGGAAAAGAGAGTGAGGAATGAGGGAGCCTGGAATGCAGGGTGGTTTTTATAAAGCTAAATGCTAGTTACAGTGCTGAGGGCCATGGGAAACTGATTTTAATGACAATTTGAGGAATGGAAGTTTCTCCAAAGGGTCAGTTATAAAATCCAACATCCCAAAAGTGGATATCAGCACACACAGAGCATGGACCAGCTGAGGTGGGAGAAACCCTCTCTGTTAGCACAGAGCTCAGAGCAGTGAACCCCACCACATCAGCAATCATCCACAAGATTAAATCAAGCAACTCTGGGTGGCAGGAAAGCCACAAAGGCAAAGCTGCAGAGCACTCTGAAGAGGCAGATTGATTTGTTTCACAGCCACTGCTTTTCCCAAGGAATCCCTCTTGAGCCACCCTGCTCCTTTTATGCCCCAGCAAGCACAAACCAGGCAGCAGACGAGTCAATATTCCTTGACCAGAGTTTTGAGGTTTCTTTGGATCAAAAGAAAAATCTGCTGCTGGAGGGAGGAGCTCCTGGAAGGGGAAAAAGGAAGATTCATCATCCACCCTCTTTCCCACATCCCTGTCAGAGTTTTGGATCTCCAGCCTCAAAAACTGCAGGATTAGAAAATAAATTATTTAAGGACTAGGATAATTCATTCCACTGCCTATCTCTAAGAGCTGCTAAAGAAAAACACTCAGACTCACTGCTGATAAAAGAATGAAACAACTGTAGTGAGCAGCAGGAAAATGCATCCAACAGCCATCAGCAAAATCTGCTTTGATTTTGCTGAGGAGTTACCTGAGTTCTGTTTGTAACATTTATGCAAACAAACAAGAGCTGTGCACGCACTGTGTGTGAGCAGGATGCTGTTCCACAGACAAATACTGTCAGACACATAACCCAAATAACTCACAATAAAGTTCAGGATTTACAGCTGGCTTGACACCAAGAAATTTCAGTAGCTCTAGGAAGCTTCTACGTTCTGAAAACAAAAATATCAACATGTGCATGGAAGTCACTTTTTGTGGGTCTGCAAGGGCTGAAATCTGTGCTACAAAATGACATTTTCAAAGGATTCAGCTCCCGATTGTCTCCCCTACACCTGACAGCCCTTCCAGGGCTCCAGCAGAAATTCTGGGTGCT
Source organism: Cyanistes caeruleus (assembly GCF_971803275.1). Classification (NCBI taxonomy): domain Eukaryota; kingdom Metazoa; phylum Chordata; class Aves; order Passeriformes; family Paridae; genus Cyanistes; species Cyanistes caeruleus. Next base: position 1,861,318 of record NC_141714.1, read on the forward strand.
TTTCCCAGCATTTGCAGAGACTTCCAAAGGCTCCTAACAAGGAAGGAGCAGAGGTGGGGTGTCCATGAAGAGATTGGAAGTCTCGGGATTTAAGGGATTTGAACATTTCTAAGGATTCCAGAGCAACAGGAAGGAACAAGCAGGGTTTATTCATTATCCAGGTGCTCTGCAGGCACGGTTTAAAAGGGGATGTTTATAGGGGGATATTTTGATGGATTATTAAAGCTGTTTGCAAGGACAGCCAGCACTGAGTAACTCGGGTTTGGGTTGGGTTCCCACCCGGGGTTTGATCTCCTCAGGATCCACTGCCAGGGAAATCACCCAGAGCAGATTTTTAAGCAGCAGAAAGCAGAACTTTGCTAACACTTCTGTTTATATCCCAGCATATCCCTCCAGGTTTTCCACTGGATTTTGGGAAGTGAGAACAGGAGGTTAAACAGCCCTCAAAGACTCTGATAAACAAAACATGAAATGCAAACCCCACTTCGGCAGTGAGGGTTCTTGTCCCAAAATGGGGGAGGAAAATGCAACAGGGGGATTTAATCCTCTCTGCTATGGCACAAGAACACGGTGTGGGGTCACAGACAGGGATATTCCTCCAAGATTTCCACAGAGATGTGAATGCAGGGAAGTCAGGAAATGGGAGGCTGAGGAGAGCCAGGCCATGGCTGAGCCCCGAGGTGCCCACAGAGCTTTGGAGGCCACAGTGAGGATGATTTCCTTGTCTAACCCAAAGATTCCCAGCACAATTCCATTTTATTTGGGTATGGACTGAACCCCAGATCCAGTCTCTGAACAACAGTGATTTTGTCATCTTGAAAAATTACAATGAATTCCAAAGTATTTCCTTATAACTCTTACTCCACTTTTAATCTGTTGTTTTTTTCTCTCTATCCTATATAGATTCCATGATTAATTTATTATCGTTTCTCATCCCATTGGCATCCCACTCCTGCTGATTAATTTCTGTTAGAGCCTCATATTTCCCTTCTATAAATACTGCATTTCATTTTACTGCTTTCTGTAGTTAACTTTGCTTTTTGTCCTCCACCTGGGGCTCTCACTTGCAATTTACCATGAGACAGTGGGCAAAGACTGAGCTGAAATGCAGTAATTACACCTCCCTACCCTGGCAAACAGAATCATTTATTTTCCTTATGGATGGAAGCAGCTGGGAGCTGCTCTGCAATCCCACAGCAATTCCACAAAAAAAAAAAACAATACTTCTGGCTTGTCAGATTAATAATGGAAAGTGTTGGCTTCTGGAATCTGAGAAACCTATGGAGATGGATTGCAATATATTGCAACATTTGCATTGAGGAAGGAGAAAGGGTTGACTCACACCCTTCAGCCAGGCAGATTTGCTTCCACCTGCAGGAATATTAACCAGCACCCAATCCATCACTGCCAGAGCAGCTCAGATCCAAAATCATTTGGATTCTGGAGGTGATGCCCACAGGAGGCTCTCCCAGTCCTTCAGCTACTGGAGTTATGGTTAATCCAGGTTTTCCATTTCCTGACCCTTCAGCCTTTGCCACAAGTCCCTGGGATCCTCTGATGGTTTGGGAAAGCTTCTGAGAGCTTCTCCCAGAAGTGTGAGCATGTCCTGGAACAGAGAGGAGACATGGGGTTATTCAGGATTGCATTCCTGCCATTTCTCATGGCCTGTATCACACACCCAGCCCCTGAAAGGAGCCAGGTGGGCAGCACCCATCCACACAATTTGGTGGGTTTGAAAGGATTCTGTTTAAAAGCTCTGTCCAACAGCATGGCCCAAAAAGCAGGATTGTTCCCTCAGGAGGGACAGGGAAAAGCAGCTGGCCTTGCAGGGAAGCAGGGGGGAAAAGTGGGGAAAAGTGAAGCCTCACCTGAGCCTGAAGCTCTCAAACCTTAGGTATGGAGTGAGGAAGAGTCAAAACTCTGGAGACTGGAATTATTAGGGAAGAAAGGAATGTGTGGAGCAGCACAAACTGCCACCCTGCTCATCAACACAGGAAGAGACCTGGGAGGTGCAGGAAGGCTCCTGCCCTCACTCTGACCCCTCCCAAGGAGGCAGAGGAGAGTTCTCCCTTCAGGAAGATCCTCCTGAAGAACAGCCACAGGACACCCAAGGAATTCTGCACATTTCACTGCTCCCCCAGCTGCTCCAGAGGCACTTCTTACTACAAAGCTTCCGTCTTTGGGACACTGGCACAGAATTCCAAGAAGGAATCTCAGGTTGTCCCAAGGCCTCAGCCTCCATCACACATTGCAGTGTCAGATTCCCATGGCAAAGGATGAGCAAGGAATGGGAAGTTACCTCCTATCACATCATTTAATTTGCCATTTCAGCTTGGGCAGCCCAGCAGAAAAAAAACCTGGGGAGACAGAATCAAAAGGGACCCAAAACCAATTCCAGGACATCCTGGGAACGACCTTCAGCTTCCAGAAATTTGGAAGCTCAAATGGCTTGAGGAGAATGTCAGTCCCAAGCATTTTTGTTCACAATATGGACCCAAATTCTGTTTTGGTTTTCACTCATCTCACTGCCATAAGTCACGGGGAATCTGAATTACAGATTGTTTCATTACAGCATCTATAAAATGCAGCACAAATTTTTTTTCAACAATATTTGCTTACTCTGGAGTAAAACTGTTCTTCCAGTTTCTCTTGGAGTAAAGCACCTTCCAGCAGAGTCTTTTTTTGCCTGAGAAAGGCAACCTTGGCCAGCTCTGCTTCCTTCTGCTGGCAGTCAGGACATGTTGAAGTCTCGTGGATTTCAGCTTCTGTCACCTGGAAGAGGAAACTTTGATGCCATGAGCAATGTCTGGCCTAGAAACTTTGAGAACAATTAATAAAAATACACAGAGGTACTGTCTAAAGATGAAAATTGGCTTTTTAGGCAGTGGTAAAATAATTCAGAGTCACAATTCCATCATCTTGTAAGTGTTCCTATGCTGACTGGGTGCAAGGCCTTATGCACCAACCAGAGGGGTTATGATTTTATGATATAAATTATATTTATACATTTTATAAATAAATTGAGAGGCAAATAAACTCTGGAGCAATGAGTTCAAACAGGCAGAACCCAACCCAGACTCTGCAGTTCTGTCTGTGAGATAATCAGTGCTACTCAGGGGTTCCTAGGTTGGTTTATCCACCATGAAATCTTATTTAACAGCATTACACAAATCCCAGGGTCTGTGTTTTGATGAAATATCAATGGTTTTATCTGATTTAATTGACTCAGATTCCATCTGGCTCCAGAAACACATTAAATTGCTACAAAAGCAGGAGAATCAACCCAAGAAAGGCCCAGGCCTCTCTGTCCCCTTTTCCCTGACCTCTGGATAAAAATGTTGTGTGGAGCTACGGACAGAACCAAGCAGAAGAGCAGATAAAGTTACTTTTCTTAGGGAATGTATTCCCACAATGTAACATAAATAAAGAGGAAATAAAAATTCCACAAAACTTGCAAGGTGGGTTAGCATTAATAGAAATTAAAAAAAGCAGATGGCTGAAATGTCAAAATCATTTTAAAAGACAGGAAGCCTGAAATAATTATCACACCAGAGCTGACTTTAAAGTGTTATTTTTAGGTGCAGGGCTGAGGGGAGGAGCTGAGGCATAAAACCCATCCTGTAGAGGGAAAAAGCCACTGGGCTGATGACAAATAAAGAGATTTGAATTGGGTAAAGATGAGCTAGAGGCTTCTTAATGAGGGACTGAGGTCAGCAAGATTTTATTGGAACTGTTTTTATCAATATTATCTAATGCCTTAGAAAGCTGGGAGCACAGGCAGGTTTTGCCTTTGGAATTCTTTTAATCCTGGAGTCACAAAGGCTTCACAATAAAATGATATGCAGAATAATTTTATAAATAATTGGGGCAAATACAATCAGAAAAGAAAAGGTGTTTTTTTTTTCCTTCAGCTGATCCAGGGTTTCTTGTAAAATAAATGATGATCCCAGCCTTGCTCAATCACACAAATCAGGGTTTTATCAGCAGACAATATTTTATGATGGTTATTTGCTACCAACAGTTCTACAGTGGTGTTTAAGAAATGAGAAGAATAAATCCTGGGATATCAACCCAAAACCTCCTCCAGAGGCCCGAGCTCGGCATCAGTAAGGCCTGCCTGACTTTATCTTGTTCTTTTGGCTTTTTTCTCCAGTGGTTCTCCCAGAATTTAGGGGAAATGTCCCTTTCTCTCCCTCAGTACCTGTCTCACAGCCTCCCTGGTGTTTTCCAGCAGGATCCTGTTCATCAGCTGGGCAGGAACAGCAGAGGAATCTCCTGTCCCAGTTTGCCTGGCTGGGACTCCCCACTGCAGCTTCCTGCACCTCTCTGCCTGCTCCTGCTGCATCCTGCTGATCCTCCTGCTGCAGAAAGACCTGAGAGCCTCCAGTTCTCCGTGGGGTAATGCAGGGATTCCTGCCAGGTAGAAATCAACAGGACAAGAGCATCAGTGGCTGTGGCAGGGAAAGGGGAATTGCTGCTCTTTATCTGTGTCACCTCGTGTCAGCCAAGGAAAACCCAAAGGCAGGGTCAGGCCCAGCCTGCAGCAACAGCAGAGCAGAATTTAAACCCAAATGTGGATGGGAACTGTAAGAATTTGCACAAGAAATGGCTCTAAAACAGGCTCCAGACTCAGAATTTAAATCCAAATGTGGATGGGAGCTGTAGGAATTTGCACAAGAAATGGCTCCAAAGTCAGAATTTAAACCCAAATATGGATGGAAGCTGTAGGAACTTGCACAAGAAATGGCTCTAAAATAGCTCCAAAAGCAGAATTTCAACCCAAATGTGGATGGGAACTGTAGGAATTTGCACAAGAAATGGCTCTAAAATAGCTCCAAAAGCAGAATTTCAACCCAAATGTGGATGGGAACTGTAGGAATTTGCACAAGAAATGGTTCTAAAACAGCTCCAAAAGAAGAATTTAAACCTAAATATGGATGGGAGGTGTAGGAACTTGCACAATAAATGGCTTTAAAACAGGCTCCAAAGATGGGAGGAAATAAAAAGATAAAAGGTTAATGGCACAGGATAAATAGATTAGCAAAGCAAGCACTTAAATACTATGACATTAAATAAACTGGCTGTCAATAACACAGATTTAGCATCTCACTACCTGAAACTGCAACTTGCTAAACCCAAATTAATTAATATTTCAAGAGAGCTCTTGATCAATAACTCTAAGGAGCAATTTGTAAGAAAAATTAGAGGCAGTGTCCACTGAAGTCACTCTGGAAATACCTCCAATAAATTCCACAAACTACAGAAAGGCAATTTTTTTGGAGGAAACGTAATTAGAAAATACATTTCCTCTAAATCTTCAACAATTCATTCCTAAATTCTTTCTAAGATCTTATTTTAAAAATACCATTCCCTCTTTCATCTTCTCTTATCCTTCCCAGCGGCACGTAAAAATAAATAAAATAGAGATTAGATTTCAGCTGGGTGGGTTGGGATGGATTTACAACTTCATTCAGGGCTTTTGGGGAGATTTTCCAGAGGTTTAGAGCACAATCAGTGCAGTATTTCATGGACAGCAGCACGGGATGGGGCTGGGTGAGGTGGAGACACCACAACTCTCGAGGTCTCCATGCCCAAAGTCAGGCAGGTGATGACTCCAAAGTGTGGCCAGTTTAACTCCAAGGATTCACACCCAAATTCCTGCTGGGAGTTTGGATTATATCACTTAACCCCTCCACATTCTCTTTTTTCAGGATTAAATTCAATTTTCAGACAGGCACTTGGCATTCCAGTCCCACAACACAAATCCTCGAAACACTGAACAATGGGAATATAAAACTTCCCCTAAATTCCCTGGGATTTATTTAGTCCTGAGTGCATAAAAAAAAGCTGTGGAATTGTGCAAAGAAATGGAGCATCTCCTCAGAAATCCAGTATTTATAAAGGATAAGGGAATCCATAATTAAAACTAAGCAAAGCAGGAATTTTGTGGCCTCATGGACAACATGGAAAATACGTTTAAGTGCAATTACCACAGCTCAGAATTGAGCATCACAGAGCAATTTACTCCTCCTAAGAAAATGAAAGTCAATTTAAAAAAATTCTGAGGGAGCATCATAAATATCTCAGTGGAAACCACCATTTCAGTCATCAGGTGATTTTCCTTACAAGAATTGTGAAAAAAAAGTGGAAATTATGTGCCACTACTGGGTTTAATCACACTAATAAAATGTTCCTAGCAGGTTCATTTATGCTGAAGATAGAATGAATAAAAAGATTTTAAAAGTTACCATTGTGAGGGGGGAAAAATCCAGAACAAAAGCATTTGAGTACTCAAAGGGAGAAGTAAAACACATCAGGTCCACTGAGCATTTAGTGACAGTTTAATACCAGCCCGAATAATTCACTTAAGGTTCTCCTGACATCCACAAGTGCAATTTTATTAAGAATTGGTTTCTAATAATGCATAAATCCTGTGCTGCCACACACCCACCCATCTGCTCATCTGCACCTCCAGACTTTGCAGAAACACTGGCAAAGGGATTTTTAAACCTCACTGCACGACTCAGTGCTGGAGTTACTTCTTCGTATTAACTCATGCTTAACAGGAACTTCAGCAGGAACATGAATCAGGGATCAAGGGCTAGAATTTTACTGAAACAAACCCAATAAACCATGAGGAAAGTTTGTCTTGTAAAGTATTTACACAAGCAGATTTCCCCCAGCTGTGGGAGGTTCTCTTGCCCAGGGGATCTCAGCTCTTGCTTTGGGGGTTGGGTTTATTCCCAACTTTTCCACGTGGGATCCAGGCACGCTGGAATGCTCAGGCTCCTTCTCCTTCTCCCTGACCTCCCTGCCAGTGCCAATGACTGCTCCACAAGGACATTTTCCTCAGGTTTGGTTGCTCCAAATCCAAATCTCTTCATTGGAGTAAGGCAGAGCCCAAGTGACACCAGCCTCATCAAGCTGAGCCACGCCTCACGCAGCAGGAAGGGCACAAAACGTGGAATATTTAGGAAGCAAAGCCCCCCAAAGCACAGCAGGAAGCTGCTGGGATTCCAGCAGCCCAGGAGAGATGAGCTAACCCCCATGTCTTCAGCTACAACCCTGCTGAGGGAGTTGGAACTCAGTGACCTGTGGAGGTTTTGCTGTCCTGACATTTGGAATCCACAAGGAGGGAGTAAAAGAGGAAAATCTTTGAGTTTCCTTTTCCTTTGATGTCTAACTTTGATTTAATAGGAAATTTGGCAGGCACTTTTGTTGTTATTATTCCCTACCAATACTCTATTTTAAAGAAGATAAAAAGTCAAAAGAGATCACTGTGAAAGGCAATAATCAATAACTGCTCCTCAGAAAGGTTTTACCTCTGCAGCTCCAGATAACATCTTCATAATGACATAAATTGATTTTACAGTTCAGATGAACACACTGACAGCCTGACCAGCAAAGAGCATGAGAAAGACCCCTGCAGATAACACAGAACTGAGAGAAATTGGCTGAAATGTCAGGCTGTTCATCACAAATGGGAATTTTAAGTGAGTAAAACTCCTCCAGCACAGTGAATCATCCCAGAGTCATGCAACAACCTGGGTTGGAAGGAGCTTAAAGCCCATCCAGTGCCACCCTGGGACACATCTCACCATCCCAGGCTGCTCCAAGTCCCATCCAGCTTGGCCTTGGACACTTCCAGGGATCCAGGAGCAGCCCCAGCTCCTCTGGGCACCTGTGCCAGGGCCTGCCCACCCTGCCAGGGAACAATTGCAGGAACAGTGCAGTGGTAGCAGTGCAGAAAAATAAAACAGGCAAAGCATTTCATGGAGACACATTACAGGAGTGAGAGGCAACTTTGTGAGCACAGCACCAGCCAGGGGGTTAAAGAGCCCCATCTGAATTTTCAGATACATCAAAGCTGAAGAATTGCAGTTTCCTGAGTACATTTTAAAGATGACTAACATGGAGCAATCTCTGTGGAACTGAGAATTTATAGTCATGTTGTGATGCATTTGCCTAATAACAGCTCATGCTACAACACTGGGGTGGAGGGACAAAGATGAAAATTTCTCACTTCTCCCGAGGCCAGCGTGTTTTTCTCCTTCCAGCCCACAAAGGAAACCATGAAAAATAAAAATGACATTCCAGGGTGTTCCCACAGGCAAACCAAAACATTTTGCTCACCCCATCACATTTAACCCTATTAGCAGCAAGATGAGAAGGAAAAGTCTTGAGGCAATAAAACCAACCCTAATTCAGAGTACCCTGTGTGCCCAGAGCACTCGATTCACTGAGCTGAGTGTTCTGAGGGGACTCACTGTGCAGCAATCCACTTCTAGGTGAGCTCATCTACTGCAGTAAAGAAAATAAAAAATAAATCTCCAAGCTGCTAAAACAATACAAGATTTAGGGGCTACCAAGTGCTGAAGGATTAAGTCCAAGAGAAGCATTGATAGATACCAGAAGATGAAAGTTGCTGGGCTTATTTTATGGTAATGTTCTGCAATAAAAAATGCAGTGCATGGCTAATTATGCTTGAATTGGGGATGGGTACTGTGTTTGCATCAAAGAAAAGCATGAACCATATTTTGGGCTCTTCATATGGATCATTGGAAGCACCAATGTACCTGAGGCTGCTGCAGGGACAGGACAAGCAAAGCTGAGCCAGCTCTGCACCCATCAGCTCAAGATCATGGAACAGAACTGGCTGCTCTAGCCCCAGTGACCACTCTGACCCTCCCTGCCATCAACATCCCCCAGCCTGAGGCTGAGCATTCCCTGGTGCAGAACTCCAAGGATCTGCAAGTGATCCCATGAATGAAATCCTCCGAGCACAACTTTCAAGGGAAAAGCCTGCGGAGATGGAAAACATCCTCAGCCTTCAGCTGTGTTTCATCATTCATTCAGTGCCTCTGAACTCAGCAGGTCCCTTTCACCGTCTCCAGGAATCAGTGACAGGACCCTGGTGCATTTCAGGAAGTTTCCCTTGGAGGAGCAGGCCAGGAGAAGCCCTCCCCAGTGCAGAGCTGCTCCACACAAGCTGCCTCCCCTCACCTGCAGGACAGGGAAATGCAGGAGATGAGTCAGGAACCCCCAGCACTGACCCAGGGCTCTGGGAAGGAGCTCTGCCATTCCCAACAGCCTGGAAGTGACCTGAGGTGCTTTTCTCAGGACAGATGGGTGCTTTGAGGATGCTGCTACACAAATCCCATGCCATGAAGCGCCCAGGGAGGAGGATCTCCTGGTTAATCAGTCCTACAGTGACCTACAAAACTCCAAGTTTGCTCACTCCCCATCAACATGCAGATTGAGGAAGGTTCCCCGTCTGCTCCCATTATTTTTTTGCTCAATTACAGCTTTCTTGCTCTTTTTTCTTAATTAAAAATAGCACCTCTGACACACTTTTTGACAGACTTTAGCAGGGCTTGCATCCCACCATCTGCTCTTGCAGTTCCTTGCATAACCAGTACATGGAAATAAATCCTTCCTTCCTCCTTTCCTTCCTCCTCCTCCTCCTCCTCCCTACACCCCATCATTATTTGGGTAAAGCTGCTCCATTGTTCCTGCCAAAATTGGTGCCCTGCTGCCTCCCTCAGCTTGGGAAGGGAACTAAAACAGGGCAAACAAATAATTCAGTTATCAATAATTTGTTGAATAACAAAGGGGAAAAAAACATTTCATGCCATAAATTCTGAAGCCATGTTTATTTTGGAAGGGAAAATGCCCAAATTTCCTAGTACCTCTACATCTGGAGAGGAAAAAACCTGGATTAAATCAAACAATTAAATGTCAAATGTGGGGACATTTCTTAATGTACTTTCCCAGCTTTGGTGGCAATGCATCACCACTTCATTGTGGGGAGCATTAAAGCCACGTGTGATATGGGACACAAACTCTTCTCCAAGAAAGCATAAAAAGAGAAACTTTGTACTTAATTACTTGGCTAATTAAGCCAGGCTAATTAGCTGGCTTCATTTAATAGCCTGTGAATAAAATTTAGGTCAAGTTTACACCTCCTCCCAAAAGAAACACAACCTCTGCTGAAGTTACCAGACTCACCAGCAGGAGTTCTGCTCACAGATTGATCTGGCCCAATCCCAGTGTCTTTATTTTTCAAATCAATCCATTTTCCCATGGCATCCATCCATTTTCCTATGGCAGCTCTTTCCACTGCTTCAGACTCCTCCTCTGCAAGGAGAAAAGGCAACTTTGAACACACACTGCGAGGAAAGCAAAGTGAGAGGCAAATAATTCTCCACTTGAATGTGCCAGTTCTCCCTGCTGAGGGAGGAGAAACTCTGAGCCACAGAGGAGGCCACAGATTCCAGCTTCTGCTTTATCCCTCATCTGATGCAGCTTTAAGGTCCTACCCAGCCCTCTTCAGTATTAAATCCTGGAACTATCCCATGGAAAAATTGTTTTATGGCCCAGCTACTTTTCATACATAGTAAAAAGCTTGGAGAATTGTTTTTTCAACAATTCAACAATTTCAACAATTCCAACAAAATTTCAGCATCACAAGATTACTAAGGAATGATTTCCATGGCCAAGTCCTCCCTGTGGAGCTGTCTGAAGCATGGATCTGGTCTGCACAGCAAGGATACTGTATGCAATTTTCATGTGTTTATTTTCGCTGATTCAAGGCCCCACTGCACTTTTTGAAGCTGTCAAACACAGGCCTCAAGCAGGGAGAGCTCTGCATACCTGCAGGACTTTGGCCTGCCAGTGATGATGAGCTTTGCAACGCCTCTGACACAGATTCCCCCTCCAAATCCTCTGTGGGACACCTGGATCCAGGTGTTTCGCTCTCCTCCTCCCCGCTGAAGGACTCAAAGGTGTCTCCTGAATAGTCCAAAGCAGAGCTGCTGTGACTCTGGCTCAAGCCCAGCCTCTTCCCGTGGCTCCCGGAGCTCTCAGCTGGGTCAGTGGCCATGGGGCAGCCCTGCAAATAAAAACAAAAACAAGGTCAGTGTCACAGGATTACCTAAAGCAACAGGGAATATACATGGGGCTGTCACATCACAACAGGTGGGGAAAATCGCAGCTGAGTTGTGATTGCCAAAGCACATCCAGATCCACAGGGTAAATGTACAGTACCAGTTAGCACCGAACATTAGCTGTGAAATCTGAGCAGCATTCCTTTCAAACCTGTAGTGGAATACAGTAATGCTTGGATAAAATTCTTCATTAAAAAGAAAGAAATAAATGAATGCAAAATTTCCCCTTTCTATTATCTAGAAGGAACTTACAGGAAGGATGAGTATTTACAGCAGCAGATAGTGATGGAACAAGGGGGAATGAGTTGAAATGGAAAGAGAATATGGTTAGATGAGATAGTGGGGAAAAACCTTTCACTGTTCCAGGCTGCTCCAAGCCCCAATGTCCAGCCTGGTCTTGGACATTCCAGGGATCCAGGGACAGCCCCAGCTGTGCCAGGGCCTGCCCACCCTGCCAGGGAACAATTCCTGCCCCATATCCCATCCAGCCCTGCCCTCTGGCAGTGGGAGCCATTCCCTGTGTCCTGTCCCTCCATCCCTTGTCCCCAGTCCCTCTCCAGCTCTCCTGGAGCCCCTTCAGGCTCTGGAAGGGGCTCTGAGGGCTCCAGCCCCGCCGCAGCTCCGTGGCCTCCCCCAGCCCCGCTCCAGCAGCTCCGTGCCCGGTCACTCCCCGCAGCCAGGGCCGGGAGCTGCTCTGCCCTTCCCTCCCTCCTCTCGGCCCTCAGCTTCGGGCTCCAGGAGCTGCTTTTTCCTCCTCTCGGCCCTCAGGTTCAGGCTCTAAGAGCTCTTTTTCCTCCTCTCGGCCTCTGGAGCTCGCTCCTTACCCCGGCCCGGCTTCCCCGGGCGGGAAGGGGCGGCTCCGGGCGCTGAGGGCGGAGCGGGGCGGGGAGGCCGGGCCGGCCGCGGCGGAAAATCCGGGCCCGAAATATTTTATATTATTTATTTTATAGGATCGGTGCTATGCCCCCACATCGAACCCCAATTCTGTCCCACATGGATTCCCAGGTGTAGCTCCCTGGGTTTGGAAAGGACACTGGGGAGCTGGAGCGTTTCAGGGCTGGGAGAACATGGCCGAGAACGGCTGAGGGAAATGCGTTGGTTTAATCCCCACAGGGATCTGGGCAATACATTGCAAAAACACTGTTTTAAGGTTTTACAACTGACAATATAATATTGGCTTTCGCATTTATGTGCTAGTTTTTGCGTGTTGTTACTCATAAGTATTTTGATCCGGTGCAATTTACAATATAATAATAATAATAATAATAATAATAATAATAATAATAATAATAATAATAATAATAATAATAATAATAATAATAATGTGTAATAGAATCTATCAGTTTATGTGTGCACAGTATAGCGGTGTGGTTTTCAGCCGATCACCAAAACCAACCCAACACTGGATATTTTCCCTTTTTATCCCTTATTAAACTTCTAAAATTCTAAAGAGTGAACTTTGTCTTTCACAAAGGACTGGCCAGAGTTGTGACAGTGGCTTCTGTGAAAAATATTGTGTGCTGCTACAGCTCTGCTTTGCCATAAGGACAGAAAAGGCAAGAGAAACACTAGGGGATTTTAAAATTGCCCTTTTTACCTTTAGGACAGTGTATTACATCCAAAAAGGTGAATGCAGATGGCTTTGGATGTGACACTTAATGGAAATAAGATGCAAAAAGTATTCCAGGGCATGAAATCTCCCCATATTTTCAGGTATTCTATAGGTTACATCATGATAAAAGCAACTCCTGGGATCTTGCTTTAAAATTGCTATTTCAGGTTAGCTAATACAACTCCTTTGTTTGTTTGTTCTGTTTCAGTGAAGTCTCTTTTGGCAAGAAAAGCTGATTTTTCAGTCCTGGGATGCAGAGTGTGTTGTCTGTCGCTGGGGTTTTATCCTCACGCTGAGTTTGGACTGCCTGGCCAAAGGACAGAGGTTTTGTCTTCTCTCCCATTTGATGAAGTGCAGTGATCTTGTGTCCCTTGGAACAGAGAGCTCTTGTGCTGATCTCTACATTGAACACAAAGAAGGATTGGCCAGATGGATGCAGGAGAGTAATAAATGCATTGCTGCAGTGGAGTGTAAAGCAGAGTGGAATAAACATCTCTGCCTACACATTGTTCACGTTTAAAATTCAGTTGTTTGCTGAGTGGGCTGCTCGGGGCCGGCTCTTTTCTTGTAGTTTGCTGCAAGAAATTAAAATAATTCACATGGGATAAACATTTCTTTTACCTTTTCTGCCCATACAAATGAGAGCAGCGATCAGAGGGAGGTGTGAGTGGAAGGGCAATTATCCCACTGCAGGAGGTGGGAGTCAGCTCAATGCCAGGAGCTCATGGAGGCAGGAATCAGGAATTATGCAATGATGGAATTCTGTGCAGTTTAGATCAGGCAAAGCTGCCTAAAACTTTCCAGCCCAGAGGTTCACCTTGCACTGGCTGCTCTGAGGTGTTTCCTTCTCGAGAAGATAATGTGGCAGCCAGGCTGAGGGAGATCAGGGTCTGGAAAGATCTGGAAAATAAAGAGAGATTTCATGCTCTGGGTTGTAAATCGTGGGGGAAACAGGGCTGGGAGAAACATTACCTTTTCTTTAAAATTCTAATCAACATGCACAGAGAATAACACAGAATAACTGAGAATAACCCAGATCCCCACAGCTCTCACTAAATGCTTTGATTATTTATCATCGCCCGTTTTTTATGGGAAGAGTTGACATTAGATTATTAGTGACCTGAGTGGTATTTGATTTTTTTTCCCCTTGGAGGTTAAAGACTTTGTAGTTTCCTGTTCTAGGTCCTTTTTAAAATTCATTTTAGAGCATGAAAAATATATTGTTCAGTCAAGTTTATTTCTCTGACATTTATTCAGAGCAGAGTGTGATCCTAATATTAAAGGTTTTTGATGTGAAGCCCGGGATACAAACAAGGCTTTTCAGTGGTCTTCCCTAAAACAGGGACATTTCATCAGTGCCTGGGAAGTTAATATGTTGGAACAGCATAATTATTTGAAGGAGTGTTTGTTTTTCAAGGATCTGTGGGTGATATTAGATGGCTCAGCCCAGTTGTGTCACAAGGTATTAAGGTTTCTGCCTGCTAAAGTCATGGAGCTGGGCCTATATAGAGCCATAAATAAAATTGTGTGAGAGCCAGTGACAGACTCTGACTGCAGCTCAACTCTTTATCACATGTTATATTCAATTTAAACACAATTGTTGAATTCCTTGCTGTGGGCAAAGGCTTTTTGATTTCTCCTTCTATTGAAGTTGTAATATCCCTCTTAGCCCGTGAAACTCGCTCTTGCCAGGTGTGTTTCTCAATTAATCAGCCTCTCATTAATGATGCCAGCAGAATTAATTGTGCTGTCACCACGAGGCTGTATATCCAGTTGGGAATTACGGGGTGAGGCCAGTGGGATTAAGCACATTTTGCTTGTGGGGAAAGTTCATGGGGCTCAATAATGAGATGGGCATTATTCTGTCACAAAGGGCAGTTTCAGGCTGGAACATTTTTTTAACTCTGGAAATACGAAGGGCAAACACAAGAACTCTTAGGAAATTTGAAAGCATTTGTTGACAATTTAAGGTACAGTCAAGGTTTTCCTCTTTATCAGCACAGAAAGTACTGCCAAGGAGCCCCCAGACACCATAAATCATCCAGGAGAGTGGAGAGGCTGAGAAGATTACAACGGAAATGCTCTGGGGCAGGCAGCACCCTGAGAAATCATTGTTTAGGGCCTGCTGTATTTAAAATGGCCATTTCAGCTGCCATTAACTCCCATCCCTAATTAGAAAATGGATTGATCTTTGCCTAAAGTTGCTGGAGACTGGCAGGTGTCCCTGGCAGATCAGAGCTCTGCATACAGATGAGATGGTGAGTCCGTTCACTGAGTTTCAGACAGGGAGAAAACAAATCCATATTTGTAGGCAGCTGTTGTTAATTATGCTTTGGGATTGGTGTAGGAAAAAACGTTCCAGTCAGCAAGGCCAATGCCCTGCCTTCCTGATTTTCCTTGTGCTTTCAGCTGGATAGATATCCTTCTTCACCCTGTCCTAAGGAGGTGGGAAAGAGCAAATTTTTATCTCCCTCCTTTGGTGCCTGCAAGCTGCAGATTTCCTCGTGAGTCCTCTCTTCTTACAGGAGCAGGAATTTCAATAACCCGATGGGAAAACATCTGAAAATGCAATAAAGTTCCATTAGGCAGCATTATCAAATCTCCATTTGTATGGGAGCATCCAGATCCTCACCAGACACTGAATTTCTAAATCACATCTTCCCCAACATCGCTTAATCTTTTGTGTCTGAATAAATCGGTGCTGCTTTACAACAGCAGCCTGGAAAAAAATCCCCAGATCCTTCTGCTTCCAGGGACACCCAGAGGGGTTTTTAGCTCAGTTTGGTTTCTTGTCTGCAGGTTTGCATCAGTTCTTTTTACAGAATCATTGTACAGAGTTATTGTGGGTGCTTTAAATAGCTGGGTATTGGAGAGCAGTGGTTTTTCCAAGGAATGTTACAGCCTGAACATGACACTAATTCATGGGAAAGAGGAGAATCAGAAACCCATCTGGTGAAGGCTTGAGATTACCTTCGTTTTCTTCTCTCCTTTTATTATTTTTGCTTAATGATTTCCCTGTGTGGCCCATCCTGCTGAATTCCCAGGGCATTTTTGTGGGAAGAGCTTCCAAAGGGATCAGCAAAGGCATCCCATGCTCTTGGCAGATCAATACTGGATTTATTAATCCGTTTGCTTTGGTAATAAGTTGACTCTTCCGGGAATCTTTCAGGATTGGCTTCAAACTGATGAGTTATTTTGCCAGTTCAGCAAATGCTTTAATTTAGAAATTGCAGCTTTTCATACTGACTCTGTATTTAACCTAAACCCACAGGATTTATTTGTTCCTCAGTAAATTTGTTGCGTTACTGAAGTGCCCTGCACACGCTGTGGGTCGTATCTGCAAGGGATTTTCTGTTTTCCTTCCCAGTCTTTTGCTGGTGGAATATTATTTCTACTGGAAAACCTGGATTGATTTTGTAGTTCAGAGGAGTTTTATAATCTCTTCTGAGCTTAAACTCATTTCTGAGAAATGGTCCTGGAGGAAAGAACATCAATGTTGCCCTGAGCATTTCCCTTCCAGGAAGGAGGTGACTTGTTTTGAGTGATTTTATCTTTTGGGAAAGAACTTCTCCCTTCATTTTCTGGAACTGTTTGATAACTCAGAAAATAAAGATTAATTGGAAGTTTGGCAACCAGTTTGTGCCACTTTTGTGTGTAGATATTTGAGGATTTTGTTCTAATCTCAGGCAGAGCTCCTCAATAAACATAGCCCCCATAATCTTAAATTGTGATTTTTATTTGTGGACAAATTCCTTGCTGCTTTCTGGAACATTCCTCAGGTCTCTGTGCTGAGTAACTCTGCAGCTACTGAGCAAACCTGTCCTTCCCTCTGGTTATAAACAAAACGACTGTAAAATTGTTAACTCTCCACTCCCATTAATAGAATGGCCCTCAGGTGTCAATTTTGGTCCCAAATTAGTTCAGGCTTTTAAGAGTTCCTAACAGACTTATGAGCATATACAGATGCCTAAAATGGCCTTAAAACCCAGTTAAGGGTACAAATGGGAACACAATTTGTACTGACTCATATCATTTTGAAGAACATTTAAAACACTGATTACTCTCCAAAGACAGGGAAAATAATGGACAGTGCTGGCAAACCAAAGGCACAGAGAGTAAATGACTCCTGTGAGCTCGGGGGGACAGCCTGGATTCTTAGTCTCATTGCTGTGACAGATGCATCTTGTTATTCATTATTAACCTTTGATAATGTAAAATTGTCTAATGGCTTGTGGTTTGGAGTGAATCACCTTTCCCATCCTCAGTGTGAGAACTTCATGAGTCCTGTGCTTTTTCTCCAGGTTTCCTGAGCTCACAGGTGGATATTTCTGGAATAAGTGTGCTCTGTTTGAGTGGCTGAACCTCTCACAGCAGGAGAACATCGACAGGAGGAAGCTGGCAGTGAGTTTGGCAGGCTGAGGTTCCAGGTGAGATGCTGCCATGGCCAGGAGATTCCCAGATGTGCTGATGCCTTGAGAGGATTCTGGACATATATTTAAGATATAATATTTATATACATTTTTATATATATTATATATATAATATATTTAATATTATATATATACATTTAAGATATTTAAGAATAAAGCAGGGATTTACTGAAAGGCCCTAAAGGGCACACCTTGGGCAGCACAAGAGCCTGGCCAGGGCTGCACCCAAGATGGACAAAAAAATGGTCACCAAATGGACAACTGCTCACCAGGGCTCACATTTTTATAAGTTTTGGTCCATCTGCATATCAGGGTTAATTGTCCAGTCACAGGTTTTGAAGTCCCATCCTTCTCGTTTCTCTCCTCAGCCCAGAGTTGTTTCTGCTCTTGGGCCTGAAACTTGTAAGGATTGTCCTTGGTGTCAATCTAGAAAATAAATAGTTTTGTCTGCCTGTTCTGTGCAGAGAGCTCCCTGACACTGAATGTGAGACTCCAAACTGCACACCTGGGCAGGGCAGAATGTGGAAAACACGGAGCTGAGAGTGAAGGTGGGATGAAGGGGATTTCAGAGCCTCAGTCAAGGTCTCCTCGTGGGAGATCCCTCCTCTCTGGTTGAGATGCTCGAGCACAGCCAGTGACCCTCCCATGTGATATCAGATTGATCACTGCTGGCAGGGCTGGCAGAGGGAGGCCTCTCCACAAGGAAAAAGGGAGGAAATCAAGGCCAGGATTTTTGTGTTTGAGACATTCAGCTGAAGGCTCCTGTTCTGCTCCCTCTGACTCCATCCATAGGCATCAGCCAGATTTCCTGAGCTCTGTCTTCCCAGCCTTCCTCTCTGAGAGCTGCCAGCCCAGATCCACACCCACAAATGCCACCAGATCCAGCCATCCACATCCACACCCACAAATGCCACTGAACCTTCTGGAGCTGTTTATTGAATTTCTGGAAGTGTCAGAAAAGCACTAAACCAACAGACTCGGCTCAGCCCTGCTGCGTACTCCGGAGTAAATCACCCTATCCCATGCCAGGAGAGCAAGGCTCCAGTAGAAAAGGAGCTTGATGATCTGATTCTAATTAGTTTCTTGATTTAATGGCAGTAATTTTACTTTCATGATGGTTGCCATTGCCCCAGCTAGCAGGGATAATAGACTTGGTTTCCTCCAAGGCTCATTTCTGAGGCAGCCTCTGTTGAATTTTAAGCAATAACAGGCAGAAGCCCATAGTTACTTCGAAATTATGGGGTTTTGGTGGTTAAAAATGTCATGTACTCTCACCTGAGTTGTTGACTGGGAATTGCCAGCGTAAGAAAATGAACAGTCATAAAATTAAAATATAGCTGGCTCCATTTCCTTCTAAGATGATCTTTTTGTTTCCTTGCTGGTTTAAACACCTTCAAGTTAAAGTCCTGGTGAAATCAGAAAAGTGTAAATAAATTTTTTAAGCAAATTCCACAGCATGGGGTGGGATGTGTTTACACCAGTAGAAAACCAGAATGACTCCACAGAAGATAATTAAAAACAAGGGAAACAAATGGACTGATCTTAATGACCCAATGGGTGAAATGTCATTAAATTAAAGTAACACTCAGTTTTGGGTACCTTAACCAAAAATGCTGTCAAAAATTACACCTGAGTGGCAGAACTGCCAAAACTGGTAGTTTTAATTATTTTATTTTCCTTTTTAACCTGTAAAAATGTCACTCTCCACAGCTGGATTAGATTTGGATGAGGGATCTTCACTCTTCCCCCTCTGTGATTTGCACAATCCACGGATGAATTCAGCTGGGGAAAGTTGTCTGAAGGTTTTGCCTGGTTTGAGCTCCTCAAACCCTTCATTAAGGGTAATTCTACATCCTCCTGCCTTTGTCCTGCATTAAATGGAATTTCTCATTATTATTTCTTGTATCTATTTACCTTTCTAAATTCTTCAAACCGAGGAGTGCTTACAGCTCTGAGGCCTTGAGCTCTCCAATTCCTCATTCTCAGAACACCTGCTGACTCCTGTGATAACTCAAAAGCCTCTGCTGGATTGTTCCTGAATTTTGAAAAGCAAAATACATTCACAGTTCTTAGTTCTGAATAATAATAATCCAGACTCTGATCCACTGCGTGCTTAATGTGTGTTAAGGGGTATCCACATGTGTAGTGCCTTGGGAAGAGTTTATTAGAAAAAAAAAAGCCAAATTGATTCAATGTTGCATTTTCTGTGCTGCTCATTAAATGTTTGAAGTAAAATACCGGTAAAGAATGTATGAAGATGCATTCTGGATGAAAAAATGTAAGTGGGGATAACACACACTGGAATGTGCTGATTGTTTTAATTAAAACATGAAGTGTGAAGAGGTATTTCTGTTCTGTCAGGAATTTGTGCTCCAGTGTTCTGGAAGATTCACAGATCCTGAACATGTTCCCATCACAGCCACACAGAATTTGTGAAGAGCTTTCCACACAAAAAACCCCACTTTTTGTGACAAGCAGCCTGAGTGTCTCCAACAACAGATTATCCAGAAACACAAGGAGGAACAAATCAGAGCAGAGAGCGAGATATTAAAACCATAATTCAGCCCCCAAGCTGACAGAGTGGGATGAGCCAGCGAAGCTGTGGCACCATTAGCATGGAACAGGAGCAGTTCTGGGTGTTAAATGCATTTTACCCCAGTCAAATTGCTTGTCCTTACAGGCCCTGGCAGCAGCAGGGAGCATCAGACCAGGCTGGTGTCTGAAAACTCAGAAATCCAGAAAAGGCAACCTTGATCTTGGCTGGGAGAATCCCAGGAGCTGCAGGAGTTTTATTAAAACTTAAAACTTTATTTATTATATATATAAAATTATTATTATTATTATTATTATTATTATTATTATTATTATTATTATTATATTTTATTCTGATTTATATTTGTTATTATTATTATATTTTATATTTATTATTATTTTATTTTACTTCATTCTATTTTTATTATTATTAATATTATATTTTATTTTATTTTACTTTATTCTATTTTATATTATTATTAATATTATATTTTATTTTATTTTGGTTTATATTTGTTGTTATTATTATTATATTTTATATTTATTGTTATTATTTTATTTTACTTTTTTCTATTTTGTATTATTATTAATATTATATTATATTTTATTTTGGTTTATATTTGTTGTTATTTTGTTTTATATTTATTATTATTATTTTATTATACATTATTATTATTATTCACATTCTAATTATTATTAATATCTATTTATATTTATTAAATATAAATATTAAAAAATTAGGAAAATAAAATTATAGGGTCACAGCAAGTGTTGCTTGTGGACAGGGCTTCTATTGGCTTCAGGTGCCTGCTCATTATTCATTTTGCATGTTTATTACTGAAGAGAAGGAATTACAGGTGTCTTGAGGGCCATCTGTGTTCCTCTCTGGCTAAAAGACACTGTCCTAATGGCAAAAAAAAGTCATTTAAAAGTTACCTACTTGGCTTTTCTGTTTTTATGGCAGAGCTGGAGCATGGGATGTTTTTAACAGAAGTTATTGAAACACTCCCTGGCCAGCCCTTTAATCATTTTTGCAATGATTTCTGATTTTTAATCTAAGTCTGGTGTAAGGGGCACGGCCTGGTGTGGGAAATCTTCAGCTGCTCCCATTCCAAACCTGCTTTGCTGTCCCTGACCCCAACCAAGGACAGAGCTGGTGACATTGGTGACAAACCCTCTGCAGTGCCAGTAAAAAGTTCATTTTTCTGCTCTAATGAGGCTCAGGGGGTCCCTGTGCTCAGACACTGAGGCAGAATTAACACAGGAGCAGAGATGTTGTGTTCCCAACTATAACTTTCTTGGTTTTTCTCTCTTTATTCTGCTGTGCTTCTCTCACTCCTGGATTTCTCAGCTTCTCTGAGCTGGGCTCCTCTGGAATATTCCCTGTCTCATCTCTCTGGGTCAGCACAAAAACTCCCAAGCTCGTTAGGATCTTGTTTTTTGTGTTTATTATTTATTATTTCTTTATCACAAAACTTGGCAGACTTTTCCAGACTTTTTCTTAAGTTCAATTCATCCTGCCCTTGTGGCTCACTTTGGGCTCTGAAGGCTCAAAATGGCCCTGAACTACTCAGTTCTTTTATCTTTATACTCATTCTTACCCAATTAACAATAGACATGTTAATTATTTTTATTAATGACCCAATGACCCATCACCTGTGAGCTGCACTGTGACATTTTCTATCCAATCACCTCTTGCTACCCAAAAACCTCTGGAAGAAGAACATGAAGAAAGAAGAAGGAAAAGAAACAATATTCTAAACCCTTCATCTTGTCTTCTATTTTCTAAACTAGTTTAAACTCTAAACTTTAACTTTTTCAGCCAGTGAAAAAAGAAAACTCTCTAATCTACACATTCACATTTTCAGCTTTTCTATCTGACTTTAGCAGTTGTGTTCATGTAACACCATGAAAACACACCCATGAATTCCATGTTTATGAAATTCAGTGTTCTCCTGGATGTCAGAGGCAGAGATCAGAGCCAAGGGCTCACACTCTGTGTCTCAGACTCCAACACCAGGCTAAAAAAGGCAGCAGATTTAGGAGCATAAGGAGATCAGTGTCCAGTGCAAGCTCTGCAATAGCTGCACATCCAGAGATGATCCAAATCTGCCCTGATTTGCAGAGCCATGGGCTGAAGGGAATTTGCCCATTTCAAGGAAAGTCAGCAACAAAATGTTATTTACTCTGTTCCTCTGCTGACAGGAGAGCTCTCCATCATTTATCGTTTTGCCATGGGTAGAAATTCCATGTTTGAAAGGCAGAATGGGTTTTGATCTGTCTTTTACAGCTGCTAAAATAAACCCCCAGACCTAAACAACCCCACATCTTCTCATATTCAGTCTTTAATGCTGAGGCTCGAATCCACATTTATTCATTAACTCCAACACATTAACAACAGTTTAATTAGAAACCCCCCTTCTGATGTGGAAGAAATCAAGGATATCAGAGTGTTTCCAAAGCCTTCAGCATCCTCCTTCCCATCAAGAGAGGGAAATTTTGTTACATAAAACCCATTGCAGTGCTTCTCTCTGAGCTTCACCTCTGCCTGTCTCCAGCTGGATGCTCAGAGGAGTTGCTGGGTAATTTACTCAGTCAAACATGCATTTAAAGCTTCAGTTTCTTCCTTGAGGTAGAGCCCACTCATTCTGGATTTCACAGAAAAACAATAGAGAACTGAAGGTGTAAAATTGAGTGCTTAAAAATGTCTGTTTAACCAGTCCTGGTTAACTCTGTCCACATCTCTGCAATCCTTTAAATTCACAGAAATGTGGTGGAGTTGATGAATGGAATTGTATTTTTTGTCATCCTTCTTAAGAAACTTTGTCCTCCAGGAGAAACTGAAGCAGTTCTGGGAGCTGTGTGAAAACGAATTTCTGGATATTTTTTATGGATGTATCATAAAAGGCTCTCCTCAGCCACCTGAAAACGTTCAGCAAGATCAGCCTCAACATTTGGCTCCTCTCTTTTGATTCATGAAAGGAGAAAAGCTGCCCTGGCTCCCTGGGATGGATGAGGGTTGTGCAGGGATGAAATGCTCCAGAGCATCGTTATCACAGTGAAATATTGGGAGTTGTGTTGGTGGGAGGAATTAGTTTTGTTTATTTACCAGTACCCCCGAAGAATGTGAGGCTATTTGTTGTATTAGCTGTGCTCGTCACGAAGAAACAATTCTGCTGTGATAAACCTGAAGCCATTGTTTTAAAAGATGGGCTGGACCTGCTTTTCAGAGGGGGAGAATTTTAATTGCTCAGACACTGAGAGACAAAAAAAGTTGTGGTTATGTTTTACAGCACATTTTGCTTTCCTTAGTTGAAATTTCTCATCCTGAGGAGATAAACTTCCTTTTTAAGCAAAATTTCTCTCTTTCCCTACGTATCCACCAGGGAGGTTTCAGCCCCTGGGCTGCTTGATAATGGGATTGCAGATGTTTGCTTTTTTAAACAGATTATGGAGGTGGCTGAATGTGATATTGAGATTTAACAGTTGTTATTAGGACTCGTCTTCCTGCAGGTCTGGGATGGGAATTTCACTTTAATCACTGCAACTCAGAGTTATGAAGTTCAGCTAAAATAACTATTTGCAATTATGTGGCTGGAGCCTCTTGAGAGAGCTAAAACTCACCCTCAGACTGAGATTCAGTAAACAAATTTCCAGCTCTTCCCTTTCCTTCCAATGATTTAATTTTAAAATATGACTTGGTTAAATTTCCTGGGGGTTTCTGGTTAAATTTCCTGGGGGTTTCTGGTTAAATTTCCTGGGGTTTATGGTTAAATTTCCTGGGGGTTTCTGGTTAAATTTCCTGGGGGTTTCTGGTTAAATTTAATGGGGGTTTATAGTTAAATTTCCTGGGGGTTTATGGTAAAATTTCCTGTGGGTTTATGGTAAAATTTCCTGGGGGTTTATGGTTAAATTTAATGGGGGCTTCTGGTTAAATTTCCTGGGGGTTTCTGGTTAAATTTAATGGGGGTTTATGGTTAAATTTAATGGGGGTTTATGGTTAAATTTCCTGGGGGTTTATGGTTAAATTTCCTGGGGGTTTATGGTTAAATTTCCTGGGGGTTTATGGTTAAATTTAATGGGGTTTATGGTTAAATTTAATGGGGGTTTATGGTTAAATTTAATGGGGGTTTATGGTTAAATTTCCTGGGGGTTTATCCCTGCTCACCTGAGCTGGGAGGAGATTCAGGAAAAACGACAGATTTTCCCCATTTTCCTCCCTGCTCACTGTAATGTGCTTTTCCCACTCCTTTTGTGACCTGAAGGAAGCTCTGCCTGTCAGAGCAGAGTGAGAAATGTTTGCAGAGCACTCAGTGACCTCCCCACATCTGGAATTAACCCCTGGAGAACCAGCCTGAGCCACCACCATCACTCACCTCAGAAAAACTCCAGGCCTTTTTCTCCAGGGAACAGGGAAAAGTGAGGAGCATTCCCTGCTGGCAGTGGGAAATGGGACATTCTTTATGTGAGTGGTGAGGACTGGGTGTCCCTCAGGCTCCAGCTCTGCAATTCCATCAATGTTTTAGATGACCTCTGGAGCTGTGACACTTTTGCATCCCTGTGTGCTGAAATCTCAGGGAACACAGGACCTGACTGGATTCCAGCCACAAATCCTCTGTATTCCTCATGCTCTTCAAACCCCAGAGCACCACTAAAACTTCAATTATTGAGGCAAAGAGCTTGGGGAGTTTCAAATAAGGATTAGAGAATTGTCTGAATAAGAATGGGCGAGATGAAAAGATAAAGGCTGTCGAGTTGGCTGCATCTGCTTTCTAAATTCCTCATCAGGATCCAAGGAAAGCAGAAATCCCACAAGCAGTGACTTTGGGGGGTTCTCTGGGTTGCTAAGAGATGTTTTAAACAGCCCTCGTTTTTCAGGTTTTGCACTTTTCTTTCCCCCTTTGTTGTGGGAAGAGATGATGCCTGGAATAGTTCAAACCCTTGGAATGCCTGTTCCCTGTGGAACAAGAATTGCCAATCATCTGTGGCTTAGCTCAGCTCAGAATAGGTTGATCTTGCTCATATTTTTAAATTTCTGCCTAATATATGTAGCAATTATTCCCTAGTGCCTCAGAGGAGGAGCTGGGAGTGGTTACAGGAACCTTCTCTCCATCAGGGTAGTGGAAAGTGCAGAAAAACCCAATTTCAGAGAAGCTTTAAGAAGCTGGAGGCTTTCTGTGGGCTGCCAGGGAACTGCAATGAGCATCCTCAGAGCAAAAGGTGAAGAG
Organism: Cyanistes caeruleus; assembly: GCF_971803275.1. Lineage (NCBI taxonomy): Eukaryota > Metazoa > Chordata > Aves > Passeriformes > Paridae > Cyanistes > Cyanistes caeruleus. Next base: position 1,886,066 of record NC_141714.1, read on the forward strand.
CAATCCTGAGGATTTTGGAAACTGGTTGAGGAAAAGATGCTGGAAATGAAGAAAAGGAATTTGAGAGGAAAAAGTCAGCAGGGAAGACTCAGAGAGAGGGGGGAGCAGACAGAAGTGGGTTATATTTATCAAGGTGATAACCATAACAATATGTTGGAAGTCTGGCATTTGAAACACTGAAAATCAGGACAAGAAAATTCCCAGCTGATTTCATGCAGGAACACATCCCTCACCACTGAGTTGGGAAAAGGAGATGGGATAACAGAGGAGCTTTGCTAAATGGCTTTTATTTTTAAACAAGGAAAGGAGGTGGTGCCACAAAGGGAGGATTGGGACCCACAAAGGGAGGTTTGGGACCCCACAAAGGGAGGATTGGGACCCCAGAGCCTCAAGATGGACACAGAGAATACACAAAGCAGCAAAGAGCAGTTCTGAATAATTATATAATAACTGTGGGCAATAATAAATAATAATATAATAAAATATATAATAAAATTGAAATATTTAAAATATAGAAAAAAATTAATATAAATTTTAATATAAATCTTAATATAAATTTAAATATAAGTATAAATATAAATATAAATATAAATATAAGTATAAGTATAAATATAAATATAAATATAAATATAAATATAAATATAAATATAAATATAAATATAAATATAAATGTGAATATAAATGTGAATATAAATGTGAATATAAATGTGAATATAAATATAATATGAATATATAAAAATATTAATATAAATATAATGCAAATAAAATTATAAATGAAAATTAAAATAAATATATATAAAATAAAATAAAATAAAATAAAATAAAATAAAATAAAATAAAATAAAATAAAATAAAATAAAATAAAATAAAATAAAATAAAATAAAATAAAATAAAATAAAAGTGTGCAATGACCAGTGGGGATGGAACCATGGAACTGAGTTTGAGGAGGCTGCAGACTCCTCCCTCCAGGCTCTTTATCCTGATTTCTCCCCAAAATCTCCTGATTTCTTCCCTGGGAATGTAGATGTTGTTTCACATTGCAGCCAGGCTGGAATAAAAGCAGGACTCAGCAGGTTACAAACCCTGGGATAGCACAGGGATCAAATCTTTTCCTGGTACCACTCTCTCCTTTTCCCTCAAACTTACACCAGGGATGAATTTGGGTCTGGAGATCTCAAATGTCCTGAGAACACAAAGCAGTGAGCTCAGGAAGGAAAAGTTGGGAAGTCACTGAACCACAGGCTCTGGCATGTCCAGTAAAACTGAGCATGTGGAATTTAGACAAAGGGAAATATTTAAGGGCAACAGTTCACCAGGCTGTGCCCACAAATATTTTAAGACATTTAGAAAACTTCAGTTCATTTGGTGTTTTTACTGTATTTTAATTTTTTTGCTCCATGGCCATTAAAATCAAATCAGATTGATTTTGAGTAGAAAAGGAAGCAAAATGGCCACATTTCTTTATATTGCTATGCCCAGGGAACAACAGAAAATGTTGGAAAGCCAAAGTGTCCTTCCTGCCCTGTTCAACCAAGAGCTTCAGAGCTTTGGAATTTCGGGATACTCGATCAGATCCAAAGCTCTGAGCCTCTTTCAGCTTGATCATTATTACTAGAAGTGATGTTCTAATTTTCATCTAAAGCCAAGAAAAGTGTTTTATTCCCCCCAGCTGGCCCAGAGATAAGGGACTGAATCTCCAAAGATGAAGTCATTGAGCAGCTCTCGTGTGTTACTTTATTCCCCTGCTCAAAGCCCTTCTCCTCTTCCCACTGATCTCTGAAATAAAGCAAAATAATCAGAGAAGAAGGGGAGGCTTTCAAGTGTGGTTTTGAAGTGTCTCCCACGTTCAGGGCTGTGGCCTTTCCCTCTGCAGCCACTGAGGGGTCACAGATCCCAGAATTCCAGCAGGGAACACTCCAGGGATTGCAATCTGCACTTTCCCTGGGATTTGTCTCTGATTTCCCCTGTCCAGGGAGGCTTTGCTGTGCTCCCAGCAGAGATCAGACCTTGGCTGGTGCCATGATCTCACCAAGACCCAGCACAAGCCCAGGACAGGTTCAACATTGACTTCAGTGCCAAAAGGAGCTCCTGTCAAAGAACCCAGCTCTGCCCTTGTGCCTGAGCAATAAAATCCTCCCTGAGAGCCCTCTGACACCAGAGGGTGCCAGGCACTGGGAAACACAGATTTCAGGGATTGCTGAGCACAGGGGAACTCACAGAGATGAGAAAATCAGCTTTTCTCTTCAGCTCCCTCCTGGGAAGGGGAGATGTTGTGCCAGAGCTGGACACTCAGCACTGGCACCGAGGTTTTCCAGGGAAGAGCCCTGTTTTCCATCTGGATCCATCCCCAAGAATTCTCAGAGCTTGTAAAAGATCTCTCTGTATTCCTAACCAACACCTCAGAACCATGGAATTATTGAGGCTGGAAAAGCCCTCCCAGACCATGGAGTCTGACAGAACAAGCCCCTGTCCCCAAGCAAAGGGAAAAATGAAAGGGCAGTTCCTCACCTGAAATAAAACTTTTCAACTTGATTAATCATCAGCTGAAGGTTTGGCCTCAAATCTTTCATTTTTTTTTGACAGAGAAGATAAAAAACATCGTGTTCTTCTCTGTTCATGTATTTTTACCTGTCCCAGCAATAGCAAATTTGCTCCCTTTTTCTCCTACCAGCCCTCTAGAAGGACCAAGGGCAGAAAACACCAAGGCTGGAGTTATTTTTGCCTTGCCTGATATCATCATGTGGATGACAGAAAGTTCAGCTGCAAACCCAGAAGTGAAATTCCCTCATTTTCAGATCCTGTTCCCACTGAAACATCCCCTGACCAGTGTCAAGGCTGAACATTTGAAATGAAGGGCAGTGTTTGGTCTGCAAATCTTTAATTATCAAAGTGTGGGCTGAGCATGGAGAAATATCCACGGGGTGAGTCCGTATGTGCTGGGATGGGGATTTACTGCTCACGGAGCTGGAGCTCTGGGATGAGATTTTATTACTTCATTTGTTTTACAGAGCTCCCCTTTGGTGCTGTAACAAATCCCTGAGCTCTGCTGGAATGTCAGGCAGGAATCACTGCAGCAGGGACAGGGACAGGGACAGGGACAGGGACAGGGACAGGGACAGGGACAGGGACAGGGACAGGGACAGACAGGGACAGGGACAGGGACAGGGACAGGGACAGGGACAGGGACAGGGACAGGGACTGGGACAGACACAGGGACTGGGACAGGGACACGGACAGACACAGGGACAGACACAGGGACAGGGATGGGGACAGACACAGACACAGACACAGACACAGACACAGGGACAGGGACAGGGACAGGGACAGGGACAAGCAGCACTTCAGGATTAACAAGGGGAGGCAGATGTGAGGCAGGAATTAGCCTGAGTCTCAGCTGGCTGACATTTCCCAGCTGCAGGAGTGTCACCAGAGTGACTGGCACTGTCCCCACAGGAGGATGTTGCCAGGAGGGGCTGATGATGCTGGGTCAGGCACTGGGGAGCCCTGGCACTGGATTTAGGCAGGGCTGGGTGTGCAGAGCTGTGTGGGAGCTCCTGCCCTGGCACAGAGAGCTCTGGGGGCTCTGGTGGCATTCCTGGCACCAGCAGCAGCTGTGGCAAACCTGGGCTCTGCCAGCTGCTCCTTAACTCAGGAGCTGAAACTCGAGAGCCACAGAATTATTCAGGCTGGAAAAGCTCTCTGAGAACATCGAGTCCAGCATCCCCTGGCACTGCCAGGTCCCCAAGTGCCACATCCACACAGCTTTTAAACCCTCCAGGGCTGGACAGTCCTTTCCAGGAAGGAATTTTCCCCAATGCCACATCTCAGCCTCCCCTTACCCCGAGGGTGTTTCCCTTTGTGCTGTGGTTGTTACAGGGACAAAGGACTGAGCCCACCTCACGCCCTCCCAAAACAGCTCCAGCAGCTTTTGGAGATGTGGCTGCCTCAGGATCAGGGAGCTGATGCTCTGTGCACATCTCTCCTTGGCCATGGCATAGGAGAGGTGGTTCCAGAAAGGAAAATCCTCATAAATAAAAGAAATAAAATAACTTCAAAGCAAGGGGATGTGGCAGGACATCCTCCCTGTTCCCCAGGGCACTTTGCTCCTGCTCTGGTGGTGTTGGATGGGGTTTGAGTCACACAGGGACTGAGAGGAGTCACTGCTTGTCACGAGCTCCCCAGCCAAGCTGGTTCTGTTTATTGACTCCCAAACTGCAAACAAATCTTGGGTCTTGGTGAAGCCTCTGCTGTCCCAGCTGATGGCCTTGGAGAGAGGGTGGCAGCTCTGCCTCCCCGTGGGGCACATCAACCTGGCCCTGGGACACACTGATGGATGGCTGGGCTGGCTGTTCCTCCTCTCTGGCTTTAAATTGCTCTGGTTTGAGCCTCACAGCCAAAAGCAATCAATAAAATCCACAAATGTGCATGTTAGAACATAAAGGTGTAACAGGAGAGCACGAGGAACGTGAGGAATTGTTCACAGTCAGGGCAATCATGGATTTCCTGCAGGGGATGTCAGCTTTAGGGCTGTGAGCCCCAAGAGCACAGCTCATCTCCCCTTCCTCATGCATTTCCCAGACTTTAATGTAGATAATTGTTGTATTTCCATGAATTGGCCCTGTCAGCAGTGAGCAGAGGTAGCGTGGAAGTTCTGGGATGGTATTCCTGGGAAATGGAACCTGACAAAACCCTCTGCCCTGCTGGAACAGGGAATGGCTCAGGGCAGCTGGCTGGGAAGATCAGGGAAACCTTTGGGATCAGGGATGAGTGGGCTGATCCTGGAACCAGCAGGAAAAACACCCACAATCATTTTGCCTCCCCTTGAGGCTGCCATTGTCCCCGTGGATAAAACCAGCAGAGGTTTCAGCAGGGTGTGTTTGGTTTCCCTGGGTCACTTCTGGTACTTTACAAAGTCACCTTGCTGTCCTTTTTCACTCAGAGCCTGAGCCCTCCACACGCTGCTGGTGACAAACACCCTGCACTTGTCCCTCTGTCCCCCCGGGTGACTCAGCCCAGCCTTGTGCACCGGCTGAGCACAATTTCACAATAAAATCATCGGTCACTTCTCAAAGAGGGGCAAATTTACTCAGCCACTTGGAAGAAAAAAGGGAAATGCAGCCTAAAATTCCTTTTATTTACAGTGACAAATGAAGCATGAGTAAGATGATTAGAACTGTAATTAAACAAGAGAGTCAAACCCACAGATTGGCACAACGTGGAGAAGGAGGCTCTTGGAGAGACAGCATCCTGAATCCTGAATCCTGAAAAAAAAAAGTATTTTTCCCACTGCAAGCCCCAGGGACACCTCTCCTTAATTTGCTGTCTAACAAGAAGCTCTGCCCAAAAGCCCCTGTGTTTACCCAGGAATGAAAGCTGGGCCTGAGGAAAAGGTCGAGCCAATTTTCTCACTGAAATATCCTGCACACAGAGACATGCAGAGATCCTGAAATCTGAGCTTCATTACAAAGGGGAAAAAACAATTTCCTAAGGATGACAGGGAGAAAAGCCCAGAGGAGATTCTGTCTGCAGCCAAGTAAAGCTGGAGTCTGGCTCCAATCCTGAATTCCATCCCTCTCTGGCACTCTCCAAACACCAGCTCAGCCCTGCAGATGAACATCCTAAAACCACGTTGTATTTCAGTCCCATGGCTGCTCTCCTTCCTGGGTGACGCAGTTCTTGGCATGTTTTCCACTGCTCTCCCAAGCCCACATCCGAATTCCCTGGGATAGGTTTCCATATCTTGCTGAGAGGCTGATAATCCACCCTTTGTCACTAGGGATTGATGCCTGTCTCGAAAAAAAAGAACAACTCCATTGCATTAAAGAAAAGCAGTTAGGGATAAATTTGCCACTGCTAACAAGCTTGGCTGGGTCAGAGCTTTGTGTGCTGGAACAAAGAGTTTAAGACCCTGGAACATGTTTGGATTGCAGAGGAAATTCCAGTCTTGGGAATGCACTGGATCACTGGAGTTTGTAGATCAGGACTTGCACTGGAGGAAGATCAGAGCCTCACAGGGCACCTGCTCTGCCCTAGAGCTGCTTCAACAAGATCTGGGTTTTTTTGAGGTGTCAGTGGCAGACAGAAGACACCAAATCCAGCACGGTGCCATGGGGAAAACAGTAATTCCCAGCTCTGTCACTCATCATTCATCCATGCAGGGCTTAAATCCAACTGGGAGCCCAGTGTGCAGTGGGAGCTGGTAAAAAAGAGTTGCAGGAGACAACTTTGGCACTTTGGGGTGAGGAGAGCAGCTCTGTGTCCTGGGGGATGCAGGAGGGCTGCCAGGCTGTGCTCTGCAGCAGGGACAGCCACACTGCACTGCCTGAGCTGCAGAGATTTGTCTGGAGCTGTAAACACATCTGCTCTGGCCTCGCTCAGCCCTCCCTCCCGCTCCCAATCCGTCAGTGTTCGTGCCAGGAGTTGTCAGGAAGCTGTCTCGCTGGGAAAGGCACACTGATGTCTGTTTGCTCAGGTTTAGACAGCAAGGAGAATTTCTGTGAGTGCGCCTTGGGATGCTCAGGAGGCTGCTCCCGTTCAGGGGTACAAAGCACACCCCTGAATTATCAGACTGTTCAGAACAAGAGGAGCAGCTCAAATTGCAAGGCAATAATAAACAAGAAGAATCTTGTAGAATGCTTTTGAGATGGAGGATCACCACAACCTGCTCCTGGCTGTTCCCTGGAGCACAGAAGGAAGTTCTTGTGTGAGTTGTTTGTTCATACATCCAGTTCAGCCCCAAGAGTGACAGTGAAACTCTGTGTTCTTCACTTCCCTTCCTGGACTCTGCTGGAAGTGGACACAAGTGTCAGGTGATTCCATCACACCCACTAAGATGACATTTTATCTTCTTTCCATCAAAGCCATCCAGCCACGGCAACTGTGAAGGGAAAAATAACAACTCTACCAAACCCTCGCTTCCCTCGGTGATTTTCCATCTCTGCAAGCCATGCTTTAATTAATGACATCTCCTGCCTGGGAGCAGGGTGGGGGCCTGTCCCAGAGCCCAGCACAGCCTGGGGAGCAGGTCATTAATCCAAGGCAAAGCACAGCCTGGCAAGCTAAAAATACCCAGGACACCTGATTGCTGCACCTGATTGTAGGGAATGGAGGGGAGGGATGGGCCCTGCATGATGAGTGCTGCAGTCACAGCCCCTGCCTGGTGTAAAACCCCTGGAAGGGAGAGCAGGGGTGGGATTTTGGGATCCTGCAGTGGGATTTCGTGATCCTGCAGTGGGATTCTGTGATCCTGCAGTGGGATTTTGTGATCCTGCAGTGGGATTTTGTGACTTTGCAGTGGGATTTTGTGATCCTGCAGCGGGATTTTGTGATCCTGCAGCGGGATTTTGGGATCCTGCAGTGGGATTTTGGGATCCTGCAGCGGGATTTTGGGATCCTGCAGCGGGATTTTGTGACCTTGCAGTGGGATTTTGGGACTTTGCAGTGGGATTTTGGGATCCTGCAGCAGGATTTTGTGATTTTGCAGTGGGATTTTGGGATCCTGCGGTGGGATTTTGTGATCCTGCAGCGGGATTTTGGGATCCTGCAGCGGGATTTTGTGATCCTGCAGCAGGATTTTGGGATCCTGCAGCGGGATTTTGGGATCCTGCAGCAGGATTTTGGGATCCTGCAGCGGGATTTTGGGATCCTGCAGCAGGATTTTGTGATCCTGCAGCGGGATTTTGGGATCCTGCAGTGGGATTTTGTGACTTTGCAGTGGGATTTTGTGACTTTGCAGTGGGATTTTGTGACTTTGCAGTGGGATTTTGGGATCCTGCAGTGGGATTTTGTGACTTTGCAGTGGGATTTTGTGACTTTGCAGTGGGATTTTGGGATCCTGCAGTGGGATTTTGGGATCCTGCAGTGGGATTTTGTGATCCTGCAGTGGGATTTTGGGATCCTGCAGTGGGATTTTGGGATCCTGCAGCAGGATCAGCTCAGAGGCAGCACCTGTGGGACTCCTTCAGCAGCACAAGGGATGAGCTGATTGTGTTTGATCCCTGGATATCCCAGGGCATGGAAGTACAACACCAGCAGCCACCGCCCCAGAATAATGACACTAACATCAGCACTGTCCAGAGATGTCAGCAGGAAAAGGTGGAAGAAACAGCACAGATTATTTTCAGTGAGAGTTTCAAAACCTCCAGTTGCATAATTGCAGCTCTGTCAGCACAGGCTGTAATTATAATCCCAGAATCCCAGACTGGCTGGGGTTGGGAAGGGCCTTAAAGCTCATCCAGCCCCTGTCCTGGCAGGGGTGTACAACAACACAACCACCTCAGGAGAGCAAAACTCACTTCAAAATCCCTTGGGGACAAGGGCAGTGCCAAGGGTTAAAGTCTACAGGAGCCCCTGCCCAGCTCTGCTTTCACTCCTCAGCAGCCTCACATTCCCTGGATTAAGCTCCTTGTGTATTTCTCCTCTCTGGGAAGATGCTTCACAATCTATTTGTGACAGACAAAATTCTAAAATATGGGCAGGATCTGTTCTCCCTGAGGCTGTTTTTGAGACAGCTCTTTCCTGACTATCACTCAAGTGAGGAAAACAAACTCCAAAGGCCAAATTCCCACTGGTGTTTCAGCTGGCCTTGGCACCTCCCGCACATTCCTGGGGATTTCTGCTTCCCAAATGATAGGAGCCGGTGTTTGGGCAGGTGCTGGGGGTGGGATTGGATCTAAACTCATCATTTCAGGGTATTTTTGGCAGCATTCTCTTGGTGACACTTGTAGAGAAGGCTCTGCAACAGCCCCTCTGGCACTCAGTGTGGGTGTCTGGTAATGCCCCCTCCCACCCTTCTGGTGGTAAAAATAGCACAAGAAATTGTTCTTTCCTCAAACATCTCCCCCCAAAATGTCATTTTCATCCGCATCACACAAGATTTCGCTGTTTTGTTGGTAGGGATTTATTGTGTTAGATTTTATCTGCCTGTTAAACACTTCCTAAGTGGGGAGTGAGTAATAAAAAATGAGATTTTTATTACAGGAATTGCTTGGTGGGGAACAGAGCAGACCTACAATTCAGCTCGCTTGTTCCTGCAAGCTGAGGAACTTCAAACTGATCTGCAAATTGCAAAATAAATTTAGAAAATCACTTTTTTGTCAGTACAAAGCCTGTCCAGCGTGAGGGTGAATGGCAGAATCAATGTCAGTGTAAGGAATTCAGAGCAAGATCAAAAGAGTTACAGATTCGTGTAGTACAGGGGAAATTCTGGAATAAATGTGACTTCAAATGACAGCAAAAATGGGTATCCTGAAGATGCTGTGGGCCTTCCTTCCTTCCTTCCTTCCTTCCTTCCTTCCTTCCTTCCTTCCTTCCTTCCTTCCTTCCTTCCTTCCTTCCTTCCTTCCTTCCTTCCTTCCTTCCTTCCTTCCTTCCTTCCTTCCTTCCTTCCTTCCTTCCTTCCTTCCTTCCTTCCTTCCTTCCTTCCTTCCTTCCTTCCTTCCTTCCTTCCTTCCTTCCTTCCTTCCTTCCTTCCTTCCTTCCTTCCTTCCTTCCTTCCTTCCTTCCTTCCTTCCTTCCTTCCTTCCTTCCTTCCTTCCTTCCTTCCTTCCTTCCTTCCTTCCTTCCTTCCTTCCTTCCTTCCTTCCTCTCATTCTCTGTTTATTTTCTTCCTTCCCTTCCCTTTGTCTCATCTCCTCAGGCTCAATAAATGCAGATTTCAGACACAAGATGAGCACAAACCCATCTGTGACTTGGGAAAAGCCCCCTGGAAGAATTCAGCTCTCTTTATTCCTTGAGATTCCTGCTCAAACCGATCCCTGTGGCACAAATTCGGGGAGAAGCTGTGAGTGTGGCATGGCTGAGCAATGCAGATGTTCCTCCAGCTCTTCTCATCTCCACATCCTTATTTCTTCCCTCATTATTTAGTTTTGCCTTGTGTTTCTGCGCTTTCCTTTGGGAAGAGGAGGAAGGAGCATTGCTGTTCCACAGGTATATTTTGTGTGGTGCTGCAAGGTCCCCTAAATGGTGCCCACCCCATTTCTTATTAACTTTATAAACCACCCTCATCCTTCTGCAAACCCCAGGAGAAGCTACCGAGGGCGAAAAAGCCTTTGGATCACGTGAAGCACAACACAAAGCCTTAATTAACGAGTGCTGCCCCCACTAATTGCAGAGGAGGAACCTGTGCTGCTCCGAACTGGGAATTACAGCCCGTGTGTCTCTTCTTTCCACGATCTGAGTGGGTTTGTAGGAGGAGTAGAAATTATGGAATATGGAATAACATCCATGGAAGGTGTCCCTGCCCATGGCAGGGATTGGAACTGGATGAGATTTCTTGTCCCTTCCAACCCAAACCAGTCTGGGATTTGGATTATGGTGTAATTAAAAGCTGTCAATTCTCAGGCTCAATACAAAATCACCAATAATTAAAACCTGAAAGTTTTCAGGTTTGACACAAGATCACCGGTAATTAAAACTTGTAAATTTTCAGGCTGGATCCAAGATCTCCAACAATTAAAACCTGTACATTCTGAGGCTCCTGAAGGGAATTTCTCGGCAATTCAAGGTTTGGGTTGGAACAAAGTCCTGGGAAGCTGCTGCCCTTGGGGCTGTGAGACACCGACACTGATTGCAGGAATGAACAACAATTCCAGCACTTCTCCGGGATCCAGGCTGGGCACCCACGAGACACAGCATCGTGCTTGGAATCTAAAATCCAAGGCAAACAGGACGAACAGGTGTTACTAGCTGTGGGAAGTGTGACAAGTGTTAACGTGATAAATGTGCCTCCAGCCCCTTTCTGGAGAGGAGGATGCTGTCAGCCTGCTGCCCCTCCAGACGGCACAGCTGATGGCCGCATGCTTTGAGGAGGAGAAAAATGTGTTTTTTCCCTGAAATATTCCCTGACAGCTCCGCGAACGCCGGTGCTGGGAGGGGAAAAAGGCAGGGGGAGATGGTGGGACTGCAGCAGGATGGAGCGGAGGATGAAGGGGCTCCCGAGGGCTCCGGGCACATCCCGGGAGTTCCAGGAGTATCTCGGGCTCCGGGCACATCCCCGGGGTTTGTGCAGGGCTCCGGGCACATCCCCGGGGGCTCTGGGAAGAGGGGCTGGGCATATCCAGGGGGCTCCGGGCACATCCCGAATGCTTCGGCCAGGGGCTCCGGGCACATCCCGGGACCTCCGGGCACATCCCCGAGCTCTGGGAAGGGGGTCTGGGAACATCCCAGAGATTCGGGGAAGGGGATCTAGGCACATCCCGTGTTCTCCGGGCACGTCCCGGCGTCTCTGGGCACATCCCGGGGGCTCTTGTGAAGGGGCTCCGGGCACATCCCGGGGGTTTGGGCAGGGCTCCGGGCACACCCCGGGGGCTCTGTGAAGGGGCTCCGGGCACATCCCGGGGGTTTGGGCAGGGCTCCGGGCACATCCCAGGGGTGTGGGCAAGGCTCCGGGCACATCCCGGGGGTTTGGGCAGGGCTCCGGGCACATCCCGGGGGTTTGGGCAGGGCACCGGGCACATCCCGGGGGTTTGGGCAGGGCTCCGGGCACATCCCGGGGGCTCTGTGAAGGGGCTCCGGGCACATCCCGGGGGTTTGGGCAGGGCTCCGGGCACATCCCAGGGGTGTGGGCAAGGCTCCGGGCACATCCCGGGGGTTTGGGCAGGGCACCGGGCACATCCCGGGGGTTTGGGCAGGGCTCCGGGCACATCCCGGGGGTTTGTACAGGGCACCGGGCACACGCCAGTGGCTCGGGGCGGGCGCTGCCCTCAGCGCTGCCCTCAGCCAAGATGGCGGCGCGGAGCGCGGCTCTCGCGAGGCGGGCGGGGCGGGGCGGGCCGCGGGCGCTGATGGCGGCGGGGCCGCCCCTCACGGCGGGGCCGGGCGGCCATGGAGCACATCAGCACCCCGAAGGTAACCCCGGCCTCCCGCGGCTCCCCGCCGCCGCTGCCGCCGCTCCCCCGCCGCCGAGCGGCCCCCGCGCCCTCGGGGATGCGGGCGGGGCGGTCACAGCCGCGGTGCCCAGCTGTTCGTGGCGCTTCGTGGGGAGGGGGTTTCAGTGGGGGGCAGACCCCGGGGTGGTTTGGGGGCGATTCCGGAATTATTTCCTTTCTCTCAAAGCGCGGAGATTCCTCTCAGCCCCAAGGAGTGAACCAAAGGGTGCTTTTTTCCTTCCCTCCCTCCCCGCCCCCCTATTGAATTAAGTCAAACAGGAGCTCCGGGAATGCTGTACTAAAAGGAATTGTATTATTCAGGCAGCAGTTGATAGTGTAATTTTATCCTTCGCTGCAATGAAGGTTATTGTTTCTCGTTTTGTTATTCTGTAGGACGTTAGTTTGGGGATGCTCCTTGCTGCTCTGAGGTGCTCTGCTGGTCCTGCATGTCTGTAGTGCCCTGAAAAGGGCAATATTGTATTTAATAGTTATATCTGCTGAAAACCACGACCTGCTAAGAGGACACTGAGCCCAGGCCTCTGCTCTCCAATTCATTTGCTGAGATTTTCCATGATGTACTTGAGACATAAGAAAGCTCACACATTCAATACCCAGAACTAATCTATTATTTCCTGCTAAAACATTTGTTTTCATTGTCTATCCAATTATTTTTTCCTATTATTTCTGCTAAATGGTGAAAGAAAAATTCCATCTGCGTTCATTAGGCAGCAAATAGGCCAGGAGAAAATCAATCCAGCGCTGTAACATATTTTATTATGTCTGCGCTGATGTTCTTTAAAGCTGTTTTTTATTAATTAGCCTGGTGTGGTTTATGAAATACACTTGGAGGCCAGGAAGTGAGTTACAAGAAGTAGCTCCTAACAGGGAGTGAGCAGTGGGAAGTCGGGCTGGAGAGGGCTGTTCCTTTTAGAGCAACATGTTGATCACCCTGAGCACAGACAAATCTTTCCCTTGCAGGTCTTTGCTTTGTTATTTCTGCAGCCTCACACGGTAACAAACTGGGTTCATCTTGGCTACAAATCCAGTAATCCTGTTAGGATTTGCTGGTGCTGAACCTCAGCTGTTTGCTTAACCTTTATGGCTTTAATTCACAGAGAAATAATTTGAGTTTATGGTGTCAGGCTGACTTGGTGTTGCAGGGGGGACTTAAATTCTTGTCTTTTTCTGTCTTGTTTCATGAGCTGTGTATTAGGAGTTGAAAGAGTGGAGTTCAGCTGGTGCTTAGGTAGTTCTTCCATCAAAGCTGGACTTGGAGGAATTTCTCCATGGGAAGGGTGGTCAGGTCCTGGAAGGGGCTGCCGGGGAGGTTTGGAGTCCCCATCCTGTCCGATGAACAACTGGCCATGGGCTGGGTGACCAGGTGGGCACAGGCTGGATGATCCTGGAGGGCTTTTCCATCCTCACAATGCTGGGATTCTGTGGTGTTTTCACGCCGTGTTCCTGCTGCAGGTGGAAAACGTGAAGTTGCTGGATCGCTACGCCAACAGGAAGGCAGCGAGCGGGACCTTGTACCTGACAGCCACACACCTGATCTACGTGGAGGCCTCTGCTGAAGTCAGGAAGGAAACATGGGTATGGTGGGCTGGAAACACACCTGGAAAAGCTGCTTCGGGTCCCAGAATGGATTAGATGGGGAGAGACTTGAAGGATCGTCCCATTCCACCCCTGCCATGGGCAGTGATATCTCCCACTATTCCAGGCTGCTCCAACCTGGCCTTGGAACTTCCAGGGGTCCAGAAGCAGCCACAGCTTCTCTGGGCACCCTGTGCCAGGGCCTTCCCACCCTCCCAGCCAGGAATTCCTTCCCAATATCCCATCCAGCCCTGCCCTCTGGCAGTAGGAAGCCATTCCCCCTTGTCCTGGAACTTTATGCTGTCATTTTCAGAATGAGCAGGTGTGGGAATTCCAGAGCTGTAGTGGTCTTCCAGAGCATTTTGATACCAAATGCTTGCCAGAAACAGCTGGTTCGGAAGGAAGTGAGCACAATGGTGACATGACTCGATGGAGTTCACTCATGGAATTCGTGTCAGTTCAAGGAATGTAGAAACACTTGTGTAATTTCCTATTTCAAACTCAATATACAAGACTGCTAAACATGAATTTGCAGCTTTTAGAGGCGCAGAACTAGCAGTGAAATGAGCCTATTTTATTAATTCTAAGGTGAAGTGGGAATGACAGAATGTATTTCTTATGGAGGTGAAAGGAGAGCCAAGTGCACCAGGAAAACTGAGCTGCACATCTGCCTCTGAAAGTTATTTATGTACCTCTGTGTTTTCAATCCTGCTTTAGTTCCCTGGCTTTTGGGTGCAGTTTGTTTGATTAATATCAGAAATAAACTCATTTTCTGCCGCTCCTTAGCTGCAGGAAGCATCAACAGCTTGATTGTCACAAAGGTTTCCCATCTGCTTGCACTGCTCCCAGCTTTATCAGTGATAAATGATGTTTATTCCCTTTTCTCCAGATCCTGCACCACCACATCTCCAGCGTGGAGAAGCTGCCCCTGACCACGGCTGGGTACCCCCTGCTCATCCACTGCAAGAACTTCCACGTGGCTCACTTTGTGATTGGGCAGGAGAGGGACTGCCAAGATGTGTTCACCTCCCTGCTCAAACTCTCCCAGCCAGGTACTGGGCTTGGGAATCTGTCCTGGGAATCTCTGGAATGCTCCAAGATGAGCCCTGGGAAAGCTCTGCTGCCCCATGGTTGGGTTTGGTGGGGAGGAGTGGGATCAGAATCAGCTTCCAGCAGGGATGTTGGCAGGGGTCAGGGAGCTGAGCTCTGAGGAGATCAGATCACGTCTTCTTCCAAACTGAACAGTCTTGGGAGCCAACAAGAAAGATGGAGAGAGATTATTTACAGGAGCCTGGAGTGACAGGACAAGAGGGGATAGATTCACACTGTGAGGGCAGGCATGGATGGGATATTGGGAAGGAAGGAAGGAATGTGAGGGTGATGAGGCCCTGGCACAGGGTGCCCAGAGAAGCTGTGGCTGCCCCTGGATCCCTTGAAGTTCCAAGGCCAGGCTGGGAGCACCTGGGACAGTGGGGGATGTCTGGATGAGCTGTTGCAACCCAAACCTCTCTGTGATTCAGTGGCTCTGGCAGTGGGAGTGACGTGGTCTCCCATGAGGAACTTGTGGAGAGCTGTGCAAAGTTCATATCCCAAACCTGGCCACTGTCACTCCCTTGTGTCACCCAGCTATTGGCTGTGTGCAGTTCTGCCCTTTCCAGCTGATGCAGGCAATCACAGAATTCCCAAATCCCACAAATTGGCATTTTTGCTGTTTCCAGCAGCGTGGTTAGGCTGCTCTGCAGTGTTTGCTCACTTGTGAAAGCCTGTGCTTCACCCTGACTTGGAGTCACTCTTAGAGCGTGAGCCAGACACCCTCAAAAGCCTGTGCTCTCTTCTAGCTCCAGCTTTTTATTCCAGCATGGATGAATCTTCAGGCTTTTCTTGCAGGACAGCATTCCACTGAGCTCCTACCTGGCTTCTGCCTCTGGCAGCCTCTGCTTTTGGGGTGCTGGAACCAGTATTTGGAGTTGTGTTGTTACAAGGATGTCATTTGTAGTTGCAATTGGTGATGGTGTCACCAGGCTGAGGGAGGGGAATTAATGGCACCAGGCAGCTTCTTGCTGGGCTGGAAATCCTGTGGGAGAAACGGGCTTAGCTGAGTTTAGATATTCTAAAAATTGGTATTAAGGCCTGTGTCTGTTCCCAGCAACCCTGCACTTGTGCTTTTTGGGGTTTTCTTAGCTCTGAAGTTCTGCCTGTGATGCTGTTGCTGGCAGGTTTGTGGTGTTGCATTTAAAAGCTGTCACTGCTCTTTGAGGTTTGAAAATTAGAAGTTTGGGTAGTGCTTGAAGCGTGGGAGTTGTCACTTGAGGGGCTCACTTTGGCTCAACAGTGTCAATGCTGTAGCTCTTTCTTTTCTTCTACTTCTGGATTGTAACAGCACATTTTTGTTTTAAGATGTTTTGATGTTTTAAGATGATTTGTTTGAAGATGTCTGAGTGTGCTCCCTTCATGGATTTTTGGCAGAGCACATCTTTACTGATGATTTGCACATGTGTGATGGACAGCTCTGGGTTACCTGCTCAGTACCCAGCTGCTTTATCAGCCTCTGAGAGCTTTCCCTCTGTCTCTGGAGCTGCCTTGAGAATCAGCTGGATGAGTTGTTGGTTGGATTTGCATTTTGTGAAGAGAGGGAAGGAGGTTGGGACGATAAATGTGCACTTGCCAGAGCCAGCCACCCTTTGTTGGGCTGACAGCAATATTCCAGACATCCCTCAGGTTTTCCAGTCTCAGAATTTGTTGTTGAGCAATGACCTTACAGGTGTTCAGGAGCTGTTGTATGAACTCTCCACGGAAAACAGATCTTTTAATCCATGTTTTCTTGTGTGGGTTAATGATTGGGATATAAATCCCATCTCACATGCTTACTACAGCAAATTCAGGAGGAAATAATTTTTTCAGGAGAAATTAGTTCTTCCAACTTGGGCTAAAACACCTTGTTAAAATTAAAGTATCGCCCTGCATGTGGGAACTGATTATTGGAAAATTCCTGAGGCTTTCAGAATGTATTTCAGCACTTGGTACTGTCCCAGCCAAAAATCTATAAAAGGTTGAGAAGTCTTAAATACTTTGAATACTCCTCAGGAGCACTCAGTCATTGATTTCCAGAAGTTTTGCCCTCCCTGGATGTCTTTGCACCTCACGTTGATTTTTTTCCTTTCTCCTTCCCAGTGAAACCTGAAGAACTTTATGCTTTCTCTTACAATCCTAAAATGTCCAAGGAGAACCGGGAAATGGGATGGAAACTGATTGATCTGAGACTGGATTACCAGCGCATGGGAATTCCCAATGACTCCTGGGAAATAACAGATATTAATAAGGACTATGAGGTAATTCCTGCCCAAAGGAGCCATCTCATGCACTATCTCCTTGTTGTTATTAATGACAGCCCTGCTGCTGCCTCTGGGGAGGAAGGAGCTCGCTTGGTGTGGGTCAGAGCACATCATCTCGATGGGGAGTTGCAGATAATGATGCTCCAGGAGAGCTGCAGAGTCACCTTGCTGTGTTTGATCCCCCTGGCAAGAGAGCAGAGCCTTGTTTTTCTGCAGAAATGTCAACCCATCTGTTAGGCAAAGCCTCAAGTACCCTGAGCTGCTTTTGGTATTTCCAAAGCCTGTCCCACCTGGCTGGTGACAGATGTGGAGGAGAGAAGGAAATGGCAGCAGTTTGGATTGGTGGGGAATGAGGCAGAGTGGGGAGGGACTAGGGAAGGAAAGAAGGGAAAAACAGCAGTGGAAAACAGACCTTTTTTTTTGCTTTCTCAGTTGGATCTTCTGCTATCTAAGGGCCCTCTGTCATTTCAGTCTGAACTGCCTGCTGCTGTTACTTCCCTGAAAGGCCAACTTGGATCTAAACAACATGAAACAAAAGCATTTGTCAGCAAGCTTGTTCAAAATCCTGCTCCACATTATTTCCCTTTTTATTTCCTCTGGGGCTGTGTGCAGTCAGACCTGGCTGTTGAAAAGCAAAGCAAGCAACTCCAAGGAAGACACCAACATATTTATAACCCTGAATCCCTTTCCCTGGTAACTTTCTGTACTTTAAGCTCTGACTTGAAGAAATCCAAGCCTGTGCTGTCAGAGGGCACTGCCTCTTTTTGACCTGCCTGGAGGCCTGAATTGAGCTCTGATGTGAGAGGTGCTGTTCCCAGTAGCTGCTGAGGGCAGCTGGATGTGGCCATCTCAAATCATTCATCACTCTGAGGCTTTGCTTGCTGCTGTGCAACTCTCAGGTGTTCTGGGGTTTCCTCAGACTTTCCAGCCTGTGGTTTAGAATTGTCAAGCCTGATGTAAAGCCAGGCTTGGAGAGCAGCTTGTCTGGGAAGTCCATGCTGCAAAGACCGTGTTTGTTTGAGGAGAAAGGGTGAAGCTGCCCTCTGAGGATTCCACCTGAGTGCTGGAAGTGCCTTTCAAGTTGCAAAACATTTTTTTAAATACAGTTGTTCTTAATTTCTCCTTTTGTGAGAAGGAATTGTTCCCTGGCAGGGTGGGCAGCCCTGGCACAGGTGCCCAGAGCAGCTGTGGCTGCTCCTGGGTCCCTGGAAGTGTCCCAGGCCAGGCTGGATGGGGTTTGGAGCAGCCTGGGACAGTGGGAGGTGTCCCTGCCGTGGCAGGGGGTGGGATGGCTTTAGTGTCCCTTCCAACCCAAACCATTCTGTGAATCTAAATTAGAAACTTCCATCAAATTTCTGGATTTAAAGAGCTTCCTTTGAGTCTGCATGGTGCAGTCCAGTTTTGAGGTTCAGCTGCTGAGTTGATTGTTTCCTACATTGTTTTCCTGAATACTTTGCAACCTAATAAGCTAAAGATGAATTTTTTATGAATTTTGAAGTGCTCAGGAGCAATGTCTGGGTTTTTTTTTTCTCTGCTTTCCCTCAGGTTTGCAGCACATACCCTCCTGAGATCGTGGTGCCTCGAGCTGCCACCAAGGCCGTGGTGATGGGAAGTTCAAGGTTCAGGAGCCGAGGGCGGATTCCGGTGCTTTCTTACTTATACAAGGAAAACAATGTCAGTGCTTCACTGCCTGCTGCCTTGGGGGGAATGAGGCTTCTCCTTTTTGTCCAGTTCCCTTCTAATGAAAGGAAAGAATAAGATAATTATTAGATTTGAGGCCTTTGAGAGCTGTGCTTCTCTTAATGGCTTTCGTTCTGAGTTACAGAACGAGCTAAAGGCAAATGCTTGGAATGCATCCAGAGCCCTGCCAAAAGCACAGACTTTCCAAGCTTCCTGTTGGGAATTTTTTCTTAATCAGCTTTCAGCAATTCCTTCTGATGTGGGGTTTTTTAATCTCCTCTTTAGCTATATTGAATAATGTTTTATCAAGTTATATGTTAATTTGGCTGGATTTTCTTAGTGTTGAAGAGGAGGAACCACCCTGAAATAAATCCCCACTGGTTCAGAATAAGTGAAGGTTTCATTTTATTTTTTTTTTCCACTGAGGACCAAAATGTAAATTTGTAACTTTGCTGCCTCAGCAGTGTTTTAGATGCTGATGTTAGGAAAATTCAGTCACAGCCAAATTGTTGTTTTCCTGAGGAAGCGTGCCTTGACCTGGGCACTGCCTGGAGTTGGAAACTAATGTGCTGGAAACTAATGAAATTTCCTTAAAATACACCCAGTGCTGCTCTGAATGTGCAACAGCAACGGCTGATAAGGAAAAAACTCAAAAGAATGGTTTGGAAATAGAAACCAAATGGAAAACATGAGAAATTGCTGCCTTCCAGTACCTTCAGGGGGCTCATGGGAAGGAGGGAGAGGGACTTTTCTATGGGAACATAGTGACAGAACATAGTGACAGACTGTTTAAAACAGGTTTTAAACTGCCAGAGGGCAGGATCAGATGGGATATTGGAAAGAATTGTTTCCTGGGAGGGTGGGGAGGCCCTGGCACAGAGGAGCTGTGGCTTCCCCTGGATCCCTGGAGTTGTCCCAATCCCTGGAGCACCCGGGGATAATGCAAGGTGTCCCTGCCATGGCAGGGGGTGGAGTGAGATGTTTGAAGGTCCTTTCCAGCCAGTCATTCTGGGATCCCATGAACTGCTGTCATTTGGGGTGGGGACCATCAGGCAGATGATCAGAGCCTCCTCATTCCCAAATTTCCCGAAGCTGCCGTTTGGCGAGCGGCGCAGTGCGCGTCCACCGTGGCAGCAGCCCTTCAGCAGGAGCACAGAGGGTGCTTCCACTGTGACTGCCAGGGCTTTGGGGCAGCAGGAGAGGCTGCAGCTGCGAGCCCAGAGGGCTTTGGGGCAGCAGGAGGGGCAGTGCAGCGGGGCTGACTCTGTGTTTGTGTTGCAGGCTGCCCTGTGCCGCTGCAGCCAGCCCCTGGCCGGGTTCAGCGCGCGCTGCCTGGAGGACGAGCAGATGCTCCAGGCCATCCGAGAGGCCAACCCCGGCTGCCCCTTCATGTATGTTGTAGACACGAGGCCAAAGGTACCTCCATGGGCTCTGGGCTGCTTTTAAATCTCTTGTCTGAATGAGCAGTGCTGTTTCCAGTTTGTTCTGGGTGGGTCCTGCAGCAGGAATGTGGGATCGGGCTCCTGGTTCAGGGTGTACAACGGGAATGTGGAGTGAGCCCAAGGATTTGCCCTCCTGGGGTATCCTGGGTTTGAGGTTTGTGTTCAGGATGACCTGCCTGGAACAGAGAAGCATTTTCCTGCAGAGTCCTAAAGGATAAAAGAGAGAACTGGAAGTGGAGTTGGAGAGAAGCCTCAGGATTCAGTTCCACGAGGCTGAAGTGCTTTTACTGGCAGATCTGGGAGGAAGTGCAGCTCTGAAAGCAATCCCTCCCTTTTTTTTTATTTTTTTTTTATTTTTTTGCTTTTAAAAATAACACTCATGATGGAGCTTAATACAGCTCAGCACCAGTATTTGGGGCTGGAACTTGAGAGCTGAGGGTTTATTTGAGAGGAAATATTTGCAAAATGAAAATTTTAATGACTGTCATCTTGAGGAACTGAGTTTAGAAACCAATTCCAATTATTCTCTTGTAAACATATGGATTAGGAGTGTTGGTAGAAGGCAATTAGAACATGAGGGGTTTCATACCACACAATTATTTAAATTGCTCTGATTATTTGAAAATGGAGCTGAGAACCTGCTTCACCATTCATTTCTTGCAGTTATTTTATATAAACTACAAGTTTAGTTAAACTATGGTGAGGGCCATAAAGAAAAAGTAATTTTGGGGAAAAGAGAGAGCATTTCACATCTTGCTCCAGTGTGTATTTTGGCTTTTAGTGTGACATTTCCTAGAGATCCCCTGTTCTGCCATGGTATGTGCATTTCTTTTGGTACAGACAGCTGCCAGTGGCAGAGATGTGCTGCTGAAATCCATCACTGGTGGCAATTTGTGCTAAAGCATTTGGTGACAAGGGAAGAATTTATAATTGACACTTCTCTTTCTAAGCCAAGCTGTGCCACTGTGGCAGAACTGAAGCACTGGGGTTATTTTATGTTTCTAAAGGTGTCTCCACCATATTTGACTCTTCTTTCCTCTCCCAAAAGCTGCCCAAATTGATAAGGGTGGGCTGAGCTGCTCTGTTTTGTGTCCCCAACAAGGATATACTGGTAGCTCTTGAACTGGCTTGGGGGATTTTAAGAGCAAGTGGCTTCTTTTCTACTTCTCTCTTGCAGTTGCTCTGTTCTTTCTGCTCAACTTGAATTTGGTTTATTTCCCTCTGATGCTTGTATGTCCATGAAAATTTGGAATTCCTTTACTATTTCTATACCACCACGTATGTAAAAAATGTTAAAAATGGCTTTTCTAGTTCTGCTTTCCTGTGCCTGTCTGAATTTCCTTAGGTAAACTCACAGTTAGGGCAGGTTTGGGGTGTCTGACAGCAGCAACTGGGGGATTACACTACCCTAAGCAGGGCTTTAATGAGCCTCTGACTAATGAACTGCAGTAATTGTAATGAAACAGCTGAAAGAACTGTCTGGGAGGTGGGGAAGTACTGAGTAACAGCTTTGTCCAGTACATTTTCTGGGAGATTTAAACAAAAACCAAACAAACAAACAAAAAAGGACTTGCAAAACAGCCTCTCTGAATTTGGTCATGATTTTCTCTTTCTCTTCTGCCCCTTGAATTTGCCAGCTGAATGCCATGGCCAACAGAGCCGCTGGGAAGGGCTATGAGAATGAAGATAATTATGAAAACATTCGTTTTAAATTCATTGGCATCGAGAACATCCATGTGATGAGGAGCAGCCTGCAGAAACTGCTGGAAGGTGGGTACAGCCTTGTCTTTCTTACCCCCCTGGACAGAACTTCCTGCTGAATATCCAGATGTTCCATGCACAAACGTGTTCTGATGCAAGCAAAGTCAGCATCTTGCTTTGTTTGCTGCATTCAAGTGGCTGAAAGCATTAATGCTGTTAAAATGCTTTCCTGCTTGACATTTTCTTTGTGCTTGGTTTTATAGTGGTTCAAAATTAGCAACTAATACTAAAAACATGCCTTTGTGAATGTGCTGTGTTAATAGAAGAAGAAATATTACATTTCACAGCTAAGACAGTCTCATGGTTGCTTCATGGCTTATGGAAAGCAAACCAACAGAGATTTTTCAGAAATGCTTTTTGGGGTTTGCTATATTTGGAGTATTAACAATATTTCTGAATTGAAATACAATTTTGGCATGATCTTCCAAAGACTTGAGTCTCATACATACTTGGTTCTAACTTTTCATTTCTGATTCCTTTCAACTAAACTTCTTAAATTAATGTTTTAATCCATAATTATCTGAGAATGCAGAGTAATTAAGCTCATTGTGATCATAGGGAAGAATGCAAAACAGGGTAAAAGAATCACCTGAGCATTGGGAATTAGGAGGGTAATGAGGCCCAGAGTTTCACCAATAAAATTTTGGAGAATTTTTCAATTCAAGTGCTGTCATCCAAAATAGAAGTTTATTGTTTTAGTAATCACCATAATGCTTATCTTTTTTTTTTTTAAATAGTTAGGTAATTGATGCTACCGGGTGGCCCTGCAGGATCCATGCTGACCTTGGACAAAAATGGGGCTGTTCCCACCCAGCAGAACGTCCTGATCACAACCTGAGTCCTCAGCTGCCTCTTCCTGGCAGAATTATTTTGTGGTGGGAGAAGAGGCAGAATAAAAACTTGTTTTCTCCCGTGTTCTTCTCCAGCAGTGATAAAATCTCGTTCACTGGGGCTCATGGACTGTTCTGAACTTGATTACTCTGAGTATTTTCTGTGCTGGGTTTCATTAGAGCAGCTGAGTTGCCTTCAAGGCTAGACTTGTTATTTCTGTCTCTAAATTAGAGAGAAATCAAATCTTTGGGATGTGAGTGAGTGGTTGTAGATGTGATGGTGATTTAGAGTGAAGTAACAGCTCACTGCTGGAAAAAACACAGCTGAATAAATAATGAGTTACCCTTTAAGTAAAGAGCAGGAGGAGATTTCCAGAGCCTCAAATCCTCACAAAACCAGCGGTTTTTTAGTTACGAATTTTAGATATACAACCATTAGTGTGTCCTTTGGACAGGATAATGCTGCAAGCACTTGAAGATTTTTGGAGAGGTAATGAGGAGGTGCAAGGGCTGCTGTTCTGATTCTCTGTGTCTGCTCCCAGTGTGTGAGATGAAGTCCCCCTCCATGAGCGATTTCCTGACGGGGCTGGAGAACTCGGGCTGGCTGCGGCACATCAAGGCTGTGATGGATGCAGGTGTCTTCCTGGCCAAGGTAAAGCTGCTCTCCAGCTGCAGCTGCATTCCAAAATGCCTCCTGGTGTCTTGGGGATGCTGCAAGGTTGGGAAGGTGGCTCTGGGGAGAAGGTGTTGTTCAGGTTGACTTAATCTCTCCAAAAACGTTGGTGATGCTGGGCAAGTACAGCTCCTGTGTTCTGTATTGTAACAGGGCTTTATTAGAGCTCATTTGAAACATAAGATCACAAAATGTGAATAAATGACCTTTATAAACCTTTCTTTATAGCAGTGCAAACAACTCTGTGCTCGTTATTCATCCACTGCTCTGCTTTCATCGAGGGATTGTTTTGACCGGTTTCTTTTCTCCTGATTCGATGTGATGTAATGGGCAGTAATTTTAAATTATTCAACACAGTCCTCGTTTCTGCAGAGCTGGTGGCTTTGCAGGTCAGGCAGGAGGAAGGAAATCACTCAGGAGTGGTAAAGGGTGTGCAGGAAGTGTGTGGTGAGAGGAGTGAGTTGTAAACGTTGGTTGTCCCTCGCAATTTCCCCACCTCACAAGCAAGAAACTCTGGTGTTTCTCTCCTGTCCTACGTGGAAAAAGGTGATGGGATGGGGAGAAGTTGGCATCAACTCTTCTAATTTATCTTGGAGTTCTAATCCCTTGGTGTCCAATTATTTTTTCACTCATCCACCACATTTTTTCCTCAGAGGAAGAGCCTGGGGATCTTTGGCCTTCCAGAGATTGCAGGGGCTGTTTTCTACCAGCTCTAGCTGGACCTTCTCTTGATGGACTGGTGCATTCCCACAGGCCAGGGGAGAGATGAGCAGCATTCCCTGGAGGTTTGGGGTGGTGCAGGTGAGGGACAGCATTTCCCTGAGCTCTTGCTGTGTCCCTGGCAGGCTGTGAGGGAGGAGAGGGCCAGCGTGCTGGTGCACTGCTCCGACGGCTGGGACCGCACGGCGCAGGTCTGCTCCCTGGCCAGCCTCCTCCTGGACCCCTTCTACAGGACCTTCAAAGGCTTCATGGTAAGGACACGCTGCAATCCCAGTGCCAGCAGGCCCTGGGGAGGGCTCAGGCCATTTCCTGGGACAGGTGTAGGTGACCTACATAGAGCAGCTTTGGTTCTGTAACCAAATTGCTGCGAGCAATCGGCTGACAATTCCCAAATCCTTGTTTCCTGTAAGGTCTGCATGGGAGCCACTATTGAGGGATCTCAGCAAAGGATGCAGCTCTGGCAGCAATCCAAAAGTGCTGGAGGAGTTTGTCCTGCTGGTCTCTTATCTGCTGGGATTTGAAATTGGGTGAACTCAGCCCTGTCCCCTGTCCATCAGTCAAATCTGCATCATTTTTTTAAAGCCATTTCATTTCAATTTGGCTTTTTGCTTCTAGTGCAGGCTTTTTTATTAGTTTGCAGCCATCCCTGCATGAGTTCAGGGCATTCTGTGATGTTTCTTTCCATTCACCTCTCGTTAAATACCTGAAGAGCTGCTCTGTCTCAGGAGAGCTCCCTGAAGGAATCCCTGAAATCAGAACAATGCAGATTTTGCCTTTTCCAGTGCCAGGACTGTTTCTTTGCATTCCACGCTGGTTTTATTGTTTCTATTTTTGTTTCTGGATCAGACTGCAGTCTTTCAACAGTTAAAATTCCACCAGCACATGAAACATCTGCCTGGGCTTTGTCTCTGAGCAATCCTGCCTGAACTGAGAACAGGATTTATCTTAGGAGGAGGAGCAGTGACACAGACACATCCCTGCCTGTCCCCATGGTTTGTAGGCACAACCCCTCTGACTAGGGGTTATTCCTAAAGGAATTCAGCAGCAGTGCAAAGAATGGGAAAATTCAAAAAACAATTTAAATGAAGTTTTCTAAGAACTCTCTTGTGAGTTTCTGCTTTCCTCATCTTAGTCTGGGTGATGATAACAGGAATTATCTTTATATATGATCCAGTAATGATGTAAAAGTAATGATGGATGCAGCTTCAGCCATGTGAGACATCTGTAGGGAAAGCAGATTATTTTATGTTATTTATCTGTAAGAAAAACAGATGATTTTATCTTATTTATCTGTAAGGAAAACAGATTATTTTATCTGTAAGGAAAACAGATCATAACAGTTATTATTCTCTGTAACTGCAGGCATCTATTTAAAAAGTGCCACATAGTTCTGATTTCATCCTGAACTCCTCATTATGCAGCTGGACTTATTCTGTTAAACATTTGTTAAACTCCAGTTGCTGATTTATTTTGCTGAATATCACAGCACTCTTTTCCAAATTAAATAGCACAGTGCAATATTAAGCTGATAATTCTTTGAGCTCAATATATATATATATAAATATATAAAATGATTTTAACAACTTAGAAACTCCCTCAAAATGATAGTTTTGAAATGAGTTCTGATTCCAGCAGGGCCATTGCCTTGGTAACTGGATAATCTATAGATCACAATTCCTGTTCCCATTGTTTTCTGGGGATATATTTATAGCAGTAGGGTCAGCAGGTTGTCAGGTTTTTAGGCTTTAACATCAAAGGCTTCATTTTGCTTTTTTAACCAAATTAATTCTCTTTTCTTAATGAACCTGCAGGTCCTGATAGAAAAGGAGTGGATTGCAATGGGCCACAAGTTCTCACACAGGTGAGAGGAGCACATTCCCCTGGGGGGAGTGAAACCAAAACTGTCTGCAGGTTTAGGGGATCCCATGAAAAATTGAAATGAAAAGGAGAAAACACTGGGAAAACATTGGCATTGGTGACATGGAACCAGGGGCCGTTATTTCATCGCTGTGTTTTTATTGCTTTAAAAAATCATGGTTTGAATTCTACCTGCAAAATTCTATCATTTCAGGAGTGTTAGTCATGGAAATCACAGAAACATGAAGGTTGGAAAAGACTTCCAAAATCACAGAGTCCAACCATCACCCAGCAGCAGCCCTAACCCATGTCCCCAAGTGCCACATCCACACATCTCTTGAACAGTTCCAGGGATGCTGACCCCATTCTCTGGGCAGCCTGTCCCATCCTTAGTGCTCCAGCCAGCCCTGCTGGTTCTCCTGCAGCCTCTCCTGGAGAGGATCTCAGCCACTTCCTCAGGACTTGCCCGAGTTCCAAGCACAAACTCGACCTGGAAGGAAGCTGATGGCAAAGGGACGTTTTGTGGTGGGTGACAGAGGGTTTATTCTGCTTTTTTCACCTCTCTAGGTGTGGCCACCTGGATGGGGACCCCAAAGAGGTGTCCCCTGTGTTCACTCAGTTTGTGGAGTGTGTGTGGCAGCTGATGCAGCAGTTCCCCTGCTCCTTCGAGTTCAGCGAGCGCTTCCTGCTGGAGATCCACGACCACGTTTATTCCTGCCAGTTTGGCAACTTCCTGGGCACCTGCCACAAGGAGAGGGAGGAGCTCAGGTGAGCTGGGGCTTCCTGGAGCCAGCAGGCCACAAATCCCTTGGAATGTCTGAAAAACGGGATGGGTGTATTTTATGGAATTGGAGATGGTGGAATGTAACCATTTATCAAGACAATGTTGCCCTTAGCCAAAGGGAGAAAAGAATATGAATTACATCCAAAAAAAAAAAAAGATGTTTTAGTTTGGAGCACAATAAGGACTTGCAGATATCCCTTCTGGTCAGGAGAGTGTCTAATTTAATATCCTGTGCTTATGAAATCAATCAGGTCCAGCATAAAAACAATTCATATCTCCCTTAATTTAATTCTACTCCCAACAGCTGCAGTTATTAATCCACTTGCTGCTTTTTTTGGTGATCAGATGTTCTTTGTACTTGCCAGAATCTTTGAGAAGACCCATTCCCTGTGGCCTTTCCTCTTACAGAGGAAGCAGGAGCTGAGAAATCCTTTGTACAGAGGGTTTACAGCTTACAAAGAGCTTCAACCAAACACTCTACCTTTCAGTTTCCAGTAAGTGTCTCAGTTAAGAAGGGGAAGGAGGAGGACATTTCTTTCACTGGTAACTCAGGTTAAATCAAATAAATTTGCAGTGATTAGCTTGGTTTGTTTTACTTTTCCCCTCCATTCCTCAGGCATAAACTAAAAGGAGCAGTGCAAAGGTGAAATAAATTCAGATGTTGTGATTAAAAATAACATTTTTAATTTGGTGTTGAGAAAAGAGGGTGGGGAAGGGCAAGGAAAAGCAGAACTTCAGACAGAACCACACACACACCCCCTGACTGTTGGCTCTGTCACACTGAAGTGTTTCAAAAAGTTCCTCTTTTCCTCCTTTTTAATGTATATTAAGGAAGTCTTTCAAGCAGGAATTTTGGTGCCCAGTTCAGAGTTTTTTCTCAGGCTTTGCTTCTGCCTCACTCCTGGGCCTTGCTGAGAGAGAAGGGGATGAAAATGGCATTTTAAATGCTGTGTGTGCAAATGAAAGTTGGGAGGTTGGGCAAACCAAGGAGTAGAAGATAAACTGCCCAAGCTTCCAATAAATCTGCTATTAAAAAAAAAAAAAAAAAAAAGTATTTTCATCCTATTTTAATATTTGCTGCCAGAAGAAAAGTTGCCCATTGCTACCGAATTTAATCATCCAAAGCTGTGTCAGGCTTTAAAATGAATTCCTGATCTCAATTTATTAAAAACATTAAGCAACATGTATTTGTTGGTACTAATTGCCATTTTTTTGCCTGGTTTTGAGGTTCTGGTGTGGGATGTACAACCGCTTTGACAAGGGCATGCACCCCAAGCAGTGTGTGCTGGATCAGCTGCTGAGCTGCATCAGCCAGAAGGTGACACTGGAGGACAGCGCATCCCAGCTGGAAAACGTGAGCCACAATGGGCTTCACATGCCCTGGGGGGGTTGGAATGGTTAAATGGGATTAAATATCAGCATTGAAGGGTTGTTCTAAACAGCTGGGTCAAAATGAGGGGTTCAGTGACAAAGCTCTGTGTCTTAGAAACCCCCAAAACACCTCCAAACAAATTGAAATAGAGTTTTTAAAATACACCAGTGAGAAGAATATCAGTGTCCTTTGCTGGGGTAATGAGAGTGCTGAAAAGTTCAGGTTTCGTAATGAAACACTGGTGTTTGTGTCAGGAATGACAGGATCTGTGTCCAGGTGTTTCTGATGTTTGTGTCAGGAATGGCAGGATCTGTGTCCAGGTATTTCTGATGTTTGTGTCTGACATTTGTGGATCTGTGTGCAGGTATTTCTGATGTTTGTGTCTGACATTTGTGGATCTGTGTCCAGGTATTTCTGATGTTTGTGTCAGACATTTGAGGATCTGTGTCCAGGTATTTCTGGTGTTTGGGTCAGACATTTGAGGATCTGTGTCCAGCTACTTCAGTGCTGGATTTCAGAGCTGGAAAAGAGGCACTGCCACAGGGCTGTTGTGTTGACACCTGATTTTTTGCCCTCTCTGGCATCTAGGTATTAATTATTCATTTTTATGCCTTTTTCTTTGTGCAGAGACTCCCTATCCTCGACGGCCCCTTGCCCAGCAAAGGCTGCACCTCACCCGAGGCAGGAGCTGCTGCTGCCAAAGCCCCAACTCCTCCCCAGGACTGTGCAGGGGGAGCAGCCCCTGTGCTGAGCAATGGCCCCTCCCTGGGGCAGCAGAAACACGAGGAGAGCCCAGCCCAGCCCCAGGATCTCGGAGCCTCCCGGGAGGATGGGCAGGCTCAGCACCAGGGATGAGCTGTGGGAGCTGCTGGGAGAAGCTCTGGGGAGCTGCTGCAGCCCCCATTTGCAGCTGAGTGTGAGTAGGGGTGTGCAGGGCTGGGGGAGCAGCTGCTGGGGGACACCTCCTGCAGCTCAGGTGATGCAGAGCTGCCAGGAGCCTGCCTGGCATTCCTGGGAGCTTGGCTTTCAGTGGGAACACGTGCATTTCTGAGGGTCAGGGCTGCCTGCCAGCACTGCTGTTTGAGGCTGGAAGAAATCATGCCAATTCCATGAGGAGCTGGGCAGTAACTGCAGGAGGAAGGATGCAAATCCCTCTGTTCTCAGTGGTGGTCCAAGGTCATCTTAGACCAAGAAAGAATTTCAGTCCGTCTTCAAATGATAAAAACCCCCCCAACCTTTCTTAGCTGTGAATGAATCTCTGCATGGACCCTTGCCTTGTAGCAGAAGTGATTCATGTTTTGTTTCCTATGCATATTTGTTACACAGAACCAAACCCCCCGTGCCTTCTCTGAGACTGTGTCCGTGTCCAGCCAGGCCATTGCTGGTTTTGTGTTGGAGTTTGCAGTGTGGTGTTGAGTCCTGTCTGTGCCCAGTGTTTGTCAGGAGGTTTTCTTCTGCTGCAGCTTCTCCGGGGTTTTTTGCTGATCCCCTGAGT
This sequence comes from Cyanistes caeruleus, assembly GCF_971803275.1. Classification (NCBI taxonomy): domain Eukaryota; kingdom Metazoa; phylum Chordata; class Aves; order Passeriformes; family Paridae; genus Cyanistes; species Cyanistes caeruleus. Next base: position 1,915,473 of record NC_141714.1, read on the forward strand.
TCAGCAGCCTCTTTCCAAGCTGAGCTCTTGAGGAATCAGCTTTTCTGCACCTCCTTTGTTGATGGCAGTGCAGCAAGCCCCAGAGCCAGCCTGGAGCACATGGATTTGTGACAGGATGGAGGATTGGAAATGAGGAAACACAGGAGAACATTTATGTGGAATTTTTCTCTCTTATATTATGATCTTGGTTAAATTGAAGCGAGTTAACTGTGACGAGAGTTCCAAGGTGGAATCATTGATGAGGCAGCAATTACAGATGGATAACAGATGGGCTATGTTCTGCTATTGAAATGGGGCCTAAAATGATGAAATCACTTGCTGGTTCTTGGGAATGTTCAAGTTCCAGGAACTTTAGGGATGTTTTGTGTGTCTCATGAGCAGTATCTTTCATGGCAGTGAATTTAGGAAGAATCAGAAGAAATGAGGACTTCTCTCCCCAGGGTTTGGGTGTCACAAATGAGTGCTTGAAGGTCACCCAAAGAATCCCTGGGAGAGGCATCAGCAAAAAAACAGGTTTGATATAAAAAAGTGTGACTGAATTAATTGGCAAGGTTCACTCTGTTACTTATTAAATGGTTAAAGCACATGGAGAAAAACTGAAATAGGAAATCAAGCAACAAACTAAAATCATCCACCATGGAGGCTGGGGATGGAAAAGGGTCAGGATGAAAGGGAGTGAGGGAGGTTCTCCTGTTGAGTCACGAGGTTCAGAGTGGAGCATCCTGCCAGGCTGAGCCCTGCAATTATCAGCAGTTCAGGCCTAAAGGTTTCCTGGCATCAGAGGATCAGGAGCAGAACTCAGCAGCAGCAGAGAATCAGCAGGTAAGGAATTGAACAAGGGGTTTATGGAGAATTTCCTACAAGCACAACAGGAGCTCCCTCAGAGGCTGGGCTCACAAATCCAGAGTACTCCATAATCCAGGAGAGCAGCATTCCCAGTGCTTCGGCTCTGGCACAGCCCCAAGGACCAGGTCCAGGTGTATCCCTGGGAAAAATCCCCTTTGATTTCCCTGCTATAGAGAGTTTTTATCAGAGTCCCTTTCCAGCCTGGCTGCAATTTGGGTCAATATCTTCATTTGAAAGAACAAAAATGTTCCACTTGGGGTGTTACTCAGGCAAGAAAAATCCGATTCCAGGGCTGTGGGTTAAACCCAGGAGCTTGTGCTCCAGCCCTGGGAGCAGCCAGTGTTCCTGATAAGCTCAGGGTGCTGCTTATCAAAGCCTGAGGACATTTCTGAGATGGTGGTGTGGCCTTGGGGGCTTGGAGGATTCACCCCCCTCAGGAAAGCTGTGCCACTGTCCTTGTTCTGTGCTGAATTGCACAGAATCCCCCTGTGCAGCTTTATCCAGGATGCTGCTCTGCTCTCTTTTCAAGCTGTTCTTTCAATTAGGTGTTGCCATCAAGTTTTCAAATCAGTTTTTATGTTTTAGAAAAAGTTCGGAAGCCAAATGAAAATGTTTAAGCCTTCCCAATCTCCAGTGAAAGCAGAAACATTGCATTGTAACACCAGAAAGTGCAATAACTGTGCTCATGTGCTTTTAACCCACAGTGAAATCACTGGGTAGATCCAGTGTCCAAAAACCAGCCAGAACCTCCCTGAGTGGCTCGTTCTGGGTAAGAAAATACCTATTTTATAAAGCACATGAAAGATCCAGGGAAGAAGAGAGCACAGAGCACTGCCTGGAATGGCAAAGGGGAAGTTTTTTAATATTGAGGGTTTGTCAGACTTAAACAAAGTTGCCAAGGAAGGAGTGGGAGCTACAAGAGTGCTTGATTAAAAATTAAACCCTGGAAATACTGAGCCAGGTGTGAGTGATGGATCAGCCTTGTCTTTCTGTGATGGGCAACATCCACCCCCAAATCTGAGAGAAAATGGGACAGGAAGCCAAGGCAGGCACATTCTAGGACCAGTTATTTTATGGATCATCAGTTCATTGAGTATCTTTCATAATTATCATTAGAGATCCCAAACTGCAGAGGATTTTGATTGACTGCTGAAGGACTTAAAGATACCACTGGTTAATTATTGTACAAATCCAGCTTGCAGAAGGCTCCTGGAAATGTTTGTATGTTGCTTTGCCTTTGGAATTGCCATTGGAGGAGTTTAATAATCTTTCCTTATTCCTAAAAAACGATACCTCCACAAAACTCCAGTGTTACTCCAAGTGTGCACAACCACCACCAGGTTACTCAGTGTTATAAGCTTGGAGTAATTTTGCTGCTTTTAACTCCAGTGGCAAAGCAGAACCAAACCCAAAAATTAATGTCTTTTAAAGCTCTTGGATTTTGTGTGTACAGGCTCAGGAAGAGGCTGTGGTGTATTAAAAGCTTTTCATGCTGATGCTGGAATTTAGGAGCTGGAAAAGATTCCAGGGTTTCCTCTTTTTCCACAAGCTCATGGTGTGAAAGGCAATGAATGAGAAGCTGTGTGGGGCTGGAAGAGCAGAGGTGAGGAGCTGTTCAGAGCCCTGTCCTGAGCTCAGTGGGAGCTGCTGCCCAGGAAGGTGTTCCCAGCTCCTGGAGATTCCTGCCTGGATTCTCTGTTCAAGGAATGGAGAAGCTGCTGCTGCTGCTGTTGGGAATCTGCTGCTGCTGCTGGGGAAACTTCCTGCAACTGATTTATTCCTAGGGGAGCAGCCCTGCTTTGTGAGGTCAGAATTCTGCTTTTATTTGGAGCAGTGCAATCCTCTCCCTTTGGATTCCTGCGACTTGGAGAGCTGGGAGGGAGCAGGGATCTGATTTGCTGCAGATGAGCTCTGCCTGTGTAAAACACCCCCTTTTCTGGAGCTGCTCCTGCTTCTCCAGGACATTCCATGGCTTCTCCAGGACATTCCATGGCTTCTCCAGAACATTCCTTGGCTTCTCCAGGACATTCCATGGCTTCCTGCCTTTTCCCAGTGTCTCCCATGCTACAACCAGGTGTAACCTTGTAGTGGGCTGGTGCCTGTTCTGCTCTGAAGCCCAAGAGGGACTCGTGGAGCCTCATTTGAAAAGTCTTTAATGTGGACTTTGTTCTGTGGGTTCCTAAATTGGGGTTTTCTTTTGTACTTGTCACCTGTGGGAGAGAAAATCCAGTTGGTGCTGTTTGCTCTGCAGGGAAAAAGTGGGAATAATTGGTTTGTCCATAGTTTTAGTTCTCCATGGTCTCCATAGGGGTGAGGAAAAGCAGTTTGTGAAAGCTTTTAGGTCTGATTTGCTCTTGGTCTGTTCCTGTGTTTAGTGATTGCCTTTCCAAGTTAATTCCTTGGAATAAAAATCCACCTGCTCTGATCCAGAGCCATCCTGACTGGGCTTGGAGGGAGCTGGGAAGCTTTGGGAAGCTCCAGGGAGCTGCCCCAGTCCTGCAGAGTGGGATTTGCCAGGAGCTGAAGGTTCCCAGAGCTCCACAGGATCTCCAGCTGGGAATGTTGGTGTGGAGAGCCCTGGGGCTGTTGCTTCCATCGCCTCTGGAAGCAGAGAGCCCTCAGAGGTGCTCCCAAAGCTGAGGAAAAGCCTTGGAAAGGGAAGAGCTCCTGCTGCAGTCTCCTTCAGCTCCTGGCAGACCTGGGCAGCCTCAGAGCCCAGAGGAGTTTCCTGGCACGAGGCAGTGCTGGATATCCAGGAGTGCCCAGGAGAATTCCAGGTGTGTTTTCCTCTGCTCTGGTTGGTTTTATAGGGACCTCTCCCAGCTATCCCTGGTTTCCATCCCTCCCTCACGCACATCCAGGCATTCCCTGGGGGAGAAACCTGCTCTGAATGTCCTCTTCATGTTTTAATTATCCCCCAGCACGTGATTAATTAGCTGAGGAAGCAGGGGATGGTAAACCTGAGCTTGGGACCAGGCAGCCAGGTGGGCAATTCGTTAGGGCAGGTGTGCTAATGACATTAATTCATGTGTCACCCTGGGAGCTGCAGGAGCAGGGCAGAGGGGCTGTTTTTGTATCATTTCTGTATTTAATATAGCAGAAACTACTGGAGTGACTCAGCACTGGATCCCATCCTCCAGCTGGATTTTCCTTGGCATCCCTGACCTGATCCTTGTAGGAATGTCCCTAAAACCCCGAGTGGTGCTGGCTGGGAATGTCCCTGTTGCTGTCTGTGTCACTGGGGAGGGACATTTGTGGGGGATGAGCCCCAGTTTGTGCCCTGAGGGCTCTGTGGGGCAGAACTTCAGTTCCTGCACTGCTTGAAGCTGATCTTGTCTAGAGGAGAATTGTGTCTTTTCTCTCTGTTTGTCCCATAGAGTCTCTCTTGGATTGCAGGTATTTTTATTCCCTACAAAAATAAACATTTTGCCTTTTTAAAGGAAGTGGCTGCTCTGTTTATTGGGTGATAAATCAGAACTCCACCTTGGAAAGGTGAAGTCACTTAAAGGATCTTAATTAATAAAGTGAGTGTGGAGCCACTTCTCCCCTACAGAAGAGAAAGGGGGTGATCCCCCTGCTTTGGGGGGAAATGGGGAGTGCAGGGTGTTTAAACCAGCCCAAAAAGGAACATAACTCATGGGAAAAAGGGAATTGAACCAATGGAACTCTAACAAATCTTGGTGTCTTCTGCAAACTGTGCAACTCTGGGTCTTTTTAAATTGTATTTAGATTTTCCTTTCTATGTTAAACCCAAGTATCTCCTCGGTGTTTCCTTGCTCCTGCTGCCACAGGTGTCTCCAGGCTGAATTCCTCAGCTTTCTGAGGAGCAACCAGAGCTTCTGGAAGGAGCTGAGCCCCAGTTTCATGGAGTGAAGAACTCACAGTCCAGCTGCTGGTGCTATCCTGGAAAAATCCTCTTTTATCCCGTTCTTTTTAGTCATGGATAGTGAAGTGTTAAAAGATTTGAGTGCAGACAAACTCAGCTGAGAGGGGAAGATGCTCAGGAGGGAGATTCCAGGACAAAACTTCCTTGTGAACCTGGGGAAGATGCTCAGGAGGGAGATTCCAGGACAAAACTTCCCTGTGAACCAGGGGAAGAGGCTCCAGAGCCGTTAGGCAACCCCTGAGGAATATTTTCCACCTTCAAAATGGGTAATTTCTATGTTTTAAGGCAATGAAATGGGCCTGGCACTGGGGTACACTGAGTCCCTTGGTGTTTCTCAGGCTTTTTCTCTTCTTGCTAATTTTAAATGTTCTTAATGCTGCCAGTGAAATCCTTCATTTACCTTAATTAGGCTTGCCTTGCATTTAATTGGATTATTAGCATTAATGCTGGCTAGAATTGATAAAGCTGCAATTTAATTTGGGAGAAACTGGGACAAAAGGTGCATTAACTGGAGTTTCTCCTGCCTGCAAACAGATCATGGACTCCTGTGTTCTCCTGGAATTTTATCTTCTCTTTGGAGGAGTGGGATACAAAACCTCTCTCAACAACAGGTTTTGGAGGTGTTGGAAGGAATCCAGTGGGAGTGGGAATCAATAAAAATCTAAATATACCCAAAAAGCCCCATGGATGGAGCAGGGGGCTCTGGGCTGGGCAGCTGGGGCTGCCCTGGATCCCTGGAAGTGCCCAAGGCCAGGTTGGACACTGGGGCTTGGAGCAGCCTGGGATGGTGAGATTGGGTGGGATGGGATGGATTTTAAGGTTCCTCCCACCCCAAACCCTTCTATCCCATTTTCCAAAGGGGAAGGGGCTCCCTGAAAGCAGAGAGCTGAGCTGGGGCTCCAATGCCACCAAAATTCCACAAGAAATGACTCATGGAGGAGAAGCAGCATTGCTGGATTCTTCCTTCCTTTCCAACTCCTTATTTTGTGTGTTGATGCACCAAATAAACGGGGAATTTCCATCAGCAGGGACGTGCAGGGATGCTGAGCTGCTGCCCGTGCCCTCTCCTGGATCCCAGCTGGATCCCGGTGCTCTGGAGCCACTGCCACGCCCCGAGGTGAGCAGCCTCTCCCCAAGGATGAGTTTTGGAATGTTGGGAGCAGATGTGAGGGCACAGAGGGACATTCCAGAGCTGTGCTGTGGCCCTGACTCCCGGCCCAAAGCAGGAGACACAACAGCCCCACTCCCCAGCTCTGCTTTCCCGACCTTGAGCACTGTTAGTAAATCCCTAATCCCTGCAAAATCATTTATTTGGGACTGTTTAGCTCTAAACTTTTAACTGATTAGCCCTGCTAAATCCACAAGCTCATTAGCTCTCTTCAGCTGCGTTAATAACGATAATCTCTTTAATGGAAGCAACTCTGGACAGGATTTACCTTCCCAAAAAACTCATTTGACTGGCATTAAATACCCTTCTGCCCTCTAATTCTTCCCCAGTTACCAGGGGGGCTGACCAAGAGCTGCTTGGTCTGGGGCAGAGGCCAGGCCCTGAGCTCAGGTGTGGAAGCTTTTCCCAGCTCCTCGTCCTTCCCTGGGGTTTGGAGCAGTGGGAAGCTGATCCCAAATGGGTCAGGCTGCTCTTCCACCTCTGCCTGGGCTCCTGCTGGGGTTGCTCTGGCTCTGCTGCTGGAAATATCCCCTGAAGGAAGGATGGAAGGAAAGGTTCCTGCTCCAGGAGTGTCTGTGCAGGATTCCAGCTGGGCTGGGGGGTTCTCAGGTTTGCCTCAAAGCTGGGTTTTCATCTGTTCCCTGTTCCTGAGATCCTTGGTTAACAGCTAAACAGCAGCAGCAACAAAAGAATAAGCAGTTTATCATTAATTTGTCATTCAAGGATTTTCCTTTCATCTCCAAATTTCTCACATTTCACATTTTCTAGCACTTCTCTTGTCTGCATTCCCTTTTTTCCCTTTGTGACACACTGTCTTTTTCATGGCTGCTTTGATTTCTGTGGTTTGTGGAAGGGGCTTCCAGCCAGGCTTGGCTTTTGTGGCTGCAGCATCTTCCTGACACTCAGGAAAAGCAACCCCAAACTCCCCTCTCCTACTCCAGGGTTCATCCACATCACACTCTGTAATTCCATTCCTGCTGCTGCCTTTGGGGAATTGACCTTTGTGAAGCAATAATCTATTTTTGAGTGAATTTGGAGAGGAAAACCAAAAGTCTAAACCAAATCAATGTTGACCATTTCCCAGCTTTCCATGGGGAGGCTCCAGAGCAGGGAAGTGATGCTTGCACAGATCACACATTTCACAGAGCACCCTGATTTCGCTTCTTGCAGCAGTGGGGATTTTCCTGCTGGATAATTTGGGTCTCTCTCATTATCTCACACCGTGATAAGGCTGCCCCAAACCTCCAACCCCTTCCTGCTCCACCACTGAGGAGTTTGGAGAGGGTTTAAAGGGAGCTGGATAAAACAGGATTGCACTTCCCAGCTGACAGCTTTTGATAAGAGCCCCTGTGCTGTTTCCCACTCCTTTTGTTTGCCCTGGGAGGTTTCCAGCGTTCCTGGGTCCTGTTTAACTTTGGGAAGCTCTGCCTGTGGTTCCTTCTGGCAGGTGCAGCCCAGAGCGGCTCAGGTGGGAAATCTGGCCCATCCTCAGGACCTCCTGTCCTTCTGGTATCTAATAAATCGTTCTGCAGATTGCAAGTGGCCATTTGTATCACTCTGAAAAGAGGGAGGGAGGGCAGGAGAGGGGTTGAGAGGGAATTTGAGTGCCTGGCAGCAGCCAAGGTGAGGTAGGGACCCCAAACCGCCCCATTCCCTGTGATTTCTGTGAGGAAACAGTGGAGAAAAAGCTTTGTGTGTGCTCAGAGGGGTCGAGCAGCCTCCAGCACCTGTCCCAGCCTCCCCCCACCCCGCTATATTTACCCAGGGGGAGCTTTCCAAGAATGGAAGTGGTAAGATAAAACCCCAGAGGGGCTAAAATTAGCCCCGGGCTGGTCCTGCCGTGGCATTTCAGCTGTGAGCTGCACATCTCCGGCCCCTCAGAGCCCCGTCCATCCCAGCTCTGCCCGATCCTCGCCTGCTCTGCTCCTTTCAGGGTTAAACCACGGGGGGATTCCCCATGGGACCCCCTTGGTGCTCTGAGCATCCCCCACACCCAGGTAAGGCGGCACCTGGGTGGGCAGGGGGGGACTGGGACCCCCAGGGACAAATGAGTGCCCCGTGTCCTCTGTCACCACCTCTTTTTGGGGTCTGGACAGCTTCTGGCAGCTCAGGGGGTGACAGAACAGTGAGGGAGGTGCCCTGAGCAGCTGTGGCTGCCCCTGGATCCCTGGAAATGTCCAAGGCCAGGTTGGACATTGGGGTTTGGAGCAGCCTGGGATAGTGGAATGTGGGATGAGATGAACTTTTGAGTTCCTTTCCAAAACAAACCATTTTGTGATTTGGTGAGTTCTGGTTGGGGAACAGGATCTCAGGCAGCCCAGGGACCCTTTGGAGGTGTTTGTGCATTCAGGAAATGTCACAGCTGCTCTTTTTTCACTTGTGCTCCCAGTTTCCCTTGGGATTGTAACTGGGAACAAGCTGTCTGCTGGACTGGGATCTGCAGGAACCCTCAGCCCGTTATCCCCGTGCCTGGGCTGATCCCAAAGCTCCACAGCTCATTGCCATGAGGAGCAGCATCTTGAAGATTTGCCACATTTCTGTCCCGGTTGAGCCTGGCTGCCAGCAGACCTGTCCCAGTGTCCCCAGTGTCCCCAGTGTCCCGGTGGCCTTGCCGGGCTCCCCCTGAGCTGGTGGCCGTGTCCCCGAGGCTGATGTGGGGACAGGTCCCCCGGCCCCAGAGCCCGAATGCTCGGTGCAGCCCCGCTGCTAATTAACTGTTTGCTAATGAATTGCTCCGTGCAATCAGCTCTTCCCCAGCTCCCGAGGGAACACGAGATGCCCCCGGGGCTGCCGAGAAATTCCCGTGGCCGTCCCGAGCGTTTCCAGCTGCTCAGGTGGCAGCAGGGACATCCCAGCCCTGTCCCCTGAGGCCAGCCAAGCTGGCACGGTCCGGTACCACCCGGTGGGATCAGCATTCCTCCCCCCAAATCCCCCACAAAAAACATCCCAGAGCCTTCGTGAGGCCGTGATCATGGGGCTGGAGCAGGCGGGAAGGAGGAAAAGTGTGGAATTCTAGTGCTGGCATAGTTTGGAAAGGGAGATGCTGGAAGAGCTTTGATCCCTAATCAAACTGAGCATTTCTCATTCACCTCATCCTTTAGGAATTGGGACAAGGGATGGAGGGACAGGGCACAGGGAATGGCTCCCACTGCCAGAGGGCAAGGATAAATGGGATATTGGGCAGGAATTATTCCCTGGGAAGGGCTGGAATAGAATTTCCAGAGAAGCCGTGGCTGCCCCTGGATCCCTGGAAGTGTCCCAGACCAGGCTGGACAGTGCTTGGAGCAGCCTGGGATAATGGGAGGTGTCCCTGCCGTGGCAGGGGTGGCACTGGATGGGCTTTAAGGTCCCTCCCAACCCAAACCATTCCATGATTTCATGGGATCCTGATCCACCTAACTGCTACAACACCGAGCTCCACCGTTCCCTCAGCCTTTCACCCATGTGCTGCCAGGGCCATGAGCACATCAGCAGCATCCTCAGCCAATGTTTTTGGAGAATCTTCCTTATGCTGGGTATAAACTTCCACTAAAGGCAGCTGTGGGTGTCAGGCACTGGTTCTAACCCGGGGCTGGTGCTGCTTCTGCCGTCCTGCAGATCTTCGGCCTCATCCTTTACCATGAAAGCGGCACACGGAGCACAGAGCCGACACCATGAGCCTCATGGACATCAACAAGCTGTTCTCCCTGCTGCAGCCCGGGGATGAGCAGGAGGACGGCGAGGACAGCGAGGAGCTGAGCAGGGCCGTGTGCCAGGACGACCCCGAAGCGCTGGCCGGGCTCCTGTCCCAGGACAGGTACAAGAGGCTCATCAACCGCAGGAGCGGCTGGGGGGTCCCCAGCACCCCCCTGCGCCTGGCGGCCAGCCGGGGCTGCGTGCGGAGCCTGCGGCTGCTGCTGGCCCACGGCGCCGAGGTGGACAGCCTGGACGTGAAGGCTCAGACCCCGCTCTTCGTGGCGGTCAGCAACGGGCACCGCGAGTGCGTGCGGCTGCTGCTGCAGGCCGGCGCCAGCCCCGTGGGCAGCGCCTACAACAACTGCTCGCCGCTGCTGCTGGCCGCCAGGGACGGCCACGAGGACATCCTGCGGCAGCTGCTGGAGCACGGAGCCGAGCCCAACGTCCAGGCCCGGCTGCCAGAGTGGGCGGCCAACTCGGTGGCCTGCTCAGGGCCGCTCTACCTGGCGGCGGCCTACGGGCACCTGGAGTGTTTCCGCCTGTTGCTGCTGCACGGCGCCGACCCCGACTACAACTGCACCGAGCAGGGGGTCCTGGCCCAGATCCGCGAGCCCAAGACCCTGCTGGAGACGTGCTTGAGGCACGGCTGCCGCGCCGACTTCGTCCGGCTGCTCATCGACTTCGGGGCCAACGTGTACCTGCCCAGGGTGCCCGCGGACGGGGCGCCGCGCAGCGAGGGGCTGGAGCTGCTGCTGCAGGCCAGAGGTGACCTGGCCGCGTGGCCTGGGGTGGGAATGGGCACGGCTTTGCTCTGATTCCCTCTTCCCGATAGCCAGCCTCGGGTTTTCCTTCGGTTCCCCTCGCAGCATGGCTTGGGTGTGTGGGTTTGTGGCTGTCCCACCCCTGCCCCATCCCTGGAAGTTGGACAGGGCTTGGAGCAATCTGGGATAGCGGAAGGGGTCCCTGCCCGTGGAATGAGATGTGCTTAAATTCCCTTCCCAGCCAAAAGCCTTCTGTGGTTCCATGATTCCCACAGCCTGGGTTTCCCTCTCTTTGTTGGGTTATGGGCTGCTTTTCACCCTTGCTCTCCTTTCTGCTGCTCAGCTTGGCCTCTCCTGTATGCCCAAATCTAAAATCCTGCACTTATTTCCATGTGGGGATGGAAGATTTCTTCTCCAAGTCCACAGCCCCAGCCCTAGCACAGAGCTTGAGTTTTTATGGGATCATGGAATTTTCATAGGGTCTTGGAACGCTTTGGGTTGGAAGGGACCTTAAAGATCGTTTTGTTGCAACCCTGTCTGCTTTGCTCAATCCACGTCCCTTTCCTTGGGATAATGCCGGGTTGGGTTGTGTGTCCTGGAGGTGACCGTGTGATTTTCCTTCCACAGCTCATCCCAAATCCCTGCTGTCCCAATCCCGGCTGGCCATGAGGCGTCTCCTGAAGCAGCCCGGCCGCTCGGCCGCCCTCGCAGAGCTGCAGATCCCCGCAGTCCTGGCCAAATACCTCCAGCACCAGCCCTGATCCCAGCCTGCCCCCAGGGACACTCCAGCTAAAACCTGCTCCACCCCTGGCACTGAATCGCTGAAATCCGTGAAAACACTGGGAGTTTGTGGTCATAAGTTCACTTTTGCTGCCGAGGTGTCTCCAGAAAGCGGTGCCCGCGTGGAAGGGTGGGAAGGGAGGGGAGAGAGAGAACAGGAGCTCCTGGTTTGCAGCAAAGCGAGGATCTGATTCCCCTGGGGTTGCCTCAGGCCATCTTTACTGAGGGATTTTACACCTTAAGCTGATTTTGGTTGGAGAAAGGGCTGGGGAAAAAAGTGTGGAGGAATTGTTGGCTGTGAGGATGGGAGTTCATCCCAGTGAAGGTGGGGAGACCCTGGCACAGGTTCCCAGAGAAGCTGTGGCTGCCCCTGGATCCCTGGAAGTGCCCAAGGCCAGGCTGGACAGGACTTGGAACACCCTGGGAGGGTGGAAGGTGTCCCTGCCCATGGCAGGGGTGGCTCCCTCAGGATTCCAGAATTCCCAGAGAAGTTCCCAAGTGCCTCCTCCACTTGGGAGGGGCAGGATTGGGGCTGGCCCTGGCCGTGTGTACCCACCCCAGCGGGGACAGGGCTCCCAGCTGGCAGCACAGGAGGGGCTGGGAGACTGCCCAGGGTCCCTCCCTGCCCGGCTCTGACCCTAAACATCATTTTCTCACCCCAAAAGCGCTTCATGTTGCGGCCGAGGGTATTTCGTAATTGGGTAGGGTTGGGGTTTGAATTACAAGTGTTTTATTATTGGTATTAAAGTGTTGTGGCCTGTCTGGTGAAACATCCCACATCTGGCAGCTCCGCCAGGTCCCGGAAGGGACGAGGGAATCGCTGCAGATTGGGAATTTCAGGCTGGTCTGGGGTATCTCAGCACCAACTTTGTGTCCCTCCACCTCACCTCACTGGAGGTGCCTTCCTGCCAGGAGCTGGTGGATAAATCCCGCTGCTCCTTGGAGCTCCAGAGATGTCCTGCACCACTTTTGGGATGCAGCAGGAGGTGTCCCACGGTTCATTCCTTCCTGCCCTGTGGCATCCCACAGGGAAGCGCTGCCAGGGCTCAGAGCTCGGTGTCAGCAGCTCCAAGGGCCGGACACAGGCACCTCCCTGCAGGGTTTATGGGCTCGTGTCAGGGCTTGTGGCATCAATTAATCAGCATCTATTAATCAGCATCTATTAATTAGGCTGTGGGGCCTCTCCCAGGGGAGCATTAGGGCCTGGAAGCAGCCTGGACAAGGCTCCACAGGGAATGGTGACACCGGTGCCACTTCCCTGCCCACCCAGCCAGCTTCGGGAGCACAGCAGGAGATGGGGACAGGGAGAGGCTGTCCCCGGGGACATTGCCACGCTCTGGTGTGGTTGTCACTCGTGGCACCCTTGCTGTCACCCTTGCTGTCACCCTCGCGTGGCGATTTGAGGGGCTTTCGGGATTTGGGGGGGGTCCCAAAAATGAGGTGCTCAGTGTATGTGGAGCTGTGGGTGTGAGCAGGCTGCAGAGTGAGGGTGGCTGGGGGTGGCGTGGCGCGGGTGACACGCCCGTGGGTGACACAGCGCGCGCGGGGAGGTGTCCCACGAGAAACACGCCGTGTCCCCGTCCCCACGGTGTCACACACCATGTCACATTGTCACATTGTCACATCTCTGGCCCCCGCAGGGTCACAGGCCAGGACACGACACCCCCCGGTGCCGTGTCCGTGACCCCGCGTGTCCCGCGGGTGTCGCCCCACGGCCACGCCCCCGCGACAGACCACGCCCCCCACCGGGATGACCACGCCCCCTAATCCCGCCATGCCCGCCCCCAACCCGGGGACTCGCCCTGAGGCCACGCCCACCCCGCCACCGGGACGTCCCCGGATCGCCCCGGGCCACCGGGAAGGACACCGAGGTATGGCCGTGGGGGGACACCGTGGGGACAGCGCCCGGCGGCCACGCCCGGTCACGGTGACCCCGCCCCGTGATCTCCGTCCCAATGTGGAGACCGCGCCCTCCCTCACGCAGAGGCCACGCCCCTCCCCCGCCGCGCCCGCCAATCACTGCGCCCCGCCCGCCAGGCCCCGCCCCCTCCGCCCCCCGTCAGGAGGCCCCGCCCCGCCCGTCACGCGGCACCGCCCCTGCCGCCCGAGCCGGGCGGACCCGCGGCCCCGCGCCCCTCCGCGGCCTGAGGGCTGGGCCGGGGCCGGGGCCCCGGGGCTGCCGCGGTGCCGCCGCCCCCGCCGGTAAGTGCTGGGCACAGCGCCGGGCCTGGGCCCACCGCTCCCCACGCCCGCCGCGCCGGGTCCCCGCGGCCGGGCCCGACCCCCCCCCCCCTCCCCGCCCCTCGCGTTTTCCCGGATCCTCCCGAAAGTTTGGGAGCGCGGCGGCGGGAGCGGGGAGGGCCGGGCTGGGGGAGCGTCCCCGTGCGGGGCTGGGCGGGCCGGGGGTCCCCGAGGGTCCCCTCTGCGGCTGAAACGCTGCGTTTCATTGTTACGGTGCTGCTTTTTTGTTGCTTTTAAACCTTATTTTTCATTTTTGATCGGCCGTGGCTCTTTGCCCTCGATGCCCTTTATTTTTCTTTATTTCATTTTTTAAAAATGATTTAATTTTTTATCTTTCTCCAGCCTCCCCTCCGCAGCAGTGCCGGTGCTGACGTGGAGCTGGAGAGGAATGATTCCCAAAAGGAATTTTTGAAATCCTGGCTGTCTCATGCCATGTTTTCCAGCAGCCGCTGTCCAGGTGCAGGGTTGGGGTCATTTCACCCCCCGATTTTCCAGCACGTGTCCAGGTGCAGGTGTTTCTCCCAGCCCCCTCTATCCAGGTCTCTCCAGAGGCTTTGGAGGCACCTGGGACTCGTGCCGGGCTCTGGCAGAGCTGGAAGATCCCAGTTTGCCGCTGGGGAGGTGGCTGTGCCAGCCGGCTACGCCCCGGCTGCCGCTTCCAGTGGGACAGGTGAACGTGAGAGGTTATCAGCAATCCCAGAATTCCAGGATCATGGAATGGGTTGGGTTGGGAGGGACCTTAAGGCCCATCCAGTTCCAGCCATGCTGAGGGCAGCGATGCCAGATCAATATAGAGGCAAAGCAACCCAGACCTGAGGAATAAAAATAAACCTGGAATTGTGGGTTTGCAGTGGGGCTGCAGGAGCAGAGAGCATCGTTTGGATGTATTTTTAATTTGGGATCTCTGGCTAAACAGCTCGGGAAGGTTTCCTGGCCTCCTGTCAGTCAGAGCTCAGCCTGAGGCATTACAGCTTGGGAGCACATTAGGATTTTATTGTATTTAATTTCTCTACCCTCACCTCTGCAGAAGAAACACGATTATAATTGTTTTATTTGTCCTGTTCCTGACAGCAGTCCAGGGTCAAATTGCAAAGCTACCTCTCTGCTTCCAGGATAATCTGATCAGGGGGTTCACAGTGGGTGTTTTTAAGGCGATTCTCTCTCATTGGACAGATTATTTTAAAAACAACTGAAATCTTCTATAAAAAAAGCCAGGGTAGCAACTGAAGTGTTTTTTCCTGGACATGTGCGTAGGGAGGGCTGTGTCCTGGTTTGGCCTCCCTCAGGATGCTCTTTGGAGGCATGAGGGCTGGGAAAGCTGAGAGGAGGTTTGGGAGGTGCTAGCTCTCACTTTAAGGTAGCCAAATTTGATCACCCTGGAGATAAAAAATCTGGGAAGCTGCAGGGCTTGGAGCGAGGAGGTGCAGGGCTCAGACCTGCCTGTCCCCGGGGATTCTTCCCCATGGAGATGCGTGGTTCCCCCACTCTGGCAAACTGGTAAGTTTAAGCGACATTTTGGTGCCTGGATCTTGGAAGTGAAGGGAGAGCTTGGAGCTCCAGCTGGTGATGGAGCCCCGAGACTGCGGTGCCTTCAGCTCTGCCCCTTCCACTGCCGTGTCCTCACCTGTGTCCTCTCCCTGTGCCTCAGGTCAGCGGTGATGTGTCCATCCCTGCTCCCGGAGCTCCGCGCTCCCGAAGCCGCCGCTTCCAGCTAGATCCCAGCCCGCCCCGCTGCCATGGAAACGGGCAGCCCGGAGGAGCGGGACGGAGGGGACCAGCGGCGGCAGGAGGGTGGGGACGCCCCTCCCGACAGCGCCAACGGCTCCGTGGTGGCAGCGGAGCCGCAGCAGCCGCCCCCCGGCAAGCTGAGGAAAACGGCCTTCAAGCTGTTTGGGGGCAAGCGCAGCATCTGCACCCTGCCCAGCTTCTTCGGCGGCCGCGGCAAGAAGGGGCTCAGCAAGTGCAAGACCCACGACGGGCTGAGCAGTGCTGCCTGTGACAAGGCACAGCCGGACAGCCCCTCGGAGGGCAGCAGGGATGGGCAGCACGGCCCCCTGCCCAGCTCCCGCAGCACCCAGCTGGCCGCGGACACCGGCACCAGGGCGGATTTGGGCCAGCAGGACAGCTCTCCCCCGGGGAGTATCGAGGGCTGTGACAAAAAGCCCAACGGGGAGAAATCTTTCCCCAGACCCAAGAAAGGGCTGAAAGGGTTTTTTAACAGCATCCGGCGCCACCGGAAGAGCAAGGCTGCCGAGAGTGAGAAGACAGAGCTCTCCGAGTGGAATGGGGACACGGAGGAGACCGGGAATGCTCCTGGAATGGGAGTGGAGAGCCGAGGGGCCGTGGAGGGCAGGGGAGCAGGGCCGGTCCCTGAGGCCACGGCCTGCCCGGGGGGCTCGGGGGCTGACTCCAGCTGTGGTGAGGCCACCGAGCCCACGGGCCCCACGGCCGATGGAGGCAGCTCCGAGGGTGACGCGATGGCCGTGCCTGGGAACGGGGACGTTCCAGATACAAAATCAGAGGCTGAGGCTGCCGCCTGCGCTGAGTTCGACCGTGAGAGTTTGCTGCTGGCCTTCCACCCTGACTTCATGGACAGCGAGCCTCCCTGCCTGCACTCCGGGGACCTGCTGAGCCTCATGCTGGGGGACGTCACCTCCCTGAAGAGCTTTGACTCCCTGACGGGGTGCGGGGACGACATCGCCGAGCCCGACATCGCCGAGAGCAGCATCTCGGTGGAGCGCAGCCGCGACGCCGCCAAACGCAGCTCCTGCCTCGTCACCTACCAGGGCGGCGGCGAGGAGATGGCCATCCCTGAGGAGGCCGAGGAGTACCTGCAGCAGGTGTGGGACAGCAGCATGCCTGGGGACAGGAGCTACGGGGCCCAGGTGTCCAGCAGCAGCCTGGAGACGCACGCCTCTCACGATGCTGATGCCCACCCCTACATGGGGGACGCCATGGACGGCGTTGACCTCCTGACACCCCAGAGTGACCAGCAGGAGTCTGCCCCGAACAGCGACGAGGGGTATTACGACTCCACCACGCCAGGGCCGGAGGATGAGGCTGGAGAGGAGCTCAAGAAGGACCGACTGCCCCGGGACAGCTACAGCGGCGATGCACTTTATGAGTTTGATGCCCTGATGAGCCCCTCTCACGGGGAGGAATCCCTGTTTGAGGGCAAAATCCCACGCCAGGGCATCTTCAGCTACTTCATGGACTTCTGCCTCCCTGCGGAGAAGAGCCTGATCCAGCAGATGATGGATCAGAAAAGAGGGCTGATGGAAACTGAAGAAGAGGGGCTTGCAGCCATTCAGAAGGAGCTGCTGTACTGGGAGCTGCAGAGGGAGCCGGTCCTGAAACGCCTGGAAGTTTCCAGCAAGGAGAAGTGTCCCCGGGAAAAGCAGTGCATTGAATGTAAAACCAGAGCAGCCAGCTCCATTGGCAAGAGTCAGAGTGGCCTTGGGAGTGAGCAGGTGGCCACACACAGCCCGAGCCGGGCTGTCAATGGTGGGGTTGCAGTGGCTAGGGCTGAAAACCCAGAGTGGAGGGATTTTCCAGGGACTCTGTGTCCAGAAAACTGTTACAACAGCCAAAACGCCCCTGGAAGTTGCCTTATTCAGCTCACAAAGAACAAGCCGGGGTTCGATGCAGACCTGGACTGTGGGATGTTTGGCAGTGTGGCCCCAGCCAAGGCAGGGATGTTCCCTGGCTTCAGGCTCCCGGAGCAGGAGCGCGGCGGCGGAGCAGAGCCCACCCCCGATGAACCCCAGGTGGGCAGCGAGCCCG
Source organism: Cyanistes caeruleus (assembly GCF_971803275.1). Classification (NCBI taxonomy): domain Eukaryota; kingdom Metazoa; phylum Chordata; class Aves; order Passeriformes; family Paridae; genus Cyanistes; species Cyanistes caeruleus. Next base: position 1,932,613 of record NC_141714.1, read on the forward strand.
AGCACGCCGTGAGCTTCTCTCAGGCTCTGGTGGAGTTCGCCAGCAGCGGGACCCTCTTCTCCAGCCTGTCCGAGAGCCTGGGGAGCTCAGCCTCCAGCTCGTCCTTCACCCAGAACCTCCCCGCCCTCCCCACCATGGTCACCTTCGACGTGGTGGACGTGGAGCAGGACGGGGAAGGGGAGTGCGAGCAGCACCCAGAGCTGACCGCGGGCGAGGACATCGCCGAGGCCTTCGATGATGGCTACGGACAGAAAGAGTCATTGGCTGAATGTGACGAGAGAATGTCCCCGGGCTTCTCCCCGGGCTCCTTCCAGAGCTGCAACTGGGGGGTAGCCAGCCTGCCCCGCCACCTGCGCCTGCACGGCCTCAGCCCCTCCATGCCCGCGCCGCTCTCTGTGGACCGCAGGAGCCGCTCGCTGGACACGGAGAGCCTGGAGTTCGAGCTGGCCGAGCCGCAGGGCGCCCGGAGCGGCCCCCAGCCCTGCCGGCTCTGGGCCAGGCGTGAAGCTGGCAGGAAGGACTCTGCTGGAGCCAGGAGGAGCAGGAGCAAGGAGGAGGGCGAGCTGGTGGCTCCTGAGGGTGGCTTGAGCTGGCCGGGCCTGCGGCACCTCCAGCACGGCACCGACGCGGCTCCCGGCGGGATGGAGCTGTGGGGCTTCGCTCCGGCCGGTGCTGTGGAGAGCGTCTGGGAGCCATCAGAGCCGCCGGGCACCGTGTCCCCTTTCTTGCCTCTCTCCCGGGGTGGCATCGGGGAGGCTCCGGAGAGGCGGCCCCAAGAGCCAGAGCTGAGCAGGCACCCGCTCCGGCCCTCCAACCTCTCCCTGCAGCCCGAGGCGAGGCGGGCGCGGGAGGCGGGCAGCTCCTACCGCTACCATGGGGACATCCCCAAGCTGTCCCGCTTGGTACCCCTGGGAGAAGCGGAGCTGCCCCCGAGCTTTGGCTTCGCCTGCTCCCCGGAGCACCGCGCCAGGGCCAAACCCGTGGGCATCGCCCAGGGCGTGCCGCAGCATCCCGGGGATGGCGGCGGGGGCACCGAGAGCCCGGAGCGCTGTGCTGAGCCCCTCAAGGGCAGGGTCACCCCAGGGCACAGCGGCTGCCGTGGCACCGTGTGCAGTGTCACCAACGCTGAGTAGCTGCAGGAATGTCACCATGTCACCGAGCCAAGGGGTTGCAGGAATGTCACCGTGTCACTGAGGCTGAGTATCTACAGGAATGTCACCGTGTCACCCGGTTGAGGGGCTGCAGGAATGTCACCGTGTCATCGAGGCTGAGTATCTGCAGGAATGTCACCGTGCCACCAAGCCGAGGGGCTGCAGGAATGTCACCGTGTCACCATGCTGCTCCGGGCAGGGCTGAAAGGGGGGCAGAAGGAGAGAGAAAACTGGGAGCAATTTGGGGGCTACTTGAGTTTGAGCTGGGCTGATGCTCCTCTCCTGAAGCCATCCATGGCCTTGCCCCTGTGGATGCTCCAGAGGGGTTTGGAGCTGCCTCCAGGCCACCAAGGCACCTTCTGCTTTTCCAGCCCTCTCCAGCACCAAGTGCAGCAGCAGCCCCTGGCAGAAGCTGGGGATGGAGCCGTTGCTGCTGTGGCAGGTTGGGGTTTGTGCAGGGCTGGGGGAACAGGAGAGACTTGTGAGGGAAATGGGGATGTTTTCCTCTTCTGGGTGAAATGTTTTGGTTCAGACTCACTTTGAATGTCTTCCACCCCGGGCTCAGTGTGGGGAGCTGGGAGGAAGGGTGCCACTTGTTCCAGAGCAAGGACGGGGCGAGGCAGCTGGAAAGGGGAACTTTGCAGCAACATTTTTATTTATTTGATTTGTCCTTGCCTCAAAAGGAAAGCTTTTGTGTGTGTGCCGATAACATTCTCCAGGTCTAGTTTCAGTTTGCTCAGAGAGATGTGCTGTCCATGGTGTCCCTTTGAAGAACAAAGTGTTGGTCCCTTCTTTGTTGTGGTCTGTCTTGACGGTGCAGAATTCCTGGTGGAAACCTTTCCCGTGCTTTGTCCCGGGCTCCTGGCTTCTCCAGGGCCATGGGGACAGGGATAAGGCCTTTGAAATAAGCTAAATTTGCATCGTGCCTGTAGCTGTGAAGTGGCAGATGCTGTTACTTTCTCAAAAGGAAGCTTTGTGGCTTTTTAATTTAATTTTATTATTTGATGGTTGTTTTCTTTGCATAAACCCACAGGAGGAAAGTTTTGTGTCCTTGGAATTTGGGATGGACCGCAGCTACATTGGGTTTCACTCCTCCTGACTGGAGGGAACAAAAAAGCTGGAAGCTGTTGGAGGTTTGGGATTTTTTGCCTCTTTGAAGGAACATGGAGGAGAGACACTGAGGGGAGAGAATTTGGGGGTCCTGTGAGCTCCTGTTCCAGGCAGGTCCCCTCTGTGATCCCAAACCCCCTCAGCTCTGATCCAAACCCCCAGTCCATGTCACAAAGCTGCTTCTCTGTCCTGTCCCAAGCTCTGTGTTCTGATTTCATTCCATTACCACTGATTTTTGTTCCCTCCCCCACCTCATTGCCCCTTCTCTATTTTTCTTTGCAGCAGAGTTTGTAGCATTCAAAAAAAATAATCCCAAAGTGGAAGTACTGGAGTTTTACCACATTTGTGGAGTGAGGGATAGCTCTGCCTGGGCCAGACTCGGTTTTCCTGCTGAGTCCTGCCCTGCTGGGTCACCCTCCTGCTGCTCTCCTGCTCCACATGGATGTGGCTGCTCCCTGCCATCCCTGGATTTCCAGGCACAAGGAACTGGTTTGGGTTTGATGGGGTTTTTTTCCCCCCCAAGCAAAATGAGGTCTTGATATTCCTTTTGAGAAGAGATTCCTTTTGCCCTGTCCTTGGATATCTGGGAAGGAGCAGGGAGAGGCAGGGCCAGGCTTGGTTCAGCCTCTGTGTGTGATGTGATTTTCCTGCCGAGGCAGAGCAGATCCACCCGTGCATCCACGGGCTCAAACCTGAATTTTTCCTTATTTTCCTGCCAGCCCTGCTGCAGGGAGTTCCACAGGAACCTGCTGTGCCACGGTTCTTTTCCCTCATCCTTCTGGGACACCAGAGAGGATTTCCTGGGACACTCCTGGTGCCACTGCCACACCTGCTGAGCCAGGGGAAGGTGCCCTCGTTGGGAAGTTGTCTCCCCTCATTAGCACAGCTGCTAATGAACATTGAATATTCCTTCCCTGGAGCAAGGACAGGGGCAGCTCTGTGCCCATCTCACCCCACTCCCAGCACACAAACCACGGGCACACCCTGTTGGGGACACCACAGGGACATTATCACCTCCTCACGCCCCTGGCTGGGTTTAATCCCTCTTTTATTTCCTTTCAGCGTCTCACCAAAGGCATCTGGGGGGGGGTTCCAGGCTCTGGAGCTTTGTTCAGCCAAAGTCCTGCTGAGGGCTGGGAATGTCTCTGTGCTAAATGAATGTTCCAAGGTGTCTGTAGGCTCCTGGGCTTGGCTGTAGGTACGAGGTGGGGAGGTGCAGTGGGAGCAATACAGCCAAGGCTTGATAATCTGACTTTATACCAAAGGTTTCTCCTCTTAATTTGACGGGAATTCAATGATGAGGCAAATATCTCTGGAATTCAAATGAATTTCCTTACGCAGTTTAGTCACTAATTGGCTGGATTATTGGCAGATTCTGCCCCGTTAACCCAAAGAAAGTGGAATTTCCAGTGCAGTAATTCAGCCTGTGAATGATCACTGCGGTAGGGATTGGATTTCACTGCCTGCTGAGCCACTCTTCCCAAAAAACCCCACTCGGGATCCATGGGAACAAACCTGGGCTGGAGCTGGATCAGTCCAACACTGCCTTACCCGAGGAGCTCACGTCTGGGGGTGGTCACTGAGGCTTCTTATGCAAAAAGGGCTTCCCAAGCAGAAACCAGTTGGAAAAGTCAGGAATAGCTGAATGTCCTGCCAAGATATTTGGGGAAAACTCGAGGGATTTGCCTGTCCCTTGCAGGGAAGGCCTTTCCTGAAGTGAGGGATTAGGGCTGTGGAGCTGTGATGGAATCACTGCCCTTGGGATCAGCCTACCAGGAGGTTCTGTGTTGCATTCTGGGGACTTGGGGGTTTTCTTTCGTTTGTTTGTTTTTATACACATAAGAAAACGGTTGGTTTTCTCTATTTTTGTATAATTTTGCATTTTATAATCATGGGGAAATTTTACAGACTGTTCTTTTACTCGTGTGTCTCGTCTTTCCAAGTGGTGTGGTTTGCTTTTCCCATGGAGTAAAGGCCATTCCTGCTGCTGCCGTGCCTGGATCCCCCCCTGCTCCCTGGGAATGTGCTGGGGCCTCTTCCCAGCCCCTCACCAACACGCTTTGCACACACCTGAGACATCCTTAACCCTCCTCTGTCACACTCAGCTGTCCCTTCTTTGCTTTTCAGTGCTGTTTTTTAATCTAAATTGGTGGATTTTGGTGATTTCTCCTTCCAAGTGTTGTAAAAAGCCCACAGGTTTTAGCTGAGGCTTCCCCTGCTGCCTACTGATGTTATTTTATCTGAAATTGGGGCTTTTCTTCAATCCCTGTGCAGGAGATGCTGTTGGTTGGTGCATGGAAATGCTCTTGGGCAGGTTTCCTCTCCCCTTGGTGCTCCCTGGCCAGGCTGGGAGCTGGGATTTCTCCCTGGTGCCTGAGGATTGCTCCTTAAATAATCCTGGGATTAGCAGGACTCCCCACCTCCTCCTCCTCCAGGGAGCTCCAGCCCTGTGCTCTGCATCACTATAACATCTCCCTGGATTGACACTGCCTTCAACTTTGGGATCAGAGGAGAGGAGAGTTTCTGGAATGTTAAAATCCAGCCCAAAGCAGATTTTCCCTCCTTTTTTTGTCCCCAGCAGAGGTGTCACTGATTTGGCTCTGCATAGATTTTTTATTTTTGTCTTCTGATTAATAACTTGTCACCTAATGGTGCTTTTAAAAGTTTTTTCTGGATTTGGTTTGCCCCATTCCCCACAGGAATGGACGGGAAGGTTTCTCATCAAACATTCCTGGGGCACTCAGAGCCACCTTCCACATTCCCTCTGCCCTGGAATTCTGGGCTCCCTCCTCTCCAGCTGGCTCCTCCTGCTCTTCTCACCCACATTGAGTCACCCCAAAGCTCCATTTGGGTGAAGTGAGAATTTGAAATCCCAAAAAGCCTCTCAGTTTTAGGGAAATAAGGAATTAACCTTTGTCCTTGGCTGCCCCATCCTGCTGCCAGGCTGGCAGCTCCTCCCAGGTGACCAACCTGGCTGAATTTGGGGGTTTTTTTTGGGTTTTGTTTCCTCCCTGGTCTCATTGCTACTAGTCCTTTCAAGTTTTTAATGTATTGATTGTGTTTTAAAATGAATGTTCCTTTCACTGAATTCTAATGAATAAACTGCAGATTTTTAGAGAACATTGGATCGGTGGTTTGGTGGTTTTGTGCTTATTTTATCCTTGATTTAATGTTTTTCTTTCCCATCCTCTCCTCCCTGTTGGTTATTTGCCGGTGAGGTGGAATTTTCCGTGGGAGAAGGTAACAGAGACCCTTTGGAACAGGGTAAGGCTCCTCAAACCATGAACCCTGATATATCCAGAGGTTTTGAGGCTGCAGAGGCTCCAGGCAGGTTTTCCCTCTTCCCTGGGCTCCAGCAGACCGGGAGCAGAGATTCCCTGGCTCTGAGACGACCCCACCTGCCTGGCACATCCCTGGGATGGTTTTATCTTGGATCCTGCTGGATGCGTTCCTCAAGCGCCTCCCAGGATTTCCAAATGCGTTGGAAGACCCAGGAGGAGAGTCCTGCCCTCCTTGGGCGGAAATGGGCTTTGTGAGAAGCTCTAATTACCTGATGAGCCTGATTAGCTGTGCCCTTAATGAGCTGGGGATGGCTGGGGAGGGGATCCCGGGCTGGAAGGGAGGGCAGAGCTCTCCTCCTTCCTCCTCCTTCTTCCTCTTCCTCTTTCCTCCTCCTTCCTCCTCCTTCTTTCTCCTTCCTCCTCCTCCTTTCTCCTCCTCCTTCCTCCTCCTTCCTCCTCCTTCCTCCTCCTTCTTCTTCCTTCTTCCTCCTTCCTCCTTCTTTCTCTTCCTCCTCCTCCTTCCTCCTCCTTCCTCCTCCTTCCTCCTCCTTCCTCCTCCTTCCTCCTCCTTCCTCCTCCTTCCTCCTCCTTCTTCTTCCTTCTTCCTCCTTCTTTCTCTTCCTCCTCCTCCTTCCTCCTCCTTCCTCCTCCTCCTTCCTCCTCCTTCCTCCTCCTTCCTCCTTCTCCTCCTTCCTCCTCCTTCTTCCTCCTCCTCCTCCTCCTCCTCCTCCTCCTCCTCCTCTCCCCTCCTGTCCCAGCTCTCTGGAAATGCTGATCTCTGCTCGCTGGCCGTTCCCCCGAGTTGCACTGTGGAGAACTTTCCCCACTCCCACCCTGGATCCATCCCTGGCTCCTTCTGGATCTCTGCAGATGTGGCTGAACAGCTGGAAAAGCCTCCCTGTGCCCTCAGGAGCTCCTCAGGAGCTTTTCACCCTCCCAGAGCAAACGTCCTCCCCCTGTGCTCCCTCCGAGAGGGCTCAGGGCTCCAGCACAGCTTGACTTGGAATATTTTTATTATTTATTTCTTAATAATAACAATTTATTATATTTAATAATAATTTCTAATTTGAAATAATTTATTAATATATAAAGACAGATCATCACCAACACTTTTATTTTTATCTATGCATGTTTTGTAAAATTTCAATATATATGCTTTTAAATAGAGAATTTATTAATACATAAATATTTATATATATAATAGATATCATTTATATAAATTATATATAATAGATATAATTTCTATATATAATTGTATATTTTTATATAAATATATGATTTTAGATATTACATAAAATATATAATTATATATAACTACATATATTTTTATATTTATGCTTTTAAATATTTAAATGTATATGCTTTAAAATATTTTAATGTTTATTTATTAATACATAATACATATATATTTAAAACCACATAATTTCTAGATATAATTATTTTAATATATACTTTTATATATTAATATAAAATATAGACATTTTATATAGAATTATATATTTTATATAAATAATATATAAAATTAATAATATATTATAATAAAATAATATAATATATAATAATATAATATATATAATTATAATATATAATAGTAATATATAATAATATATTCTATATAAATAAAATAATATAGAATAATATATTTTATTAACATATTTAATTTTATTTAATCCATATAACGATATATTTTATATATTTATATATTAATATATTGATATAAAATATATAACTACATATATTTATTTTTATATATGCTTTTAAATATGTATGCTTTTAAGTATTTTTTAATATTTATCACAGAATCGGGATTACTATTTATTGTACATATTTTTATATATAAATCATATAATTATATATTAGATTATATTATTATAATATAATTAAGAAATCATATATTATAAACATAATATAATATTTATTATATATAATAAATAATTATTATATTACATTTTAATTTTTATCATATTATATTATATTAATATATAGAATTATATAATATTATTATATATAGATAATATTTAATATAATATTATTTATAGAATATATAATATCATTAATAATATAATTAATATTAATATAATATTAATATTATCATTAGTGTTATTATTATTATTATAAATAATAAAATAATGAAATAATAATAATAATAATAATAATAATAATAATAATAATAATAATAATAATAATAAGAAGAAGAAGAAGAAGAAGAAGAAGAAGAAGAATTTCATCCTGTTGTTTCCTGCTGACACGTGGGGCTGGGTCAGCACTTCCAAGGATGGAAAACTCATCCCGAGGAGCCAAAAATGCTGGAGAGCTGCGCAGGGGTGAGCGTTGTGTGCTCCGGGGTCATGAGCTCCAAACTGAGGCTCCCAATTCCCCCTCTGGAGCTGTGATCCCATCCCAGCCTGCTGGGCTGCGATTCCAAACACCCTCCCTGCATCCCAAATGCTCCTGCCTCAACATTCCCAAAATCCCGGGGCTGCCTTTCCAGATCCCGCCTGGAGGAAAGAGCTGCAGGGGCATTTTCTGCTCCCGAGGGGATGGCAAAGCTGGGGATCCCTGCCTGGGGTTATCCAGGATAATGCTTGGGGGGTTTAATTCCCCGTTTTCTGCAGTGCCCGAGGAATATCCCCCCTGGCTGCACCCCCAGCCCTGGCAGGGATGGATGCAGGGCATGGATTTCACCTCATCCCTGCATTTTCTCCTTTTCCCACCACATTCCCAGTGCTCCACGTGGCAGTGGAGCGTGGATGGTGATGAGGACAGCGGGATCAGCTCTTGGGATGGCCCATCCCGCTGGGAACCCTCAGCTCTAATTGCCTCCTTGTAAACACAAATTGTCATTTGCTGCAAACAAATTCCTGCTGACAAATCCTTGTCATCACAGGAAAGCAGCTCCCACTTTGAAGTGTTTCTTTTTTTTTCCCTCTTTTTTTCTCCAAAGTGATTTGAAAAGCACCGACACAACAGCTTTGGGAACACCAGGGGTTGGTGGCACTGTCAGGAGAGAACACCAGGGGTTGGTGGCACTCTCGGGGTCCTCAGGCTCCTGTGCCCAGAGGCTGCAGGGAAACACCTCTGGTGTGGCCTGGTGACCTTTGTGTCACCTGTCACCCCTGGAGCAGCTGCTTCCATTCCTTCCTTATTTCCATGGATCCAGTGGAGCTTGTTCATCCCATCCCATCCCATCCCATCCCATCCCATCCCATCCCATCCCATCCCATCCCATCCCATCCCATCCCATCCCATCCCATCCCATCCCATCCCCACCTGATTTTATGGGGTCAGTTCCCAGCTGGTGGCTCCCACTGGGTCAACACAGCCAGGGACACCCCAGGGACGCCTGTCCTGGAACACCTGTCCTGGAACACCCATCCTGGGGACACAGCAATGTCCCCACCTCACCCCAGCCACCGTTTTTGGGGGTTCCTGGGTCCCCTCCCCAGCTCAGCCTGGTCCAAGCCCCCAGGGCAGCCACCAGCCCAGCAGTGGCTCCATGCTGGAGGATTATTTCTAATCCCTCTATTTTTAGAGCAGTGCTGAAATCTGTTTAATGCTGGAGGGATTTGGGGAAGAAAAAGACAAACAACGAAGAAAGAAGAGTAATTTTCTTTCTGATGCAGGAGCTGAAGGGGTTTTTATTTTGTTTTTTGGGAGGGTGTCTCTGTTGAGTCAGAAGGGAGGAGGGGAGGAGGAATTGAGCTGTAAGGAAAAGCTCTGAGGGCTTGTCCTGGCTGTTCTGGCCATGGAAAATTTCACAGCAGCAGAAGCAGCAGGACTGGGTCATCCTGCTCCCCAAGATCTGGGGGTGGCCAGGCTGTCCCCAGGCAGGGGCATCCCCTGGGTGGGGGCAGCCAGAGGGCTCAGAGCACTCCACACATGGCCAGGAGCAGGAGAGCCCCCGGGAGAGCTCAGCTTTTGGGAATATCCTTTGGAAACACCGAGAGGAGGGGCTGCAGGTGCTGGGGACCATCCCCTGCCCACCCTGAAGGGCTCTGGTAGCCAAATCCCAGCTCTTGGCGGGGATTGCATCCATCCGGGGGGAATTTTGGGCCAGTTCTGGTGCTGGGCTGACCTCTAAGGGAGAGCTCCGTTATTGCAGCTCACGGAATCCCAGAATCTCGGAAGGGATTTGAAAGACCTTAAAGCCCATCCATGGGCAGGGATCCCTGTCCCAGGCTGCTCCAAGCCCCAGTGTCCAACCCGGCCCCAGCGTGGGCACCTCAGGCCTCCCTGTCCCTCCCCTCCTCCCAGTCCCACCAGTCTGGAACTGGGAGGATGTGGCAGTGACCCAAGGCTGACCCAGCCAAGTTTGGATTCCGGGGCTGCCCTGGGAGATCCTGGAGCGGAAGCAGGACAGGAGCTGCCAGGCACCAGCTTCTCCTGCCCTTCCTCCCTTCCCGTGCTGCCAAGAAAAGAGAAAATTCCTGTTTTCCAAAGGAGAGCCTGAGGCAGGGAGGGCTCAGCACGGGGACACCCAGGGGCTGGAAAATCACAACCAGGATTTGATGTCCAAGCACTGCCCGTGGTTAATGAGGGATGGTTTTAAGCAGAAATTTACCCCAAAAAACCTCACCTCAATAAATGAGGGGCTGAGCTCCTCAAGAAACTGCTGGAGGAGGCCCTCTGGAACAAGGCTGGGAGTGTTGGGAATGTTCAGCTGGAGAGGAGAAGGCTCCAAAGAGAGCTCAGAGCCCCTTCTAGGGCCTAAAGGGGCTCCAGGAGAGCTGGAGAGGGATTTGGGGTTTTGAGCAGTGGTTGCAGAGAAGGAAGCAGTGATGGAAATCTCCCTGGGCTTTCCAGGGCTGGAAAAGTGGCTGGTGTGAAGGTCAGGATTGTCTGGATGAGACCTGGAGCCTCCAGGAGCACTGGGAGTGTTTTTAGGAAGCACCTCTGAGATTAAGGAATGCCAAAGCCAAAGGAGTCTCAAATCTGATTAGAAGTGATTATGTCTGAGTCTGAAAAGCAGGAGCAGGGGAAAGAATTCCTGCAGGATAAAGAGAGGGACTTCCCTGCAGGGTCAGCCTGGGGAAAGGGCTTGAGCCCCTGGAAGGGCTGCTGAGAGCCACAGCCACCCCAACAGTGGCCAGGCTCTCCCTGAACCTTAGCTCCCATCAGTTCATCCTTTTTTGGATCTGGCATCTCTCTCCTTCCCCACAGGATGCCTTTGGAGCCGGCAGCCCCAGGGCAGGGAGAGCCCTGAGCAGCCTCAGGGAGCACACAGGAACCTGGGAGCGATCTCCAGCCCTCCCTGAGCTCCAGCCCCGCAGGGATGAGCATTCCCAGCCTGCTGTGAGGCTCCTCATCCTCCCTGACGTGCCCTGCATGGCCTGGGCCACCTTGTCCTGCTCAGGTCCCCTTGGCCAGTCCTGGGGGTGCCACCCCTGCTGCCCTCAGTGTTCCTCAGTGCCACCCCTGCTGCCCTCAGTGTCCCTCAGTGCCACCCCTGCTGCCCTCAGTGTCCCTCAGTGCCACCCCTGCTGCCCCTCAGTGTCCCTCAGTGACACCCCTGCTGTCCCCCAGTGTCCCCAAAGGCCCCTGAGGGGTGTCCTGGGCCAGGCCAGGCTGGAGCAGGGATGTCACAAGGGCAGGGTGCCGGGATAAGCCAAACCCTTCCCAGAGCCTGGCTCTGTTCCCGAGCCAGGAGCTGCCTGGGGAAGGCTCCCTCCTCTTCCCCACGCTTTGGGAAGCATTCCCAGACATTACCTGGCATCTCCCAGAGGTGGGCAGAAATTTCCCACCACCTTTTCCCTGTGGGATTTCTCCTTCAGTCACTTTTCAGAAGTTTGACTCTGATTTTATATTTTTCTCCGTGGGAATACCCCACCCACAGAGGGGCTTTGGAACCTGCTCCTCCTCCTGGAGCTGTGCTGGGAGCTTCTCCAGCCCCTCTGGGAGCTGTGCCTGCCTCCCTGCTGGGCCAAATCCCCCTGGGCTCAACCCCACCAGGCCCAATCCCACCTGGGTGTCCATGCTGAGGGCTCGGGGCTGGGGACAGCCGGTGTTTCCTCCCACAAAACCAGGGGAGATTGGGCAGAATTCCCATGGCAGTTTCCACACATCAGGGAGGGAACAGCAGGGGGTGGTGGCACTGTCAGGAGGGAACACCAGGGGTGGTGGCACTGTCAGGAGGGAACACCAGGGGTTGGTGGCACTGTCAGGAGGGAACATCAGGGGTTGGTGGCACTCTCGGGGTCCTCAGGCTCCTGTGCCCAGAGGCTTCAGGGAAACACCTCTGGCGTGGCCTGGTGACCTTCGTGTCACCTGTCACCCCTGGGGCAGCTGCTTCCATTCCTTCCTTATTTCCATGGATCCAGTGGAGCTTGTTCATCCCATCCCATCCCATCCCATCCCATCCCATCCCATCCCATCCCATCCCATCCCATCCCATCCCATGGATCCCATCCCATCCCATCCCATCCCATCCCATCCCATCCCATCCCTTCCTCCTCCTCCTGCTCCCGGTCACTGCCGTGTGAGGCTGCTGTAGCTTTGATCCAGAGGTTTCTTGTGTTTGATCTGAGTTGTTTGATCTCATTTCTCCCCCCACACTCTGCTGCAGCTTTCCCTGTGCTTTTGTGCAAGGCAGGGAAGTTATTCCGTGTGCACATGGATGTGCTGTTATCTCCCATCTCCTTTTTGGATAAACTATTTGTTTATGATAATAAAGTGCCTCTTGGTGTGAAAGCAGAGGGAAAAAGGAAAATCTGGAAGTGAGCCAGGCCCAGGGAAGGAGGAATGCTGCTTTCTGTTGTTGTTTCTTCCAAAACACCCCCAAGAGCCAGTCTAAAACAGAATGTGCCTGTAGATTTTCATCAAGGTGACACTTGGAGCTGGCAAGTGCCAATGTTTGAGTGCCTGGAGCAAAGCTGGGCCTTGCTGCTCCTACTGCACATCCCAGATGTGTCTCCTGCCCTGTGGGGTGTTGGTTTTGCTGCTGCTCCCTGCTCAGGTGCCTCGGAGAGGATGGCACAGCTTCTCCCACCTGCCCCAGCTCCGAGGCTCCTCTGGGGGTGCTCAGGTTGCTCTGGGTTGTTGCACTTTGCTGAGCTCCACTGGAGAAAAATCCCGCAGTTTTGACCCCAAAGCAGCATCAGCTCAGGTGTTTCTGAAGGCTGGAGCAAAGTGCAGCTCTGCAGGGCCCTTCCCTGGCTGGAGCAAGGATGGGTTTGGGAGCAGGGCACCATGCCCTGGGTGTTTTACTGGCTCCATGAAGCGCCCATTTTCCTCTCCTTGAATCCTCTCGTACCCCTGGTTACCCTGGGAATGTTTTCTGCTTTCACACAGCATCCTCAGCTCCTTGTTTTGGGAGTTTTGAGGTTCTTGAGACACCCGGGGGAAGGGGATGCAATGACACCTGGAACGAGATCAGGCAGATCTCTTGGTTCATCCAGGGGGAGCTCAGCTCTGCTTCTCCACTAAACAAAAACTGCCCTACAGTTCTCTGGGAGAAGAGCTGGCATCTGGGTCTCTGTGGAGCAGGAGAGCTGCAGAGAGGCTGTGAGCAGGGATTTTTGGGACCTGGCTGATTTATGGACATGACACCAGAGCAGGGAATTGTGAATCCAGTGTTCCCAAGGGGGTTATTTGTGCCTCAGGGTGTGCCAGTCACCACAGCTCCATCCCTCGGGATGGGATGAACAAACTCCACTGGATCCATGGAAATAGGGATGCTGGATGAGGGAGCTGCTGGAGCAGCTCAGCACTTCCCTTCCTCCACAAGGCTTTCCTGGGGATTGTGGCTCCATCTTCCCATTCCAGGAGGAGCTGCCAGGACTCCAGGAAACCTTTCCAAGGTCTGCCTGGGAGTGGTGCCACCGTGGTGTTTGAAAGTTTGCTCAGGGGAGAGCCAGGGCTGGAAGCTGCAGGGCAGGAACCTCCCCAAACACGAGGTACAGGGGTACCTGCAGAGGGTATTTGGCAGCTGAGGGCACTTTCCAAGGTGGGTGGGAGACTCCCCGCTGCTCTGAAAGCTTTTATTTGAAATTAGGGCTTTTCTGCATTGTGGTTTTTACCTCCAGCAGCATCTCCAGGGCAGCAGTAGGTGAAAATCCTTTCCACGGTTTCAGAGCAGGCTGGATAAATTGAATTATTTCGTGTTTAAAACCAGCAGGGCACTGGGACCCTCCGTTCTCCCCTTTTCCCTGCTGGAGCTGCACCACTGCAGCTGAGGAGGAGATGGATCCTTGGGGATGTTTCTGGGGGATCTGGAGATGAAAGGGCTCTGCCACCATCCCCCCGGGGTGTCCCGGGGTGTCCCGGGGGCTCTGCCCGGTCCCGGCGCTGCTCCAGAGGCTGAGTGTGAGTCAGGCTGCAGAAATCCGCCCGGAGCTGCTCCGGCTCTGCCTTTGGAGCCCGTGCCCATCTCCAGCGAGCTGGGACTGGTTGGGGCAGAGCTGCCGAGCTGGGTTCATGGTTTGGCAGCCCAGCAGGGCTGGGGGGAGCCCTGGGGGCTCCTGCTCGGGCTCTCCGAGCTCAGACCCCGGCCCGGCTCAGGGGATGCTCCCCCAAACTCCATCCCCTGTGCATGGAGGGTGTCCCTGCAGAAACGCGTCCTCAGGCAGGACAGCAAAGGATGGACAGCGAGGGGGGACACGCGAGGCTTTGGGTCCCCTCGTGTCACTTTGATGTCCCCTCTCTGCTCCTTCTGCCCTGCAAATTCGCAAACAGAGGAGAGCACAGCTTCCTCCTCCCCAGAGAGAAATGGATGCGATTCCAGATTATAATGGTAAAATGATGGGATTTTACCATTTGCGATGGTAAAAAGGCGATCCCAGAAGGCCAGGCTGGGGAAAGGGAGAATTTGGGTGTTTCCCTGATCTGCCCTCGCTGCTGTTTTCCTGAGAGGTCTTTGCAGGAGATGTGGGTCAGTGAGGGATCTCCCAGAGGATTCTCTGTGGGTTCAGGGAGTGGATCCCAGCAGGATCATCCCCTCCCGGGCACTGAGGGATCCCGGAGCCCCAGCCCCAGCTCCCGGTGCTATTAATAACCCCCCCTGAGGCTCCAGGCCAGAGGAAACGCAGGAAATGAAGTTAATACATGGAAATGTTGTCTTGTTTTCCCATTGCTGCTCGGTTGCTCCCTGGCGCTCCCCTGGAGGCGCTTCTGAGAGAGCTCGGGTTGGGAAGTGCTGAAGAACGGGAATTCTGGGGACACAAGAGGGGAAAGGACTGCTCAGGTGTGTTGGAGCTGCTCAGAAACAGGGAGTTCCTTGGGGTGAAGGGGGAAAAAGGAGCCTTTCCTTGTGGATTTGGGGCAGTCCCGTGCGGGATGTGGAGGCTGGAGAAGGAGGCCGGGCTGTGCGGGGCCGCTGCTCGGTGACTCAGCCCCGCCGCCCTTCCCACACCGGCAAATCCCTTCCTGCAGCCCCGGGACGGGCTGGGCCCTGCTCCACCCCCGGCCGAACCGCCTCAGCCCCTTCCCAGCTCCGCTATTCCTGCCCTTCTCCAGGAGGACGCTGTCCCGGGTCATGGTGCTGTCCCGGGAGGAGGAGGATGCTGTCCCGAGGGGAGGAGGATGATGATGCTGTCCCAGGGGGATGAGGATGCTGTCCTGGGGATGAGGAGGAGGATGCTGTCCCGAGGGGAGGAGGATGATGATGCTGTCCCAGGGGGATGAGGATGCTGTCCTGAGGATGAGGAGGAGGATGCTGTCCCGAGGGGATGAGGAGGATGCTGTCCCAGGGAGGAGGAGGAGGATGCTGTCCTGGGGATGAGGATGCTCTCCCGGGGATGATGATGCTGTCCCAGGGAGATGAAGATGCTGTCCCAGGGGAGGAGGAGGATGATGCTGTCCCAGGGAGGAGGATGATGATGCTGTCCCAGGGGGATGAGGATGCTGTCCTGAGGATGAGGAGGAGGATGCTGTCCCGAGGGGAGGAGGATGATGCTGTCCCGAGGGGATGAAGATGTCCCAGGGGGATGAGGATGCTGTCCCAAGGGGAGGAGGATGATGATGCTGTCCCAGGGGGATGAGGATGCTGTCCAGTAGCCCCGGCTCTGACCCCAAGCACAACTCGAGGCTTCACCCAGCACAGAGCAGCTTCTCCCTCAAATCCCAAATCCTGTCGGGGGCAGAGCCCGGGCTCTCTCTCCTCAGCGTGGGGCGGATTCGGGGCTGTGCTAACTCTTGATGTTGTTTGTTCCTCTGCCAGTTGGTTTCTTGTTAAGACAAGATCCTCCTCAGTGCATTCCTGGGTGTTCCAGGGCCAAAGGACGGAGCTGGAGACGAGGACATGCTCGGGGATGGAAGGAGACCCCTGCAGTGGGTGCACCACAGGAAGCAACACCCAGAGATGGAGCAGCACTCGAGTCCTGCAAAGCCAGGCCAGAGGAACGAGGACACAAAGAAACACATCCTGCAAACTCTGCTGAGTTATGGAAAACCAGGCAGGAATTGCAGCAGGAAGGATCTCCTGGGATGTGCCCCACGCTCAGCTCTCACCTTGGGGGGCTCATCCTTTCCCCCAGGTTTCCCTCCCCGGGTTTGTTCCCTGCTGTGCTTTGCCACCCTGGGCTCTGGCGGTGTGGGTGATGCTGAGAGAGCTCCTGTTGGGCCAGGAATGTTCTCCAGGCTCTTTCCCCTCCCTAAAAATCTCCCCTTGCAGGGAAGGAATGAGCAAAGCCCAGGGTGAGGACAGGAGTCACCCCTGAACTGAGGCTGGGTGGCTGCAGGGGACAGGAGCACAAGGAGCCCTCATTACTGGGGCACTAATGAGCGTGCTTTGGTGATGAGCAGAGCTTTTCTGTGCCCCATAATCTACCAATCAAACGTTAAATGGAGCAAAAATCAATCAGCCAGCCCCAGGGCCGCTTAATGAATTAATTGGAGGCTCTGGAAGTGGCTGTGGGGCTGAGCCACCCGTGCCTGCCTCCTGTGAGTCCACACACCATGAGCACCCCAATTCAAGGCTCCCCTACCAAGTTCCAGGTCTTTGTCCAGAGGGAGCACCAGGGAAACAGCCAGGTGGGACATTGCCTGATTTTAGGTGATTTTAGGTGATTTTAGGTGATTTTAGGTGATTTTAGGTGGGGTGGGGGGTGTTTCTCTCCCCACCTGTGGCGTGGTGGGGGCTGGAGGGAGCTCCTGGCATTCCCTGCCTGGATCAGAGCATGGCACCAGCTGCCAGCCAGGTAAAACTCAGCTGTGCCCACCTGGGAGAGCTGGTTTGATGCCCAGCTGTGGTGGGAGGGTGCTGGGCCCAGTTTCTGCTGGAACTATTTGAAGTAAATGCAATAGAAAATGAAAGGAGACAAGAAACTGCTGGGACCTAATTAAAGGTAAAAGTTAAGGAATAAATGGGGAGCCTGTAAGTGCTGAACCCTTCTGGGCAGGGAAAGGAGCCTGTAGCACCTGGTCATGGGGTCTGAAGTGAAAATGAGGATTAAGGAGCCTGTGACCTTGTGTTTTCATGGATTTCAGTGCACACATCACATAAGGAGAGGGCTGAGAGTGGCAGGGCCTGCAGGTTGTGGGATGGGGTGACACCGTGGGTCCCTCCCCTGCCACCCTGGCACCTACCAGGAGAAGCTTATTACCCATTTTTATTGACCTGGGTGTTTTGCAACCCATTCCTGACCTGACCCAGCTGTAAATGTGAACCCCTGCAGGAACCCCAGCTCTCCTGGGCAAGGCAGCTGCAGCTCTGTGGGGCTGAGCTCCTCACAGACACCCCAGCAGGGAAGGGTGGGCATCTCCTAATCCTATTTAATCACATTTTCTGACTCCTCCATCATCGCAGAAGCCTTGTTTGGGTTTCCAAGAGGCTGCTAATTCCTTATCACTCGTGTTTTTCACGCTTCAGAGATATTTCAGGGGTCTGTTTGGATGGCCCTGGGCAGGGTTATGTCCTTGGATGGTGCTGGAAGCAAAGCATCTGCTGGGGGAGAGGAGAGGAAGGAAGGGAGGGTGGCTGGGGGGGCACCCCAAGGGCTGTGACCCTCTCTGGTGGATTGTGCTGAAAATTTCAGGGTTGAAACATCATCAAAGCTGGGGTTTAGGGGGAAAAAAGGGCTTGTGAACTGTTACTCTCATGCCTTTGGGTACATCAGTGTTGCTGCCCCTGGATTTTGTGCTTATTGTGATTTTTCTTTATTTTCTTTTATTTTTAAATGCATCTGAAGGTTTTCTCCAAGCCCAACTTACACAGCTGTGTGACCCCCTCAGATTCTCCTGGAAAAGGGAGCTTTTAGCTGCTTCCCTCAAAGAGATGACACAGCTTAATGTTCCAAGTGGGAATATTAAACTGTATATATATATATTATATAAATATATATTTTTATATATTATCTACCTGGAGCAGAGCCCCCATTCCCCAGGTGCCTGGTCCCCAGGACAGCAGCTCTGGGGGTGCTCCCTGTGCTGCCAGGTGTTTCTGGGATGGGGAAGGGACTGGATGTGACCCCAATGTGGCACCAGCAGGGCTGAGCTTTCCTCGGGAGGTACCTCAGCCTCAAACTGCCCTCCCCACCAGGCTGTTCCATCAGATGTTGGGTCCTGGGAGGAACTGGGATGGAATTTTGCCTCTCAGATTAATTCCCCATCAATGGGCCAATGGCACAGAAAGTTAAGGAGTTTCTCGCTGCCCCTGGTGAATTTCAAGTCTTTTCTTTGTGTTTGATGCATCACTGAAACCATGGGAAAAGCAGGTGGAAAACTCTGTGCTGCTCCAAGGAGTGATTGATATGACGGTCCCAATTACACTTAATTGTGGTTATCCTATTAATAACAGCCTCGTTCTGTGGCACACACCTGCCTCTCCACAGGAAACACTGTTAACACAACTTAAAACACCAATTACACCCGATGGAAAAGCAGCAATTAAATCCACTAAGCCTTGTCCAAATAATTATTTCATTTCTCTGTAATATTTTAATTTTTTTTTTTCTTCAAAGCAATTCCTTTATTTGTGTGATCTCCTATCTATTCGTGTGGGAACATGGATGGAGAGCAGGCTTGGATTTGCAGGCATTTATGGAGAGGGGGATGCGTGCTCAGGGTGGGAAAACTCTGCCTTGTCATTTGAAGCTTTCAGTGTTCAAAAACCGTGTGGATGTGACACTCGGGGACGTGGGGCAGTGGTGGGGAATGGTTGCAATGGATGGTCTGGGAGGGCTTTTCCAGCCTTCCTGACCCCATGGTTTAGTGGGGAGCGGGCTGGGAGCGCTCAGGGCACTTTGTCCCGGTGTTTCTGCTTTGCAGGAGTGACTTGAAGCACCTGCCCAGACCCAAACGAGCTGGGATTGCCCAGGTGGGTTCGTGGCTGTGTAAAAATCCCTCTCCAACAGGGGAAAAAAGGGGAGTCTTCCTCCCAGAGACAGGGAACAAGAGAGGCTCGAAAGATGATAACAGCCTGTGATAGCGACTGCATTCGGGAATCAGAAACCTGGATAAAATCGAGGTGAAGTTAATTCCTGCCGTGGGGGCTGCTCAGTGGCGATGGAAGAGCCGCTGCTGGGCGCTCCGGGTGTGCCCGAGGCAAGGTGTCCTCCTGTCCCTGCGGAAGGGAGCTCGGTGACGATCTGGTGCCGGCTCGGGGGCTGCAGCGGCCGGGCACCTGCGGGGGACAGAGCCCCGAGAGCCCCTCCTGCGGCTCGGGGGTGCGAGGGACGGCCCGGGCCGCGCTTCCTCCGATTGTTCTCGTGGCCGGAGCGGGGCGGGGACACGGCGGGGACACGGCGGGGACACAGCAGGGACAGCGACCCCCGAGCGCTGCGTGCGGGCATCGCCGAGCCCGAGCGGCTCCGGCGGGACAGCGCGGCCGGGCCGGGCCGGGGCGGCGCCGGGCGGGCGGGCGGGGGAGGCCGGGCCCGACGGGCGGGCGCGCTGCGATCCCACAGCGAGCCCTCAGCGAGCCCTCAGCGAGCCCTCAGCGATCCCTCAGCGATCCCTCAGCGATCCCTCAGCGAGCCCTCAGCGAGCCCTCAGCGCTCCCACAGCGCTCCCTCAGCGAGCCCTCAGCGCTCCCACAGCGATCCCTCAGCGATCCCCGCGGCTCGCAGCGCTCGGAGCGGCCGCTGTACCTCGCTGCCGTCGGTGCCGTGTTCGCGGAGCAGCGGCGGCGGCGCCGGGCGGGCCCCGACGGGCCGGGGCTGCGGGGGATGCGCGGGGCAGCGCGGCCCTGGCCGGGCCCCGGCGGCCGCCCCCCGAACCCCGCTGTCCCCCCGAACCCCGCTGTCCCCCCGAGCCCCGCTGTCCCCCCGAACCCCGCTGTCCGCGGGCGGGCCCCGGGGACGGCCCGAGCCCGGCTCGGGGGGGGCCGCGCCGCCGCCCCCTGAGGGCTCCGCCGGCCCTGCCGGGGCTCCCGGGCCGGGGCCGGCGGGGAGCGCCCGGGAGCAGCCGGGAGGGCGGCGGGAGCGGGGCACCCCCTCCGTCCACCGGCTGCTTTTATTTTATTTATTTATTTCCTTTTTTTTTTTTTTTTTTTCTTCATCGACTTGAGTCGCTCGCACCTTTTAATAACTTTTTTTTATTCTCCTTTTCGGTGTTTTAGAACTTTTTTTTTTTTAAGATTTCGGTTTTTTTTTTTTTTTTTATTTTTTAAAAAACATTTCAAGTTTCTGACGCCAGCGCTGATTTTTGCCGGGACCGCGTGAGTGTTCGGAGCCGAGGCCATGCGGTGAGCGAGGTAAGAGCGGGGGTGGCACCGGGGATGGCACCGGGGATGGCACCGGGACCCCCGGCCCGGCCGGGGCTGCCCCCGGAGCCGCGGCTTTAATGAGACCCGAACACCGCAGCGCTTCTCTTTGTGCTCCCACCCCATAAACCCGCGCAGGTACCTGCAGGACAAACCCTCCTGTCCCCCTCAACGCCCACAAAGCCGCCAAATTCGGATTAGTTTCGCAAAACCTGCCTTTTTCCCCCCTATAACATCACGTGGGAATCTTTTCTTTGTTGGGGTGTTCTGGCTGTGCTGGAGCTGCTGAGGAAGCACCAGCTCGAAGCTGAGCGGGGCAGTTCCTGCCTCGGGCCCGGCTCTGGGTTTATTTTCCACCAGAAAATTGAGTGCTTTGAGCCTGGTTTAGGTTAGCTCAGCCGTGTGAGCTCCTAAAGAACCGGTTCATTGCTCGCCCAGGCTGATTCAAGGCGCTTTTGAGTCCAGGGGAACATTTCTGGAGTTTCCGTGCTTGGGAGCGCTCACTTCTTACTGGTTTTAGTGGTTTTGGGGAAGCTGGTGGAGAGAAAATCTCACTCGGGTGTTTACAGAGCCTGGCTGGAGGGTTCCCCTTCCCACCTCCACCTTGCTGCGTTTTACACCTTAAAACATTCATGAGCGATTTCAAAAGGCGGGGATTAATGGCTGATATCGCCTGGCTGCTCCTCCCTTGAATTTGTTATAAAACAAGGCACGGCTCCTTCCCCCAGTGCCGCCGGATCCCGGCAGCAGCTCCCGGGGGCTGTGCCCGGGTCACCCCTGCCCTGGGTGATGGGAGGTTATTAAACCCTGCTCTGCTGCATCCAAACCCTCTGCCACTCTTGAAATCCAGTATTTATGGAATGTGGAATTAATGGAATACCGCTCCCTCCCCTCTGGTTGGCTTTGGGGGGAGTGGAATTGCCAGATTTAGGTTTGTTACAGTGAGGAGCTGGTGGATGCTCTGCTGGAGCTCCTGCACTGAAGCTTTGGGTGCTCCAGTGCTGGCAGGACAGACGGGAGTGCTGAATTTCTGCTGTGTCACACCTCGTTTTCCTGGAATTCATTTGATTTCATTGATTTAATTTGATTTCATTGCAAGGGGAGGGGACGCTGCTGCCCCTCATCCGTGGTGTCCAGCGGAGTTACGGACTCAGAGCCACCCCGAGTCCCCCTGTGTGACACCGAGGTGGCCTCAGGGAGGGCTCTGTCCTGCAGAGAGGTGACAGTGACCTCTCTGCCTTGCTCTCCTGCACCAGGAGCTGACCCAGAGCTCCAGGTGGGACTCCCAGGAGCTCGGGGTGGTGCCAGCGCTGGCACAGGTGGGAAGGGGTGGTCCAAGAGAAGAAGGTGCTGGTGGGGAGGAGGAAGAGGCAGGTGCATCATCCTGAGGAGAGGGAAAATTCATCCCCTCCTTGGGGGAGCCTCCTGATGAACTCAGCTGGGAGTGCTGCAGGTCTGCTTTGGAACGATGAATCTGGAAACTGCGGTTGAACTAAAAGCCACAGGTGCAACAAGTTAATTTCTGGTCCTTTGCTCCATTTTTGGTCCATCCCACACCTGTTTTAAACGTTATTTCTTCCCACCCTGGTCCCCAGGCACCAGAAGCTCCTGCCCACTGTTACTGCTCCTTCTCCTGAGTGTCACTTGCTCTCAGCCATCCTGTTCAGTGGGGTTTTGTTCTCTCCAGCTTGTGGACTTCACTTCCAGGTGAAGCTTGAGGATGGCTTTGCTTTTCAATTTACCTTCCTGAGCCTCAGAAATAGTCTGGGGGATCCCAAAGATCTGAGTCCAGGAGCTGAAAACCCCACAGTTCACTACTATAGTGACACTTGGAGCAGTTATTCCTGCCACTATTTGTGATTCCCATTTTTGCACTGATATCAACTGATTTAATAAAGCTATTAATAAAACTGATAACAATAAAATGAAATAAAATTCCTCTGCCTCAGGATGGGTGGGAGCAGCTCCATGGGCCAAGTTCCTACCCCGTGGCCCCCTGCCAGCCTTGTTCTGGGGCATAAACATCACCAACTTTGATTTTTGTGGGGTGTTTTTTATGAAAAATTGGTTGTATTTGGCTTTCTTGCATCCAACACTCAATAGCTGTGGGAAGGAGGTTATTTCTGGCTTGGTGCTGACATTAGGACACAGTATTAATTTTCCGTGAAATGACAGATTTATTGGAATTTTCTTCATCTGCACGGTCCAACCTGGAAACCCGAGTTGGAATTTGCCAGAAGAGGGGGCATTTTGCAAACATCACAAAGGATTTTGGTGGCAGGGTGAGCTCAGCTGGAGAATTCACCAGCGATGCATCTCAGGGAACTGTGGAGTTTTGGGGGAAATTCTCCTGCAAATAAACACTAACAAATGAATTTTGAGTCATTTAGGGCTGAGTGCAAGGAGCTCAATTCTCGGTCCCACTGCTGCCTGCTGGCTCCAAGTAGTTGTTAAAATAAGAAACTATGGAGTAACCTTGGATTTTTATTTTTTTTTTTATTTTTCCTCGTGGAAACTATTTAAAAATGCCTTTTCCAGTTTTCTCCCAGTGGTTGGTTGTTGCTGTAGGTCGAGCTCTGGTGTTCTTGCTTGAGGTTTCTCTGCTTTTCCTTTCTGGAACGAGGGTGTGGAGCCCACAGCTCGGTGTTCCCTCTGTTGGATTGTGCTGACCCAGTCCTCCCCAGTAAAACCAGTCCAGTGCTGTGGCACTCCAGGAGCTCTGCTGGGGCTCTGGGCTTGGTTTTTTGTGTGGGGTGTGTGTTGGGTTTGGGGTCCCGGGCTGTGTGTGCTTTCCAGCCTCGCCTCTTCTGTCCCCATCCCAAACCCAGAGCCCTCCTTAACCCTGGGATCAAGGCTTGGCTTTCTCTGCCCTTCAGCATTTCCATGCTGCAGTGAGGGGGGATTTTAAGAGGCTCTTTGGGGTCAGCCCTGCCCTGACACAGCCTGGGCTGGTGGGAGCTGCTGTGTGGGTGAGAACTTCATCCCCTCTTTGAGGCAGAGACAAAACAGGGGAGCTTGTGGAAGAAACTGAGTGAAAACCTTGTTTGTGTTTCCCTGGCTCCCTCTTTGATGTCCCAGCTGCTGGGTTACAGTTTGGGTGCTAAACCCAGCAGGAAGGGACTGAATTTGGCCAGTTGTGTTCCTTCCAGGAGGTCTCATGGAGCTGCTGGAGCATCCTGATTGTTCAGGATCACTCCTAAGCCAGGCTCAGGTGCCATCAGCTATTCCTTGAGCTTTTTCCTCCTGCAGTGAATGCTGATGTCTCTGCACATCCAGAGTGATGGGGAAAGAGTGCAGAAATAAAACCAAATCTTAAAAACACCTTCTTGATGCTCCTCTATTCTTCCCAAGCTTGATTTCTCTCCCAGTTTCTGCCCCTTCTCCTCCTCGATGGTGCAGGGAGAAGGAGAGTGGCCAGCTCATCTCTCCTTGGCTCTGCCCCTTCTTCCTTCCCAGGGCACTCCTTGCACTCTTCCCCTGCTCCAGCCTGGGATCATCCACCATTCCTGCTTTGCTGCAGGAGCTTGTCCTTGCCTTTTCTCAGTGTTTGGGGCCGTTTCTACCTCATTCCAGGTAGAAGCTCCAGCACTGGAGCATTTTGTCTGCAGCTGCTGCCTCTGGTGCCATCAGCAGCAGCTCTGTCCTTGCTGTACCTGTGCCACCTTTCCAGTAGAGATGGAGACATTCCCAGGAGCCTCCCAAGCCCCAGCCTGCTCCATGCTGCCTTCTCTGAGAGAGAAAAGCCAGGTCCAGATGTTGCCAATGGATTATCCACAGCCATTCCCGGCCTGGATGGCTTCTGTTCCAAGCTGCTGGTGTGGTTTTTTCCCTGCTTCCCAGCCTGGGCTCGGTTGTGGTGCTTTCCTTGTTGCCAAAGGAACATCTCAGCACGGGCAGGAGGCTGGAGGAGCTGCCCTGACTCTGTGTTCCCGTGGCTGAGCTTTCCCAGGGTGTTTTCTCCCGGGAGCTGGAAATTCAGCACAGGAAATTCTGGTTGCACCATTATTGCGGAGCCTATTGTTTGGGGCAAGGGCAGGATTCGGGCTTGCTCACATCCTCCAGTGTCTGGCTGTGCTGAGAGGATGTGGTGGGGTAGCCAGGGCTGCAGGAGGAGCACAAAGCCCCGAGCTGCTTTTGTACAGAGCTCACACTCGGCCCAGATCCCCGAGTTTCTGCCCAAACCCGCCCCTCTGGTTTTTCATGGGAAACCTCGGGGTTAAGGAGACCTTGGAGTGAGGATGAGGCAGGGCACAGCCCTTTGTTGCAGCGTTTTGCTGCTCAGCCCTCTCCTGGTGCGTGGTGGGCACCGTGTGTAGCCAGGTACACCCTGAGGGATGTAAAGTCAGGCATTGGGGGCTGCAGAACCCACCAAGTGCTGCCTTTGGGACACCAGCACACATGGCCTGGATGTCAGGGTGTTTGTAGGAAGGCAGAGCATGTGGCAGCTCTGTTTCCACCTGCCACAGGCCAAGGTTCACCTGGCCGTGCCTCAGTTTCCTATCAGAGCGTTGGAGTGAGCTGCTGTGCCTGTGTTTGCTGTCACTTTGCCTCTCTCCCTTCACTCATCTTTGTGGCTCAGATGGTTGGCAGTGATAGCTGCCTTTCCCAGGCTGGGCTCTGTGGGTTGCAAAAGCTGCTCCTCACTCACCTGTGTGAGCCCCAGCTCCTTCCAGGCTGCCTGGGATGTTGTGGCTCCCAAAGGAGGATCCCAAAGCTCTGCTGTCCGGTCTCTGCGGGGATGGCTGTGCACCCTCCTCGGGTTTTTCATTCCCTTTTGGCTGCCATCCCAAAAGAGGGGAAGCACCAAAGCAGGGCAGGTGTGAAGAGCGAAGCTGCACGTGTGACATTCCTGCAGAATTCAGCTGGGAATTTCCCAGGCCTTTTCCCTGAGCTTTTGCTGCCCCTGGAGCGCCTGTGCTGGGTTTGTGGGGCAGGGTGGCTGAGCCCTTGGGAAGGGACCCAAGCTGTGCCCGTGCTGCCACGTGCCTGGCAGAGGGATGGGGAGCCTGGCAGCAGCTGGCCTGTGTCCCTCAGCTGAACGAGCCACCCTGGCAGTGGCTGCAGCTCATCTGCTGCTGCTCTCCCGCTGGCACGGGGCACCGGCTGCTGCCACTGCGCTGCCATTGTCTGCCAGGGGCCTCCAGCACACTCAGGGCTTGTTTGAGAGAGACATTAATTAGTTTAAAGCTGCCCCGTGCCACTCGTGGCTGTGAGGAGTGTCTATTGTGCGAGGGAACAACAGCAGGGCTGTGAGGATTGTCCCTGCACAGGGAGGTCACACGTCCTGCTGGCCGGAGAGCTCGGGCTTCACCACGGCACCCTTGGCCTCCTGTGGCAGGGGAGGCACCCAGGTCCTGCCTGAGCTTGGGAGGAGCAGGAGGATGAGAATTCAGCAGGTGTTTGTGCAAGGTGCTGGGTTTGCTTCCCATCAGGCACCTCCAGAGTCTGTTAGCATCTTCCCATCCCTCCCTTGCACTGTACAGAGCTGGGCAACGTTCCTGTGTGCAGAGCACGTCCTAAACTGGATAAACTGGGTTTCCACACTGTGTACTGGAGCTGGGAGAGCAGCACACCCCACATTCCTCTGCAGGCACACTGGGAACAGCTGCTCACGGATAACGGGGAGAGCTGGGAGAAGCAGCAGGGCTCAGGGTGGTGGTCTTGGCATTTTCAGAGTGCTCTGTACTGTGGGTGATGGCAGCAGGGTAAGGGTGGCTCCATGGTGTGGGTGATGCCCACAGGGTGAGGGTAGCTCCATGGTGTGGGTGATGGCAGCAGGGTAAGGGTGGCTCCATGGTGTGGGTGATGCCCACAGGGTAAGGGTGGCTCCATGGTGTGGGTGATGCCCATGGTGGGGGTGATGCCCACAGGGTGGGGGTGATGCCCACAGGGTGAGGGTAGCTCCATGGTGTGGGAATGCTGAGCATGGCCTGGGAGCCCACCTGAGCCTGGGGGATGCTCTCTGCACCCTGTGCTCGCTCTCCCTGTGTTTTCCAGGGAGATTGCACACACCACTGGCTGATGAGTTCACTTTATGTGGTGTCAAGTCCTGCCAAAACAATTTCTTCCTGTTGCTGCTGCTCCAGTTTTAGAGAAGTGGTAAGAACCTTTTGCAGGGACCTGGTTTCTCCCAGGGGCTCTGCTTCTCTGAGCTGGGAGTTTGAGCAGCAGTTCCCAGGGTGACTTTTCCTCAGTCCTTCAGTTAAATTTCAGAGTTAGACTTACTTAAATGATTTAAGGAATGCCTGAGTATGGTCTGTGTAGGGTCTCTCCAGAGCCAGATGGATGTGGTTCATTTTGGGTGATATTTCCTATGAATTATCTCTTCAGTTGCTCATGGAAGTGGTTAATGGAGGGCAAAGCCCTTGAAGACAAGGCTTGTGTTAAGATGAAAGCTGGGACAATGTGAGGCTGTGTTTGGATCTGGACTGCAGCTGTGGGACCATCCCAGGTCTCAGCCCTGGTACCTTCAGCTGATGGTTCCTCTTGTCACACCATTTTCTTTCCATCCTTGCAAAGGCAAATTTTTAAGGCCAGACCTTGAATACTCCAATGGGAATGAGGGTGGGTGTTAAACCCCCTTCTGCTTGGTTTTCCATTTGTTTTGAGTGAACAAACTTGAATATAAAGCAGACCCACCAGAAATACAGAATCCTAGAATGGTTTGGGTTGGAAGGGACCTTAAAGAACATCTTGTTCCAAGGCCTGGCTGGGCAGGAACACCTTCCTCTGGAAGGTTTGTAGGGCTGTGGCGTGAGTCTGTGCCAGGCAGTGCTGGATCAGCTGTGGTGAGTTACGATAAAGGAATAATTCCAGGTTTCCTGGTGGCAAACAGAGCTGGGAGGGCTCTGGGGGAACAATTGGGATTGAACAGGCTGCACTCCTGTTCCTAAAAGAGAGCTGCTGGAGGAAGGAAAAACAGGAAAAAAGGCAGTTAGTGACTGGGGTGAGGTGCTGCCCCTCGGCACAGGGTGCCAGGCCTGTCCCAGCACCTCAGGTGTGCAGGGAGAAACGGGGCCACAAAAACCCCCTGGAAATGCAAATGTTTGAGCCATGAGGAGGGAGAGGAGGAGGAAGCTGGGCTCCTCAGCTGGGCTGTCCACAGGGACCTTTGGCCAGGTCTGATGCTGGGAATGGTGTAAATGAGTTGGTGCTTGCAGACAGGGATCCTGCAGAAGGGATTTTCGCTTCTGACCCTTCATGGGTTGCTTTCTCTCACCCAGGGCTGCAGCATCATCCCTGTAATTCTCCAAGGGCAGGAAACTCCTCTGTGGCCTCTCTCTGGTCTATAATTGGTCCCTGTGACTTCTCACCATAATAATTAAAGCCAAATATTTAAATAAACTTTTGTAAAGATAATGAGTTGCATTAGGTAGAAATATTTGTATAAAATGGAAGTAAATAAATGATGTAACCCAGCCCATGTTTGACACAGCTAGAAGCAGTTTTCTCCGAGACACAGATTATTCCATAATTGCTCCTTAATGGAGTTCTTGCCTCTTTCCTCTGAAGGCTTTGCCCTTGTCCAGAGCCCAGGAGGAAGCAGCAGGATTTATGGAAGTTACATGTTTGTGCTCCTTCAAGCTCCTCTGTGATCAGTGGGTTTTGCACCCATAAAGGATGAGGGCAATGTCACAAAAAAGGTCTGTGGGGAGTGCAGGGAATCTATTCCTGCAATTTCAGGCTGGAACATGGTGTGTGATAATTACTCTGCAATCTTTCTGAGCACCTTGCTTTGATTCCTGGAAAGTCTCACCTTTATTTACAGCTACAGAGTGAGTGTGTTAATTAAGACAGTTGAAAAAGAAGAATTCTTTTATTTTTTTTTTTGGGAAGAGCTTTACTGTAGGATGCTGTAAACTCCATGGAACATGGGTTGATTGCTGGATGCTCCTTGAGGCACTGCTCAGAAAATCCAAAGCATTGCACATCTTCCCACAAACTCACAAAAGGAGGTGCAGCTTTGGCTGGAAGCAGGAAGGAAATGCTGGATTTAGGTGGTGTTGGAGGACCTTCCTTGGTTCTTTCTATCCCCTCTGCTTTATGAGGATAACACATGGCAAGAATTAATACTGGGACCCCCAATTTGAGTTTAGTTTAGGCACGTGATTGGCACAAATTCAGTGGGAAATCTGATTTTGGTGTTAAAGGCACAGCTTTCCCCCAGAAGGGAGCTGGGTTAGGGGTGTCTGGGAGATTTCCTCAGCGTGCAGGAGCTTTTCTAAAGCAGCAACAGTCTGGGATAGGATCCTCTGCAGAGTCCAGCCAAGCAGCCTTCAGAGCCTGCTGTTAATCTGCTCTTTTTGGGTTCAGCCTGACGTGGTTTAAATTGGGATTTCTGCCTGTGGAGGTGTGGGGACAGCATGTTTTAAGCTGGATAAATAACAGCTGGGTTTGGTCTGGTGGCTGTGGAGCTGCACTGCTGTAGAGATGGGTCAGAATTTTGTGTTTCTGAGTTGGAAGGGACCCACAAAGATTGCTGAAGTCCAGCTCCTGGCCCTGCACAGGACAAGCCTCAAAATCACTATATAACCCAGATGAGAGGCTTAATTAATGTCTCTCTTCCTTCTGTGCTCGTACACCCAGGGGAGGGGCAGCTTGGGAGGGAAGTTCAGCACAGGCTTCTGCCAGGGCTGGAACAAATGAAGCAAGGGTGATGCCTTGGATGTGAGGATGACAAAGATTTCAGTGGGTTTCATTGATTTTTCACTGGGTGCTTCTTTCCTGCCTCATTCCTGCCCTGCTGGGCCCATCCTGTCACCCCTGGGGGCTCTGGGGTTCCCTGCCCCAGTGTTTGTGTCCCAGCTGCCCTGTGCCAGGAATGGCTCCTTGCAGCCTTTCCCAAGTGCTCTGTCTTTCAGGGAGATTATTTCTGGCACGCTCTGTCAGGTTTCTTGATTTTCTTGCTGCAGGTAGTTGTGAAACAGCAGCTGTTCTGCAAGTGCCTCTGCTGGGCTGGCACTCCTTTGCCTTCTGCTGTAGGGAAGAGGGAGAGTGAATTAAGGACAGACAAGAAAAAGAGAGATTAAAGTCAATGGAAGATCCCTCTGGCTCTGTGGGAATTGAGTTTTGCTCAGGTTTTCTGCTGGACAAGCCCATATTCTTTATTTTATTTTTTTGTTTTGTTTTGTTTAAGCACGTCTGTTGTTTCCTCTGAAGGAAGAAGAGGTCACTTTTTCCACACTGCTGACGTGAGCTGTGAATCACAGTGGTTTTGGGAAGGTGCTGTTGCTGGGACCAGTCACCTGTCAGAATATTTCTGCCTTCACCCCAAAGTCCTGGGGTGTTTCACAGCCCGTGTGCCAAAGGTGTGGGGATGAGCACAGCTCAGAGTGCACTTCTGGTGCTTCTCAAAAAGGGTGGGAAGGAAGGATTGGCTCCTTGAAGGTCTGGATTTCCAGGCAGTGCTGTAGCCCATGGGTAGGAGGTGATTTTTCAGGATGGAAAGGGGTCAGCACATGGCCTGGGAGCCATGGGGGGGGGTTTGCCTTGGTGCTCCAGCCACAAGAAAGGCACAACTCTGGAGGGCCAAGCAGAGAGCTGAGCAGGTTTTGTGGATGCTGGCAGCGCTGGGGAGCTCCTGGGAGCTGGGGCTGCTCCTGCCCTGCCTGTGCAGGCACGTGGAGCCTGCGTGGGAGTTCTGCAGCAGCTCAGCAGGCTTGGAAACCCCACACGAGCTGGGGTGCCGTGGCTTGCTGCACCCTCCACAGGGTGCACATCCTTGCAGAGCTCGTATCCTCATCTTTTCCAAGGATTTGCAACCTCATGCCTGGCTGCTGTGGTTTTCCAGAGCTTGTGGAAGTGTATGCTCAGCACTGGCTGAGCACTGTCACCCATAAAGAATTTAGGTTTGTGTGACATGAGCTGGCAAATCAAGATGTTGTTTTTTGCCTGATGGCAATGTTTGGATATCCACGCTGTGCAATTTCCTGCAGAAACTAGATATTGCCTGCACGTGTTCCCAAGCTCTTTGTGTTTTAAAGCCTGGGTGAAGTTGCAGGTGTGCTGGGCTCATCCTTGGATCTGCACCTCAGAGGGGATGGGCACGTTCAGGGTGACTGGTCCTGTCCTCCCCTGCTTGTGGCTTTTGTACAGACCTTTGCCACACATGGCAATAAATTTGTTTGCTGCTGAAAAGGAGCCATTGGAGAGACTACAGAATATACAGAATATACAGAATATAGAAAAGGGTGAAATAAAAAGGTGCTTAATGCTCAGGACACAATCCCCAGCTCCTTGTAAAAAGATTATTTGTTCCATAAATAGGGACAAAGGGAACCTTTAGCTGCTCCTGCTCTGCTGAGTTTTGATCCTAAAAAGAAAGTGTGAGCAGGCAGAGGAGGCACAGCTGTGTGGCCACCTGTGCCTGCACTGCCCCATCCCTGTGGCAGGGGCAGGGGGTGCAAAGCTCATAAGCAGTGGTGTTAATTGGCTGCAGTGGTGGCTCCCTGCGTGGCCCCAGCGGAGTGTGGCTGGCTCGAGCAGCCCTGGAGCGTGAGCGATGGGAGCTGACAGCTCCTTTTGCAGGACAAAGCCGGGCTGGGGACACTGCATGGGGCAGACAGGGCTGTGCTCCCCATCTCTTCACCCTGGCTGGGCTGCTTTAGTGTCCCTGTGGGACTGGCCTGGCTGGCTGGTGTTGATAAAGTGTGGATTTGAAGCCTTGGGTTAGGAGATGAGGGACAGCTGGGCCAGGCTGGGCTGCACAAATGCAGGATAACCCAGCAGCAGCAGCATTCCCACTGAGGTTGGGCTCCAGATGTCACCTCAACAGCAGCATTCCCATCATGTTGGGGTCCAGACATCACCCCAAAAACAGCATTCCCATCATGTTGGGGCCCAGACATCACCCCAACAGCAGAATTCCCACCAAGTTTGGTTCCAGACATCACCAACCCCAGCAGCAGCAGCACCAGCCCACCGCGCTGGGCTCCGGACATCACCCACCCTGCAGTTCCTGCAGAGCATCCCTGGGTGCCAGCCTGGGCTCAGTGTGTGCTGCTGGTTCATGTGCAATGGATCTGGGTGCAGATAAAGGGGATTTTTGGTTGTTGCTGTTGAGGGGGAAAGCAGCAGAAAGGTGTCAGCCTGTCTAGGAGGCACCTTGTGACTTTTGAGTGTTCTGCACCAACCTTGTGAGGGAAAATGTAGGTAGGTGTCAAACCAATAAAAGTTCTTTATGTGGCCCTTAAAAATGCCTTTCTGGGGTGAAAAATCCCAGCCTGGGAGCAGGCCAGGCACGTGGCAGTCACTGATTTTCTAGAAACACCAGAGTAGTGTTTTCATGTGCCTAAAAGCAATTTAGTGCAAGGCCACCTGCCTTCCTGAGCTGGATATCCTGGAATGCTGTGATGGACAGAGGCACAGCAAGTGTCATGGGCCTGTCTGGGACATCAACAGCCAGAAACTGAATTGATTTTGTGGAATCAACAGGAGATTCTTCAAGGAATAGTTTGCTGCTGGGGACAAAGATGTTTGTACACTTGATAGCTGGGGCTCTGAAGTGAGATTTGTCACCAGTTTCGAAGCAGGGCAGGGAGATACCTCACCTTGTTCTCAAAAAGCTGTGTTTGATGAGTTGCGTTTTCCACAATGAGGTGCTTGGGCAGTTGAGAGCCAGCCAGCCCCATGCTCCTGTGGTTGTGTCCAACTGCTCTGAGGGAAAGGAGAAGAGGGTAAATCCCACCCCTGCAGCTGCCTGAGAGGATCAGGTCACTTAGGATCTGTCTGGAGAAACAGAAATAGGGCTGGAAGTGAGGCAGTGAAGGTGAGGTAAGGTGTTCTTTGACATCACCAGGACCACGTCAGGGGGTTGCTGAGTAACCTGCTGAAATAATCCTTGGAAATGTTTGAGCAGAACGCGTCGCTGCCTGCGCTCCGAGCCTGTGCATGCGAATTTGGGGCTGGCATTGGCACACAGCTCTTTGTTTCTAATCCTGATCAGAATGTGCTGAACCTACATGAGCTCAGAATCCCAGGCTGGGAGCTCTGTGGCTATGGCAGTATCCTCCCGACGTGACCCTCCGCTCCTCATCTCAACGCTGGCATCGGCGAGCTGCCGTGGAAGGTGGCACTCCTTTCTTCTAGTAGTAATTCCTTGTCAAAGAGGAAATATAAATAAACTCCCCAAACAAAAGAAGCAAGGAAAAAATAATTCTTTCAAACATTTGAGCAGGAACAATAGGGTAGGATATGCACTCTCTGGGGAGGGCTAATGGCTGAAACCGATAGGAGCACAGTGCTGCCTTGGTCTGTACCTAGCCCAGAGCTTGGCTCAGCGAGGATTATTTATAGCAAATGTTATGGCAGAAGCATGTGTGACCTGCAGGCTCCCAGCGAGGGGAAGAGCTTTCCTGTGCTGTCTCTGGGATACAATAGACAATTATTTAGACACTATCTTTGTCTCAAGATATAAACAATTAAACGCTGGCTACTGATTTCTGCTCTGATGTTCAGACCGTTCTTTCTTGCTTAGGGATTTGTGGAGAAGGCAAGGATTTTTAAGAAATGTCAAAGCTATAAAGTTCCTGAGGCATCTCTTCCAAACTGACTAATTGGGAATGCAGGGTAATGTCACCAGCACCATGAAGTTGTTGCTTCCCAGAGGATGGCAGCTGTGGTTCAGTGTTGTTCAGCTGACTTTAAGGGGTGTGGATGGGTGTAGACCCCTGAATCTGCCTGCTCTATTGTGTTTTGGCTCATCACTGTGGTATTAAAGTTCTTACTGGATAGTAATTAAATGTTCTTACATATAATTAACTACTTTCAACTGACTGCTGAACAGCTTAAATAATCTACATGTAATGGCAGATATTTTGGTATTAGGATGGTGACAGTTGGTGCCAAATAGCTGGAGAGGCTGGGGGAACAGCTATTGTGCATCAAAACAACCTTGTGCTGGCAGATGATTCTTCAGCCTTCTTCAGGCTTCCTTCTTTTCCTGGGGATTCCTGTCCCTCCTGGGTAACAATACCAAAAGGAGCCTTTTGGATCTCTTCAGGACTCACCTCAGGTTTATTTTCTGTAGAGCAGAAGAATTTAGAATTACAAAAAAGGAGGAATGTGGAGGAGTGTGCAAGGGGTGATGCTGCCATGGTTCAGTGGGCAGGGGGTGAATCTGCAGCTCCTGGGTCAGCAGTGGGAGGAGGAGGAGGAACATTTAGTCCAGGTACAGTACCAGAGTTGTGTGGGCTTTGTGAGAGGCTTGGTCTGAAATCCACCTTCAGCAAGAACTGATCTTTCATGTATTCAGTGTTTCATTCCAGCTGTGTTCTGGGGATTTTATATCTCTGTGTTCTTCCTTCGAGTTTCTCCTGCTCAGCTTTGCACAAGGAGCTGGCTCCCTCCCTTTCCCTGTGTGTATAAAGGCTTGCTGTGAGGTTTTAGCGCCCCGTGTGCTGCAGAGGCCAGGACTAGTGCCCTGTTGAGCTGTCTGGCAGTGCCAGCCCATCTCCAGCATGGAGCTGTGGTGTTTGCAGTGAGCTGCTCCCTGCCTGGCAGCACCAGCCCCAGCCCGCTTTGTCTGACAGATGCAGTGGAGCAACTCTGTCTCTCCCCCTCGGCCGCAGGCAAAATGAATCTCCTGCTCTAATTTCATTGTGTTTAGCCACAGCACAAACTCTAAAGCTCCCTGAAATGGGAAGGAAGTAATGTTTAAATTATACATGAGTGAACTGATTTACTCAGCCTGAAGTTTTGAGTTCCGTTTTTATAAATCCAGGGCTGGAGCTATCAGTCTGTGCATCCATCCGTCTGCCCGGTGAAGATTGAATTAGCAGGAGCACAAATGCAGATCCAGGACTGTAAAAGCTTTGGCTTAAACCAGTGCAAACCATGTGGGGCAGATGCTGCTGCCACAGGGAACGTGTCGTGTTTGCCTGGGGTTATCTTGTCTGGTAGTCTGCCCTCAGAGATGGAGGAAAACCTTGCTGCAGGGTCCCTTCTGCTGCTGGCAAGTGGTGGAGTCCCTGGAAATATTAAAAAAAGTGTGTGGCTGTGACACTTGAGGACATGGTTTAGTGGTCAGTGTGGTGGTGCTGCTGGGTTGATGGTTGGAATCAATCTTGGGGGTTTTATCTGATCTTAACGATCCTGTGATTCTAAAACTCATTGTTTTGATAATGTCTGTCCACTCCTGACTGGGAAGGGATTCAGACTGCTCCCCTGTCTGCCTCCTGCTCCTAATGAAGGGGTTTAGCTTCCTGTGGAAGGGATTTTGCAGAGCATGTGAAATGCTGGTTCAATTCTCTGGTCGCTTCCTATGGCCGCGGGCCCCGCGCTCCTTGGGGAGCCAAGCGCCGGAAAGTCGTAACTGCGCTCGCTGATGGCCTGGAGATCCCTTTTGCAGATGTTTCACCCAGGTCTCTCCTTCCACCTCTATTGAAATAAGTGAACAATCAAGCTGCAGTGCTGCCATGCCTGGCCAGGGCCCAGCAGCAAGCTGTCCTCCTTGACCCAGAAGCAGAGGAGGCTGGATTTTTGTAGGGGCTGCGGTGGTTTGTGGGGTGGGGATCTGCCAGGTGGACAAGGCCTTGATCATCAGGCTGCATCCTCAGGGTGTGCTCTGTGAGCAAACACAGCTCTGCCCTTGGTCCCTGGATGCGGCACCCAGCAAGTCTGAAATGTCTGAGGAGACA
This sequence comes from Cyanistes caeruleus, assembly GCF_971803275.1. Classification (NCBI taxonomy): domain Eukaryota; kingdom Metazoa; phylum Chordata; class Aves; order Passeriformes; family Paridae; genus Cyanistes; species Cyanistes caeruleus. Next base: position 1,967,426 of record NC_141714.1, read on the forward strand.
TAAACAAAAAGGGGGAGAAGTCACGATTGTCCCCCTATTTGTTTGACCTAAATACACTGAAGTAACTGTACCCCCATGAAAGAGATAATTTCCTGACGCTGGAGAGCTCAACATCTGTTTCCTCCCATTTTTTTTCAGTGGTAGAACACGGTAACGGAAGAACTGGCGGGGTTTTCTTTCCTCTTTTTCTTTTGTATAGCAAGAGGCGCTGCATGCTTGGGCTAAATACGCTCTCCGAGAGCAGACAGGTTTCTCTCAAGGGTTATATGATCATTTGTTCTCTATTTTCTCTCCTTCCTGCCTCCCCCCACCCCTTCTGGAGAGGAGCGGATACAGCGAAGCCCAGGCAGGACTTCCTTAGCTCAGCCATGCCTTCTGGCAGGCTGCGCCGCGTGCCCTCTCCCCGTCACCCCCCTTCCCCGAAAAACAATGGCCAAAGGCTCCTTCTTGTTTGTTATTTTGGATCCTGCAGAGGAAGAGCCGAGTGGAAGATCGTGTCCCCAGGGGCCCTCGGTGCATTCCAGCTCTGGCAGCGCTCGGCGAGGCTGTTGGCGCCTGTTGGCTCCAGCTTGTGGTGCTGGGGGGGACGAGGGGTTTGGAAGCAAATGTAGCTCTGCTGAGAGGTGAGAGGAGGGGGATGGAGAGCCTTGGAGGGATGTCTGGTGATGCCTTGAGAGGCTCCTGGGACAGAGGCTGGACAGAATAAAATGGGGATTTATTAAAATGCCTTTAAAGGATCACTTTGGGCAGTGCAACAGCCTGGCCAAGGCTACACTCAAGATGGACCTCAGGTCAGTTTTCACACCTTTATAAGTTTTGGTTCATTTCCACATTGGGGTTAATTGTGCAATTCCAGCTGCAGGTGATGCAGTCCCATCCTCCCAGATTGCTCTCCTCAATTCCCTGCTGTTCACACTTTTTGGGGCTGAAGCTGCAGCGGTGTCCTTGGTTCTGGGGCTGGAAAAGGATTGTTGTGTCTGCCTGGGCTGTGAGGAGAACTGGCTGATGCTTTATCTGAAGTTCAGAGTTATGAACCAACACAGAACCTGGAAAATATAAACGCCAAAACTTACAGCATCACTGGAGTCACTGTTCCACACATCCAGCACAGCACAGGTTGTCACAGTGCCAGGAGGAGCTGGGCTTTTGTACTGACTATTCTGACATCGTTTGAACCCCTCAGCTTCTCCTTGCACATGGGCTTCAGTGAGCCTCAGACCCTCTCTATCCTCCAAAAACCCTCCAGGATGACCTGGGGTCTCTCCAGGTGCTTTGAGCCAGTGGCTTTGTGGTGGAGAGCACGTTTCTGACACATGATCCTGTCTAGGCTGCCCCAAGGGCAACCCCACCACCAATTTCCTCTTTGTTCCCTTCAAAGGTTTGTTGTTTCTCCTGGTTCAAATCAAAATAGTTCTTCGGGATCACTTGACGGAAGGGATTTACCATTTGCCTGGAACCTGGAATATGTGTGCTCCAGCATCCCACAACACTGAGAGATGCTGGAATCATGGCATGGTTTGGGTTGGAAGGAGCCTTTAAAATCATTTTGTTCCACTCTCTGGCCAGGGACACCTTCCACTACCCCAGGTTGCTCCAAGCCCCAATGTTCAACCCAACCTTAGACACTTCCAGGGATCCAGGGGCAGCCACTGCTTCTCTGGGCAAGCTCTGTCAGTGCCCTTCTCGTGCTTCAGAGCACTAAATATATATTTCTAAAAATTTGTTCCTGCTTGTTGCCCCAAAACCTGCAACGATCTGAAGATTTCAGGGATTGTGTGGTGCCTGCCTGGCAAACAGCCTGAGCTGTGTGCTGTTAAATGAGCAGTTTATTTCCACCAATCTCTTGAGAAAACTCAGCCTGGATCAGACCTTTCCTAATCGATGCTTCCTTTCTAGCAGGTCTTGCTACCCTGCTGCCTTTGGAGCTGGTGGTGTGGCTTAGCTTGGTTTTACAGCCTGCTGTTGCTCTGCTGGTGGATAACCTGTGTAGAGCAGCTCAGCAGCAGGAGGTTGCCCATGGAAAGTGTCACTCCCTGAGGGGTGGCTTGGGACAGCTCTGATTGCTCGGGCCTGACTCAGTGGCCTTTAAGGCTATGAGAACTGTAAACTTCAGTGGGTGTTCCCTGGGTCTGTGCTGTTATTTCTGCTGGCTGGCTGCTAAATCACACTGAAAAGGAGCAAAATTGCTCTTACTCCCACCTGTATCACGCAGGAAGAGCCTGTTGCCAAGGGAATGTTGTGCAATCACCACTGAGATACAGAGCACCTATTTCTTTCTTAGAGATTGGGATAACGCACAAAATATGGAAGGAATTTGAAGAAGGGGGACTCGTGGCTGTAGATACAGATGTTTGTGTAACACACCTGGTGCCCTTGGCTGGGGGTTTTATTAATCTCAGTTTATTCATCCCCCTCAGTGACCTGGAAAAGGAAGGTGAATTTTCAGAATGAAGGGCTGTGGCTTTTGTGATGAGGAGAGCAGGGCAAGGCAGGGACCCACACAGGCCCTGTACACTGGAGCTGTTGGCAGTGTTTGGTTGATAGCTGGAGTTTTACAAAACCATCTTCCCCTCCAGGTGAGATTTGGTGTGTTTTGGAGAGCAAACACACGAGCCTTTGTTCTCCAAACCTGGCTGAGCCACCCTCCTTGGGCTCAGGTAATGTGAGGGCAGTGGAAGAGGCAGAAGGTGGTTGTGTTTTCTGTGGTTAAAGCTCTGCTTCAAGTGATGGTAATCCCAGCTCAGCTGCTGGGTGGTAACTTGCTGCAACTTGACATCTGCAACTGCAGCTCAAGGAGGGGAAAAATAAACATGTGGTTGACAAGTGGTGTAGTTTTCTGACTAATAGCTGTTTCTTCAAAACCTCTTTCCCCTGCACCCAGAAAGGTGAGCAGTGGTTCATCAGACACTTTTAAGGCTGCTGCCCTCCATGCTCAAATTATATTTTGTCGTGGTGGGCCTGAATGGCCCCAAGGCCATGTGGTTTGGTTGTTTAAGCCACCTTTGCCGTGCTTGGCTGATGGGAAGCTCAGGTTTCCCCCAGGCAGCTCTGCAGGTGCTGGCACAGCGGTGGGCGCTGCGTTCAGCGGCTCCAGGGGGCGATGGAGCGTAGCAGATTTTGGCTCCTGCTCAGGGAGGAGTGAGGGACGCTGGCTGGGGTTTGTCTTGGTGGTTATTTGCTGTGGGTTATAGAATGTTTAGAGCTGGGGCTGGAGCTGGCTCAGGGGCAATGGGCACCGAGGAAGCTGCGCTGGGAGGTGGTTCCTGCCAAGGTCAGCCTGTGGTTTTAGTGTGTGCAGTCCTGCAGGTGCCACTGGGGGGAATTCAAACACCAACAAGGTGGTTTTGAAGATGAGGAGAGGTCCAGGTGAGGCTGTGGTGGGAGATGGAGAGGAGGAACCAAACACTGATCACAGAATGGATCTCCTCTCTGCTTACAGCACTTGTGTCTGGCTTCATAGTGGCAGCTCTAATTTACATCTGCTTTAAAGCTGCTAAAAAAAAAAAAGTATATATATATAACCCCCACCATATTTAAATTTTAGGCCACCCATGTGCCCTGTGATACTGGATTCTGTTGCTTCTCTGGGGAGGGCTATGCAGGATCTGTCCCTTGTTATGGGCTCTCTTTTCCCTGCCACATGAGGAACAGCCCGTCTCCTCTGTGCTAGCATCCCTCCTAAGACTTCACAGGCAAGCCTCTTCCCTTTGAATCTTCTTTCCTCAGGATCCACCCAGCCAAAACCAATAAAACATAAAACTGGCAAGAGAAAACAAACAAAATAAGAGGACCGTTTGTGATTTCTGTCTTTTGCTGCCAGTTGGCTGCACGACTTGAAATGACTGAAATACTCTTCTTTTTTTTTCCCCCCCCTACTCCTTCCAACCCATTCCAATGTGTTAGTCTTTAATTTGTAGCAGGAATGTCTGGGAATAACTCACATCCCAAAGCGACAGCCTGAGAAATGAGGGGCTGGTCTCCTCCTCAGGCACCAGATGGAGGTCCTGCTCAACCCTTGGTTTTTTGGGAACAAAAGCTTCTGTGGTCTCTGCAGGGACCCATGACAACACAGCTTGCACATGAATTCCTGCTACAGGGTTTAAATGGAGGCAGGTGGTGCTGAGGCCCCAGAAGTGTCTGGGGAAGGAAGTTCTCTCTTAGAACGTGTGTGGTGGTGGCTACAAGAGGCTGAGGAAAGAGATGGCTGAAGCAGAGCGGGGCAGCATGTGGAGCATCATCGCCTGGCTGACTCTGGGGTGTACCTGGAGGTACCCACAGAGCTGTGGGACTGCACAGGCTGTGTTTGGCAGTGTGTGGCTGGGCTGGGGACTGTTTGGCAGTGGACATTTAGGGTGTGTAGTTGTGGGTTGTGTTTGGCTGTATCCAGTGATGCTTTGTCATTGTGGGGTTGTTGGCAATGAACATTTAGGATTGATAACTGTGGGGTGTGTTTGGCAATGAGCATTTAGGGTGTGTAATTGTGGGGTGTATTTGGCTGTATCCAGTGATGCTGTGTAACTGTGGGGTGTATTTGGTAGGGTACATTTAGGTTGTGCAACTGTGGATTGTATTTGGACATTTAGGATGTGTGATTGTGGGGTGTATTTGGCAATGAGCATTTAGGGTGTGTAACTGTGGGGTGTATTTGGTAGGCTACATTTTGGTTGTACAACTGTGGGTTGTATTTGGCAGTGGACATTTAGGGTGTGTAACTGTGGGTTGTATTTGGCTGTATTCCCTCAGGATGTGCAACTGTGTGGGGTGTATTTGGTAGGGTACATTTAGGATATGTAACTTTGGGGTGTATTTGGCTGTATTCCTTCAGGATGTGTAGCTGTGGGCTGTATTTGGCTGTATCCAGTGACGTTGTGTCACCGTGGGGTGTGTTGGGTACAGCCGGTACCACCGGTGGCTCCACCAGAGCAGAGCCAGCAGCAGCCCTGGCAGCACCTCCCATGGTTAATAAAGGGCAAAAGTGGCCAGGAGGAGTGATGGGGGGATAAAAAAAGGTGAGAAGCAGCTCAGTGAGCACTGAGGTCTGTGAGGATGGTGAGGATGAGGTGCTGGAACAGGGGATGATCCCTGGCAGGAGTTGCGGCCTGTGCAGGCCCCGTGCAGGAGCAGGTTCTCCTGACAGGAATGGAGCCTGTGATGGCTCCCCATGGCAGGAATGAGACCTCTGGAGGCTCCACACAGGAGCAAGGGGATGTTCCTGGTAGGAATCAGCCTGTGGAGCTGATTCCTGGTAAGAATTGTAACCAGTGGAGGCCCCACACGGAGCAGGTTCTCCTGACGGGATCCGTGGCCTGTGAAGGCCCCACAGGAGCCCAGGACAAGTATGAGAAGGAAGGGACAACTATTATGTCCCAACCATACCTCTCCCAGTTCCCAATCCTTCTGCACCCTTTGGTGGGAGGTGAATCCTTCAGAAGATGGGGAAATTGAGCCATGGTGGATGGGGGTAAGACATTGCATTAGTTTTATCTTTGTTTCTCATTATCCAGATCAGTTGGTGATAAATCGAGTTGACAGTGATTGGAAAGGGGTCACCATATTTTTATAGCAGCCCATCAGCTTTTTCATCTTATTTCCCCCCTTGCCTCAGTTGGGCAGCATGAGTGGACATCTGGCAGCCCACCACAGCAGCAAACACTCATTTTTGCTACCCTAAGCACGGCTGGTGCCAAAAATGCTTGGCACAACCCCTGTGGCAGGGCTCACAGAAAGCCAGATGACTGTTGTCCATAATAAAAAGAGGGATGCTGGTTGTTTCTGCTGGCTGTGCTCTGCTTCTGTGGTGCCTCTGCCATCCGTGGGGGTCTCACGGGTTATCCCTTGTTGGGGGCAGACGTGGTGGCAAGGTAGAAACAGACTCATTTGGCTGAATGTGAGGGTCATGAGATGCCCAGGGCAGTAGCTGTTGTGTTAATAACCTTAGTTTTAACAGAAATAGCAGGTTTAAGTGTTTTTAGTAGATATGGGGACTGTTCACAGTGCTAGTGTGGCTCTCCTGCTGCTTGGGGGAAAGTGGAGAGTTTCTCCATTGTCAAACCCATGTCACTATTTCTTCCTTCTTCCTCCTAAGAGTAGGATTGGACATTGAGGGAATTGAACCCCATGGAGTGCCTGACATGTAATTCTGCTTTCTAGACAGCAAACCCAGGAGCAGCAGATCCAGCCCCAGGAAGCTGTAATATTGAGACAGGGCAGATGAATTCCAGAGGAAGGGAAGCTTTAGGAGCTGTATTCCCACAGCTGGTTCAGAGTGGTTTCCATTGCTGCTGTATTTTTAATCGTGTCCACTGGAACCCACTTGAAGGGAACACGTTTTTTGTAGCTTTGAGTGGTGGCCAAGCAGCTTTCATTGAGCAGACCAGTGCCAGGAGGGATTCCCGTGCTGGTGCCATCGCTACTGTATGAAAAACCTGGCTTGGCTATTCCATGAGTTTTCTGATGTTGTAGTGGTTTAGAGTTGTGTTGCTTCCAGGAAAAGGCTCACCCTGATTTTTCTTTGAAAGAGACTGAGCTATTGGGAGCATGGTGCCAGTTCCTGGCAGATGGGGATGGTGGAGATGACAGTGACATGTGCAGGGGCACTCACTGGAATTTCCTCTCTCCTCTCTCTGCCATGAACTCTGATGCATTTAGAGCCTCCGCAACTTGCAAAACAAAGATGTGATTCATGGGATTCTGAGCGTACTTTGTGGTGACTTTATTAGTGCAGGAAGTTTATTTGTGGTCACTAAATGTTCAGTCATTTAACTCAGATTTAAATAGCTTTAAAATTTATCTGGTTTGAAAGCAAAATTTCAGCCTCCCTGGAATCAGTGGGGAAAACCACCACAGCCACTGGGATAAAGTTTTACTTGTGATGCTTTAAGAAATGTGTCTTCTGGAAGTTTTCTGCTCCTAATGGCATTCCTTTGTTCTTTTCCCTTAAAGTCTTGTGAAGAAAGCAATCTGAGGACCATGCATCCGTGACTCCTGGAACCAGCCTGTGAGCCAGGGCGATGGAAGCTCTAGAGGGCCTCCAGCGTACTGCTTCCGTGAGCATTCCCAATGGATATGCCAACAGGATTTTCCAAGGAAACATGGAGGGAGGGAGCACCGATGCCTTGGAGGCCTGTGGTGCTGAGCACTGCGCCTCCGGCGACGCGATCCCCGGTGAGCAGGAGGAAACACACAGGTTTAAGAAGACAACCAAGGGCAGCCGGATCTGGAATTTTGTCAGACGCAGGAAAGGACTCGCTACGAATAAAGACAGACCCCAGTCGATGATTTTGCTGGGAGTTGCCTCTGAGGTCTCAGAATTAAAAAAGCCATCCTTCATGGAGAGGGTACGCTCGTCAAAAAAGGGGAGATCCTCCAGGACAGCCAAGAACGTGGATTTGAGAGCATCCAGAGTGCAGGATGTGTGTGACCCTGAGGAGGACCTTCACTGCAGTGGGCAGAGAGCTGTCTACAGGGTTAAGAAGCTGGGCGATGGCCGGAGACCCTCCCGTCACTCGTACGCGGGGTACATCGAGGATCTGGACTCTTCTTTTGAGGACATAGAGCTGAACATCAGCATTCCTGAACTCGATACCACTGAAAGTAAATGTCTCAGGGATATTAGTGGCAGATTACACGGTGAGGATAATGATGGTAACTGCCACAGAATAGCAGCCAGGAAGAGCGAGTCTTTGAATTATGAACACGTTAAGAGTCCTGCAATTACAGAAGGGGACAATCAAAAGAGGTGTGCTGTGCTCCCACAGGAGAGCAGGAGAGGAAGGAGCTCTGATGTCTGGAGCTATCTGAAAGGAATTTCATTAGCTAGCAAAGATAATTCAAAGCTCCCAGATCAAAGGGCTGAAACCAATTTCCAGAACTTAGAAAATACAACCGATCATTCCGCTTCTTACTTTGACTTTGATACGAGATGTGAGGAGAATCTCAGCCAGCGAAAGAAATCAAACGGTGCCGCCAAAGCCACTCACTTTGGGGGTGTTGTGAGGTTCTTAAGCAGCGTGGCTGAGGCAGCTCGGCGGCTGCGAGGCTCCTCGAGGGCGTTTTCCCCCGATGAGAAGAGGCCTCAGCGCAGTTTCCGAGGCCGCAGACAGGATGTTGCCTCCCCCAAAGAGGGTTTGGTTATCGAGAACGAGAGCGCAAAGGCCTTTTGCACGGTGGGAGCCTGTCTGCAGTCCCCGGATTCAGGCACATGGGAGAACCTGAGCTTTGAGAGCTTGGCGGGGAAGGAGCCCGTGCAGCACTGCAAAACCACAGATGGGCTGAACGGCCTTGGTTCCTCTGGCCTGGACAGTGGCAATGACAGGCTTAATGAAACCTCACTTCCTCCCTTTGGGCCAGAACCATCCATGTCCCAGCTGGCAGAGCTGGCAGATGGCTCTTTCACTGAGCTAAACAGCAAAGATCCCTCTGAGGATCTGGTTGAACTTCCACAGAAAACTCTGGCTGAACCGATTCAGGACTTGGGCACGACGCCAGAGAAGAGCCAGGTCGTGGCCAGGGACCTGCTGCCTTCTCCTGATCTTCCTGTGACTAGTCTGGATACTGGGGACCTGGGCCGTTCTCCAGCTGCCAGAGGGGACTTTTCTGCAGAAACTGAAGTGCAGACCCACCTCCCACAGGCATCGCAAACTAAATATGATTCTGGGGATGTGGCTTGTGCCCCAGTGGTTGCTAAAGACATGGATCCATCTCCAGCAGTTGCTCAGGAGCTTTCAGAGACAGAACTGGATAATCAGGACTTGAGGAATCCTGAGCTGCCTTTGCAAAACTTGTCTGGAGGTGAGTTGGAGGTTCAAGACAGTGGCAGTACCCTGGAGAGGGTCGTGGGCAGAGATCTGCCACCTTCTCTTGATCTTCCTGCCAGTAATCTGGATGCTGCAGATCTGGGCTCTTCTCCAGCTGCTGATGGTGCCTTTCCTGCAGTGACTGAGGCTCAGACCCACCTTCCACAGACATCACTGACTAAACTTGATACCGAGGACATGGCTTGTGCCCCAGTGATTGCTAAAGACACGGATCCATCTCCAGCTGTGGCTCAGGAAATTTCAAGGACAGAACTGGATAATCAGGACTTGAGAAATCCTGAGCTGCCTTTGCAAGACTTGTTGGGAGGTGAGCTGGGGATTCAGGACTCGGGCAGTACTCCAGAGACATCACAGGCTGTGGGCAGAGATGTGCCACCTTCTCCTGATCTTCCTGTGAATAAGCTGGGTACTGTGGACTTGGGCCATTCCCCAGCTGCCAATGGTGACTTCTCTGCAGCACCTGAGGCTCTGATCCACCTTTCCCAGGCAGCTCTGACTGAGGAGAGCCAAGACACTGTCAGTTCTCTGGAGAAGGGTCTGGTGATGGGCAGGGACCTGCCACCTTCTCACAACATTCCCGAGAACGTTCTGGATGCTGCGGACATGGGCTGTTCCGCAGTTGCCGACGTGGACTTTTCTGTAGTGACTTTTTTAAAGTGTTCCACAGTGAAAAGGCAGGGTTTGGAACAGCATGGTGGCCGCATTAAAACGCGGGGAACCGCTTCATTTGTGGAGCAAAACTCTGTGGAGGTCATGGACAGAGTGGAAGAGTTTGAGTGCAGCACAGAGTGCAGGCCCTTCCAAGTGCACGTCTCGAGGATTGTCTCTTCCGGACGCCTCAAAAATGGAAAGGTAGGAGCAACTTTGTGAGGTTTGCAGTAAGATCACGCTGTTGTACATCTCAAAAAGTTGGTTCACACTTGAAAGTGGTTTTTTTGCATCCTTCATTGGGGTTTCTGTGAATGGTGGCAGCAGCTTTTAGATCAGTCTGAGTCTGAGCTCTTAAACCTCCAGAGCTGCTCCTGCTGTGACCTTTTGTGTGTATCAGTGTCTTTTGAAGAGGCTGTAGCAGTTCATGCATTCCTAAACACTATCTTTAGTTTTTTTCCTCTCTGCATTTAGGTTCATTTGAAGTAGAAGCTCCTTAGAAGAGGGGTTTTAGCAAACTGGGAGTTTAAAAGTGTGCTGTGGGCAAACAGAATTCAGTAATTTGCCTCTGTATTTTCTTACCTAAAGCAGATGTAGGAGTGATGGGGTGGGTGATGATGAGGAGTGGGCGATGATGAAAGCTGGGCAATGCTGATGGCTGCAGTCATGGCAGGACTTTCCTGTCTGGTACAAGCAAGTCTTTCAAAGTCCTTAAAATCCTCAAAACATTTATGGGGACATTGCATTTTGGTCTGTTCTGGGTGTTGCCAATCTGTCTTGTCCAGCTTATTGCCACAAAACATCAGAAGTCCTGTGGAGCCAGAGTGAAGCCCAGCTTTAGGGTTCTTTTGGGTACCTGGTGAGCTGAGGCTGGAATGTTCTCTTTCTTTTTTCAGGCTGCCAGGTAGAAAAATTACGTTGATTTGTGAAGAAACTTTCTCTTTTCCTTTTGGGTTTGGTGAGACAAGAGATATTCCAGAGGTGATGACACTGTTGCCTGTTGGAAAAGGGGTCACAGTAACTTCTGAGCCAGGAGGGGAAGTGTTTGAAAATTGGCAGCAGATTAGAAATGCTGTGGGGAAAAAATCTGAACTTCTGACTCGCAGCTAAAACAGGCAGCAGTATTGTTAGTTATTCCTGGCTTTGTTTTTCTGCTCCATTTTGTGTAATACAAAGAATTACAGAAGCTCTCTGTGTAATCCCAGGCACCCCAGAGGAGTGAGTAGTGCTTGGTCACTTGGGGTTTCTGGAAGAAGCATTTTTAGGAGGAGCTTGAGAGGGATGTGGTTTGATATCCCCTCACAGGGACCAAGCTGAAAGTGTTGTGGGCAGGAGCAAGATGAGAGAGGCACGAAAGGATGGAGTGGAGCAGAGGGGAATAGCAGCATCTTCACCCAGAGCATCCACAGCTGCACAGGGGCTGCCTGTCTGTTCCCAGCGCTCTCAGGGCACAATCCCAGCGCTTTCCTGACTCAGCTGTGTGAACAGGAGATGCCCTAAGTCCCAGCTCAGCTGTTGCAGCTTGACCAAGACATTTAAATATGGTGCTTGAGATAACTGGGCCGGAAACCTCCCCCGAGTTCCCGTGGAGCGTGGCCATAGCACACGACCTCCGGGCTGCCGCGCTTCCTCTGGCAGGGAGGGCTGGCTCCTCTGGGCAGGAGCTGCAGCAGGGTGGGAGGGAGAGCAGCCAGCCCCACCTGGCTTGTGGACACCCCCTGCACCCCAGCAACTCCTGCTGCAGGTTCAGAAGTGCACAGAGATCTGGTGGTGGCACCAAACCCAGAGCGAAGGGAGGCTGAGGAAGGGATCTCGTGGCCAGGAAGAGCCCTGGAGAGTCTGCCAGCAGCTCCAGTAACAAATGAGCTGAGATACCCCAGGGATTTGCTCGCCTATCTCCCATCAGGGAGCGGCACTCGGAAACGCTTTACCAAAAATAAACATGGAAGAGGAGTAACTTCAGCCTGAGCGTGACAGTAGCAGCAAACTCCAGCCTCTTATTGTTTTAGGGCTCAGTCCATCTCTTTGCTGGCACCTGTTCCTGAGGAGTTGCTGGCTCTGCTGCCTCCACTCCAGGCTGCTCTGATTATCTGTAGGATTTGTATTTCAAGGGAAGTGCTCAACCACAGGGAGAAGGTGCTGCCAGGACAGGGTGGCTTGGCCAGGCTGAGTACTCTGAGCAAGTTCCCCAGCAGTTTTAGTGTGTGAGCAGAGCAGGGCAGAAAGCATTTCCCAAACAACTTAAACATTGTCCCAAAAAAAGCATAAAACAGAGCCTCCTGTGGGGAGATGGTGTGAGAAACTGAGGCTGGTGTAGCACAAGGGATGCTGGAGTGGGATTTAGGGCGTCTGTACATGGGCTCTGCCAGTAAGTAAATCTGTTTAGTTGTATCTGCAATTAATGCCCCTGGTTTTTGCTTTCCTGGTCTTGCCTTTTAAAATTCTAATGTCTTTGGGCAGGAGCTGAGTGATATTGTGGGCAAATAGTTTGGTAGGATTTGATCCTGATGCTTTAAAGGAAAGAGCATTGCAACAGCATTTAATAAAAGCAGATGCAGAAAAATAGAAAAGCACATCCCTGATAGTTGTTTTAGACCCCATCCCAAACTTTCATGTGTTCTGGGAACTTGTGAAACAGTGGAGATAAACTGCTTTGAGGAATTGGAAGAACAGTAAAAATCAGAACAAATTGTCAGTGGGAAGTGCATTACTGCATCCACGCTGCTGCAGCTCTGTAATCACAGTGCCATCCTTATTCTGAGATAAGAGAAATGGAGTGAAAGATGACACAGAGGTTTCACTAGTTTTTGGGCAGAGTTTCCATTTTCCATGTCTCCACTGAAGTGAATAATCCTCCTCCAACCTCGATAAACACCACAGCATCCCATCAGTGAAACTGCTGCTGCAGGAAGTCAGGCCTAGCCCCAGGAGTTGTCTTTGAGAATTCCCAGTAGCTTGAGATGATGTTTAGATGGAAAGCAGCTTTGATAATGTGTATTTTGCAATTCCAGCCTTCCATCAGGGTTCCAAACTGGCTGGTGTGTCCATGGACAGGGTTTGGGATGATTTGATACCTCCTTTGGAGTGACACGAGGAAAGGTTGCAAAACAGGCATCTGAATTCATATTTCAGGTATCAGTTTGTAGTTTTTAGGACCCAGAAACAAGTGTCAGGTTTATTTCTGGCAGATACATCTGCCAAAGGGTGGACTGGGAGCATCTGGGAGCCTCTGGGTTGGTGTCACCCTCGCAGTGACAGCAGAGCGCTTTCACCACAGTCTTTCTGTGCCCTCTGCTGGCTTGGTTGAGAAATAAGAGGTTATTTTGATGGAACAAAAAGCCTAATCTTTATCCTTGGGGTTCAGAATTTTATCTCCAAAGGGTTTGCAGGCTGCAGCTTTTTTCTGGCTGCACATAGTTTAGTTTGTGAGGCTGTTCTCTGGGGGAATTAGGATTGCCAGAAGTGTGAAAATGAGATTTCTAGAGGCTTGTCAGCCTTGGCAAAAGCTGTGTGTCCCATAGGATGAGGTGGCAGGCTGATGGGATGCTGTGGTTGGTTTCAGGGCTCTGGAAGGGGCCGTGTGCTCAAACTCCTGCATGGCTGCAGATGTTTCTCTGGAGCAGCTGCTGAGGTTGTTCCTCCGAGTCCTGGACTCACAAAGTGTCCCAGTGCCACAAAGGTGCAGAGTGTGCTGCTGCTCTGAATGGCCCAGGTGGATATGGGTGCTGTCAGGGCTTTAGGAGGTTTTTGGGGCTCCTGTGCTCTGTGGGGGAAAGCGGGAGCCTCTCCCTGCGGTGGGTCCAACTGGAAGTGCAGGATTTCTGATTTCCCTGAGTGTGCTCGTGCCAGGGGATGGGGTTGCAGATCTGCTGCCTGATAGCTGGGGCCACAGCTCTCATCCTCCCACAGCTCTGGGCTCTGGCTTTAGTGCAGCTCCAAGTGCCTTTTCACAAGAGCAAGGTGCAGCAAAGTTCCCTTTTGTGTGTTTGCTGAGAAGTTGCAGGTGATGCCCGTAGCGACTTTGAGCTGGAGATTGGTTTCTTGTGGGAGCAGCTGCAGAGATGGAATTGCTGAGTGGATAAAAATCCCACTGCTGAATGACACTGACCAGAAAATGGTACCTGGGAGAGTTGATCTTCAGAGCTTTCTTCATCTCCTGATTGTTCATCTCCTGGGTTGTGTCTCAGCCTGCTGTAACAAAGGACTTTATAGTCCTTCCAAATTAACAAATTATACTTCACTTTCTCAATCCTGCTGTTGCCAAAAGAGCACTGTGTTCCTTTCTGCAGTGAGGTGCAATTTACTTGCAGAATGAAGATTTGGGGTATTTATGGCTTTTTATGTGGTTGTGTCTGACAATCATTTTATTTTTAGAGGAGACAAAACTTCTAAAGCCTATCTGCAAGCTGTTCAGATTCTTGTATTCATTATAACCAGGAGGTGCTAGCAAAATCCTTGAATTAAAGCCTATATTTAGTGCTATCTATAGTGGGGCAGGGTTTTTTTTGGGAAATGTATTTTTAACATCATCAGGGAAAGGCAGGTTGAGTTTGCCAAGCTGATACTCTTTGCTTGTATATAGAACCAGCCATGGAACGCATGGATAATTCAGATTTCCACATGTTTTCTTTAAACACATGATGTGACTTTCCTTTATCCCTTTCCCAGCCTCAAAAGTTAAAACAGGGCATCAGAGTAGGGATGGGAAGGGGAAGCTCTGGGCATTGCTGGCATTATGCTAAAGGGACTCTGTGTCCAAAATTCCCTGGATGGAAGGTTTTCTTTGGCTTTTACCTCCTCCCAGCTGTTTTGCAGCTAAGAGAAGTGAACTGGTTCACTGGGATATGATGCTGGTGCTGGGAGATGGAGCCTTAATTCATCCACAGCTTTCTTCTGGGGTAATTACAGCCTGTCTGCTTTGTTCTTCACCTGTAAATGAAAATAACAGCACATCAGTGAAAATGAGCTGCTGGAGTCTCGAGGATGGATCCACCAAACCATCCCAGGCACTCAGTTATTAGCAGTTATTCCTGGAAGTGTGACAGATGTGTCTGTGATTGAGCCTAGAAACCTCCCAGAGAGGAACACCTCCTGTTAGCTTCCCCTGACCTTTGTCAGATGATTTTTCTTCTCATTTCTTGACTCTAAGATTATACACACGACTTCCACAATGTCACATGTCACAGAGAATAAAATGAAAAGTAGGAGTTTGAATTGTGATGTTTTTAAAAAGAACATTCCATTCTGCAAAATGTCACGGTACAGTTGTCGTTTTCAGGAACTTTTCCTCCTGGAATAGAATAATAAAAGTTGGAGTGAGGAAAACGCCAGCATTTTTCTCCACTTAGCTGTAAATGCCAATTCTTTGGATTAGTGTTGCATTAAGGTATAACTGAGTTATTTGACCATTTTATGGGTGCTTCAGTTAATTGCAGCTGTTTTATTCAAGTAAAGGCTACAGATGCAAGGACGTGTCTGGTTAGCTGTGAGCTGCCAACCTGTTTGGCTGCTCTTTGCTGTCCCTTGGAAGCAGCCAGCCCTTGCTGGTATGGGCTCCTGAGCAACAGCTAATTCCTAATACAGCTAATTCCTTCCTTGGCTGTGCTCCTGCTGGGATTTGGGAATGGGAGAGCAGCCTCACCCCCAAAACACTGAGCAGCAGGTGGGTCTCCATCAGGGTTTCTCCCTGAAGTTCCCAGGATACTCAAGGGCCACTGGAAGTGTTGGGCTCCAAGCTGTAAGAGGTCTAAGCTGCAATAGGGACACTGGAGCTGCACACCAGGGCCAGCAGGTCCTGAGCCTGCAGTCAGAAATGCAGCGGGTGCAGCTGCAGCGAGCCGCGCTCGTGGAAATTCCATGGATTATTGTACATCCTGTGGTTGCTTTGCCTGAGATTTAACTGCTGTTGGTAAAATTCTTGTGTTCCCCTTCTCTTGGCAGCCAACATCTCATCCTGCACAGCCGTCCCCACAAGCAGAGCCCTTCAAGGCGCTGGTGGAGCGCTGCCGCTCCGAGCCCCTCTCGCAGAGCACCCCCATGGGGCTGGACCAGCTGGGAGGGCGCATGCAGCACCTGCTGCGCAGACGTGGTGAGTGCCTCTTTGCCAGTTTTGGCTTTTTGGATGTCACCCATGCTGCAGCAGGGATGGGAAAGGCAGGAATGTGGTTTGCATCCCTGCTGGTTACATCCTTGGTGCCAGGTGAGGGAGCTCCGAGAGCCGCGTGCTGAGGAGTTTCTTGCTGGCTAATAGGATCTTCTTGTGCACTGTGTGTTTATGAAATAAAGCTGTTTTCTCCCTTTAATGTCTCTAACACAATCCCCACAATCTGGTTATGAGAGGATGAGCAGGGGTAGGCACGTGAGGTGTAAGAGCTGTTCAGCAGCTGCTGTGGGAGTTTATATTTGGTGCTTTTCTCTTGAATTTCTGTCCTCCAAAGATCCTCTGTGGTGAGTACTCACTGAGTAGTCACCGTTTGGAGGTGGTGAGTGATGATGGGTACTGAGATCACTACTCAAGTCTGATTGTTTGGAAACACAAGAAGTGAGGGGTTTTTTCCTCTTGTGCTTGGGTACTTTTCATGATGAAGGAGGGAATCTCCTGAGCCAAAGACTGGGGTGACCCCTCTGCATTGTCCTGCTCACAGTGACACCAGAGCACCGTGGAATGTATCTGTATCTGAAGGTAAATTGGCTGATGGCTGAATAGATGACATCATTTTTTGAACCGCCTAATTAAAAAGATTGATAAATGAGAGAAAGGAAATTATTTCCTGAAGGGCCACTGCTGGCATGAAGAATCCTGTGATTTAGCAATGGGCGAGCACGAAGCACTGCCAGATTGTGCTGGCATTGCTGGGGAGCACTCCGGGGATCCGGGAGGCTGATGGATGGTGGCAGCACATCAGGCTTCAGAAGAACTGGGGGAGACAAGGCCAATTAGCTGCCTGTGCTGTTAATTGATGGCTCTGCTGCCGGGGTGCAGTGGTTCCCAGCACAGGGTGGGGTCACACAGCCCCTCGGAGCGAGCATTCCCTGTTTGCTGCTCCATCCATCGCCTCCCGCTGTAATCGGCACCGTGCTGCAGCCCGGCTCGCCAAGAGTCTCCAAAGTGAAATGTGGGCTGCTAAAAATAGCAGCAGGCTGCCTGCATCAGCATTGAGGAAATAGGTCTCAGTGCAATCTCTCTCCCAGCAACACTGGAAGAAAATCAGGATGGCTGCCCAGCCAGGCTGCAGCAGCATCCCTGCCCTGCTGCGCTCTGGAATGGGCAGGGCAGAGCCCCCACCTGTTTGCTCTGGGGGTCTCCACTCTCCCAAAGCCTGGAATTTATTTATTCTGGTCTCAAACCCCCCAGGACTGACACAGTCTGAGACCTCTGCCGGGTTAGAGGTACGTCAGGAGATAGAAACTGAGCATCTTTTAGGGAAGGATTCCAGAAAGTGGCTGTTTTCCCTAGATCCTTGCTCCATGAGTGGGATGAGGAATCTCCAGGTTCTGGAAACACCATGTACCACATCTGTGCACTGCCTGGACCACAGGCACCTGTGCTTGCAGCAGCTGTGGGGGCACCAGTGGTGCTCAGCTCTGTTTCATTCCCTCCAGGCCAAGGGATGTGAAGAACCTGGTGGAAGAAGGGATTTAAATCTAAGCTTTCCAAATGTGGGAGGGAAAAACTCTGGGCTAATACAGAATGGCTGCTTCACCCTAAAAAGAGAGGGACGGGATGTGGAGCTGAAAATGTCACATTGGAAATTTTAATTGGAAAAGTAGAGCTCATTTGCCTTTTTTCAGAAGCTGCTTTGTGCCTGGGTAGTGCCATCTGCAAGGCCAGGCTGGGGTTTGCTGAGGTTTTTTGTGTCTAGTCAAAGCTAGAGCAGAACTGCGTCTGTGAGGGCTCGGCCTGAAACGCTGGGGGTGAGAACCAGCCCAGTTTCCTTAAAAAAACAGCTTTTATGGACTTCCCCATTTCTGTTTTGTGTGTAAATTGGAGGAGCTGTTTCTTTTCCAAGGCCTGGCATCCCGTGGAGCACAGTGAGTGTGCAGCTGGCATTGCTGCAGGTGCTGCCCTGCGCACACCGCTGCAGGTTGCTGAGGGTCTCCTGCTCCTGGAGCTCCTGGCAGAGCATCCTGGCTCTGCACCCAGCTGGGCTGGCCCCACCTCGGGATGTGGCTCCCAGCTCTGCCTTTTTGTAGTATCCAAGCTGCACTATTTCTCTTGTATCCCAAGAGCACTGAATAAAGCACCTAAATATACTCTGTGCTCTCTTTTTCTAAAGGAGAGGTTGAATGAGTCTCTTGCAAACAATTTTGTTTCTTTCATTTAAAAGAACAGCCTCCGCCCCCAGCCTGAGCTAAAGCACAGCATTTATCTTTTGTCATTCCTTTTTTTTTTGTTCCTGTGGATTTTCTCCTGGCAGCTGAGAACGAACAGGCTTCAAAGACCCTGAAGGTGCGCGGGAACTGCCGGAACGGCGGCCGTCGATGGAACCTCTTCAAGCCTGGAGCTGAGAAGCTGCAGATCAGTCGGGTAAGGAGCTGTGTGGAACGTGCCTCTCTGCCTGATTCAGGGCTGGGATTTGCCTGCTTTGGGCTTTGTGTTTATAACAATGTGCTTGACTAACAGCTTCCTCAATCCCTGGGTCCTTCCGCCACAGATGGGGATTATTTTGGTTTGTTGTTATTTTGTGGCAATAAAAGCTGAGGTGCATCGGATTTTCCCCAAATCAGTGTCCCTTCAATGGGTAGCAGAGACTTTTGGATTGTCCCTGGGCCTCCTGTGCCTGTGGCTGAGTGTTCCTTGCAGGTGGAAGGAACTGTGACGTTTCACGTCGCCTTCAGATCTGCTCCGTGGTTTTGATGGGTTTATTTTTTCTCCTTCCTTTTTTTAGCCCTGTGTCCTTTGGGTTTGGTGCTGCTCCCAGCACCATCTCGGCGACAAATTTGTGTCACTGCTTCTTTCCCAAGGTGTTTTGCAAATGTAGGCACAATCCACTTGGTTCTTTTTTTGTGAATGATGCTTCTAGTGGGGGAAGTAAAAGCTATTGTGGGCCTGGGGACATTTTCCTCTGGGAAAAATTCAGAAAAGATGGCAAAAATGGTTTAATTTGTCTGATGTGTTTCCTTGCTTGGGTGGGGGGTGGGTTTTTTTGCTGTGCCCCTGTGTTTGAAGTCTGGAGGCCTTGTTTTGGATTTGTAGCACTCTTGAGTCTGGTTTCAGATCAGGATTATCCCAAACCCAGTAGGTTTCCCAGTTTGTGCTGTGATGCAGGCAGAGTTTTCTACTGAGTGTGGCAGAAGAGCTTTAGCCCTTGTTGTTCCTCTAGGGCACAGGAACAAAGGATGATCTGGGAGCCAGGAATTTCCCTGCTGGAGTAGGGAACTGACCTTCTCTTGTGTCTCTGTGGCTCTTTCCCACCCCACTGCTGTCCTTCCTCACCAGACCTTTATTGTATTCCTTTCCCCTTTGATATTTGATGAACTGCCTTCCTGAAATGTGATTTCCAGGGGGGCCTGGCCTCTGGGTGTGTTTTTCCATCCCAGGAGCAGTAAGTTGGCAGTGAGTGACGCTGACTTCTCCATCCTCCTTGTGTTGGCTGTTGGTTTCCAGGGAACGCGTGCGGGGATGCGCCGCTGGAATTTTGGTCGCTTGTGGCTTTCTGGAATTCCGTCTTGCGTCACTTCTGTTTTCATTGCTGAGTTTTTGTGGGCTGAGGTACAAAGGCACAGGAGAGCCAGACAAGGAGTTCAGCTTTTCTTTTTCTCTTCCTTCCCTTTGGGTCCTACCTCGCTGCCGCGACATGAACTGCTTCTTTCAACTCAGGAAAGCTGTTCTGGTTTTAAACAAGCTGAACATCTAAAGCTTTGAACAAAGTTTTCCTGGAAGATAAAATGATCCAGATCCAATAAAGCTGCTTGTCCTTGGGGCCAGGATAAGGCAGGTGACTGCAGAGCAGTGAAATATCCTGTTGGGCAGTGTGCAAGCCCTGCCTTGGAATGTCTCAGGTGTGTTGTCCATTTTCTGTGTCCCTGTTCAGGATCTGGTACTGACCAGTGCATGGATGGATTTGGTCCTTAATTAGTCACTTTATTACACCTTAATTAGTCACTTTATTACACCTTAATTAATCACTTTATTAATCTTTTAAGAGGAGCATTTGCAGCTTTCATAGCTGTTCTGGAGACCCTCCTGGAAGCCAAGGTGCTGTTGTGACACAAAATTGCTGCTGAATTATCAGTGCCTTGTGCATCCTGATAAAGCCAGGCCTATTTCAGATGGCAAACAGAGCCCAGATTGCATCAGAGCCCCTTAGAGAAGCTGTGGAAAACAGAAACCTCAGCAAACACAACACCCTGCTGAACCTGGGGAAAGGTCAGCTAAGAAACTGCTTCTCCTGTGGTGATGGTTGGGAAGGATGTGGAGCTGGAAGGGGAAGCGAGCTGCTCTGACCCAGAGATCTGTGGGTGCTGTTTGGCTCAGCCACAGCCATGCCAAAAACCTGTGCACCACTGAGGCAGGGAACTGGGTTTGGAGAGGCCTGTTCATAAAGCAGCTTGTTTTTAAATGAAAGGCAAACAGGCAGCTCTGAAACCTTTGCTGGGGTTTATAAATCAGAGTTGCTGATTTATAAACCCCATCCTGCAGGAGCAGGATACATAGATGTGGCTCACAGTACAGTGCTGGGAAACTCATCTGTCACCTCTGCCCGCAGCTCAGTGAAGATCTACAGGGCTGCAAATCACCTTCTGGCCAGAAAGAAGTTTCTGCTCTGGCAAGATGTGGAAATTTGGGGTGAGATTTGTGGGCCTGGGTGTCTCTTGTCGAGTGCTTTCATTGACAGCTGACGCCAGTGAGGTGGCAGAGCAGTGCAGGAAGCAGGGATTTATCCTTCCAAGCAAGAGTGTCTGAAATCTGGGCACAAGCTGGAGAAGTTTTTTATGGAGTAGATAATGTTATGGTTCCCGCTTTGTAGGTGGGAATAAGAAATGGAAGCACTGCAGGGTGCTGCGTGTGGAGCCATACAATATTTATTTTTTTTATTTCTCTCCTAATTTAAGAAGCAGGTAAAACTAAATAAAGTCACATTTCTAAAAGCTTTCAGTCTTTAATTTTTTTTTTTTCCAGAGTACACTCTTGAGCCTGGAGAAAACTCTGTGTTGAAGCAGTTTATGTGCAGAGCATTTTGGTTTAGCACTTAGGTCACTTAGAGCCTTTGCTTTTATGAAAGCAGTTTGGCACAAACGAGACCAACTTGCAGGAGACCTCAAGGTGCCCTGAGCTGCAGCAGAGATGGCAAGGAGTGCTCTAAAGGCTGCCCTGCCAGGACCCTCAGCATCTCTCATGTCTCTGATTTACCCTCAGGCAGGTCCTGCCAGCTGGGCCGTGGCTGATCCTGGGGCAAGGGGAGCAGTGAGTTCCTTTCTGCAGCCCCAGAGCGGTGCTGGGAGGTGTTTTATGGTCTGGGTGTCAAAAGCAGGGGGTGACAGTCCCATCCTGACCCAAATCACTGGCCTCTGCTGCCCCTTGTCAGAGAATCTTTTGCTTCTTGCTAGCTGCCCAGTCAAAATCATCTCAGCTTTTTCCAGACAGGTGCTCTGGGGATGTGCTCCAGGAGGAATCACTATTTTGGAAGAAATCTTTGAGATTATGCCCTAACACCACCTCAACTAAACCATAGCACTGTGTGCCACATCCAGTCTTTTTTTGAAAGATGGCAGATTCAGCCCTTCCTAAGAGGGGAGGCCTCCTCTCAATGTGTGTTCTCTGTCTTACCTGAGAGATTTCATTTCCAGCCTTTAAAGATGACTGCAGCCATTGCTGTTCTCTGCTCCTTCTCTCCTTCCTGCCCTGTGTGCTTGTGTGCAAGGGACTAAAGCCCAAATTGATATGCTGGAGGAAGCCACTGTTAATTAGCTAGACTGGAAACTTTGCATGAGAGGAGCTTCTTTGACATCCCCTATACTAATAATAGGCAGTCCTGCTGTGCAGAGGTGTTGAATATTCACACAACCCACCCCCCCAGCCTGTCCTTTCTCCTCTGGAAGTCAGGAGCTCTTTCCAGAGGCTGGTGGGGGGTTGCCAGAGCGATGATGGTGGATGTTCCAGCCTCCCCAGAGCTAAATCCCCACCGGCTGTGTTTATGAGGAATGGGAAATTCAGGCAACGTGCAGCCTGTGGGAGAACAGAGTGAGGGGGAAGTTGATTTGGGTGGGAATGCTGCTTGATATTCAGGGCCAGCCCTCCTGCCTGCTATTTTTATCCTCTCACATAGTGCTGAGTGGGCAGTTTGGGCAGAGGGGGGATTTTTTTTTCTCTTTGCCAAGTGTCCTGCCCCGTGTTCCCGTGTACTTGGGCAGGAAGGGGGGTGTGCTGGGGCTCCTGGGCTGCAGCATCCTGGGACATGAGTGGGATGTGATCACAGTCAGATTTTGGAGCCCCTGTGTCCCTGGGAACAGGCTGGGAGAAAAGCAGAGTCCCGAGGCTTTCCTGGTGCTAATTAGTTTAAATATCAGTGTGCTGCTACAAGAGGTTTATGTGCACGTATGGAGGGCTGCCAGGAAAACAAATCCTCACTGAATCTCTCTTCCCTCATCTTAAACATTGAGTACTTCTGCTGGCAGGGTATGTCTGAGCTGTATATTTTGGGGAGGGCTGCTTTATATCTTGATAAACCTATTATGCTGCTCTACTTAGCAGTGCTCTGAAATCTTTATGGAGTTGTTCTTTGGGTTTTTTGGGTTTTTTTTATATTTAGCCATTTATAAACGTTTTTTTGCAAGTTCTGAAAAACTGTCTGTGTGTTGTTGTTCACATAAATCAAGATTGGCTTGCTCAATCGAGGGGGAAACAGGGATTGAGCTTCAGAATATTGCAGTGCTGTGATCCAGCCCCATCTGGCTGTGTGAGGAGTGCCCAGCCAGGGTCCCTGCACCCCTGACTGCAGCACTGCAGCCTTTTCAGCACCTGAGCTGTGCCTGCCCTGCTGGCTTTGGGAGCTGAGTGTGAGCTCCAGGTGAGCCCTGAGCCCATTGCATCCCTCTGGCATGAACAGACCCTGCTCTGGGCTCCCTCCCTGGGGATCGGTGCAAAGCACACTTTATACAGCCTGGAACTAGAAATGAGTGGGATTTCCAAACATTCCATGCTCTGGGTGTTTAGAAAAACATCCAGAAATGCTGTGGTTCTGGACAGAGCAGGGCTGGGGGGACACAAACCTCGGTGACTTTGGTGTTGCTCCAACAGTGCCATAACAGTGGTGTTTTCCAGCACTCCTGGGGACAAACAGGGCTTCAGAGACTGAATCCTGCAGGAAGGAAAGGTTGGAAATGACAAATGGTCACCTTTGAGTTGTGGGTTTATGTGCTGGGTAGCACAAGAGAGATTTGAAGTTCCAGACTTCTCAGCTCTTCAGCAGTTATATGTAAGTCTATATTAAGAAGAAGCTCAGCTTCCAGTTTGTGATGGTTTTTATAGTGCCATTGAAGCTCGGGGTGTCTCTGTGCAGCTGCAGGTGGCAGGTACTGCATCCTCCATGGCATTCAGTGTGTGTGCAGTGGAGACTGTACATAATCACTTCCATAGTTCAAATGGAGCTTTCAGCCTAACTTTAAATAGCACTTTGGAATGGCTCCTTTTCCCTATTGCTCAGTAGTTCCACCTTGATTGCTCTGCTTCGACTCATTACTCAGCTCTGTCACTGTGTTTCACTCTGGGATATGGTTTATACAAAAGAAGCTTTAATGTAAACTCAATTTGTGTTGCATTGCTAAAACCTTAATGACATTTTGCTTGGCAGCAGTGTAGACTCTGTGGTTTGCCCTTCCCCTGTGCACTATGTTCCCAATAAACTAAAGTTCGTGGTAGGTGTAGCATGAAAAATCCCTGCGTAAATATTGGAACAAATGCTTTTGTAGTGCTTCCTGAGCCCTGGCTGCGCTCGTCACTCAAGGTGTCACCAGTGTTTAGCTGAAAAGGAGCTAAATTTGGGAAGGACAGGCAAAAGCACGGCTCAGAGCTCCAAAATGTCTTCTGTAGCTGCTGAGGTTCCATTCGG
The DNA here is from genome assembly GCF_971803275.1 of Cyanistes caeruleus. Taxonomy (NCBI): domain Eukaryota; kingdom Metazoa; phylum Chordata; class Aves; order Passeriformes; family Paridae; genus Cyanistes; species Cyanistes caeruleus. The sequence continues at coordinate 1,990,941 of NC_141714.1, forward strand.
AGATGCATCAGGCTGGAGATGCATGACAGAAGTGCTGCTGAAGGCACTGGGTGGGGGGACATCACACCAGGGGTGATGGGGAGTGGCTGTGTTGGGGCTCCCTGGACTCTGAGATGAGCTCTGAGTGTTTTACTGCATCACCAGCCTGATGTGGCCAAAGGCAATTCCCTTGGGATCCTGGAGGAGATCTGTGATCCCACAGTGTCCAGAGTGTGCTTTGGTCCTGTCGATGACCTGGGAGGAACATCTGGGACCATCCCCTTTGCTGTTCACCCCAAGCTGTTCAATCCTCATGCAGTTTGGAGGGGATGTGTTCATAACCCCCAAATTCAGAGCACCTGCCCACACTGCTGAGGTGCTGGCACCTGAAAATTCAGGCTCCCAGGGAAACTGCAGCTGCTCTGAGTTTTGGAGAAGCTGAAGTGGATTTGGTAACAAGCTGTCCCTAGTACCAAAGGTAGGAATAAAGGGTCTAATTTTGTCCCTGGTTTTGTCCTGCAGAATTATGGGGGTTTTCACACATGAATTGAACTGGGATATTGACTTGGAGGAGTATGAAATGAGCAGGATAAGAGGCTGCAAAGGGGGCTTGGGTATTTTATCAGTGCAGTCACATGGCCTGCAACGAGCTCCTCGATGGAGCAGGGAAAGCTTCATCTCCTAATGGACTGCACAGAATATAGAGAATAATTCCCCTAATAAATCTCTTTCAGTCTCTAATATCTAGGGAAATACATTATCCTGTCATCCTAAAACCTTGAGAGATCAGTCTTTTTTGAACAAGAGCAGACATTTTGTGGTGGCTGTGCTGTGATGGGAGCGGGGATTGTTGCCCTGGGAAGGAGGTGGGAGGAGAGCTGGCTGCAGTGCTGCTGTTCCTGGTGTGCAATCCCACACAGGAGCACGGCAGACCATGCAGGGAGCATCCTTTGGGGAGTGGGAAGGGATTGCACTGCTGGGAAGCAGCAACAGTGCAGATTGTGGCCAGTGGGGACCACTTTTGGAGAGCCTTTGGCCACTCTTGCCCTGAGCAGTGGGTTTCACTTCTGAGCGTGGAGAGAAATGAGTGCCCCACCTTGCTGGCACTCCATGTGCTGCTGTCCCCTGCAGGGCTCTCCCCAGGGATGCTGTGGGATCCAGGGAGAGACAGGGGCAGCAGAGCAGCTGCTGCAAGCTGGGCTGGGATGCCCAGGAAGCACCTCCAAGAAGGATGAGCCCCTGTCATGACTCCCTTTCCACTCCTCCTGGTGCAAGGACTTCACCTAGGAGCAGGAATAACTCCACTGCTTTGTATGATGGGTCTCCTTAGCTCTGTCTATTGACACGTTTCCAAATTTTGAGGTGAATTTCTTGTAGAAATGGGTTTTGTCCCTCTTTTGCCAGGAGTTGGGACTTGGACAAGAAGAGCAAGTGGTTGGATCCTTCTGCACGCAGGATTTATTTCCATACATTCTTTATTTGAGCCATCTCTTTCTTTTCTAAGATACCTCACATTTTATTTTTAATACTGGACAAATACCAAATATTCCTCAAGAGAGATCTGTGATTGCAGCTCAGTTCTGACAGTTGAGAATAGTCCAAGCGACGTATTTGCCTCATCTGAAATGCTGCTATTTCGAGCTGTGCTTTTGTTTTTAGCCATCAGTGATAAGTTTGCATTTCCTGCGGATGATATTTTGGGTTGACGCGAGTTGTTAAGGCTCCACTGTGTAAAATGGTTTTCTTCCTGTGTGACTTTGGCCTCGTCTTTTCTGGTTTGATTCCCTCATCCAAACCAGAAGCAAAATTAAATCCCCACATCCCAGCTGGTCATCACTAAATAATTTGTTTTACATCTTGCTGAAGCGTTTTATAAGTGATGCTGCAGGAAGGCTTGTTTCCTGTTTTGTTTTGGGTTTTTTTTTAATTCTTTTCCTTTATTTTGGAGTTAAGATAAAGACAAACTGAACTTTGCAGGCACTTCTTGGGGAATCAGACATTTTCCAGCTATTATTTTGCAAACTATTAGAGCGGCAGATCATGAGGTGGGAACCCAGTTATGCAAACAAAGCCACGTCACTCTTGGCCAAAAATAGCTTCAGTACATGTGCAGTAAGGTGGAAACGAGGGCCTTGGGTGTACACAGAGCAAACAGGGAGAGGCAAGAGGGAAGCTGCAGCTTTTTGTTTAGAGCTTCTCATATTTAGAGCAAAGTGTGTTTTCCAGAGCCAGGCAGAGCTTGGCTGTTTGTCATTTCAGTGGGCTGGGAGTTACTGCCTTCCTCACAGATAGAGGGGACTGAGGCTTTGAGAGGTGGCACTCTGCTCCCAGAGGTCATTTTGACATCCAGGTCCCACTCAGAGCATGAAGAAATACTGGGGAAAAGTTAAAAAATGTTCTTTTCCTTCCTGTGCTCAGCCCATCTCCAGCACGTTGGAAAGCGCAGTCCTTGCTGTGTTCCCCTGGGATTCGGAGGGAGCTCTGAGGGCTGCCTTCTAAGCTCCTGCAGAGATCCTGCCTGGCCTTGAGGCTTCATCCTTTTCATTTCAGCCTCATCCAGCACTGCAGTGCCCTAAATAATTTCGAGATCACCCCAGTGGCTGTTTGCTGTGTACTCAGGGACTTGCTGCCTGGGAGTTTTCTGGGTATTTGCAGCAGGGCTGAAAGTGCTGCAAGTTACTCTCCACCAGGCTTAAAATAATCTTGTTTCTTCCTTCTGTGCCATCAGCACCCTGAGCATCACTTTGCAGTGATGTGGTTAATTGGAGTTTGTTATTGAGCTGTTAGGAGATTGTTTTGGGCCAGGAGAGGAGATAAAGCAGGAGATCATCTATGGAAAATGCAGCTGTAGGTGTGCAGATGGATTCAAGCCTCCTTTTTATGAAGACATGCAATTTCTTATCTCTCAATACTTTTCTGGGATGAGGCAGAAGGGGGCTGTAAAGCTGAGCAGAGATTCGATGCCTTCTGTAATGGGCAGAGAGATTCCCAGGCTCATTCCCTATTCCTCACAGACAGTTTCTGTCTCAATTAGAAATCGTGTTCAAATTATCTCTGTATTCATCCAGAATTGCAAGTGCTTATCAGAACATCTTAATGGCTTCAGGTGGGAGTTCTCTATTCCTGCCCCTCCTCTTTCCAAAGGTGTGTTTAAAGCTTTACTCCTGTCAGAATTGCCAAACACGGATTTTTATTGCTCAGGTCCCCCCTCCAAGTTTTGTTACAGGTTTCAGGGTTTGCCTGGAGTGTTTTCCATGCATGTTGCAGCTTGGGTTGTGCCAGTGGAATGTTGCTGTATTCCAGAACAGCATGCACAGCTACAGAGAGAGGGGAGATTAGTGCTGATTTATTGGCCTGTCAATTAAAGAGGAGCATGAAGATTCTCACTGCATGGCTGAGATGAAGTGTTGTGGTGGCAGCAAAAGATCAGCTTGCTTAAACCTAACTGCTGGTTCCTATACATTTATGTTTAATTAAAGTGTTCCTACATCCTGCCCTCCTCAACGTTAATTCGGAGATGTATTTTGAACCAGTGCCAGGGGAATACATTGTTATGGCATCCTCTTTGCACATCTATTAGCAGGAAGGGGATAATTGAGGAAATCTCACACAGATTTAATTGGGGACTGAGGGCAGGAGTGGGGAGGGAGAGAAGCACAAGGCAGAAGTAGGTCAGAAGTTGGGTAAGAGCAGAGCTGCTGAGGATTGGGGGAGACCAGGGGAGGCTGGGGGTGCCACAGGAGCTGCTCCCACATGCATTTAAAACATTTAAAACATCCTGCAGCTCTGGGAGCCTCTGCAGGGGTCCCAGGGGTGCTGATCCCTCGGGATTTGTGTGGGATGGGTGGGGAATGAGGAGCACAGTGGCCTGGCCTGGCCTGGGGCAGGAGTTTGTAATTTTAAGCTCTGATCTGGAAGGGAAATGTTTTACTCCAGTTTGTAGCTGTCTGTGCTGAGGTGGGGAGCAGGGTCCTGTCAGGGATGAGTTCAGGGAAGCAGGGTCCTGAGGGAAGCACAGCACTGATGGGGAGGTGAACTCTGGCCCTGCTGCCTGGGATCACCATGCCCAGGGATGCTCCAGGAGCAGGAAGAGGCTGCTGCAGGATGGTCTGGGAGCAGAGGACAGCCAGGAGCAGAACTGGCTTTGGGAAGAGGCAGCTGGGAAGGGATTTGACCAACCTGTCCCTGTGTGCAGGGAGGGCTTAGAGCAGGGCCCAGCAGTGGCACCAGAGGAACAGGCAGGGACTGAGCCCAGCAAGTCCCACCTGGACAGGAGGAAGGAATTCTGTCCTGTGCAGCTGATAGAGCCCTGATTGCCCAGAACATTTCCCTCCCTGAGGATATTCCAGTGCTCTGGGGTGGCCCTGCTGGAGCAGGGAGTGACAGCAGGTGCCCTCTGTGGTCCCTTCCAGCCTGACCCGGCTGGGATCCCACGATCCAGGTGCACTTTGCCCTTGTCCCCACAACTGGAGCTGACCTAATCCTGTTCCTGGTGCCTTTTGCAGGCCTGGCCCCGTGGTTTTGCTCCAGGCTGGAAGCAGAGCAGCCCATGAAGAAGTGTCCATGCTGTGGCTCTGGCTGGGCAAAGCTCGTGGCACCACTTGGGTCTGTTGTTCTGAGCTTGTGCAAACAGCAAGAAGCAGCATTTGCCCTCAAGAGCCCACACTGCAAACACTTTCCAACAGACAAAACACGAGGGGGAAAAAAAAGCTTTAATTACAAATCTTGCCGTTGAATATTTTTACTGGCTTTCCTGAAAGCCTCTTCCATCAGCATTGCCAACCTGAAGCATCAACAAATACAGTTCTGGCTTAGAAATTGGTGTAATTAGCAAATGCAAACACACAGAAAAGGGTGGGGGCTATTTGCCTCTGCTTTTTGAGCCTTGAGGGAGGCTCTTCTTGAGCTTTTACATCAAATCACACAGAGCAGAAATATTTTCTGTTTCGTAGAAGAATTTTTGTATTAAGGTAAAAATCAAAAGAAAAATGATTCTCACAATAGCAGCAGGTCAGGCTGTGCCACTCAGGGCTGTGGCTTCCATTCTTCCCTGCCAAGGTTTTGGGTTTATTCCCTCATTCCTGCTTTCTAGGATTCTCCCCCACTGCTGGGATGGGATGGGAATTTTCTCTGGGATGAGTTTTCCTCTCCAGCTACCGCTTGTAAAACCCACTGGGGCTGCAGATGCACCGGTTTGTGCTGGAACAGAATGTACAAAATATCCACTCCTCAAGGACTTGGCTTTGTGTGCTCCAGTGGCTGATGTCAGAGGATGGAAAAGGTCTTGTTTTCTCCGGAAATCTTTATTCTTAATGTGCATTCGAGACAGAGAAGCAAAAAAGTGTGTTCTTCTAAACCTAAGTTAAGAAGCTTGTTCAATTTTTAAACAGTTACATAAAGCCATCAAAGTCTGACAGGAGAGAGATGCAAGTTGGTGCAAAAGAAAATGGGAAAAAGAAGCTGAAATGGAGTGTTAAACTAATTCCCCCAGGCTTATACCTAAAACAGCCTTAACTCATCGATGAACCTGCTCCCGTGCTTTCATTTTTTTTTTTTCCTTCCTTTCTCATTTTTTCCTCTTTCTTGCCAAACTGTGGTCTTCATGTTGCTGAACCTTGCATAAGTGTGAATGCTTCTTGAGCCAACGCTCTTCTTCTTCAACCCAGCCAGTTCTGGGTCCAGATGAGCATTTCTGTGCTGCTCCTGGGGAGACAAACCTGTGGATGTGAGTGGTGGGAATGGGGCTGAAGCACAGGAAAGGGTCCTGGGTGGTTTTGCTGCTCAGCAGCCAGGTTTGGGTGACATTCCCTGGTTTTACCACAGCCAGATCTGGGTGACATTCCCTAGTTCTACCACAGCCAGGTCTGGGTGACATTCCCTGGTTTTACCACAGCCAGATCTGGGTGACATTCCCTGGTTTTACCATGGCCAGGTTTGGGTGACATTCCCTGGTTTTACCACAGCCAGGTTTGGGTGACATTCCCTGGTTTTGCCCCTGCCAGGTCTGGGTGACATTCCCTGGTTTTGTTGCTGCCCAGTGAACATTTGGGATATTCAGCAGTGCTGAGACTCAAGCCTTGGTGGGGAGCAAGTGCTGCTTTGGCCCATGGCTCAAAGCCAGCTGAGCCTTTCCAAAAACATCTTCATGTTCCTGGAGGCTTTTTCCCAGTGCAAGAGGAATTTGGAGGGTTAGCACAGTGAGCTTGGTGCAGGGATCACTCTGAGCGCTGGTGAGGAGGAGCTGGGGGCCTTTCCTGGGGGTCACATTCTCCTTCCTGAGGGAAGGAGGGACAACATCAGAGCCACACTGTGTGAGTCCCTCAATCAATACCTGGGGCAGAGCACAAGAGACAGCAATCACACAGAGTTTTGGTGCTGTTCCTGCCCTCCCTGGTTTGGGAGCACCTGAGCTGGATCCCTTTGGCTCTGTGCTGACCATGGACCCACAGTGGGTGTTCTGGGGGCTCTGGGCACTGGGGGAGGTTCTGGAGGAGCTCAGCTCGTGCCTTGGCTGGGCTGCTGGCTGTCACAGGGTGGGAATAAGAATTTCTTAGGAGTTCAGAGGCAGGAATTCACCTGCTACCTTTGAGGGCTCTGAAGCACAGCCATGGGCATCAGGCCCAGGTCTGACCTCCCATCAGGTTTTCTTGGTCACTGATTTGACCTGAGCACTGAGGTTCCTCTGCCACTCACAGGATGGAAGGGCTCTTTGCCTGCATTCTTTGGATGCCATTTTCTTCATCTTTAAAGTTTGCTGAGCCTCAGTTTTGTTGTTGGTTCTGATGTTTTTTTGTCACTGCCTTTACCAGAGCACGAGTGGACTCTGAGCAGCTGCCCAGCACCCCTTGACCATTTTCTCCCAGATACTTCCATAGAACTGCAGAATGGTTTGGGTTGGAAGGGACCTTAAAGGTTGCACCCCCTGCCATGGGCAGGGACACCTTCCCCTATCCCAGGTGCTTCCAGCCCCATCCAGCCTGGCCTTGAACACTTCCAGGGATCCTGGGGCAGCCACAGCTGCTCTGGGAGTTCTATCCCAGCACCTCAGAACCTTCACAGGGAACAATTCCCTCACTCTTCATTAGACAGCAGATATTCATGAAAGGCTATAACGATCACACCTCTCTGGATAATGCATAGAGATGTTGCAGGTCTTTGAGTAATATTAATCTATTTATATCTACTACCTTGATCCTAGAAATCCATTATAGCCAGTCCTGTCTAGACATGATCAAGGACATACTTTCAACTGCCATTATTTTTCGATAGCATTAATATTCAAGCAGGTCTTTGTCTTAAAAAATGTATTCTGAAAGCTGCAGTTATTGAGGAAATTCATGGAGAATAAAAAGAAGTCCTGTGACAGAAAGGATGTCACCTCACAGAAATATCCACAGAGGGTGGCTGGCACGGCTGCTCTCACAGAGCTTTTCACCCCGGTGACTCTGAGCCATCATTCCTGAGGCTCAAGAGGCAAATGAAACTCCAAAAAAGCCTGATGATTTCCTCCAGGTCATGGAGGAAATGAATTTGTGGGAATGAATTACCTGCTCTCCACTCCTGCCCTCTCTGTAGGTTTATGAGCCTTTTTATTCAGGCCTTGGCATTTCTGAGGTGGCATTCAATCTGGAGAAGCTGGCTTTGGTTAACCCCAGCCACTGACCTCCCTCACACCTGCTGAGAAGGAGATGTTCAGCTGAAAATAGCTCCCAGAGCGTAATTGTGCCACTGAAAATTCAGGGAGTCACAGTTTAGTGGTGCTTGCTTGGAAATGGGAGCCCTGGTTTGCCCCTCTTGGGAGAGGGGAGCCAGGAATCCCAGAGAGAATCTTCCTTATGGAAAGAAACTTCTTTCAGGAATGGCTTCATCTCCTTTCTCACATGTAACAAGGCTTTGTTCTCTGAGGAGGATTTTCTCTGGGAGAAAAAAATGCTCAAAATTCAAGGTTTGCACAAGTCTTCCCTTTAAAAAATGAGCAGCGTTGGAGACTCCCAAGTGCTGTCTGGAAATTGCAGTGTTTCCTTCCTGTGTTTGAGCAGTGCCTGCACCTCCTCTGAGCTCTCCTCAAGCTTCAGGACATCAATGTTTACTTTAGGGCCCCTGACTCTGTGGCTCCAGCCTGAAGGTCTGACCAAAAAAAAAATAAAAAATAAAAAAATAATAATAAAAAAATCTGTTTTCAGCACATTCAGAGCATGAAAGCTTCTGTGTTTTCTGTTCTTCTGAAGAGCCACCCCTGTGTCTGCATGGCAGCGTCCCAAAGGCACTGCCTGGGGTGGGAGGACTGTGCTGAAGGTCTCAATGATGAAAAACAAGCTGTATGAATTTATTTTTGTTTTGGTTTCTTGTCACAGGTTGGGAAAACTTCCATCCTCTCCTGCGCTCTCCACCCTGGCTGTGGTGTGTTAGAGCTGCCACCTTGCACTGCTGAGGTGGCTGTAGCTCAGGGATGAATAAAGTGCTTTTCCCAGTTCTGGGGGATTCTTTGGCATGCCAGAAACACGAGGAATTGTCATTAGAAAAACCCAAAATATTCCTGCTCACAGAGCCTCAGGTGAAGGACTAATAATGAAGATGGGTCACAAGGGAGTCACTTTTGGTATAATTAAATCCACTGGTGTTTGCTGACACGTGAACCAGAAATATTTGAGCTACTCAATGTGGGTGCAGTCACTGCTCAGTCAAAAATCATGGGATCTGCAAAAATCAAAAATCTGCTGGCTCTGCCACACAGACTCTCCTGCTTTCAAACACCACAGGTGTCCCTCATGCTGCTCCTGAAATCTCCATTAGTCTCCTCTCTGTTTTCTTGATGTTGAGAGGAAAAAGGGAAGTGTGGGGGAAGCAGTTCTGTGGCCCCAGTAATTGTTGAAGCATCAGCAATCATAAAGAAGAAGAGAGTCTAAATGAAATATCTTTCCTTCCTTTCCTGCCAGGGCTCAGCTCATCCACTTTGTCACCTGAACTTGCAAGTATCCATCAGTTAAGAGGATGGAGATTTGCATAATTAGTGTTTTTGAGGTACCTTCTGAAACACAGGAGAAGAACTCTTACGTGTCTCATCTCTTATCTAATGAGGTGCTGACAATGAGGTATCCATGGAGACATCCATTATGAGACACTGTTCTGAAATTGGCTCTTTCCAATGCCTGTTAAAATGCCAAAGGGTTTTCTGGAGCATAATTTATACCATTTCTTTGCTCTGTTTGTAAACAAAACCAGTTCTGCCTGAATATGATGAGAACCATAAGTTGTAAAATGAGGTTTGCAAGCTCTTAGTAAGAAACAGGGATAGGAGTGGATTGAGAGGAAGGTGCTGAGGTTTTTAAGGCATCCTTTGATGTATTGATCATGGAGATGTGCAGCCCTTTTGGCTGAGGAGAGGTGCTGAGCATCCCCTGCAGCCTTGTGGAGCTGCAGGTGACCAAATTCCACCTCTCCAAACGCTGGTCATGGAGATGTTTGTTTGAGGAGGACACCCCAACATCCTCCAGGGACTTCATGGCCTCTTCCTGAGGGGCTGGAGCTCCTGGGGTGCACCAGCCTGATGGGAAATAATTGTTTGGGTGGGGAAATACTCCTTGGTTTGCGTGGGCTTGCCCTGAGGGGAGGCAGGTGATCACATCAGCGCTGCAGTGCTGGATTCAGTTCTTGAATTCTTCTCCTCACTCCCCTCTCTGCCATTGCTCCACTCACAGCACTTTGCACTTCCTCAGCTCCTTCCAGGCCTGGAGAAGATGCTTGAGGAAATCTGTGTGCTGTGGCTTTCCTGCTGCAAGCCTGGAGTTCCAACCTTCCTGTGTCAGAGACATCATTCCAGGCTTTCCCAATGCGCTGCTTTGGGATCCTGACACTGCCCAGGATTTGTGTAGATCTCTTACCTGTTGTTACAGCAATATGCTGTTTAAAAAATAATAAAAAAATATCTAAATTCACCCTTTCTCCTTTACCTTTCCTGTTTTCTTGAAGGGTGAAAATAGGAGTTCACAGAATCCTGTATATCTGACTTGGTTATTTATAGCTTGAAGCTGTTGGGGTTTATTTTTGAGTTCAGCTGATGGGTTATTCTTTGTTGGAGCTATGAAAATGATTGGAAAAATCTACAAAATATTAGAAAACAGACTGAAGTACTGATTAAGGTGTGTGCACACCCCTTCTCTGATCCCTGATTCTGTATCCACACAAATACCTGGAGTTGTGTGTTCATTAAAGAATAAATCTCAGTCTCTAAAGCAGGAGGATTCTCCCCAAGGGAAATGTGGCCCGTGGTTGAGGCAGCATTGACTGCTGTGTGCTGCTGGGTTATGTAAGGAATCTCATTGTGACCACACCCTGGGGAGGCTTCCATGGGAATTTGGGGGCTGGAACTGTGCTCCTGCCAGCTCAGACAGAGCAGGGCAGCCCCATCACCTCTGCATGGCTGCTGCAGATCCACATTCCAGCAAATCCAGCGGGATGAGTGGGTGAAATGGTCCTGCAGGAGTCTGGGGAAGGAGGGATGGGTTGTTGAGCGTGGAACTGCAGCATCTCAGTATTTGCACAGGAGGAGGATGGGCTCCTCATGGACACCTGGCTCGGGGGATTCTTCACCCAGGGATTCAGGGCACTCCTGGATAACTGAGCTGAGAGTTAGGAGACAACAGGTTTGACAATTCGGGTGTTGTCTCAAAGAGAGGGCACAGCCTAAAACTTTATCCTTCTTTGTCACCCCAGCATTCCCTCCCACTCTCTCCTGGAGCTTCCAGGGCAGCCCTCAAGCCCTGGAAATTTGCCAAACTCCAGGAACTGGTGCTGCAAGTGAATCATTTCAGGCTGTGGCTCACGAGCTGTGCTCCCTGTGCTGCCTTGGAGGGATCTCTAAACAATAACCAAGAGAAGAGAGTCTAAATAATGGGCAGCTTAAATTCATCTTGGAGCGATCTGTTACCCTGTGCTTCTCTCCATGGAAATTTGTTACAAGCCAATTTGGCTGGAGAGCAGGAGGTGAGGCACCTGGAATTGAGCTGCCTGCTCAGGCATGGCCATTGTGGAGCAGTCCAGCAGCTGGAAAGATGTGGAGCAAATGAAACCAACAGCTGCACGCCTCTGGCAATGGGAGCTTTGGGGAGAGTGGCACCAGGATTGGGGAAGAGACAACTCCAACGCCTTTTCTGCATAAAGTGACTGCAAGGGTTATTCAGACAGTGTCTGGTGGTGAAATTAGTACCCAAAGACCAAGTTATTTCTTTATTTTGGTGATCATATCAAAGGAGTGGGAAGCGGGGCCGGGGGGAAAGGGACTTGGCTGTTGAGGAAAACCAAAAAAGATCTGAGCATCTCGGGGCATTTGAAGGAGCTGGGCATCTCTTTTCTGACAGTCTCCTTTCAGCACACACCGGAGGCATCAGCTTCTGTTATCTGAATATCAGAATATTCAAATTGCTGTGGATAACGCAGACTTAAGTGGAAAAACAAAACTGCAAAAACAGCCACTTGTGCCAGTAGATTTCAGGCTGACACCAGTCTCAGGCTGACACTTTGGATACTGAGCAGGGCTGCACGGGGAGGGAGGAGGGCTGGAGGAGCAGGAATTCTGGAAGCTCGGAGGAACTGCAGCATCCCAGATCTTTAAATACGGTCTGACAAAATTCTCAGTGGGGAGCTCCCCCTACGCCAAAGCAGAGCCTGTGTCACCTCTGTTGTGCTCCTTCCCTCTCTGTCCCTGCGGATGCTGTGGCTGCCAGGGCTTTGATGTGCAGATCCAGTGACGCATGTTTCAGTCCCTAATCACAGCCCGGATGGTTTTGGAATAGGGTGAATATTCAGGGCTCTGGATTGTACTCACTGCGGCAAAGGCAGGAGGAGGGAGGGCAAGGGGGGCACTGGAGTGGGTGGGAGAGTTTGGGCGAGGGGGAGCAGCAGAATGTCACTGCAGACCCCTCTGGGGTGGTCCCTTGCTGCTCTGGCAGCCCTGCAGTTCTCTGGTTGCAGGAATACTCTCCAGAGTTGAGGAAAAGGACATTTCATGGTGGTTTCCCCATCCCTGCAGCACTGCCAGCCTGAAGCATTCATAAGTCCTGAGTCAGCCCTCACCACCTACCCCAAAATTATAACACTGAGGGGGAAAATTGCATCTTTGTTTTGAGTAAAAATAAAAGGAATATGTAAGTTTGGGGTTCTTTCTCCACAGTGGCCTTTGGGCTGGAGCTGTTGTGTTGGGTTTGGCTCATGTGCCTCGGTCCTGTCCTTCCCTGCCTCGAGTTTTGTTCACATCAGGTTCATGCAGACGGGTGGCACTTGAGAGAAAGGAATTAAAAATTGACCCTTGGGAAATGCAGGAGTTTTGGGAGATCCATGACTTGAGCCAGGCTTCAAAACCTGTCATACCCTGAGACCCACAGGCAGAGAGCTGGGTGCTGGCAGAACTCTGCTTGGAACACCCTGAGCTGATTGTCCTGGTTTAAAAGACTCGAATAACCAGTCTGGGATTTCAGTTGGGAGGCACAGAATTACTGTAGATCTCTGAGTTTGCTTGAGGTACCATTCATGGATTAGTCAGAAGTGTCAGGACTAGATTTACCACAAGTCAAGGTGCTGTGATCATCACAGGAGTGATCCCTCTGCCTGCCCTCAGCTCCAGTCTGCAGCCACTGTTACTCTGACCCCGAGGAGTGTGGCAGAAGTGCTTCCTTGCAAAGGAAGAACTCTGTTTTCTTGCAAATCTGTCCATAAAAACAGGAGATGTCAGATTTTTTGACCCTTAGTGCTGCTTGCTATCTGAGCTCAGAGTTTCCACAGGACTGGCATGGCAGGAACTGAGCAGACTCTTGTTGCTCACATCCCAGAGTGTGTGGCTTTGCTCCCCCAGCCTCCAGTGGCACAGAAAAGGGATTTTCCCTCTGCTCCATGCCCTTCTGCACCACCAGCTGATGGCTCAGCTGTCTCTCACCAGCTTGGCAGCACTGAGCGGGGTTTATATCCCACTTGTGGCTAACGTTAATTTAGAACCTCTTTTCTCTCTCTCTGGCAGCTTCTGATTTGGAAATGAAGCTAATAGCATTTCAGCTAATTTAAAGACTCTGTATGTGAGTGTATGCCTGGTGGGAATGTGCAGCAGGTAGTTTCCCACATAAAGAAGGTTAAAGGCCTTTGTGAAGGCTGGAAATTTCCTCAGCTTTCAAAACAAGCTTCTCATCCAAAAATAGCAGTGAGCTGATAGCTTGGCTTCTCCTTATTTATTGGCAGCAGATGCTGCTGATAGATGCAGGGAGTTGTTTGGAGGAGTGATGTGCACCAGGGCACCGAGGTACCTTGCTGATTGCTGATCCAAATCAGACACTCATCACAGGATCAGATCCACGCAGCTCTTGTGGGATTCCCAGGCCTGCTGCCATTGCAGGGAGAATGCAGTAGTGACAAGCTGGTATTTGCTCTCAGCTGTCCAAATCAGCAAGGGAAAAATCCACCCAAAGAAGCTCCTTTCTTGTGTAATAGTGATTAGCTCCTAGACCTGTGCAGGCAGATGTTCCCTGGCTACATGGGAGGGTTATGCAGGAATTGGGGCATGGGGTGGATTTTGAGTTTTGGGAAAATCCACATCCTCCCACTGCAGACTTGAGCAGTTTGCAGGGATACAAAACTGAGTGAAGCCAGGCTTGTGCTCTGAACAAAGCTTTCCCCAAATGCCAGCACTGCCTGTGTAGGCTCTGCTGCTCCTGAGGCTGAGATCAGGGCAGCATCCCAGAGCTGGTGTGCTCTTACTCTCCATGGAGGAACCCCAAAGCACTGGATGCTGCTGCTGTGCTTGCTGGGGGATTTCTGGGGGGTGATATCCACATTCTGCTCTGGGTGTTGCCTTCCTTGGCTGCTTTTGGGGGAATGAGGGACACAGCACCAAGGTCTCCCTTTGAGAAATTCAGAATGTGCTGTGGAGTGAGCCCACCTTGCTCACAGTGTGGTAGAACTTCCTCTCCTGGCTCCCTGTCCATGGATATAGGATAGAGCAGGGCCATGGATATAGGATAGAGAATGGCCATGGATATAGGATAGAGCAGGACCATGGATATGGGATATGGCCATAGATATGGGATATAGGATATGGCCATGGATATGGGATAGAGCTGGGACATGGATATGGTATATGGCCATGGATATAGGATATGGCCATGGATATAGGATAGAGCCATGGATATGGGATATGGTCATGGATATAGGATATGGCCATGGATATAGGATAGAGCCATGGATATGGTATATGGCCATGGATATAGGATATGGCCATGGATATAGGATAGAGCCATGGATATGGGATATGGTCATGGATATAGGATATGGCCATGGATATAGGATAGAGCAGGGCCCTGCAGACAAGGGGACAGATCCTGCCTGGGTGCCCAGCCAAGAGCACGCCTCCCATATAATGGGATCCCCAAATCTTGCACCCCTGCTGGATGTCCTCTTTGTCACTGTTAACATCATCCCTTTCCACAAGCAGCAGCTCCTCACATTCTCTCGTGTGGCTTCTGGAAAACTGTTTGTGGGCTTGCATTTTCCATTTCCTCCAGCTTCCTGGTTTTTTTAAGCTGATAAAACAAAGCACCCTCCTAAATTCTGTAATTATAGTCATCCAAGCAGGCACAGCCAAGATGGGCTTAATAAGGCCACAGTGTGTCAAGCCTTTCATGGAATCAGTCAGGTTAGAAAAAGTTCATCAAGTCCAACTTTTGTTTCTGAGAAAGAGGGAAAAGAAGTCCTTTAGTACTAAAGTACACTTTATGACTATTTCTGTGTAATTTGCAAAGCATTAAAGCCAGGCCTGGTGGTGGCCCAAAAAGGCAGAATGCAGTCATGAAAATGGAACCAAATTATGCAATTATGCAGTTCCCTACTAACATCCAGCTCCCTGAAAATGAAACATCCAGGAGGAATTTTAACTCGTGGTTTTTGAGGCTCTAACCTAATTGTAGCAGGGCTTTTTGCAAGGTGGGAGTTAACCCACTTCATTTCCATTTGTTGTGGAGTTGGGTCTTTTCCCCTCCTGGCCAAGGTGAACCAAGAGTGAACACTGAGGCATCAGGTGATTTATAGTTTAAAAATTAAAGAAATGGGTGCACAGAAAGGGTAGCAGTAGTTTCATCCCAGGGGTTCCGTGTTCAGGAACCAAACACAGCTGATTGTTCAGAGATGACACTGGAGCTCAGGGTCCCACTGCAGCCACGTGGGCTGCTGGGGTTTGGGTCAAATCTTTGTCTCTTTGGGGAGCAGAGAATCTGAAAATGCACCTTGAGAACCCTGAAAGCCCTGGGGGTTTTGCAGTGAGGGCTTCCAGGGGGACACAGAGAGTTCCACCCCCTGCTCCCCACCTGGGCCTGCAGTGCTGTGTGGTCACAGCGAGGTCAGAGCCACTTGAGCTGGCCAGAAGTTCTTCCTTCCTTAGCTACAACATCTGTTTGGAGAAGGCCCAAGGCCAGCAGCGTGTCCAGCTTTGGCTGATGTGTGTCACTGCTGTCCCCTCTGTCACAGCACTGATCCCAGGGCTCTGTCCAGGCCCTCCAGCAAGTGACAGCTGAAAGCTCTTGAAGCTACCAACAGACAGGCTGGAGGAATAAAACCTGCAGCTGCACAGACTGTTTTATCACCTTTGTTCTCTTTTTAGCCACCTAACTATTCCTGGAAGAGCTAATATTAGCTCCCCCATCTATTTCTTAGAAGCTGGGAAAACAAGAATCCGATTGAATGTCCTGGTTTCCAGGTGAACTGCTGGCTGCTCGGTGCAGTGGGCTCTGAAAACCTTCACAAGCTCTTGCATCACCAGCTCTTGGTGTGGGGAGCCACTGAGATCTGTGCTTGTGGAAATGGCAGCGTGAGAAGGATTAAAACTGTTGAGCACTGTGTTTAATCCTAGCAACAGACTGTTTGGGAGGCACTTCCCATGCCATCCCCAGCCGGGCACAGATAGTCATGGCACGCGCTCGCTTCGTTCTGCTGCACAGAAGCAGCTCCTGAGATGCTTTTAGTCAAGGCTTGGTGCTAAAATCAGGATTTTGGCAGGATATTTATCCAGGATTTGCCAGCTTGTCTTGTCCTAACGCTCCCTTGCCATTGTGTTGGGATGCTGAAGGGCAGATTAGAGCCAGGGAAGCGAGACGGGAATGGATTGCAGAGGTTGGGGTTTATTCCCTGAGTGACAGCCACGCTCTGATTCCAGGGAAGGGATGATCCTGCTCACTGCCACTCCAGGCTCTGAGTGGGACCTGGCAGGTGAGCGTGCTCCTGCTGCCTGTGCACGTCACAGTTAAAAAAAGCCTTTTTGTCAGCCAGAGCCAGGTCAAAATGAACTCTGCCACTCTCCCAGAGCTGTGGTGTTGCTGGGGAGGGAGGGCAGTGAGCAGTGCTTTGCCTCTGCATCCCTCTGGCTCCTGGGGAGGTGGGAAGGGCTCTGTGTGGAAGGGGGGATGTGTTCTCCTGGGGCTGAGGGAAGGAAAGCAAGGCCTGATGTGAGAGTTCCCTTCCCCAGAGCCCAGGGGCTGTGGCTGGGGTTGCAGAGTGGGACTGTTGGAGTCTGAGATACAGAGTGTGTGCCTTTGTTTCTAATGCTTAGTTCTAGGATTCAAAGAAACACTGAATTTCATATGACATGAAATTCATGAGCATGTTTTCATGGTGATACATGAAAGCAAATGTTAAAGTTAGATAGAAAAAGTGTAAGTGTGTAGATTAGAAAGTTTTTTAAATCACTGGGTGAAAAAGTAGTTTAGAGAACAGGAGACAAGATGGAGGATTTAGGGTGTTGTCTCTTGTCCTTCTTCTTTCTTCTTCATCTTCTTCTCCTAAGGGTTTTTGGGTAGCAGGAGGTGATTGGATAGAAAATGTCACAGTGCAGCACACAGGTGTTGGGTCATTGAGTCACTAAGAAAAATAATTTAGTTAGCATCTGTTAATTGGGTAAATGGACATATAAAAGACCTTGAAGAGGATCTTTGTTGGCCATTTTACCCTTTTCTATCATAGTGCACACAGCTCCTTGTACCTTGTAATGCTGATAAGAAAAGAATAAACAACTGAGACCAAACAAGAGAAAACTGCCTCCCTCTGGTCAATCTTCAGTTCAAAGGGAAAAAGAACTCAAATCCAAAAGTCCTTAACGAGACAGGACTGGAGCAGCACAGCCTGGCCATGCCTCTGCACCTGGGCTGGCTGTGGGCTCCAGCAGGACCTGTCCATGCTGGAATCCTCAGGGAATATTCAGGGAGCCCCCACCTGAGTGCAGAGAGCACCAAACCCACGGCAGGTGTGGGGCAGACCCGTCCTTGGTGCCTGGAGAAGGGCTGGGCTTCTCCCAGGAGTGTGTGAGCCCAGGGGAAGGTGCTTCTCCTCATGAATCAATCATGAGTGGCAGTCAGGAGCAGAGGTTTTAATTAAACAGCTCCCTGATAGCTGGCACCTTGAAAATCACCGTGTGTGGCATCCCTTGGTGAGCAGTTGGCATCGGAGCCACCTGAGGCACTGGCATCAATCCTCAAGGACTCTGTAAAACCAGCTAAATAATTAAAACTAATAATAATAATGAAAAAAAAAAACCCCTGACAACTCCAATGTTTAAAAATTCAATGTTTTGATGAAATATTAAATGCTAATTATTTTCTTGCACTTGTGCTGGCACTGCTTCTCTTGATGTTGGCAATTTAGCATCACATAGCAGTAATTGAAGTGTATTGTCAGCTTTCGTGTTACATTTACCACCCAGGCCCCAAACCCAAGGCTCCAAAGCTTCTGTTTGATTTTAAGTGTTGAATACTTTGAAGTTTGCTTTAGCGGATTGGTCATAGTGCTGTGAATACCAAAGCGAGCTGGCTAAATGGCTGTTGAAAAATGCCCCCATTGGCTGCCAGCGTAATTTCAGTAGTGAACACAGAGAAACGGGCTCAATCCGTACACCAGACACTAAATGAAATGCAAAAGGAGAGGGCAAAAGGATATTTGGAAAGCATTTTATGGCTTTTATGTTTTATGTGTCATTTTAATTGCTACTCGGTGTGCTTGGATTAATTATTTGATATAAAAAAAAAAAGGTGTTGAACTTGGCTCAGGGTGGGCGGATGAGAGACGTGACTGGCAGGGGAAAATGCTGTATATATTATTTTATTTACCTGCTTTCCTTTCTGTGCGAGGATGTATCATTTTGGGAGTGTGGAGGGGGCACAGGGTGTGGATGGAACCAGAAGAATCATAAAATGACAGACCTGTGAGGTTGGGAAGACATTTAAGGTCACCCAGTCCAGCCATCAGCCAGCAGCACCCCTCTCACCACTAGCCCACGTCCTCAAGTGACACATCCACTTGTTTTTGGAGGACTCCAGTTTTTTAAAACTGGAGAAATGCTTGTATTTGGAGGTATTTGTCCTGGTGTTTCATTGTCTCAAAGACATTCAGGCAGCTTTCATGGACAAAGCCAAGCATTTTTCCCTCCCACCGTATCAGTTTATGAGTCTTGTAAGTGCTCTGGCACATGGTTCCAGCTGGGATTTCCAAAAGCAGGCAGGAGATGCACATGAATGCACATCTGGGAATACTCCTCGTTGAAGGAGAAGGATTTGTTGCTTTGTTAGGATGTGCCTTGTTAAAGGCATCTCTCAGCTCTGAAAGAGCAGCTCCAGAAGGCAGATCAGAGTGGGAGAGGCAGTGAGAGCCCAGGGATGATCTGGGACTCCCAAAGCTTGGCTCAGAGTCTGGAAGTGATGTTGTGGGACGTGTTTTCAGGTTGATGCTAAATGCTGAGCTCTTGGAGTGTGAGCAGAGGGTCTGGGTGAGGATTCCCACTGTGCACATCACCACAAGAGCAGCAGCTGCTGCTGGTGTCACTGGACTGGGCAGGGGGAATGGGGTCACCACGTTGCTAAGGAAAAACTCATCTAAAAGGGTAAAGAAACGGATTTATTCTTGGGAAGCGAAGTGGGGGTGGCACAGATGGCAGCTCCTCTGTGGTGGGGAGCTGCAGTGCCTCCTGCCCACTGCCCCAGTAGCAATATCTGTGCTCAAACTGGGGCTGGCAGGGCTTTGGGGGCACATCTGCAGGTGCAGCAGCACTGGGGGGGCTGTGCTCGCTGCCTCACGAGGGGTTTTGCTCTCAGGAGTGTTGGGTGGGCTCCTGACGGGGCTGGGGTTGTGCTGGCAGCTCCAGGGGTGAGGAATGGACTGGCTGTACTTTGATTTTTGTGGGGCTTGGTCTCCCAAAGCCCTGGTTAATGAATAGTGCAGGGAGGCTTCTGGTGGTGGTGCTTATGCAGTACCTGGTTTGGAGTCTGGGGGGTGATTAAATTAGCATCTCTAGCCAACTCTAAATTCACTAATAACTTTTAAAAGCACAGACAATTAGCAGACTCAGTGGGAGAAAAGCTTTCACAGAGAAGCAATTTAATGTGCTGCCAGCCTGTGTTTCAGTGGACTGTATGAATATACCAGAGGTGCTTTCCCAGCAAGCTTCATATACACTGAGTTTTCAGGGTTCAATAATCTTCCTGAACTCGAGAAAGCACTAATCTCCTTCAGGGAACAAATAAATCAAGTGGGAAAAAAAAAAAAAAGAAATTGTAATTTTATCAAGGATAAATTGTCCTGTTGTTCCTGCCACAGAACTGATCCTCAGGGAGCTTTGCAGGTACCTGGGTCAGAGGCACAAACCTCTGGCACTGCCAGGGATTTGGGAATCCTGCTGGATGTGTTCCCTAGGGAATGGCCCTGCTGGCACCATTGCCCATCCTGATTGCTAAACTGAGATCCACTGGCTGAGCAATGCAACATTTTTGGGGGGTTTGCAGTAAATCCAAATGTAAAACTCCTGCTGGAGGCAGCGGCACCACGGTGTCCAACAAGACTTCTGCCCATTTTCTCCTCTTTATTCATCACTAACACTGCAGGGACAGACCAGTGCACACAATTTTGCTGAATGGTTTCCTTAAGAGCTGTTTGAACATTTTCCATAGTGGTTTTTGGTCAGAAAGCCAGATACACAATGAATTTTTTGTTTTTATTCTGCTATCTGGAAGTTTCTCCCTTCTTTTGGAGGGTGAAAGCTCAAATAGAAAAATCAGAAAGTTTTAAGGCTCTGAATTGAAATCAAATCTCATTTTGCTTTCAGGTGAATTTTTTTTGCAGAAAGCTCATTTTAAAAAAAACAAACAAAATAAACCCTCCACAACCAAAGGCAGCTTTAATAATTGGGAGTGTTTTGTGCAAAAGCCACAATTTAGTGATCAGCTCTGTGCTGGCTGGGGTACAATGGATGTTTGAGTGCTCTTTACTTTGGGGCTTAACCTATTGTAGGGTTTTGTGTGGGCTGCCATTCTCAACAACCAGCTCTGTTTCAGTGAAAGAGAAAGGGGATATTGTAATTCCTGCAAATGAGTGGAAAACGACTGGAGCTCTTACAGGATTGAACATAAAAATTATTACAAAGAAGTGAATGCTTGAAGAGAAGTAAAGCTCAGCCCCTCTGCCTGGGCTGGTTTGTGTGGGGGCAGAGAACTCCTGGGGTGTCCCAGGGGTTGGGCCCATCAGGGCTGGGGGAGCAGAGCTGTTAATGATGTTAAAAATAACCCTGAAATACAAGAAAAGTGAAGGGAGGGGGGAGAACAGAAAAAGAAATAAACCTCATTCTGGGGGCAGAGCTCATAATGAGCCATTTTCTCTCTCCCTGCAGTTTGGTTTTTCTGTAGCCATCAAGTCCAAAATATTCTGGAAGTTTATGTATCACCAGGAAACAGAGGCTGAGCATCAAGTAAGGAATGAAGGAGTGTGGCTGTGAATGGAACAACAACTGGGAGGCCACAAGGGCTGAGCCTAAATATCAAATCCAGGCTTGCTGTTCCCAATGTGAGGTGTACAGGGCCAGCTGGAAGTTCTGTAGGAGTTTCCTGTGCCTTTATGACAAAAATTTTCATGTATTAGTGAGGGATTAGAGTCATTTAGAGGTGCAGAGGAATCCCCTCCCTTCTTCCTCTCCATGGGATCAGTGTGTTCTTCATGCAGGAGGCTCCATCAAATTCCCTTTCCGGCAGAGCTGACACCTGAGCATTCCTATAAATTGAAGGTACCAACATCAAGGATTTCTGCACCCAAAGTTGTGCTCAGGCAGACACAAGTGGGATATTAATATAAATAACTGAGGTTATTAATAGAACCCAGCAGCCAACATATGGCTGTGTAGTGGAAGCAGAGTAAAGCATGAGCCACACATTCCTTTTTAAGAGCATGCATTCACACCTTTCCCTTCACACAGCATATTTTTGGGATGCCTCCACAGTTAGTCTGCTCTCCCCAACAGGCTATTTTTACCTCCTCACAACATGGCTTAGTTAAGAAAAATGGTGTTTTAGCACCAATTCTGTACATTTCCAGCCCACTCCTTTCCAAAATAGCCCCACCCCAGCAGATGCAGGTGGTAAATGCAGCGGAGTGCTTGGATCAGCACCAGGCAGGGGAATTTTCTGGCTGCATTTCCAGCCTGGGGCACAGCTCAGCTGAGCCATGTTGTGCTTTTCATGGATTTCAGATGCCATCCCAGAGTGCAAGCAGGCAAGGGCCACGCTCCCTACATTTATCTCGGCACCTCTTTGATTCTGGCTTGGTTTTTTTTCACAGCTGAAGCTTGAAGGAGTCTCAGGGATTGTCTTTAGCCATGTGAGCTGCTTTGGCTTTGGCTTTGTGGGGGAAAATCTCAACACCTGATCTTGCAGCCTTACCTGGCTTACACAAATAATCTCAATTTCTTTGTTGAGGGTCTGTACATCCATCTGCATTTTGTACAAACTGAGGGTAAACCACAAAATCTATTCTCGTAGGTGGAAGGCAGGGAAATTTCCAATGGCTGCCTGGATCACTTATTTCTCCTGCCATATTCTTAACATGGTTAAAATTGGCAGTTTACAGGAATTGCAGGCTTGGAGGCGTTAGGACACTCATCCTGCCTGCCAGCATCCCTTTCTAAGAACCTGGGAAGATTAGTGAAGCGTAGATTTTTCCCATGTTGAAGTTTATAAGGATGAAAAGCTCCGTGTGGAATATATCTGTGCAACTTCAGTGGCAAAAATTGCTAAGCACATTATATATAGATAGCAAAGTGCTTTCTTTAGGGACTGCCACAGACTGCTCCTGAGATAGCTAAGCAGACAAGTAAATAGTAAAATATGGGTATATTTAGCACTCCAGAAGGCGATGGATGGTGTTCAGACTTCACATCACACAGGCTCTTAAAGTCTTTACCTCAGTGTAATCCCTTGTAGTCAGCACTGATGTGGTGGCACATTTGGGACCTAATTACAAGCTCCACTGCCAATCCAAGTACCAAATGGTGAAGGACAGATTTGGGAGGTAAAAACCGGAGGCATCCTGACTCATGGAAGGGGAGGCAGGAAAAGGCCGACGCAGTTTAATGGGATTTGGATTAAATGTGGTTTAATGGGATTTGGGTGTAATTGTGGGTTTGAATGCCTGCCTGCCTCTCTGGTTCGTGCAGGCATTGCTTGGGTGGATGTATCCTGGTTTGCATCCACTTCAAAAATCTCACTGGGGTGCCTGTGGTCAAACTGGGGATGTGATTTCACAGAAGCCCCTGCCAGGTTTGTCACAGCACATCCCCCTGGGGTGGTGGGAGAGCAGTGCCTGAATCGATGGCCAGAGAGCCAGAGGGGTCGTGGGAAGCTCTGATAACTTTCCCACCTGAGTTCAGAACAGGTTTTCCTTTTGGATGTTTTTTTTTTTCCTTCTGGATGTTTTTTTCCTTCTGAATTTTTTCCCTGTTTGTGTCGAGCTCGAGGACTTCCCACTTCAAACTCCCCCTCTTTTCCTGAGGCTGTTGAAAAGACTCAGGTGTGTTTCTGGCTGCCATGCCAGCCTCGAAAATCTGCAGAGAATATTTGCAAATATTCTTTGAATCAAAAATTCAAATCATATCATTGAATCAAACCCACAACCTCTCTTGGATAGCATCCATCTCCTCTTCCTTCCCTTTTTCCTGGCCTTTTGTAAGAACATTTCTGCTGTTGTTGAGGATATTCATACCCACACACAAACTCTGTGGTGATGCAGTGGTGCATTATTGACAGAGAGTCTCGGGGTTTTTAAATCCATGAAATGGCAGAGCTGTATTTCAGTTAGTGGAAAGGAGCTGTGTTGAAGTGGTTTTGTGGTTGTTGTCTTCCTTCCAAGGGTGCTGTCCTCAAACCAGTGCTCATTATTCCAAAGGAAGGTCATGCACCCTGCTAGTTGTCCTTAGAGGAAGGGTGAGGCTTATGTGGAAATAATGGAATTATTTAACAGGATAATAATTTACTCCACAACTGGAGTAAATCACCAAATCTGGGAACCTCAGGTGTGCTGCAGAGTTTGGTGTTTCTTCAGAATCCTTCAGGAACAGTTTCTTGAGGAGCTTTTCCTCCTGTGCTATGCCAGGTGACTCCCGTGGTTTGTCTGATGCATCTCTGGGTGACTTTTTCAGGCTCGTGCTTTCCTACAAGCTGGGATGTTGTAAGGAGTGAGCAGAGCTGGCAGCCTGGCTGCTGGGAGGTGACACGGTGACAATAATGCTGAGTGGCTCCTGTACGTTCCTGGCAGTGGGACATGGACAAGGGACATGGCAGGGAATTCATGGGCTGCTGCAGTAACCCCCAGGTGAAAGCAGGGAGAACTCCAGCCCCTCACAGTGCTGGGGAGTGTGGCAAAGGGTGTGATCCCTTTTCTGGGCTGCCTCCCTGGGGCTCTGGGGACAGGCAGCCCGGGACAACCCCATTTGTTCCCAGAAACTGCACAGGGTCATGTTCCATCCCCTTCATTTCCAAGCCTCCAGCCACTAGAGGGAGAGAATGCCACATATTTATGGCTTCGTTTTCGTGTGGGGATGTGTTTGATGAAGGAATTCACCAAGGCTTTCCAGGCAGTCCCAAAGTTGAGTTTAACTCCATCATTTATCTGGGCTTGGTTCTATAACTGCTCCTGAGATCTGGCTCCCGGAGACTTTGGCTGGCGCACGCCCTGAGTTCTCAAACGCTCTGGAAGCTGTTCAGTGATCCCTGGCCATGTTTTACACCCTGTACTTTCTGTTGAGCATCCCTGCTGTGAAATGTTTTGGTGGGGAAACCTTTGTCTCCCGCTGGATGCGCCTGTCCGCTCGCGTTACCCACAGCCCAGCGCACCGCCAGCACCGCGGGACACCAAACCCCCTTCCCCTTCTCCCTGGCAAACCTCCCACTCCTGGAGCCCGTGGCCTGCTCCCTGTGCTAGAATAAAACAAACCCAAGAGGCATCTGGTTTCATTTGGAATTAAAGCTTCGAGTCAGTAATTGTTGTAGGCAGATGAGTTTTAACGATTTTGAAGGACACCAGCGAGGAGCTGTGGGTTGAGGGAAGTCTGAGGAGGGGAATGCAGGGGTTTGGAGGGGTCTGGGAGTGAAAGCAGCACACTGAGTGCTTTGGAGAATCACAGCCCCCGGTGTGCAGTGCTGTTTAGCAGGAGATTTCACATCCCTCTGCACATGGTGGCTGGGAAGAGAAAATCTCTCTGCTTTGCTTTTGATTGCAGAGGGTGACTCAAGGCAAGGCTCCCTCAGAAGGGAAACCTCACAATGCTTTAGCAGCCTGAAGTATTGAGGGAGAGCATTTCTCTGGGAAATGTTCCTGCCTCTAAAAGTGAATAGTTCCAGTTAATTGAGAGGCTCAGCAAAGAGGTTTCCTTAGGCTGATGGAGCATCCATGCACATGATGCCCCAGCTCAAGAAGTTCTCCTGGTGAGGTTGGGCTGGGCTCAGCTGCTCCTTTCCCCTCCTGTTTCTCTTGCCCAGATGTGCCCTGGCTGGCACAGCTGATGGCAGGCATGGCAAAGCAGGGAGGGAATGTGCAGGAGGACACTAAAAACCTCCAGATTGACCTGACCCAGGCATGTGGGGACTAAATGTGCATCACCCTGGTCACAGCACTCCTCACAGTCCTGGGTGACATCACTGCACACCCCATACTTGGAGGGCTGAGGTTGGGCTGCTCCAGGAGCATTTCCTGCTCCTCCCTGCACCCCTGGCTCTCCCAACACATCCTGGGAGCTCAGACTGGCTGAGGCCCTGAAAACAGGGCTGGGATCTGAGCTGCTTCAGCATCCAGGGCCAGGGGTCACAGCTTGAATTAAATAAGAGTGAGAGGAGCACCCAGTGAATGTGAAATCCTCTGATGGCTCCGTGCATCCTGAGGAACTGTGGCCATAAATACAAGCTGCTTGTTAAGCCCTCCTCACCTGCCTGGAGGAGATGAGAGATCCTGGGAAATCAACCTCCTTGCCTTGTGCTTTGCTGGTGGAGAGCCAAGCTGTAAAGTTGTTTTTGAGGCAGGAATCCTGTGGATTCAAGTGGGAGCTGGACTGTGCCTGCATCAGGCTGTGCCAGTTCACTGCTGGGCTTTCCACGGCAGGAAAAGCAGCTCTGTTCTGGGCTCTGGGTGTGTTTGTGGTGTAGGATGGGCTGGGCAGCTCCAGCAGGATCCTCACGGGCTTTGGGTGGGGGAGAGGGGACAGGCAGGGTTAGGGTTAGGGTTAGGAGCTGTGTGTGGGTCTGGCTGTTGGTTTGGGACAGGAGCTGTGTGTGGGTCTGGCTGTTGGTTTGGGACAGGAGCTGTGTGTGGGTCTGGCTGTTGGTTTGGGACAGGAGCTGTGTGTGGGTCTGGCTGTTGGTTTGGGACAGGAGCTGTGTGTGGGTCTGGCTGTTGGTTTGGGATAGGAGCTGTATGTGGGTCTGGCTGTTGGTTTGGGATAGGAGCTGTATGTGGGTCTGGCTGTTGGTTTGGGACAGGAGCTGTGTGTGGGTCTGGCTGTTGGTTTGGGACAGGAGCTGTGTGTGGGTCTGGCTGTTGGTGTGGGACAGGAGCTGTGTGTGGGTCTGGCTGTTGGTGTGGGACAGGAGCTGTGTGTGGGTCTGGCTGTTGGTGTGGGACAGGAGCTGTGTGTGGGTCTGGCTGTTGGTTTGGGACAGGCAGGAGCTGTGTGTGGGTCTGGCTGTTGGTTTGGGACAGGAGCTGTGTGTGGGTCTGGCTGTTGGTTTGGGACAGGCAGGAGCTGTGTGTGGGTCTGGCTGTTGGTTTGGGACAGGAGCTGTGTGTGGGTCTGGCTGTTGGTTTGGGACAGGCAGGAGCTGTGTGTGGGTCTGGCTGTTGGTTTGGGACAGGAGCTGTGTGTGGGTCTGGCTGTTGGTTTGGGACAGAGCAGGGCTGTGAGAGCCCCCAGGCCATGAGACAGGGCCATGTTGAGGGCTCTGGAGGCTCCATCCTGGGCTCCTGCATGGAATTCCTGCATGGAATGTCCCTCCAGGCACCAGGGAGGAGCACAGCCTCAGGGTTTATGGATTTGCTGGTGTGACCTCAAAATGCAGGACCCAGGGCAGCATTTATTGTTTCCCTGTCAATCTCACAAACAGCAATGCTAAGCTCTAGTTTTCTTTTTTTAAAAAATACCTTTTTTGGCTGCAGATCTCTTAGTACACAAATGAAATGAATTTGTATTTGAGCATTGTGCTGCTTGTAAAACCCTTTCAGTTTCAAATTTAGTTTTATTCCTTTTTTTAATCTCCATAGGATTTTCCCTAAATAAGCAGAACTAGGGCAGTGCTAGTGACAGATGGAGATAAGGAAGACTTGGATGCTGGAGACACTTTACTGGGCTTGGAGATGTGAACTGGGGTGCTTTCCTCACCACCCAAAGAGTTTAATTTGTCTGCAGGTTATTAATTTTCACCTCTAAAACAGAGGGCATGGCAACAGAGAGCTTTCCTTGGCAACAGACTCCTTGGGTTCATTAAAGCAGAGATGGGAGGTTTGCAAGTGGAAAAAGTTGAGTGATATTAGCAAATCAAATGGGCTGAGGCATCAGGAGTCTTGTCAGTCAGGCGGGGGTGACAGGAGAAGGAATAGTAAACAACATGCAAACCATCTTGAAGGA
This sequence comes from Cyanistes caeruleus, assembly GCF_971803275.1. Classification (NCBI taxonomy): domain Eukaryota; kingdom Metazoa; phylum Chordata; class Aves; order Passeriformes; family Paridae; genus Cyanistes; species Cyanistes caeruleus. The sequence continues at coordinate 2,017,867 of NC_141714.1, forward strand.
GATGTTTTGGAAGCAGGCAGATCTGGGATTTGCCTGTTTTCCTGCCTTCCCAAGAGCAGGATGGACTGGAGAGGGCTGGGAGGAACCTCTGTGTGTCTGGCAGACTGTGGGCAGTGAACTGAAGAGGTTACTTAATAAAAAAACTGCTTTTTACAAGCAGGTTTCCAACCTGTGGTTTCCCACTAGGGCTTTTGTAAAAGTTCCAGTTGGTTTTGATCCTCTCCAAAGCTGAAGCTGGAATTTTGTTGGTAAAATCCCACAAAAAGCTGTTGGAGGGGGGTCTTTGGGAGCGTGGCCATGCCTAGTCCATGCCCTCCCTCCTCTCCCATGGATTAGGCTGTGTGTGGCACATTCCTCTGCCTGGAGCCACATGGGGGCTGTTTGCACTGGGACTGCTAAATATAAATACTGCAATTAATTAATAATGCCCAATGCATTAAATTCCTAATTAAATTAGGAATAACTGGAGTTTGGACCAGCATACAGAGTGTGCATACAAGTGATTCAGATTGGAGAAGGGGTTTGGAGCAGGGGGAGAGGTTTGGGGTGCCCTGTCTGTCCCTGCCAGTGGCCACTGTGTCACCTGAGGAGGTGAGGGGAAGCCCCTGGCTCTCAGGTAATGATCTCCCTCCCTTGCTGGGGTAAACAGCCAGATCCCAATCACATCCATCACAGAGAGAAACGTTTCAGGCACTTGTTCCAGTCCTATGCTTCTATGATTCTATAATTTATGACTGAAACTATCTTTGTGTCAGAGTTAGTTCAGGAGGACACTCGTATCTGGGCTTCTGAATATGTCATCTCCTATTAAAGAACAAACAAACTCCCTTGTAATGTACCATAAATAATAATAATACTTTGCAAGAGCCCGAAGGGCTGTGTTATTGCTGTGCTAATCAGAGAGGCACTGGGCCATTAGCAGAGTATTCCATGGGGTTTGGGCTTTTTTTTCCTGCAGGAGGGTACGAGTTTCATAGCTGTGCAGCGTGGCTGATTGGTTTATAAAGCCAGGCTGGAGAATTCCTAATAGAGGTTAGACAAATTCCCCTCCTTTCTCATTAATTAACCTGTAGGATTTGGTGCCTGTTCTTTGCAGTTCAATAGACACAATGACTGCAGGAACATATTTGTGCTCTCTGATATGGAATGAGGAACATCTGCCTTCTGCAGCAGTGAAATAGCAGTGTGAGACAGGGCTCTCCAAAGCCTCTCCTGCCTCAGTGAGGAAATTCCAGGCTGAAATTTCCATGAGGAGGTGTTGGATGGGGAATGTTGGCTGGGGAGGAAAGGCAAGGGGTGAAAAGCAAAAGAAGGGAAATCTCCTCATGAAACCAACAGCAGGGTGGGGGAAAAAGCATTTTGGGAAAAGTTCCCACATCCAAAAGAGCAAAACTCTCCCAGTGGGATTAAGGGAGGGAGGCCTTGAAGATCTAAAGGAGATTTCAGTGGTGATGTGGTAACACAATAGCAGGAAGAAAAGACAGGAGAGGCAGGTGAAATCCTGCAATGCTGCTCTCACAGGCTGCAAGGAAATGAACCTTCATGTTTGGGATCCCAGGGCTGGGTTCTGGGTGTCTCAAACAAGGGTTCTGCTCCCAAAAGCTGCTCTGCAATAATAATAAAAACTAATAAAATTATATTAAATTATCAATTATATTAAATTATAAAATTAAATTAAATGAAATAATAAAAACTGGAAATAAAGGTGGGAGAGCAGGGTGGGTTCTGGGAGGATGGGACTGTGGAGGGAATGCCAGTGAAGTCTTCTGTGTGTTATTTCCATGACTCCAGATGTGGTGGATGAGGCACAAGGACCAAGGTTATTTTTGCTGTTTCACTGTGATGTGATACTGAGTGTCCTCCTGCTTGGCTTTTGAGTGGCTCTCCAGCTGCAGGGAATTAGGAGAAAATAAATTACATGTGGAAAAGTGGCATTAATCTGATAATTCAGGCAGTCACTGCTACTGCAGAGGTGAACACTGCCCCTTCCTTCCCTGCCTTCACTTCTCTGCTCAGTCACAAGGAGACTTCAGCCTGGACTGGGCTGAGAGTGAAGCAGGGCAGCTGATTTTGATCCTTATTCAAAAGACAGAAACTTTTGGAGGCTGTGATAGGTCAAACATGAGCAGCTCTGCTGAGACTGACTGGGACATTGTGTTATTGATGAGCAATCCACGAGTTCTTCCTGGGGATTTCCTCTGCAGAGATCCCCCAGACCTGAGCAAAGCCTCCTTCCTCTCTTGCCAGGATGTGCTCGGATGGTAGAAATTCCATTTATTTGTGAGCTAAAGAGCAGGGCAGGAGCCTGCAGTGTGATCTCTGTGCCCAACCACTGCACACTGAGAGCTGCCTCTGTTTCCCTGTGGGCAATGTGGGTTTTCCTACCAGAGCAGTGCCCGTGGCACAATCCCACAATGTTCTGTGTCTCCCAGCCAGCTCGGGGCTGTGCTTGGGAACATTGAACCTCTGGGATGTGCTGGGTGGGCACAGAGCCCCCCGTGCCCTCGGGTGTGCCAGGCTGCAGCAGTCCCTGGCACAGGAGCCAGCACCTCCTGTCCATCCCTGGGAGATGCTCTCCTCCAGCACAGGGAAGTGGAGAATCAGAGAATCCCTCAATCTCCTGAGCTGGAAGGAGCCCACAAGGATGATCACAGCCCTGAACAGGACCCAGAAGAAGCTCACAGGTGGCTTTTCCCTGTTCCCCCTGCTCTGGCAGGGACTCTGGGCTTGGTCCCCTGCCCGCTGGCTGCCTGCAGAGCGCTTTGCATTGACAATGAGGCAGCAGAGGTGCATTTTCTTGGCAGGGAAATGCAGCTGGGTTCTCTCTGAGCTTCCCCGTGCCAGGGAGAACGGCTGCCCCACTGCTCTGGGCAGGATGGGATTTGTGTGCAGCCTGCTGCCCATTCAGAGATTTGGCTGATCCTGGGGCTTTCTTGCCTTTCAGCACCTTCACAGGGAGCAAGAATTAACCTGGCAACTCTTGGTTTGCTTCTCAAATCAGCTTAGAGTAAACAAGGCATAGGAAGTGAAACAGTGCAATATGAGCCTTATTGACAGGCCTGATCAACAGCTGGCAGGAGAGAAACTGGGATTGTTCTGCTCCTGAGTAACAGTCCTGCACAGAAAAATCCTCCTCCTCCTCCAGATCCACATTCCCAATTTGAGCAGCAGGGTGGGATGTGCCAAACAAACCCATTTGCGCTGCCAGGGTGCAACTTTGACCAAAGTGAGAGGAGTTTGGATGATGCAGTGCACGGTTTAAAGCTGATTTTGTGCTTAAGAGGGTCATTGTTGTATTCTCTGCGTGTGTGCTGACAACAGTGCAGATCTCATTTAATGTTTCCTTTCAGTTAGAGATAACCTGATCATTGCTGTGTTTTCAGTCCAAGTTTCTCAGGGGAGCATTGTCCACTCAGGAGATGTCAGCCAGTTCTGCTGTCCCAGCTCTCCCAGCCTCTGCAGCTTTTGAATCAGTTTTTTGGTGAGGTTGTGCTGCCTCTGGCTGACATCCCGAGCAGGTGAGGTACCTGTAAGATGAATTCCAGGGCTGCTCAGAGCCGTGGCCATCACCTGCTGCAGGAGATGGGGCTCTCCCTGACTGACAACACATTCCAGCACGTGGCATTTTCCAATGAGAGCCCTCCTGTGGATGTAAATAACTTACCTGGTGTTTCTGTCACTCAAAATTCAGGCAGAATTCTGAAGTTTGGACAGCTCTAAGCATTTGCCTCCTGTCTCCTTCTTTTGTCAGCCATCTCTGGGAATAATGATGGCTGTCAGTGCTTGTACAGAAGGTGATGGGATATGGCTTGATGGAACTGGAGCAGGCTGTGTGGGGCCCCAGCAGTGCAGAGACGCTGGGCAGCGTCCCTTCAGTCCTGCCTGCACTTCTGGTCTGTCCCATTTCAATAAATAAGTGAAGACACCTAAGCTCTGATCCTGCTGAGTGGCACAGGACCAGCAGAAAGTGGCAGTCACGAGGAGCTGCGTGTTGTTCCCTGACTCCAAATCTCCAGCTGCAGGGAAAATGTTGACTCCTCCAGAGGCCAGGAGCGGGAGATCCAAATGCCCTTCTGCCCTTGAGGCATGGAGAAAAAACCCGTGCAAACACAACCCTAAATCCTCTGCAGCTGGAGCTGAGGAGATTGGAGCTTCTCCACAGATTTTACAGCACATCCTGTGCGTGGATCCAGCATGTCCAGTGTCCCCAGCGTCCTGGCCGTGCCCAGAGCACGCTGCCAGCCATTCCCCACCTTGTCTCCACGATTCCTACCTGCCCTCTCCTGTCCCTGGAGCCAGCTGCAGACTCAGCTGCCAAAGAGGGGATTTTGGGAACATCGCTGGGGCATTTTCCTGTACTCAGGGGTGTGTCAGTCCTTCTCCGGGCTGCCCCTTCCTGTGGGCACCGAGCCCCGGGATGGCGGCAGGGGCTGCGCCACCGGCGCCGTGAGCGGCCTTGGCCAACTCCTGGCATCCCCACATCCCCGTGCCCACCATGGGGAGAACCATGTCGACGTGCGTGTCCCAGCTGGAGGATCCGCGAGGATTCAGCCCCGTTCCCACTTGGCTCTACACATCCCATATGCTGCCGCCGCCTCTTCCAACCAGCGCCAGACACCGCCATCTCCTCTCCCTCGACGTGGTGGGTGGCCGGATCGATGAGCAACGCTTCAGGAGTGTGGTTTTGCTTTCTTGGCTGTGCAGAGGGGCTCTCGTTTCCTCGCTGTGGCCAGAAAGTGGGGAGAATCCGGGGGAGCAGGCAGGGGATGATGAGGAGTGGGGAGCAGGGCGCTGGAGATGGGGGAGGATCAGGTGCAGCGCTGGGCTGGGAGCTTTGCTTTCAGTGGGAAGGGGACTCATCCTTCGTGTGGAGAGCAGAATGAGAACCTGCTGCCCTTTGAACGTCAGCAAAATCCCCAGCCCCTTGCTGAGTGTGGAACATGTGCTGGCTCTGCAGAGCCGGCGTCCTGCAGCGCTGGGGCCCAGGGTGACCGGCCACCGGCAGCAGGACCCTCCCCAAATTCGCATCGCTGCCCCCTTCCCTCCCCTCCCTCCTACTCCCCTCCCCTCCTGCAGAGTTTCAAAGCACGGCATGGGGGAAAAAAAAAAAAAAAAAAAAAAAAAAAAGGAAAAGAAGGAAAAGAAGGACATCCCCCTCCCCTCAAATCCCTGGGTCCGTGACTGAAATAAATAAGCAGAATCCCAGGTAGTGAGGAGGCTGCTAATAACGTGCTCCTGACAGGCACGGGATTGCCGGGCTGAGGGATGGCTGACTGAAAGCTCCAGGCTAGGGTGGGGGTGGGGGGCTTCTTTTTTTTTTTTCCTGCCAGCTCTCGCCAGGCAGTAGGGATTTTTTTTTTTTTCTTCCCCTCCCTGATAATAAGGACATCATCAGAAGCAAGATGCAGTGGCTAAGGGATGGAACAGGAATGGTGAGTTCAGGTAGCTATGTCTTTCTCTTTTCCTCTTATTGCAGTACTTTGACAGGGAAATGAACCTCCGTCCTATCTCCTGACTCCTCCTTTACTCCCTGTCCTTGAAACCATTGATCACTCTGTAGCCATTTTATAGACTCTGCTTCCCAAACTGCTGAGCAAAAGAAGGAATTGAGAGGAAGGAAGGAAGGAAGGAGGGTGGGCATGCCTCGGGGCGTGGGAGGGAGCGGCAGTGCTGGGGAGGGGGTTCCGCAGGGCGAGCCGGTGGCTCCGGGGGGGAAGCAGAGGTTTTGCCCGGTTCCCCGGGCGTGTTGAGGGCTGTGAGGAGAGAGAGAGGAGTACCCGGGGCAGCCGGGACCTGTCAGATGTGCCCCTCCGGCGGGTGATGAGTTGCGGTGCGGGGGGAGCCCGATGTGGATGGAGCCCGAGGCTGCAGCAGCCTGGCGGGGCCGGCGGGCGCTGCTCGGGCTCGGGGAGGCTCCGGCCGAGCCTCTGCCGCCCTGCATGCCTCGCTCAGCCCCTCGGGGGGCTGCTGTGCCCGGGGAAGAGGGGAACTTCATCTCCCCCGGCTCAGCAGGGCCCCTCCGTCTCATTGAGAAACTTCCCCGGGAAGAGATGCGGTTGTTACTGAGAGAGATCCTTCTCCTCTTCCTCCTCCTCCTCCTCCTGCTGCCCGGCTCGCCCTCCGTGCCCAGCTCGCCTTTGCGATGGCATTTCCCCCCGGCTCCGTGCGGTGCTTTGGGGTTCTCCCTTCCCTGGCTCTCCCCGTGCTGCGGGAGGGAGCCTCGGGCATCCCTGCGGGCTCCGGGCTCCGGCAGCACCGGGCCGGCATCACCCGGCTCAGCCCCCGCGTTCCGGCTCCCGGGGCAGCGGCAGATGCTGCTGGCAGCGGGGAGCCTTCGGGAGGGATGGCTGCCCCTTCTCCTCCTGCCCTCATCCCCTCCCCGCTGCTCCCGCACCCGGGGCTGGGGGCTTTGTGCTCCCGAAAGGCTCGGGCGGTGCTGGCGGTGCCCTGTGGGGTGTAGGCAGCGTTTGGGGTCCTGTTTAAGGTCCTGCCCACCCGGCAGCACCTCGTGGGGTTCCTGCAGCCTCCCACCCTCGGAGCATCCGCAGGGATGCGATTCCTTCCCCTGCCCTCCTCGTCCCGCAGCTCGCCCCTCTCTCTCCGCCAGCCGCCGTGTGCCGGGTCCATTGGCAGGGGTTAAAAGTGGTGCTGGGGAGCCGGGGGAGGCTCTTCTTATCTCCTTTGCCCTCTTCTCCCAGGGATGGTGCAGGACAAAGTGCTTTTCCACTTGACACAGCACAAGACTTGACACTTTCTTGCCCTCTCATCTTCCCAGATTCTTTCCTTGCTGCCGGCTGTGTTACTCTGCTCTCCTCAGTCTAATCCTTGCTTTCTCTTGGAGAGAAATTACAGTGCTTGCTGTAGCCTGTAAGAGAAGCTGTTTTGGGGAGAAAGTAAAACTCCAGTGATTGATTTTGAAGCAGGTTCTACCCGGGAATTTCCCAATATTGCTCCTTCTAACGAGAGAGAAATAAAAGAGAGAGCTGTGGTTTCTGTGTTTTATGCAGCAGTTCAACAGCCTCAGCAGTATTTGGAGATATTCCACGTATCTCCAGATGTCTGAAAATAAAAAATTATGTCAAACCAGCAAAGTAAAACTGAACCAAATAAGATCAATCCAGCAGAGGTGTTTGCAGTCCCTGGCAGTGAGGAATCTTTCCCTGGGGATGGGTGGCCCGAGGGTTCAGGGACTCCTGCCCTTGGAGCACAGCGATTTTGGGAGCACCTAAAGCCAACACTTGGTCCCTACAAGTTCTGCTCCTTTAGGAAGACAAGATGTGTTGGTCCAGATGCCCTGGCCAAGTGCCAATGTGGGTAGCAGTATTCCCTCCAATGCAGATTTCCTTGCTGTCCTCACTGGGAAGTTATTTGAAATTTTAGTGCTTCAGATGTTGATCATTTGGTGGCCTGTGCTAAACAAGTGAGTTATTCCACACCAGGAGCAGCTGCATTTCAGCAATTCAGTGGGACTATTATTACCTCAGTCTGCTGGCTAAAATGTACTGTGGAACTATCAACCAGCTCTGCTCCTGAGTGAAGGTTGGCTGCTCTGCTCACACAGCCCCCCGTGCCGTGCACAACCTCACCCTTTCATCCAGAGCCTCCCTGGACCCATTTCCATGGGCACTGAGTCTCTGTTATGCTTTTTTACTCCAATATTATTTTCTTTGTGCTGCTAAAGACCAGCAATATACATTTATTCTGTCAGCATCCCTGGATTTTGTTCTGCTCGGGCACATTGGTCAAAACCTGGATTTTAGCCTGATTTCTCCCAAGTTCTGCACAGCAGTGATTTATTCAAAATGCTGTTTTCTGTTGTTCTCAGCTTGGGTTCAACACTGAGATCTGCTCCCTTTCAGAGTTACTCATCTTTAAGAAGCGTGTCACTAATGCTTTACAAGTGATTGTACCTTTTGTTCTCGTGGCAGGTGGCTTTTTTTTTTCCAAATCAGCCCTTAAACCCAAGCTATTATTCCATAATATTAAGCTGTCGGAGCTTCTTTTTTCCCTCCTTTGCATGTGCTGCCTCCCATTTCTTAAACAATTAATCTTTTGCCAATTATGCTGGCATCCCACGGGGGTGTTTTCCATGCTTCACTGGTACCATGTTGCTGAACCCTCTAGTATTTATTCCTAACCTAGAAAATTTCAACTAATTGTCATTGGTAGTGATGAGAATCAATCTGCACATCTGAGCAGTGTGTGAGCACAATGATTATTTGGTTTGGCATTCTTCAGAGGATATTGATCCAGCATGGTAATCAAATGAGTTGAATTAAACTAGGACAAAATACAGCCTCTTCTGGATCAGTTTTTTATCTGACAAGGGCAGAGTTTTTTCCCAAGTCTTTGATTGTATTACAAGTAACACAAATGTGGATCTTCTGTGGAATTTCCTCACAAAGGATCTCCTTTTGGGTTTAATGTTGTGCCTGTGACAGTCCAGGTGAGTGCAGCCATCACCTTCAATAGATACAGTCCCAACTTTTTTCTTTTTTAGCCATAAGTAATGATATTTTTACACTTCCTGTTGTTCAAATCCTTAAAATCAAGGTGCTGTTGATATTTTTCGTTTCTCTCCTAAGCAAAAAGTAAACTCCTGTAAATCATCACAACCTAAAATATGGTGGAAATAATTAGGTGAATCAAAGGGTCAAATGCTGCAATTGGTGGAGATACCCCTGAGTTTTCCTCACTGATTCTTTTCCACTTGTCAGTCTGAAAATCACAGGGAAGTACAAAGTACCCTTTGCACTCCGTAATCCTAAAAATCTCAATGGGAAGTCTGGAAAAGAGAAGCAGGAAAAAAGCAGTTGGGGTTTGACTTTTGTTTTTGGAAGTTTGGATAAGCAAAAGCAGCTGGTGGAGAGCAGCCAGGCCAGGGCAGAATGGAAAGAGGAGCTTGTGGTATCCAGAAATTGGGGGAAATGGGACTGGAGAGACCCAGAGCAGTTTTTGTGCAGAGATCAAAGGGAGCAGGAAGCGCTGGAGCAGCCCCAGGGAAGCTCCTGAGTGCTCTGGGTGTCCTGCAGAGGATGCTGCCCCATCTCCACGCCCTGTGGCCTCAGCAGGGAGGGCTTTTCCACAGCAGAGTGGGAAGTTTGGAAGCTGTTCCTGTTCATGCAGCTCTCCTGTCACTGGAGATGGTGCTTGGCTTTCCTGAGCTCTGCATGCCTGGAGAATTCTGTGGCTGCTGCAGTGCAGGAGCCCCCAAAGGCCAAAGTCCATCCCACCAAATGCATTTCTTTGTTGCTGTTTGCCATTTCTCTCCCACTTTAGGGCTGCTTTAACCTTTCATTTACAGCCTCCTGCCAGTGCTGCTGCTCCAAATGTCCCAGTTAAGAAAGGGCTGATGTTGTGGTAAATAAAAATGTTTGGATAAATCCCTGCTCCGTGCTGATGATTGTCCTTGTGTCAGTCCCAGGAGGGGCTGGGAGGAGGCCTGGCTCCATTGCCATGGCTCTGGCCCCAGTTCCTACCTGCTGGAATAGAGACACTCCAATACCCCCTCTGTCTCTTGAGATACATCAGGGATGTGTGGAGAATCCTGGGAGGGTGCCACAGACATGGGAAGCAGGATTTTGTGGAGCTCTGAGCAGGCTGTGCTTGCTGGGAAGCCACACACCCCATGTGGTCACCACGTCCATCTGTCCCTCCTGCTCAGGGTTTCAGTGTCTGAGCACCACAGCCTTTGCAAACCACGAGGTGTTTTTAACTGAAGAGAACCTGATTTCCTTGGATCTCATCAAAGGGTTTTTCTTTTTTCAAACACTTCTTGAAAAATCTCTGAAATGCTTCAAGCTGACATCTTAATGTATTTATGACATTAGCTGCTTCTGCTCTGGAATGGTTGCTCCGAATCTCTTTGAGCCTGGCTGTTATTTTGAACATGACTAATTCCCTGAGTGACTAAGCTCTTAGATAATAGGAAAAATTCATCAAGTTATCTCTGGCTCCAATAGTTTCTATTGTTATGAAAAGACGACTTATGGAAAAAAAAAGAGAGAGATGCTTGTTATGTAATATGGGCAGAGAGGAGAGACAAGTGTTGGTAGGGACTGGCTGGAGTGCCAGGAGTACCTTACCCAGGTTCAGGCTGTGAAATCTCCAGCTCAGTCTGCATGAAAAGTAAAGATTTCCTTGTCTGGAGCTCAGGTGACTCCCACTGAAGCCAAGGAGTTGTGCTCTTGTCCAGAAGTGTGTTCAGAGGGGATCCCAGCCCCTTCCTCCCCGTTCTGCCACGCTGCAGAATTCCTTGGATGTGACCCAGGATGGTGCTGGGCACGCAGTGAATTGCAGCACACCTTCTCTGCTTGTTTCAGGCAGCACCTGAAGCTCTCCCCACTCCTGCAGGGAGTTGTTGTGCTCCAGGCAGCACAACAAACCTCAGCTCCATCCCATTGGGATTTCCCCTCAGTGCTGCTGATCACCAGCACAGAACTGCCACTGTGCTGCCCTGTGCAGCACCAGGTGCCTTCCTGTGCCTCTATGTGCAGCTGTGTCCCACACAGGGGGCATTGTCAGTGTGATCCCTCACACCAGGCTCCCTCTGGCTCAGCTGGGGTCCCTGTGGCACAGTCAGGATCCCTATGGCACAGCCAGGATCCCTGTGGCACAGCCAGGATTCCTGTGGCACAGCCAGGGTCCCTGTGGCACAGCTGGGGTCCCTGTGGCACAGCCAGGATCCCTGTGACACATTCAGCTCCCCGTGGCACATTTGGCTCCCCATGGCACAGTCAGGGTCCCTGTGGCACATTTGGCTCCCTGTGGCACAGTCAGCTCCCCATGGCACATTTGGCTCCCCATGGCACATTTGGCTCCCTGTGGCACAGTCAGCTCCCCATGGCAGAGCCAGGATCCCTGTGGCACATTTGGTTCCCCATGGCACAGTCAGGATCCCTGTGGCACATTCAGCTCCCCGTGGCACCGGGGTGCCCGTGGCTGTCACACATTGTCACCAGCTGCAGGAGGGCAATGCTGGCCATTCCTGGAAGGCAGCAGCCTGTGCTCGCTCTCACTGCTCTCACAGAATCCCACTGAGCTGGGAGAGGGAATGGAGCCTACAGGCATTCACCTGCCTCGCTTGGAGAAAGGAGAAAAAAAGTAGAAAAAGGCTGTAAACTTCTTTTCTGAATGCTGATATTGCTGATAAAAACGAGTGCACTATGTTCTATTCATACACCTACTGCTATCCATCTGGAATTCCTACTTCATTAGGTTGGCTTGCACTGTTTTCTTCATTAAAAGAGTGCCAGATTCAATAGGCTGTTCCCTCTCCTTTTTTTGGGAGGCAGAGAGAGGGGGAGAGAACAATTTCTATGAAACACATCCAATTCTCTGGGTTAATTTGTGTGAAGAACATGAGACCCACGGGTCAGCTTCTTAATGAGATGGTTTTTCCTTTCCTCAGTGTCTTGACAAGGAGAAGGCTGGGGAAGGCAGAGCCAAGTGTCGCAGGAGGGGGTGAGAAGGCTGCAGGGAGCTCTGGCCGATTGCTTTTCGTCCTCATTCCCTCGCAGGTGCTGAAATGCACCCTTTGATTTTCATGCCAAAGAGTTTCCCTGTGCCTGTGCAGCTGATTTGCTCAGGGATCCCACTGGGGACACTGACCCCGAATTCAGAAGGGTTTACTTTTAGTTTCTGGCAGGTAATAATTTCTTTTTCACACAGCACTTTGCCCAGACTTGTGCTGATGTGAGGATTCTGCAGTTGAATGTCAGAGTGCCTGGAGGGAGCACTTGTCTTCCCCCAAGGAAGGGACTTGCCTTGGATTTTTCTGCAGTTTGGGCTTTGCTTTCTTTACCTTTTTCCAGGCTCAACAGTGAGCCCAAAAGCTGAGAAATGAAATGAAATGAAATGAAGAAGTAAAGGTCTCTGTGTTCCTTTAGGCCAGGGGCTGGGGTTTTTTCAGACAAGGAGAGCTTACATAAGATTGAAACGAAGCATCTGAGTTGGATGGGTCCTTTCAGACACAACTTGCTCGGCCCCTGAAGTCTTTGTGACCAGGGTAATTGGTGTTACCACATCTGATTTCTGCAGGATTTGAGGGGGTTTATTTTCCTTTTCATCACTGGGAAGTTGAAGATGCTTCTGGAGTGTGCAGCAGATGCAAGGAGGGCAGAAAACACTCGCATTGCCAGGGGCACGAGATTTTAGTCTGTCTTAATGCTTTAAGTTCAAGTAAACTTAAAAATAGAAGATTTATTGTTCTCACTGCAATCCAGAGGAGCACAATGGATTGAGCCCTCCCAAACAGGCTCTCTGTGCCATTTCAGCACTGTCTGTGTGGTGTCACAGGAGCTGTGGCACTGATTCCATCGGGACATCGCTGCTGGGGCTCAGTTTTCTTTCATGGACTGCTTGGAACAGTGACCCAGAGATGCTCAGGTCCTTCCCCACGGCCTCTGAGCTTTGTGCAGCTTTTGTTCAGGTGGTTGTGGAGCTGAATTCAACCTCCAGCATTGCCCTGTGTGCTGTAAACATTGCAGAAGTGGCTTTAGAAACTTAATTTCTTCTCGTTCCAGCACTCCCAGCCTTGCCATGAGGCTTCAAGTGGTTCTTCCCTGCTCTCTCCCACATCCACCTTCTCTCCCACTTCACTGCTTTGCTGGCTCTCAACTTAGGAAATCCTTCTGAAAAAGGAAATTACTGGAAAAATTTCCCAAATTCATGTGGACAGTGAGGAAACTTTCCATTTGAGGGATGAACAGGAAGGGAACTGTGGGTGACTGGAAAATTAATTTTCCACAGCCCAAATCAGGCCCAAGTCCAAGTCTCTACAAGTATTCCTTCATTTTGCAGTTTGGGTAAGGAATTTTAGGTGTTTGGGGATTTTTAAAGCTTCCCATGAAGCCATTCCATAAACATATAAGATTATGGAGATTCTTGAGGAAAAATCTGCTCTTTGCAGCAGCTCTGCAGCTCACAGGCTGGTGCCTCCCATCTGGCCCAGGATGGAAAAGAGGGCTCTGGCAGGCATTCCATGAAGAGAAAAGGAAAAAGAGGCAACTCCCAGCTTAAGGAAATCCTCCTTTTTGGAAACAGCAAATCATAATCTCACTGGCCTTTAATCTCTGAAACCCCGAGTTTAATTCCTGCTTAGATTTAGGAAAAAAAAAAATAGAATTTAATGGTTTTCTTATAATCTCTGATGGAATCTGAGTGACCCCCCCATGGTGCCCAACGTCACAGCAGCGTTTGTGAGTGCAGGAAAATGGGAATGGAGGAAAAGGTGCCCACACATCCCTGGGTTCCATGGCTGGCTGTTCTTTCCTGGGGGCACAATTAATTCAGCTGGAAAGTTTAAACTTCCCTCATGGTGCCCTAAAGGTCTGGGGTGGGTGTTCTGAGAGGGAATCCAGAGGAGATGAAGCAGTTTGGGGCTGACAGTCACCAGCAGTGTTTTCCCTTTGACCATGGATTTCATCCATCCAGATCAATTCTGTTCCTGCTCAGAATCACTGAGTGATTTTGTGTGAAATTTTGTGTTTTGTGTGAAATTTCCCCCAGTTCACTGAGACTTATCTCCTTTGGCCAAAGGGTAGCAGATTTGGGCTCCTCCTGCCCCATCCCTACAGCAGCATGGCCAGAATTCTCTGGTTAATTAAGGTGACGAGTTCAGTGGCTCATTTTCCCAGTTAATAGAAGGTGGAGCTGGAAAACAGAGATACTTCTGCCTGTCCAGGAGTGGAGGTTGTTACTCTGCACAGGGATGGATGGATGGATGGATGGATGGATGGATGGATGATGGATGGATGGATGGATGAACAGCAGGGCAGGGAATGGGAGCTGGCACAGCCTCACACCCCTGGGCTGTCCTGGCACCTCAGGAGGGGACCAGAGAAGGGGAATCCGGGAGCTGTGAGCATTCCAATCCCAAATCCTGGCTGCTGAGTACGAGCTGTGCCTGCTGAGCTGCAAGGAGTGGGATGTGCTAATTACTGGAGACATCCATTGGAGGGAGACGTGGTCACAGGGCTGAGCCCGGTGCGTTCCGCACGGGAGGATTTGGCAGCATCCGTTTCCTCTGCTTGCTCCAAAATTCCTGTCTTATCAATATCAGTGTGGGACCCCTCTGTTTGTGATTTGGGTGTCCAGAATTCCCCATCCCATCCGTGTGTCCCTCAGAGGGATACAGGTCCAGGCTGGACGGGTGTGATGTGAGCTGGAGCCTCCTTCCCTGGCTGCTGTCCCTCCTCTGAGTGCTGAAATTCCAACCTCCTCCCTCATCCAGGCTGATCCTTCATCACAAACGGCGCTCCCCAAAGCTCCCCGAGTTCTGCAAGTTGTGTGCAGCGAGGGATGTGGTGCTTTATGTAACTGGTACAGATCTTCCCGTTCCTCGTTCTGTGCAGAACGTTAGACCAAACTTCCCGGGAAGAATTCCATGAAGTTCAACTTCACCGTGGTTTTATATAAACCCCTGCTGTGTAGGTGTGCTTTATCAGGAAGGTACCATCCATTTTCATAGTAAAATTAACATTTAGTGCACGCAGAAGGCATGGGAAATTATATAAAGCAGCAAGTACTGTTGGGAATACTGCGAATATAATTTAAATTCTCTGCAGTAAATCTGTTTGTGCTGCTGTTACACACACACAGAGCCTCCTCTAGAGCCCCAAACCTGTCCCTGGGTGAGGTGGGGCTTTCCTGCCTGATCTTTTAGGGGGTGTTGGACCTGGGGAAGGGGATGCTGTGGCTGAGCCCCCCCGGGATGCAGCATCTCCTGGGATGCAGCATCCTCCGGGATTCAGCATCCTCTGGGGTGCAGCATCCTCACAGCCTCCTGTGGGCGTCTGGGGGTCAGGAGGGGCTGGCTCTGTGGATCTGGGGTCTGTGGCTCTGTGGCTCTGTGGCTCTGTGGCTCTGTGGCTCTGTGGCTCTGTGGCTCTGTGGCTCTGTGGATCTGTGGATCTGTGATTCTGTGGCTCTGTGGATCTGTGGCTCTGTGGATCTGTGGATCTGGAGCTCTGTGGATCTGTGGATCTGGAGCTCTGTGGATCTGTGGATCTGTGGCTCTGTGGATCTGTGGCTCTGTGGATCTGTGGATCTGGAGCTCTGTGGCTCTGTGGCTCTGTGGCTCTGTGGCTCTGTGGCTCTGGCTCTCTGTGGCTCTGTGATTCTGTGGCTCTGTGGATCTGTGGCTCTGTGGATCTGTGGATCTGTGGCTCTGTGATTCTGTGGCTCTGTGGATCTGTGGCTCTGTGGATCTGTGGATCTGTGGCTCTGTGGCTCTGTGGCTCTGTGGCTCTGTGGCTCTGGCTCTCTGTGGATCTGTGGCTCTGTGGCTCTGGCTCTCTGTGATTCTGTGGCTCTGTGGATCTGTGGCTCTGTGATTCTGTGGCTCTGTGGATCTGTGGCTCTGTGTCTCTGTTCCTTCTCCGTGCCCTCCCCCATGCTGTGAGTGGCTCATCTCTCGCAGAATGGCAGCCCCAGCCCTGCCAGGCTCGGCGCTGGCAGTGAACCCCTCCCGTTGGGCTCCGGAAGTGCTCAGTGAGCATGTGTGATGTGTGCACCTTTGTTCTGGAGGTTTCCCATCCTCTGCTGCTCCCCCTGCCCTGCTCTGGCTCCGTGCAAAGCCTCGGGGGTCCTGCCTCAAAACTGCCTTGGTGCTTCCAGGAGATAGAGCCAGGGATGGGCTGTGCCCGCTGAGGATGCCCTGGGGGATTTGGACCAGCAGAACATCTCCACTGGGCTTCTCCTAACATTTCCTCTGGGCTCCACACCCAGGCTCCCTCTGTGCTCACTGCAGGTTAGAGGAAAAGATAAACTGGCCATGAAATCCCTCTGAATTCAGGCTGGTTGTATGCTTTGGGGAAGTCGTTGCTGCTTCTGAGATTGAAACTGGAATTTCCTGGCTGTTTTTTTTAAGTTCAGGTTTATGTTTTGGAAAATTGCCTGTGTTGTTTTGGGAAAGGATGGTAGCAATAATAGGAAATATTCCACATCTATTACATATTGGAACTAAACGATCTCTGAGGTCCCTTCCAACCCAAATCATTCTATGTTTGCTATTCTGATTAGGCTAAAATTACATCAGACAGACTGGCTGTCCTAAAAATGGATCCTCGAGAGAAGATGCAGGTTTGGAAGCTGGGGATGAGGCAGATCCATCACCTGGGTCCAGCCTGGCATGTGTGCTAACGGGGCAGCTTTAAAGCAGCTTCCTGTGATTGTACAGGTGAAAAAAGGGGATTTCAGTGGCCTCCTGAAGGAGAAACTCCCTGCCTGGACAGAGCAGGGGCCTCAGGAGCTGGACAGAGCCTCTGGCCAGCACTTGCCGCCCAAAATGAACCGCCTGAGGAACCCAAACTGTTCCTGTTTCTAATGCTGCTCAACACAAGCCACCCTCTGCATCTCCAGAGCCATCCCAGCCCGCTCGTGCTCCAGAGCTGCTCAGAAATGAGCAGGATGGTGCTGGCTGAGTGTTGGTCTGGCACAAACCAGTGGCTCTGAGTGGAGACCCAGTCCTGCCATGGTCTCTCCTGTGATGGTGTTTGGGGTGGATACAGGACCCTCCTGTTTTTGAGGGAGTCCTCTGGCAAAGAAAGCGAATTAAACCAAGCTTTGCATCAAACAGCTGGTTTAGTGCTGGTGTGAGTGCTGAGCTGGGGAGGAGCATCACCCCCTGCCCCTTCCCCAAACACTGGTGCCCTGTAAGGACACTGCAGGGCAGGCTGCTGCTGGGGCTGAGGTTAAAACACCAAGCTGGCCAGGTTCAGACATGAAAGTCCTCCCCAGCTCTCCTTGTTGGCTACAGGAGAACAAACGAGGTGCTGGTGTGGTGCCTGTTGGCCTCGTGTCTGTGTGGGAACGTTCGGAGGCGCAGCTTTCCTGGAAGGTGCCGTGCTCAGCCCCCGGATGCACATTTTAGTGCATTATGCATATGCATTGGCAGCATTTCTATATTTGTCTTTGTCTGGAAAATCATTTGCTTTTTCCAGCTGAGTGTATCTGGTTTGTGTGCATTGTGATGCCTCTCTGAGGTGCCTGCTGGTTCTGGGAGCTAACACTGGGGTTTGGGGTAGCACCTGGACCATAAACCCTGAGTGTGTGTGTGTGATTTTAATGTAGGAATGAGCATTTCTGGCTGCCGCAGAAGGAATAAAGATCCTCCATCTGTCCTCCCCCCCTTTTATAGATCTCTGCTGTAGACTCAGAATTCAGTTTAACTCCTAGATGGAGACAGCCAGCTTAGTGCAGAGGGGAGAGGTTATAGGATTCATGACAGGAGGACGATTGTGCAGATCTCAAACCTGATTCCCCCATCCCAATTCTCCCATTTCAGGCTCACAGCCAATTCCCAGGTTACCACGAATCTCCTTTTCCTTACAACACCCGCTTTGCTCGCTGTCCCCTCCCAGCAGCAGCGGGCTGGGGTTGTGCAGGGATGCTGTGCAGGGGTGGATGCTGTGCAGGGATGCTGTGCAGGGGTGGATGCTGTGCAGGGATGCTGTGCAGGGATGCTGTGCAGGGATGCTGTGCAGGGATGCAGGGATGCTGTGCAGGGATGCAGGGATGCTGTGCAGGGATGCAGGGATGCTGTGCAGGGGTGGATGCTGTGCAGGGATGCTGTGCAGGAATGCTGTGCAGGGATGCTGTGCAGGGATGCAGGGATGCTGTGCAGGGATGCAGGGATGCTGTGCAGGGATGCCGTGCAGGGATGCTGTGCAGGGGTGCCGTGCAGGGATGCTGTGCAGGGATGCTGTGCAGAGATGCAGGGATGCTGTGCAGGGATGCTGTGCAGGGATGCTGTGCAGGGATGCTGTGCAGAGATGCAGGGATGCTGTGCAGGGATGCTGTGCAGGGGTGCCGTGCAGGGATGTTGTGCAGGGATGCTGTGCGCATCCCGGGCCGGTGCGGAGCGCGATGCTCGCGGCTCGGAGCACTCGGAGCCGCCGGGCCGGAGCCGCCGGGGGAGCGGGGGCAGAGCCGCGGCTGCGTGCCGCTCGCTGCCTCGGCGGGCGGAAGCCTCGCGTATTTATGGAGCCAGCGCTTCCTTCTGCGTTTGAGTGACAGCCGGGATGCCGTCGCTGCCTGGTCACTGGAGCTGATTTGTATGCGCCAGGGTCCGCCTCGCTCCGAGGGATGCAGCCGCAGCAGCTTGCAGAGCTGTCACACTCACACGGGCTCCGTATCTGCACTGGCTTGACGAATTAAAAAGCGAGCCAGCCAGCGAGAGAGAGACCCGGAGAGAGAGGGGGGACGAGACAGAGAGAGAAGCTTGCAGACAGCGCTCGCTCTTTTCCTAAAGGAAGGATTTTTGCATCCCGAGTGCTCACTGGTTGTGATGATGCTTCACTTAGCGGGCTCAGAATGAGCTAGAGACAGCAGATAGGGGAGAAACTAAAGGCAGAGCACAAAGCATTACGAACCAACCCAAAACCAGGAACAGTTTTCTCCTCTATTCTAGCATGGTGGATGTATGGACAGTCTTACAGAGCAGAGGTTGACTTCTCCAAATCTGCCAGCCCCACACCTCGAACACTACAGTGTTCTGCATTGCACCATGACCTTGGATGTTCAAACGGTGGTCGTTTTTGCAGTGATTGTGGTGCTATTGCTTGTGAATGTCATACTCATGTTCTTCCTGGGCACTCGTTAAATGGATTTTTTCTCCTGAGCTGTTGGGGGCTACTACTACCACTAGCAATTCAACAAGAGAGCACGAGCGGGAGAGAGAGAGAGAGAAAGGCGAGAGAGAGAGAGAAAGAGAGAGAGAGAATTTCTTACTGAGGGGGGAAACGCGTTGAGCTTCAACATGGCCTCGCTGTGATATGTATGACGTTGGTATTATTATCTCTCCCTAAATCTTTTGTCATGTCTTGTCGTTTAAGTATGCCTGTAAGTTGTAGCTGCTTTTGCCGGGGTTTTAAATGTGATAAATAATAACAGTGATCCAGTTGTGTGCTGGCGAGATAGAGCTGTGCTTCTTTAGGCAGCAGCAGAGTGAAAATGATCTGGCTGTGGTGAGCACTGGCTGTGTTGTTTTGCTTTCCTTTGAAATAGAGGCTCAAGTTAATAATAAGTCATTTTGTGTGTGATTTCTAGCGAGCAGTTAATGTGCAATGTCTGTGAGAGTAACCATGTAGGTGCCAGGTGAGAGGTGCTGGTGTGTGCAATGGAATCGAGCTGTGGGCATTTTTAAGGGGGGAGGGGGGTGTTTGAGAAATCCTATTAAAGGATTAAATCTTTGCTAAAATAACATTCAGCCACAAAAGAAAAAAAAAAAAAAAAAGAGAGAAAAATTCTACTTAGTTTATTTATCTGTGTTGCCTTGATGATTTGATTTGATTTCTGAAGATTCAACCCCAAAGCCTCCAAATTCTATGTCCACACTGATGTAACCCAGCTCCTTTTTTTAGAGATGTGAGAGGGACTGAAACATAACCTGCTGGCTTTTTTTATTCTGGTCATACGTGGTTTCTGTCTCTGCAAATTGGGAAGGAAAGATCAAAAGGGAGAAAGGGCAATGCAAGCTTTGTTTTTCTTTGCTAAAGCAACAGATACGGAGGGGTTGGGTTTTGCTATGATTTTCTAGAAATCTGATTTTGCCTTTCTTTTCTTTCTTTCATGTGTGTGTATATATCAAATTTTGGGGAATGTATCTAAGAAAAATCTTTGCCCACCTCAAGGATAACGAGCTTTTGAGATGGGTTGCTTGGTGTGACTTTATTTACATTGATTTTCTGGAAAATGAAGTGCTAAGTTGTGTATTATGGGCTTGCTGCAAAGGTGTCCAGCAGTTAGAGGTGCTTCTAGCCTGAAATTGCAATGTTTACAGCTTGGAAGCAGGGCTGGCTGGGGCATCCAGCACGAGAAGTTTGGAGAGAATACGAAGGGAATGTCTGGAAATGGTAATACCTTTTCCTCTGGAAAATATCTCTCTGTTCTGTGCTTCTGTTAGAGGTCTTAGGGAATTTTTTTTAATATATTATTTCCCCCTCTAGAAAAATAAGAATTGCTTAAAACAAGCAAAAATATCAGTTTGAAAATGTTTTTATCTTTGCTGATGGTCACTGGAATTTTATTGCCTTGATGATTTAATTAGTTCATGCTAATGGCAGCTGTCTATTATTTATTTGCTGTTCTCTGAGAAAAAAATAATCCTGTAACTGATGGATAAAGACAAAGCTGGAGGTTACAGATGGAGACATGGAGTTATTTCCCAGTGAGGATTTGTGTGCTGGGAGTTAAATGCCGAGCAGGGCTCGGGAGCCGATGGCTTTTCGATGGTGGCAGGATTGGAAAAGGAGTTAAATCCGGCAAATTTGGCACTTTCAAAGTGCTTTTAGCTCTAAATAAAAGAGAAAAAAATAATTTTGGCTGAGTCCCAGGGTGGGAACAATCGTCCCCAAAAGCGTTACGGGGTATTTTAGTGGGGAGGAAATTCAGGAGCCAGGGATCCAAGCCCAGGAAAATTCTCTGGTGTCTCTTGGCTCCGTTCCCCCTCTTCACTTGTAGCTTTCTGCAAGAGGTACCTGCTTCACTTCACAGGAGACAGAGTCAATCTCCTTCCCTAAAAAAAATAAACCAAGTGAATAAAATTGATGTTGAGGACGGTTTGGGTTGTTAAACAGCTCAAATTTGCTCTATTTGCCTGTTGGCCATCCTGTGTCATTAGTTTTATAGGTTGCAGAATCTCCTGGAAAGGTAATAAATGAGCTGAGATCACCATGGAGAGGGAATCGATCAAACAGAAACCAAAATCATCCTTTGAGGGGAGCAGCCTTGAGCGACAAAGGGATTTGGAGGAGGAAGGGTGGAAAAATGAGCAAAAACCCAACCCCAAAAGTGCCCAGCGAGTTCCAGTGGGCTGTGGCTGTGCCTGAATGTTGATTTTCTCAGGGCTCTCTGGCACTAAGGTTTACCTTTCAATACGATTTCTACGAGGAATGCCCAGTACCTACCGCGGTTTCCTGGGCGCATTCCTTGATGCAGAGCTTGTACTCCTGGGGAGATATCTGGGAGCTGTGTTTGGTGCTGGATGTTCCTGGCTCGTTCTGCAATGCCCCTGTGGTTCCATCCCTGGGCTGGGGCTGCATGGGGAGGACGAGGGGTTGTGCACGCTCAGCTGCTGGGAGGGAGCGCTGGGAGCCGAGTTTTTCCCGTCACGGAATGTGCTTGGGAGAATTCATGTGATTTTATTACAAATTTTTGCCTTTTGTTCTCCTGAAGGCTGGTGGAGTTAAAGAAGGAAAGTTCACACTGAGCAATAGGAAAGTTGGCAGCGCAAACTTTGTTATTGTAGCAGCACCGTTCTCCTTATCTCGGGCTTCCTGTTGGAATTTTGGGGGGAAAGAGAGGAAATGAGTGGTGAAAGAGTGAGCGAGGGCTGGGCTTGCTGCTTGTTTAGTTTGCTCTCTGTTTCCCACGCCAGGCCTCAGTGCCAGCCCCTGCCCCAGCCCCAGTTTTGGGGTTTGGCAGCTGCAGTTTGGCGTTTTGTTTGTTTTGCTGCAGGAGCCCCTCGGTCCTGCCGAGCTGGGCACAGCGGCTCAGCCCATGGTGAGCCCTGGAGCTTTTCTGGGGTGACAGCACTGCCGGTCCCCACTACATCCCCGTGCCCCAAAGTGATGTGCCCACAGCATTCCGGGTGTGAAATACCCCTGGGATCGGCACTTTCCATATCCCAGAGCTCCGTGGGACCATCGGGGTCACGCCTGCGTCCCCAGGGCTGCTTCAGCCCCGTGACTCCTCTGCCTTTCTTCATCTTTGTGGGGATGCTCAAACCCAGGGGTGAAGCAGAGGGATCATTCCTTTAAAGGAATCAAAGCGCTGACCCTCTGGAAAATACGGCTCCAAAGAAAGAAATAATAGGAATTAGTCTGCAAAAAGCATATTTGTGATGCATATAATCTCTTTGAGTGCTTGCTGCTGTGTGTGTGCTGAGGCTGGGCGATCCTGCCTCGCTGTTGTCTGCTTAAGCAGGATTCGATGTTATTTGCCACAGGATTCATGAAAATGCCTCTGCCTGTATCATAGCAACCCCGTTTCCCACAGTCCATAAAAAGTCCATTCCTCCTGAGCAGCAATTCACTGTCTTAAAGATTCAGGCACCCTCCTCAGCGTGGGGAAAGGGTGATGTGCCCCTCTCCGAGCGCTTCCCAGAGAGCTCAAGTGCCGGGATCATCCCGGCTTGTCCTGCCCGCGCCGCGCTTTTAATGCTCATTCTTTAAGGCAGATAAAGAGCTTTCATTTCGGGTTTCCAAAGGCTTCCTCCCCCACCCTGGCTATTTCCCACCTCTGTTTAAAACCTCCCATGACGAGTTGGAGGGGATGGGACAGCTCCTTGCTCTGTGACGCGGTGGCTTTGCCCTGTCCTGCCATTTGGCTTTTCCCCCGGGATGGCAGCAGCGCAGCCCCGGCTTTTGCTGTGTAGGGAGTGAAGATGTGCCCCGGTGCCAGCCCTTCTGGGGGAATGCAGAGGTGCTTTCTCAGCCCGTAGATGATTGTTATTAAGAGCTGCATGTTCACCTGACTCCTGCCCCCATCTGTTTGCATAATGTGGTTATATTTCTTTTTGGATCAGGTATTCAGTACACAGCCCAGCTGCTGTGTATAATGTCTGAAGGAAAATTACCAAAAATCCATGTAAGTTCTTGGTTTTGTTTTGTTTTCCTTTTGGTTTCTTTGGTGGGTTTTGTTGTGGTTTTTTTTGGGTTGCTTCAGTTTCAATTTGTGATTAGAACCCCTGTGTGTGTGTTTTCATTTCATTTTGTTGTGGTGCTCGGTTTGTGTGCTCAGTTTGAGTGTGCCGTGCCTGCCTGCATGTGTTGTGTCCGTGTGCTCCGTGCTGGAATGATGATCTGTCCCGGGGAGGCTCCTGTGTTTTACATTTCCAGTGTGCATTTTCTCAGCTGGGTGTGATAATCGTGCCCAGTGAAACGCTGGGAGAGCTATTTTGGTAAAACGCAAGGATTTGTCTTGGAGCTGCGGAGTCTCCAATGAGGAGAAGTTGGGAAGCTTGAGGAAAACTCCCAAATGTTAATAATTGTGTAAGAATTGTCCTGTTTGAAGAGGGTTCTTGTGCAGGGCTTCCAGGGCTGGCAGAGGATGGTTCTGCCATATCCTGGCTTTGCCATTGATTTACTGTATGGCCTTGGGCACGTTCCTTTGTTCCTTTGTCACCTTGTGGCCTCTCTTTTCCACCTGGGACAGAGGAATATCACACAGTACTGAGGTGTAGCCATGCCTGATGTTCTCCTTGTGTCCCCTTTCTGCCTGGGGGACAGTGACAGTGGCAGTGCAGGTGGGGACGTGTGTGTGCCCACGTTGGCCCAGCTCTGCCGACCTGGGTTTTGCCTGTTGGAGCTGTTGTAGACAGCAGGAGCTGTGGTGATTGATGCTTCCCTCTAAAAATAGATGCTCCTAGAGGAAGAGCTGCTGGAGGAACCGTGATTTATTGTCTTTATTTTATTAGTTGTGGTTGAATTTCTTTCCTGAGTGGAAATGAGTCTTAATCTGCAAGCACCCACAGATGGCTGGGTTGGCTCTAACCAGCAAAGGGCCACGTGGCCTCTGCTCCTTATTCCTGGTTTTCCTGAGAATTACTCTGGCGTGGTCAGAAACATCACCTTGATGGGGTGTCCACAAGGGCAGGAAGCCCCCAGAGCTGTGCTGCTGGGCAGCCTGAAAGCTTCAGCACCCGAATTAAAGAGAACGTTGGGGGATGAAGGGAGTGCGTGCTTGCAAGGATTTAAAGAATTAGGTCTGGATTTCATCTGTCTCTAGTTTATCCCCACAGATATCATTTCATAGCAGGGTGCTGCTTTGGGGAGCTGCCCCTTGCACCATCACAGAGCTGGGGAAACTGAGGCACGCGGCGGTTGCGCAGCGGCACGTTTTGGGATGGGGGTTAGCGGGGCTGGGGTCTGGAGCAGGGTGTGGGGAGGGTGTTTGGCACCGTGTTTGGGGTCTGGCTCGTTCGGGTTCCTCAAGCCTTGCCGTGGGGCGGTGCTGGAGGCCCGGGCTGGTTCCAGGCGCTGAGGAGCTGCAGAGAGCCCGAGGATGTGTTTGGGGGATTTTGGAGCCGGGAGCAGCCGAGTGTGGCTGTGCCCATGTGAAGGGCCATGTGGCTCAGCGCCTGCCCCTTGCTTTGCATCAGCTGAGACATATAGAACACAACGTATGGGCTGCTGGCAGCCAGCGTGGGGCTATTTTCGACTGCATCTGCGCCTCGGCGGAGCCGGGAATGCGCTGAGCCTGCCCTGCTCGCCAGGCTGGGCTCAGACTCCAGGGATGAGCTGTTCCCCAGCCCCTTCCCCTCCTCCAGGACCTGTCTGGGACGGGCAGGGCAGGCACTGACCCCCATGGGTGCTGGGGAGGGCTGGCAGCCCTGCCCTGGGCTCCATAAGTAGCATCACCCCGGTTAAAGCAGCAGCCTGGCTCTTTGTGCTCCCTTCTTGTCCCTGCATAAAGCCCCAAGTGGATTTCATGGCCGGTCACTGTGGTGGGATGAGCCATGTGTCCTCCTGTCCTCCTGGAGCGAGGCTGTCTGCTCTGAGGGATGTCCTGCCCGGTGCCCTGTGCCATCCAGGAAAACCCCTGAATGTTCACTCTCAGTGCTCGGGGTGTTTGTCCCAAGGTTTCCAAAGGGTTAAGCTGCTGCTGGTGCCAGTTTTGGGGGTTTTGAGCCCCTGCACGGGAGCTCAGAGCTGTGAGAGCGGCTGCAGCTCACGCTGAGAAATGCCGGGAGAGGAATCGGCCCAACTCCGAGGGCTCGGGAAGCAGAAAGGACGGAATTGTGCTCGGAATTGTTCCCTTGGAATGGTGCAAATTCAGTCTGGCCTCAGCTACACCAGCAGGAGCGAGGAGCAAAGCCCTAAAGATCCATCTTCTACCCCAATAAGAGTGGGTTAATTTGCTGGGCATATCTGGGGAGAAGTTTTGTCACGTAAAATCATTCCATTTGACAAAAGCATCAGCTCCTGCTGGCATTATCAGAAAACAGGGTTTTTTCAAAGCATTTCTATGGACCACATTCCCCTGCTATTTCTGCTGCTCCACTCCCCTGTATTGTGTTCAGTAAATCTGACAAGGTTCTCTCAGTACGTCGTGCACTGAAGTTTCTGTTCTGATACCAAATTTAGGGAAGGCTTGTTATCTACAGTTCTTTCTTCCTGGCTTGATAAGGTGCTGATTAATTTAATGCAACTCTCTTTGCTTATCTAGTTGAGCTTCAGTCAGTTTTAGTATAATCTTGAAGAAGCGTGATCAATCTTTAATGTTTGTTTTTAAGGTTTATTCCAAAGCCTTTTAGGCACGCTGGATGTTTGCTCTTTCCTGAAGTTCTAGGAGAATTAAGTTAAAAAGTAAAAATTATAGAAACAGTTTTGAATGCAGATGAAACATTTTAAAGTTGCTCTGAAGGGAGAAGGAGCAGTTGGCTCTGATGAAGTTTCAGGTGTTAAAATAGAATTGTCTTAACTCTGGATGTGTAAGGCAGGGAATATCAACAGCCCTTGTACGGGGATGAGGATGATGCAGGGATGAAGGAGAGTGTCTGTTCCCTCTCCAGAGGTGAGGTGGGAAGGGACAGGGGCACTGTCACCTGTCCCAGTGTGGGGAATTGTCCCCTGCTTTTGCCCGAGGAGCAGGCAGTGCAAGGAGAGCGGGCTGTCATCGGCGCGGAGCTGTGCTGGCATTTGGTGATCAGGGGTTGACATCTGGATAGATTTTCAGTCTCCTCTGGTCCAGGGGAGATGGATCTCTGTTCCAATGCCCAGCAGCACATCGATCCTATCTCCTGGATACTGAGGCTTTTGCAGAATTGTCAAAAAGTCTTTCCTAAAGAATTAAAAGTGCACCCAGGCACGGAGCAGAGGAGCTAAACCTCCCAAACCTGCAGGCTGGAAACAAATTTGCTTAAGACTAACAGGCTGCCTTGGAGTTAGAAATCTTCAGCCAGGAGAAGCCTGGCTTCTTCAGCACACACCCAGAGCCTGGGAAGTGTGTTCCCAGGCATTAACAGGAGCCAGCCTGTAGATTTGTGGAATTCAGGGAGCACTGCTGCTCCCAGCACCCCTCTGCAGCGGTGGATGCTGCTGAGCCATGTGCTGAGGCTGCTCCTGATGTCCCTCTCAGCCCACTGCCATTTGCAGATTGTCACTGTGGCCCCAGCTGCCACAATCCCCATTTTCCCAGCTGGATTTGAAGCTCAGTACAAGTCTGGGTCTGGTCCCCAGAGCCCAGGTTTGGCTGGAGGTTGTCGGCAGCATGCGCTCGGTGTTCCTCCCTTTGCCATCTCTCCCCATGGCTTCCCTGCTCCCTCCTGCAGTACAGAGCTGCTGTGCTTTGCCCCAGCAAGCAGTGCTGGTTTAATCTCTGTTTTCCAGCAGAAAAAAGGTTTTAATCTCTGTTTTTCCAGGCTGTCCCTGTCCCTCCTCCCCGCACACGTCAGGGCACACATGTGCACACGCGTGTGCAGGCAGCAATGCACCTCCCTCTGCATCGCCCTGGACATGGGCAGGGAAACCTATGGATTAAAACACATGTGCATATGTTTTCCTTCCCAGATATATTTTGGAAAATATGAGTCAGCAGCAGCAGCAGCAGCAGCAGCAGCAGCAGGCAAGAACATATTACATAATCTCTGGGAGCCAAGAAAACCTCGCAGTTTATTAGGAGGGAGGCTTGCTGCAAGCAGCAGCTTTTACCATCATTTTGGGGCCACACATTGGCTCCAGCCCCAAATCAGTGGCCTCATTTCCATCCTGTCCTCTTGTGTCCAATGCAGGGAAGCAGTCCCAGCAGCCTTGGGTTTTGTTATATTTTTAATCCCCCCAGTACTGGTAGAATCTCAGGGTTGTGCTGTTGGTAACGACTTTTCTCTTGTTCCTTAACATGTTCTCCTGCACAGAGTCTGTGATTTTCCTTTTTGGTTCCCCCCACTCCCCACCTCCTGCTGTTTTCTCTCAGATCTCAGCACTGAGAGAAATGGCACATGAGTACAGCTGGAAATAGCTGCTGCCCCCTCCGCCTCCCCTCTGCTCACGGCCACCCACCTCCTCCACCTACTCCCAAATGGGAGAGTGAAGTCAACATCCACTTTTAGCCCTGGGCTGCTGCTCCTCGGCTCTCCCCCTCTCCCTCGCCATGCCTGCCCTGCCCACACAGGCTCCAGAAGGGCTTCAGCACCATTTTGAGGCTCCTGCAGCTGGATGTGGCCCCTGTGAGATCCCCCTGGCGCTCGGGGGGGCTGACAGGGGATGCGCGCTTCGCTCAGTGCTGGCCGGGCAGGGATGGGGAGCAGCAGGAATTACAGACACACAGAGGGGCACAAATGAAAATCCAAGGACTTCAGACAGCAGGAATGTCAGGGGTTTGAATGCTCCGTGCTGGGTGCATCCGTGTGAGCGTTGGCACGGGCAGGGATGGGAGCAGTGGGTGGCTGCTCTCAGCTCTCCACTGTGCTTTTAGCTCGAAATAAAAGAGAAAAAAATAAATTTCCCTGAGTCCCTGGGTGGGAACAATCCCAAAAATACCCCACCCCAAAAGGGTTATGGGGCATTTTAGAGGAGAGGAAATTCAGGAGCCCAGGGATCCAAGCCCAGGAAAATTCTCTGGTGTCTCTTGGCTCCGTTCCCCCTCTTCACTTGTAGCTTTCTGCAAGAGGTACCTGCTCCATCCCTAATGCCAGCCTGAATTCCTGCAGGATGCCTGGAAAGCCTAGGAAGGGGAATGGGCATTAGCAGAGTGAAGGGAAAGGAAGGAAAGGCCTTGTTTGTTTTTTATTTGCCCAGTAAAAGCCAAAGGTTTTGAGCCACTTTGATCTCTCAGGGCAGTGCAAACGCTTTCGCTGTGCCTGAGCCCGTGGGTGCCTTTCAAGCAAAGAGAAAGCTCGGTTGTGGTTTTCCAATATCAAAGGCTTCCCAAGGAGGCAGTAAATTGCCACGCTGGCTGAGAGCAGGAGTGCAGCAGCTCCGTGCCCTGTCTGGGACAGTGTCTGAGGCACTCTCTGCAGAGCAGATTGAGAGAGACACAGGAATTGATGGTGATGGAATAACCTGTTTATCCAGAGCACTCTGTCTTCACCCCCGTTAGCTCTCCAGTTCCTGGTGTTTGGAGACGAGAGAATTTAAATCTTCTATATTTTTAAAACCACAGAAGTCTCTGTTACAACCAGAAATTCTAATGAGCTCAGCAGAGGGGATGGGCTTTTCTGTCCACCATCCATCAGGGCTCTCCATATTTTATTGAAAAGCCTGGTTTGAGCTGTGTCTGCCCAGTGTTTGGAGCAGCTGGGGAGTGGTGGGACCCTCCAAGGGCTGGGATCTGGGGGAACTGCCCCCCATTCCCCACCTCCAGCAGCCAGGGTGATGCTGCAGGGGCTGTTTCATCTTTCTACGTCTTTGTTTCTCTTCCTGTAAAATGCACAGAAGGAAATTGCCCTTTCCTGTTCAAGGGTTTGGCAAGTGAGGATGAAAAGTGCTGGATTGGAGGCAGGTGGGATTGGAGCAGATGGATGAAAAATGCCTCTCACCCTCTGGGGCTTTGCGGGGGCCCCTGGCAGAGCAGAGCTCCCACCCAGGAGCTCCCTGCTTTAATTTAAAGCAACATCTTGAATTCCACCCGAGATTCCAACAGTGATGTCAGCAGGGCTCCACCAAAAATTCATTTGGCCTCAAATATTTTGCATATGCAGCGTCAGAGCTCAGCCTTCTGTTTTTGCAGCTAGAGAAGGGCTCTGCACCTCGTTAGAGCCTTCACTAATAATACACTTGCTCTCTGTTATTAATTCATCTAAATGAGGCTTTTTTGTTTCTCTAAGCCTTTTGTGGTATTTCTGTGCTGTCGAGAAATTAATCTGCATTAAGTAGAAATACCTCAGTAAAACCTGGAGCTTTGGAGTAGCTGTTCAGCCTCTTGTGGTGTAAGCTCTGGGGCAGAACCACTTGGGGTATCCACAATTCCCACCCCAAAGCCAGCAAAAACAGCCAGGAGAGGCTCATGGGGCACAAAGGAATGGCACAAAAGCCACCCAAGGCAGCCCAGCCATGCTCTGGATACTGGCTGGGAGTGCTATCTCTGACTGAGTGACACGAGCTCACATCTTAATTCCCAAATATTTCGTTTTTGAGCTTCTGTGTTTGGTCACCCTCTCCCCAAAAGGAGGATTTTTCCCTGGGGCACCTTCCCTCCTGATCTGACATGTCTGGAGTGGTTTTCTCAGCTGGTCAGAAAAGGAGAATTCTGCTCCTCCTTTGAGCAGGTCTCCCACAGCTGGAAACACCTCCCTGTCACTGCAGTGGCTTTTGCTGCCCTTTTTGCCTCTGTTTCTCCTGCAGACAGTTTTACCTTTGCAGGGTTTTTCCAACTCAGGTTGAAATTCAAGCGATGATAATACTTGACATTCTTCATTCCTGCATCTTAAAAATCTTTTCTGAAGTTTAAAAGCCTTTAAAGCCTTTGTGCTGTATAAATACTTGAGTACTTCTTCTATTTTTAAATGAAAATGGTGCCTGAAAACCCTCAAAAGTCAAATGAAGATCAAAGGCTTGGGAATACCAGCAGATTTTTGTATTATTCACAGCAGCCCGAGACTGAGGTTGTATTGGCTACGTGCAGAGGGGCTGCTGTGCTCATAATGATGCAATCATGAATTATGGAGTGGTTTGGATTGGAAGGGACCTTCAAGCTCATCCCATTCCACCCCTGCCATGGGCAGGGACACCTCCAACTATCCCCTGCTGCTCCAAGCCCCATCCAGGGGGCATTTCCAGGGATCCAGAGGCAGCCACAGCTTCTCTGGGCACCTGTGCCAGGGCCTGCCCACCCTCACAGGGAAGGATTTAGGATTTCTTCCCAATATCCCCTCTAATCCTGCTCTCTCTCATTGATCTCTGGTTATCTGTCCCAGCTGTAAAACTCAGCCTTGGTGCTCAGGGGAGCTGGGCTTGGTGTGTGACATCTCTGCTGCTGGCTGGAGATGCCATGTTTTATCATCTTGTTTTCACATCCATCCCTATGCAGGAATGGCCAGCAAAGGGCTGGAGCAGGGAAAGTGGCAGCACTGCCCTTTTCAGGGGGAGCTGGCCTGGCTTCACAAAGTTTTCAGCAAAGTCAATCTCTTTTTCTTGTAGCCCAGCCTTCCTCACCGTTTTCCTCCCTCCCTGTGGCTTCAGAGCAGGAATCAGGACAATAGATGGAAATGGATGTCCTGGAGGTGTGTGACAAGGGGATCCTGAGGGCTCAGGGCAGCTCACAAAAGAATTGCCTCTGATAAATGCTCAGAGGTTTTTCTGTGGGTTTGCTCAGCAGCTGCACTCAGGGCTCACAGTGGGGATTTTTACCACTGCCCAGGGAATTGTTCCAGGGCTGTGTGAGCCACCACCAGCAGCATCCTTGCTGGAATAAAAGGTAAAAAATGGATGCAGGGCAATTTGGCTAGGAGAAGAGTGGAAAGAAAAAAAAAAAGTTAAGATCCAAGGAGTGGCTGTTGAAACGCAAAAGGATCTAGAAAGCAAAGATGCAAAAATAAAATCTGAAGCGGAAATGAGTGATGTTTTTCCAGCATTGTGTAACTCATTTTAATTGCAATCCATCTAGAAATCTATTTGAGGCAAGAAATCAATGCAGAATTGTAGAGCAGAGCATTGGCCTCCCAGATGTTTGCAGCTTTCTGGATTGTTATTTTCAGCTTCTCCCACAGTTTGAGTCCCTCCTTCCTCACAGTGGCCAGGAGATGTCCCCCTGATGTGTGGCAGGTGGGCAGTGTGGGCTGTCCTGGGGCTTTCTGCTCTGACTTTGCCTCTTGCTGCATTTTGAGGAACACCCTGGAGTGGTTTTGGTGGTGGGAACGGGATGTTGGCATGTGGAAGCCCTGGGGTTTCTGTAGGATCACCCCACATCTCCCAGGCTGAGGGTCAGGGCCGGGCTGTTGTCCCCTCACAGGGAGTTTTCCCTGGGCAGGAATTCAGTGTGAGTGGCAGAGCTGGGGCCATGCTGTGCTCTTTGATCACCTGCTTTAAATCCATGGGATGTGCAGCACAGGCATCAGAGCTGCCTCATCTCCTGGAGGTTCCTTTCACCGAGTGGATTCCCACCTTCAGAGACTGGTGAAAGTCCATCAGTGCTCAAGGCTTCTGGTAATTTGGCAGAATTAAGTCCTGACTCTCACAGATGTCATCCATGTCATTCCCAGCAGTCTCCTGAAAGGCCAGCATGACATTTCTCTTGGATTTGGTGGCATTTGTGAGGGAGGTTTTACCTTGTTTCTGCTCCATCCTCAGCATTTGGGGCTGCTGGGGGTGCCTTGCTTTGAATCCAGTTTTGGCAGGGGCCGTGTGGAGACTGAGCAGGGATGATCTGGGCAGAGCTGGGGCTGCAGGGTGATCCCTGTGCTCCTGGAGGGAGGGAGGCTGTGCTGCTGTGGCCTTCAGAGTGTCCCTTTGCTCTGCTCCTGCCTCTTGTCCTGCCTGGAGAAGGAGACAGGCGGTGAGGCAGGGACAGAGCTCCACAGGCCAGGCTCCTCAAAGATCACACAGCAGCTTCACAGACAGGTGAGATCTGAGCCAGCAATCCAAGGAAATCCTGACAGTCAGACACTCACATTCCCAACAGAATGGCCCAGCAGCAATGGACTCCAGGTTTGGAATATCTCCCCTGACCTCCCTCCTGGCTTCCAAGCGTGTCCCCCTCACCGTGTCGCTCTGAGGCTGTCACTGCAGTGTAAAGTGTGTCTGTGTTTAGAATACTGGCTTGGAGCAGCAGAGAGAAATGGGAACAGAGTTTGCAGCAGGTTAGGGTGAGCTGGGAGGAATCTGATGGCGAAAGAACCATCCTCACTCTGGGAAGGAGGCAGGGAAAGGGAGGATTCAGGCTTTTCCAAATGGAGAGAGTGCAGTGGAAGAGGGGGAAGGATACAGTGCAGGAGGTAAAACTAAGAATAGAGGAGTGTGTTATAAAGGGAAATCTGGGGCTGGAGGTCAGGACAAATTAGAACACGCAGAAAATGTACTCCACTAGGCCATGGATTTGTATTTCTGGAAAAGAACTGAAGTATCTTCACATGGGGCACTTCTCATGGGATTAGAAAAAATACCAGAACAGGTTCTCAAAGGAACAGTCTTCCTTTGGATCGTGAGCAGAACAGAGGATTCCAAGCTGGTTTTTGGAGCCCAGAGCCCCTCCAATTCCAAGAGGCACGGCTTTTCCTGCAGGCACCTCTGGACAGCAGCAGCCAGGTGTGCCCAAAACAGAGTTTATTCTGATGGTGATTGCGGAGAGGGGCAGCAAAGCTCCCCAGGATAGATGGAGTCAGGAGTAGAAGGGCTCTGGAAATGGGCCCTGGGTGAGGCTGGAGCAGGGGAAGGCGGTGATCTATTGTTATTACCTGGAGTGGATCCAAGGTTTTAACAGATGGGAGATTTACCAGTTTGGCTGTGCTGGAAAACTGGGCAGTAGAGTTATCCATCCATCCATCCATCCATCCATCCATCCATCCATCCATCCATCATCCATCCATCCATCCATCTATCATCCATCATCCATCCATCCATCCATCCATCCATCCATCCATCCATCATCCATCCATCATCCATCCATCCATCCATCCATCCATCCATCCATCATCCATCCATCCATCTATCATCCATCATCCATCATCCATCCATCAATCCATCCATCCATCCATCCATCCATCCATCCATCCATCCATCCATCCATCATCCATCATCCATCCATCCATCCATCCATCCATCCATCCATCCATCCATCATCCATCCATCCATCCATCATCCATCATCCATCCATCCATCCATCATCCATCCATCCATCCATCCATCCATCCATCATCCATCCATCCATCATCCATCCATCCATCATCCATCCATCCATCCATCCATCCATCCATCCATCCATCCATCCATCATCCATCCATCATCCATCCATCCATCATCCATCCATCCATCCATCCATCCATCCATCCATCCATCCATCATCCATCCATCCATCCATCATCCATCCATCCATCATCCATCCATCCATCTATGATCCATCCATCCATCTATGATCCATCCATCCATCCATCATCCATCCATCCATCCATCCATCCATCCATCCATCCATCCATCATCCATCATCCATCCCTGGCTGCAGTGTCCCATTGCCACCAGTTCTTTGGGGACCTGCTGCATTGGAAGGTCAGGGTTTGCTCTGGTGGTGATTTGGTGGAGGCTGTATTTAGAGTTGCCAGGAGCTGCTCATAAGTCTTGGGTTTGGCACTGATCCTAAAGAAGGAGAAACAAGTAAGTGAGATCCTGCAAATCAGTGTTTGGATTGCTGCTTTTGAGAAGATTGATGGAGGTGGACTGGCTGCAGGAGCTGGATTTATCTTGGCAGTTCAGCAGCTTGCCCCGAGCCTTTCCTGGTGTGTGTGGTGTGGCCAGAAGTGCTCTG
Source organism: Cyanistes caeruleus (assembly GCF_971803275.1). Classification (NCBI taxonomy): domain Eukaryota; kingdom Metazoa; phylum Chordata; class Aves; order Passeriformes; family Paridae; genus Cyanistes; species Cyanistes caeruleus. The sequence continues at coordinate 2,051,263 of NC_141714.1, forward strand.
GATTTATGGATGACCTTAGGAAGCACAGGCAGTGCTGGGAGAGCTGCGCTGCTGCAGAGACAAGGCCAAGGAGCCTTATCTGAGTCCAGCAGCTTCAAGGCCTGATGTTAAAAAAGTCTCCTGTATTCATTACCAAGAGCACTGGGTTCTTCTTCGAAAATTCTGAGATAATTCTGTTGTATCCCGTGCTACTTCTTCAGAACCTCTCCTCACCTGATGTTGGTGCATAAACACAGAACAGACTTTCCCCCCATTTTCTTTTCCTGCAGCAGCTCCAGCCATTTTAAATCTGCGAGCTGGAACTCCAGGGATCTTGCTCATCCTCATGGACCTAAAAGTGGAGAACACAGGGGAGATTCTGGGAGTTTGGCCATGAGCCCAAGACCTTTAAAATCATGAACCAGATTCTTGGTTAGCTAAGACTTTGGAGCTTTCCAGTGTGTTAGAAAGTCACAAGATTTTTCCAGCTGTCAGGTTTTAGTTTTTTCGTCTTACGCTGTCATGCACTGACATAAGATACCAATAATTTAAACCACTCTGCTTCCAGGAGAATCCTTTTGATATAAAAGTTTGTGGAGACAAACGTAAAGGTTTAGTCTCTTGCTGATTTTTACTGCCTGATGTATTTATAAACTAAGAATAGAGAATTTCTATAGGCTGCTTCATGTTGCAAACACACACAGTGTGAGCAAGACATGGATTTGCAGCCCCCCAGATGAGAAATGACCTGCTGGGGTGCTGGGGGATCCCAGGGCTGTGTAAAGGTGCATGCAGGGAGTGTTGAGCTGTGTGCAGCTCCAGAGACCCAAATTAGAGGGTTTGGACACCTGGGCTCTCAGGTGGCTCCTTTGGGCAGGGATGTCACACGGGCAGACAGAGCTGGCTGCTCCCAGATTCCCACGGAGATGCTCACATCCACTCTGACTCACATCCATGGCATTTTATTGTTGGGTTGAAGACTGTCTAAAAATTCCCTGGCATTTCTCCAGAGAGAGTGCCAGCAGCCCTTAAACTCAACTCATTTCCTTTCCATCAAACCACGGAGCTCATCAATAGCAATCTCAGGCTCCAGCAGGGAACTCGGAGGTGGGTGGGATTTGCCACCCTCCATCCTGGTGGTAAATAGGTCATTACCACCACAACAGCAGGAATAAAGCACAGAGGGGGGATTTGGAGAGGGAGAAATGATGGTCCTTTCCCTTGGGGAGCAGGTATTTTTGCTGGTGCCAGCAGATTGATTTAGGCAATAATTCACTTGTTACTTTATGGAATCAATGAACAGCATCTTTTCCTATGTTTGTGTCTGGGGATTGACAAATGCTCAGGTGCTTTTGCACCTCTGTGGTTGCTTTTATTAACTCATTGGAGCTTAAAAGGTGAAGCCCAGGAGCTCCCTGCAGACTGGAGCTCTTACCTGTTCATTGGAGCTTTTTCCCAGCAAGTTGCTCTCTGAGCCCTTTTTTTCCAGCAGGAATGTCACACATGATAGAGGGACTCAAAGGGGCCAGTTTTACCTTTCAAGTCTAGGTTTAATTTATTTTTTTTTCTGTTAAAAAAAATGTGTTTCGACAGTTTGTCACATCGGCTCAGCCTGCCACGTCGTGGGCAGTGAAGTGTTAGGAAGGAAAAGCAGAAAGTATTTTGATGAAGGATCAAGTCAACTCACTAATGTTTTTTGAACATCTCCTGTGTTGACCTTGGTCTACACAGACACCCCCCCGCTCCTGCAGCTCTCCTGGCTCTGGGAGAGCTTCTGGAGGAGCTGTGGGAATTGCCAGGCAGGATGTGGGGAGATGGCAGGAAAAGTTCTTGCGGGAGGTCTGTGCTTTGCAGCAGAGGCATTTGCCAGCTTCTCCTGAAGCCTCCATCCTGTGTTTATTTTGGAGCTGAGGAGGAGGGAAGGAGGGAGGGAGGCATCATCATGCTTTTGGTAGCTATGGAGAGGGCAAAGTCTGTGGAGCACAAGAACCCCCAGATCTCCACACTCAGCTTCCAGAAAAGCTCAGCCCAGTCTCTCCTGTTGGGCTTGTTTTTATCACCAGACAAACATTTAATTATTTTACCTTCATGCTGCCACTGAATCAACTGAGAGAACTACAAAAGATAATGCACTTCTATTTTTATATCTTATACTAATGAAGCTCAGGCTGGAATTTTCCCCTGCACGATTGGCTGGAACAGGGGAGGAAAAATTCTGAGGGAGAGGAGGAGGGAGCGAGACGCTCAACATTTAGCAGCGAGCATGGTTGTGGTTGGAGCAAACCTGCAGCACTCCAGACAGTGCTGGAAAGTGAGGAGAGCAGCGTTTCATCCCTGTGCAAGGATCACAGAGGATGTTTCTCCTTGGTGAAGGATGGATGGATGGAGGCAGTGACACTCCAGGATTGTGCTGCTGGCAGGGCTGAGCACCAGGGCTGGGCTGCCCCCAGCTCCCAGTTTGGGATCCCTGGAAAACATTCCCTGGGACTTGGCAGGGGCCGAGTGCTCCATCCAGAGCTCGTGAATATATTGAGCTGCAGCCACACACTGGGAACACCAGCGCTGGGACAGGGCCCACCAGGCTGCACCACAAAGAGTTAAAAATATGTAGGGACACTAAAACATGAGTGAGGAGGCAGGTGCTTAGGGCTGGCCTGTGGTGACACCTTAATCTGAGGTGGCACCACGGTGGTGACCGATGGCCCCTGAGCTGGATGGGTGTCCCTGGAGAGCTCGGCTTAGCCAGAGCTGGTGTTTGCAGCTCAGCATCAAGATGAAAATCCAGCCTAAAGACTCCGTATCTGATAAGAATTTCAGTCCCAGGCAGCAGAGATTTGGCCTCACTGCTGGAGTCAGCCTGGCAGGATTTGGATTGCAGCTCTGCTGGGATCAGCAGTGGGATGTGTGGCTGTGTGAGGAGCAGCCGGTTCTTTCCGAGGTGAGAAGCTGCTCCTAAACTGCTCAAAGTCTCCTGGGAGAGTCAAATTAGAGGATTGGACATTTTCTTTCATAATAAAAGAGAGGGAGTAATCAAGGCACAGTTGTGCATGGTTTTGTTAATTTGCTGAGCCACTGCGCTGTCAGTCAGTGGGAAATAAAACATTGGGTTTTATTTGGAAAACATGAGGGGAGAAAATAAAGAAGAAATCCCATAGAAGCAGCATTTACATACGTTTTCCAGCAGCTGATTTGAGCTGACCCAAAGGACCTGAAGGCCACGGGTCCTGAGCATCCTTGCTTGCATTTTGGGGGAGGTAATGTTCAATATCTGCACCCTACAGAAAGCAGCTGCAATATTTCAGTACCTGGCTGGGTGTGTGACAGGTCAGACTCCCTTTGAAAGGGACAAAGAGGATGTGATCCAATGAGGAAAACCAGGAATGTGCTTGAAGAATCCCCCTCAGATCCCAGAAGGTCTCTGTAGAAATTTATCCTCTTGAACAGTGCCCAAATGTGGAATGGAGCTTTACAATGCCCACAAAAAGAGCTGTTATTTAAATGAATCTAGGAGGGAAGGGCAGCACAGAAAGAAAGATGAAATTTTACAGCCCCAGCATGGAGTAGATGAAAAGTGTAAATCCACTGGTAGTGCCTGGAAAGCCACTGTTTGACCCCAAGGAATGTCACAGCTTCAGTCCAGCTGGACAGGTGCCACAGCACCAGCACTGCCATAATTCCTGCCCCTGCTTGCAGATATTTGTCAGGGCCAGGGGGATGGAGCTCCTTGAGCTCCTGGTGTCCATCAGAACTGGTGTGGCACAGCCTTGGGCAGGGCTTCAGGCTGCCAGGGAAGAACAGATCAGGATTTCAACAGAATCACCAGGTTGGAAGAGACCTCCAAGATCATCGGGTCCAACCCAGCTCTAACACCTCAACAACCATGGCACCAAGTGCCACATCCAGGCTTTTGTTAAACATCCAGGGATGGTGACTCCACACCTCCCCAGACAGACCATTCCAGTACTTTATCACCCTTTCTGTAAAAAGCTTTTTGCTAATATCCAACCTGGATTTCCCTTGGAGCAGCTTGAGGCTGTGTCCTCTGGTTCTGTCAGTGCTGCCTGGAGAAGGAGACCGACCCCACCTGGCTACACCTTTCAGGGAGTTGTGGAGAGTGATGAGGTCACCTCTGAGTCTCTTTTTCTCCAGGCTGAACAACCCCAGCTCCCTCACCTGCTCCTCACAGGGTTTGTGTTCCCAGCCCCTCACCAGCGTGGCCATGAGGGCAGGAGGAGGGAGATAACCACAAACCCCTTCAGTCCGTTCCAGCCGTGCTTACAGGAGACAGGGACCTACCTGGAGGAAATTTAGGGAAACTGTCCAGCCCAGGGAAGTGGGCACCAGGATTCCATGGGGTCCTGAGCTTCATCAGCTGATGCTGTTCAGCCTGAAGGGTCCCATGACAGCTGATTTCAGATTTTTAGGAGAAGTTTTATCTCAAAAATGCAAAAAGAGCTTTTGGAATATCGTTGCCCAGAGGAGCTGTGGCTGCCCCATTCCTGGAAGGGTCCAAGGCCAGGTTGGAGCCCCCTGGGATAGTGGAAGGTGTCCCTGCCCATGGCCTGAGCAAGATGAGCATTAAGGTCCCTTCCAACCCAAAGCATTCCATGATTTTCTGAGGAGGAAAGCTGAAAAAAGGAAATGGCACAGGGTTAACGTGGGAATCAGCTCTTGTGCACGGGGAGGACAAAACCTGAGAGCTGGGAAGGATGGCTGGACCTGTGATGGAAGCTGATGGCTGAGGCTTCCTTGGCTCACAGGAACAGTTTGTGCCTCTGGCCTTTTAAAAACTGAACCTTGAAAATCTGGGAGAAATAGACTTTTTATTTGGTTAGTGTTTTGGACCTATAAAACTGAAAGTCATAATACCCTGTAAAACATTTGAGGCAGTTTGGGAATGTGGCATTCCTTATTAAACTCCGTGGGTTTTAGAGACTCAGGTTTTCACCGTGGCACAGTCTGTGACCTCTATAATGTTCAACAGGATCCCTGAAAAATTGAGACCAATTTAACAAGAATAGCTGCTGCCTTGGTGCTCCAGCTCTTCCATTTCTTTCCTGGAGTTAAGTTCATAATGGTTTAGCAGAACCTTTTTAGTTGCTAAAAAAGATTATTGTGGTCTGGGCATTGGGGACTACTTTGTGACAGATATTTTAGCAGAGCTATTTGTTCATGGCTGGAATAACAAAGTGAAATGTCACAACTACAATACTTTGAAGGTCAGAAATCATAACTCTTTGCATATTTTCAAGGTTATTTTTGGCCAGTGTAACAAAATATACCATTATTTGGGAGTTTGAGGGAATATAAAGCTCTGTGGATAAAGAGGAGACCTGGCAGTTGTTTACAGCTGATGTTTCCTGATGTGTAGAGGGTGGCAGAGTGTTTGAAACAGACCTAGAGAGAAATCCCCAAAATCCAGCAGCAGGGATGTTTTTGTGTAGCTGGAATTTTACTCTCTGTCTGAAAATCCAAAGCCCCTGTTGGGTTAAGCTGAGAGCTAGTGCACATCAGAATTCTGTGGCTCTGGGATGTTTCCTCCTCTGGGATGCCAGGCTTGTCTTTAGCTTGTTTTATCTTTATTTCTGGGTGTACTTTGCCCAGTTTGCTGCACCAGGCAGAGGATGTTGGTGCTGTGCTCTCTGCAGGTGGGATGCTCTGTGTCCTGCAGTCTTCCCTGGAATTCTGCTCCCACATCTCCTCTGTGTGTTTACAGGGTGAGCAGCATCCCTTCTGTGTCCCTGTCCGTGGCACTTGGGAAGAGCAGGCAGAATAAATATTGCTGTCTTTCCTTCACTCACAGCATTCCCTGAGGTGCCATAAGGATGTGGCTGCATTTCTCCTGCAGGAAGCTCACGGGAGCTCTCAGAGGCTGAAGGACACTGTGCCACAGGAGCCTTTCGTCTTTAACCTTCCCCTAATTAACAATTCCTTGCTGTGCCATGCAGATGGGAGGTTTTTTCAGGGATTCCACAGCACCTCCCTCTTTTCAGTGTTGCCTAATGAGGAGTCTGAGCTGAGAATTCACTGCTCCAATACTTTCTTCCTCCAAACCGTCCATCCCTGAGGCTGATCCCTTGCAAAGGCAGAGAGTGAGCAGCCTTCACCCTCCAGTAGTGACTGCTCAGGGCTGCTGTGTGTTTAGAGCACAGAAAGTCTGTAGGAATATTTAAGAAGGGACAGTGATTTCTCCCAGGTCTGGCTGTGGTTATCCCAGAGCTATTCCCAGGAATGCCACAGGGCTGCCTGCAGAAGGACATGGGTAGGAAATGCACTGGGAAATGAAATGGAAATGCAGAATCTTATCTCTCACCTTACCTCTCAGTTAAGATACCATCCTCTCCTGACATCCATGATCCTGAGTGTCAAGGTTTGCACACAGCATCAAAGGAGTGCCTTGAGCTCTGAAGCCTTTTGGGGCAGAGATGCTTTCCTGGAGGAGTGGATCTGCCAGGCTGGGAAGGGATAGCTGCTGGTGTTTCTGCAAACCCCAGTGTCTTCCTTTTCAATTGCTCAACTCACCTGCATGGCCTGTGGGAATTATCCACGTGCTCTGGAGTCAGTGTGACAATCCCAGCTTGGCTCAGGGAGCTGAGCTTTGGTTTGGAGCAGGGATTAAATTAAACTTGATTAAATTAAACTTGACCAGCCAAGGAAAACCTGCTAGCCAGTTGTTTTTGGGGGAGAGGGGACTGAGCATGATGAGCTGCTCTGAGGTGAATTGCTCTTCCACAGTGTGGAATGCTGCACACTTTGAGATCTTGTGGTGATGGAAAATGGGAAAGATCAAGCTGAGGTTGCAGGGAGCCCCAGCCAGGCTGCTGCTCCTCCCTGGTGGAGGACATGCCCTCTCAGCTGGCCTGGTGCTCACCACAACCACCACCACACCAGCATTTTTGACTGGTTTACCCTCTACCTCAACATCTCCTTGTCCTTCCTTCTCCCAGCTGGTTTTGAGCTGGGTTTGCCCTGAATTTGAGCATTGTTTCCTCTGGGTTTAATAATTTGTGAGGCTGCTCTGTTCCCCTCGCCAGGCTGGTGGCTGATGTGCTTTCTGTGCCAGCAGCACAGCTCTGAGCAGGTAGATCTAGATGGAACAGAGGTTTTGGAGGTGTGTGCACCCATTCTTTGGGCCCTCAGTATATTCTGTGCCAAACTCTCAAGCAGTAAAAGGAAGCTGAGGGAGGAATTGCTGTTGTGGGACCTTCATCCCACTCATGGTCCTTCAGAACCAAAGCACACACAGACACAGAAAACCTTCAATCAGTGGTTGCAAATTAATACAGACAGGAGCTTACAAGCTCAGAGCAAATCTCTGTTGCTAATTTTCCAGAGGCACCACTGAAAGAATGAGAATTTCATGCAGGACACTAAAAAAACACTCTAAAAAAAGCCAAAATAAAGGAAGGTCCCTCCAGCTTTCAGTTCCAGAATTACCCCCATGTATCAGCAGCCCACGGTTTTCTCTGCAGAATATCCCTTGGGTCCATCTGAGTCTGGAATTCTTTCCAGCACTGAGGATGGGGAGTAGAGGGAAGCAAGGAATGCTCCTTTCCATCCAGAGCTGTGCCACAGGAGGCTGAGCATCCCCGTGGCTCCGGTGCCTTCCCACGGGCACCATCCCAGCTGCCAGCTGGTCTGCAAAGGTTGGCATCTGTAAGGTCTCCAGTTTAAAAATAACAGAGACAAATCTCCCTTCTACAAGGCACAAATGAAAAGAGGATGGTTGAGGTAACAGTGATTTAAAAACTCCTGGTACTGCCTGGGGCACTGCAGGGAGGGAATTGCAGGGCCATGACAGCTTTTCCCACGGACACCAGGTGCTTTCCTTCTCGTCCTGCTGGGGGAACCCAGTTTTCAGTTTCATTTTTCTTTAGGTTTTCTTCAGTTTCTGTGTTTTTCTTTAGAATTCTTAGGCTCACTCTGTGCCTGTCAGCCCCTCTGCCCTGGGTTTGCAGTGGGGATGAAACAAGTTTAGGAGGATATGGGAGAAGGTTGTACTGTGTTGAGTTTAATTTCTGTTAAAAATCCGAGGTGCTGGAGAAAAGGAGTTTCTGTGCTGGTTGAAGCAAGGAATTTGGGATGAGATGCTGTGAAGTGCTGAGAAGCTGAAAATGCAGGGTTGGTAGCAGCTCATGGATCTGTGACCTGCTGAGCTGTGTACCTGCAGCACCTTTTAGGAGAAATTGGGTGGACTTGGGGCTTGAAAGTGTAGTAAGTAATGCCAAGTGATGCTTTGCAGCCCTGAGGGAGGTCAGACAGGCACGGTACTGCTGCCTCATGGCTGGGATGTTCTCTGTGAGCCTGGAAGATCTGAGGGATGGATGGATGGATGGATGGATGGATGGATGGATGGATGGATGATGGATGGATGGATGATGGATGGATGATGGATGGACAGATGGATCCATGGATGGATGGATGGATGGATGGATGGACAGATGGATCCATGGATGGATGGATGGATGGATGGATGGATGGATGGACAGATGGATCCATGGATGGATGGATGGATGGATGGATGGATGGATGGACAGATGGATCCATGGATGGATGGATGGATCCATGGATGGATGGAAAGATGGATCTATGGATGGATGGATGGATCCATGGATGGATGGATCCATGGATCCATGGATCCATGGATGGATGGATGGATGGGCAGATGGACGGAGGGATGACTCTGTGAGTGTTTTCACCCAGGTGCAGGAAGCATTGCACATACCTTGATGGCCTTGGCAATGAGGAGGTGGTGGAGGCAGCCCCTTCGGATCCTGCACAGTGACATTTCCAGAGCAGCCTCGCACTGCAAACTCCCGGCTCTGTCCGAAGCAAGTTCCTGCACGCTGGCATCGTTTGCATGCATCAGGATAAATCTGCCTTGCCCAGGAAAGCTCTGCCAGGAAGAGCTCTGCAGCTCCCAGTGCAGGGGAATGCTCAGATGAAAGCTGCTGCAGAGATGTCGGGAGGGCAGCGAGCAGAGAGGGGAGATAAGGGGAAAGCTGGCGGCACACGCGGAGCTGCAGCCCCAGCTCGAGGGGCTCACAGCTGGGCCTGCCCAACATGGGGACTTGGAGGGGGGCAGTGACTGGCAGAGCATCCAATCTGGCCAAATAAAAGGCATTCATTCCTGGAGGGAAGGTTCAGGGGGGTGTTTCATCTCTTCTCCAGAAGGTTTGCAGTGCAGGTTCACAGACACGTGCGGTAGCTCTGAGAGGCACCGAAGCAGCAGTAAGGATTGAGGCAGAGCTGAGGAGCTGCAGGGAGAGGTTTTGGGCATGTGGCTGGTTTTGCTGTGCTGCTTCTCGGTGCTCCCTCCCCAAGCATGTCCCTTTTCTCCTTGGGCTGCTTAGTTTTGGTGGCACTCAGTGTTTCCAGGTTAGACACCAGAACAAGAATCACTCCTAGAGATTGGCAGTCCCAGATTTCCCACATTTCCACTGTTGCAGAGCCTGGGCAGGGCAGCACTCCTGAGCTGTTCAGTGGGTTATAGGAGGGAAGAGATTTCTCTTGGGAGGCAGATCCCCTGTGCAGAGGACCCTGAGCAGCTGTGCTGTGTCCAGACACTCGATCCGAGCGCTGGTGACCTCCAGTGCTGACCCCTCCAGCTCCTCACCTCGTGTTCCTCTGCTTTAACCTTTGCCTGCCTGTCCCAGCCCTTCCTTCAGGCAGGTCCTGGCCTCAGTCACAGCAGTGGCAGCTGGGGTTGGAGCTCCATGGATGAGGCTCCAAGGCTGGCAGGGCAGTGTGGCCAGAGCAGGGGGTTATTTGCCCCTGGGTTCATCCAGGCTTGGCTCTGAGAGGCAGAACCACACACCCACTGAGCAGTTCGCAGAAGTTTTGGGTTCTGTCTGTAATAAAGACATAGAAAGTCCATAAATCCCACTCTGTGTAAGGAATTACGGCCTGGAGCAGCTGGAATGGGATAATGGCATTATTGTGTGGGGGCTGTACCTGCACCTCTGCATGTACAGGGTTGGTAGTGCATGGCTGTGGCCCCTGGGGCTGTGTGCATGTTTATTATTCTTTCCTGGATTTTTTTTTGGCTTGGATACTCACAAAATGCCTGGGAATTATCCAAGTGTAGTCACATCTTATTGCAGATTTGGATGACTTGTCTACTTTTTTCATTCCCCTTAATTCTTGATCTCCCTTGTTATTCTTCCCTTTACCAGGAATCCTGCAGGAGTAGGTAACCAATCCTACCCTGGCACAAGAAGACCCAATCCTGATCTCATTCACTCTCCTAAAACTCAAAAATTAAATCTACTGGATTTAGCATATTGACATTGATTTTACTGGTGCTTTCTGGATTCCCATCTGCTTGAAACTGGACGGAGAAGGAAAATCCTGGATTAATTCAGGAAACAGCAATTTGGGCTTGATGGGGATGTACTGACCTTAAGCCTTCATTAATATAATTAGTGCCCTTGGTTTGAGGAAGGCTGTCTCCACTTGGACTGTGTGACATGAAAGCTCTGAGTCCCTCTGACCTGAGGTGGAGCAGCGGGCACTGGGGCGTGGGAGATGCTCTGCGCTGTCAAAAAGTTGTTTTTCCAGAAGCTGAGTCTCTCTTGTTTCAGGTTTCCCATTCAGTTGGGCTTTGGAGACCAGCCTTGGTTTAGCATTTCTGTTCCTCGCTGTTTATGTCTTTTTTGGGCCCTTGAATTATGTAAGAGGAAAGCGAGTCACAGAAACATCAGCCAGTGAAGGAAAGTTTCTGGAGCTTTTAGCACAAGGAACAAACGTTTTTCCCCAGAGTTTGGAGGGTGTATTGAGGATTTGAGCTTGAAGGAGATGCCAGAGAATGTTTGAAAGTATAGAAAATGTTTTTGTCTTCCCTTAGGTGCAAAAATGACTATTTATTCAAGATGAGAAAAACTCCTGCGGGTGGATTGCTGGAAAATGATGTGAAAGGCTGGAGTAATTTGGCAGTGGGGATCTTTTTCAGATTGATTTCTTTAATGGTTTGGTGAAATTTAATTTTCTTAATGTGGTTACTCCAGGAGAAGCTGAGCTTGCCCACGTAACTTGGTCTGGTGAACCTGAACATCTCTTTCTTTCACTGAAATCCAGAGGTGTGTGGGCTGGTTCTCATTGCACAGATGTGCTGAGCCCTGGCAGGGGCTGGTACTGAGGTGTGAGAGAGGAGGAGCTGCCGAGTGGGAAACAGTCCTGGAGTAGGAGAAGGTGTTTGGAGGTGGAATTAGGTGGGAAGCCACCACACCTTCTGCAGGGACGTGTTCAGGGCTGGTTCCCTGTTCCTTCTTTAGGATTTGACACAAGCCATGTGCATCATTCTGCAGAGAAAAAAAGGGAAAAGTGTTAAAAATGTCATATCTGGCTCCTCCTTCCCAGTGAAGCGTTTGTAGGTGCCCTCAGCAGGGTGGGCTCTGCCTGGGCTCTGCTGTTTCACATGATGGAAAAGCCAAAATTCTTTCTCTTCCAGCAAGTGGAGGAGAGGGGAATCTGCCTTGACCTGCAGGTGAGCACCTGGCCTTGCATTCCTCAGGAGCTCAGCAAAGTGCAGACACATCCCTGCTTTATTTCAGGTTCTGTTGGCTGGAGGAAGCTGGGACCTTGTTCTGCTTCTGAAATAACTTTCCTTATTACAGTGCTGAGACTTGGGGCTAATTTTACCCAGATAGTGAAAGTGGACTATTTAGAGAGGTGGTTGAAGCCTTGAATTTTCCTGCAGAGGAAGATGTGGAATATTCCCAGGGTTGCAGAGAAGCAGCCAGCAGGTCTGAGATCCCTGGCAGCACAGGGCAGCAGGGTGAGGCTCCCAGGGAGAGCAGGGCCTGCTGCAGCTTCCAGCCCGTGCCCAGGACAAAGCCTGGCTTCCACCAGGGGACCAGAGGCTGACAGGGAGCTGACAGCGTGACATGGCCTGGAAAAAGCAAGGTGTGATCCAAGGATGGATCAGAAAATGAATTTCCAGGAGAGATGGATGCCCTGTAGCAGACAGTGGTGCAGCCTCGCTCGGGCTGGGGCAGAATGATGGGCAGCATTCCACGGGAGTTGGAGCTGGAACAGGGGAATGAGGGATGTGAAGGTGAGCAGAGAGCCTCACCTGCTGCTGGTGGAGCTGCTCTGGGAATGCTCTAAGGACAGAGCTGCTGAGCAGAGCTGCTGCAGGGGGAAGAACCAGCAGGTCTGGGATGATCCCAGCAACATCCAGGCTCTTAGGACAAGTATCTGATCACCAGGTTGGAGTGTGGTGATGGAGAAACCTCCCTTGGGGTGTCACAGGGCTGCAAATCCAGAAGGAGTGGAGATCCTTCCAGGCAGGGACCCCTCCAGAGCAGCCTGGTCACTGCCATGGCTCACCCTGCTGCTGACAGCAGTTTGCCACAGGCTTTAAGCTGGACAAGGTTTATTGATAATTATTGATAATTAATTATTTGCAGTGAGTGCCTGGGGCTGGGCACATGCCTGAGCTTTTTTCATACACTCACAGCTTAACCTGTTTTGCTTCACTTTGATTCCTGCCAGGGTCCTAAACTGCATTTATTAAACATCAGGGAAATGGAGCCTGTGCTCGGACTCATCCTCACAGTCACTGGTCCTGATGTCACAGAATCCCAGAAGGATTTGATTGGAAAGGACCTTAAAACCCACCCAGTGCCACCCCTGCCATGGCAGGGACACCTTGCACTGTCCCAGGCTCTCCAGCCCCAGCCTTGGGCACTGCCAGGGACCCAGGGGCAGCCCCAGCTGCTCTGGGCACCTGTGCCAGGGCCCAGGGAACAATTTCTTCTCACTATTCCCTTTAAATCTACTCTCCTTCAACTTAAAGCCATTCCCCCTTGTCCCATCACCGCAGATCCTTGCAATATCCAGCTTTTTAGCAGTTTTTCCAACTTAGACTGAGCAGAGAGACGTCAAAGCCTCCATCAGAGGACCAATCTGGCTGCAGCACGTCCCCAGCTCTGGTGCGGGGCTCTTGCCCACGTTCATTTCCAACATGGTGAATTCTGCGGTGCTAACGAGCATTTCTGGGTTCCCATGGCAACCCTTGCGCTAATTAACGCACAGTAGCCAGGGAAAAAAATAAAAATCTGTCCTTACTGATGAATTAATTTGACAGGATTGATATGGGGGGAAGAGTTGGGGATGGATGCTCTGAAGGTGCTCGTGCTGCTTCGGTGACACAAACCTGTGTTACCCTGACCTTGCAGCCTTCAGAAACCTTGCTCACCACTTGGAAAAGGTTTGTGTTTTGGAAGGAATAAAATTATCCTGACAAATGTCTAAGAGCATAACTCAAGCAGTTAGGCTTTTTTTGTTCCTTTTATTTTTTTTCTTGTTACGACATTTTAACTCGGGGTTTTTTTTGGGGGGTTTTTTTTTTTTGGTGTTTAAAAGATTAAATAAAGCCCAAGTCAATTTTAGAAGTTAAATGCTTGAAAGAATCAGAAAATGCACACTTAAAGACTAAATTATTTTATGTCAGGAAAAAACCTCCAGTTCCTGAGGACTCCTCCCAAATTCCTTCCCCCTCGGCTGGCTCTCGCTGCAGTTCCCTGCTTGCTGGAGCTGTTAGAGATGGGCCCAAATGGAAACCATGGATCCAGCTTGGTGCTCTGAAATGCAGAGGAAATTTCTCTGTCCCAGCGTGGTCCTGGTGGTGGAGCAGTGGCCTTGGAAGGAAATCAGGAGTGGGAAAAGCAGCCCCTGTGTGCTGGGCGTGAGTCACGAGCCGGTTCCCATCAGCGACCACAATTAAACTCCTTCAGCACTTGGTGCACAAAGCACTGGCTTAAGTCACAGTGTCCTGGCCAAATTCTTCCTTGGATAATTGTCCTCAGACTTGCTGAATGCTCCCCTCCTGCAGTTTTAATTAGCTGGAGCTGTGGCTCACCAGCTCCTGCGTGGTGATAGCCACGACCTAACGGGGTTTGGTGGAGCCTTGTGATCCCAGGACCGCCTGCCTGTTGTGCCTGCAGCAATTACTTGCAGCCAAAAGGAGCCTGAGGAAATAATGACTGTGCTTTAGGGCTCTTTAATGAGATTTCCAAACTCTCTGCTGCCTTCAGCACTGAGAAGTTCTGGAGTCTCAGCTGTTGGCACTTGGGAGCTTCAGACATTTTCATGTGGGGAACCGAGGGGTTTTCCCTGGGGCTGTGGCTCAGGATGGAGTGGTTGTTACTCTGGGGCTACTGCAGGAGAATTTGGGGTGTCATTGGCAGGAACAGCTTTGGTTTTGGCTGATTGGTTTTGGATCTGGCTGCTCTGGCTGGAGAGCAGGGACTGAGCGGGGACAGCGCTGCCATCCCCAGAGCTCCGGGGAATCCGCCCTTCCCCTCGTTTGCAGCAGGACAAGCAGGATGAGGACTCTGAAGGAGGTTCTCCTGTGAGAATTCTCATCTCTGGGCACTTTGAGGTGGTGCCTGGCCCTGTGACAGACGTGTGCTCCTCTGGGAAGTGTGTCCCTAGGTACCTGTGCCAGGTGACAGCATGCACAGGTCCCCCCAGCCTGTGCACAGCTGGGACAGCAGCTTTGGATGGACACAGGAGCTCCTGGAAAATGTGTTCCCGATGTCCAGAGGTCACAGAAAAGTAGCTGCATCTATTTTTTCTTCCCATGCTTGTGAAACAGGAATGCTGCATCCAGGAAAATCATTCCCCTGGATAGCTGCTGCTCCCTGAATATGCCTGTGCCAAAGCCTCATACCAGGATCTAATCTGCATTTCAATTCCTCCAGCTCTAAGTGCAAAAAAAAATGTTCCCAGTTCTTTCTCTAAGTGACCCCACTGGCGCTAGTGATAGTTCAGACACCTTTATTGCAGTACTCTAGTATTTATATATATATATCTTACTTAATTGAGGTTATTTTGGGCACTAAAGTGCTTTGAAACATTGACAAATGTCCTCTGGATTTACTGGCTAGAGATTGGAGTTGCTAAAAGTTGTTCGAGGAGCTACATTTCCAAGGAGTGTAAGAAATAACAGAGATGGGATTATTTTTGCCTTTTTAAGGAGAGAAAGAGGATGTGTCCACGTACTTAGATACCTTTTGGGATAAGTGAACTCCCAGAAGGGTGGAAAAGGTGAGGCTGAACACCCAAACAGCCACAAGGTGTGAGGGATAAGGTGGATCCAAAGCTCTCATGGTTTGGAGTTCTGGTTCCTGGTGCAGAGAGGGGCTCTCTCCTGGCTCTGCTCCCTCCAGCCTTCCTGGACTGCCTTGGGAAAATTCCCTATTTCATTTTTCATTTCTCACCTTGTTGATCCTCTGTTTGAACTCCTTTGTTGGTGTTTTCCTTTCAGATGGTTAAAATGGAGCCTTTCTCCATTTCAGACTCCCAGTTCTCCCCGTTACACACAGCTAATGCCTCTCTGGAGCTATTGAAGCCGTGTTAGCAGGCTCTGAAATGGGAGTTTAGCTGAGCTTTTAACGGGTTTAATCTTTTCCTGGGTATTAATCCTTCCAGAACCTCTGATAAAATTTGTTGCTTTTTCTCAGAATGCCTCCCACGCTGTCGATATCTGTCTGGAATGAGTTGCTTGGTGCAGAACAAGCCATGGAGGAGGGAATGTTAGAGCCTCCCATGGATCTTGCTCTCGTTTCAGCGTGTTCCCGACTCCTCTCTGACTCCCTGCCACCGCTGCTCCTGTGATTCCTTGCCCTGGGAGCATCTCTCCCATTGAATCTGGGGCTGGAATGAGTTTGTTTCCTGTTTATCAGCTCAGTTCTCAGGCTCATTCCTGAGGTTTGCCTGTTTGATGGCAGCAGAGAACGTCAGGGAGGAGCATCACCTCTTCCACACTGCGCTGGAGATGGAAACATATCAAAGACCACAACAAATGTTGGATTTGGTTTTTTGCACTCGATTTTTATTGCTCTGTGCTGCATCACAGGATTCTAAACCTGTGTGACAGCAGACTCAGACTGTGATCCAGGTTATCAAAGACTGCAGCTGAACTGGAGGGGAAATGATCCTTTTTTTCCATCATGTTAGTGTGGAAACAATGCCATCTCCTGTGGGGTAACAGCAGACTTGGGACAGCCTCCCCCTCCTGTGTCAGCTCTGGGAAACACAGGATCTGAGCCAGGAAACCAACCCAGCACACATAAACCCAAGGAAAAATCTCTCCATGCTTTTGAGATGTTCAGGTTCTCCCAGACTCCAGCAATTACAGATGGAATAGGAAGGAGAAGGGGATGTTTCCATCATGCCTGACCATGGAGGCTTTTTCCCAGTTGCTCTTGCCACTGGCCATGTGTCTCCAATGGCAGCTCTTTTCCATCTTTTCCTTTTGGAAGCCTCCTGGCTGCCCCAGTGTGCAGTTCCAGAAAGGCAGCTCCTTTCTTGAGCATTGCTGACCATCAAAATGATTGTGCAGATTTGTGAGAGTGGGATGATTTATCATTTCCATGGCAGTGCTGGAGGAGAGAAGAGCACTGAGGAGTGAGGTATGGAATAGCACCAGGAACCTGGGAGACACAGATCACATTCCATCTTCCCTGTTCCTTTTCTTCTGAGTGGGTCATAAAACAAAAGCAAATGAGGCAATTGGAACTCCCTGTCCATTTTCCTGGGGCTTGTTTAAATGAGGATTTACTTCAACTAAAAGCTCCTTAGAGCCACTTAATTCTTCCAGGTGAAGTAAATATCTAGGCCAGTAGTAAAAATTCCTTACAGATGTCTTCAGGAGGGTACTTAGCAAGCACTTTCCTGAAGAGAACATCTTGGATGCCTTCAAAGAGCAGAATCAGTTCTTAATGATGGTACATTAGATAGTGGGGCAGGATTGGCAGAGCCTTGGCAATATTTGGAAGTTGCTCCAGTGCTAGAGAGAGGGATGAAATGGGCTGCAGAGCAGTGAGGGTGCATGCTCTGATTTTCAGCTGTTAGCCAAAATAACTCTAGCTGAAGTTTTCTTTCAGAGATCTGGGCATATTTCACTATCAATTAATGTTATCTCCTGTGGTACTGCATTGCCAAATCCCTGTGAATTCCCTGGGTGGATCCCTTTGCCATGTTTGTCCCATCCCTAGTGTGGCTGGTGTGACCTGCCCACCACATGGGACATCTGAGGGAAGCTCACACACTCAACTTCTGCTTTTAGCTGGAAAAAAAAATAAAATCTCACTGAGAAGAGCTGGAGATTTCCCATTAGGTCAGAGTCTCTCTTTGTTATTTGGTCTCTTTTCTGGCTATTCCTATCCTAGAAGTAGCAATCCTTTAAGGCATCCCTTCTGTGTTCTGGGTTGGGAAAACCTATGTCTGAAAGGAATAATAATTGTATTCTAGATATAATTAAGTATGGACTGCTTGCCAGGCAAATAATATATGGAATAGCTGAGGCTGTGCCTGAGTGGATCCTTGGATGGGAATTCCTTGGACTCAGCCTTGACAGCTCCATTTGGGCACGTTTCAGTCCAGACCCAAGCTCTGTGTGCTCTCAAATCTCTCTGTGCCTGTGTGTGCCAACCTCCTGGGCTGCCATTTGTGCTTTACTCCAGTTCTGCTCTAAAAATGGGAAGCAGCACTGGAATTGTCCATCAGCCACCAGGGCTGGGTGTTCCCTGAGGGAAGAACCCGAGGTGTTGGATGAACTGGGGCTCTCAGGTGTTGCCATGGACTTTGGTGTCGCTCCTCACTAAGGACAAAGCCTCACACGAGGCTGGCTGTGCTCAGCTGGCTGCAGGAGGATTGCAGGGAAATCCCAACCTCTCCCAGTCCTGTCCAAGCTCTTGAAGTTTGGGATCAGATCCCTGTGCTCCACCTCCATCCAAGAGCTGCCACTGCCCACCAGTGCTGCTCTGGAGCCACCTTTCCACTAGAGGGAAAGTCGAGGTGCTTTGGGGATCTGACTGGGAGGAAATTTGGTTGTTGTGAAAATTTTGAGGCTCCTGGATCATTCCTGAACCGAAGCCAGAGCAGGATTTGCATTTGCTCCTTCCTGGCACTCCATGGTGTGGTGGCATCTGGTCAAAGGTCGGGTTTGATGACCTCAGAGCTGTTTTCTGGCGTTAATTTAGATTTGGTAACTCTGGGAGCGTGAGTGACCGATTTCATGCCGGTGGTTATCCCAAGCATGCAGGGAGCAGAGAGCCCAGCCCAGGCAGAGCTCTGCACAGGGAGCCAGGGAGGACGAGCTGTTTTCATGGAAACCACTGCAGGGTTCTGTAGCTCAGCCAGTGGGACAGGCCAGGGAAAGGACACATCTCCAGCAGCACAGCCAGGGATTAGCTTCACATGGGCTCTGCTGCTGCCAGCTCCTCTGGGGTGAATCACGTCCTTCCCACCCAGAGCCTGCTAGGGATTTTATACACACTCCATTTGCCTTTCCCCTCAGCTTGGATGCTTGAGGCTTTTTTCAGGTTTGGGGATTTATTTTTTTTTTAAGCTTAGGTGTTTTAAAAGTAACATTTTGGTTCACCTTTGGAGTTGCCATTTGACTTTTGTGTAGCACATGGTGATTAGTGATTAATTGCACAGGACATGTTGTGACTCCAGCCCGTGTCCTGGGGTGCTTGTCGCAGCAATGATGCACTGGGTGATTACTCACTCCCCTTAACCTGACAGCTGTATTTCTTCCCCTGACTGCTTAATGACCTTGGCCAGGTACGTGCCTTGTGTTTCGTTGGAGGACAATGGGGGTGTGCAAATTTTTCTTTCCCTTGCATGACCTTCATCCTGCCTCGGTAAGAGAAGGGAACTGTTCCATGAACAGATGGAGCGTTATTTCTAGAGGAAGGTGGATAACACAGGAAATTATTCATTCAAAACCCCTTCAGACAACTCAGATGTTTGCCCTGAGAGAGTGTTGCAAATCCTAGTGCAAATACCTGCTCACACAAACTATCCAACTATCTCGAAAATTGCGTGTGAATGTGGAAGTCACCCAGTCCAGGAGCACAACAGTGCCAGGGGACTTCACTGAGTGATTAAGGAAATTAGGAACAAGCAGGATTTTAAGCAGTAGTTACAGAAGAGATATTTTATAAGCCATGTGTAGGCAAGTTAGACTAAAAAAGGTTGTCAAGTCATAGCAGGTAAAAAAGAAGAGTGTGCAAAACAGTCTGGGGATGGATAATTCACTGCTAAAAGCAGCAAGGTTTGATGCAAGTGGTGCTTGGCTCTTGTTATTCCTTAATGAATCAAATCTATTAGCCAGGGAAAACATCACGTTATCTTGAAAAACAAATCATATTTGGATGCCTCTTTCCCTGCATTTGTACCCATTTTAACACGAGCACACTAATTATGCTGTGGAGATGATTTTGTTATGGCAGAAATGGAGCTGAGTTTGCAGCTGTAAGTGAGGAGCTCTGGAGTGCTGGAATAGGTACATGGGGAGAGAAACCTTTTAATTCCATTGCCTTTCTCTTGAACATTTGTGCCCCTGTGCTTCATGTTCAGCTTCACAGAGTGTTTCTGCTCCCTAGGGTGCAGAGGCAAAGGCCCAACTTTGGGGGCTCAGCAGCTTCCAGGCTCCCATGGATGCCAGAGGAATGGTTTGAGGAATCATGTCCACAGCCCAGTTTCTACACAGATGGCAACGGGCTCACGAATTCCCAGGCTTCCTGACATGTTTCCCGATGCAGAGGGAGCTGCATGACTCATATTGCTCCAGCTCTGGTCCTTTTGGATGGAAATTATACTTTTAAATACATTCTGTGATTACATGCAGCGGTGATGGGCTCGTTTGGAGGAGCTGGAATTCGAGCCATTAAGTTGAGTGGCTGCCATTATGTCCCATGTTTGCCAACAGATAATACACAGACCTACTTCATCTGTGACAGCTTTGCCCTCTAGACTTTGAATAGAATTATCTTGGTACATAGCTGATCTCTCCAACACCATCCAGGTGCTTATTTCATTATTTATATTGCACCAGGCAGCAAAGGTGGCCTCATGACGAGGTGAAGTGGCCCAGGGAAGGGACAGCACTTATATCCTGTGCAGCATGACCTGGAGAGAGGAGGAAGGGACAATTACACAGTGGATGAGGTGACACTGATGTGTCCTGGTGGAGTCCCTGCCCATCCCACCCCTCTGTCAGGGCTTTCAGGGCTCCTGACAGAGCTCTGAGCTTGCAATGTGGGGCTGGGGAGATGTGGGTGCTCATGGCTGTTCCCACTGTGCCTGGCTTGCTGCTGGCTCCCTGAGCATCCTGGGGGGCTGGGGGCAGCTCCTGGGTCAGGATGTGGTGATGGCTTGGAAAATCAGCTGCTGTTACCTCTCCATCCTGCAGAAGTCCTGCCGTGGCCCAGCTGAGGGAGTGGGTTGTAGCCAGTGGCTGCCTTGAGTTTCTCCTGCTGAAGGGGCTGTTTTGGCTGTGCCCATGTGCCCATGAAACCTGAGAGGCCATCAGGCAGTGACTTCCATTCGTTCCTAGGCTGAGCAAAGCAGCTTAGAGGTGGAAGGCTGCAGATCCCTGTGCTGATCTGGCCAATCCCTGGAACGGCTTATGGGATCCAGTGGCGATCTGTGGGACAATCCCGAGCCTCTAACGAGCTCACAACCTCAAACTCATTAACTTCCTGACCAGACAGCCTGTCCAGCCAGCATTGTCCCTTCAGCTTTTAGGGGGAGAAAGTTCCAGGAGTAAGAAAATGATGTGAGATCCCACCTGGAGCGTCACTGCTGGAGCCCAGGGACCAAGGTGGGGGTGTCACACAGCCCTGCAGTGCCACCCCTGTGCTCTCCACTGCCCCAGGTGCTGCTTCCCAAAGCAGCAGGAAGGCAGGATTTGCTCTGGGAAGCTGCTTTGCTCTTATCTCCTGGCTTTTTCTCTTTGGAGTCCTGCCTGTTTGCCCTCTCAGGAGCTGGGGGTGGAAGGGTGAGATGTGGCTGTGAGATGTGGCTGCTGTGAGGACCTGAGCTGTGCCTGGCAGGGTTTGCTGGATGGCAGGGACTGCTTATCCCTGTGTTCCCTCAGCATCCCTGTGGCTGCTTCTTGGTCCAGGTGCTGGAATCCTGGAAATCATGAGGAAGACTTTGCTTTGCTGGAAGAATTCTCATGAATATCATCACTTTGGTGGTGAAAAGCTTTGTCTGGCCATTTCTTATTCAGGGTGTTCATCCAGGTTTTTCCTTTTGCTCCTGGGAGTGGAATCAAAGGGCTTTCTCACTGTGTTTGCACAAGAGCAGCTGGACAGAGCTGGGCAGCTCTGCTTGCCCCTGGCTTGGGAGGAAAGGCTGTCACTGCCCCTGCAGTCACCCAAAGCCAGGCTGGTTCCTGGGGCTGTTGCTCCCTTTGTTCTTCCTTTAATTAAATTTTCCAGGAGCTCAGGGTCTGTGAAAGAGTTTGTGGATGTCGTTCCCCTCCTCTGCCAACAAGCCCCTCTTGGACTGCGTTAGATGGGAGCTGCAGGGACTTACCCTGAGAAACCAGGAGATGAGAACAGCAAATAAGGAGTCCAGGTGGTGAATTTAATCAGTGTAATTCATTCATCTGGACTTTAATCTAGCCTGGGCATTGATTTTCACTAATAGCAGCCACTACTTTTTAAGTTCCAAGTTCTCAGTACTAAAAATATCTTTCTTTTTTTTTTTTTTAATATTATCATGTTGGTCTCTTAATACAATACCAATATATGGGAGTCATGCATTATTGAGGATTCCTGGGGATGTGTTTAATGTCCAGCATGACACAATCCAGGCCTCTACTCCATGATTAAATGGGGGTTTAGAACACATTGCAGTCACTCAGTCATAAAGGGGCTCTTGCTGCCATCCAGGAGTGATGTTCCTGGTTTGTATTCCTCTCTCCACTTGAATTCATTTCCTTCCATGATGTTCAGACCTGGCCAACTGTGTCAGCTTTTAGAGGACAGAGTATCCAGAGAGTTTTGTGAGTTCTGCTCCTGTCACTTTTTTCGTGTCCCTGGGAACTCCTGGTTCTGGGTGAGGGAAGTGGCTGCCCTGGGTGCTCCTGGTGTGTGTCCCTGTGCCATCGCTCCTGCTGGGGACAGCTGCATGGCTTAGCTGGGTGTCACCAGCTTTGGGCTGGCTGGTGGCCCTGGCAGGGATACAGATCCCACGTCTGGGATGAGCAGAGCCGTGTGTTGTTTCCTTTGGGAGGAGTTGTGTTAAATAATTCAGTCCACTGGGAGTCACTTGGGTGATTTTCTTCTTAATTCTGTTTTGCTTTGGAAACTTCCATGTCCAGAGTAACAGGTGATGTACATTTTAACATAAATATTTATAACGTGGGTTACTCTTGCTTTCCTCAGAGCAAGGACAATTTTATCTCCTCTCTTTGCAAAAGCCATTCAGTCGCTCAGATGAACTCGGTTTCCCCACACTCTGCTCCATGGCTGGGAAGTTACTTGATTTCCAGATTTAATAAAGACAGGCTTTTGGGCTAAAATGAGCCTAGATTTGGCATTCCTGACATTTCCAGGAAATGGTCATCCATGGAGGGGTTTTGAGGCTGTGGATGCAGCACGGGCATAGGAATGCTCAGGGTGGTGTCCACACTCTGTCCCTTAGACCAGGGCTCAGCATTCCCCAGCAGCATCTTGTCCTTTGTCCTTCTCTGTACATTCCCAGAGCCAAATTTATATCTGTTTTGTAATATTTATGTCTATTTAGCAATATTCTCTTTGCTTATCTGCCTTATTCTGCCCCTTGGGTGGCAGAACAAGATCCCTCCTTGCCCAGGTGCTGCCGTGGGCTGTACACGATGCCTCGATGGACCTGGTGCTTGCTGGGCTGGGACTTTATGGGACTGGGAACACACCTTTATGGGACTGGGAACACACCTTTATGGGACTGGGAACACACCTTGGGAGTCCTGGCTGCTCCTCACCCAGCCAGCATTCCTGCAGGCTCAGCCAGTGAGACTGGGCTGGGCAGAAACCAAAGCCCAGCTCCAGCTGCCTGGTCAGGAGGGATTTCAGTACAACTCCAGGTCTTTGAGGCTGTTGTGGCCTTGGTTTGGGAATGTCAGGAGTCCCTTCTGGGGCCAGGAGGCTGGGATTTGTGTGAGTATCTTCGGTTTGGATCTTGGGGAGTGTTTATTGTTCATTGCTGAGTGCTGCAGTGAGGGATCTGTGCTGACAGCCCCTGCCAGCCCCGAGTCCACAGCGCTGGCAGCTGCCCTGGCTCTGCTTGCTGAAGGTGCTGCTTGCCCTGGAGCAGTTCAAACCTGGACTTCCAGCCCCAATCCCATCATTTATCTGAGTTAAAAGATGATGGCGAGTGGTTATTTGTAATTACTCTGCATGAAAGATATGTCACGAGGCAAGGGGAGGCCTCACACACGGAGGGCTTGGGGAGCGATTAGGGTGACATATGCTCCATCCAAAGAGCTCAAACCTGCATGGGCTGTGCTTCACTGGGGTCCCTCTGCCTTGTTACCACCTTCCATTCTCCTCCTCGCTGCTGCCAGGGTTTTACTCAGCTCTCCATCCACGGCCCTGCCTTGTGGCTGCTGTTATTAATAGGCATGACATGGGCAATAATCATAATAAGGTGGAAAATGAGACTAATGCCATCCCCTGGGCTCTGCTGCTGCAGCCTGGCTGAGGCCAGGTGGTTTCCTATCTGCCAGGTGAGATCTTCTCAAGAAAGTGTAAATCAATGAAAAATAGAACAACCCAGTCCTAAGGAACCTTTCTGTCTCTACTGACTCTCCACATAACATATAGATAAATAAAAGATAGATGAAGCTTCCAACCGAGTGTGGCAGCCTTCCCAGGATATGGGATATGGGAGACTCTCACTCCAATCAGCCTCTTTCAGCTGAAATCCAGTCATTAGTTAAATTCATCAAAGGGCTTGAAAGCAGAAAGGGAAATTCTTTGGCTTGTGCTTAACCTTTGGGTGATTGCACCTCTTGAGAGAATGAGCAAATCAAGTGGAGCTGCCCTCCCCAGTGTTTGGTGAATGAGCAGTGGGGCCATTCACTGGGATTGGGCATTATTCACTTTGTATAATTCCTGACGAGAGGTTTAAAAATAAACACAGCATCAAAGGGACTCAGGGGAGATCATACAAGAGCAGGAGTGCAGCGGGATGGGCTGGGGTGACTCCTCTTGTGCTCGTCCCTTGGTCACATCAGCTGAGTGACCCTGTCCTGCCTGGGAGCAGCAGCAGGATGTGGGGCTGGAACACGGGATGCACTGCTCCCCTCCTCACCCCATGGGCATGGCTGTGCTGGGAACTGCAGGAGTGAATCCCAGCAGAGCTGAGGGGGGATCTGGGAGGTGACAGCAGATTCCCACAGTGTTGCTGTGTTGCTGCCACTGAGGCAGTGTGAGGTGCGTTCCCTGCGGAATCACCGGGAGCAGAGCACTGCTCTCCTGGCCTGGGGGTCTGGGAAGCTCTGCTGTGTCCTGTCCTTCCCCCAGCATTGATTTCTTTGAGCACCAGCTCTGTGTATCCTTCTTTGAAGCTGTTTGGGCTGCCTCCATTGTGGAAGGGCCCGGTGAGCACAGTGTGGGGAATGCTGTTGTGATTTTACAGGGCTTTTATGTTGTCTGAATAAAGGGCATCTCTGTACCAGAACAATTTGAACAAATGGCATCCACTCACCACATTTCTCCCTCTTCCCCTCACAGCCTGCTCCTATTCCTGCATCCTGCTCCTGTGGAGGAGGACACAGTTTATGTAACGCTGATTTGAAAGGGAACTACCCAGAGCTCTCATTTTTTACTGTTACAACTCTACTGATGCAGTAATAAATGATCTAAGAGAGAAAACACTTTCCTGCCTTAAGATTATTCATATTCCCAGAGACCATGGTCCTGGAAACTTTGAGGTCCTTGAAGTTTTCTAAGGAGATGGTGAATGATGATGGATTTATTTAGGGTTTTCTGGGAATGTGGCTCTTCATAAAGTGCACTTTGGATTAGTGAGAAGCTCTGTGCTGAAAACTCAGGGTTTCCATTATTTATCCCTGGAAGAGGTATGGACAGGTGAGAGTGGTTTGAATGGCCCTTTTGTGCCCATTTCAGTCTCCAGGGACCACTATGCCCCTGATTTCTTCTTCAAGTCAGCCCATAAGAAGGCAGTGAGTGTTGATGAGTTGGGAATATTTAGCAAAACATTGCAATAGGGGCTGATTTCACTCCAAGATGTTTAATCCTTGACTGCCTCACTGCAGGTAGGGGCTGAGGTGGAGCAGATGTTCTTGTCCAGTTGTGCATTCTGGCTTGGGAAGTGAGCAGAGCCAGGGAAAATGCACCAGATTGGAGGCACCCCTTCCCCAAAATGATTTTCCAGTTGGTCCTGTGGTGTGGAGTTGAGGCAGAGTCCCCCTGCAGGGACACGGCTGGGTCGTGCAGAGGTTTAAACCCTGCAGTGGCCTGGGAGAAGCTGTAAGGGCTGGCTCAGAGGTCAGTCTGTAAATGTGCTTTGGGAAGCCATCCTAGGTGGTGTTGTTGTTTCTCATCAGGATGTGCTGTGGACAGACTGAGAGGCATTCTCCCCTTCCCTTCCTCTCCGTTGGCTCGTGTGGATTTGCTCCAGACCTGCTCCAGTAACAGGGTCAGACAGATTCCACCAGCTCCTGTGACAGGGAGCTGTTCCTGTTATTCCTTTTGGTCTTTGTTTTCCTGCTTACTTTGATGGGAACAGTTCCTTGATCTTGATAAAGGTGCCACAAAGGCATGGCTGGAGAAGAAAGCTGTAAAATCTGGAGTCAAACTCCCACTTTTGAGCAGCTCCTTTGTATTCCTTGGGAGCTCCCCTGTGGCATTAATGACACATTAAAGCCCTTTGGCTTTGGAAGGTGTGAGGGGAGAGGGAGACAGTGGGGATCTTGGGCCAGATGGACCTTTCTGAGCTTTGCCAACACAGGTGAGGACAGAGTTCAGCATCCCTGGCACGCACTGTCAGAGGTGGGGCCTTGCAGAGTCCCCTGGAACCTTTTTTTACTGTTTGTTGTTGTCATTGTTTTATTTTGGCAGCACCTCCAGTGTAATTCTGTCTTTCCAGTGGCCATGTTCCATCCTGGAAATGACACCAGATGGGAAGACAAAGCAAGGAATGGTTTCATTCCTTTCAGCAGGAATGGTTTCATTCCTTTCCTCCTGCTTTGCTCGCTGTTTTAAAGCACTCACCTGTTGTGCTGGGAGTGTCTTGAAGGAGAATCTGTAGAGGGAGGGTTTGTGACTGAGTTGTTGGAGGTTTCCTGTGGAAACCTGTGGGGAAATTCCCTGGGAAGGCTGAGGCTGTGCTCCTGGTGCTTCAGGGATAATACACCCCATTCTTAGTGTGCTTGCAGCTGTGCACGGAATTAGGGAGAGCCTTGTCTTTCTGCCCTTCTTATTTTCCTCATGAAATCCATTTGTTTGTGGTGCAGGGATGTGGAAGTGGCTTCTCCTGTCTGTGCCCTGGGATTTCCCTTTGCCCATGGCCAGGTGTTGGTTGGGCCAGTGCCTGGGGCCCAGCCCACAACATCCCAAGAGCTCATCTGCTCTTCTGCCCACTGAGAAAGCTTTTCCTCCAACCCCCAGAAAGTGCTCTGCAGGCTCCTGTTAAGCAGGAAACATTATTCTCAGGTCTGTAGTTCCC
The DNA here is from genome assembly GCF_971803275.1 of Cyanistes caeruleus. Lineage (NCBI taxonomy): Eukaryota > Metazoa > Chordata > Aves > Passeriformes > Paridae > Cyanistes > Cyanistes caeruleus. The sequence goes on from NC_141714.1 coordinate 2,077,726, forward strand.
AAAGGCTCCTGGGCATTTCTGCATTGATGTTACGAGGTGAAAGCATTGAGGAATTTTCTCTTTACTTTGAACAAGCAACTGACAGGAATAATTGATTTTAATGGGAAGTAGGGCTTCCACCTGGCAGACAGGCAGTGCTCAGGGGTATCAGACTCAATGTCCTTGTCACAGCTGCATTTCTTCTCGCTACTTCTCTTTTCCTATGGGTAGGACACTTTTCCAAATATCCAAGTTCTAATTTTTGTCAATTTACAAGGCTAAGATTTTGTGAATTCTTCTGGTGGGCACAGAGAACGTAACTTTATTTCCATCAACCTTTACCCTACAGAAAACTTCTGTGTCTGGGAGAACGTGCTTTAATATTTGACTATTCCTGTAGTGATTATTATTCTCAAATTCCATTCTTTGGTTTTGGCAGCGGCCAAATCGTAGATGGGATGAACATTAAGATGTGGGAAATGTAAACTTCTGCCTCAGCCAGTTAAGCACAGGGTGATTTCTAGGGCATGATTCACCTGGCTGGAAGGTAGATTGCTGAAATAGCTGGGATGAATCACGCTCCAGATGTGTCTCTTTCTCTTCACTGGCTATCAGGGAGTCCAGATGACTCCCTCAGCTGCAGTGTGGGAGAATCTGACTTCATGACAGACAAGTTCCTTCCCAGGTCTCTGGCTGAATATCTCTGACCACAGCTCTAAGCCCAGCTTTGAAGCTGAGAGAAGTGAACTTCGTGCAGCAAAGAGCTCCTGTGCTGAATTCTCTGAGAAGATAATATTTCATGCTGACCTTTCTCCAGTTTGTCATCTCCTGCTGCTGTAGATGTCAGGTTCTGTCTCCATAACCCTGCCCTGAGAGAGCTGGACGGCTCCACGGATGCAGCAAGATGTCTTGCAAGATAAATTAAAGTGGATCTTTTCATTTTAGGCCCTGACATTCTCTCAATGGACTCAGCACGTGTGGTGGCTGGAACTGCAGTTCTCGCCATCCTTTTGGTGCAGGCTGAGCTGGGTTTGTGTTCCAAAAGGCCAAGGCTTGCTTGGAGGATTCCTGGGGTGTGGAGCCCTTCTTTGGGCTGAGAGCAAGGACCAGGGGCTGGGTGGGACCAGCCCCTGCTGGCTCTGCTCAGTGAGAACCAAGCACTTGGAGCCTTTCTCCTTGAGGTCAAGAAGCACCTTGCAAAGCCACCCCAACTCCTGACATCCCCTGAAAGCACCCTTGCAGACCTGTGTGTTAACAGCAGAAACAGGCTGAGGTGTGAGCCCTGTCCCTTTGTGTCCCTCTGTGTCCCTTTGTGTCCCTCTGTGTCCCTCTGTGTCCTCCCTCCAGCCCTCCCCGGCCAGGCCCTGCTCCTCAGAGCTGGCATTTGTGCCTCGGGCTTGGGAAGGGATTTTTGCAAAGTAAGCTGGGAGGGTTTGAAGTTCAGTCCCTCTGAAGTTGGGGCTCAGTGACGTTTCTGTGGCAGGTTGTGCCCAGAACTGGCTGTGTGTGAAGTGACAGCAGAGTCTCTGTCAGCTGAAGCAGAAGCAGCAGGGACACGGCTCCTGCGTAATAGCTCTGTTCCTGGTTCCTCAGCACTGCAAAAGGGACTAAAATACCCAATGGCATTAACAAAAAGAACAAGTGTCAGGCCAACCCAATTCATTTTTTGACAAGAAAACTGATTTTTGAGCCAAAGAGAACGTACTCTACTGCGTTTACTGAGAGGGGCTGAATGCAGGATCACTGTGAGCCATGGGTGGGAGGTGGCCATGGGGAAAGGAGGACATGTGAGGTATTACTGGGAGATCTCTGTGACACTGGAATAAATATTTCATGCTGTTCCACAAATCTCTGGTAAGGTCCCTTTGGGAATAGTATTTGCAATTCTGGTCATCTGTGTTCCAGAAAAATGCAGGCAGGGTACGTGGAAGCCTGGAAGGGTTGGTGAAATGCCTGGGGGAAGGAAAAGCTGGGGGCTGGAAGGGCAGAACTTTCTTACCTGGGAAAGCACACCTGGACAGCATCCAGAAATATGGCAGAGGGGCACTGGTGAAGAGTGAGAGCTCAGTGCTGGCAGAAGAAGAGAGAAATGGTTCCTGCTCTTAAATGTATCATGGGGTCTGAAGTCTCGTCCCTGCCAGATCTGTCCTGGGGTTCTCTGTGCTTTAAACTGATCCCTATTTATGGGAGCATCCAGGAACCTTGACTGGGAGCAGAGAAGGGGCTGTGAGGAGGCACTGGAACACCTCTGAGCATCCAGCTGTTGCACTGGGATCAGGACTCTGTACCTGTTACTTCTCCAGATGTGGCTCCCCTGCTTTGCTGAGCCCAGCTCTGGGGTGAGCTGGGAGTCCATCACCCTCTGACTGCAGCTGCTGCTGGTTTGGGTGGGACTCTCCGGTGCCCAGCTGTGTCTCAAAAGCCCAGATGTGGCATAACCCCTCCCTGAAGCAGGAGGTGCCCTCTGCCACCACCTGAGGCCCTGATCCATGCCTTGGTTTCCTGCCTGGTGTCCCTTGTGAGGCTCGTGTGGAAAAGTCCCCTGGGTGACACACAAAGGGGACAGGTTTCTTCTGCAGCTGAGTTTGACTTAGAAGGGCCAATTTGTCAGAGTGAAAGTGGGAGGAACACAGCTTTACTTCCACTTTTTTCCCACTGACTGGATCCATCTGGGTTTGAGGATGAAAGGCACTGCCAGGTTAAGCCTCGCAGGTCTTGCTGCTTTGTGTGGCTGCCTACAACTGAAGGGCTGGAACTGCAGCTCCCACTGTCCCAAACCCAAGGAGTTCAGATTTTTAAAGGAAAGCCAGTCCAAGGCAAATGGTAAATCAGGCCCTTTAATGTGTTGGCTGGATTGTCTGCAGGACTTGAATGTTCTCTGAGGCTGTGCTAGAAGGTCTCCTTCGAGTTCTCACTGTGCAGGCAGTGATTAACAGGGCTTTGGGGGAGCAGCTGTCATGAGGAGCTTCTACACTTGCACACCCACAGCGAGGGGTTTTTATCTGTGTGCTTGGTGTTCTGCCCCAGTTGAGGGGATGCTGTGGCTCACAGAGCCTCACCACAAAAAGGGCTGGAGTGGTCACAGGGTTGAGCTCTGTCCCTGTGAGCTCAAACTGGGCCTTGGAGGGAGCCCAAGTCCATGGTCAGGGTGTCTCAGTGGCAGAACTAATGAACGAGGCCCAGGATGGCTCTGACAGGCTGATCAGCACATGGGGAAAATCTGTATTTGCTGGGGCAGCCTCAGCGCTCAGCACAGCTCCTGCAGTGGGCAAAACATAAACACAATTTATTACTCTGTTAAAAACCACACAGCTGTCAGTCAGAGGAGCAGGGGGTGTCCTGGCTGTGGATGGATGGGTGGATGGTGGTGTGGAAGCCACCAGTGATGGGATGATCCCTCCTGCCAGGAGGAGCAGGAGTTTCCTGTCCTGGGCTGTGGGTTCTGAGGCTCCCTGAGCTCCACAGGCAGAGATGTTCCCAAGCTCCTGTCAGATGCCAGGCTGGCCTCAGTCCAGTGTCCAGGGTCCAGGATCTGCTCCCTGTGCTGTCCCCACGGGCAGGAGCAGCAGGATGGGGCAGAGCTCGGGCTGGGCCAGGCTGGGGTGGGTCAGCAGCGTGCCAGGAGTGAGGGGTGTCAGTACATCACCAGCACTGAACCAGGCAGCCTCCAGTTTCAAAAAAACCCTTCTAAACACGTGCACTAACTTTGCTTGGATCTGCATGGAAAGCTTCCCCGAGCCTCTGACATTTCCACTGAAGTGAAAATTCCTTTGCAGGCCTCCACCGCTTGTTCTGGCTGGTTTTGGGATCTGTGCAGCGGAATTGTCCCTGACAGATGTGCACGTGTGGGGGTGGGAAGGGAGGTGCCAGGCCCTGGGGGACACCCAGAGCTTCCCTGGCAGGGTTGGGAGCGGGATGAGGGCGGTGAGAACGGAAAAACGTGAGGGCAGAATCGCCACGGAGCCGATGTTTGGCTGCGAGCTTGGCTGCGTGTGCTGCTGTGCATGTGTGGGGCTGGGGCTGCAGACACTCCCTGACTCTGCTTTTCTCTCCCCAAGCTGATCAGTGGTGGTTCCATTGTCAGTGCTGAGGCAGTATGGGATCACGTCACCATGGCCAACCGGGAGTTGGCGTTTAAAGCAGGAGACGTCATCAAGGTCCTGGATGCTTCCAACAAGGACTGGTGGTGGGGTCAGATCGATGATGAGGAAGGATGGTTTCCCGCCAGCTTCGTGAGGGTGAGTGCTCTTCTGTTTTTTACTGCTCAGGACATCAAGAACTGAGCTCTTCCTCAGTTTTTAATGTGTTTGTTCTCCCTGATGCTGATTCCCACTTCACCGCCTGTTTTCTGTCCAAAAATGAGGAGCAAAGAAGGTTTCTGCTTGCTGCTGCCTCCCCAGAACATAACTTTTTCCCCTCTGGTGCAGCTCCTGTGTCTCCCCCAGGTCTGGCCAGTGCCAAGAGTGAGAGATCCATGACTGGAACTGGAGCTGGGCTGCCCAAAAAAGCTAATTCTGTTACTCTGGCCTGGGATTACAAATTGTGTTTGGTATTTTGAGTCTGACCCTGCAGTCGGTGGTGGCAACAAGTCTGGAAAATGGATTTGTGTCAGGTGTGATTGAGGTGAAAACCTTCCTGCAGAAACACTCTCACCTGTGTCACTGACACGTCTCTGTGCTGCAGCAGGGAAGGCTGAACGAGAACAATTCTCATTTTGTTTGCTTAATTTAAACTCTGAAATATCCTGGGCCAGTTTAACCCCTCAGTGCACTGACTGCTGCTGATTTCTTTGTGGTTCTGGGGAAAAGATTTTTAACAGCCCTTCAGTGTGGTGTCATAAACAATCTGTCCATGGGAGGTTTAAGAGCAGTCTGGAAAGCACTGTCCTGTCTTTTAAAAACACACCCAAAAACCAAATGAACCAGTGGCTTTAGGGTCACTTGTCTTGGCTGAATTCCCCACCTCGCCCTACACTTTTCAAAGGTTGGAAGGATGAAATTGAGGGGAACAAAGAAGAGGGGAATCAGTGAATCTCAGACAAATGTCTGGAACAAATCCTGGATCCTCCTCCTTGGTGCTGAGGGTCACAGCAGCCTGACCAGGCAGGTTTATTTCCTGTATCCCAGTGAGACAAATCCTTCCATCAGCTCTGCAAGAGGCTGGCTTGGCTATTCCATCTGGGAATCACTTGCTGAGGGCAGGCAGGGACCAGACACCTGCCCTCGCCCCTCCCAGAGGGGAACAGCGCCTGGCTGTGCTGCCTTTGTGACAATTAATATTTAAAAACAAGACTTCTGGCCCATTTTGTCTGCAGGTCTTGAAGGGAGGCTGGAGGGAAAGATTTGCCCCCCAGGTTTCCAAATCAGCTGGATGAGAAATGAAAGAACTGCGAGAGGAGCAGAGGATCACTCACATCACTCACATCGTTTTCCTCTGTTGTACTTCGAGCCCTCCTTTTTTAAGATGATTCTCTTCTTTTAAGAGAAGTTTTAAGATCAGAAAACTGCCTGATTTAGCCTGGGTGGTTCTAGTTTTACTTGCAAAATAATGGTTTTTCTTTATATCTGTATTTCTCTTCTGCAAGCACAGAAGGAAAAGGGAACAATATGTTGCATAGAATATGAATAATATTCAAGTGAGGGATGTCAGACAGACCAGACAGGTATAAAGCCAAGTAGGATTGATTTCAGGGTATTTTAGACTTCAGGCCTCTTGTAAGGACTAACAGGAGTGCAGGAGAAGATCACTGCACAGTTGGGCTCCTCTCAAAGTCCTTTGAATCACTTCTGAGGACAAAACTGGGCTGGGAACCCAGTTTGCAATGAGATGTCTGACGCTTCTTGCTCTCCAGCCAGATCATCTGAAAACCTTTGGCAAAGCATTTGGCACTCACGAAATCTCATAGCAGGGAACTTCACATTTGCAAGTGGAGAGGAAAACAGGAACCTGCTGATTCCCTTGGCCTCCTTTACATGACAGCCAGGGGTGGGAAACAAAATTTCTCCTGAATTCCCTGCGCACACAGCAATTGTTGTCTCCTTGCTCACACCTGCACTAATCCTCTTAGGAGCTTGGGACTTGGATAGAGAGAAGGTGGGGAGAGGAAACCACAGAGGTTTGGGAGCTCAGGAACTTTCAAGGAGAAACTGGATGATAAAGTAATGTTTTTTTTGGGGGAAGAGAAAGCACAGCATAGGAGAAGTCAAATTTGGAGCCAGCAGGGAATGGTGAATGATTTCTGCAGGGAGCTGCTGCACTCAGGGAGAAGATTATGAAAACCCCTAAGTCAGAAAGGGGGATAAGAACTCCAGAACTAAATTTAAGAGCCAGCAACGAGCTGGGTTTAGACAGATGAAGGTGTCTGTGGTGTATTTTAGTGCCTATTCTGAGCACACTGGACACCCACAGGGTGCAGCCGTGGTTGCTGCACGATGTCTTTGAACATCCTGTCAACTTCCAATGGTCTGACAGGTTGGGAGGGACAGCTGGGGAAAAAACAGTAGGAATTTCAAGCAAGATTTCACATTCTTGTGGTGGAAATGCCACTTTTTTCTCCTCTGTGGATGGCAGAGCCTGGGGCTGTCTGTACATCATGGGCATGAGATGAGTTTTTGCATAACCTTTGACACTGGCTCAGAAAACCAGGCTCAGTGTTGGTAGGGAGGGATTTACAGCAGAGAACAACAGTCCAGGGCTGCCCATGGATCCATGGCTGTACTTTGAGGTCTCCTTTAGAAAGCACAGCAAACCTCAAAATAAAGTTCTCATTGCAGAGCCCCTCATCAAGGCTCCAAAACAGCCCAGGTGAGACACTCCAAACACAGGAAATTAAACACAAGAAATCAAATGGCTTTGTGTTTGGGCTCTGACACATTTGCACTGCAGGAGAAATAAAAAGAGTAAAGCTTATGGATTCTGTGCAGTGGAATTTTCCCTCTGAGACACAGCAGAGTGCCCCTGTCCTGGGCAGAGAGGGGGATTTATTCCTGTGTAAAGCTCTCCTCAGTCTCTCTGGATACCAGACTGAGCTTGCAGAATATATTTCTTCTCACCTCAGCAATGCTGAGTCTCCCTTCCTTATGTTACTAAGCCAAAGTAAAGAGCAACACTGGGGCTGAGGAGCTTTTACTGCAGCTTTCATAGTGCCTGGTGACAGAGGAAGGGAAGAAATGGTCCTCCCAAGGCCTGAGCAAGGAGGGGATATCAAATCTTCTTGGTGTCCTCTTGCAGGAGAAGGTGCAGGGGTGGAGGAGTGCAGGGGTGGCAGCGCTCCGTGTTCTCTCTCACCACTGCCTTGGTTCCCCCAAGTGTTGTAATTTTAGATTGATTTTCCTGCTGAAAAGCTGCCTTTGACCCACTTTATTTTCTGCTGCTAAAGGAGAAGTGCTGGATAAATTGGAGTGAGCTTTTAAGGCGCTGGGGAGAAGGAGACTGAGAACCCAGAGCCTGGTCCCAGTGCCTGGCAGCTCGTGCCCTTACTGGGCTGGTGGGTTTAGAATTTAGCTGTGCCTGCTCTGTACTGCAGATGTAATTCCCCATCTTTCTGCCCCATCTGCTGCCTTTTGCCTGTAAAATGTGATTCTGTCTTGTTGAGCTCATCACTCAGCTGTTTCTCCCCTGCTGCAGACCTTGCATTAGCATTCTCTCAGAGCCAGGGGCATCAAGGTGAGATTTCCCAAAGGAAGGGGCTGGAGCTGAGCTGTCCTCACCTGTTGGATGTGCTGGATGTGCTGCAGTGCCTGCTGCAGTCAGAGCCTTCTAGGGGAGATTTGATTCTCCTGTGGCAAATCCAGCTCAAAAACAGCAGTGCTGGAGGTAGGGCCTGGCATGGGCAGCACTGCTGGGGACAGCTGAGCTGCAGTTTGGGGTTTCCTAAAGACAAGGAGCATCTCAGCATGCCCAGAGCTCCTGTGCCACCTGCAGCTCAGACAGCTCCCCCAGAGGGGCACACACTGACACTGTGTCCTTCCCTGGATGAGCTGGTTTGGAGAGAGGTGCAAAAACAGAGTTTTAAAGCCTTTCTTTGAGTCAGGCAAACCAGGCAGGAATCTCCACAGCCCCTCCGAGGCACAAACCTGCAGAGCCCCTTCCCTGGCCCTGCTCTTCCTCACCCTGGCAGGGCTCTGCAGTGAGCTCTGAGCTTCTGCTGTGCCACCCGTGTGTCCCAGTACCAGCCCTCAGCAGGGTTCAGCCCTAATTCCCAGTTTTCTGGTGGATGGAGTGGAAAACATCCAGTTTGCTGCAGTGTCCAAGCAGCTTTTGGTCCCTGCTGGAGCTCCAGCCCCTGGGAATCTGTGTTTGGATTGCAGGGAACAGGGAGGGAGCACAGGGAGCTGCTCTTGTTCACCTTTTGGGGATACAGAGCCTGAGGCTGTCCCTGCACAATCCCCTCTTGTCTCCTTTGCCAGGAATGAGTAAAAGGTGTTTCTCACCTTGGGTAAAGGGAATTTCTTAGGAAAAGTGGGAATGTGCCACTGCACAGGACACAGCCCTGGCAGCAGCTCAGGGAGTCAGGGAAGGGGCAGATCCTGCAGGAGTGTGTGGATGGGTGGGAGAGAGCCCTGAGGCTCTGTGCTTCCATGGATTCCTGCAGGTTTGGAGCCTCTGGCACTGCAACCCCCTGTACTGGCCACACTTGTCCTGTCTAATCCAGATTCCCTGGAATGGCAGCAGCTCTCTGGAAGGATGTGTCAGTGTCATTAATCTGCCACGTTCGTTAATTGTGAGCGAGAATCCAGAGCGGCACATCAACTGCTGGTTTTGTTCTTGTGAATATCCACTGGAAGCAGGTTAATAATCCAGCTGGCTGGTAAAAATGTTTGGTTTATTGTGGTTTCTGATCATTATGAGGAGATCAGGCCTCAGTGCCTGTTGAAGGAAAAAGTCCTCTCTGTCCAGTGCCTGCAGTGAGCAGGGTAAATCTGCAATAATTGCAGGTCACTGATGCTGGCCCAGTGCCATTGGGTGATTTCATGCACCATTTGGGTAAAGCTGCAAGCTGATAAATTGTATTTATAGAAATTTTATATCATACAATCACAGCTTGGTTTGGGTTGGGAGGACCTCAAAGCCCACCCAGTGCCACCCCTGCCATGGCAGGGACACCTCCCACTGTCCCAGGTGCTCCAGGCCCAATGTCCAGCCTGGCCTTGGGCACTGCCAGGGATCCAGGGGCAGCCACAGCTGCTCTGGGAATTCCATCCCAGCCCCTCCCCACCCTGCCAGGGAACAATTCCTGCCCCATATCCCATCCATCCCTGTCCTCTGGCAGTGGGAGCCATTCCCTGTGTCCTGTCCCTCCATCCCTTGTCCCCAGTCCCTCTCCAGCTCTCCTAGAGCCCCTTTAGGTCCTGGCAGGGTCTCTGAGCTCTGAAACCACCTTGCCACAGGTCCCTGGGTGTGTCAGGCACGTTCTGCCCTCAGTGAAGCTGTGGTGGCTCTCACCTACTTGTTTTCCATGTGCCTGGATGTATTTTCCAGGAATCTGCTCCATGCTCTTGCTGGGCACTGAGGTGAGCCTGCCTGGCCTGTGGTTCCCTGGGTGTTCCTTTTTTCCCTTTCTGAAGGGATATCAGTCATAGAGAACATGAATTAGCACAAAGCCACCATCAGCTCTCCCTGCCTCCCAGAACTGGTCCTTAGGGAAAAGGGCCTTTTTTTATTTGATTATTTGACTTTTATCTGCCTCTGCAGGTTCTTGCATTACGCAAGAGCTGGTCATGACTTCCCAATTAGGGTTGAATTTTGAAATAGGACTGGGAGCCTCATGATAAGCCTGTTCCTCTCCAGATGGAGGGGCCTTTCAATGGGAAACATCATGTAGGACCAGCATTATGCAACTGGATTTTTTTTTTCTGTAGTTTTCACTGATTTCTTTTAATTAATTCTTGACACAGAGTGCTTGAAATGGCTCTCAGGGCTTGTTTGGCTGCTGGGCCTTTTTCATGGCCTGGGGGAAACCCTCCCAGTCCTGTTTTATTTTACAGCTCCTGATGTTTTGCATTACAGAGGTGTTTAAATAGACCTTGGATTTATTATTGTAGGGTTGTTTATCCTTAAAAGCAGTGCTATTGGATGTAGGAATTCAGTCTGGGATCCCAGTGCTGTGCCAAGCCCTGAACTGCTGAGGAACCTGGAGAGGCTTCTTGGAATCTGAGTAACAGCAGAGCTGAGAAGCTGCCAGGGAGCTCCTGTCCCATCCCTGCTCCCTGGAAATCCTCACAGGGATGGCAGCCACCCCTCTTGAGCTGGGAGTGCTGGGGAGATGGGGTGAAAGAGGGAGAAAACAAGAGCTGTGAGGTTTCTTTTCTAACACTGGAGATGTTTGCACTGAGGGGTGTTTGTGCATTTGTTCTGGTTGGAAGGACGGGGAGCAGACAGAACTTTTTCCAGGTGTGGGATCTCAGCTGTTCCCGGCAGGAAGGAGGGAAATTCAGGCATTTCAGGCAATTTTGGGAACCCCATGTGTGTGAAACAGAGGGATCACCCTGTTAGAGCTGCCGGGCTAAAACAGGAGCGTTCACAGCTTTGTCTAAATCAGCTCAGTCTGACCTTTCAGAAGTTTTTGGGCAAGGCCAGCATCTTCCCAGTGTGGCTGTGCCCACCTGGCTGTCACCTGCAGCTCCATCACTGCTGATGCATTTCAGTCCATATTGAAACAGCTCCATGAGTTTTCCCATGATTATCCCTGGGTTTGGGTGAGGAAGCCTCCTCCAGCTGCAGGGACTGGCCCAAGGTCAATGCCAGAGCTGCCACTGCACCTCAGCTTTTGTTAGTCATGGTCCCAACTTCCAGTGATGCCCTGGAAGAAGAATCCTTGCTGGAATTTCAGAGGTTTAGGTGGAAACAGGAGTGGGATTCATCCTTCCAGCAGCAGAGGCTGGAAACACCTTCAGCTTCCTCTGGAGCTGATAAAATTGTTGCATTTGTTTTTAATTTGAGGCAAAAGTCATCTAGATTAGAACTGTATTTTTTTTTCCCTTTGGGAACATGGATCCTAGCAGGAAGGAGCAAAAATTTCATTAAGGAAGAAAGCAGGACTCCTGAGATTCTCAGATGAGGAAGGAGGGAGTGCTCCTGCTGTGCACAAAAAGCAGCCTGAATTTGAGGAATCATGAAAGTTTGCAAGTTTGCTATCTGCCTTGAAGTTTCAAAGCCCTTTAGGATTCATGACTCAGGCTTACACATGCTTGCCTTGTAATGATTAGATCTTTCTGGCTTTTTTTTGAAGTGAAACTCAATTTTTTTCTCATGATCACCTGACTCTAGGGGGAAGAGCTTTAAAAATATGCTCTGCTGCCAAACTGGCAGGAATGTCATCAAACTTGGTAACAAACTGTTCCAGTTGGGTTTGGGAAAGCTGCAAAATCCTTTTCTGTAGGAGAAGAAAAGCAGGGTGACAAGTTATTTTAAACTTCACCCAACAGGGTTTAATCCCCACACCGGTCCTGGATTTTCCACATCTCTTTGCTTTGGAATGCCAATGAAGCTGTCACCAGGACATATCCCTTGGAGGACTCCCTGTGCCATTTTATCCTTCCCAAGACCCATTTTCCCTTCTCAAGGTGCCCCCAAGTTTTCTCAGCACTGAAATTGGTGGCACTGATGGCAGTAGTTGGCCACTGAGGTCACTTAGCCCAACAGGGACATTGCTCAGCAGCAGCACTTCTATATTTATTTTATTTTATTTTATTTTATTTTATTTTATTTTATTTTATTTTATTTTATTTTATTTTATTTTATTTTATTTTATTTTATTTTATTTTATTTTATTTTATTTTATTTTATTTTATTTTATTTTATTTTATTTTATTTTATTCTATTTTATTCTATTTTATTTTATTTTATTTTATTTATTTTATTCTATTTATTTTATTTTATTTTATTTTATTTTATTTTATTTTATTTTATTTTATTTTATTTTATTTTATTTTATTTTATTTTATTTTATTTTATTTTATTTTATTTTATTTTATTTTTATTATATTTTATTTTATTATTATTTTATATTTATCTTTTATTTCTTTTCCAGCATAAACCACTGCTCATGTTCATGGGGTGTTGCTCTGCCTCAGTGGACCCCAAACCCCTTCCAGAGCAGGGCGGGTTTGCTGAAAGAGATGTTTTTCTAGCCAGCTTTTGGGCTGTTTTTCTGAACAAGAGACATTTGTTTCAGCGTGCCAGGAGAGGTTTTCCATGCTGAATTCCACTAGATTTGTTGGGCTTGGATCACCAGCTCCCTCCTTTCCCTCACAGGGCTCAGCCAGGCCTCCCAGTGCTGATGGAAATCCTACAAAACCCCTTTGAATCCCCCAAATTTGCAGCATCATTAACATCCTGCTAAAGAAGCGATGGGTTTGGGTTTTTTGGGGTTTTTTTAGTTGTTTTATTTTGGCCTTTACAACTCCCTGTGGGAGGGCAGAACGTGGGAGCTGCAAAAGGTGGTTTAGCAGAACAGCTGCTGGTTGGGAAAGCAGGGAAGGAGCAGGGCCAGGCTTGGAGGTTTTTACTTTCCTAATTTACAGGAACACTGCCCTTTACAATCTGTGCAAAACCCAGTTTAAACTGAATAATGGGAAAGCAGGAAAAACTATTAACACTGACAGGAAGCCTGAAGATGAGGTTAATGATGCTGCCTGGTTTCCTTGTACTCTGTGTGTGGACAGTTCCATTCCTCACAGGAAAAAAGTATTTTTAGGTTTGAAAATCCCCAGGATTTGGGGACTTCAAATGCTGAGGAGAGAAGTTGCTTCATTTCCATCACAGCTGAGGTGGTCTGTGAAAGACAGAGGTATTTCTGTCAGCTCTAAGCTTTATTTAATGTTTGTTTATAAACTACCCTGAGCCCAATTTGAGTCAATCAGAGTTATTTTAAGCAGGTTTTGTGGGAAAAGGTAGCAGAAGGAGCCCTTGATCCTTATGGAGCACAGCCTGGTTCAGACACACAGGAGAGAGCTGGAATTTGCAATTTCCATGGATGTTTTTGATTTGCTGTTGGGAGTTTCAGTGTGCTGGAAACACAGAGATCCTTTTTCACTGCTTTTTTGGAATTGTCAGTGCCCACTGCACCCGTCCCAAGCTGTCCCCAGGTTTTAGGAGACTTGCTCAGGGGTGTCCATTCCGTGTGATTTGGGGATCCCAGTCCTGGGATGCTGAGGATTTACCAGAGCCAGGCTGTCCCTGTGAGCTGCTGAGGATGGAATGGAATGAAAAATGGAATCAGGGCTCTGACAAAGCCCCAGAAACACAGCCCAGAGCTGATGATGATGCACTTCAGATCCCTGAACCAGCCACATCTCCAGTCAGCCCCTGGGAAGGGTTTATCCCTGCTCCCAGAGGATCTTCCTGTTCAGAGGGGGCCCAGCAGGAGGTGGCAGGAGCTGGGACAGCAGTGCTTGCCACCAGTAGCTGCAGTTCTCCTGTTTCACTCGTGTCCATCTCAGTCTGGAGCTCTTGGAGCTCTCTGTTCACCCTGCCACAGTGTGATCTTACATTTAGGATGGAAGCAGCCAGCACTGGCAACCCCCTCCAGTGTGGGGCAGCGTGTGGGGCTGCCTGCACCAGTATGGGACTGGGCAGCGTGTGCTGGGAGCTGTGGGGTCAGCAGGGCTGGATCCAACACCCCCAGAGCCAATAACCCCTTTGCTGTCCCCGTGTCCTGCAGCTGTGGGTGAACCAGGAGGATGGGGTGGAGGAGGGAACCAGCGAGGTGCAGAACGGGCACCTGGACCCCAGCGCCGACTGCCTGTGCCTGGGCAGGACCGTGCAGAACCGCGACCAGATGAGAGCCAACGTCATCAACGAGATCATGAGCACCGAGCGCCACTACATCAAACACCTCAAGGACATCTGTGAGGTACCTGGGGGGGCTGAGGCACACCTGGGGCTGTCCCCATGGCATCAAACACCTCAGGGACATTTCTGAGGTACCTGGGGCTGGCCTGGGGCTGTCCCCATGGCATCCAACACCTCAGGGATGTCTGTGAGGTACCTGGGGGGGCTGGGGCTGTCCCCACTGCATCAAACACCTCAGGGACATCTGTGAAGTACCTGGCAGGGCTGGGGCTGGCCTGGGTCTGTCCCCTCTGCATCAAACACCTCAGGGATGTCTCTGAGGTACCTGGTGGGGCTGGGGCACACCTGGGGCTGTCCCCATGGCATCAAACACCTCAGGGATGTCTGTGAACTACCTGGGACTGTCCCCATGGCATCAAACACCTCAGGGATGTCTGTGAGCTACCTGGGGCTGGCACACCTGCCCATGAGGGGAGCTGGCAAGGGCTGAGCCTGGGTTTGTCCCTGGGTGATTTGGGAACAAGCTGGAGTGTCTGAGGACTGTGTCTAATGGAGGAGCAGCATCTGTCAATATGTATTGACAGTTCTGAGAATTTCCTGCTGGATCTGATAATTCCTTTTGTTTGTATTAACCAAAAGTGCAATTTCCTGACCTTTATTCCATAGCTCTTTGACTAAAACATGATGAGGTTGAGATCCTTCAAGCAGTCCTCTTAATTAAAACCCAATGCCATCTACTTTTGAACTTGTGATTGAGGAAATTAGGTTGTAATTAAAGCAATCAGTTACCCATGTCATCTGTGCCTTTCATGTTGGGTTCACAATTTCCCTTGGCTCAGGATGGCCCCCATTTGCCTTTTTTATGGCGAGACTCAGGGCAAAATGTTTCCACCATGGGAAATGAAGAAGGGAACCAGCAAGCAGTGGACTTCAGCGACTGACCCCACAAATCCCCAGCTTGGTTGTTGTTCATTAGGTTATAATTAACCTCTACAACCCCTTCAGTTCAGGATTAGTGCCCTGAGCTGAGCCCAAAGTGCAGAGCCTGTGGTGCTGGGTGTTTGGGAAGGTGGCAGAGTTTGAGCACTGTGTGTAGAGATGTCCTTATCACTGAGAGGCAGAAGTTCGTTAGCACTGAAGTCAAGGTCTGGGGATGGCTTTCAGCTCATCCCTCGCAATGTTTAGGATTTAGTGAGCCTGTGCCCAGTCAATGTGGTGAAGGCCCTTGGGAGCTGTGCTTAGAGGAATGTCTTCCTCACTCATCCTTGCTGCTTTTCTCTCGGCGAGGCAGAGCAGCCATCCAAAAAGCATCTATGACACTTTTCAAATATGGAAGAGCCTTGGGATTTCAATTTGGAAACAAATGAGCTTAATTTCAATGTGCTATTTTGGTCAGAGAGCTTTGCATTGGAGAAGGGAAGAACTGCAGGCACTTCTCCACATATTGTTTCTTTCCCTGCATTTGCACTTTCCTGTTGGAAATGAAATAAACCTTCACTTGCATCTCCAGCCATGTCACCGTGTGTCTGCCAGCTGGGATCCTCAGGAGCTGCAGACAGGTTCAGCTGCAGTGGGGGAACACTGCTTTACTGCCCCTAATGATAAATCCCAGACAGGAGAGATCCAGAAAGCTCTTTCTCTGCTCTGTGTGATGCAGACAGGGATTGAGGGGATAAATCTTACCTGCAGGTAGAGCACCAGGAAATGATTCAGCTAAGCAGGGAGGAGGACTGAAATGGGCATTCTCATCTGTGCAGTGCTGGGCTGTGCTTGCTGGAGAGAGGCTCATTATGCTCAGTGTAATCACAGCAATGCCTCTGCCTGGGGAGGGCTCCCAGAGCTCCGTGACACAGCGGGACTGGGAGAGCTGGGATGGACTGGGAGAGCTGGGATGGACTGGGAGAGCTGGAATGGACTGGGAGAGCTGGGCTGGACTGGGAGAGCTGGGCTGGACTGGGAGAGCTGGGATGGACTGGGAGAGCTGGGATGGACTGGGAGAACTGGGCTGGACTGGGCTCCCCATATCCCTGGTGGGCTGTTCAGTGCTGTTGTTTGTGCCACGGCATGAGCAGGCAGCAGACAGCCCCCAATGAGCTGCTCTGACAGTGGCACATTCCCCTCTTCCCAGGGTTTTTGTTTTAGGGTTCCAGGAAGGATGAAGGATGTGAGGTGTGAGAGGATGGCAGAGCAGCTGTGGCTGGGCTGAGCCTGGGTTAGTGCTGAGTTTAGCAGTGTTTAGCAGTGAATAACAAATCCTGGTACCAGTGAGGTACTTGAGGATGCAAGGTCATTACTGGAGGGTGCTGATTAAGCTCCCCTCTGCTTCAGGACGCATTTCCACTCTCTGCTCCCGTGCCATTACACACCCTGTCCCTACTCCCAGCACCCATGGCATGAGTCTGGCCAGGCAGGGAGCTCAGGAGCTGGCCAGCCCCAGGATGAAAATCCCCTGTGCCAGCCGAGGCCTGCGGGAAGCAGCTGGATTGGAGGGAATTCCTCACCACAGCAAAGCCCCACTGCCCCCATGGCTTGCTGTGGACCAGTATCCAAGTCCTGGCTGCCTGGGACCTGGCTCTGGTTTGCTTTTCCAGTTCAAACAGTCTGAGCTTTGCTCCTGTGCTGATTCTGGTTGTGTCCCTTTGGCACCACCCTCACCTGTGTGCTGGGAGCCCTGCACTGGGAGCACTGGTGCAGCCCAAGTGGTGCTCAGGGATGGCTCCAGGACAGGGTAAACAGCCCCAAACTGACTCAGAGAGGGAAAAAAAATGGAATATCATCACAGCTGCCTTTGAAGTTACAGCCTGCAGCCTCCTTCACCTGCTCGCAGCCAGATGGGATGGATGGATGGATGGATGGATGGATGGATGGATGGATGATGGATGGATGATGGATGATGGATGATGGATAGATGGATGGATGGATGATGGATGGATGATGGATGGATGGATGGATGGATGAATGGATGGATGGATGGATGATGGATGGATGGATGATGGATGGATGGATGGATGGATGATGGATGGATGGATGGATGGATGGATGGATGATGGATGGATGGATGATGGATGGATGGATCCATTAATGGATGGATGGATGGATGGACGATGGATGGACGATGGATGGATGGATGGATGGATGGATGGATGGATGATGGATGGATGATGGATGGATGGATGGATGATGGATGGATGGATGGATGATGGATGGATGGATGATGGATGGATGGATGGATGGATGGATGATGGATGGATGGATGGATGGATGGATGGATGATGGATGGATGATGGATGGATGGATCCATTGATGGATGGATGGATGGATGGATGGATGGATGGATGGATAGATGATGAATGGATGGATGATGGATGATGGATGGACGATGGATGGATGGATGGATGGATGGATGGATGGATGGATGGATGGATGATGGATGGATGGATGGATGGATGGATGGATGGATGGATGATGGATGGATGGATGATGGATGGATGATGGATGGATGGATGGATGGATGGATGGATGGATGGATGGATGATGGATGATGGATGGATGATGGATGGATCCATGGATGGATCCATGGATGGAACTGATGGACTGCCCACCTCTCCTGGGTGTCTCTAAACCCACAGTGGGGTGAAGAAAACTCAGCACTTAACCTCCTGCAAATCCTGCCCAACTTTGGCCTGTACTTCAGGGACTACATGGAAAAGTACTTTGGAGACAGTCTGGCAGCTATTTTTAGGTATTCATTGAGCAAAACACTCTCCAACATCTGCTCATCAGTCAGCTATCCCTTCTCTGAGCAAACCTGATGGCATGAGCAGAAGGAAGATGACATTGTTTTATATAACAGAAGTAAATTTACTGGAAAAGCTCTGCAGCAGCCTCCTCTGCTGCGTGTTGTGGATGAATCTTCAGTCTCCTTTTCCTGGCTTGTGCTGGAAACCACCTTCAAACGCACAGAGGATGAGGCTCGGGAGCTCCTCGCATTCCTTTATTCTCCCTGTGCTTTCAGAGGTGCCTGCACTGAAATGTGCTGCCTCAGCTCCTCCAGACACGTGATTCCAGAGAAATGATGAAGCAGCACAGGGAGGGTGGGAATAGTGAGGATGGGAATCGCAGCCAATGGCAACCCCAGGGCTGGGAGGTGCTCCCGTGTTCGGGAAGGGAGGGAGGGCACGGAGAGGGTGAGGGGACACTGCCCCATGGGCACTGGGAGGGCTTTCTCCTGGCTTTCTCCTGGCTTTTTCCCCAGGCTGTTCTGAGATCAGCAGGACAGTCTGCATGGAGAGATGTTCTGTGTCCTTTCTCCCCTGTTTGGATTTTGGGTTGCCCTGTGACCATCCCGCAGCGTGGGAAGCAGCCTGCTCCCATTCCTCACGGCCTTGGCAAATCAGAGAGGGAAACCCGGGGAAATGAGTCATCAAGGAGCTCCTGGGGGAAGAGAGACCTAGATTAGGAAGTGTAGAAGGTGTTCCATAACCCAAACTTCCCAGCTGAAAAAGCCGGGAAATTCAGGGTGACGACATCCTCCGAGCTCAGCTGGACATGGCAGAGGTTGGGTCTGGGCCAGGTCGGCCAGAGTTGCATTTCTCATTCATGTTTGAAGTTCTCCCTGCCAGGAACCACATGGTGAGGCTGAAGGACAGTTCATTGCAGGGTTCCAATGTTCATTGTGGCCCAGCAGCTGCATGTCACCAGCTGGCAGCGTGGCTGTGTGACTAAGCATCCCGAGTTCCCAAATTTAGCCATTCCACTGGAGCTGCTGGCGTTTTCTTCCCTTCATTTTTTTCCCCTTCCTATCTAATAAAGGCAAGCAAAGTAAGCAAAGTCATCTCCTGATGACCCCTGTGTTGTTTCTTTCCAGTCAGGATGCTGCAGAATGAACCAGGCCAGTTGCAACATCTGAGATTTGGCCTTGCAAAGTTTCTATCGAAATCATTCTGCTTGAACCTGATGATCTTAAAGATCTTTTCCAACATTAACAATTCTGTGATTTAGTGCTGATCATCCTGACAGGTGAAGTGTGGGAGGATGAGGGGATTTGTTCAGAACCTTCCCACCCTGCAGCACATCAGCTGCAAACTTGTTGGGGGTGCCCTCGATCCCCTCATCCGGGGTTGTTGATGAAGATCTTGAACAGAACTTGATGATGCTATGAAACAGCTTCCTTGTCCTGATTACTGGGCTGAAAGGAGAAATCAGAGCAGGCTCAAACAGCCCCTCAGAGCTTTCTGTGGAAGCTGTGCCAGTGGAAGGACAGTGTTTGTAGGAGAGCTGGGTGTGAGGTGTTGGAGGCAGTGGGGTTGGCAGGACCAGGCACCCAGCACTGAACTCACCTCCTTGGGCTGTCCCCTGGATTTTGCTGCTCTCTGCAAATCCTTCTTTCTCACTCCCACAGGGTTACCTAAAGCAGTGCCGGAAGAGGAGGGACATGTTCAGTGATGAGCAGCTGAAAATCATCTTTGGGAACATCGAAGACATCTACAGATTTCAGATGGGATTTGTGCGGGACCTGGAGAAGCAGTACAACAACGAGGACCCCCATCTCAGTGAGATTGGGCCCTGCTTCCTGGAACACGTGAGTTCACTGGGCATTGTCCATGGGAGGGAGGAGGAAAACCCAGCAGGCAGGATCCTCTTCTAGGAACATATCAGGGACTGCTCCATGTACTTCGTGAGATACAGAGGAGGGAGGACTTGGAGATGCATTTGGATAACCCTCAGTACATCTGAACTGTAAATCCTGGAGGATTTTGCCTAGCCCATCCTCCTGTTCCATAAAACCACCTCCTGCAGGAGCTGATAAATTGGCCAATGTTGTAAATATGTCAGGAAATGTCAAACAATTCCCAGGCCTGGAGCTGGAGGCTTTCCTGGAGGGAGAGGGGAGCAGGGTATCAGAGCTCACAGGTGCTGCAGCTCCTGGGCTGTGTCAGGGCAGCAGTCCCTGCTTATCAGGGAAACTCCTGGTAAACATTCCTGAAACTTCAGCAGGACCTCCCTAAAGTTTCACAGCATCTTTTAAACATCCCTGGGTCTCTCACTGAGGTTTCCTCTGAGAAGGTGCATGAGGTGTTAACATGGCTGGTTCTTTTCAGAGCCTGCAAAAAACAGCATCACTTCCACCTCTGTGCTGGGAAGATGTACGAAATCTTGGTGAGAATCAGTAGCTCAAATGTCATGACTTGAGGCTGTGCTGTCAATTCATTGATAGTGACAATAGCAAGAATTGCTGCTGAGATTCAGAGGGAGATCTGACACTTGCCTGTCACCAGCCAGGGGCTGAGAGCTGGCTGATAAACTCCTGATGAGTTATCCCTGCTTAGCCATTTGGGAAACCGAGGGGTGAGGATGCAAAGATCCTGTTTAGGGATCTCCAAAACATCTTGTTGCTCATTTTCTTCAGGAAGAGAGAGCTGGGTCAGCTGTGGTGATGAGAAGGACACTGGGTCCCTGTTCCCAGAGATGCAGCTTGTTTGGACCCTCAGGGACTGAGAAGCAATTGCTGGGCAGGCAATTGCTGTCTTGGCTAAATAGAATCTGTCCTTTGGAAGGCATTGACCACAGCTGGGTGGAAGTGGTTGGTTTGCAACACCTGACTTTCACCTGGGCTGGCTCAGGGTTCATTTGTGGTGCTGGGCTGTGCCCATCTCCTTCCCAGTGAAATCTTTCTCATTCATCGCCTCGTCTGCATGGCCCTGATGAATCAAACCCAAATTAAAGGTGACAGTCTGTGGTGAGTGAAGGCAGAAAAGGGACATTCCAACAAAATAGTCACCGGAAAACTTGTTAGACCAGTCCAAAAGGTGGAGGGGCATGTGTGAGTGGGATTTTTGTTTGTTTTTAGCGTTTTCTGGGGCTGTGTTCCCGGGGAAATCCTTGCAGTGTCTTTGGTTCCCCATTGGTAGAGGGAATTTCAAACATACCCAGCCCCAAACACTCACCAGGTGCTTCAGGATCTTTCAGGGAAAGAACTCCAGAAATAACAGGGAACAGCTCTGGTTTTCTGTCTTACCAAGAGCCACAGCTCTGCTGGGTTGTTCCCTTCAAGCCCTCCCTGCACATTTTGAAGCTGAGAACAAGCACAGCTCTGTGCAGAGCTCACATTAACACACCTGGACCTGCAGAAACCTCGGCCATGTGTCAGAGTGCAGGGACCTCTCTGCACTCCCTCCTTTCCCAGCACCTCTTCCAAGCAGGAGAAGCACTGTAGGGTCTGTCCTTTCTGCTGGGGCTGTTCTTTCATAGAAATCCCGACTGGTTGGGGTTGGAAGGGTTGGGTTGGGTTGGGTTGGGTTGGGTTGGGTTGGGTTGGGTTGGGTTGGGTTGGGAAGATCATTTTGTTTCAGACCCTGCTGTGGGCAGGACACCTTCTTGGTGCAGGATGCTCCAAGCTCATCCTTGAGCACTTCCAGGGATGGGGCAGCCATAGCTTCTCTGGGACTTCCATCCCAGGGCCTCCCCACCCTCCCAGGAGGAATTTCTCCCGATATCCCATGGAATGCTGCCCTTCCCAGCCCTGGTGTGGCCTTGATCAGCCGGCTCTCTGCCTGACCCATCCTCCTCATTCTGCCCTCACAGCAAGATGGCTTCTGGATCTACTCAGAGTACTGTAACAACCACCTGGACGCGTGCATGGAGCTCTCCAAGCTGATGAAGGACAGCAGGTACCAGCACTTCTTCGAGGCGTGCCGCCTGCTGCAGCAGATGATCGACATCGCCATCGACGGCTTCCTGCTGACGCCCGTGCAGAAGATCTGCAAGTACCCCCTGCAGCTGGCAGAGCTGCTCAAGTACACGGCCCAGGAGCACAGGTAAGCCAGCAGGCACAGGGCCCAGGCTGCTTCCCTACACAGGGACTGGACTTTTCTGTCCAGGGCTCCTTCCCACCCAAGGCTTGGACTTTTGTGTCCACTCCTCCATCCCACCCAAGGCTTGAGCTTTTCTGGCCAGGGCTCCTTCCCAGCATGGCTTGGGCTTTTCTCTCCACTGCTCCTTCCCACCCAAGGCTTTTCTGTCCAGCTCTTATCCCTGTGACATCCTGGATAAATGGGAGCAGGACAAAGGGTCAGCAAACAGTTCAGTCTTCTCAAAGCAGCAATTCTCGATGGACACACACTCAGCTCTGTTCTAATCAGACATGTGAACTAATTACCCTTGGATGTACTTTCTGATGCTGCCAGTTACACTGGAAAAATTACCTAATTAGCATTCAGTGGTCTGAGAGGCTCCTTCCCTGCTCCTGGGGAGAACCTGGGCACACAGTGAGTACAGGGCCAGGATCTGCAACTGGAGCCTGATGTGGGGAGAACTCCAAACCTGCTCAGCTTTTCAGCCCTGTCCTATCTCTGGTCTTGCCACGGGGTTCAGAGGAGCACCTGCAGTTTGATTGCTTCCCAAAATTTCCAGGATCTCTTTTGCTGCTGCTGAGGACAAATCAGGCTGGCAGCCTGACAGTGTGAATCAGGAGCATTGCCTGTGATACCACTTGGGATTTACTGCTGTGAAAATAAGGTGAAAGAAAAATCAGGCCCTGTAAGAGCAGATTTGCTCCTGCCCTGCCAATTTTCTTTCTTTTTCCAAAACCCATTTAAAAACAAGTGAGAACAGAAAAGACCAGAGATGTTTCAGAAACTTTTGCAAGTGTTTGATGGCTTGTTTTTCCCAAGCCCAGCCCCAGAAGAGCAGAAGTGATGTGAGCATTGATTTGCTTTGAGCTGACCCACAAGTTTGAGTGATTCAGGGTAACCAAATGCCCAAAATCACAAATTTGGAGGAGCCATTGGCTTCAGATCCAATTCCTGCTTTTCCAAAGACCAACTCAAACTTGGGATGGACTCGTGGGAACCTCAGGGTATGGGAGAGCAGCTCTGGGATCCCACAGCTTGTGGGTTTTCTCCTCAGCAGCCACGTGAGGACGGCCTGGGAGCTCAGATGTGGCTGGGAGGGTGTGGAAAATGTCCCTGTGGGAGTTATTTGGGAGCCATAGCAAAGGGGATGTGGGCAGTGTGGTAACATCAGGGCTGGGCTGTTTGGGGAGCACATTCCTGTTCCCTTTGGGATGTTTGAAACTCTCAGAGTCGTGTTCTGAGGAGCTTTGGGAGCTCTCCTGTGGTTCTGCAGCAGTTGGGTGAGTCAGCCTGAGAGCTCAGTGCCTCTGGATTGCTGTGGACACTCCTGGGAAGGGAAGCAGGGTGAGGTTTGCTCACCTTGCATTAGGAGGAGTAGCCCCTGAAGCACAGGGGGGAAACCTGCGGCTGCACAGAGCCAGTGCCATATCCCAGGAGTGAGGCAAAACATGGAAAAACACGGGATTCCCAGGGAAAGCAGGGATGTGAACTTCATCTAAGAGAGAAACTTGATCCTCTTTTTCTTTTTTGCTTCCTTTTCACTACCAGCACACCTGCAGAGCTGTGGATTTTCCCTGCAGCAGGTCAGGACAGTGCTGAAACCAGAATCCAGACCCGGCTCCCCAGAGCTAGCATGTGATGCTTGGCAAGGATCTAGACTTGGATTCTGATGGAGCACTGGGAAGTGGCTGCTGCAGCCCCAATAGAATTGACAAACCATTTATTTACCTTCATCTCATGGTTAATGGGATCCTATTATTGCCTCATGGCCAAATGCTCTCTGCTTCTGTTGTTTTTTTTCTTCTAAGTTTTTGCCAGCTCTGCCACAGACACGGGCTGGGAGCCCAAAAAGTTCAGTCCTGAGCCTTTTCTTCATTACAGCGTGACAGGAAAACATTGCTGGGGTTTTCTCATGGAATTAGGGAATTAGCATTCCCAAGATAAACGGCTGGCACCGTCCCACTCTGCACGGAGGCAGGATGGGGGTGAGCTCAGAGCCTGCCTCCCTCCAACTGCTGCCTGTTTGCAGCCTGCTTCATTTGAATTTTTCACAGAGCCACATCTGTTCACCTCTTAAAGATCTACTCCAGCTTAATATGAATTAAATATAGGAAGGTCCTAAGTGCAGCTTGCTGGAATCCTGAGCATTCCCAGAGCAGAAGGGAGCTGGAGCTGGGAATGTGGGAACATGTGAGGAGCCTCTGCCAGGGAATGTCCTCCTGAGCATGAGCATCACTGCTGGGAGATGATTAGTGCCTGTCTGGAAACCCTGAACCTCTCCCTTGCCTCTCCAGATCCTTCCTGGCCATAGGGACCTCCCTGTTTCCCTAAAGAACTCCTGGATGTTCTCCAGGCCCCCCTGATGTCCCCCTGGCACAGCTCCTTTCCTGCCTTGCACCACCAGCACTCCCTTCCCACAGCTGCTGGCACAGAGGGAGCCACAGCAAGTTCTTCATTGTGTAGCACGATCCCTTCCATCCCTGGAAGTGTCCAAGGCCAGGCTGGATGGGGCTTGGAGCACCCTGGGATAGTGGAAAATGTCCCTGCCCATGGCAAGGGGTGGAGCTGGATGGGCTTTGAGGTCCCTTCCCACCCAGACCTCCCTGTGATGGAGATACCAGGCAGCCCATCCTTTATTTTTCTTTATTTTGCTGAAGGCCCAGTCCTGCTGTCCTGGAATTTGTTGGATTATTTTTAACCACACCTAGAATTTTGATGTAAGAATTTAAGGAAAAAAATGAAAACTCAAGATTTCATCTGAGCAAGGATGCCAGAAGAGTAAATATTTTTTGTATATTACAGTGTGTTTGTTTCTTAGTATTTATCCTGTTGGGAATACATGGAGAGGGGATCAAATTCCCAGCATTCACCCCTCTTTTAGCTGTCACCAGCACAATCCTTAGCAATAATCAATAAAGCCATTCCCCCTGCAGCTGCCCAAGATGGCAGTTTTTCTCATTAGTCAGCAATCAATAGGAGCCCTTAAGTTAATAATACATTGTGGTGGTGGTGTGGCAGCTGGCCTCGCCTGCCTTCCCAGTGGAAATGAACATTACAGCTCCTTGGAATGGAAAAGCAGGCACAGGGCAGGAATCAATGGCATTGATTTCAGCATCACTTTTTGAAAAGACTGATCATCATCCTCAGTGGCCCTGGCAGGAGCCTGTTCCCACTCTGTGTTACTGCACTCACAGGGCCATGCAAGGGGGAAAAAAAAAGGAGTTGCTTGATTTGCTCACCTGAAATCTGCAGTGAATTCCACGGGGTGGCTGCTCTGCGAGGGGCTTGGGAGGTGCTCTGGTCTTTGTCTAAATGAACCCTTTCCTAAATGATCATTTTAAAACCAGAAAAGTCCAGACTGAAGGACAGAGGCTGTAAAAGTGTTCAGCCTGTGTTTAGAACGTTCTTCAGCTGGGCACCTTGGGGCTGTGAAGGGCTCCCCAGGGCTGGGTTAGTGAAGGCCGCACTGAGCTCCCAATTCTGTTTCCACCAAGCTGCTCCATTGTGACAATCCAGATGGAAAAACCCCATTCTAGCACTGAGGGGTCACCACTTCCCGTGTCCCTGTGGGCTGCTGAGGTTGTGACAGACTCCTGGGTGTGTCCTGCTGCCTTTGATGGCCTTTTTCTCTCTTTTTTCTCTTGTCCAGTGACTACAGGTACGTGGCCGCTGCCCTCGCCGTCATGAGGAACGTGACCCTCCAGATCAACGAGCGCAAGCGGAGGCTGGAGAACATCGACAAGATAGCTCAGTGGCAGGCCTCTGTCCTGGACTGGGAGGTACAGTAAACCCAGCCTGGCAACCTGGCAAGGGCCAATTCCAGGCTCTTCCTGAATTATCTCAGACCCTGTGGTTCATTTCACACAGTTTGGGGTTAAGCCTGGGGCGGAGAAGGAGCAATTGTGGCCTTGGGGTGATGCTTAAACCTTAATGGTACCCTAAAGAAAAGTCAGGGTTCAGTTCCAGTTTCATCACTGGCAACCTGAGTGACTTTTGTGATTGCAGTGCTGGTAGTGGGTGAGACTTGGAGCAAGCTCTGTGTGCATCCTGCCCCTGTGCTGTGTCACTGGGGAGGGACGAGGGGGAGACGTAGCAAAAAGCCCTGGGAATTGAAGAGGTTAAGAAAATGAAGAAAATCCTCCTGGTGGCTGCTTTATGACTGGAAGTCAAACTGTTAAACCCGAGTTAGAGATGCTATTTGCATTTTATAAATGACATCCCACTTAAAGATATTTCTGAACCAGCCCTGTGTGTAGTGATGGTGTAATTAAGGAGCCGAGAGGCACAGGGAAGGCAGAGTCAGCAGAAGGATTCCTCACCAGCAGGCCCTCAGTCTCTACATTTGTGCCATGTGTTTGGAAGAAAAGCCATACTAAAATTATGTTCTCCCTTTCTTTTTGTCCCTGATTTTTTAAAATCATTGTATGGAAGTAATCCGTAAATAGGGTTTCGCAGCAGATTGAGGACAAACGTTTTTGTAAATCCTCTCGCTGTTGTCATCAGCCCATGTGTTCAGCAAGGAGATAATCAGAGTGATGGAGCAGCCTTTCTGCTTCCTCACTTGTGAAGTCTGAAATAACTCCCATTCCAGTCATTGGGATCATGCTGTGTAAATGAGTGTATGGGAAACAGGCGTTAATCCTTTAATTATTTTATTTCTGGCCAAGATCTGTGAAGGCTGGGAGGAGAAGGGGAGAAATACAGGTGCATCACCTGTGTCCTCCTTGGCTGAATGAGTTTCATTGCTGTGATGGAGGTTGGGTTTAACCCTGGATCTGCTGATAAAACACACAATAAAAGCCATAAATGCAGCAATCAGAGCTGGCATGCTGGCTGGCTGGGAGAGCAGAGAGCACAGACCATGTGTCTGATTGTTTTCCTGCTCAGGAACATCTCTCACTGCCACACAGACTCATTTCCAGAAGGAGGAATCTGCTCTGCAGGACCATCAGCTCCTGCTCAGCCCTGGAGTGTGCCATGGGATGAGCTAATGGGGGTCATTTGTGAGGAGCTCCAAGCAAATAAATCTCGATTAAGGACAGATCCATTCCGAGCCAGTGAATATTCATGTGTGAGAGGGAAGCCAAGGTGACCTCCACACAGGATCTGTGGCATAGCAGTTGCTTCTTCTCTTCCATTAGCTCAGTTGATAATTCATTTTTATTTAGCCCTATCCTTGATAATTCATTCCTGCTTAGCAGTACCCATTCTTTATCTCCATCCTATCCCCAGAAACTTGCCAAATTATTCTTCCAGGCTTTTTTCAGCTATTCCAGATTTTTGAGCGCATTATTGCAGCAGCATCCTTCGGCTTCTCGTAGCATAGCAAAGGCTGCTGTTGGTAGGCTCAGAAATCCGATGGGAACACGGCTCCTGGTCCAAGGAAAACGCCCTCCTTGCCCTGTTCATTCTGGGTTTTGGATCGAGAAGAGTCACAGAGTTTTGATGAGGAAGTAGAGGATGAGAGCTGGACCCAACAGAGGATTTCACTGCTTGTTTCTTTCCTCTAAAGCAATTCTGAATCATCAGATCCAGCCCCCACTGCACAGCTGTCCCTGGAACAGCCAGAAGGATGCACAGAAACCCAAAATACCCAGAAGTGAGCCACAGGAATGCAGGAAGAGAGTGGGAGAAATGAAAAGATGGGATCTTTGGGAAGTGCTGAGATGTGTGCAGCTGTTCCTGCACAAATCCCCAAATGTCACTCGGTGGCTGCAGGAATGTCCCCAGGACACGGAGCATCGGGGTTGGCTCCTCAGCCAGCCCCTGAGGGCTCAGAGCTCTGTCTCCTGTGCAGTTTTGGGGTAGAGGAGGGACCCCCTGGTGGGTGTCCCCAGCCTCTCCAGGCTGTGGGGAAGGGACATCTCTGGTCTGAGGAGAAGACCACAGCTCCCAGTTGGTGTTTGCTGTCCCTGCTGAGTGGCCTGTCCATCTGTGTGAGGTTCCCTGAGCAGAGAGAGGAACCCACAGCTGTAATTCCCAGTTTTCCTGGTCCTGCTCCTGCTCTACCCACACCTTGCTGTCCCTGTTCTGTCCACCCCAGTGGCTCCAGAGCACAGCCCTCCTGAGACCCCCTGAGAACAGCACTGACCACAGGGAAACAGGAGTAAAAAAATCACAAGTTTGGTCTGGTTTCCACCAGAAATCCAGGCAGGGCACTGGATAGAGCTAATCCCAAATTCCCACCACGTTGGCACTTGGTGAATGATTTCAGTGGCTGAATGTTTCAGCACGTGGAAATATTTCATTTGGAGGAATGTCTGTTTTTCCTCAGCATCTCGAGACTGATGATGCTGATTCTCTGCTCTCAAGCTGCGTTTTCATTTCTAAATTTACCCATGTTTTGTGAGGAGATGGTGGAGATGAAGATGGTTCTTCTTTTTTTAAAGAAGAAGGAAAAATTCCCAACCAAACAAAAAATACCTAGTGAGGGAATATTTGAAATGGTCTCATTTGTAAAATGTGTGCAAGTTTTCTTGAAAGGAGAGGTGTTGTTGGGAATGCTGATCCTAAAACAAAATAGGAAAAGTAAGGGCATGTCCAAGCTGCTTTAAGCAGCGGGGTTTTACTGAATCCCATATTTTAGGAATCATTTTTATTCCTCCCATGGGATAAAAATGTATCCCATGGTGGTGAATTTCAGGGTGAGGATTTGAAAACTGCAAATATCCTCGAGTTAAGCAAAGCCAGAGGTTTTCCCCAAGACATCCTGCGAGCAGGATCTGATTGTTTAAATTGCCAGTGGGACCAGGAAAGGGTGGCCTGGCACGAGGGACAGCCAGGCCTGAAGTCTTAAGGAATTATTGGCAGCTTTGGCAGCTTCAGACAAGTAATGACTGAGCAGAATCTTAAGGGAAGATTGTGATCTCACTGTCTGCTGTAAATCAGGAATAATCCCAGGCACTGTGAGATGAGTTCCTGTGTAATTTGTGGCAATGTGGCCTGGCTTGGTCTGTTGCCACGTGTGACTCACTTCTTTATTTTGTAACCTGAATTCCCAGTGTATCAACAGACCCAGGAAAGTGCTGCCCACACCAGTCCTCCAGTGCCTTTTGTCCTTTGAGCTCAGATTTTGGGGCTTCCACCACCTCCCACCGAGCCCTTTCAGTGCCTTTCAGTTCTGAAGCGTTCCCTGATGTTCCAGCTCCGTTTCCCCCTGCTCAGCATCATCTCCTTGCTCGCAGAGAAACACCCTCAGATCAAACCAGTGACATTCCCAGGCAGCAAGGCAAACCAGCACACAGAGCTGGCTTCAAAGGGGGCAGCCAGAGCCCATCCTGGGCAGCCTTTGCTGCTCTCTCCCTCGCTGTTTCTGCCCTCTGAGGGAGCTCCAGCTCTCAAAGCTTGGTGGGAATAGCTCCACACACACACAGAGCAGAATTAAAAGAGATTTCCACGAAGCCCATCCTCATTTCCAAGTCCTTGCCAGCCCCAGCGTGGGCAGGGCTGTATTTACACAGCTCAGAGGAGCATCCCTGCCTTCCCCTCTGCTCCTGGTCCCTCTCTCCTGCCCCCCAGAGGGATCCTGTGAGCCCCTGGAGCCCCGTGCCCCCTGTGCTGGGCTCTGCTCCTGGGCAGGATCTGGGCTCTGTTCCCATGGGCACAGCCCAGCACAGCCTCCCTGAGTGGCCTGGATGGGTGATGGGAGATGGAAAACAGTTCTGTGCCTCAGCACACCTGGAATTGCTCAATTTTATGCCTTTTCACATAGCTCTTGAACCACATCAAAACAAAATGAAGTAGCAATCACTGCAGCAGTTCAGGCTCCCTCTCCAGCCCTCCAGCAGCACTTTCCTCCCTTTCAGCCCAGTTTTTCCTCAAAGGAGGGAGGTGATGTGGCTCCCATTCCCTGGGAGGAGATCTGTGAAGGTCCCTGATCCAGCAGGGGGATGTTTGGCACAGGACAGAGCCTTCCTCATCAGCCTGGATGCATTTGAGCTTGCTATTTAAACAGATTACTTTGGTTTGTGTGGATATTTAGCTATTTCTACCAAAGATTCCCATGGGGTGCCACTGTGGCAGCTTCCAAGAGTATTCAATTTCCATGAAGGGAGAAATATATATCTTTGAGAAATTTAATGGGCATTGTCCTTTTAAATTTCTCCTCATTCCTGTTATTTACGGGTCCTTTAAATCAAGACTTGCTGCCCTTAATTATGTAATCTATAATCACTGGCCTCAGCCTGATGCTGCATTAGTGAATCCAAGAGTGCCACAAAAGGAAGCTGCCTGTAACCACCAAAGTGAGGACAGCCTGATGAGAAATCCTCCTGGGAAAAAGACCATGGCAGGGACAGAAATGGAGCTTTCCTTTTTTCTCATCTTCCTTTTTTTCCATCTCCCCCCTCCCCCAGCTACAGAAGGTATCAAAACTGAGCCTGTTGAAAAGGACAACATTTTGCTGGCGTTCCTTTTTGTGATCTCAGCGTAGCCCCGGGTGCTAATCAGCCTGTCAGTCTCTAATTGCAGAACAACGGTGTCAGGCACGAGAGAGCCCTGCTGGCTCCCTGGGAATGGGGAAAGGGCACAAAATCCCCTCCTGGTGCCCAGCAAAGGGTGTCAGGGTAGGCTGGGAGCAGCTCTGGGGGGCTCTGAGCATTCCAGAGCCCAGGGAAGGGTGAGCAGCTCTCAGTGCCAGCCCTTCCTTGATATCCTGCTGCTCCCAACAGCATTTATTTCACAGCACTCTTAAACCTCTTTGGTTCCTCCCAGCTGCCCATTCCCTGTGCAGGGAGCTGAGGATCCACATCTTCCCAGGCAGCAGCAGCAGAGCTGAGCCTGTCACAGTCAGGAGTGGCCTGGGGACTCAGTGTCACTGCAGGGCTCGGGGCAGCTCACATCCCCAGATCTGGGTGACCTTCTGCTCCCATTTCTGCACACCAAGGGCTGGGGCTCTGCCCAGCACGGCGTGGAGAAGAGAGGAGTCAGCTTTCCTTGGGCTGCCCTCTGGATGCTGCACTGAAAAGCCTGGATGCATCTGAGGAGAGCTGAGGGGTTTTTTGGAGGCTCATGGGGCAAAAGTCAGGTCGGGAAAGGCGTCAGGAGTCAGGGCTTCTCTTGGCCACTCTGCTGAATGTCTGCCAGTTCAGAGCACCTAAAAGTTCAGCCCCTTTTTTCAGCAGGGTTTGTCTTAATTTACAGAAGGATACAGATAATTCAGCCTCTGTGGGAGCTGGAAAAAAAATGGAGGAGAAAAAGGAAATTATTTTCCTGGTTCTGTACAGATTTGGAGGCATGGGACTGGGACAGACATTTGGGGAAGTCTGCCTGGAACAGGGATCGAGGCGTTCTGGGGGAGCCACGGTGGCACTGGAGCTGAGAAGGCAATGTTTGCCCCTCCTCACCCTGCAACTGCCCCCTGAGCCCCTCAGGAGAAGACAATTTGTACTCATCAGAGAGGTACAGCTGTGTCAGGACAGGAACAGCCTCTGGAGGTTCAGAGGTTCTGCCCTGAGGCTGCTCTGTGGGAACTGGCACAGGCTGGAGCAGCAGGGCAGGACCATGGACAGGCTGCTCTTGGCCAGCCACGTGCCACTCCCAAACTCTCTGCAATCTGAATTTCCCAATTTGCTCACCCCAAGTGGGAAATGAGCTATTTCTAGCCTGTAGACTGGATATAGAAATTGTTTTCCCCACATAAGAAATGCAATACAAATCCCATCATTTCGGATCTGGATGTTTTTGGGTTATGTTGCTTGCAGGGACTACACAGTTTGGATTCAGCTAATCAAGTAGAAGTGTTTACAGAGCCCTCTGTGTGTCCTCAGGCTTCAGATGCTACCACAGGAGTAAAAGACAAAGCTGGCTTTCTATTTTTAGCAGCCAGCCTCTCCTAAGATCGCCCCCTCTCCTAAAGCTCCCATCCATAGGCTTGTGGGAATCTTCTTCATGTAAGCTGATGTGTAGCAAGGAAAGCTCACAATTTCTGGAGCTGCTGTGTTTTCTTCAGAGGCTTCTTGTTGTGGGGCTGGTGTCCCCCTGAGCTGTGGCAGCAGCACTCGCTCCCTGGGCTCTGGCCAGGCTGGGGTGGGACTCTGCTGAGGCACTGGCAGATCATAGCCCATCCCTTTGGGCAGTGACCCTCTGTGTCCCTGGGAATTCATCCCTGGTTAGCCCCTGGGACAGCACAGGCACGGGAGGGAGGCAGGGAGGTGGATAAAGCCCTGGCTAAGGCGATTTGAAGTCTGTGCTGCAGCTCGGTGATGCAGTGACTTAATGAAGCTGCTGTTGTCACAGGGCCCGGCGACACAGGCAGTTGCTCCCAATCAGTGCTGAGAGGTTAATTACACATTTACCTGAGCAGCACTTTGAAATCCTCACCACGGAATCAGGAGTGGGGGGGACCCCTGGCTGCCTTGGCGCCTGAAGTGTGAGCAGCACCAGAAGTGTGTGTCTAGCTTGATGCCCCCCAGAGCTGGCTGAACCTTGACAAGCTGCTTGCTGGGATTTTGGGGACGTTCTTGTCCCAGAAATCGGTTCCAGCTTGGCATCAAAGACAGAACTGCAGTAGTTCTCAGCCAAAAAGAAAAAAAAAAGCTCTTCTCTGTCTTGTTCCTGAATGCTGCTCCTCAGTCCTGCCCCTCAATCCTGCCCCTCAATCCTGATCCTCAATCCTGCTCCTGAGCTGTTCTCAATCCTGATCCTCAATCCTGCCCCTCAATCCTGCCCCTCAATCCTGCCCCTCAATCCTGCCCCTCAATCCTGCCCCTCAATCCTGATCAATCCTGCTCCTCAATCCTGCCCCTCAATCCTGATCAGTCCTGCCCCTCAGTCCTGCCCCTCAATCCTGCCCCTCAATCCTGCCCCTCAATCCTGCCCCTCAATCCTGCCCCTCAATCCTGATCAATCCTGCTCCTCAATCCTGCCCCTCAATCCTGCCCCTCAATCCTGCCCCTCAATCCTGCTCCTCAATCCTGCCCCTCAATCCTGCCCCTCAGTCCTGCCCCTCAATCCTGATCAATCCTGCCCCTCAATCCTGCCCCTCAATCCTGCTCCTCAATCCTTCTCCTCAGTGCTGCTCCTCACCTTTCAGCTGGAGCCATCCCGCCTCCTTCCGTGGTGCCCGCAGGGCAGGTGGTGGTGAATTCACCCATTTTTAATAAATAGATTTTAATTAACTTTTTAAAAAGTCCAGCTCATTCCAATTAGTGGAGGGTGACTGCATTTGTTCTCTCAGAGAGTGGGAGAGAGAGCTCGCTGTGTTTTCAAGACCATCTGCTCATGAATCCTTTAAAAAAAAAAACCTGGGAGAGGAAAACAAGCGTGCTCGGGAGGCAGGGAAGGGTGAGGGCAGTGTGGCAGCCAGCAGGGGGGCCTGGCCAGCTGGGGGTCCCGGGGCTGCCACAGGAGCCAGGATGGTCCTGATGGGATTTTGGAGCTGGAGCTCTAAGGAGCTCTGGGAGAAGGGAATGGCAGTGCCTGGATGAGGGAGAAGAGAGGCAGCAATCCAGAGGGCTGAGTTGTGACAGCCTCAGAGATGAGGAGCTGATACCCCAGTGTGTCCCAGGCTTTTGGAGCTGGCTGGAGATATCAGTGCTTTGGGATGCTGATTTAAAGGGAGGGCGTGCAGGGAATTTGGTGCCCTGAATTTCCAAGTGCCTCTGGGGTGGGCAGGAGGAAAGGGCATTGTTTTCCTGATGCCAGCAGCACCTGCAGCAAGATCCAGGGTTCTGGGGGTACCTGGAGAGGGAAGGGGGACAGTGTGGATTGTGGATTGTGGATGGGATTCAAGCACCCACACCTCTTTCATTTACTCCCCTTCCTTCAGAATTATCCCCCAATCCAAATTTCTGGTCTGAAATCAGATGGGGTGGCTTTGAGAGCTGCACAGGGGTCAAAACCTTCCTAAACTGCTGCTTCTCCCCATGGTGCAAAGACAAACTTGTCAGTGCAGTTGACTCAGCCTCGTTCCCTGTGCCCTCCAGGGAGACGATATCTTGGACCGCAGCTCGGAGCTGATCTACACGGGAGAGATGTCCTGGATTTACCAGCCTTATGGACGGAACCAGCAGCGAGTTTTCTTTCTCTTTGATCACCAGATGGTTCTCTGCAAGAAGGTAAGGACACAGCTAAGGGCATGCTGTGGGCAGGCTCGCCAGTCCAAAGTGGTTTTCGGGGCATGGTGGCTGCTGGCCACACGTGCAGAAGAGGATGTGGAGAGCCCTGAGGAAGGACAATCCGCATGCTCGGCGTGGGGAGCACGCTGTGATAGAGGGATTTTTGTGCTCATAGCAAATCCAGCTTCCACTTGCTCTTTTCATGCCTTTATCTCATGTGCCCCTGGTTTGGCTCGTTGCCTCCCTTCTCGTTTTAGGTTTTGGCTGCGGTGTATGATCTGGGATTAGATAGCCCTGCAATTCCTGTATGAACTACAAAAGCTGGCACTGGGGCTGACAGCCCAATTGCTGCATTGAGCTGGTGATGAGCAGCAGCCAGGCTGTGCTGGGTGTCTCTGCTGCAGCTTGGGGAGAAGCTTTTTAAGCCTCATCCTCCTGTCTCTGCCGTGCTGGGTTTTACAGGGCCCCTCCCTGCCCGGGAAGCTGTGGAGAAGGTGGGAGGGCAGTGCAGGGTGCTGGTGCTGGTGTACTGTGCTGTCAATAGCAGCAGGTGAGCTGTGATCCCCAGAAACTGTCCAGCAGCAGCTCTGGTAGCCCTGTGTCCCACTGAGTGACCCCAGCTCAGTGCCACCACGCCAGTGTGACACGAAGGGACAGAGCTCCTCAGTGCTGGGTTTGCTGTCACTCCCTGCAGCACACAGAGCTGTGCAGGGGCTGTTCCTGTCACAGCTCCTGGGCTCAGGGCAGGCTGAGCCTGGCACCCTCCGTGGGAGGGGGCGTGGGTGGCTCCTGACTCAGCGCGGCATCACTGCCCCCTCCGTGGCCCGGCCACTGCAGTGGGTGGCACTTTCTGCTCCTGAGTCATGGCTGACTGAAATTCTGCCTTCTGGAATGCCTCTGCTTGTTTTTCCCCTCCTGGTTGCTGTGCCTTTCCCCCCTTGCCCAGCCCTGTGCAGAATCAGGCACAGAGCTGCAGTGAGGCTGGAGGAGCTGCTTTCCTTCCTAATGCTGACATCCTCCTCCTCCTCCTCCTCTCTGACTCTGAGCCTGAATTTCCAGTTCAGAAGGCAGCACCCAGTCTGGGGCTGGTCCAGAGATGTATTGAGCATTCCCTTAACTCTGGGAGAATCAGGGCTGGGATTTCCATGGTGGTCAGCAATTCACAGCAGGCTGCTGGGGGCCTGCAGGGTTCCAGCAGAGTTCAGTGCTGGTGTGACACTGTCCTCATCCCTTCTGCATGGAGAAGGCACTGTGGGAGGTGTGGAGGTGCTGCCCAGAGGTGCCTGCGTGGAAAGCACCCTGTGGATGGTGCCAGAGGGTCTGAGCCTTCCTGGCAGGGCCACTGGCTCCGTGTCAGGATCTGCCAAGGGGGCTGGGTGTGCCCACCCAGCTCTGGGGTGACAGCAGAGGGTGGCAGCCCCTCTGGTGACCCCCTGGACACGGGGCTCAGGTTCTCCCCCTGTGTCTCTTCTCCCAGCATCAAACTGCATCAAACTTTTCAGCATTGGGGTAGGAGGGGACATGAGGTTCCAGCTGGACTCTCCCATTCTGAGCACGCTCTCCTTTATTCAGAGTGAGTGTCCAAGTCTGGAATTCAGAGGATTTTTAGTTCCATTTTGGGACCACACATCCCATATAGAAAATAAATGTGAGTGGTTTGTAGTCTGTGCTGTCTCCACCTCCCTGACAGATCCCAAGAGAAAGGATCAGCTCTGCTTCAGAGCTGGGGGAGGGAGGCACCATTTACCTCGAGGTTTGGGAAGCTGGGGCCAGCCTTCCTCAGCCCCTGCTCTAAAATTGAAGGATGGAATATGATCCACACATCCCTGAGGGCAGCTTTGGAGCCACTTAGGATGGCACATCTCAGTGAATCTTCAGAAAATCTGCATTTGTGGCTTTTCTTCAGGTGTAATAAATTAATAGGTATGATACATGCCTCATCATGACACAGTCTATATGAAAATCCTATTTATTTTTTTTTTAGATTATTATAGTTGATTTTCATCTCTTTGTTGGTCCAAAGAGATTTTTAGTAGAAATCATTTAAAATAAATATGCCACATATATTTAAATATGCCACAGATGCTTCGGTTTGATGAAGGCATGAGAGATATCCCAAGTGGCTTTAGAAGGCAAACAGATATTTCAGCCAGGATCCCTCACTCCTCCACAACTTCACTGCAGTTACTGCACATCCTCCTCTCCTCCCTGACCTGGGGAGGTGTTTCCATCCCTGGGTAATTCAGATGCTTGGGGAGGGTGATAGAGCTGTTCCTGCTGGGACAGAGTTTGATATCAGGCTGTCCCAGAGCTCTGTGACAATTCTGCTGCTGGCATTCCCCAGGAGCTCCCTTGTTCCCCTGGGGCTCGCCCTGCAGGCTCCTGCTCACAGTGGAAGATGAAGGTTTTTCCTGCTGGCCCATCCAGTGTTCCCTGGTGGGAACAGGAGCACTGTTGGCCGTGCAGGTGTTCCCAGTGTCAGCTTTCAGCACAGGGAACCCATTTCCTGACAAAGCCCACCTGCCCTGCTCGTGTCCTGCTCCCCAGAGGCTTTGCCACCCCTTTCTCTCGGTGTCTGGAAATGTTTCCAGGTTTCAGGGCCTTTTCTTGTTGGACACCTGGCCAAGGCATTTCTGTGAGGGGGAATAACTCTCAGGATGGTTGTTCCTGACATTATCACCTGGTTGTTGCCTGTTTTTTACACTGGGAATTCCTGAAGGCATTTCCATGACCACCAGGCCTTCAGACAGAGACCTGGGCTGGGAAATGAGTGATTTCCCAGGGCTGCACTCCAATGTGCTTGGCAGATGTTATTTCCACCACTGTGGGTGTGCTGAAGTTCTTCCTTCCAAGCAGGAAAGCTGCACTGATGTTTCCAAGGGCTGCAGCAAATGGAGAAGCTGACACCACGGCAGACACCTTGCAGAGCAAATTGTGTGGGATAATTTTCACCAAAATAGTTTCCAAGCTTTACAGATAAGTCTCTTTGGCTTAGATTTTGCCACCAGAGACAGAACTGGTCACTTCCTAACATCACCACTGAATTTTTTCCTGGTTCCAGGCAATGAGGAGTTTGATCAGAGGAAGCATGGCCTTGTCAGCTATTTCAGGGTTCAACAAACTGAATGCTGAAACACCAGTTTGGATGCTACAGTTCCTGATCCAGAGCCTGGGAGAGCTCAGGATCCAGGTTTTCCTTGCAAAGCCTGGTGACTTTCAGCTGTTGGATCGATGTGAAACTCCCCCAGTGAATTTCTGCCCATGTTTCCTGAACCAGAGGCTGGGACACTGCTGGGCATGAGGACAAAGTGGTGCCCTTTCCAAAGAGCTGGTTGGATGCCCTAATTCAGAGCTGCCTTTTGGGAAGGCAGAAGGGAATAGGCTGGGCAGGAAGCAAGCAGTGCCTCAGTGTGCCTTGCCATATGTGTATAATCAGGAGAAAAATGCCTATTCTGGGATGCTGGCCGTAATTACCAAGAAATGAAGGCAATCCTGGATGATGGTAACACTAAAAGATGTTGCCTTAAAGGCACAAGGTCCACTTTCCTAATCACCCTGAAGTTGAGAGAGTTTGACACCGAGATGCTTTAGATTTGCAAATCATGGTACTTAACATCCAGGCCTGTGACACACAGCATTAATTATGATCACTTTGGGGATGCTCGAGGTTCTGGGCAGATGAGGATCTTCTTTTTTCTGTTCTGGGTAATAATTTGAATTCTCCCAACAGGCTCCAGGGCACTGTGGCATGAGGTTGGGAATGACAGTGTAAAGTAGGAAGGGTTAACAGAGTTACTCCTCTAAATTCCACTTCTCTTTCACCAATAGCCAAGCAGTCCTTGATGGGGCCCCGAGTTTAGTGTTCTCTGACAGCGCAGGAAGATCAGTGACTGCATGAAACACATTTAGTTTTCATTTGTGCTTTTTATGTGTCTCTTGTAATCAGGAGGCAATGCAAGCTCCAGCTTGTGGTTTATTGCTGTTGCTGTCTTCCCTTGAGCTGCCCGAGCAAAGCAGGGTGGATGGGAAGCAAAATGAGACCAGTTTAAGAGCAGCAGCCAGACAGGCAGCCAGAAATAGTGGTGCTACAGGAGATGGAGTAAATAAAATAATCCTGTCAGACTCCATTGCAGTCCAGGTTTCCAAATGAGAAGATAAAAGAGACTTTGCTGAGTCCTTTCAGTGGAAGGAGGAGTAGCTCCCGTGTTGGAGGAAACTCTGCACCAAAACAACGGCCCTGCTTTTATTACAGGCTAAAGAGGGCCTGTGGGACCAGCCAAAAATCCTGTTTGCAAACACACAGCAGCTCTGGGACAGTTCTTATTACTTTAAGTGGGTTTTCAATTTCATCAGCACCTCCCAGCTCTTCTCCTTTTCTCCCAGTGACACAGATCTCCACAAAATGCCACGTTTTGGGTCGGGCTGGGTTTTGGGAGCTCAGGAGAAACTCGGTGCTGCCCTGAGGTGATCCCTGAGGTGTCTGTGCAGGGCCAGGAGTCAGACTCAGATGATCCTTGTGGATCCCTTCCAGCTCAGGATGTTCCATGACTCTATGAGGTGGGCATGGAGAGAACACAGTGGCTTGGTCACAAATGAAATGAAGTTTTTAGCGAGCAGCATTTCCCCAGCCCCACTGAGAGACCCCCGAGCTCTTTCCCAGCTGGTGCTGTCTGCAGGCAAGAGGTTTCTGTGGGCCCACAGAGCATGGGAGGAAATTTGGGTGCTTCAGCAGTTCCTTGGCCAGCAGACAGCCAAGGAAGGCGAGTCCAGCAATTAACAGGTATAAATTAAAATAAAATATAGATTAAAAGCAATTATGAAACAGCACTCCAGCTATCAGACAGGGAAGGAGACATTCCTGGGAATGGTCCCACAGGCTGGAGCCTTTGCAGGGCTGTGCAGTGATGTGCCCTGAGCAGTGTCACAGGAGCTTGTGCTGACCTGGAGCCACTGCCTGACAGGAGCAGAGAGGGAACAGCAGGATCCAGAGGGACTGGAGGAGGCAGCAGGAAGATGCTGAATTCCAGAAAAGGCTGAATTTCGAGTCTCCCACCGCCTGTGTGGTGGGCAGGGATCAGGGTTAGCCTCCTGTGTCCATACAGATCTGCAGGGTGCTCTGTGAAACACTTTGTGTCTCTGGGTGTAAATCTGGCCCACGGGCAAACCTCCAGAGCTGAAAACTTGCCCTGCTGCTGTGGCCTTTGTCAGCAGCACCTGAAGGCCCTGGGAGCAGCTGGAGAGGCCAGCAGAGCAGAGACACGGCTGCTCAAGGGTTCCCAAGTGGAAAGGCACTCGCCCTGGCTGAAGGGATGGAGCTCAGGCTGGAACAAGGCATCCAAATGTTCCACTGCTGTTCCTCTAAATCCACGGGATGGAAATAGCAGCTCCAGCCCTCCCCCTGCAGATCCCACACTGC
This sequence comes from Cyanistes caeruleus, assembly GCF_971803275.1. NCBI lineage: Eukaryota > Metazoa > Chordata > Aves > Passeriformes > Paridae > Cyanistes > Cyanistes caeruleus. The sequence goes on from NC_141714.1 coordinate 2,116,824, forward strand.
AGCTCCACGGAGCTGCCGAGGATGAATCAAACGTCTCTTCCCGAGCTCAGGAGACAGACAGTGCTGAATAATTTGGCAGGGATCTGCCGACCTCCCCGGCACAGCTGTCCTTGTGCGGGAGGAGTTACGTAAACTGAGAGCATCTCGGCTGCCCCAGGGACACTCCTGGCGAGTTTGGGGTGGGAAGAGAGCGGCTGAGGGGTTTTGGGGGACTTGGGACATCTCCCTGTTGATAGGATCCATCTTGCAGCTCATTCCTGGCTGGGCTGAGCACACCCCGTTTCCCTCAGCCCCAGCTGCTGTGTCTGAGGGCTCAGAGCAAAGCTCGCAGGCTCTGCCATCCAAAAATCCAATGAGTTTGGCATCCACACTCTTAGCAGGGCTTAGATTTATTTCCTGAGATCAAGAATATTTAGGACAAAAACACTCCAAAGGGTTCTTTGAGCTTTAGGATGTTGTTTGGACTGAGGAGAGGCCCAGTGTGGCGCTGCATGAGCTCTGCCGTGTGTCACTGTCACTGTCCCATCTGAACACTCAGCCCACTCTAGGGTTAAATTAAATGTCATTTCATTTAACTCTGGGGTTAAATTAAATGTACAAATCCTACATAAAACCATCCCCTTGTTGTTCATGAGAAGCAGGCTGGGAAGCTTTCATCAGAGGGTCTCTTTAAGGTAAATTAGACTTTAAAAATGTAGGCTCGGAATCTTTTTTTTTTAAAAGTCAAAGAACGTTGAAAGCCCTCATGACTAAAGATACCCAAAGACATGGCAAAGTGGCAGCGTGCCATGCTCTCATTGCTCACGGCAGGCTGGGCAGAGGGGAGAGAGAGAGCAGGCAAGCAGGAAAATCAGGACAAATTTCAATTGGAAAACTCTGCTTCTCTGCTGTGCAGTCAGCGCCCAGGCCAGTGGGAAATCACAGACAGGGGCTGAACCCACCCACACCTCAGTGCAGAAGAAAACTCCGCCTTTTCCAAACCTCTGCCTTTCCCAAACCATGAGTTTGGTGCAGTTATTGTGAGGCCTGGCTTAGCCTTTGCCTAATTCCAGCTGTTCCCTGGTCATCACCTGTCCCACAGCAGCTGCTCCCAAGGGCACAGCTGGGGTGGCTGTGTCCAGCCTCATCCTCGGCTGGCTGTTCTCCCCTGGACACTGGGAGCACCCCATCCCTGCTGAGGGCATCTGCGGGGATTGCTGCTTTCATCCTGCACAGACACCCCAAAAACCCCACCCTGGGCACCCCTGGCAGCACTGTCCAAACGCTCCTGGAGCTCCTTGGGACCGTTCCCTGGGGAGCCTGGGCAGTGCCAGCACCCTCTGGGGGAAGAACCTTTCCCTGATCTCCAGCCTGAGCCTGCCCTGCCCAGCTCCAGCCCTTCCCTGTCCTGTCACAAGAGATGGAGCTGCCCCTGGGGAGGATGGCAAAGACCTCGCTGAGGTCCCTCCTCAGTCTCCTCCAGCTGAACAAACCAGCTGCTTTGGATGCTCTCCAATGGCTGAATGTCTTTTTTATATTGTTGTGCCCAAAACTGCCCCAGCACTGGAGCTGAATCTGCCCCAGGGCAGGGTAGGACAGTGCCCTCCCTGGCCCCAGGACAGGAGTGTTCTGTAGAGCTTCCTGATGTTCTGTTGAGCTGCTGGGGATGGAGACATGATCCCCACAGGAAGAAGCACCCTGTTGGCTGTTCCTCCTCCTCCTCCTCCTCCCTGTGCTGCCCACAGGCTTCCCCTGCTCCTCCCTTGGCTCTGCCAGCTCTGATCCCAAGGAATGGGAAGTGCTGAGCTGTTCCCACACAGCTTTGAGCTGTTTGAGATCCACCATCAGAGCCCTCCAGTGTGTCTCTCACCCATTACTTAGAACTCCCCACGGATCTGAACAGTAAATAAATGTCATTATCCCATGGTGGAGGTGGGGAAGGGCAGAGTGAGAAATGGCATTTCACCCCAGGAGCTGCCCCCACAGGGCCTGGCTGCATCCTTGCCCTCAGAGCACACAGTTCCTCCCCGAGTCATTCCAAAGCTCCTTTGCCACTGGAATATGCAGGGTTTGATAAACAGGAGCACCAATAACCTACATATGCAGTGAGGAAGTTGTAATGGATTGTTCTGTGGCTGGCATCTCCTGTCCTGTCAGCTCCTAAGAGGGATCTAATGACTCATGGCTGGAAATGGCTCTTCCTCCCTTTGAGTTTCACGGATGATTTGTTTTACGCATCAGGAGCCGAGTGTGACCTAGCACAGAGTAAACCACAGCTCCTGAGGAAAGGCACCATCCCAAATCCAAGCCCTTGCTTGAGGCCTCCCCATCCGCCCCATCCCGAGTTCCTCCACACACTCAGGAGTTCACAGGAGGAATATGGAACTCCTGGAATGCTGCACACTTGGGATGAAGCTCTGGGACCAGGCAGCTCCTCTCACGAGCTCATTTCCTCCTCCTGCCCTGTGCTGCTGAAACCCCTGGATGACTTTTGGTTGTGATTTTGCACTGGTGACTGCAGATTGCCCTCCTTGTCATTATTGTTCTTTTTCCCCTTGAGTGACCTGGGAGGGTTTGACCTTTCCTCTCCCACAGGCAGTGCCAGGCACAAGGAGCTGTGCTCTGGACTAGTGGGGCAGAAAAAAGTGAGAGATGAAAACTAGAGAGCAGGAGAAGCAGTACAGAAGGCAAGGAGGAGTCAAAGAGCTACTGAACAGTGATTTACAGTCCTTCCTGCAGGTGTCTAAATCCACTACAGCAGGAGCACAATTCATCCTGGGAGCCCATCCCAGCTTCCAGGTTTTCCAGTAAAGCTCAGCCTTGCTTTCCTTATGCCACACACTAAATGTTTAATGTAAGATGTTTCTTTATAAGAAGATTATCTCTTTGTAAGAGATTTCTTTATAAAGTCACCTTTCCCCTTCCAGGAGGGGACAGTGATGGGGGTGGCCCAGGCAGGTCCCAAGGCAGGGCCAGCCCCGAGCGTGGCCACAAGCCCAGCACAGAACCCGGAGAGCAGAGCTGTGGGGGGGCTTATGTAACCCGTCAGAACTTGCCTTTGTGCTCCCATCAAACCACTTTCTTCAGCTTCATCTTTTCCTTGTGAATCCTTAGTACAGATTACGTGAACAGACTGCAGAGCATTATTCAGAAGAGCTTAATTAACCTCAGCGAGGGGAAGAAAAGGAAATCGTAGAAGCTGTAGGGTAAAAAAAGATCATATTTAGACAAATAAGTGCAAATGACCCAGATGCATCCATTTCCTTTCCAGGCAGGCTGGGTGCTCTGCAGAGCTGCAGGTCTGTGCCACTGCTGCTGTCCCCACGCTGCCCCAGGTGCTGCCCATCCTACCTGCTCCAGCTGTCACCTCCTCTGCCACCAGCCAGCTGCAGAGCTGGGAGGGAGCCCAGGAGAGCAGATATTCCCTCTGCAGGATTAAGCACACTCACATCACCTCTGATGGATGTTTGTCTAACCTTCTTTTGAAAATCCCCCAGGAATGCCATCCCAAGACTTCCCTATTTTGTCTGTTCTAGGGTTTAACTACTCTTCTAGATAGAAAGTGGGTTTTTTTTCAAGTTTCTAATCCTGTTCTCCCTTGTGGTAAATTAAGCCAAGCCACAATCAAAATGGAGAATAATTGATCACCTTAAAAGAGGAGCAGCTTTCACATTTCACATACTGGAATACCAACAGCACATTGCTTTTTAGTTATGGCCTTTCTAGATTAAACAGCTCCATTTCTATGGCCTTTCCCCACTGATAAGGTTTTGAGAGTATTTTTGGGGGTTTTTATATTTTCTTGCTCTTGCCTGATTTAACTACAGGAAATAATCTTGTGTGACATTCAGAACTGGCCAGTGCAGAGCAGCTGATGGGTAATGAACAGGACCAAACTGAGCCAGCCTGTGAACAGAGCTATATCCTAGAGATTAATAATTTCTTCATTTCTCTCTTTCTAATTCTCTCATTTATCCCTGGATAAGCAGGAGCAGGAGCAGCATTCTTGTCCCCCACAAAGCCAGAGCTCCTCTCAGCTTCTGTAGCAGATAAAATGCATTTTTGTGCACGGATCTGCTTTGTCCTCCTGCCACGCAGTACTAACACCAGGCTGGTGGAACAATCCATTTCCCTCCTCAGCCTCACAGCTGCTTTCCTTAATCTCACATTTATTTTGACTCCATGGATATGCTGGGAAAAGGACAGAGGGGTGTGAAGAGCAACAGGTTCACATCTGAGCACTGCAGCTGCAGAGAGCACACAGGCAGCATCCCTTCATGGCCTCAGTGCTCTCTCAGGTTCTATCCTCTTCTCCACGTGCATAAAAACCTCCTTAAAACAAGAGTTTGGCCCTGTTTGCTGTCTGCTGCAGATGAACACCTGCATTTTCTTGAGCCCAGTGCAAGGTGTTTGAAGAGGGCCCTGCTTCACTAAGGAGCTGAGTGGTGTCTGTTATTCTTTAAAAGCTGTGATAAAATATCCACGGATCGAATCATTATTTTGCTTCCCCTGCTATGGGTGTTCAAGTTTATTCAGTTTGGGAGATAATATCCATTCACTGAGTGCTGGCAAGAAGAAGGGAGAATGATGATAGGAGATGCTGAGCCCATTAAAAATGAAATAATCCAGTTACAGTTGTTAATCTGTGGACTGAACTTTCTGGAAGCAAAGTCCTCCATGTCCAGGCACTTGCTGCTCGTGAGATGTTTGTGTGGGGAATAAAGTGTCTGTTCTTTATTCAGTGTGGAGTTCATGGCCAACAAGTGTAGAATGCTCCTTCTTTTGAAGCACTGGGAGAAAAGATGATCCATTTCTTCTGGAGTCCTTATTGAATTTCCTCCTCCAAATGACAGTGGAAGTGGCAGCCAGGAGCTTTGTGCTGTTGTCTTTCCCTTGCTCAGCTCAAGGCCAAACTGCAGCATTTCCTCCTCTGCAGCTGAGCTCCTTCTTCCCCACTCCTGCCTTTCACCAGCAATAACCTGTGGGGCCGTTTGATCTCCAGAGGCACTTGTAGGATTCCATTTTCTCATTGCTACTCCTTGAGGAACTCCTGGGCAGCGCCTTTATCCTCACATCAGTTCTCAGCAGCCTCACCAGAGACAGGGACAGCTCCTGCTGCATCCCAGGAGGGGAAATGTGTGGAGCAGCTCAGTCAGACACCTCCAAACCCATGGATTGTCCTCGGGAAGCACAAAGCTGGTGAAGCATTCACTGTTAAAAACAGCTCATGATGTTTTCTGAGTCAAAATTGGGGAGATAAGAGAGGAGAAACATCTTGCATTAAACATTTAATGTGTATAAGGAAAGAGGCAGTGCACAGAGCCTGGGATTTTCAGAGCTTGTGATTGTTGATTCTTATAATACCTTTATGAGGAAATCTCTCCACAGTCATGAAGATTCCCTGGAAGGATGCACTGGATCCTCAGCAGACGTTCCGTGGGGCTGGCTCTGGAAGTTCTCAGTGGCAGCAGGAAGGGGAGCGGCTGCTGTGGCCAATGGAAGGAGCACATCCCGTTCCTGGGAGATTTGGTGTCAGGTTTTTTTTTGGAGAAGGTGGTGCAGATAAATGTTCTCTCTAAGAGCAAGCCCCAGCCTCCCATCAAAGGCTGTGTGTGGTATTGAGCTGATTGATCAGGCTCCACGTGGCTCTCGCAGCCTCTCACAGCACCACCGAGGGGAAGGAGCAATTCCCAAAGTCAGGACGAGACTAAAAAGATTTTCTGTTGCCTGTTCAGCCTGAAATACCTTTTCCTTATGGTTTGGACTGTCACTATTCCAGGCCTACACCAGAGGAAGGTTTTTGTACGGGATATTTGTTAATGGGATTCCATCCCCACCCCTGCCCAGAGCGTTCCAAAGGAAGGAGTCAGGATTTAAAGCCTGTGAGCTTCTGGCCAGTCTTGGGATAGTTAATACTGTCTGGCAGATTCATGAGCAAGTTTGCTAAATTGTTATGATTTAGAGTTTATTTTCGAAGATGAATTTGTTTAAAATAATACCTACTGCTTATCTTGAAAAAGCCTCACTGCTAAATATTATTTCAATAAATGAATGCTGTACATTGCCTTCATTTTTCCTCTCAAATGAATCCTTTGACATAGCATTTATCTTTAGGGCACTCTGAAAAATCCAAAGTTATTTAGGTGAAATTGATTTAATATACCTAAATATTGCTTTTGAGAGTGGTTAGAGGAAGGAAATCTTGATTGTGTGTTGCTGAATTTGGTTTTTAATAAATCAAATCACCGTCTGTGGCCATGACGAGAGAATTAACATTCTGTTTTCTGCAGATCATCTTCTGTTACCTGAGATAACAGGCACAGAGATGTGGGGCCAGTGGGGAATTTACTTTTCCCTTCCAGAGAAGGCAGAGAAATGAGCTGGTGCTGAAAGACAGGGAATAACCAGCTGAGAAAGGAGATGAGCATAAACAGGTTGGATTGAAAAGGTTATAATCATCGAGGAGAGAAAAAGAGCAAAAGCTAGGCTGGACCAAGAGGTTAAATCCAGGGTGGAATGAGACCAGAGGTAGATTAGGAGTGCTTTGAGCTGAGAATCAGGGTGGTTTCTCAGCAGTGAGTGGGAATGGGAAATGGGTCCCAAGGAGAAGGGGCAGAGACCAGTCCCCCCTGGGTGTGGGAATGTGTGTGGAAAAGAGATCTGGGCATCCTGTGCTGGCTCCAGACTGGTGCTGTGCCCCTGCTGGGCCTGTGCCTCCCACTCCTCACCCTGTGGAGCAAAACCTCCCATGTGGAAAGGCTGGAACATGGCACCCACTCAGAGGCATTTCTTTGTGCCTACAAACTGAATTTTGCAGCTCAAGGATGTGTGTTTTGTTCCCCTCTGCCCATGGCCTGCCCTGTTTGGCCAGCAAGAGATGTGTTCACAGCAGGTGAGGCTGGAAGGATCTGACCAGGTCTCACCATCATTTCTTTCCCTCCCTCCTCTCTCCCAGGAATTGAAGGATCTGACCAGGTTTCACCATCACTTCCTTCTCTCCCTCAGCTCTTCCAGGAACTGAAAGATTTGACCAGGTCTCACCATCACTTCTTTTTCTCTCTCCTCTCTCTCAGGAACTGAAGGATCTGACCAGGTCTCACCATCACTTCCTTCTCTCCCTTCTCTCTCCCAGGAATTGAAGGATCTGACCAGGTTTCACCATCACTTCTTTCCCTCCCTCCTCTCTCCCAGGAATTGAAGGATCTGACCAGGTTTCACCATCACTTCTTTCTCTCCTCTCTCTCAGGAATTGGAGGATCTGACCAGGTTTCACCATCATTTCTTTCCTTCCCTCCTCTCTCTTAGAAATTGAAGGATCTGACCAGGTCTCACCATCACTTCCTTCTCTCCCTCAGCTCTCCCAGGAATTCCCTGCTCCATGAGCTCTCCCCATGATGCCTGTCTCCTTTTCCCTCCGCAGGATCTGATCCGAAGGGATATCCTGTATTACAAAGGGCGCATAGACATGGATAAATATGAAGTGGTGGATATAGAAGATGGGAGAGATGATGACTTCAATGTCAGCATGAAGAATGCCTTCAAACTGCATAACAAGGAGACTGAGGAAATGCACTTATTCTTTGCCAAGAAACTGGAGGAGAAGTTACGATGGCTTAGAGCTTTCAGAGAAGAAAGGAAGATGGTAAAAGAAGATGAAAAGATAGGTGAGGAATGTGGAAATGAATCTGACAGGAGGTTGTTGGTAGTGGTTAATTTAGCCCCAATGGGTGGAGGAGCCCACATTTTCTTTGTGGTAGAACTACAGTTCAGCCTTGTTGACATGTCCTTGGTTGCTCTCCTAGCCATAAATTGGTCTCTTTCCAGCTCAGTTACTGTTCTTTTTGGCCCTCAATAAACAAATTCTGCCCATAGCTCAAGCCTGGAGCTCCGTGGGTGTGTGGGAGAGGGAAGTCTTTGGCCACCCACCTTCAGGGTGTCCTGGCTGCATCCTCCTGCTCTGGTTAAGGATGTTTCATGCAGAGGGGAGGCAGCAGTGACAGCCCTTCCCTTGCACCAGCCCCTAAACTGACCGTGGCCAGTGTCAGTCCAGGTTCAGCTTGTCACTCAGCTCTGAAGCACCGGGCATATTTAACATGTATAAAATAAAAACTCCTCTAATCTCACTTTCCATCCAGCCCCTGCACGAGCGAGATTAGAAAGAGGCCAAGGAAGAGTTTCTGCTTTTCAGTAGAACACCCAGAGCATCCCCCTCCCCAAAAAGAAATGAGGCTTTGTGAGCAACCTTCTGAATTGTGTTTGCCGTGTTCCCTTTTCCAGGCTTTGAAATTTCTGAGAATCAAAAGCGGCAAGCGGCAATGACAGTAAAGAAAGTCAGTAAGCAAAAAGGTAACCGGCAACACGCTCTGTGCCTGGTGATGTGAGGGTGGAGCGGGCTGGGCTGAATCCTGCTGGGTTAGGATCCAGCATCCCCTCAACTTCCCCCTCCCTTCTCTTTTTATATCAAATACCGTTTGTGCTTTGTATCCTTCCTTAATGTATCTGTGGGCCAAATTAATCTCTGGTCGAAGGTGGTTGAAAGCCAGTGGAACTGCACCAGAGATGAATTTGATCTCGTGTCTCCAGTCTGATGTCCAGAAGCTGTCCCTGGGGGCAGAAATCTATCTCAGTTGTTTATCTCAGGCTGAAATGGGAGTGAGTGCGGAGGTGTGTAGAGGTTCTGCTAATTCCCAAAGTCTCCCATTAGCAAAAAAAAGAATTTTAAAAATTGCTAAAATGCTGGAACTGGGGAGGGAGTACCCCTTTCCTGCTGCTGGAAAGGAAAGGGACACTCTTGTTCCCTGGGGCTGCCTGTAACTTTTTTAAGACAGCACAGTAGCATCAACTCTAGGAAATAAAAGTATTTTAGTAAAGACATGGTATCTCTGGAATGTCAGATTCATTTCCCCAGCCAGGCAGGCTGCAGCCAGCTGAGCAAGACCCTGCCTGGCGTTAGGCAGAGTCTCAACTGGCCAAAGCCAGCGTTAATTTTCTCTCGCAATAACTCTTGCAGCTACAGCTTTGGAAATACTCAACACAGAGGGAAGGTCAGGCAGGTCATTCCTCAAGGTCTCCAAAGCTTCACACAGTCATGGATGTATTGATTTGTTACCAAAGTACCATAGAACAAGTAGGCCTACAAGTGGGTTTTGAGAGAGCTGCTCGAGGCTTGGCTGAGGTCAGGTGCAGGCAGGTTGGTCCCCGCTCTGTGCAGGTGTTTTGGGGGGGTTTTGCAGAAGTTGAAGGAGCTCTTTGCTTTCTGCCTCACCTGTGTGTTGTCTACTGGCTTTGCTGGTCCGGGAGTGGTTTGCCAGGCCAGCTGTGAACTCCTTGGTTTGCTGTGTCTCTCCATTGTCATCAGTCTTCTCCTCTCTACTAACTTCTTCTGTTGTCTCCTGAGATGTTCTCTAAAAACTCTCCTGGCCAGATGTTCTAGAGTGTGCACACCCAGAGCAGGCCCAGGTGCCTCACACTGTGCCCCTGTCACAGCCCCTCAGCACCTGCATGTCTGTCCCTGAGCATCCACAGGGCTCGTGAAGCTGCACCCTGAGAGAGCCTGACTTGCATGACTGCCGTGACAAAACCAGGTTCAGTTATTGCTAGCTGTTCAGTTCATTATATTATTAATTAATAGAGGTATTAATTAATAACTGTGCTGTTCAGCCAGTAAGTGACACAGTTCAGAGGTGCCTGAGCATGCCTGCCAGTATTCCCACGTAAATCACTGGACTTGCATCCTGACAAATACAATCTGCCTGACAGGACTTGTGTCTTACACAGCAATTGCTCTCTGTCTGCTCTCTTTGTCTTTCTCTCTCTTTCTCTCTGGGATGAAAAAGGAGGGGTTGTTATCTCGGGCTTCTCGGACTATGAAATTCATTAGCTCCTAAAACAGCAGTCAGCATTTCTTTAGTGAAGAACGAGCTTAGGCTGTGGCACTGGCAGTTCTTTTTATGGGATTAAGTCCTCGAGCCAGACAGAAGTTCAGTCTCACCCCAGCACCAAGTTAAGCACAACCTGGTTGGTTTTAGGAGGTGAAATCTGAAAAACAACAAATAGGGTCATTAAAACGGTAGCTGTGAATGCTTTGCCCTACACTGTGGTGATCATAGCCCAGTCTCAGGTTGATTAAATTAAATATTGACACAGAGAACTCCTGGTTTTGTTACTCTGTGGTTTGCCTTGTGCCCACCACCCAACGAGAGGCACAAGGCTGCCAAAGCAGGGAGCTGCTGGCGCTGCTCAGAAGAGGGAGGTAGGAGGAAACTCCTGAGAGCTGGCTTTGGGTGATTGACTTTTTAAATCTTACCCTGTGCATTTTACAGATATTGACAACATTTTATTTTGCCGAGACCTTGGCAGCACTTGGGGCTGCAGGTGTGCCCATGCTGGGGGCTGCTGCTGCCTCTGCCCTCCCACAGCACCACAGGAGCCTTGGAAAGGGCTTGGAGCTGCTTTTGGAGCATCAGTTATACCTGAAAAGCAGGGAGGCCCTTCAGAAGGAGGAACAGGTCACTGCATTCAGTAAAAGTATTTATTTATTTAAATGCAGGCTGGTCTCAGTGGCTGCAGCAGGGCTTGGCAGCTCAGCAGCTCGAGGTGCTGCCAGCCCAGCTCCTGTGCCACAGGATGCCTATTACAGACTTGTTCCTAGATTATCTCACTTGTTCCCTGCACCTCTTAAATGGGAAACCATGGTAATTCCCCTGTCACAGAACACTTAAGAAAGAGAGAAAAGCCGTGAAGGAGGTGAAATGGAAAATGCAATCAACTTTGTTAGAGGTGAAGCAGAAAAACATTTTTCAAATAGTATAAACTGCTGCTTATTTCATGCACTGTTGTACCACACCTCCCAGAAGTATTGCTCTGGAGATGGCTGGCATGTGTTTGAGAAGGAGGCATTTAAACCTCTGCTGGCTGCAGCAGGAGAGGGGGAGAGCAGCTGAGAGCAGCAGGAGAAACCTTCAAACTCTGCTTTTGAAACTAACAGGACCTTTATGGAGGTGAGGGAGTGAGAACATTCCCGCAGTGTTTTGAGCAGGGTTTGATGGCCAGCTGAGGGTGCTGTGTGGGGCAGCAGCCCCCTGGAGGCTCTCAGCTCTGCCCAGCAGTGTGTGCAGGGCCAGGCTCCCTGCCAGCCCCACTTACTGGTGGGCAATATCCCAGGATCTGCACTCCTTACTGGATGGGGAAAAACAATGATATTAGACCAGCTGCCTCAAGACAGCATCAAACCAATTTTTTGCCTTCTTTAAGTCCAGTAGAAGTCCAGTGAATGAGCAGTGCTGGCTCTGCACCTCACTGACAGAGAAAAGGGCTGGTTGCTGCACTGATTGTTGAAGATTTTGCCTCTTGGTTGCTGCTTTTCATCTTCCTTCAGTGGCACTGTGGGAACTGGGAACAGAATTCAGTCTGGTGTCTCCTGGAAATAGTGAAATAATGGGAGAAATGTATTTGTTTTATCTTACAAAAGCCCCTTGCTGCAGCCCTGAGCGTGAGCCTGGCACAGGCTCTGTGCAGAGAGCTCCCACCAAGGCACACAAGGGTGGCACTGGCCTCTTCTGCTTGTCTCTGACTAAAGGAGTGGAAACTGCCTGGAAAATGGATCCCTTGTGGATCTCCAGTCCATCCTTAATGTAGACAAAGCTTAATCCAGGGTAATTTTCCCATTTCTAGGCATTTGGAAACAGAAGCTCGTGGAGTGCCTCTCTCCATGAGGGTCCTCTGGCCACTTGTGATCCCTGCTCCAAGGGCTGGTGTTTGCAGTTCCCTCTCTGATCCCCAGCCCTGTCCACATCTGGGCCTGTCCACAGAAGGGATATTTGTTCATATTCCTAGCAGCTACCAGGGGGCAGGGAATTGAGGCCCTTGCAGGAAGGGGACTCCTTAAAGCACCATTTCCCACTTTGGGAAAAGGGAATGTCTGTGGAGATTTAAAGAAGTGACTTTAGTGTGAGCTGGGGGTGTTTCCCACCTCAGGAGAGCTCTTGAGCCCCACAGCACATGCAGCTCCTCAGCCCTGACAGGTCCCTGGGATGGGGTAAGCAGAGATTCAGTCAGCATCACCTGAGAAAGATGCTGTCACTAAACCTGCCCCTGAGCACTCAGCCATGCAAATCATGGGGTTAAATCATCAGCCAGCACGGACTGCCTTGGCCTGTCACCAAACACCCTCTGAATCACTGGGTTTTCCTGTTCATTTATTCCTTTCTGATCACCCGAGCTCACAGCCAGCTATGGCATAAAAACCCTGACCCAGACACGCAGCAGCTTCCCTGCCTTGCCACAGTTCTGCACCTGAGGCTCTCCCAGCACCTCTGCAGAGGTTGACCAGGGTCCCTCCTGTGCTTCTCTCAGCTGTTTAATCCCATTTTATTGCATCTTCCTGCCTGACAAGATTGACGTGGCCCTGCCATGTTTCCCCATGGATTCACTCGTGTAGGCACAGCCTCGGGGGATTGCAGGAGCCTCAGCAAGCACAGCCCAACCTGGAAAACAATCAGGGGCATTTGCATTTTCGGATAATCAAGGTCACTTCCCTTCTTTCACAGCACGGGAGGTGAAGGGGTGGAGCTGATCGTGTTGTCAGTGGTATTTCCCCACAGATTCAGGGCAGTCTCAGAGTTCACCCCATTCCTTGTACAATCCAGACCCTACATGTGGGTCCATGAGCACCGTCCCACTGATGGCATCAGCTGCAGTCCTCAGCCTCCTCCAGGAACCAGATCTGAGGCAAATCAGGAATAAATCCTTGTCTGAGGGGCCTCTGAGGATGGTGCTGGTGACACTTGCTGAGCAAGTCCCCCGGGGCAGTTTTTTGGTGAGGTGTTAGTGGGGAGAGCCAAGGTGATGACATCAATGACATGGTGAGATTCCATCTGAAATAAGTTTGTGAGCCCAGATACTCCTGCACCTTGAGTTTGGTGAGGGGTTTGAGGAAGGAATTGCTCCCCAGAAGCTGAACTGATCCTTTCCTATCAATGAAACCCACAGAGTTTGTGTGATCAGCCTGCAGGGCGCTGCAGGAGAGGGAGGCTGTACAAACACAGGATGGCAGAAATCAGTTTTCCCCCAGCTCTGATGGATAAAACCCCAGTATCATTTATTCCATCTTGCCTCGATTAGCTTTTCTTATCACACGAGGAATCATTATCTTAATGCCTGCTCTAATGACATCAGGCTGCAGCAGCAGACTTGATAAATGGCCTCCAGAGGGTCGGGTTAGCTCAGTGTGTGTAGGTAGATGTTGTGGTTGTCTGGGGAACATCAAAATGACTGTTTCCTCCTGCATTTCTCAAGCTGCAGCCAGCCCTCTCCCTCCTAAACAGAGAAGGGAGGTTGGTGGTTAGAAAAAGGAGTTAAGGCATGTTCTCCTCAGCAGAACCATCCCTGGAAACCCCAGGGCCTGGAGTGAAGGCCTGGCTGTGTCAGAGTCCTGGCTGAGGCACCACTGGAATTCCTCTGGAGCTGGGCAAAAGCAGCAAAGTGAGAGTTGGTGATTCAGCAGGGAGGTGTAGAGGGAGGAGATGCAGGACTGCCTGGGCAGGCAGAGGGTTCCTGTTCACAGCTCCATCCTCACCTCGGGGACAGCCAGCTCCAGGCACATCATCCTTTGCCAGCCCTGCGTGGCCCAGGCAGTGGTGGGGCAGTGCTTTGAGATCCTCTGTTGAAATGTGCTGAGGAGGGCAAAGGGCTGGACCCACCCAGCCAGTTCTGCTCGTTTCTTTAACCTAAACTCATTGCTGTGACAGGAGTAATTAACCACATGATAATTAGCACTCTGGGGGCGCATCCCTGGCTTCCCCTCGTGTGGGGGTTACTGTATTCAGGACACTGAATTTGTGGCTTTCTGGGCATTTCCTGAAAGATGCAATTTGGCTGAGCTGCTGCTGAGCTCTGAGGAGCTGGAAGGTTCCTCATGGCAGAAGTGCCAGCAGGGGTGGCGATGTCACTGTCCCCTCCCCAGCTCTGGCTAAATGAGCAGCGTGAGACCCGGACAGCGGGGTGGGGGCAAAGCCTGGGAAACAGCTGCTGATCAAAGGATAAACTGAAATCTCCTAGGTGGAGGATGGAGTAAACAGCTTGTAAGGCAAGTTTCCATGGTTATGTGGAGGAGATGTGCGTGTTCTCCGTGTCTGTGTCGTGTGAGCCCGGGCAGGGGCCGTGTCCTGCTGGATGATCCGTCTGCACGAGTCCCTGTGGATTGCCTGTGGGTGACCAGCATGCTGCCAGCATGCTTCACGTGCTGCTGAAATCGTGTTGTAACCTCAAAGAGAAAAAAAAACACCCAAAAAAAAAATAAAACACAAAAAAACCCACCCCAACCTAGAAGGGAAAAACGAGACAGTTTTAAGTCTTTTTTAATTGTTTCCTTCTGAGCTGAGAAATCCGAAAGGCTCCGAGTGACGTTGCCTGGTGCTATAAAAAGACATGATTTCAAGTGACAGCGCAGCATCTCTCACCAGTTTTGTCTAGCCAAATTATGAATCTGGGAATTTTCTTGTTCTCCTCGTGAGCAGCTCTCCCCAGCCCCTCCCTGTGAGCCATCCCTGCTTGCAGCTGCAGCCTCGCTGCAGAATGAGGCACGAACCAGCAGAAGGAGCTCCAGCTCTGCCCGTGGGGTGGAGTTGGCTGCTGTGCCTGGAGATGGTTCCTTATCCATCGATTCTTCCCTTTGTGCTTTGAATTCCGCTCGCCACGCTGCCCAAAATTGCCTTGGAAAAGAGCTTTGCTCGTTTCTTTCTGGTGAATTGCAGCGGAGTTCTGGCTATGCATATTAAAAAAATATCCCTCAAGAGACAATTTTGCACGATGGCCCTGAGTTCTGATGAGGGAACAAACCACTTCAGAGCAGAACAGAAAAATACCTGCCTGCCAGGCTTCTCCCCAAATTGCTCTTCCTTAGGATTTGAAGATGTGCAGATTAGGTGAATCTTCCCCTCCCAGTTTCTGCTTTCCAGAACATGGGTATATCCAAAAGGAAAAAAAAGAAATGGAGAAGTCATTCTTGGGGCACCTCAAGCTATGGCAAAGTGCTGTCTCACAGTTCCACAAGGAAACAATGAGTTCTGGAATTACCAGAGCACAAAGGTTTTTATTTGCATGTCCCACACACACAGCCATGGTGCACGTCCTTGAGATCCACAGCTTTGATCCTTCAGGCCATTGGATAAACCAGAGAAATGTGAAACCTTTGCTTATGCAAATAGGAGCAGCCAGGAGCTTTTGGCATTCATCCAGCCCACATGTTGGTGCCAGTAGCCCAGATGTTGGTGCCAGTAGCCCAGATGTTGATGCCAGTAGCCCAGATGTTGGTTTCAGTAGCCCAGCTCCACAGGGCCACACATAGAGCTGTGGGAAGAACTGCTTTACTGAGGGAAGGGCAGGCTGTGTGTGGGTGTGTTCCAAGCAAGGACAGGCATTTTTCAGGAGTTTTGGGATAGAACTGAACGGGGTTTGGTAGTGATCTGGCCAGGTGAGTCTGCCCTTTTCCCTTTTGGAGAAGACAGGCTGTGGATTCCATTCCTTGCAGTAACTCCATCACTGTCAGTGGACATCAGCCAGACTGTCCTTTCTCTACTTCTTCAGCTTCCCAAGTGCACAGCGTTTTGCTGATCCAGGAGATTTCCTAGCATTTTGTATCATCATTAAAAAATACATTAGTTCACTCTCCTCAGACTGGTTTAGAGGCAGTAAAGAGCCCAGCTGCAGGATGCCAAAGCCATGGGGCCATGTCACTAAAGCAAGGTGGCTTTAAGGACTTCCAAAGCTAAAAACAATTTCTGTGTCCCCCCCTGCCAGTAGCAGCTTTAGATTCACAGCTCTTCTGCTGTAGAACATGAGCAATTTTAGTGGAACAAGGACTGTTCGCCTTTGAGGTAATTTCCTGGTCAGTCTGAGAGTCAAAGCAGATTTATTTCCCAGCTCTAGCCATGTAAGGGACCTGTAACAGATCCTAAAATCCCTCACCAGTCTCTGCTGAGAAAATTGGCCAAGGGCTGGTGGTCTCCAGGAGAAGGTTGACACTCCTGGATGGGCTCAGGGCTGGAGTTTGTCCTCTGCAGTTTGCCACACATTGGCCAGCCTGGAGATGGGCAGCTCAGAGCAGGACAGTGCCAGGAGAAGGGATGGGAGAGGTGGGCAGAGAGCAGTGCCCTGCCCTGGTGGGTTTCAGTCACCCAGTGGTTGGAATTCAAACTGTTCCTTGGAGTTCTGTAGCAGTGAGGGTGGTGCAGAAGTTGTGTCAGGTTTCCTGCAGCTGCCCAGGTGCGACCCCAGCACAGCTCTGGGGCTGCCCTCGGCTCTGCAGCTGGGAGACAGGAGCTTGGGAAGGCAGAGCAGAGAAGTCATTGATGAGGAACTATTCCAGCATGCAGGTACAGATGCAGAACATCTCCAGGTCGATCTTTCCAAGTAAGTTTGAAATACTGATTGTGATGAATTCGTTAAAGGTTAACGAGTGTGATTCGCAGAGCGGTTTTTGCCCACTGTGAGGAATGATCTTGGTTATTCTCTACAGTGGACAGAGAGCTGCACAAAATACAGTAAAGAAGGAGAAATCAGTTAGACGTACTCAAGACATCTCCATTTGGTCTGAACCTTTTGAGGATTTTCACCCTCGATCGCTAAATTCCGTAGCAGGGCGAAGCGAATCAATCCTCTTCCCTCCAGACACGCCTTAGCTCCTACCCCAAAGAGGTCCAGCCTGCCCGAGCAGCACCTGGCCAAGCTGTGTGGTGAGCTCTGTGGGTGCCCTCGTGAGGCTTTCCCTGTGTGTCAGTGCCCGTCGTGTGCCGCCGTCCGTGCCCGGCCAGCGCTGGTGTGTCTGTGTGTGGTAGGAGCCGCATTGCTGTGCACACCTTGCTCTGGTACCTGGGTGCTAATCACCGTATTTTGCCTTCTCCAGCACCTTCCCAGCCGAGGATCTCAAAGTGTTTTACAAACATTAATTAATTTAGCTTCACAACCCTCCTGTGAGGTAGGTGGGGGATGCCGTCCCGCTGTCCAGATGAGGACACTGAGCTGCTCGGGGACAGTGGCCTCGCTGCTGTGGTTAAAGCCCGGGGAGGCGACGGCCCCCTCCCGCAGAAGGAAGAGCAGTTCTGCATGATCCAGAGATGGCCAGAGCTTACAGCAAGCTGCTCCACAGCCCTGCTCCTCTCTCCTTCCTGCAGTCACGGTTTCCAGCCGGCCCCGCTGCCCCGAGGCTGAAGGAGGGGTTGTCCTTGTGGGGAAGGACATCCAGACTGTGTCACTGTGCCCTGTAGGCTGCGCTCTGGTGGTGACACACATCCTTTCTGTTCCACTTCAGCCACCCAGAGCCACCCTTTACACGCCATCCTTCACAGCAGGACGCTGAAGGCCCCTCGTTCGTGGGGAAGCTGCAAGGGCAGCATCCCCTCTCCCCAGTGCTGTGTGGGAATGGAACATCTCAGCCCTAAAAGCGTAGCCTCGCCATCCATTGCTGCCAGTTTGGATTGAGCAGAGTCAGCCTTTTCTGCCTTGTGTGCAGCCGTTTTTGGGCTGAGACCAGACTGGTGAATTGAGAACAAACCCTATGGAAAAGTCCTAAATGTCCCAAAAGAACGAGTTGCCCTCTGTGTAGGCGCATCCCTGCAGGGCAGGGCTTCTCCCACGGCAGCCCTGCTCCGTTCCGTGCGGGAAGCGGAGTGGGGTGGCACTCAGGGTCGTGCTCGGGGCCGGTCAGCGGGGCATGTCGGGGCAAGGCTGTTCTCCAGGGAGAGCTGGGAGCTGGGAGGGAGAGCAGGAGCTCGAGCAGGAGCCGTTCGATCCGAGCGGGATGAGTTGGCCTTGGCGGGGCAGGGCCTGTCGCGGCTCTCCTCGCTCACACAGGACTTTTCCATGAGGGCGGGCAGAACTCTGCCCAACAAAAGTAATGGATCCTGTCCCAGCCGTGGAGCTTTGGCGTAGGGAGGCAGCCTCGGAGCCCAGAGGTCAGGCAGGTTCTGGAGATTGGCCAGCCCTGGCACGTGCTGGCGCGTGGGACCCGGTTACGGAGCGATAAGGAGCGATAAGGAGCAGTAGCATGACGAAGAACGACTATTGACCCGATTGCTCTTTGACTGATCTGTTTCTTTTTCCCCCCAATCATCGATGCAGGTGTGAGCTACTCCAAGTCGGTTCCTCCAGCCTACCCACCACCCCAGGATCCATTAAATCAGGGACAATACATGGTGACAGATGGCATATCCCAGTCCCAGGTCTTCGAGTTCACCGAACCCAGACGCAGCCAGGCACCATTCTGGCAAAACTTCAGCAGGTTAACACCATTCAAAAAATAATACCTAGAGAGATGGAGAATTTTAACTTAAAAGAACTAAAATTTAAAAAATAAAAATAAATAAAATTATATTTATAGATGGACCTTTTTTCGGAGAAGCACTGTTGCAACTAAATATATATACATATATATATGTATACACACATTTTAAAAATAATAATATATATACATATATGTATATATATAGAAGGACCAAAAACTTTTTTTTTGTTGTTTTTGGGAAGTAATCTGCTACTAGATACTAGGAAGCACCAATGATTTCTAACCATGTGACCTGTTTTATTTTATTTTACTCCATTGGTTGGACATCTCTTTTTGTTGTTATTTTTTTTTTTTTGTTTCCTGTTTTCCTTCATTCCCATCCGAGTCGTCATTGGCATCCCAGAATGCTTTCTCGCTTGTGTGACTCCGTCATGGAACTTCCTCATGGACTACATTGGTGTATATTTCCTTTGATTTTATTTATGGGGGGGGGTGTTGTTTGTTTTTTTGGAGTGCTGGGAGGTCTCTGCTCCCTCTCCCTCCCTCTCTGTCCCTCCCCTGGCTGTCCCCCAGCCCGGGGCTGTCCCCGTGCTGCATCCCCTGCTCCGACTCGTGCCTGTCTGGATGTGCTCCCTGTGCTCCCGCTGTGCTGCGCAGTATTTCTCTGGCTTTAGCTGTTCTCTCGTGGGCAGGTGAAACCCAGCAGAAGGGCCAGCAGCTGTTTAGGAAGTGAGAGATGGGTTTTCCTCAGTTGGTGTTTTTTTTTTTTTTTTGCATTTTTTTTAAGCACTTGTCTTTTTCTCAATTCGGTGTGATTTGTTCACGCTCAGAGTAAGACTGAGAAAAGAGAATCGGGGGCTTTTCTTCTTTTTGCTTTGTTTCTGTGGGCTTATCTTTGATTTATTTTCTTTTCAAGCTGAGACACTTGAAAAGCCCACTCCTATCTTTGTTTTCCATGCAAAGATAAAAGCTGAAAAACCGATGGCTTCACGCCTCCGTTGCAGAGAGGAAAATTGGCTCGGAGGCTCCACCAGTTTTCCGTCTTCAGGAACTAAGGTCCCATCCTTTGGCCCCCCTCAGCCCGCACAGCAGCACCCTAACGAAGCCCTGATTGCCATTTGCAGGGGCAGGGACCCCAAGAACGAGGGCCCACCCCAGGCCGGGTCCCCCCAGCTCTGCCCCGGTAGTGGAAGGATCCTGGCCCCAGCCCTGGCAGTGCCCAGCTGAGGTTAAAGCCGAGTTGCAGAGCCCTCCTTGAGGAGCTGTGGTGTTCCCGTGGTTCTATGCCATGGTCCAGGCACGGTGGGGCTGGGGTGATGGATCAGCCCAACCCTCCCGGTCTCTTTCTCTCTCTTTTTCTCCCTCTGGAGATTCACAGCTCTATTTTTAAAGACCTTTCCTACAATTTCAGCCTTAAGTACATTTGTTTGCAAGTGCAGGAGCTTATGGTTAAGCTTGTAAAACAGACCATTGTCAGGAGAAGGATTTTTTTTTTTCCTAGGGCAAATGAGGCTGTTTAACCAGATTTAGAAGATGAACTTGAAATCTTTGCAGAGCTATTCTGCAAGCTCCTTTGAAAATGGGGGATGAAGTGATTGATCACGGTATTTGCCATTTTCTTTGGAATCTGATCCACCACATAAGCACCCCAGGACAAAGAGTGTGCAGATACATTTTTTTTATTTTTTTTTTTTGCCCCTAAGAATTCCAAATGAATGGGAAGAGTAGAGAGTGTGATTTCATTGTTTCCATGGAGCCTGTTTTATTTCAGGGCATATCACAAAGGCGGAATTATTTTTATTTAAATCCAAAAATAAGCTCACTTATACTTTTGAATAATCTAGAAACTATCAATAACCAGCAAAGCCAGATTTGTGTTTTGGAGAGGAGGAGTGGTCCCTCTGTGACAGGCAGCAGGCAAACACCAGGAATCCCAAACAGGAAGCAACCCAATTTTATATCAGAAATTATTTTTATGCTCTTTTGTATCTTTGCATTTTTATGGCTAGATTTTAATACGGGATACGTAGCAAATATTGTTTTGTTTCTTTAACAGAATGGGTGTTTAAAGCAGTGCATGAGATGGGTTCTCGTCAGTTAACTGAAATGTTTTACTCTTTCTGAATGGCTGGAGAGAGGCAGAGAGAGAGAGAGAGAGAAAGAAAGAGAGAGAGATTCCAAAATGTTGTCAACATGATGAAAATTTCACTTATTCCTTTTGCCTTTTTAATTGCTTAGGGATTAAAAAAAAAAAAAAAGACAAACCAAGTAACGAGCACATTAGTTAAGCCTGTTCATTTACTGTTTTGTGCCTCAGAGAGTGAGAATGAGACATCCATAATTTTTATGAGAAGATGCTTCCTAAATATTCAGCACTAGGAAAAAAGAAACACCACCGCCACACCATTATTTGCATCATAAATCAAGATCTGACAAGGCCACTTGTTGGACTCGCAGCTTCTTTGTTAAGTGGGAAGCCCGCCCGGGGCAGCGCCGCTGGTGCTGGCGCTGGCACAGCGGCCGCAGGGACGAGGGGCTTGGCTCTCGGGCCTTCAAGAAAGCTCTTGCCCTCCATAAATTGCCAAGGTGCTGCGGGAGATGGAGCATTGGCACAAAGAAGAAGCAGCGCTGGGGTGCCAGTGTTGTCCCACTGCTGTGGCTGTCCCAGCAGGGAGCGGGGCTGGAGCGCGCCTGGGAGCAGCGCCCGTGCAGATGGGGGTGACTTGACTGAGCATCTGGTACAGACTTTTCATTCCAATGCCAGACAGGAGGAACCCACTTCCCATTCCATATGCAGAAACAAGAGAGTTGTAACAAACTTACATGTTTACGGTATTTCTCTGGCTGAATCTATATATATATATATATATATATATAAAAACAAACAAATAAAAAGAAACCCTCTTCCCTAGGTAAATGACATGCATTACCCTTAACCTAGACACTAGAACAGAGGATCTAAATTCAAGACTTTCGCCTCCCCACCCTCTCCAAAAAGTCAAACAAGAGCCAACCTAGGTGCATCTAACAGTTGTAAATAGAAAATACTACATAGAGAAATATATTTGAAATTTGTTTCAGTTTCTGGATGGGCACCAGCTGTCCATTGCAATGTTATTGATAGTACACTGTGGTGCTTTGGGTTTCTGGTTTTGTTCTCTTTATGCTCTGTCATCTTTTCATTGCAGCTACATTTCAGGGAACATGTATATTTAGTAGCTATTGTAAGTTCTGCATGGCATCACCAAGCTTATTTTTCCTTAAGAAGAAAAGAAGAGTCTGTAGGAGCTTAAAGGCACTATGACGACAGGGACTTGTAGCAGAGAATTTAAAAAAAAAAAGAAAAAAAAAAAAAAGAAAAAAAAAAAAAGGTTTTTAAAATTCTAGTTTGAAGCCAAATACTGATATTTTAGTGCTTTTGGGGTTTTAACAGTAAGAGCAAAAAAAAAAAAAAGAAAAAAAAAAAGAAAAAAAGGATTTTGGTAACCCAGCTGATCCGCACTTGCCAGTTTTATTATTTTGTTTATATTGGACTGTTTGACCCTGTCAAACAAGTGTCAAAGTTGTGTGTATAAAACAAACAAACAAAAAAAAGTGTTTAAAAAAGTGTTGTAAAGACACTGAGCCTTATGAAAATATTTATGGAATTAAATAAAAAGAAGTGAAAAGGCATCTGAAGGCATTTTAAATCATTTTCCTCAGAGCGGGGTCACCCTTCTCCCAAGGCTGAGCACGGGGTGGGGCTCCAGAGGCCACCCAAAAAATGTAGGATTGTTCTGGAAAAATCCCTCTGCCCTTTGTGGCCCCCTGTGAGCGCAGGGTCCCCGGCTGGGGCCGCTCCCGGCGGATCCGGCTGGGATCAAACACGGGGGAAAAATCCTCCCGGAGCCGGAGATCTGCCCGGATCCCAGCGCGGGGGGACAGCGGGGCTGCCGACAGACGGACAGACAGACAGACAGACAGCCCGGGACAGACGGACAGACAGCCCGGGACAGACACCCAGGACAGACAGACAGCCCGGGACAGACAGACAGACAGCCCGGGACAGACAGACAGACAGCTCGGGACGGACAGCACAGGACAGACAGACGCACACCCAGGACACACACACACACACCCAGGACAGACGGACACACACCCAGGACAGACAGACGGACACCCAGGACAGACGGACACCCAGGACAGACAGACAGACAGACGGACAGCCGGGACAGACAGACGGACACTCGGGCCAGCCGGGGCGGCAGCTCGGGGAGCGGCTCCGGGCGGTTCTCAGAGGGGATCGCGGGCCGGGAGCGGCGCTCCCCGCTCAGCCCGGGGCTCCCGGCGCTCCCCGCTCAGCCCGGGGCTCCCGGCGCTCCCCGCTCAGCCCGGGGCTCCCGGGGCTCCCCGCTCAGCCCGGGGCTCCCGGCGCTCCCCGCTCAGCCCGGGGCTCCCGGGGAGCCGGGAAATGCCATCAGAGCCGGGAAAAGCGGCTTGGGAGCGGCGCTCGTCCCGCAGGAACAGGGACACGGTGCTGGGAATAACCCAGCAGCATCGCTCCTCTTGCACTGAGGATTCCCTTCCCTCTCGGGGTGAGGAGAGACCAGGCTTCTGTCACCCAGGGGAGGGAACCAGTCAGGGCACAAAAACCCCCAAGAACTCTGAGAGAACGGGAGAGGCAGAGCTGCGGGGCCGCGCTTTGAGCAGGTTCAGGAGCAGAGCAGAGCTCAAACATCGCAGCTTCACATTCGCCTCCTGCTTCAGCAGCTCTGAGCTTGTTTTCTCTCGCTTGCCTCGCTTGCAGTGCAGAGGACACCGGGGCTGTGCTGGGCTGGGCTCTGCGGGTGATGCTGGCTCCCAAAAGCTCGCCCTGCAGAGCTCCTCTCCTCGCACAGCCCCGGCTCTCCAGCCCAGCAGGGCTCTGTGCCGGCGTTCTGCGCTCCCCAGGAGGATGGGATGGGATGGGATGGGATGGGATGGGATGGGATGGGATGGGATGGGATGGGATGGGATGGGATGGGATGGGATGGGATACCCGAAGCAGGAGCCCAGGCACCCGGCGTGTTCTCCGGGAGCGGCACCGAGGCTTCCTGAGCTCCAAACGAGCTCTCTCCCTGCCCTCACCTGCTCCCACCCCGGCTCGCTTCTCCAGCACTGGGAAGAGCCCCCCATGGCCGGGAATGCTGCTGCTGCTGCCTGTAGCTGATGGCCAACTTCTGTCTTTGGTGTGATTTGTTTGGTTTCAGCTTTTCCAGCCCCCCCAGCATTCAGCTACTCCCAACTTTGCTTGCATAAAACAAAAACCAAGACCAAAAAAACCCGTTTGAAACTCCCTTCCCTTGTGGGGAGGCTTGGGCTGTGTGCCAGGGGTGTCTGTGCCTCACCTGGAGGACAGGAGCGTCGTGTGGAGCTGGAAACATCCGTGGGCAGGGTGGGCTCTGGCTCCTGTGGGAGTGAGTGACGTGTTTGTGGCGTGGCAGGAGTGTTTGTGAAGGGCTCTGTGTCAGAGCTGTCTCTGGGCTATCCCTGTGTCTCTCCATGGTGTTACAGACCAGCTTTTGCTTTTGAAAGGAATGAGATTTTCAACCTGAGTGATGGTGCAGGGCTTCCACCTCCCAGTCCACCCCAAACAATCCTTGTTACGCTGGAGCTGAGCAGCAGCACCGGCTTCTGCACCAAGTGCAGCATCCCTAAGCATGTAAGGCACCATCTGTGCTGGTTTATGAGGAACCCCTGAAATTGCATGTGCTGGGAGATGAAATGGGAATAACTGGCATTTTCAGAGTGTTTCCAAGCCCTGTTCACAGAAGGTTCCAGCTGCTAAAGACAGGAGTTGTTAAACTACAAATATAATCCCCAAAGCTGCAAGTACAAATTGTAAAACTGCCTTTATTTGTCTGCACCTCCCAGCTTTGCTATGGGAAAGAGGTAGAAGGGATTTCTGAAATGCTTTTAATGTTCACATCCTTTTTTTTTCCAGCTCTCTCCAGGCAAAATTCATCCTGGTGAAGATTTGCAGCTTCTCCTGTCAGAGCCACAGGAGTTTGTCACCTCTTGGAGGTTTGACAGATCTCTGTGCTCAGCCCTTTCCCCAGGCTGGAAATGGCTCAAAAGTTTCAAGAGCCCCCCAGGGCACATCCCCAAATTTCCCTCCAGCCCTTCCCTGTCCAAAACCAGGGTGATCTGGGTGTTTGAGGGACATGGAGCACTTTCCTCTCCTCCTGGCACCTCCAAAGCAGCAAGGAGACAGGGAAGGCTGGGGAGGATTTGTTTTCCCTTCAGGAGAGCGTGTTGAAGGTGCCACCTTGCAGGACACGTGTCTCACAGAGCAATCAGCAGTGCCAGGTCTGGGGTGTCCTGGCAGATGTGACACTGCTGGCTGTCACCCAGCTGGGGGGAGCTGGGAAGGGCTTTGGGGTGGGGACAGGGATGGGGACACACAGGGATGGACACAGAGCTGGGGACACACACAAGGCTGGACACATCTGGACAAGCAGAGCTCTGGACACACAAAACTGGGCACAGAGCTCTGCAAAGGAGCAGATCTTGTCCACACTCACAGACCCATAACACACACCTAGAGCCTCTCTGGCCTTTCTTCCTGCTTCACAGCTGGGTGGGAACAGAGACACGTTTTTGCCAGGATCTGGTTTTTCCACAACAAATCCCAGCACTAAATTCACTTATAAATAACCTCTGAGAATCAGCTCCAAGACACTCAGGGCTGCCTTCGTGTCCAGCCCTGGAAGCCAGAGGAGTTAACTTCCGAAGAGAAGTTTCATTCTCTGTTTTTCATCTGGAGAAGCAATTACAGGATCTATTGGTGTATTTGCTTCTCTTCTTAGCTCACCTTTACAAAAGCTGTGCAGCTTTTATTCGGTAAATCCTCAGAGGGTGCATTCAAACCTCTGCAGGGTCACAGGAAATCAAAAAGCAGCTGGCCCTTGCCCACAGCGTGGCTTGCCCTGGGTGGAAACAGCTTAGGACTTAAGAGGTGCCTCATCCTAACGACAGCAGTCTTTAAGTCTGGTGTTATAGAGGCTGGGTTGATAGCCTGAGCCTGCAGAAATGTGAGGGGAGCAGCAGGTTTGAACAAAGAAGTCATTTACAGGAGTGGAGTCCTCTGTCAGCAGCCTGGTGAGACCTGGCCTCTCCAGATGAATGTTGTGGGCAGAGCTGCACTGCCCAGCCTGGTTCAGTATCAGCCTGGTGCTGGCTGACCTGAACATTTGACAGCTTTTCCTTCATCACTCTCTCCTGTGCAGGGAGGTTTGGGTCAGAGGAATGGTAGCACATCTTGAGGTGGAATTGCTTTCCATACATTTGAGCCCTCTGTGCTTGCTTTGCTGCATAAAGCAAATTGCCATTTGCCTCTGTTTAACTCCTCAGCAGCCAAACTGGGCTTTTTCTGTGCCAAAAAAAAAAGAGCAGCCTGACAGCACCCAAGCTCAGGTGACCAGAAAATGGGTGTTTTTTACAGAACCTGGTTTTTACACTGCCCCAAATCAGCAAAGGACAAGACAAGCAAATTGCACTGATAGTGCAATTATCAAAATCTCTGTCACTTGCTGCCTGATCTGTCCTAAACCACACTGTTTGTGTTTTGTGATTTATTTTCCTTTATTTGTGATTTATTTTTTTGGCCTGGCTCTGCTGTGTTGGTGTCCAGGGTGTCCGTGGAGGCTCTGGCAGTCCCAGGGGACACCCAGGCGACACCAAGGCCTGGGACAGTCCCTCCCATTCCCACAGGTGGCATTCCCGGGGTGGGGCTGTGTGGACAGGGAACAGGGAGGGTTTTTCCCTGATCCCACCATGGGGAGCTGTCCCCACCTGCCTTAACAAACCTCATCCCTCGAGCTGCTTTTTTCAGGGAATGTGTGACCAACACTCTGCTTTCCTCAAAGTCTCACTCCCCCACAGATCCAGGGCAGCACGAGAGGAGTCCCTGGCCAGCCCTGCTGCTGCGGTGGTTTCACACAATTCAGAGGAAATCCCGAATCTTTGGACCAGGAAAGGAAAATAGGAGCACATACAATAAATACCCGTAACCGTGCTGGGAGCCCGGGGGGAGCTGTGGCCTCTGGATCCAGCAGGGATCATTCCCATTCCCCAAGGACTGGGCAGGCTCCCACAGCCCCACCTGCTCCTGCTGGATCTCCTGCTGGATCTCCTGCTGGATCTCCTGCTGGATCTCCTCCTGGAGGCACCAGACTCTGATGGGGATGCTGCAGGGGCTGTGACACTCCAGGTTGGTATCCCAGCCCCTCCCTGGCTGCCATCCTGTGGCTGTGGAATTCCCAGGAATGACCCTGCTGGTCAGCTTGGGGTGGAAGGGAATGGATGGAGAGAAATGTTGGATGGCCCTGGTGCTGCCAGGGGACCTGGCTGTGTTTCTCCTGTCTGGATGCACCATTAAAAAGTTTGATTTTGCCTCCTGCTTACAGCTGAGTGGTTTCAGCCTCCCAAGGGCTGTGTTAAAGACGTCCCTGGCTGTGGGGGGGTCCCAGGTGGGTTTGTGGGGCAGGGGGTAACAACATTTCCCTGGGTTTTTGCTTTGTTTGGGTTCTCCTGGCCGCTCCTTGCACCTGGGATGTGCTGGCTGCTGATTTCCAGCACGGGGAACCAGCCTGGCAAGCTGAGGGGCCGAGTTCTGCCATCTCCTGCAGGCTGGAGAAGGAATCAGAGTCCCAGAGGCTGCCCAAAGCCCACATCCACCCCCAGAGTTCATCCCACAAATTCCCACTGGGATTTCAACCCTGGAGTGAGGGTTAATGGGTGTGGCTGACACTCAGGGAGAAACCAGTGCCCAAAAATCCAGAGGTAACAGCTGGGAGGGAGGGAGGAAACCTGCCCAGAGCTGGCTTTTGTCCTGACTTCTTCTGGCTTCCCATAAAAAGGCACATTGGTGATAGGTAAAGGGGGGTAAAGGCCATGCTCCTCCTGCAGTAAACACAAGCAAAGGCTGATCCAAAGTGCTGTAGAAATGCCAGTTTGAATGTTTGAATTCCACCTCCCCAACCCAGTTATAATCCCTCTGCCATTCCCAGGAGAAATTCCAAGGGGGCAGCAGGAAAAGGGCACTGCCTTCAGCGCCAGGATTATTTATCCCTGCACCAAACCACATCCTGAGCTGCTGTTAACACCAGGGGCTGCTCACTTGGGTCTGCCAGCTGTGCAAGGAGTCTGGAAACCAGCAGAAATGTGATGGGCTCCCTGTGTGCCAGTGCAAACAGCTGCTTTCCATAAATAACCATTTTTGGGAGAGTTTCTATCCAAACCTGGCAGAGGGGATCCCTCAGATGGAACGGGAGAACCTGCCAGCAAAGGCGGCAGCAGAGGAGGCTCCAGGCTGAGGGGCTGGAAAAAGCCTCAGCAGCAAAGGCAGAATGAATGAGATGGGAAGGCTTGTCTAGGTAAAATATATGGAATTTTTTTTAAAGAAATTGTTCCTCTTGACTCGTGGCTCGTAAGGAATTAAAGCTGCTCTGGAAGACGTCACGTTTCTATTTGGCTCCAGTGCTGGACTGGGATGGACTGGGATGGGCTGGACTGGGCTGGACTGGGCTGGACTGGGCTGGACTGGGCTGGACTGGGATGGACTGGACTGGACTGGGATGGACTGGGATGGACTGGGCTGGACTGGGCTGGACTGGGATGGACTGGACTGGACTGGGATGGACTGGGATGGACTGGGATGGACTGGACTGGACTGGGATGGGCTGGGATGGACTGGGATGGACTGGGATGGACTGGACTGGACTGGGATGGACTGGGATGGACTGGGATGGACTGGGCTGGACTGGGCTGGACTGGGATGGGCTGGACTGGGCTGGACTGGACTGGACTGGGATGGACTGGGCTGGACTGGGATGGACTGGGATGGACTGGGCTGGACTGGGATGGACTGGGATGGACTGGGATGGACTGGGCTGGACTGGGATGGACTGGGATGGACTGGGATGGGCTGGAAGGCCGAGGTGGTGGCAGGAACATCAGCCCAGGCCTGCTGGGGCCAGGAGCAGAGGGGCTGGGGGCTCACAAAGGCAACCCTGTGAGCAGAGGCAGTGCCTGCAGGGATGCCAGAGACCCCTGGGGACACAGCACAGCTGAAAACCCCTCGGTGCCTCGGTCCCACCTGGCTGGGTGTCCCCAAGGGCCACCCCAAGCTGGGCATTTGTGGCTTCTGAGGTGCTGAGGAGCTGGGTCAGTGTTTGTTCTTGCTGGACACCCACAGACCCCCAGTTTTCATCATGGTTGTGGTGGCTACTCCCCCTTCATCCTTCCTTCTCCTGAGTCACTCAGGGTTTTACTCTGGACTTGCAGCATTTCAGCCTTTCCCAGGAAATGAAGCTGCAGTCCAAGCACCACAAGAGTTTCAGTGCAGATGTGCCACTCAAAATCCCACCCTCCCCAAAATGCTCCAGGAGGAACAAGGCTGCTTAGGCAGGAGGGGATCTCAAGTGCACTTTATTGAACTAAAAATAAGTTTATTCAAGGAAAACAAAGTCCACATCCAACAAAGACCTGAGAGGACGATGGCAAAGAGATGACAACAAACCAGGAGAAAACTTTCCTCAGACTTTGTGCTGAAAGCACAGGAGGGGTGAGGTTCTGCTGCTGAGAAAGAAAAGGTTGTTAGCAAGTTTGTTATAAATGCTATCCTCAGGGAAGCCTGGAGTGCAGCAGAGCTCACATTAACCAGGCAGAATTAAAGAAAGGCTCCATCATATGAGCCTTACCCATGGTTCTGCTGGGTTCTAACACAATTAAACTCAGAGCTTGGGGCTGCTCCTGTGGCCTGTTCTTAACCAGAGCTCTCACCCTGCGAGGCACAGCTAAAATTAGCTGGGCAAGAATTGCACAAGCCAGCCACAAATTAGCAGATCCAGAGCGTGATGCTTGACATTGTCCCAGAGTCCTCGGTTCCCACTGGAAAATAAAGCTGGTCTGGAGACTGGGACTTGGCAGGAGAAGGGAAAGCTCAAAATAGACGTGGCTGCCTGCTCTGGGTACGGAGAGTGCCGGCTGAATGGTTTAATTAGCTCCTGTTAATGAAAAGTAAATTTTGAATACTCTCTCCTCCAGATTTTCATCTCGCCAAATGTTCAGATAATGCACTTTCAGATGGCTGAACTTCTCCTAAACACCAAACTGTTGGAAGCTCCAGGGTAGCAATGATCCCAAGGTTCAGAGCCCGACATTCCTTCCATCCCAGCAGGGCAGGTTGTTCCCAGGCTGGAAAACCATGGGAACAAACAATCCTTGCTGCAAGGGCCAGGATCACCTTTTCCTTTGTGCTCAGCCACAAAGACCCTTAATGCAGCCCCATTTCAGGCTCAGACTGCTTCCCAAAATCAAAGCTGACATGGAGATAGGTTGGATAGCTGAAAAACATCCAGCAAAAAACACCTGAGAGCAGCCATGAAAGGCAAATTTGGATTTATTTTGGTGAGGGCATCACACAGTGCCTGCCCAGCCACCTTTGCTTCCATCAGAAATAAGGGAGGACAAACCCCAACTCTTTTTTACTAAAGCCCATCTTCACTTAAAACGGGAGAAAAAATGAAATGTTCTGTTTCAAAATGAGCAGTCTGCTCTTTTATTTTATTTATTTTATTTTATTTATTATTTAATTTATTATTCAGGCATCGTTGTCAGCCTCTGGCTGTGGGTCAGAGGGAGGGCAGGGGAAGAAGAGCTTTTCTCCCCCAGAGCAGCAGAGTCTTTGGCTTAAGAAATGCAGGCAAAGCTGCTGAGAAAGTGCTGCCAAACCCCAACCATTCCAGGGGAACCCCAAAACCATTCCCTTTGTTTGCTGCTGGTTGGATTTCTCCACTGTCCATCTGTGATCAAAAAAACAAAACACCTGGAAAAAGTTTTCCAGGGAAGCATCCACACCAGAGGAAGACCTTGAAATCCACACAAAATAGAAAAGCCACTGCAAGTGGTTTGGGGAGGAGACAACAACTCCATTTCTGTGTCCCCCTTCTCTCTCTAGCTGACAAAACATTGCTGAGGGGGTTTCTGACAATAAAATAAATCCAGGGAGTTGGGCTGCTCCCTGTTCTTGGGTTCTGACTGTCCTTTAAGTAATTGTTAATGGGGGAGGGAAAAAGATTGGCCATTTTTTTCCTCCAGAGTGCCGGAAATGCAGAAAATTTGTATTTTCAATGCATGCCAAATTCAGCAGAACAGGGAAGAATTTAATTTTTGCTTTCAGGCAACGTTTGCTGTATCACTATTTCCATTTATTTGTGCAAGTGCCTTCCCTACTTCTGCTTTGTACTGGCAGTTCATAAAAAGCAGATAAGAGAAACTGTTTTTAGTGTCTGCAAACTAATTTTGTGAAATCAATTAACACGTTAATGAATTAAAGAGTGTTACCATTTTCACATTTCTTCTCCTTGATAATGCCAAACAGTGGAATTGGAGGGCAAAGATTTGCACAGTTTGTTATTGCTGGGAGCTCTGCTAATTATTTTTTCCTGCCTTTCTGTCCCAGGAAATGCCATCAAACCAAGCAGGGTTTATTCCTGGGGTGAAAAACACTTGAAAAAATCCAGGGAAAAGGGATCCCAGATGGAAATCAATAAACCACAGCCCCTCTGGGCCTTGTTACTCCCAAAATGTGGGAGCAGGGGTGGTGCTGGAGAAAGCAGCTTAGGAGCAGGAGGGGAGGAAAGGAAAATATCTGCCAATACATCATTGCCATGCTGCTGAAGCCTCCACTGGGTCAGTCAGGGGTGAGAAGGGAGCTCAGCACAGGGAGGGCTGAGGAATTCCTGCCCCAAACCCAGCTCAGCACAGGCAGGGCTGAGGAATTCCTGCCCCAAACCCTGCTCTTCCATCTTCTCAGTTCTCTAATGGCAAAGCTGCAAAACACCCAGGGAATTGTATTTCCCTTCCCTTCCCACCTGACTCCAGCCTCTCTCCAGGTATTTCCCTGTTTGGGGGGAGCAGGAAGCCAGATTCACACATCAAATTATTTATTTGTGCTTCTTACAGAGACAGGGGCTTGAGGTTGTCGAGGGAGAGGGGGGGATTTGCCTCCCCGTATTTATTATTTTAAATAAAAACTCTTTCAGAGCTTGGAAGAGAGTTGTTTCCATCCTGATACCAAACACATCCAGCGGAGCATCCACAAATGTCACTCAGCTGGAAGGAAGATGCAAAGAATCCAGAGGGAATTCACGGTGCAACATTATTTTCCTGTCAGTGGGCACACAGATCACAGGGGTCACCCTCTCCCTGGCTTTGAGGGAGACAATTCCCAGAGTCAGTGGGTGAGGATAAATCCCTTCACAGCAACACCAGAGCATCTCTGTCCATCCCAGGGCCAAGGATCAAAGCACAAGCAGAGAAGTGTCTGAATTCCCTTCTCCATCCAGACATTCCCCTTTTGCCAAGTGCCAGGCTCAGAGGGAGCCAGGAGCTGATATGGGAGAGGTGGAGCAGAAAAATGTGTGGGGTGAGTGGAGTTCAGGGCAGTTTCATTCTTTCATCTCTCATTAGGACTCTCCCAGTCTCAATCTGCACTTCTTTGAAATGGTTTGGGAGCTGGGAATGGGGGAGATGAGACTTCCAGGAGCTGATTCCTAAAAGATGTTGGCTGGGAAGAACTGCCATGGGGGGATTTGGATTGAGAAATCTGAGTGATATCATCACTTTCACCCAAAATAAAGGAGGAAACCAAACTCCCCAGCAGGCTGAAAGCAAACCAGTGATGCTGCCCAGATCCTGCCCCTCATTCCCAGCAGGAAAATGGGGCAGGAATTCCTTCCCCACACACAGGCCCAGCAGGAGTGGGAGCAGCAATGCAAACCCCAGCAGGGTTTGGGGCCCCCAGCCCTGGCAGGGAAGATTTGGGAATGTTCCCTTGGGCTGAGCAGGAGCACATGGGCAGCCCCAGCTCTTCCAGGACACTCCCAAAGAGAAAATCTCATCCTTGGGGTTCAGAAGTGTTTAGTTAAATGTTTAGCAAATATCCAAGAGAGGAGGGCTCTGCTGGGAAGGGCCACAAGTGGCCACAAAGGCTCCAGGTGCAGCAGGCACCGCTCACTGAAGGGATAAAAAGGTGCAGGGGATTCTCTGGGACGAGGTTGAAGGGTCAGCTCTGAGGTTTTTTCATTTTTTCTCTTCTCTTTTTTTGCTTTGCACCTGCATTTTTTGCCTTTGTCTCTCAGAGGCTCCTGTGTTGGATGCCAGCCCTGTTCCCACACAGGGGAACAAGGACACATCACAAGCCCAAATTAACTGCCCAGAGAAGAAAAAACTCAAGCTCCAATCCCAAGTCCTCTGGACAAGATGAACCCTTTGACCTCACCTTTGGAGAGGTTTAATTTCTCTTTCCAACCCCAAACCAACAACCTGCTTTTGTACAAACCCTCAAATCTTGTTTTGTAGCAGGTGAAATGTGCCCTGTGAGGAGGAAGGCTCTGCCTCCACAGGCTCCTGCTCCAGAATTCCCTCCCAGTGTCCATAGGATTTCTCATCCAGGCTCTCAGTGCCAAAGCAGCGCTGCTCCATCCCAGCTTTTGTTATCCCCCAGTCCCTCCGGGCTCATTAGGGCTGAATGAGACTGTCCATGGCACTAATTAATCCTTCAGCTCTCTGGGAAGCAGCCAGGGCTGTTCCACCCAGCTCTGCCCAGCCGTGGATCACTGCTGGGATCTGGATTGGAAACCCGGCCACCTCTGCCCTGCTGCTCTTAATTGCCGTTAATTGCAATGGCCATGAGGGGACACGCAGGACACGGAGGAGATGCAGCTTGGGCTTGTTGTGGGAGGCTGTTTTCCCAAAAAACACAGTGAGGGTTTGGGTACAACCCAGAGTGGGGATTTGTGAAGGACAGCAAAGCTCCAGGCAAGGGCAGAGGCATGGGGAAGACCTGGAAGGAACAGGAAAATCCCATCTGAGAACTCTCAGGGATGCACAGGGTGGGATTTTTGGGGTGTTTGTTTGGACTGGATGATCCTGATTGTTACATACAATATATATTAATGAGATCTAATAATTATAAATAAACGATAATATAATAATATGTTAATATATATTAATTATAATAATATGTCAATATATATTAATTATATATTATTAATATTAACATATTATGTAGTATTATTATAGTATTATATAATGTATCAATAATCAATACACTATATAAATATATTAATTATATATTAATATATTAGTATATATTAATTAATATTTCTATATTAATTATATATTAATTATATATTAATATATTAATATTATATATTAATATATTAATAATATATATTAATATATTAGATATTTATATATATACATATTAGTATATGTATTATATTATTAATAGAATATATT
The DNA here is from genome assembly GCF_971803275.1 of Cyanistes caeruleus. Classification (NCBI taxonomy): domain Eukaryota; kingdom Metazoa; phylum Chordata; class Aves; order Passeriformes; family Paridae; genus Cyanistes; species Cyanistes caeruleus. The sequence goes on from NC_141714.1 coordinate 2,150,410, forward strand.
ATACTAACAATAGAATCACATTTAATTAATAATAAATATAATAATATATAATAGTATATAATAATATCATATCATATCATAATATAGTATTTAATATATTCATATATTATATGTATTTTAAATTATAATTATATATTATATATAATATATAATTTAAATATAATATATATTATATAATAGTGTCTATTATATATAACAATATAATGAATTATATATTATATATATAAATTATATACATAAATTATATAATATAAATAAAAATAATAATATAGACATTAAATATAATATAGTATAATATAAATACTATCATATGTGCCACAATAATAATAATAATAATAATATATAATAATAATAATAATAATAATAGTAATAATAATAATAATAATAATACTGTAAAGATATTATAAAATAAAAGCCTCATAAAATATACTCTAGGCCTGCTACTTCTGGTGCAGCTAAGCAGCTGGCTAAGTTCCCATGAAAAAAGAATTTTAAGAATGAAAAATCAGTTAATATAACAAGTTATTCTTGTGAAGAAAATAAGTGTGCACCTGTAATAACAAAAGATCTGTCCCATGAGCATTCACAATGAAAATATGTAAACACTTATGAATAGAAAAAGTCTTTGCACATTCACACAAAACCAATGAGCTGAGTGGCAAGAAAACTGCCAGCCAATTCGAGTTAGACACGAGGTGGGTGAAAACTGTGGGAAAATGAGTTATGTGAACAAAGAATTGGCTTTTCCTGTAGAAAGAAGCAGAGTTCTGTGTGCTTTATCGCAGCACCTGATGTGTCCCTTCCAGCACAGAACATTCTGGGCTTCTGTCACTTCAGAAAGCCACAGAACATCTCTGGCCTGGCAGGAAAATGGGAACAACGCCTCCCTTGTGTGGGACCCCAAAGAGCTGATCCTGGAAGCTGCTCGTGGGCCTGCAGAGCGTGTGGGGTAGCTGGGGCCACAGAAATCCTACAACTCAGATGTGTCCATGCTCTCAGAGTGCTCTGCCAAGCTGGGAACACGCTGATCTCCTCCCAAACACCATGGCAGTGCTGAGGGTTAGAGAGAGAGCAGGGCTGGAGGTGTTCGGGAGGTCACCCATCATGAGACCCCGAGGGATGGGGGAGCTGGGCTTCACCCTGAGCTCGGCCCCAAAGCTGTCACAGGGCTTTGCAGAGGGTAATTCCAGGGAAAGGATGAATTCCAGGGAAAGGGTGAATTCCAGGGAGAGGATGAATTCCAGGGAGAGGATGAATTCCAGGGAAATGGTGAATTCCAGGGAGAGGACGGGCTCAGGAGCTCCAGGAGCCTCCCTCTGTCCCCAGCCCTCAGCAACCCCAAGGAAACAAACAGCTCTGCTCCTTAACAGCTTCACAAGATTATTCTTAGGAAAAGTCTTCCCATTCCTCTGGAGTGACAAAATCAGGAAGTGATCCCATTCCACACCTGCACAGAAAAGCAGCTGTGGGCTCTTATTGCTGCTGAGGGAAACCTGGGCCCTGCTGAGCACCGGGCCTGCACTGCCAGCCCGCTCAGAAACCAGGCAAATATTCCGTATTTCCACCAGCAGACTGAGAAAAGCCCTGCTGCAAACAGAAATTTGAGGGAATAAGGCTGGTCCTTATTCAAATTGGCTTTTTTGTTGTTGTTGTTGTTTTTTGGTCTTCTTGACACCACACCAGACAAGTTGAGCTGTCAGAATTGTGACAATTGTGGTGAAATTCTGGCACTGCTTACCCACCCAAGAGGCTGTTCGGACCCTGATGGGATCATAAAGTTCACCGAGAAGTCTCAGGAGCTTTTGTTAATTCCAGAAACAAGTAACAAACAGAGACCTGCAAGCTCCACTTTCTACAGCAGCACCAGGAAAAGTTAGGAAATGATCCCAGACCAGAAGTTGGCTTCTCTTGGCTCTCTCAGCAGGGTGAAGAAAGCCAAAAAGCAGAGGTGCAGGCCTTGTCCTGCCAGCTGCACTGACAGGGTCCCTGCAGATCTGTCTCAATATGAAAACACCTACTTTTATTTTTGAGAACAGTCTTGCAGCCAGAGCTTTGTGCCCTGCAGAGGACACGTCTAAGGAGCCCTGGAGTCTCCAAGCAGAACAGGAGATCCCTTTTCTATGGATTTTATGGCACCTGTCCCATTTGCCTGGCAATCCCTCTCGCCTTTTCACTCATTCACAGTGTGCAACTGCAGGTGGGGGCACTGCTAATTAATGCAAATTATCTGTGCCTATATTAACCCCCACCTCTGGCTCACCAGCTCGGTGTCTCCTGCAGTCACTCCCCAAGACAAGAAGGGATTTTTACTGCAGGATTTCAGGAGGTCGGGCCTCGTCTGCATCCCTGGGTGTGAGGCATTAGCAGGGCCAGGGCAGATGTGGGATGCAGTGTGGATTTGGGATGCAGAGCAGATTTGGAATGCAGGGCAGATTTAGGATGAAGAGCAGATTTGGGGTGCAGAGATGTGGGATGCAGGGCAGATGTGGGATGCAGAACAGATTTGAGGTGCAGAGAAGATTTGGGATGCAGAGATGTGGGATGCAGGGCAGATGTGGGATGCAGGGCAGATGTGGGATGCAGGGCAGATTTGGGGTGCAGAGAAGATTTGGGATGCAGAGATTTGGGATTCAGCTCTTGGGGTCAGCAGCCAGGGCTCACATTACGCAAACAGCTCTGATTATCACCACAGCCAAGGCCTTCTGCAATCAGGCCAGCTCATGGCTTTAGGCTTCCCACTTGAAATGAAGTTAAAAATAGTTGGCCTTTGTTTTACTGAAAGCTTGGGCAGCGCTGACCTTTTGTGTCTGCGGCGCCTCTCCCGTAACGCGCCCCTTAACATTTAGAGGATGCGCTCGGCTCCGGCAAGCTGCTCCCTCTGCTCTGGCTCTTTTAGCTCGTGCTGTTTTCCTCAGGACCAGCCCTGCTGGGGAGCATCAAGGAATTCGGATGGGTTTGGAGATGTGGAAGCACGCAGCTGCTGGGAAATCCTCCCTCTGGCGCTCCCAGAGCGCGCAGGTCTGGGCACGGCACCCCTGCTGCCCCTGTGCTGCTCTGCACACCTCAGGCTGAGTTTGGCACCACATTTCTTCCCAGAAACTTGACTTTCCACCCTCTGAAATTCCCACACATCCTTGTAGCTCCCTGAGAGATAAGCTGAGGAAAGATCACTGTGTCGGAAGAGCCCACACTCAGTACTCACCCAACACCCACCCCTCAAACTCCACACTGGGAATTTTCAGGCCAAATTTTCAGGGTGAGCTGCCTTGCAGAGGATATTCCTTTATGCAGGATGGGAATATTTAAGGTTTGGCCAACAAGGAGCATTGCAGCACACCAGATTTCAAAATCAACCCCCAAACTTTTGCTGGCAACACCAAAACCAAGTGAGTTATCCCATGGAGGAAGCAGGAAAAGCCTCACAGTTTGCAGGGAGCCACTGAGGAGTCTGATGGAGAACATGGACAGGAAGAAGTTGAACCAAAATCTAATATTCTGGTATTTTTACTGAGCACAGGGAGTGAAATTCAAAGTGCAAAGGCACAACAGACAGTAGCAGAAGCAAAATGCCTTCATTTTTTCACCTTCAAATGTGTCCATAGGAAGAATTTCCTCAAAGAGCCCAAGAGAGAGAAGCATTTATGAGAACAAAAAATCCAAGTCATCTTCAACTCATCCACCTACAATTTCCCGGGCTGGATCTTCTCCAAGCAGTTGGGACCATGGTACGTGGTGGCTTCATGCCCCAATCCATGGCTAAAGTTGGCCCTGCTTTGAGGAAGTGAAGCTTCAAGAGGCCCCTTCCAACCTGAGATCCCTCAGTTTCCTGGAGAGGCTCTCAGAAACTCCACCTTCTGCTGTTCCCGAATGCTGTGCTTGCCCCACATTCTTCTGAGTTTTCTGCTCTGCCCTAATGGGCACACCAGGAATTCTGGAATGCTGTTTCCAAGCAGCCTGTCTGCTCTTCCTGCCCTCTGTGGGATGAGGGCACCACCAGAGAGAGATGGGAAGGCTGCATCCCTGTCCTTCGGAGAAGTTGTAACCAAATTCCTGGGAAATGAGGGCTGCAGCCCCACAGCCAAGTTTGGAAAGGCTACATCCCTGTCCTTAGGAGAAGTTGTAACCAAATTCCTGGGAAATGAGGGCTGCAGCCCCACAGCCAAGGCTCCTGACGGAGCAGCTGGGTCCCCCTGTCCCAGCAGCCCCTCCAGTGTCCCCAGCTGCTCGGGCAGGTCTCAGCTCTGGGTCTGGGGTACCAATAAAGCCTTAAGGGAAGGATCCCCTCAGGCAGGGCTGTGGAGAGCTGGGATGGAGACTGAGCCCACACAACATCCTGAGCCACAGGATCTGTGAGCCAAAGGGAGTGGGAATGACTGGGAGAAGGATTAGGAGTGGCTGCAAATGAGCTAAATTTGCTGAAGACCATTGAGCTTCCCTGAGCCATCTTATTTGGGACCAAGGGTGCTGCAGAGCAGTTCACACAATTCTTACTGCAGGTCAAAGCCAAGCAATTCTGTGTTATTAAATTATTTTTAAAAATCCCCATATCCTGTCCTTGAGCGTGATTCTCACAACAGCAGTGGTGGAAATACATCAGCCATTTAAGATAATTCCTTTCAAAGAAACAAGAGTCACTTCAATTTCTGAAACAAGCCCAGGAATAATTTTCTGTGGGAGAAAACAGACACTGATTATTTACTGTCATTGACGCAGAAAAATTTCCTCAATTACTCCTGACGCATGTCAGGCATCAGACAGCACAGGATGGATCTCAAGAGCAGCTCCAGCAGAACTTCTCTGAAGAAAGATCTTCAATTTTTTCCACTCTTAAATACCAAGAAAATATAAAAGCAGGAGATGTATCCACTAGAGAAAAGAAGCAGAACATAATACGAGGAAAAGACACTCGATGGTGAAAGGAGAAGATGCTGAATTAATTTTGTAATGTACCAGGGCTGTTTTCCAGGAATCGGGGACAGCTCAAGAGATACCCATTATTAGGACAAAGGTTAATGCATTGCAAAGAGTTTGCTCACTTTTCCTTCAGCAGAAGGAGCAGTTACAGATGTGGCTGAAAGGATTTGTGGCCATGGAACCGTGGAAGTGGCCAAGCGCTTCCCAAAAGTGTCTGGCACTGCTGGGAGAGGAGCGATGTGTGATCCCATGGGATCCCTGAGCATGGGAACTGCAGGGATCTGCCCCTCCCAGGGCTGGGATTGCCCAGGACATCCTCAGCTTTTGGTTTTGGGGAAACCAGGTGGCACCTGAGAGCCACCTCTGTGCCCCTCTGTTGGGAAAAACCCTCCCAGGAGCTTGCCCACCCCCCTGGGTGACCTTCCAGACGCAGTGAGGATGCTCCAATCCTCCCTAATCACCCAAAAAACCCTGAAAGGGAGAACTGTGTGCCACACAGCTTATGCCAAAGTGGAGAACAACACAGGGATTGCAAGAGGAGCCACGCACAAGGGAGCAACAGGTGGCAAGAATTTGATCACAGTATAAATATTGAAGCACTGAAAAGCCCACGTGGCAAAGGAGGGAAATGATCAGGGGCTCGGTTTGGTTGGTTCTCCATCACCAGATTCAATCACTTCCACAGGGAGGAAAAGGGAAAAAATAATTAATAAATCAATAAGTAAATAAATAAATAGGCAGATGAATAAATAAATAAGAAATTTTAATTATGAGCAGAAATTGGTGGATTTAAAATGGTAATGCTGTGTTTTTCCAGGAAAATCTGGGTGAGGAAATCTCCTCTTTAATTAATAATATTCTTGGGTCATGTGCTGCTTATGAATGTTTGTCCATGGATAAACTGGATAGAAAATAAATGAATAAAAATATCATAATAAATAAATAAAAATAGAAAGTAAAATTATATAATACATATATACAATTATTTAATTATATAATATCATTATATAACTATATTTATAACATATATATAAAACATATATAATATATAATTATATATTTTATATTCTATATTATATATTTTATATTATATATTATATTATATATATTGTATATTGTATATTATATATTGCATATAATATAATAAAATACAGTTGAATACAATATAATATATAATATAAAAATATAATAAATATTATATTTATATAATAAATATACCTTTATAAATATATAATTGTAAATTATATTTATAATATTTCATATAATATTAAATAGATAATAAATATATGTTTAATATAATACCAATTTATTATATTAAATATATGATAATATAATAAATGTATATAAATATACATAATACAATACAATATATAATAATATATTATAATGTAATATAATTAATATAATATATATTGTAATATATTGTATTACATTAAATATATAAATAATGATATAATAAAATAAAAATAAATAAATAAAAATATATAAAATATATAAAATAAGTAAAAAATATAATAAAATAAAGTCCGCTCTGTGCTTCATTTAGAGCAACAGATTTAAATTTTTTTACCATTATCCACTTTTATTTTTTAATATTTCCCTCTTACGTGGATCAGCTTAAAATATAACTCAGAGTCATGGCAGGGCTTTCCATTTTCCTCATGGCCTCGTCCTCCCTCTCAATTTTCCAGGTCAAGCAGGAGCACAGCTGTCCTGAGAGCTGTGGGAGAGGCTGGGGATGGCAGCCACTGCACATTGCAGAGATGGCTTCACACACCTCACTGCCCAGCTTTTCCAGGGGGTACCGTGGTGACAGCCATGGGAATTTCGGGTTTCATGCCATTCCCTCCCTCCAAACCCCACAGCTCTCCCACCTCCCTTGGATTTGCTGTTTGGGGGTGGACAGGGCAGAGGAAATGAAGGGTTTGGGGTTCTGCCCCGATCCACCCCTGAGAAACAGCTCCATTCCTCACCATCCACTGCTCTTTATCCAAAACACTTGGGAACCAGGGATGGCTCAGGCTCTCCCTGGGCTGGGAGCAGCAGCAGCAGGGTTTGGTTCTCATCTCCCTCTGGGGATCCTGACGTGTCTGCAGGGCACAGAGGGCACGGCTGGTTATCAACCCTCGTCCCTCTGCACATCTTGACTTTGGGAGCTCTCTGAAAACAGGCCTGGCCAGTGAGTCACAGCCACTAATCCTCCTCCTCGGCCTCTGAACACATCCATTAATCCCAGAGCTGTTGGCTCTGGGCTGAATTCACCTCACCCCATCTTCACTAAAGGAGATTTCTTGGAAAATTTCTCCAGCACGTCACCGTGGTCTGGGCTGCAATTTCCAGCATATAAGCACAATAAAAATAGATGGTTCAGAGCAGCTCAACCTACAGAGCACTACACTCTAATATTTATTAAAAATTCCATGTCTTTTCCTAGCAGGGATTCCAGAAACTTCCTTGAACACAGTAAACAACCTAAAGCCCAAACTGAGCAGCCAGGCAGCTCCTAAAGCTGAACCCACAGTTTTGCAGGGACACCTGCACAGGTATTTTCACACAGACACAGCTGAGCCATTTCTAAACAATTTTTTGCATAAATCTGACTTGGTCTATGGAGGAAACCACAGGGGAAAAAAGAGGAAAGAAAGACAAACAGGAGGACAGCAAGTGCAGGGTAGCTGAAGGGCTCAGCACAAACCCTCCATGGGGTCTTGAGCAGAGGTGACCACGAGCCTCAAATCTTTTAAGTTTTTAGAAAAACGTAGCAGAGTCCAGACAAAACCACCTACTGCAGGTTAGTAAAACCCTCAGTAAAGGGTGCAGGAGCCTCCCAGCCTTTGCTGCCGGTGAGGAGGGGGCTCAGCCTTGGTCCCTCAAGGAATTACATAAGGATTTGTACCTGCACAGCTCCCTCAGGTGCCTCAGTTCTTTATCTGAACAGGTGGGAGGGATGTGAAGCACCCAGTAAAATAACCAGAACCACTATCTGCTCCCAGGCAGTGCAGAAAAGCAGCTGAAGGTTCTGGGAGCCGTTCCTGTGGGAATTGCAGCATTCCTGCACCAGGCTGGCCTGTGGCAGAGCAGAGAGAATCACCAGATGGAGTCATCTGGGTGCCCAGCCTGGATTTGTGTCCACCCCTCTGCTCACACACATCCCCCCAGCCCATCACCCCCCAAGGGCTGCCTGGAGCTGCTCTGGAGGTGAGGTTTGGAAGGAGAGCCCCAGGATGGCCATGGTTCCTCTCAAGATGATGTCCTGTGGCCCACAGATGTCCCTCGTGGTGTCTGCTCTGGCCCCTTCCCCACAGGGCAGCTCCTCCTGGTGCCTGGAGAAGCTCCTGGGACAGAGACTGGACAGAGTTAAAGGAATAAAGTGGGGATTTATTAAAATGCCTTTAAAGGATCACTTTGGGCAGTGCAACAGCCTGGCCAAGGCTACACTCAAGATGGACCTCAGGTCAGTTTTCACACCTTTATAAGTTTTGGTCCATTTCCATACTGGGGTTAATTGTGCAATTCCAGCTGCAGGTGATGCAGTCCCATCCTCCCAGATTGCTCTCCTCAATTCCCTGCTGTTCACACTTTTTGGGGCTGAAGCTGCAGCGGTGTCCTTGGTTCTGGGGCTGGAAAAGGATTGTTGTGTCTGCCTGGGCTGTGAGGAGAACTGGCTGATGCTTTATCTGAAGTTCAGAGTTATGAACCAACGCAGAACCTGGAAAATATAAACGCCAAAACTTACAGCATCACTACAGCCCCAGCCCAGCTCCTTCTCCAAACCTCTCCTCAGGTGTGGAATTCAAGATAAAATTATCCAACACTTTGTTTTTCACAGCTCAAAAGAGAATTTCTTCCCTGAAGCAGCACAGAGCAGTACCCTAAGTGCTGGTTATTTGTTGGCTTTTGAATCAAATATTCAGCATCTGAATTGGGGAATAAGAAGAGAGGATTTGGAGAACCCCTGTGCACACACACAGCCCCTGACATTTCCAGGCAGTGGGAACGGAGCTGGAATTCCAGGAGGAGCCCTGAATAACAGCAGGAAACCTCCTGAGCAGCAAGGTCTCCATTTCAAGTGGAGTTTATCCCCTAAAATCTGGCTGGTCCAGGATGGAGGTCCAGCAGTGGGGCTCTTCAGGAGGCACAGAGGGGCTGATCTGGGATCATTGGGATATTAATGGATATTTGTGCCTGGCAGTGTGATCTGTGCTGAAAAAGGAGGAATGGGAGCAAATCAAAGCAAAATTGTAAGGCTGAGCCCAGATAAAATATAGAGGGTTAGGATGTATTTGCAGTGATGCAAAAATAGATTCCAGAGGCTGAAATGTGTCTGCTAAAATGATATTTTTTTTCTTATAGGAAACTTCTTTCAGCAAAATGCTGTCTGAGATTTTGGTGTTTTGTTTGTTTGTTTTTTTACTTCAATCAGGACTCATTTCATGCAGATCTGGATATCTAAGAAAATAAAATTTTCAATCTAAGCTGGTCATCTAAGCTTGCTCTCCAAAGGCAAATTTCTAAGTTGAGAGGCAGTTTCCAACCACCCCCTCTAAATGTCACTTCAGCTTTTTGTATCCTCTGTCTTTAAAATTAGCACTGGGAGTGTAGTACATCAAATACCTGCCCCAGCAGCCCAGATTGAGGTCAATTAATATTTGTACACTTTCCTTTTCAATTCATTTCTGCCCAGAGCTGGAGAGGACGAGGAGATGAGCAGGAATTAGAGGGCGTTTGAAGTGAAGTCTGAGCTCAGAATTGTGTGTATTTGCACTCAGCCAGAGAATGGAAATAGTAATGGGTGACCTAAGACTCCCCTCAAGATTAGCCACTGCAGCAGAAAATCTAAATATAGAGCTGAGCTAGGAAAGACTGAGAATTACTCATAAAACTTATCTGATGAATACCTGGTACCTCCCAGGAAAGAATGGGGGTGTTGCAGAAAACTGGAAGCAGTTTAGAAGCTGCTCAGAAAACTTTTGTGAGCAGCAATGAAGAGGCAAAGTCACTGAGCAAATTATTCCTTTGACTGAGGTTTCATTGTTTGAATCCCTGCAAAACTGGAGCCAGGTTTTAAGGAAATGTTAATTGTGGCCAATTTTGTAGCTTTGCTTTGCAGCTTGCTAAGAAATTAAATGTCACCATGTGCCTGAATGTGCTTTCTGAGAAATGAAGCTCTCTTGAAGTCATTTAAATTCCTAATCTTACTGAGCTTAAATGTTGTTCCTTGAAGTGAAGGAACAATTTAATGAAGTACAGTGTATTTCTGCCTGGCACACTGAAATGTCCAGCTCACCAAGCTTTTATCACATCAGTTTTCTCATCCCACGCTGGTTGGAAATGCAGTGACCCTGGAATGGTGGAGCTCTTTATCCTGGGATTCAGGAGAGCAGATCTGGCCCCTGTGGGGATCTGCTGGGACAGTCCCATGGGAGCCTGGAGGGAAGAGGGGCTTGGATGATTCCCAAGGATCAGCTTCTCCAGGCTCAGGAGTGGCACATCCCAGCAGAGGAGCACACAGGAGACAACGGCAGGGGCTGGGGAAAGGGAGAAATTGAGGCTGGAACACCCAAGGAAGCTGAAATCCCTGGAGCTGATGAAATGCATCCATTGATCCTGGATGGACTCATGGACTGGCCAAGCCACTTCCCAACAAATCCAAGAAGCTGTGGCAACTCAGTGCCTGGAAAAGGGGAAACAACTCCATTTTTAAAGAGGGGAGAGAAGGAGAAGCTGGGAACTCCAGACCAGTCAGTCTCACCTGTGCCCAGCAGGAGCATGGAGCAAATCCTCCTGGAAACTCTGCCCAGGTCAGGGCACCTTCCACAGGACTGGGCTGCTCAAAGTCCCACCCAGCCTGCTCTGCAGCACATCCAGGGGTGAGGCAAATATGTGTATTCCCTACTAAAATCCCTATTTCATTTAAAACCCTCACTGTAAACTGCCCACCTGGTCACTGGGGATATTTCTGTGTCATTCATTCAGTGTCACATGGCTCATGATCAAGCTTGATTTGATAAATCAATAATTTATTAAGCACTTGGAACTTAAAAAACCCACACATTTTCCCTCATTTGTCTCATTTTTCACATGTTTGTTTGGGCTGGAAAAAATCAACCAAAGAGGAATGTTGGGGACCTGCCTCCAGCAACTCATTTTTCACTCTGCAATTTTTGCTCTTCCCTCTGCTCCTCAGGAGGGATCATTTCCCTGCAGTGCCAGGGGGACAGGCCAGCAATCCCACATTCCTCCCAGCTCTTCCAGCCTGCTGTGCTCCCCTCCAGCTCTGCAGGTGGGACCAGATGGTTTGGGGATCCAGAAGGTTCTGGGATTTATTCACCAGCTGCTCCAGGTGCTCAGCAAACCTCAGCTTCCCTGCAGCATTTCCAGGGGAACTGGAGGGGTTCTGCCCCTGGGGGTGGGAATTCTGAGGCACAGAAGGTTTCAGACATGTGGGGTCTCATGTCAGCTGGGGATGGCTGTGCTCTCCATGCAGCTTGTCCTGCTGGCTGGGTCACTTTTGGGGCATCAGGATGGGTTATCAACCCCAGCACCACCCAGGAGAAAGCAGGGAGAGTGCTGAGGAGTAAAAGATGAGCTCCAAGCAGTTTGCTAATGATGTGTGTCCTCCCCAGCAGAGAATTTCTGTGTCAGGAGCAGGGAAGTGATCAATCCCTGCCACTGTGACTGATGCCTCAGGATTTTAGCTTTTCTATTTTTCATATATTTGTAACTCTGCAATTCTTTAGTGCATAACTCTAAACTCCACACACAGTGAGAGCTGCTGCCTTCACATTTTGGTCAGACACAGCAATTCCTCTGCAGGCCTGGCAATCAAGGACACCTCACTCAGGCCCTGAGAGATGGAAACAAAAGTGAGGTGAGAAAAGCAAACCTGGGGTAAATGACTTCATTACCTGAAGCTGGAATTGGAAGATTAACCCCCAATATACAAATGGACCAAACTTATAAAAGTGTGCAAACCTTTGAACCCACCATCCATTTTGGGTGCAGCCCCTGAGGGGGCTTTGTCTGCCCTAAATGTACCTGAAGGCCCTTCAGTAAATAGAAATGCTTTTTATTCCCTTATTTTTGTCTCTGTTTTTAGGTAGTCCCAACAAGGCATCGTGACAGCACCAGCACAGGAACAGGGACAACCCTGCAAGTGCAGGGAATCACTTGGGCTGGAAACCTCTCTGGCTGGGGTGAGGAATTAGCCCTGAGAATTACTCACTGTTGCTATCTCCGAGCTCCCACATTATCACCACCATCATCCAGGGGGAAATGCTGGGAAAATTCAAAATTTCAAACTGGAGAAAATCAAAAATGTCATGAAAAACATCACAAGCACAGAAAAAACAGCACTGAGGCCTCTGGTGCTGTCTGAGAGTGTTATCAGTGGAAATCTGACCGTGTTGTCAGATTAACCCTCAGCATCTCCCCTCCCTGCCCCTCAGCCCTGCTGCTGGAGATGCTCTTGGGGAGCAGGGTGGGCAGGGGCATCAAGGAGCAGCCCCACCTCAGGATGGTGGTGACCTTTCTCTTCCTATTTAGCAGCTCAGGAAACTCCTTTTTAGCTGAGCTCTGTCCCCCCATTCCCTGTTATCCCACCCTCCTGCCCCGTGGATTCTCCTCGGCTCAGCTGTAAAATATTCTGTGTGTTTTTTGGGCCAGTCCCCACCCTGTCCCCGTTTCCTTCCGAGCCCCGCTGGAGCCGTGCTGGCAGCCCTGGAAGGAAACTGGCAGCGTCACAATGGAGCTTTATCAGCCCCAAACTTGGAAATATTTCCTTTCAAACGTGACCCGAAGTCAGTTCCCACACCAGGCTGCTTGGGTCCTCCCTCTCCTCCTGCAGGTCAATCCCGAGGGGTTCCAGCACTGGCAGCCACCAAAAAGGGGCATTTTCGCCAATAAAGCAAAACTGAGTGTAAAGCTCAGGCCTAACTAAAACATCCCTGCCCAGGGACTTATCCAGCCAGGAAGGAGCAGGGGGAATGTTGGGTGCTGAAAGCAAGGTGAGCTAGATCTTCAATTTATCCCTAGATCCTAAATTTATCCCTAGATCTTAAATTCATCTCTAGATCTTAAATTCATCCCTAGATCTTAAATTCATTCCTAGATCTTAAATTCATCCCTAGATCTTCAATTCATCTCTAGATCTTAAATTCATCCCTAGATCTTAAATTCATTCCTAGATCTTCAATTCATCCCTAGATCTTAAATTAATCTCTAGATCTTAAATTCATCCCTAAATCCTAAATTCATCCCTAGATCTTAAATTCATTTCTAGATCTTAAATTGATCTCTAGATGTTAAATTCATCCCTAGATCTTCAATTTATCCCTAGACCTTCAATTCATCCTTAGATCCTAAATTCATCTCTAGATGTTAAATTCATCCTTAGATATTCAATTTATCCCTAGATCCTAAATTCATCCCTAGGTCTTTATCTTTAGATCTCAAATTCATCCTTAGATCTCCAATTCATCCCTAGATCCTAGATTCATCTCTAGATGTTAAAATCATCCCTAGATTTTCAATTTATCCCTGGATCTTCAATTCATCCCTAGACCTCCAATTCATCCCTAGATCCTAAATTCATCTCTAGATGTTAAATTCATCCCTAGATCTTCAATTCATCCTTGTATCTCCAGTCCATCCCTAGGTCTCCAGTCCATCCCTAGATTCCCAGTCCATCCCTAATCCCCAATTCACCCCTAAATCCCAAATCCATGCCCAGTTCCCATGCACAGTGGGGAGGGCAGTGCTTTGCTGGCAGCTCCTGCCCGTAGCCACCACCACATCCCTCACATGGAATTCCAGGCCCTTCCCACATCCAGGAACAGGAGCACCAAGGCTGCAGAAAGCCCCCACCAGCCCCTGTTTCCATCCTCACCCCTCCTCTCTCAGAGCTGCAGCCAAATCTCAGCTTTAATGCAGTTTTCCCCCGCTGAAAGCAGCACGGACGTGGCAATTTATTCCCAGATCATTCTTCAGATCATTTTCTCCCCTGTTAAATGAAACCCGTGGTCCTTGAGCACCCAATTCCCTCAGACAAGGCTGGCTCTGGGGGCTCTCTTAATAAAGGCACAGGGATGGAAATTGCCACACAAGTGGGAACAGTTCTCATCATTTTAATAATCTACGAGCAGCACAGGTAGAGATATTCCTAAACTCTGATTTTATCATGATGGCATCGGTATCAGAGATGTGTTTTTCCTGAGGCTAGACAGCAGAGAAGGGAAGATATTGTGTTTCCTTGACTACCTTTCATCTGCCTTAAAAAACATAATTTTCCTTTATTAGCTGCTTTCTTTGGTTATTGCAAGTAAAATAACACATCCTGAGCCCTGATAATAAATTGTTTGTTGGTGGCCTTCCCCCTTCTCTCTCTTCTCTCCACAGATTTCCTGGTTTCCTCCTTCCCACACTCCTCTCCCCACCTCTCCCTCCACATTTTGAACCAGGAAAAAATTATTTTGTTTGTTCACAAATAGGAGGGAGGAAATATTTAACGAACAGGTGATGTGCAGGGGCAGATTTTGACTAATTGCTGAATTCCTGTAAAAGCAGTGATTGTATTTCAGCTGGGCTGGTCCTCAGGAGGGGTTGAACCCTCCAGGCCTGAGCTCCCTCTCAGCTTAAATTGCTGCTTATTGATTATCCCACCCCAAAAATCCCCTCTGTCTCCTCTGTCTCATCCCTGGGAAAAGCATGGAAGGAGCAATGAGCTCTGTCTTGTTGACACATATTGAGCTAATTCAAATTCAATCATTTTGTCCAGATTGGAATTTAAAGATCCCATCTATTTTCCTTGTTGCTGCTGTTTGAGGTGCAGTAGTTTTAAATGAACACTCTTATTGCCCTTAAATGATCATTATCTGACACAAGGCAAAGCTCCAACAGAGTGCAGGGAGCATTTAGGGAGTGAAAATTGGGAAATGAATCCATCCTGAGGTGCTGGGCAGTCCCTGGTCCTGTCCTGGCCCAGCTCAGATGTGCTGGCAGCACAGCAAGGACAGCAGGTAAACTGCCACCAGGGAAAAAAAAATCCTTATTTTTATCCTTCAGCCCTCAGGAAGACAATCTGCAGGTTCACTGAAAATTCCAGTTTGCAACTGCCTTGGACAGGAACTGGATAAATTCAGATTATTCTTTTTTAAAAATTCCAAGATCTTGTAGCAAAATCACACGTTTGTTTTTCTCTTTTTAAGCCCCCTCAGAGACTTTGTTGAGGCTTTACTGAAATGCTGTTCAGGTACCTCTGACCTGCTGTATTGCCACAGAAACTGGGGATAAATGTGACCCACAGAACAGCTTCTGCTTCCTGAGCCTGATAAAAATCAACATGTGGAACCTGTGAGCTCTCACCTGGGCTTTCCCCCTCAGCTGTGATGGCTGCAGACTTCCCTGTGCCAGGAAAAGGGAGCCTCTCACACACCCTCCTCTCTGCAGGAACCTGGCAAACACCAAATGATGAGAGGTGCCCAAAGCAGGGCTCCTCCTGCTGATGTGTTGTTACTACTATTATTATTATTATTATTATTATTATTATTATTATTATTATTATTATTATTATTATTATTATTATTATTATTATTATTATTATTATTATTATGTGTTATTTCATTATATTTTATTTATTTATATTTTTTTTTATTTTTTTATATTTTATTATTATCCTCAGGATGTGTTATTTTACTTGCAATAACCAAAGCTAATTGGAACCCCTCCTGGTGAGTTCCACACTCAGGCTGTGATGAGCCATGAACAAAAGCAGAAATGGAGAGGAGAAACCCCTGTGAGGTGTCTTGGCCAGCCATTATCACTGGCTCTGCAGTTTCCTACCAGCATTCCATGGGGTAAATCCCCCCTAATTTGGTGTCTTGCTGCAGTTCTGCAGTTCTGCCCAAGGCTGCTTTGGGAGGCCCCACCACCTTTTGCAGTCCCATTCTCTTCTAAAAAAATTCTCTTCTTCCCCTCAATCATCCTTCCAGTTTGTTGTAGAGATAGACTTGGCTTGGCAACGTTGATCTTCTTTGGGATCCTTTTAATTGCAGTTTTCTGGCTGGCAGCCTCCCTGCCAATGATGACAGAGGAAGGAATGGTCACAGAAGGAGGAAATTCATTCCTGTGGTGAGTACAGAGGCAACAGAGCCAAAAGTTTGAAGCCCTCCTCCAAACTGTGCTATAGATACATTTCCTTTTAGCAGGGCAAACCATTTAACCTCTTTACCTGTTTGTCCTCATCTCCAAAATGAGGAAGGCAGGACTGACCCAGTTCTTATTATAAAGTCAAATGGTTCCAAAGCATTTTGAAGTCATTAAATAAAAGGCCTTGCAGGAGAACGATGCGTTGTTCCTGCTGGAACACATAACAAGAGGTAAAATAGGAAATCAAGGGAAAGCTGAAATCCCTCCTGAAGCTTACAAAGTTTCATGCTCTGCCTTCAGATTGCAGCGTGAGAAGTGTCCTGAACATGCTCCACATATTTAGGATGAAGCAGTAATCGAGCTGACAAAAAAGCAGCTGCCTGTCTCTCTGCTTGTAGAGGCTTTCACACCTTGGTATCAGCTCTTGCCTTGGTGAAAAGCAGACACAGGGCTGGGGGAGGTTGGGCTCCTCTGATGAAGGCTGCCTCAGGTGAGGATCTGGCTCAAAGGTTTTGTTTTGCTCTTTCTTTCTCTTTCTCCTCATATAGCTGAAATTATTACGCCATGAAGCTGCTCAGCAGGGAAGGGGGGTGATGAAAAGCAGTCTCGAGGTACAGGGGGTGGAATTCAGCTCCTGGACAGCAGAGCAGAGCTCATGTGAACAACTTTTGCAGGGTGCTTGGCTGCTCCATCGTGCCCAGCCCTGCTGGAAAAGGAGCATTTAATGCTCCCCTTCAGCTTCAGCCACATCTGCCTGTGTTTGTCTCAGGACAAGGCATTGCTGCTGCTGCTGCTAGAAATTCATTTGGGGATGCTGTCAGGGTCAGGACATGGTATGAGACCTTGACTTGTGCGTACAAAACACCCTTGGAAGAGCTGGTAGGAATTTCCAACTGGAGGAAGCTGGAAGTGCTGGTAGGAGCTGGAGAAGGTGAGAGAGGAAACCACAAAATCCAGATTTTAACCTGAGAATAAAATTAAATTAAATTAAATTAAATTTATTAAATCAAAACCCTGAAATTCAAGAGCAAAAGCCACACAGATATTCAGTGCAAGCCCTAAGGCAGCAGAGAGACTTGGTGAAGCTGCTCTGGAGGAATTTCACAGGGGGAAAAGCCGATCCCAAGATATGAAAGAAGAACCCAATCTCTTCTGATTGCCCCAGAGAAAACCTGAGCACAATTTCCACATGGACACGAGCCCCAGCTCTCCCCCTCTGGTCTCTGTAGAGCTGACCTGGTGTTTCTCAGTGCATTTATTTCGGTGGGATTTCCATTTTTAATACAGTTCATTGTTCTCCCGCTGGGATTTCCAGCGTTCAAGTGTTTATCGATCCTGGGGAAAACAACTGGCCATGACAGAGGAAAGAAAATTAAATGCAACATCGATGCTGCTCATCTAAAATCCTCCTGGAGGAATTGTGTCTATTTTCCTGTGAGCAGGAGGTGTGTTCTGTATCAATGTCCAGGATTCCATTCCTCCACAAGGTGCTCCCTCCTCTCCCACTTCCCCTCTCCCAGTATCAGACAGCATCTCGGGCAATAAAATGTTTTATAGGATCCTCGTTTTTCTTCAGAGAGAGGAAGACAATTATGACTGTCTCTCCAAGATTAAAAGCTTTTCCTGTGTATCCCTGTATTTAGCTCAGTGGAGGCTGTTTTGTTTAGGCTTTGGGGTTTTTTTTCCAGGATGTTCTGTCTGCCACCAGGGAATCTTGCAGAGCATGGATCACTCAGCTTGGGTGCTCTGAAAGCTGACCTGGAGCCACTTGGTTCAGACCAGGGGAGTTGCTTTATCCGTTGCTGGAAGGATGTGGGATTTATTTATAATCGCTGTTTGCAGCAGCATCTCCACCCTGTTCCCATCAGTAAACACGGAACTGCTCACCAGACAGGGCCTGCCAAAAAACAGCCACAGCCAGGAGTGACCTCAAAACAGGCTTTTCTTGGGAATTCTGCACAGGGCTGGGGGTCAGGGGCTGCTGTCACCCCTCTGTTACAGGTTGTGGAGAACCTCCAGAGGCAGAGCAGTGTTTGGAGCAGGATGGAGAAGGTGCTGGGGTGAGGGGATTCCAGCAGCAAGGAACAGAGCCCAGGCTGGGCTGCAGCCTCGGAGGATTTTTCTGCACAATCTTTACCCATCTTCAAAATCACTTTGATGAACAACACTTTGGGGCTTTTTTCAGCCCAAATGATTTCTAAATTGTTGAGATGAAGCGAGCCAAATACCTCAGATGACATTCTTGGGCAGCTGGACATTTGGCTCCTTCCAGTTGGTGTCAAAGCCTAATATTTATTTAAAGCCAGGCTTTAAAGTGCTGGTTATTACATTTAAATATTTTCTTTCAGTCTCAGGGAAGCTGCCAGCTCATCTTGGCCAAACGTGACTCCTGCAGCCTGAAATGATTGCCTGGTCACATGGAGCCCATTTTGGGGGGACAGAATGAGGAGCACACTGAGTGATTTCTGCACTGCAGAGCCAGCCAAGGCTGAGGAGCTGCTCAGGGCAGCAAGTGCTAACAGGATCATCTGTTCCCAAGCCAAAATCAGGCATCCAGGGAGCAGCAGTGGCTTCATCACCCCCCTGGCAGCTGAGGCCAGGCTGGCTGACGCACACAGGACACCCCTGGGGCTGGGAGCCAAGAGCTTGGCCCAGGAACTCCCACCCAGGCAAAGGGAAGGGGGAGATCAAAGTCCCACAGTTCTGCAAAGGAGCTGGGTTATTCCTGCTCTGCTCACCTCTCTGAACAGCCCTTGGGTGGTTTAGTGCACCTGGGCTGTCCTGAATTCCAGGAATTGATCTAGTAATCGATAAGCAGCACCAGAGACGGTGAGCACGTGCTCTTGGGGCCACTGGGGAGAGACAGAGCCAAAGGACAGGAGGAAACAGCTCTCCAGGAGGGATCAAAGAGCTCTCAAACAGCTCTCCAGGAGGGATCAAACAGCCCTCTGTGAGGGGTTAAAGAGATCTCCGTGAGGGATTAAAGAGCTCTCTGTGAGGGGTTAAAATCTCCATGAGGGACTAAATAGCTCTTTGTGAGGGATCAAACAGCTCTCCATGAGGGATTAAAGAGATCTCCATGTGGAATCAGATATCTCTGTGAGGTATCAGAGAGATCTCCATGAGGGATCAAAGAGCTCTCTGTGAGGGGTTAAAGAGATCTCCGTGAGGGATTAAGGAGATCTCCATGAGGGACTAAAGAGATCTCCATGAGGGACTAAACAGCTCTTTGTGAGGGATCAAAGAGATCTCCATGAGGGATTAAAGAGATCTCCATGTGGAATCAGATATCTCCATGAGGTATCAGAGAGATCTCCATGAGGGATCAAAGAAATCTCCATAAGGGATCAAAGAGCTTTCTGTGAGGGATTAAAGAGATCTCCATGAGGGATCAAACAACTCTTTGTGAGGGATCAAACAGCTCTCCATGAGGGATCAAACAGATCTCCATGAGGGATTAAAGAGTTCTCCATGTGGGATTAAAGAGATCTCCAGGAGGGATTAAAGAAATCTCCATGAGGGATGAAGATCTCCATGAGGGACTAAACAGCTCTTTGTGAGGGATAAAACAGCTCTGATGAGGGATTAAAGAGATCTCCACGAGGGATCAAAGAGCTCTCTGTGAGGGATCAGACAGCAGCAGAGGTCAGTGGCTGAGGTGTGATGTGATGTGGGGGATCTCCCAGAACAGGTCTCTCCTGACAGCTGTCAATCAACCTGCAGACCCTGCACTAGAACACTGATGAGCTCTTGGATAATTGCTTTTTGATTAATGTGGAATGTCAGGACAAGTCACGGTGGGGCAGGAAGGGGAGGATGGAACTTGGAAATGGAAATAAATCCTGTAATGTTTTTAGCTCAGTACAGGCCTTGGAAGTCCTGTGAGCATTACTGGCACATTCCATGTCTACAAACAAACAAACAAAAAGGATGTCCTACAGAAATAGCATGGAAACATGACACAGAAATATACAAAAGTACTAAATATTAAACAGATAAAGTGCATCCCAGGCCTGGGGAGATGTTCTGTAGTTCTGTAGACCCAGTCCTAAGGGGTCTCAGCCTCCAGACCCTGCACAGAGGACAGGCTTTGGAGAAGCCCCTCTTGCAACCAGGAGACGGAGCACTGTGCTCAGCATCCCAAAACCTTGTTGTGAGGAAGGCCAGAAAGTCTGTGGCTGCTGTCCCAGCTGGAAGAATTCAGTGTTTATTCAGTTTCCTTCTCCCAGGTCAGTGATAAAGTTCTGGTACATCTTGGAAGGAAAAGTAATCCCATTTCCCAGCTCACGCAGACACACGGACATACAAAAGCTGGAGTCCACCTTGACACAAACCCAAAAGCCTGACACCAGCACCTGGCACCTCCAAGAGCCAGAATCAGCAGCACCTGGAGCCAGCTCAGCTCTCACACTCTGCTGTGAGCTCCCCACCAAAATCTGGGAGCTCTGGGAACACAAACCCAGTCCTGTCCTTCCCCTCATGCTGCTGGGAGCTCACAGCAGCTCCTGGGATGCAGCTCCTGGGATTTTCCAGAGGCTGCTGAAGCCAGAGGTGAGATCCCAGCGTGGAAGCTGGAGTTGCACCACTCACTGTGGCTGTGCAAAGGAAAGGAAAGGAGGGTCTTTATGCCCAGCTGATCCGTGGAACAATGTTATCCCAAAATCTCGTCCCAGCCAGGAGCTTGGCAGGGCTGTTCACACCAGGGCTGCACAGAACTCCATAAAAACCTGGGAATGTTCTGCCCCAAGGTGTCCATCACTGCACATTTGGCTCAGGGAGCAGATGCACCAGCAAAGGCAAAGCACTGGGTTTGATCTCAGCCACTTCAGGAATTCCTTTGTTTCTGTGACTCCACAAGAATGGCTCCGTGTGTCATCTGAAGAATATCTGGTTTATTTATTTCCCATCTTTTCATCCCCTCTCTCCATTTTTATAGATCTGTTGGCATAGGAGCTGGATACTTCAGCAAATGAGGTTAACCTCTGACCATAAATTACTGCTCCCTCAGGAGGAAGTGGCCATAAAAAAAAGGAAACAGCCACAACTCCAGCGGAGAGCAGCAAAGGCAGAGAGAGCAAGGGCTGTACAAATTACAAAACCACCAGCCCCTGAAACCCTTACCAGGGCTGGCCATGCAAATAATAAAGTGTGACATAAACACACACAAAACTGGGCTCAGCCTGGCCAGAACAATCATTCGAATGCCAAGAAAAATAAGCAGCTTTCCCATTTTCCCTGGAGCTTCCTATATAATGGCTCCTGGGGACAGCACGTGGCCAAAGACCACAGGCAGCTGAGGAGAGAAATGATCTAATCATCTGGAGCATCGCTTTTAACTGTCATAGCATGCAGGAATAGAGGGCAAGAGAGCCCAGGATAAAACCTGAGGGTTTTTTTTCACTCTGATAACAGTGAAAAGCCAGTCAGGTGAACTATCAGGTGTCCATCGTGATTTCCATGTCAGAATTGTGGGCTCATCCCACAGTTTGTGGCTGGGATTTACCTCTGAGAATTTAAGTGCTCATCTGGAGAGTGTTTAAAAGAATCAGAAAGAGATAAACGACTTTTATCTCTTCAGCTGATCTCTGAGGCACCTTCAGAACATGGAGGGACCCTAAAATCGCTGCCACTGGGGTGGAAAATGTCACAGCTCAGTTGATAGAAGGGAGAGAGGATGGAATTGTGCAGGGGAGATGGAGTTTCTGGATGAGGGGTTCAGGTCTCTGCTTGGGGCTGTCATGCACAGGTGGCTTCCTCAAGCACCCTGCACAAAGTGTGGCTGAAAATGAAACCTGAGCCCAGCACAGGAATAAACAGAGCCAGGCACTTGGGAAATCTGTCTCAGAACCTCTCCCTGATAGCTTCAGGAATGCTCTGCTTCTCATTTTCTTGGATGATGGGAACCTCCCTGTGTTTCTCCTAGAATATATTTTGGGTTTCTGGGGGCCAAAACCTTGTCCACATCAACATAGTGGCCAGCTCCACCACTCCTTGGGATTTTTGGTCCGTAGGTGCAGAGGAAGTAATTACTTCTTTCATCAGCATCAAGTTACAAACTCCATTGGAAAGAGTAAATAATAATAATAATAATAATAATAATAATAATAATAATAATAATAAAGTGAGATGGAACAGCTTCAATAGCAATAATGGCTAAGGAAACTGTGAGGTCCCAGGCTGAGGATGGGAATGATGTAGGTTTTTAAATTCCAGGAGAGTGAAGAGGCAGCAAGAGCTGCTCTGAGAGCCTTGAGGAGCAGCAGATGAAACCAGCAGGTGACGTGCTGGAAGGAAGACCAAGGAGAGGTTCCTGTGTGCACTTTGCTCTGGAAAATCTTGCTGTGGGTGTTGTGCCCTCAAGAGGAGCACGGGGAAGGTCTCAGCAAAGAAATCAGGATTATTAAGCCAGCAGCATCTCTCTGGCAGCTTGTGCCAGACAGTCCCAGGCTGGGAAACCAATCCTGGAAACAACAATTTCCTCACTGTCCTCTTAAAAACCTCCAGTCTGAGCCCCTGGCTCCGATGGTGGAGTGGAGGAATCTCTGACAGGATCTACTGTGCATGATTTTATGTTCTCAAATGTTTTTGTGGTGAATGGGAACATTACTGGGAGCTGCCTCTCCCTCACCCACTGCTGTGCTCTGCTCCCAGCTGAGCCTTTATTTCCTGCTATCCTTAGATATTCCCTGCCTCTCCACAAGCATCCACAGGCAAGGCCTTAAACCTGCCTGCCCTCCCTTCCTGTGCAAAAAGCAGGAGGAATGTGGGAGCCAGAGGGGAGATTTGCTGCCTTCCTGCAGCCAGGGCTGTGGGGGAACACGGGGAGCTGGCTGCTCCCATGCTCCTGCCTCTCCTCCTGATTTCCAGGATGAACTGCATGAAGAAAAAGCCAGGAGTGCAACTGAATAACAGGATAATATAACTGAATAACAGGACTGTGCAGTGGAAGCAACTGCAAGGATTGAGGGATGTGGCCCTGGGGAAGGAGACTCACCCGGGGAGGGAAGGGTTCACACTCACCATTAAAATGAGATCTGTGCTTTCCCTCCTTTTCCAAGCTATTTTCCCCACCTTGTTTTTGTGTTTGGTGGGGGTGGAGGAGTGACATCAGCACTGCTGTGAGATTGGAGCAGTAAATAATTCTTTATCACCACAACATTGCAGACCACTGCAAAAATCTCTGCGATTGCCAAGGCTTGTAATGAGCTACTGCCAAACTGGATGGCAAAAAGCAAAAATTAGCAGCTGACCCTGGAATATTTCCCTTGTCATCCAGAGGCATTGCTCTCTTGATTCAAGGAAGAAGACAAAGAACAGTCAAATCACACAGAACTGAGCTGATAGCAGAGCTGTGAGGATGCCATGACATTTCTTGTCAAAGGGATTTCTAAAATCCAGCCTGGGTTTCCAGGGCGAGGAGCAGGGGTCTGAAGGATGTTATTATTTTGTTAAAGATGCTGTTATTTTATTACATGAGTTTGTCCCAGCGACAGTGATCAGCAGGGAAGTGATCAATGCCACACATCCAGGCCTGGGGGCAGTTCAGGAATGATATTTTGGGGCTGGAGCGTGTCCAGGGAAGGGAAAGGAGCTGGAGAAAGGGTTGGAGCACCAGGAGGGGCTGAGGGAGCTGGGGAAGGGGCTCAGCCTGGAGGAAAGGAGGCTCAGGGGGAATTTCTGGCTCTGCACAGCTCCCTGCCAGGAGGGGACAGCCGGTGGGGATCGGGCTCTGCTCCCAGAGAACAGTGCCAGGAGGAGAGGGAACGGCCTCAGATTGTTCCAGAAGAGGCTTGGGTTTGATATTTAGGGAAATTCCTCCCTGTGCTGGGCTGTCCTGCCCAGAGCAGTGGTGGAGTGCCCATCCCTGCAGGGATTTAAAGTCACGTGGAGGTGGCACTTGGGGACACGGTGGCCTTGGCAGTGCTGGGGAATGTTGGACTCCCCGGTCTCTGAGGGCTTTTCCAACCACAATCATTCCATGAATCTCTGCAGCCAACAAGCTCTAGCACTTTGATGTTCATGGAACAGAAAAACTCTTCTAGGGGAATGCTCAATGTTTTAGCACAGGCTGGTAACTTCAGCCCACAATTTGGGACCACTCTCCAGCAGCCCACCACAGACTGGGCTCTGACACTCAATTTTATGGCACAGACAAGTACCAAATATAATCTACTGTACTAGTTTGAAATCAAACCAGTGAGAGATCGCAAGTCAGAATTATAATTTAATAGGAAAATGATAAAAAGAATAAATGCAATAATATCAAAAACACTGACAGAGTCAGAATACAGCCTGGAACCCTGTTAGGGTGATGGTAGTCGTCCAGATGAGGTGGTCTTGTTGAAGCGTGATCCTCTGGAAGAAAGGGGGTCTGGTCTTCAGCTGAAAGTCCAGCAGTAGCTCCTGTCCTCTGGAAGTCCCGTAGGTAAGGGCTGCTGTGGTGTTCGAATTCTCAGCTTATATCCAGTATGGAATGCTTGGCTCCTCCCTCGGGGAGGAGCATCTCACAATGGGATGGTGAGTCATGAGATAAGGCCTTGATGAGCCATTAACAGAAAACAGTCCAGGAGGAAGTTATCTCTGAGTCATGCAGCAAGGCAGTGGTGGGCCCATTAACAGGGGACAATACAGGGGGAAGTTATCTATGAGTCATGGGGCAGGGCATTGATGGGCCCATTAACAGAAGGTAGCCCGGGGGGGGGGGGGGGGGGGAGCCAGGGAGCACTGCCTCACCTGGTTTCAACAGTACATGAGGATGGTGATAGAATATACTGCAACCCAGGACATAATCCACCCCTTATTCTATTACCATCTACATAATTCTAAATCAGTACCTTCTTTAAACTCCACACACACACACACATATATATATATATACAATGGAACCTTACACACAGTTCTCACTTAAAATGAGGTCTCCTTGTGGCACACATCGTGTTTCCCCATCTTTCCGCATTACTCACCAAGTGCAACCAGGTCTTTGAGCGAAGACAATCCTACGGATAGGTTTGCTCTTGCCTGAGGTGGGATTAATCTAAACAGTCTTTCCTAACATACCTCTCATGTGTACCACAGGGACTTTATCTCCATCTACCGTGTGCAAGGGTTCAGACTGGGCAGGACCAGCTCGATTGATGGATCCTCTGGTGTTAACTATCCAGGTGGCTTTTGCTAAGTTCACTTCTCAATTTTTGAAGGTTCTTCCACTAAGTGCTTTTAGGGTAGTCTTGAGTAGTTCATTGCACCGTTCAACTTTCCCAGCAGCTGGTGCATGATAAGGGATATGATAGATCTATTCAATTCCATGTTTTCTGGCCCAAGTACTTACGAGGCTGTTCTTGAAATGCGTCTTGTTGTCTGACTCGATTCTCTCAGGGGTGCCATGTCTCTAAAGGACTTGCTTTTCCAGGCTCAAGATGGTGTTCCGGGCAGTAGCATGAGGCACAGGGTATGTCTCCAGCCATCCAGTGGTTGCTTCCACCATGGTCAACACGTAGCGCTTGCCTTGGCGGGTTTGGGGAAGGGTGATGTAGTCAATTTGCTAGGCTTTCTCATACCTGTACTTGGACCATTTTCTACTGTACTACAGAGGCTTCACCCGCTTGGCCTGTTTGATTGCAGCGCAGGTCTCGCAGTTGTGGATAACCTGTGAGATGCTGTCTATAGTAAGGTCCACCCCTCGCTCACGAGCCTATCGGTACGTTGCATCTCGTCCCTGATGACCAGAGGCATCATGGGCCCAACGAGCTAAAAATAATTCTCCCTTGTGCTGCCAGTCCAGATCTACCTGTGATATTTTCACTTTGGCAGCTCGATCCACTTGCTCATTGTTACGGTGCTCTTCATTAGCTCGACTTTTGGGTACATGAGCATCTACGTGTCGAACTTTCACGATCAGCTTCTCCACCCGAGCGGCGATGTCCTGCCAAATCTCAGCGGCCCAGATGGGTTTCTTTCTGCGTTGCCAGTTGGCTTTTCTCCAGCGATCCAGCCATCCTCACAGAGCATTAGCTACCATCCAGGAGTCAGTGTAGAGATAGAGCTTCGGCCACTTCTCTCTTTCAGCAATATCTAAAGCCAGCTGGACAGCTTTAAGTTCTGCGACTTGACTCGATCCACCCTCTCTCTCGGTAGCTTGTGCAACTCGTTGTGTGGGGCTCCATACAGCAGCTTTCCATTTCCGGTTAGTGCTTACAATTCGGCAGGAACTATCGGTGAAGAGGGCATATCGTCTTTCACTCTCCGGTAGCTCATTATATGGTGGGGCTTTCTCAGCACGTGTCACTTGCTCCTCTTCTTCAGAAGATAATCTAAAAGTCTCACTTTCAGGCTAGTTTGTTATAATTTCCAGAATCTCAGGGCGGTTCAGGTTTCCAATACGGGCACGCTGTGTAATGAGGGCAATCCATTTGCTCCAAGTAGCATCGGTGGCATGATGCGTGGAAGGAATCTTTCTCTTGAACATCCACCCCAGCACCGGCAGTCGGGGTGCCAGAAGCAGCTGCGCTTCAGTACCAATGACCTCTGAGGCAGCTTGGACTCCTTCATAGGCGGCCAAAATTTCCTTCTCTGTTGGGGTGTAGTTGGCCTCGGATCCTCTGTAGCTTCGGCTCCAGAATCTCAGTGGTCGACCCCGAGTCTCACCAGGCACCTTCTGCCAAAGGCTCCAGGACAGACCATTGTTCCCGGCTGCAGAGTAGAGCACGTTTTTCACTTCTGGCCCCGTTCTGACTGGACCAAGGGCTACCGCATGAGCGATTTTCTGCTTGATCTGGGCGAAAGCTTGTTGCTGTTCAGGGCCCCAATGGAAATTGTTCTTCTTGCGGGTAACCAGGTAGAGAGGGCTCACAATCTGGCTATATTCAGGAATGTGTATTCTCCAAAAGCCTATGGCACCTAGGAAAGCTTGTGTTTCTTTCTTGTTGGTCGGTGGAGACATCGCAGTGATCTTATTGATGACTTCAGTGGGAATCTGACGCCGTCCATCTTGCCACTTTACCCCCAGGAACTGGATCTCCCGGGCAGGTCCCTTGACTTTGCTCCTCTTGATGGCAAAACCAGCCTTCAGGAGAATCTGGATGATCTTCTGTCCCTTCTCAAATACTTCTGCTGCCGTGTTCCCCTACACAATGATGTCATCAATGTACTGCAGGTGTTCTGGAGCCTCACCCTTTTCTAGCACAGTCTGGATCAGTCCATGGCAGATAGTAGGACTGTGCTTCCACCCCTGGGGCAATCGGTTCCAGGTATACTGCACACCCCTCCAGGTGAAGGCAAACTGAGGCCTGCACTCTGCTGCCAGAGGAATGGAGAAAAACGCATTTGCAATATCAATGGTCGCGTACCACTTTGCTGCCTTGGATTCCAGCTCATACTGAAGCTCCAGCATGTCTGGTACGGCTGCACTCAGTGGTGGTGTGACTTCATTCAGTCCACGGTAATCCACCGTCAGTCTCCATTCTCTACTGGACTTACGCACTGGCCATATGGGGCTGTTAAAGGGTGAACGAGCCTTGCTGACCACCCCTTGGCTCTCCAGCTCACGAATCATCGTATGGATGGGGGCCACAGAGTCTCTGTCGGTGCGGTATTGCCGACGGTGCACTGTTGCTCTGGCAATTGGTACCTGTTGTTCTTCAACTCTCAGTAGTCCCACAGCAGAAGGGTTGTCTGAGAGACCAGGCAAGGTACTCAGTTGTCTGATGCCTTCTGTCTCTAGAGCAGCTATCCCAAAAGCCCAGCGATAACCTTTTGGGTCTTTGAAGTACTCGTTCCTGAGGTAATCTATGCCGAGGATGCATGGGGCCTCTGGACCAGTCACGATGGGGTGTTTCTGCCACTCATTCCCAGTTAAACTCACTTCAGCTTCCAGTACCGTGAGCTCTTGGGATCCCCCTGTCACCCCAGAAATAGAAATGGGTTCCGCTCCCACATACCTTGATGGCATTAGAGTGCATTGAGCGCCGGTATCAACTAAAGCCGTATATCTTTGTGGGTCAGATGTGCCAGGCCATCGGATCCACACTGTCCAATAGATCCGGTTGTCCCTCTCCTCTACCTGGCTAGAGGCAGGGACCCTCTAATCCTGGTCATGGTGCACGTTGCTCTCCTCCGGTGAATATGCTCTTGATGTCCCTTCAAGAGGATCACTCATATCATCATTTCTATACCTTCTGATGTTCTGGCCACGAGAGACCGGAGCGGCGCTGGCTCTAGATGAGCTCCTTGTGGTAGTTGTCTCTCTTTTTAGTTCACGTACCCGGGCTGCTAAGGAGGAGGTGGGTTTTCCATCCCACTTCCTCATGTCTTCTCCATGCTCCTGGAGAAAAAACCAGAGGTTACCTCGTGGGGTGTATCCTTTCTCCCTGGCTGGGGAATGCCTACTCTTAATAGCAGAGACTCTTGTTGGTTCTGGGGAGACGTGGTAAATTTCTTCCTTAAGTTCTTTTTTTAGTTTCTGATGGCCCTCTTCAATCAAGCTCCGGACTTGCTCAGCCAGCCTTGTTTCCACAGATGAGACATGGGTGCGAAACGGGGCAGTGACAGTGTCCTCGTAGATTCTTAGTTTATTGGCCAGGACACCCACCCTGTCCTCACCTTCCCTCTATTGCAGTGTTGCCAGGTAACGGGAGTACATCTCTGGTCCAAGCCGTGCAAATCTCAGCCACATCTGTGACGTGCACTGGACACCATCTGGGCTCTTAGGAAATCTCTCATCTTCTGCAAAAATGATCTCCAGCACAGCCAACTCTCTCAGGCATCGGATACCCTGTTCCATTGTGCTCCATTTTCCCTGGTGCACCTGGAGGTCTTCTTTGCAGAGGTATCTGTCCCTTACACTTGTCAGCAGTCGCCTCCAGAGGCTGAGAGTTTCTTGGGTTCTCCCAATCCTCTGGTCAATGACCACATCCCGGGACAGCGATCCCAGTTGCCTGGCCTCACTTCTATCCAGGATGGTGTCGTTTGCTGCAGCGTCCCAGATGCGGAGCAGCCAGGTTAGGATGGACTCGTTCGTCTGGCGGGTGAATTCCCTCCGCAGGTCACGCAGCTCACCTAGGGATAGAGAGCGAGTGATAATCTCTGGTTCTGTCTCCTCCGCTGCGTGTGAAGGTCCTGCCTCACCCTCATCAGTCACTATGTGGACTGATTTGCTTTTTGATTTCTTTTTCTGAATGGGGGCAACTTCTACCGGTTTAGGCTGCTCTGGTTCGGTGACTGTTTGTGTGGAGGTGCTCATGGCCCTTTTGGTTCCTTTCTCCTCTGTGGTAGTCTGCGTAGACATGGACGCTGTTGTTTTGCTCTTGGTTCCTTTCTCCTCTGTGGCAGTCTGAGTGGACACGGATGCTGTTGCTTTGCTCTTGGTTTCTTTCTCCTCTGTGGCAGTCTGCGTAGACACGGACGCTGTGGCTTTGCTCTTGGTTCCTTTCTCCTCTGTGGCAGTCTGTGTGGTCATGGATGCTGTTGCTCTGCTCTTGGTTCTTTTCTCTTCTTCTTCAAGAAGACGCTGTACCACACCAAACAGTGCTTTGTTTCTAAGCATGGTGTACATGGTGCAGGCCATGCAGAGAAAACAAAACAGCAAGACTAGGCTGTCCTTGGCATCCAGAGAGAACTCAATATTTTTAAAAACTGCTGTGCCTGACCTGAAAGGCTGGAAGAAACCACTCTCCACTCTTCCCACCAAGGGCAGGGTGCGATTGTTGAGAAGGTCCCAGATGTAGCAGCCCAGACTAGGACAAGCAAACAAAATTGAGTATATATTCCGAATGGTATTCATTGCCTCACAGGTTATCATGTCATAAGCATAATAAACTAATAAAGCAATTCTCATACCATTCCCTGGTCTCAACAGGAGCAATACAACAGGCAAGTAGTTCCCCATGTGAGGGAAAATATAGAGAGCAAGATACAGTACCCATATAGACAAGCCAACCACCATGGTGGATAGGTTTCTGTTAATATGAAATTGCAATTCTGACTTTCTCTCAGGTTAATGCCCCACGTTGGGCGCCAAAATATGTACTAGTTTGAAATCAAACCAGTGAGAGATCGCAAGTCAGAATTATAATTTAATAGGAAAATGATAAAAAGAATAAATGCAATAATATCAAAAACACTGACAGAGTCAGAATACAGCCTGGAACCCTGTTAGGGTGATGGTAGTCGTCCAGATGAGGTGGTCTTGTTGAAGCGTGATCCTCTGGAAGAAAGGGGGTCTGGTCTTCAGCTGAAAGTCCAGCAGTAGCTCCTGTCCTCTGGAAGTCCCGTAGGTAAGGGCTGCTGTGGTGTTCGAATTCTCAGCTTATATCCAGTATGGAATGCTTGGCTCCTCCCTCGGGGAGGAGCATCTCACAATGGGATGGTGAGTCATGAGATAAGGCCTTGATGAGCCATTAACAGAAAACAGTCCAGGAGGAAGTTATCTCTGAGTCATGCAGCAAGGCAGTGGTGGGCCCATTAACAGGGGACAATACAGGGGGAAGTTATCTATGAGTCATGGGGCAGGGCATTGATGGGCCCATTAACAGAAGGTAGCCCGGGGGGGGGGGGGGGGGGAGGCAGGGAGCACTGCCTCACCTGGTTTCAACAGTACATGAGGATGGTGATAGAATATACTGCAACCCAGGACATCTACAAATAGACAAATAACAATTTCTGATTGTGCCAATCTGCACCAATAGAAAACACAGGAAATGCTTATTTTTTAAAACAACTTCCATGAAACAGTGTTAGATTTTTCCACAGAACCTGGGTGCTTTCTTGCCTATTAAATTTTAATGCAGCAGATAAAATTGGCAGAAATTACCTTGTGAAATTCTTCTTATTACATCTCTGTATCAGGCTCCATCTGCCAGATTCTGCTACCTTGATACATTTTGAAGAGTCCTTTACTCCTGAAATAATCCCATGAAAGTGATGGGAGCACTTCAGTGTGCCTCGAACAGAGCAACAAAACCCTTCAGGGCCGGAGCAATAAATCCAGCACAGAGAAAATTTAAAATAAATAAAATTGCACCCCCACAATAATTATCTCTCCCCTTGGAAAGGAGACACGTGGCAATTTTTAGATCCTGTACATTTCTTTTTCCACACGAATGAGCATCACCCTCATCAAGGAAAGGGGAGGGATATTGCTATAGAAAGGAGAAGTCAAATCTTCCTGCTGAGGCTCTGGCAGTGTTGGTGTTGCCAACTCTTGGCTCCAGCAAGTGGAAATGGGAAACTTTCCTGAAGGAAAGAGACAAAGGATTTCCGTAGTGCTCTGGGATAATGCTGGGAAGGAAGAGGCAGATCTTGGCCTTGGAGCATCCCCTCAACCCACGGGTGCTGGCACCAATCCTCGGTGGCTCTTTAGCCAGGGCTGCCCCAAAAGAAGCTGCCAGCTCGATCCTTCTGCAGGCTGAGGGTGTCCTCAGGGAAATCTCACCTGCTCAGTGCCAGTTTATGGACTGGGAGCAAACCTGGGGAAGTTTTCTCCTCTAAAAGCCACCCGTGATCCTGTGGGGCTGGTAAATGAGAGCACGGCGCCATAGAGTAAGGGTGACACACTGTGTGGACACAGAGAAGTGCAAGTCCTCCCCTCCTGCCCGACTTGTTTTCAGAGGTTTGATCCTTTTTTTTCTAAATCTGAGTGAGGACTGAGGCAAAGCCAGAGCAGTCCCACTGGAGATCTCCTTTGGGCCCCTCCTGAAAAAAGGCTGAGGCTGCACTTCCACACCGAGCACTCCCACCTTGGATGGTGCCAGAGCAAGGGACAATAAATCTGAGGATGTCCATGGACCCTGGAGAAGAACAGAAAGTTTTCTGTGACCTACTAATTGCTGCCACAAAGCTCTGAGTAACGAGACACACAGCACCAGGGCAAATGTGCCTTTAGCTGCAGAAAATCCCTCCGGCAGCCAGCGTGGGCTCAGCACTGCCTGGAGAAAAGCAGCAAGTCTGGCTCAAGGAGTTAAAGCTCAGAGGGAAAAAAAAAAAGATGAAGCAGCAGTTTCATGGTGTGGTTTCATTTTTAAACCAGGCTGTGAATGTAACTCTTATGTGAAAAATGTACAAGCTAAAAAGGTGGAGCTCAACCCTCACTGCCAAAGACAGCAGCAGAGACTGAGACAAATGCTGGGACAAGGAGACGATGAGAGGAGGAAGCAGAGATGAGAAATGCACAGGGCAGTCCTCAGAGCCCACCTTGCTGATTTTTAAATCCTTGTTTTCCTACTGAAAGCCCTTGTTATTCCACCTCTGTCATTTAGAGTAGGAAATCCCTGCAGTATTTTCATTTTTCCTGGTGCCCAGAAGACAAAGAACCTCTGTACAGAAGAGCCTTGTGGCACTGCTGGGGACAGCAAGGCTTTTATAAAATCACTGTTTGTTCTTGAAAGGCTGGGACATGGCAGGTGCCTGGCCTGCAGAGAACACTGAGTTTGGGCGCTTTAAGAAAAGAGGAGCAGCATTTTTATTTTAACCTGTGAGCTTCACCTGTTAGTGAACATCACAGGCAGGAACAAGCAGGATTCCCAGCCATGGGACACAGGTTTTACTGCAGATCCAGCTCAGTTTGCCAGGCCCTGTTGGGCCAGGGGATGGGAGGCTGCAGTGACACCCTCCTCCCCTTTAACCCCAAAGCACATCCCCTCCTTGCTGGCAAACCTGGGATCCTGCCAGGCTGAGGCTCCTGCTCAGGACAACCTCAGCACCCCGTGGCTGTGTCACTGCAGATGTGGAGCACAGGGAACGTGGATAAATCCTCAGCCCAGCTGTGCAGACGAGGAACAGGACACAGAGACCCAGGAGCACACAGGTGAGCTTTGGAGGAGCAGTTTGAACCCCACCACTGAGTCAGAATGCCCTGACAGGGAGATGGTTCCTCCCATCCCACGTCTGACATCCCCTGGAGCTTGAGTCAGCTGAGGGAGAAACTTGGGGAAGGGAAAGAAATGGAGACAACAAATCTGACTTTATTTACAGGCCAAGCAGCAGAGTGCTGAGAGTGGTGAGCTCTTTTTTGAGAAAGAGCATCCAAGAAATGTGTGCTTTATCTCTGGAATTCATGGGCAGAGTGTGCTGAAGCGAGGGTCTGAGCAGGGCTGGGACTCCTGGGGGACAAAGGAGGGCCTGTTGTCTCCAGCTCCACATCAGGCTGCTCCTGAGCACTATTCCTGGCCCTGCACTGACTCATTCGCTGACCTTGCTGAGAAAGGCTCTCACATCCAGCTCTGCCTGCCTGCAAAAGCCACCACAGCCTCCTCAGACTGGATTCTGATCAAAGCATGGGTGATGAACAAAGATGAAACATCTGCTTTCCTTCAACCCCTGGGGTGAGCAGGAACTGGACAGACAAATGAACCCTGCTATCCTCCCATAAACTCTCCTTGCATTTCCTTCTTAATTTTCCAATTAACTGTGCCAATGTCTTGTTTTGGTGCCCCAGGGCTGCACCAAACCCTTCCAGCAAGAGGAAACACCTCAGCTTTGAGACAGGTGCCCATTTTCCTCCAGCTCTTTCCATTTCTAGTCAGAGCTGTTCACAGCTGCTCTTCTCAGTGTGACACCTCCACTCCAGGTAATAGGGCTGCCCTTGGTGGCAGGGGGACAAAGGGGGCTGGGAAAGCTGGTGGAAAAGCCTGGACATGTTTGGGATTTCTGCTTTGAGGTTCCAGTCTGGTGGCCGCAGCTGCTGACCCGTGCAAGGACACCACTCACAGCTCAGCCTTTCTGCTCCATGTGGGACACAGCCACCTTTGGGAAACAAAACTGCATGGTAAACAGATTCCCTCTGGCACTTCACTAATTCCAGCCTGTCCTGTCGAAGGTGAAAGGATTTTTAGAATCCAGTTTATTCACTGCTAGTTAGGTTTCTTCATGTCGGTTCAGAGCCAAATCTCATTAGGGGCAGTGGGAATCTCCCCATTCCCTTCTATTCACTCCACTGGCTCCAGTTCAAGCTTTTATTCAGTCCCTCTTGGCGTGGACAATGCAGATCAGTGATGGCAGCTCCACTATCAGTGTCTTTGTGCCACCATGTCTCGTTTCTCAAACCTTCAGCACAATGTCCACTTGTCTTCAGCAACTGCTTCCTTTCAGATCTAGAAAATAAATAAGTCCATGGAAGAAACATTTCTTTTGGCCCTGTGCTGGCTGAGAGCTCATTTGCAGACATTTTAGTTTTGGGAGACAGTGTCCCTTTGATTCTCCCCATCATCCCAGCACACACCAGCCTGCTATTTTTGCCTCATGGCTGCACTGACTCATGGAGCTCGTGCTGGTTTACTTTGGAGCCAGTGTACAAACCAGGGCTGATCCCAGAGCTCTCCCTGTGGAGACAGGGAGCGTTCCCTTGTGGAATGTGACAGAGCCCTGGCAGCCCAGCCAGAGGAGCACTGGGCACGTTCTTGTGGCACCTGCAGCAGGGACAGGAGCAGAGCCATGGTTAATGACACAGCACTGCTGGGATGTGCAGCTCTGCTGGGGGCACTGGGACATCAGGGCTGGACTGGAACATGGGGGCTGATCTGGGACATCTGGCCTGGACTGGGATATCAGAGCTGAACTGGGACATCAGGGATGGACTGGGACATCAGGGCTGGGCTGGGACATTGGGGATGAACTGGGATATCTGGGCTGAACTGGGATATCAGGGATGGACTGGGATATCTGGGCTGAACTGGGACATCAGGGCTGGACTGGGATATCTGGGCTAGACTGGGATATCTTGGCTGGACTGGAATATCTGGGCTGGACTGGGATATCTGGGCTGGACTGGCCTCTCCCCACTGTCCTTGCAGGGCAGTGCTGGGGGAACATCTCCCCCTGCTCCAGATGCTGCTGTGTGGTTCCTGCAGCCACCAAGGGCTGAGGAAACAGCCAGGAACGCTGAGCCAGAGCTCCCCCCAGTTTGGGTTAGGCAGCAGGAGGAGGAGCAGCTTTTATAACCCTGGATTTTAAACCCCTTCAGACCAAGCAGCGCTACCTGGGAAGAGCTGAGAGATAAACTGGTGCCAAATTACAGAGTTCACAAAGCAGGACTCCAGCCTTGTGCTGTTGGCTGAATTAACCCTTCTGGGACTGACATGGATGCAAACCACTGGGGGTTTTCCTGCCTTGCCAGGGTCAAGGCCTGTCTGTGCTTTTCCTCCCTCCAGTCCCGTTATTTGAATCGGTTCTCGCTGGGATGGTGCCCTGGAGACGTGAGCAGGAACCTCCAGTGGGAAGGGAATGTCTGCAGAGCACCAGGACACAAGCCATGCTTCTCATTCCCAGTCTGAGTGGTAAGAAAATCCTGCTTTATCCCCACAGAGAGAGAAGGAGTAAGAAGGGAATTAGAATCCAAACTAAAATAAATAAAATGAGCATTCTTGGTCGCTGGCTGAATCCCATTTTTTCTCACACTTTGAAGTTCATACTCTGGCAAAGGAAAACCCTGCACATGAAATCTGGCCTCTGACTGAGGAAGGTCAGTGCTGGGAGAAGGTCTGGATGAAAGTACCTCAAAGGGCTGGAATATTTTCCTTTACCTGAAATGCTGTGTGTGGATGAAACCTGGCTCAGGAATTTCTTCCCCATTAGGTGGATATCTTTGTCTTCCTGCCACAGACTCTGGCAGAACAGAGCAGATCAAACCCTGTGCCTGTCTCCTTTTGTTGATGGCTATTTATTTTCCTTACCATTGCTCTTGTTTTGTTCTCTTGGCTCAGAAGTCTGGCTGCTGCTCCAAGCCACTTAATTCTCTGTAAGAGCTGTACGGGCCCAAGGCCTACATTATATTTATAAGCTGTAAGGATCTCCCCAGGCAGACTCAGAAATAAAGGATTCGAGTCAAACAGCTACAAGGAGATGCTCCAAAACAACCTCAGAGAGGAAACACAAAGAGATGGAACACCAGCCATTGCCCCATGCTGGATTTTAAAGGAACACTCCAGCTCCTGCAGCCATGGCAGGGGAGGTGAGTGCTCCCCATCCTTTAATCTCCCAGGTTTCCAGCACAAGGAGGAGATGTCCTGCTTTCCTCTGCTGTCTGAGATGTGTTTGAGGAGCTGTTCACTCGGGTTGGGTGAGGGAAGAGCAGCAGGACAGGCTGGGGCTGGGGATGGATGGCCATGGATGCAGCAGGGACAAACCTCAGCTGGACAGAGGGGGAGGAACCTGCCAGGATGCCAGGCAGGGATGGAGAAAAGGTGACAGCAGAACAAAACTCCCCATTCTCAACAGTTCTTATACAAAAATAACATTTCTTGCAGTCTATTACTTCACCTATACTTTGCTGTTGTTAGAAGTGACTGACAGGCCTCTTCCAGCTTTGAATTATTCATTAAAACCTTTTTTTTTTTTTTTGGTTGTTTTCCCTTCTTGCACAAAGCAGAAAGTCACAGGGGGGCTCTGTCAGTGGCTGTGTGCTTCCTGTCCCTCCCTGTGACGCTGCCACCCCACAGAGGACACCGTGCCGTGGCCGTGGCCCTGCTGGTCCCACACCTCCCGTGATCCCTGAGTGCTGCTGTGTGCCTCAACAAAGCTGGGCAGGAAATGTTTTTCCCAGCTAGAGAAACATTTTGTTCCCATTCTGTGCTTGAGCCAAATGGGGTTTTCTTGAGGGCTTTTTTTTCTAAACAAAGGAGTAAGCAAGCAAACACGTCTGTGAGGAGCTGATGGAAACGGCCAAAGCTCAGCCAGTGGACTTGTTGAGGGCTTTGGCAAGATGTGAAAATACAGTTTTCTGACCCAAATCAGGCTCATGACTCAAAACCAGGCCTTGCACACTCAGGACATCACCGAGCTGCAGGCAAGGCTGGGGTGGTGCTTTCTTTCCCTGGAAAAGTCCATCCCTAGCCGAAGCCAGCCAGAGCACACCCACAGAAGCTTTCTGTTTTGATAACATACCACTTTCCAGGGAAAAACATCTTTATCTGAAAGCTCTCCACCCTGTTTGCCCAGAGAGTGAGGATGTGAACTCGGGTTTCCATGCCCAGGGGACTGGAGGATGTGTGTGCAGGGGAGTCAGCCTGCCTGGCCCTGGGGACAGGCACACCCAGCCCTGCAGCTCTCCTGGGGATGAAGCAGCAATGCTGGCAGGGATGTGGGGCTGGGATGAGCTCAGGGAACTGATGGCTTTGCTTCTCTTCATGGCTCAGGGAGCACATCCCGTGGGTAGCTAGCACCTCACCTGTCCTGCAGCTCAGAAATGTCTCTGGGGCAGCCTGGACATAAATAAATAACAGCTGAGTTCAGGGGCAGGCAGGGTTTTATGGCAGAGAACTGCGAGACACCTTGGCAATGTCCCCTTTCCTCCACCAGCCCTTCCAGGGACTTGAATCTGCAGCTCAAGGGACACTGTCTGTCCAGGAAGGGGACAAGGATGTGGATGCAGCAGGCCTGTGGCAGCCTGGGGGTGTGCCAGCTCCCCAGCCTGTCACCACCAGGGCACAGGCACTGGAACTGAGATCACCAACCTGCAGAAATGACTTCCAACCCCTTGTTTTGTCCTCCTCGCTCCTCTTTCCGTAGGCAAAGCCCGGCTCTGGGAGGCCACACCAGCTCAGCCATGGCTGGGGGTTCCAGCTCTCTCCAGCTGCTTTGGAGCCCCTTTGGAGAACAATCCCACCCTGCAGAACAGACTCTGCCAGGATTCTCTGCGTGGATCTGACAGCAGAGCACCCACCCCAACACACAGGGCAGAATTACCCAGCTCAAATTGAGGATTAGGGGCTGAATTCGTGTCTTCCCTGTGTGGCTGAGGGAGGCAGAGAGTTTGTGAAGCAGGGCTGAGTCAGGAGAGCCTGACCCTGACCCAAGGCTGGACAACTCCTGCTTGGGTTAGAGACATTTTACCTTGAAGGCTAAAACCAGCAGAGGATGCAATTCCAGACCTGATCCACAGCCATTCCCTCTGTCCCCTTCCATGGATGAGCACCAACAGAGGAGCAAAATGAAGGGAAGAATTTCCAGCTCTGGAACTGCTCCCTGCCAGGATGGCACAGGTAATCCTCTGCCAGAAAGGGTGGGAGATATTGCAAAGGGTGGCATTTCCTGGGGTCAGTCAGGTCCCAGACTCCCCTGCCTCGGTCCATAGCCCATATCTTGGAATTCCAGCCAAATTCAAGTTACTGCTCCCCCCCAGTTATCTGGGACACAGCCCCAGGAACCTTCACTCCCTCTTGTTGGGGTTATTTTGATTTAGTTATGGTGGCAGTGCCACAGCTGCTGGGTGCCTTGCAAAGCTCCAAGGGCCTCATTAGGAAGGGAAATGACCTTTTCTACCCCCACTCCTGCTCCCCTGAGGAGGCTGCTATTTGTTCATATTGGTAAAGAGCTCCTCAGTTGGAATACCTGTCATGGAAAAATGAGCTGGGATATTCTGGAGAGCTTCTAGCCCAGTGGGAATGGCTTTTCCCATCTTTGTGAGCAGAACAGGCTGCTGTGCCAGGGAAATCAGCTCTCCTTTGGAAAAGCTCTAACAGGTTGCTCCAGGCACAGGAAGGTGCTCAGGAACAAATCGTGCCCTTCCTATAACTTTTATTTTGCATATTATGAGGGAGAAAATAAAGAATTTAAAAGTCAGGACTGCTTGACCAGGTTCTGAAACTGAATTCCTTGTGAAACCCCACACAAGAGGCATTTAATCTCAATTAAAAGATCAATTACATTTATCAACAGATAAAAGATTATCTGGGGCATTACACAAATACAACACAGTTTATTACCAGCTGGTAAGTAACCTCTAATGAATTTTTAAACACTTCCCCATAAATTACAAATAAACTACAGTCCTATAATTATGTTTGAGTTTGGATTCTCCAGTTAAACTCCTATGGGATCGGTCTTTACTATTATCCATAGTTATTTAGGATTCCTTTGCTGTAACCCATAGCTGGGGAAAGCTGTATGTTCTAAAAATTAATTTTAGGCATAGAAAATGCATTTGTCATCTTGACAATGATCTGGGCATTTATATGAAGATCATGTTGAGAAAAGCATTCATGATTTAACACCGTGCA
The DNA here is from genome assembly GCF_971803275.1 of Cyanistes caeruleus. Classification (NCBI taxonomy): domain Eukaryota; kingdom Metazoa; phylum Chordata; class Aves; order Passeriformes; family Paridae; genus Cyanistes; species Cyanistes caeruleus. The sequence continues at coordinate 2,189,454 of NC_141714.1, forward strand.
TGAGAAATGAGGATTCTTGTTCATAAACCTGGGAATATCTGAGGCCTATAGCACCAGAGTCCCCAGTGGCTCATGTCTTGGGGCTGGGATTATTTGATTTATTTGGATTATTGGGATTATTTGTATTATTTGGATTATCTGGATTATTGGAAGCTGTGGATCTTCCACCACTCTCTCATTATGGGTGTTTTTACATTAAAAGCCACATATCTGATCTGTGCACTGCAATAGCACAGAAGAGCTCCCTCCTGGTCACCTCAGTGCTGGCTGCACTTCCAGAAGTGTCCCTTACGTGCTCTGGGACATCTCCTGTCACCGGGCTGTGACCTCCAGAGTGAGGCTGCGAGCCAGGACAGGGCTGGGAGAGCCAGGGGGGAGGGCAAAGGGGGCTGGAGTGCCCATCCCTGCTGAAATCGTGCCTGGCATGGCAAGGGCAAAGGCACAGGGCCAGGCTGGGTGTGTGGTGGGGTTCTCTGCAGCCCTGGAGATAATGCCCAGCTGAGAAATCCCTGAGGGATCTCAGGTAAATTATTGTTTCGATTAATTCTATTAACCCGTGTCATATAAATGCTATCACTGGAATTCCCGGAGAGCCCCGGTAGAAACAAGGCAGTTTCTGCGTGCCCCAAGAGCCAGGGAGGCACAGCAGGGAGGGTGAGCATCCCAGGGAGCAGCAGGAACAGAGCCCAGACTGCCAAATCCCGGGGGAAAGGGGCACAGAGAGTGGCTCCTGCAGGACAGAGCTGCTCCTCAGCTGCTGTCCCCTCCCCGGGGTCCCTGCAGGAAGGTGTTGCCACCTGATGCCGGCCAGCAGCTGGAATTGCCTTCTCTGCCCCATCGCAGGCAGCAGCGAGAGGAAATCCAGGAGCTCAGTGAAATGACAGGGAGGGAGAAGGGAGAGAGAGAGAGAGAGAGAGTGAAGTCCCCTCGCCTCGGCTGCTGACGTCTCTCCTTCCTCCTTCTTTTGCTTTTTTTTTTTTTTTTTTCCTGTCCCTATAAAGAATCTCGGGCTCGCACCAAGTTCCCTGCGAGAGGCAGGGCAGGAGGGGAGGGGGACAGGCGAGAGCAGAGCCGGGGCTCCGGCCATGCCCCAGCCCCGCCCCGCCCAGGTGCCCCCGGGCAGGTAGAGCCAGGTGGGCTCCGGGCAGAGCCAGGTGGGCTCCGGGCAGAGCCAGGTGGGCTCCGGGCAGAGCCAGGTGGGCTCCGGGCAGAGCCAGGTGGGCTCCGGGCAGCTCCCCCCAGCCCGCTGGATTTGGTTTTCCTGCCCATCCCCTTCGGCACCTGCTCCTCCCTGGAGAAATCCATCCCTGGCTCGGCCGCTTTGTCCCAAACCCCGCGCTGCTGCCAGCAGCCGCTCGCCGAGGGGAGGAAACTTTGTGCCAAACTTTTTCTGGTGTTTTCGCTTTGCTTTTTCATCCCTTGAGGGACTCTGCGCCAGCCAGGAGGGCTGGGGAGGCTTCTGAGGCACAGCCAGGATCCCCCCAGACTCCCAATCCCCCCAATCCCAGGGATTGGAGAAAAAAGGAATAAGGGGATTGCGGAAAGGGGGTGAAGGAAAGAAAAAGAAAAAGAAAAAAAAAAAAAGCCAAGAACCTCTGGAAGAAGGGGAAGCGAACAGAACCCGCAGCCCCAGGATGAAGCGGTGAATGGAAAGAACAATTTAACTGGAATCAACAAGTGGGAACTGCGCGCCTCGTCCTTCCCCTCCCTCCCCGCTCCGGCTTTCCCAAACTTCTCGCCGCGAAGGAAAACTTCTCCAGAGGGTTCGGAACACGCACCGGGACCGGCCCCGGGATGCTGCCCCGGCCCAGAGCCCTCCTGGCCGTCTGTGCCCTCCAGGGGCTGCTGCTGCTGCACGGTAAGAGCCGCCCGTGTCCCGCTGGCCCCGGGGCGAGCGCACCCCGGGTGTCCCCGGCCCTCGGGGAGCCCCAGCACAGCGCTCCCCCATGGGGTTTTTTTTTACTCTTTTCCACTTTTTTTTTTTTTGCTTTTTGGGAAGTGACACCCACCTGTCAGGTGTCACCGCTCTGTCGCCACACCTCCAAGGGGAAAAAAAACAAACCCTAATTCTCCTTGAAGGTGTCGCGCATAAAGGTCGGGTTTTAATGGGTGTTGCCCGTCGAGGTTTGGCCGCTTGATTAAAAATAGCGACTTGTGAGTGTTCACCAATTTGTGGCTTTTTTCCCTCAGTGTGGGAGGGTTTCTGGTTGTATTTGATTCGATTTGAGGCAGAGCTGAGGTTTTAAAAGGAGGAGCTGTCAGGGAGCCTGGGCTATCCCGCTGTCCTGGGGATCATGCTGGAGCTGTGGGCACAGACATCACGGGAATTCTCTTTGCTATTCCAATTCTGATTCTTTGATATTTCAATTTTTCTTCACCTGGCGCTTCTTCTCTGCCTTCCCCTTCCCAGCCCAGGTGCCAGGTTAGATCCCCTGCTCTCCAAAACTCATTTTCCTTTGCAGCAAACTCCCCGTCCCCTCGGATTTATTCCCAATTTTTGCTGCTATCAGAAAAGCCAAGAGGCAGGTTAATGAGATTTGGGAGAGCTTTTCCATCTGCCATATGACTTTTCATTATCTCATTAAGCATGAGGATTTTGCTGGATTACTGAGCTATTCATTCATGACGCTGCAAATTGTGTAAGGGAGATGGGCTCTTGTTTATTGGGGAATTCCTTCTGACAGAAAGGACCTTTTTCATTTTTTTTTTGGGGTAGTGGATGGATTGCACAGCACGAGGCTGTTGTTCTTCAGCATATGATAATCTTTTCATAGTTAAGCTTCTGGAAACTCTGTGGAACATCACTGCCCTTGATTTCTCTTGGATTCATTCAGGGATTTAATGTATTCCTTCTGCAGAAAGGGACGGACTGGCAGGCACAAGCCCCAGGGAATTTCACATCTTCCCCACAGTCACCTGCAGAATAAACAGCAAAGCCTGAGGTTGTGCTCCAAAGGGCTTGTCCAGCTTTTCCAGGAAAAGCTGAAGCAGCAAACCTGGCAGGTGGCAAGGAGCCCCTGCAGCAGGAATCCTCAGGAATCCCCTGGGAATGTGTCCTGTGCCAGGCCCACACCTTGGGCAGCACCTGGAGCAGCCCTGGCAGGATTCCCGAGATGAGCTCCAGCCGGCTGACACGTGCAGCAGCCGCCAGCTGCCTGCTCTGGGAGCTCCAACCTCTGAAAAGTCTGGAAAAGTTGCCTGAAATCCAGCGTGGATTTCACAGAGGCATAAATCACCGCAGACTTTCATGGATTAGAGGGATAATTACAAGGGATTGGGAGGTGGGGGTGAAACGTGGCGTGCCCAAGTGTTCCTGAGGCTCCGGGGGGAAAAGCCTGGCTGGAGATGCTGCCCACATTTCAGGGCTGCTTGGGTCCTTACACACCAGCTTCCTTTCCTAATCCTGTCGGCCCTGATAACCTTGGAATTTGGTCCAGATTCCTTTTGCCATCAGTGCCAGGCACAGAGGAGACCAAGAGAAGGCAAATTCTGCATCCTGTGACAGAGCGAGGGAGGCAGGAGCACCTGGCGAGGGGCTGGGAGCAGCACCGTGGATGTCAGGAGCTTGGTTCATCTTTAGGCAGAGATAAAACATCAGCACAGCCTCTGGGTGCCCTCATTGGGCTGGAAGGCAGAGGGAGGTCAGGATTTGGGATAGGAATGGTGTTACTGAGGAATTAACTCCTCACCAGCTCCAAGCTCCTCTCCAGCACCGAGCTCAGTGAAGCTCTGCTCACGCTCCCAAAGCCCGGATTTATCCCTCAGCTGTTGTTAAACCTTCCCTGGGATCTCTGTGGCCAAAGTTAGGCAGGGCTGTGCCGAGGAGGCTGACTCTGATTCCAATCCAAACAATTCCATCTGCAATGCAGAGAGAAGGAAAGGGTACAACCATGGGAGCTGCTCAGTACCGAGGTATTGACTCCACTTTTCCCTCCAAGTTCATCTCCAGCAATGGAACTGATGAAATTCTGGCCATTGCATTTATCCAGGTCTCCTTTGGAGAATTCCTGACTTATTTGGCGCTTTCAGCAGGGGGAAAGAGACCACACAAACATCATCCCAGTGATTTCCCACCTTCCTCTAAAATACAGCTCTAAATACATCTTTAAATTTCCTCATTTAGTTCCAGGAGTACCATTAACTTTCCACTTTCCTTTTGCTCAGTGCTCAGCTTCTTCTCAGCTCCTCAGAGCACTGGTTGGGGTCTTGCTGCTAGGAAATACTGATGTGGTAATGATGGTGCAGATGCCAACAGCTGGCACAGGTTTTAGGCATGGTTTTATGATTTTGCAGGTTTTATGATTCATAATCAGCCCTTGGAAAAACAATCTGCAGAGAAATTCTTACACATTAAATTGTGCATGAAAAATTCAGTATCTTTTACCTGCTGACACGATCACCGGGAGGTTTTTAATATCTGAGCCATCCAAATCACTTTTTTGGGTATTGGAATAAACTCAGCTATTTCAGTGGTGTAACACTGGAAATTATTAAAGATTGAAGAATAAAAATTAGGTCCTGCCAGATGGCTTTGAAATTAAAGCAGGTTTGAAATTGATTTTTTTTTGTTGTCGTTGTTTAATTTTGCAATGTCTTCTACAAATTGAATATACTGGATGGGCAACGAAGCTGGTTAACACCGAGATTTCAATTAAACCATGAAGTAGATAAAAGCTTCAGGAGCTCGGATTTCTCCTGGTTTTCCAACCAGGATGATCACAGAGTCCAGCAGGATGAGCGTGGCTGTGCCAAGGCAGAGGCACTGAGGGGTTGTTTTCCCAAAAAATCGTGTGTCCTAATTGGTGTTATTCCCAAACATTTGCATTACTGTGGGAAAATGGTATAAAAAGCAGAAGGCTTTTTTAGGCTGGTGATATATGAGCCTCCTGCTGAAGCTGCCACATTCGAAACCAACTGGAAATCTCTTTATATCCATTCAGCCATTTAAGGCAAGGAAAAAAATGTCAAGTATTTCTGAAAACTCCCTGAACTTCTAAAAAACAGCATCATACCCAAAAGAACACTGAGAAAACAAACCAGATGGTTTGCTGAAGGTTTCTGCTGTAAGAACTTGCAATATTTTCTTTAAAGCTTGTACAAAATATTTATCTGTGAGCATTGGGCTGTTCTGAGTAAGAGCAGCAGGGTCCATTTGGGTCATTCTTGGCCTTTCCCACATTCCCTGGATTGTTCATTTTGTGACAAATTATTTGTACAAAGTGATAATCTACTGCACTTCGAGTGAATATCTCAGACTGGACTGAGTACAGAATATTTATGTTGGCAATAAGTTTATGCACACCAGCAAAAGGTGTCTGAGCCCAACCTGATTCCTCAGGTACGACCAGGGCATCTGAGCTTTTTGGAGATTTGTCTCCCAGGTGCCCAGTGCAGTTTGGAGGAGGTGAAAAACCTCCTCTGTCCCATATCTCCTGAGGGATGGGACACACCTGGTCCTTCCAGAGTGCAAGGTGTGGTGCAGGAAAGGTCACCAGGAAAAGAGCAGGGAGCACTAAGAAGCTGCTCTCAGTTACTGCAGCAGAGTTTGGGGGGCAGCAGCAGCCACCTGCATTTTTTTAAAGCTACACAGGAGATTTTCAGGAGGCAGCATTGGACTTTCAAAGTGAGCACGAGGAGGACTCTAAAGCACAGCCCCACTGAGCTTCACATGCTCACTTTGCTATTTCCTCTGATCCACCTTTCTTTTTCCCTCTGAACCAGCCTGATGTCACTGCAATGGGAATTAGGAGTGGAAGTAATTAAGGGATATTGGATTATCTAAACAACAGCCAGGAAAATGTGTCCCCAGCACTTTCCTTCAGAAAGCAGCTCTGGTGACTGACAGGACATGAAGGCTCTGAGTGCCCATCAGGACATTTCCACCCCTCCTTCATCCACCTGTCCTCAGTCACAGCCCCCAGGACAAGTGGCTGCCCAAAAAAAGCTGGATAAAATGTGTGTAACGGAGAACTGAGCTCCCCGTTAGACACTGCTTTAATTTTTCTTTTTAAGGCCACGGAGAAAAGAGTAGAAGCTGCCAAAATCCACCAGTCCAGGTTTTTTATCTGGAAATGGTGTTTAGCAGAAGGCCTTGCCCCAGGGAGCAGAACTCCAGGAGCAGAGCTTGCAATCATCAGGAGCAAGGCAGGATCAGCACAAATCATGGGAGTGAAGGTTTCTGCACCAGCTGTGACATCAGAGGCTCATGCAGGAGCTGCTTCCTCCAGTGGGGAAGGATCAGGATCAGGCTCAGGCTCAGGCTCAGGCTCAGGCTCAGGCTCAGGCTCAGGCTCAGGCTCAGCCTGATCTCCTGAGGCTGTGATGAGCAAAACCTACGGGTGCCCATATTGTGTAAATTCCTCCCTGCTGGGTGCTGGACACATTTCCCAAGGCTGGGGGAATGGGAGCAGGGAATTCACACATGGAGGGAGCTCAGCTGCTGCCCTGAGCCAGTGTTGACTTCTCTTCCAGTCTCTTACTAACAGTGGAACTCAGCTTTGCACTCTGATGGACAGGGAGCAATCTGGGAACTGTTTTATGGACATCTCCATGAGTCACTCCCATACCCTCATCCCCAAGTCCTTGGATTAGTCTGACTTTGCAGCACATACTTTTTGTCCCCACTACATCCTACACTGCTCTCCTGCTCTCCCCCCTTTCCTGGATGTCTCCTAAATTCTCCTTTAGGGCTCAGGATCCCTTGAATTTTTCCATTAGGAGAAGCCAAGAGGAATTTCTCAGCCCTTCCACACCAGGGGTCTGCACAGTCTCTCTTCTCTGTCCCAAAATTAATTTTGCCTTTATAATTCTTTCTGGTGCAGAGATTTCTTAAAAAAAAAAACAAACCACCAAAGTGGGACTGCTTGACACCTGCAGTTGAATCTCTTGTTTTTCTGCCAGCTCTTCGTGTTCGTGCTGCACTGAATTTTTACAAGAAATAATTTTTACAGGTCTCCCCAGTATCTGGAAAAGCAGGAGGGGTCCCATCTCATATATGGGGTGTGTGTGACCAGGGCTTTTCTTCTGGCTCGAAGCAGGAAAGTTTTAACACTGAATCTTTGAGCAGCAAGGGAAGAACCTCATCTAACCCTGCAAGGGATGCAAGTCTGGAAAAGCCACTTTTCCTCTGTGCCCTGCGGGGAATGGCAAAAGCACATGGCCCTCAAAGTTTCAAAATTCAGCCAAAACCCAAACTGAGGCCCAGAATGTAAAGGAAATATATGGAGCAGCCTTCTATTTTCAGGTCACTTGCCTTTGTCTTCTTGGTTTCCACATAGGTTTCCTTAGATCTTCCTGTGTTTTTCTGAGCTGTGGGAACATGATTGCCAAGGAAGTGGAGAGGGGAGTTTTCAGCCCTGCTGGGATTGTTCTTGATTTGAGGGTCAAGGAAGCCTGACCCTGTCATTACCTGTTCCATTTTTACAAAATCACCACCAATCTAAAGCACCTCAGCCAAAACTTTTGCTTCCTTAGAGCCCACAGCTCAGAAATTGCTCACCTGGAATTCTTCCTCACGGATACACCGGGGTCAGCTCTCAGGAAAAGCCCCAACCACCATGGGGCTGCTTTGTCCATTCCCCTCCTGCCTGAGGAAAATGGGATTGCTCACAGGGATACTCCACACACACACAAACAGCTGAGCTTTGAGGTGCTCATCCTGTTTGCTCCTCACCCAGAGCTCATTAACTCAAATCTGGCCTGGATAGACTCATTTAGGAGTTAAAGCAATTTCCTCCCAGTCCCCAGAAGCTGCAGTGGGGATGTGTGTGTGGGGTTGCCCAGAGTCTCCTCCTCAATTTCCTCCCAGCTACTGAGCAGGGCTCGCTTCAGCCCTCTGGAGCAGCAGGGATCATCCTGAAAGCTGCTCCTGAGCCTGGATTTCCCCAATTTTTGGGCTGGATAGTGCAAGGGTCGGCGTTTTAATGTGCAGACACCTCCTACAGAGTGTCCCCTGAGAGCTGTAAAATGTGATTTTCCCCTCTGATCCAGCTGCCAGGAGCAGCTCCCTCAGGGGCCATCACACACATCCACACAGCAGCACTTGGAAGGCCTTGGTGTGGGCAATCCTGATTCCAGGAGCTGGAAAAGCCTTAGAAGAGCTTGTCCAGAGCCCTTTGGAGCAGGGGGATACATGCTGGAAGGAGGGAAGTAGAGCTCTGGGGAGCTTCTGCTGCAAAACTCAAGCTCTCTCAGCCTTTCCTTGCAGAAAAACAAATCCCACAGGTGCCCCACTGGGCCCTGGGACATCCCCTTCCCTCAGGCAGGGCACCCACTGCTGCTTCACTCCTCAGTTAATGATGATTTACAGAGATAAGGAAAAGGATTTCAGGAGCTTCCACTGCTTCCTAACCCATGAGGAGTATCAGGAGAAATAATAATGCAGAGCACAGGTGTGTGGAGAAATGCTTTTCCCAGCTTCTCTCTGAGACAAGATCTCTCTTTCCAGCTTCTTTCTGAGGCAAAATCTCTCTTTCCAGCTTCTTTCTGAGGCAAAATCTCTCTTTCCAGCCTCTTTCTGAGGCAAAATCTCTCTTTCCAGCTTCTTTCTGAGGCAAAATCTCTCTTTCCAGCTTCTTTCTGAGGCAAAATCTCTCTTTCCAGCTTCTTTCTGAGGCAAAATCTCTCTTTCCAGCTTCTTTCTGAGGCAAAATCTCTCTTTCCAGCTTCTTTCTGAGGCAAAATCTCTCTTTCCAACTTCTTTCTGAGGCAAAATCTCTCTTTCCAGCCTCTTTCTGAGACAAAATCTCTCTTTCCAGCTTCTTTCTGAGGCAAAATCTCTCTTTCCAGCTTCTTTCTGAGGCAAAATCTCTCTTTCCAGCTTCTTTCTGAGGCAAATTCTCTTTTCCCAGCCCTTTCTGGATGTGGATGAGGCAAGGCAGTGCTGTCAGCTCTCTCTGCATGACACAGCAGCCCTGAGCTCGGCTGCTTGGAAAGGGTTTGTTACAATTAAAGGATGATTCAAGTCAATGTAAACAATGATGTCAGCCTGAGGACCTTTAAAACACAATTTAAGCTATTACACGGTGTAAAGCAGAGAGAATCAGGTAACCTTTTGGCCTGCCACATTTTTTTCTCTGCAAATGGATCATGTCTGGGTTATTTTCATGTTTATGCACTCGGACAAGCTTTGCCTCTCACTCAGCCAGGTTTAAGGCTGTGCTTGGCTGAAGACAATAGCCTGTCTTTGAATTGTCCATTGTCTGGCTGAGAACATTTATTTTCTTCTGGCCGTTTACACATTTTGAGGTGGAATCTGAGGGGAAAAAAGGCAGACTGAAAGCTGCCTCCTCACTGCACGTTTTATAAAGGCGGAGATCTCGCTGATCTTGCTGGAAATTCCTGGTTTGCTTCACTGGGAGAAAGCAAAATCACCTGCTTCTTTCCCAGTGGTGAAGGAAAGGCAGAGTGTGGCTGAGCCTGCAGCAGCCCCCAGTTGTGTGAGGCAGCACAAGAACCCTTCCTGCTCTTCCTCACATTTATTTTGGCTGCACAGATCCTGCTCTGCTCAGTCCTGGAGATTCCCGTGCTTTAAACAACTTCCTTTTATCCTGGGCAGATTTTCTGTCGAGTAAGGACAGAGCAAAAGGGTTTGGAATTCCCAGGGAGAGTGATAAATCCCTAAAATCCCTAAAATCAGCATGAAGGGAGCAGAGTGTGGCAGGGAGGGACTCCCTGCTCTTGGCCCATCTCATTTGGTGTTTCTCCCAGCTCATCCCACCCAGTGGGGACTTTTCCAAGGATAATGGCACCCTGGGTCTCTGGGAAGGCAAGGTCAGGTGTTATTTTATCCCCTGATCCACCAGCAAGGAGATCAACCAAGCCTGCAGAGGGATGAATGTACAGGTTTGGAATGGCTGTGGTGTTTTCATGTTCATGTTTTCTCCTGGTTTCCCCAGGCAGTCAGACAGACACGAGCTCAGTTCTCTGGGTCAGTCTGGGCAGAATCAGCCCTGCTCTGATGGGAGAAGTGCAGGGTGAAATGAAAGACCCAGCACAGGACAGTTCCTGGAATGAAGGGTCTCCCTGGGAAGGGGAATTCAGGAAAACAGGAGGCAGGGCTTGTCAAGGGCTCCCCCATCCAGCTCCAAACAGTTCCCATCAGGAATTCTGTCACTGTTTACAAGGCTGATGTCTCTTTATTATTCCTATGGGATTGTTCTGATCTGTTTCATCTGCTCTGATCTCTTGTATAAATCAGCCATTTTCCCTTTTTAAATAGTGTCTGCTTTATAATTGAAAAGTAATACTCAGACCCACTTGGTGAAATGCCATTATTAATTTAACCTGATAAGTCATGAAGTCATGAAACCTTCTGAAGGTTACTGAGTTTCTCTCTCTTGAACTTTCTCCATACCTATGGTGGTTAGATTGCTATTAAAAAGAAACTCCCAGCCTCATTTCCTAACGTTCTGTGTGGATGTCAGAGCTGGAGCACAATATCAGCCAGGGCAGGCTCCCCAAACACCCACCATGACATCCCACAGGTCTACAAGCACAGGCTGATGCTCCCTAGGGAAAGGTTTTCCTTCTCCCAGCCCTGGAATATGTGCCAAATTTGTTTTAACCTTCTCCAGGCCAGACTCTTTGGCTTTCTGGTGGGTTTCTGGCAGAAGGACGAAGGAAGAGGAAAGGAGTTTTGTCTGGGTATAAATCGCACTTTTCATTTGCCAGATCTGTCCAGCACTCAGGAGAAAATCAGGGCAGTAGAGATGAAAATTCTGTGCTCAGAGTGAGATTAGTGGAAAAGCCAAAGCTGAGCTGGTTTTGATTTCCATGGAGGATTGTTGGCACAGCCGCTGTTCAAGGACATTTGCCCTTCCACTGTTCAATATATTTGTACTTTTAAATTAATGTAGGCTTTGAAATACTACCTGAACTTGTGCTCTGGCACTGAGCAGGGCAACTTTGAGCTTCTCCCTCTCTGCCCACCTGTGCCAAGTGTAATCTTTAATCCAGGCTCCAGCACTGGTGTTTCTGTACGAGGGAAACACCAAAGCCTTTGCCCAGTGACTCTGGGATTGCTGTTACTGGTTCTGGGTATTTCTGACAGAGTGAAAATTCATTTTGCATCCCTGGAATATCAGGGATAGATAATATTGATGTATTGTTGATGCCATCACTGGTGTGGTTCAGGATAAACACTTCACCTCAATCAACCACCAAGCTAAAGCCTTGCAAAGCCTTTTTTGGGGCTGTTTTAATTCACAGGCTCACCAATACATCTGGTGCGACCAGAAATCTTCAATTTAGAGCTAAACCAGCCAGACTTAAAGAGAGGAGAGCCCAGAGCAGCCCAATTCAGTCATCTTTCCTGTTTTAAATTCTTTTGCTTATCTCAGTTCTTGCCATCTGCTGGTAGTGAAAGCTGGGTAGTGACACTTGGGTGTGGTGGGATGTGAGGAGAGTATCTCAAACTCTGATCTTCTGCAGTGGAGATGATAAAGGAATTCTCAGGATGAAGGAAACTGGGAGGAATTCTCAGCATCCACAGGGCAAAGGGCCCCCTGGTGCTCTTCAGTTTAATGGTTGATGTCCTATAGGGTGCATTGTACTGGCAGCCTTTGAAAGGCTGCCTTGTTGTTCTGGTTCCATATTGTTCTGAGTTAAATGGTAGGAAAAGAGAAATTGCTGCCACCACAACATTCCCTTATAGGTCTATTCATTATTGATCCCCAGAGGAAACAGAGAGTTCCCCTGGACAATGGGCAGATATACAAATGAGCATACATTAACTTTCTGTGCTTGTACAGCTCATTTGGGCTGCATTTCCTCTGCACTCTCAGGAGCACAAATTCAGGCATCAATTGGTTTGATGTCTTCCTCTGCCTTGAGCTGCTGCCTTGTTAGACATTCTGGGTGACAGGCAGCCCCTCTGAACCACTGAGTCACAGAAACACAGAATTATAGAATCATAGAACCAGAGAATCACAAAGTCACAGGATCACAGAATTACAGAATCACAGAATCACAGAATTATAGAGTCACAGAATCACAGAACCAGAGAATCACAAAGTCACAGAAACACAGAATTATAGAATCATAGAATCACAGAGTCACAGAATCACAGTTACAGAATCACAGAACCAGAGAATCACAAAGTCACAGAATCAGAGAATTATAGGATCACAGAATCACAGAATTATAGAATCATAGAATCACAGTCACAGAACCACAGAATTATAGAATCAGAGAACCACAGAATTATAGGATCACAGAATTATAGGATCACAGAATTATAGGATCACAGAATTATAGGATCACAGAATTATAGAATCACAGAACCAGAGAATCACAAAGTCACAGAAACACAGAATTATAGAATCACATAATCATAAAATTATAGAATCATAGAATCACAGAGTCACAGAATCATAGAAGCAGAGAGTCACAGAATCAATCCCAGAATCCCAGAATATCCTGAGTTGGAAGGGACCACAAAGATCATCCAGTCCAGCTCCTGTCCCCACACAATTCCCACCCCAACAATTCCACCCCGTGCCTGAGAGCTTTGTGCAAACACTTCTGGGAGAGAGAGGCAGAGGCCTGGTGTGGAAATGTTTGGGCAGATGTGCTGGAGCACTGAGGGATGCCCTGGACTGGGAGCACTGGGGACAGAGGGGAGCAGGCCAGGTCTGTGGGGTTTGGCTCTGCTGTGTGGGGGCTGCTGGCTCCAGCAGGGAGCTCAGGTGAGGTTTGAGGGACTCAGCTTTGTCCCCTGCTCTTTGCCAAACACCCAGGGCAGCACTGGGGCTGTAGCAGGCTGGGATGGAGGAACACCAGAATCCCTGGGAGGATGAGGCTGATGTGATGCCAGCCCTGCTCCCTGCACTGCTCAGGGTGGGTGCCTCGCTCCAGGCCTCACACTGAAGTTTGCAGGTGCCCCCTCAGGATTCCAGTGAGTTTTAGCCTTGCATTCCTCCCTGCAGCACAGGTTTTTCCTGCCTTTGTGCCTCTGCTCTTCTGTAAATCAGGGAGATCGCTCCTTCCCTTCCTCCCTGGAGGAATCAGTGTTTGCAATGAATGGAAGAGAAAAAGCAGCTCAGGAGCTGCAGTAGATTTGCTTCATCTTTCCCTCCCAGCACCAGAGAAAAGCCCAGGACATGGAGGCATTTCAGGTTTTGAGGATCAGCACTGGGCACCGTGCTGGGCTCGGCCTGCACTGGCAGGAACCCCTGGCAGGGACGCTCAGGACTTGCAAAGCTGCATTTTTCTCCTTGAATTTCTTCTACTGTGGTACCTCCCTCAGCCTCCTGCGTGGTGAAACATCCACAGCATCCAGAGCCAGGCCTGCACTGCTGCAGAGTCGCTCCTGCCGCAGCCACATCCCCAGAAACCTCTTGGTTTTCATTCTTCTGGCACGGAGGACTTTGCAGAGCTGATTTCCAGCCCTGATCTGATGGATTCCCCCGCTGAGATGCTCTTAGAGGGAGAGGATTCCAGGCTGAGGGTTTGTTCTCATCTCCCCCACGCTGCAGGTACCTCTTGGAGAGGCTTAATGAGCCTGGAGTGCCACCAGGGCTTGTCAGGAGCTCAGGAGGAGTTTCCCCTCTTCCTTTCCCTCAAACAGCCCCTTGCTGCTTTCAGCAGTAGAAATGTGATGATTACAGGCATCAGACAAGGGAGTATTGGGTTATTGAACTTGAGAATCCAAAGGAGAAATCCCCCTTCTAGGAGCTCACTTGTTCTGGAACCTGCACACTTTTGGGCAGAAGCAGAAAACTGTAGCTGAGCAGCGTCCAGCCAGGGCTCAAAATCCAGCCTGAGTTCCTCCTTGCCCCTTGCAGCCTGTTTTTGTTTCTTTTATTACTACTATTACTATTATTACTATTGTTACTATTACTATTATTACAATTACTATTACTATTACTATTACTATTACTTACTATTATTTTAGCATTAGCATTATTAGCATTATTAGCATTATTAGCATTATTAGCATTATTATTATTTTATTGTTATTTTATTATTGGCTTTTTGGCACTGTCCTTTCTCAGCCATGGATGTTTCCCTACAACCCAAACCTACAGCTAAAGCTGAAGTACCAACATCCACAACAAATATTCTCGTTTTTGGGCTCAGCCCCTTGAATTTGCACCCTCAGAGGGTGGGCACAGCCATGCAGAAAACAAAAGATGAATAACACACAAGACACCCATTTTACAGAACTTCTCAAAGCTCAGTATCAAAGATTTAGTGCTAATATTAATATTTGTTAATATTTTGTCGTGAGGAAGTGTGGGAGGAAAGAGAAAAAGAGACATTGTTCCTCCTTGGAAAATGTGTTGTTTTTCCCAAGCAGCAGAAGTTTAAGGATTTACTTTAAGAACACATTTCTGTGTCCAGTAGGTATGAAAAATCCTGGAGGGACAGGACAAAGGAGCTGAGGAGGGGTCGGTGCTGGAGCTGGGCTGTGTGGAGGGTCAGGACTGGGATCAGGGCAGTGCCAGGGATGGATGGGTTTATCCAGGATGCTTGTTGGGAATTCCTCACTCATCCTGTAGCAAAGTTTGTGAAACCAGCCCAGCAAAGCTCCTGAGCCCTCAGCACTCCTTCACCACTGCCTTGCTTACACACCACCAATATTCTGTCTCTTTTTTTCTGTCTCATTCTCATTTCAATTTGAAAATGATCAAATAAATGGAGGGTGAGAAAGCAGATCTGTGCATCCATTGATAGAATTGCAGCTGCTTCATCTCCTCCTGAGCAACGTCTCTCACTGAAAGGGAACACCAAAAACTGGAATATGCTATCCTGGCCTTTGAATGAAGATGGAAATATGTAGGAAAAGCAAAATTCCTGGGCATTATCAGCTCCCATGGCTGTTATTCTCTCTGTCGTGGGGCAATCCATGTGCTGGGTGAGCTGCAGTGCTGAGGGACAGTATCTTTGTGCTCAGCAGCAGCATATTGCCAAGCATGTTGTCTTTGGCATGGCCAGTATTTTATCTGCCAGAGCCAACGTTAATGAAAAATTCCTGAAAAATTCCACATCTCAACACGGCAGCACTCTGCTGGGAATAACAATCTCTTGTGACCTCGTTTGAAAGCAGATATTGGGCAGGATACAAAACAAGGAGGTGTTTCTGACCTGCCTACCTCCAATTTGGGGGGTTTGGGCTGAGTTTGTGGTGCTTTTCTGCACTTTAGGGGTGATCCCAGCACCACCAGGTTGTGAACTCCCTGCACCCAAAATCAGGATTGTGCTGTCAGAGCCACGGGGTTGGTGACACTGAGAGCTCCTGATGTGGCACGACAGTCCCAGCTCTCCAAAGCACAGTGAATTTATAGCGATTTGTAGAGAAATGTCTGCACAGGAGGGGTGTCTCCTTCTGGGACAGCACTGGCAGTGTCCCTGCTGGGATCCCTTTGACACAGGGCAGGGAAATCTGTGATCCATCCCAGCAAACATCAGCCTGGATGGTTTGTCACACACGGCTTCATCTCGTCACAGCAGACTGGAAAACCAAGGTCAGGCAAATAAAAGCTAGGGGGGGAAAAAAAGCCCAAGTCCTGAGTAAAGTGGCCTTAAATCACTGCCACCAACTGCAAAGTGACAGAGCAGGGGAATGGAAGGGACTAATTCACCTTGATTTGCATGAATTGGGTTCTCACAGGTGGATTTCCCTTTGTATTTCTGAGCCAGCCCATCCTCCCTGCCCTGGCAAAGCTCCTTGTCCGGGCAGTCCCTGTCAGGCTTTGGCAGGAGAGGCCAGGGCTGTGGGACTGGGGAGATCCCAGCACAAAGAGAAGGCACAAAATGGTTTGGATTTGTTGAGATCCCAGCACAAATAGAGAACACAAAATGATTTGGTTTTGTTGAGATCCCAGCACAAATAGAGAACACAAAATGATTTGGTTTTGTTGAGATCCCAGCACAAAGAGAGGCCCTGCTCAAAACAACCTCTCAGCAAAGCCCAGAGCCTTTCTGGGTTTGTTCATGGAGTGTGGGTCACTCAGTAAGTGAAGAAAGAATTGAGTGAGCTTATCAAAAAGCAAGGAAAATCCCATGGATCCTGCCTCTCAATGGATCCTTTTTGCTCCATGCACACTCCACGCAAAGGGCTAAGGAAAATCAAGACTTCCAGCTCCCAGGCCTCCAAGTGCAGCTTATTCCACACAGATCCAGCTGCCAAGAGCCCGGGAGAGCAGTGTGATTTATCCCCCTGCAGCCAGGGTGGGCAGCAGGCACTGACAGACAGAGATAAGAGCAGCTGCTAATCCACTGCTGTGCCCCAGCACACAGACACATCCCTGGGTGAACACTCAGCTCCTGCAAGGTCCCCTCTTGCCAAAATCCCTCCTTGGGAGTTTTGTTTTGGTGGCAGTGGCTCGGTGAGAGCACAGGACGTTCCTCCTGTGCAGAAAACATCTGTGACATGCTCTGAGCCGCTGTCTCCCTTGCAGCTGGGAGGGATGCAAAGGGAGGGACAGCTTCTTGCCAATCACAGCTTTGCCCAAATATTTATCTCTGCTAAAAACAGTTTAGGTGCTGGATGTAGCCCAAGGTTGGTTCTGATGGGAGATATCAAACACGATGTATGTGGAGCGGGGACAGCGCATCTGGCACTGCCTGAGTGCTGGAGGAACAGAAAGAAAGAGCCAGCAAACTCCAGCTGCTGAGATATTTGTCCTGAAACACGGCTGCAGCTTCCTAACATCACCAGGAGGGTGCCAGGGATCGCCTGGGGCTGCTCTGAGCTCCCCCTGGCACTTCCACTCCTTTTGCATGCTCCAGACTGGAGGATCACCACTATTTTGAGAAGGAATTAAAAGAGTGGTGGGGCAAAGCGGGGCAGAGCTGCCAGCACTCAGAACATTTCTCTGATATTTTATTTCTGCGAGTATCTGATGCAAATGTTCTTTTCCTGGAAAGATTTCTTCCCCTGCCTGCTTTCCCCACCTCCCTCAGAACGCTGGTGCCAATATTCCTGTTGCAACTTCCTCGCTCCCAGGGGTTTCCTGCTGGAGATTTCCCTCCCCTCAGGCCTGGAGCTGGTGGTCCCTGCATTGTTCTGTGGAACGAGGGAATGGCCCCAGTACTGCCTGGGATGCTGCCAGGTATCCCTGAGGGATTCCAGAATGGCCCCAGCACTGCCTGGGATGCTGCCAGGTGTCCCTGAGGGATTCCAGCTCATCCTGCCAGCACAGAGGGGCTCTGGGAGGATGGCTCAGGTATTCTGATCCTCTTTTCCAAAGTGTGAGCCTGGCAGGTGCAGGGAGTGCCTGGATCCAGGAGCAGGGAGACATTTCAGCACTGCATCCCTCTCCTTCCCATCCTCTCAGCCAAGGGAGCCTTGTCCTCAGGACTGTGTCCAGCACCTCTCACCCCATCCCTCTGCCAAAGCACAACCTTCAGCCAGGCAAAACTTGGCATGAAAGGACAGACAGAAACCTTGGAGCTGAGGGTACAAAAACTGCAGTGCCCAAAGGGTCGTTTTGATCATTTATAAAGAAAAATCATCTTGCAGAGCAGCCCTGGAGAGAGGCTTATCATTTTAACTTCCCTGATTAGCCCAGGACACCAATTTTAGGCACTGTAAAAACACTGGGGGTCAAATTTACTATGGAGGGCAAGGACCAGTGACTCAATTTTCCTTATTCTTTATAGTCACTTTTCACCTTGAAGAACAAAAGGTCCCAAAGTCAGAGAACGTTTGTTCTCGAGTCTTGCCAAAGCCTTTTTCTTTTTTAATAAACCGGCGTTAAAATCTGGGCCCTTTGCCTTGACAAAAGAAAAGAATATATTTGTGTACACTTAAGTGACAGGAAAGAGCCTGTGAGGCAGGTCTGGTCACAGATAAAGGAATTCCGGACATTATTCCTTGTGCTCCAAGGGGTTGTGACATGGGATTTCCTCTCCAAGTGGTAAATAGCCCTGCAGTTGTACAGCAGGGTGGGGCCAGCCCTGGTTTCTTTAAAACCAGGAGAGATGAAAGCACTTCAGGAGAAGAAAGAGGGGCTGGGTGCACAATGAATTCCTGGGAATGGCTTGTGGGGGAATCCAACTGCTCCAGGCTTTGCCCCAAAAAACTTCCCAGGGGTTGGAGGTGCTGCCAGCCGGGCTCTGCTTTGGGAAGAACAGCTCGTGGCACAGCAAAATAGATTTAACTCCAAGGAGTGCCCCCAAATCTCGTGTTTCCCCCTGGATCTGTGGGAGATGGGTGGAATTTGTGGGGAAATGGGTTTGGTTTGGGATGGCTCGGTCTGAAAGCCAGGCTGTTCCCACTGCTCACTGTGGGATGCTGCCTGCCCATCCTGGGCTGGAATGGGATCAGGGAGGGCAGTGAGGGCAGGATCCCACAGCTCTGAGCTCCTTGAGGAGCCTCACCAGGATTTGAACAGGCAGTCGAGGGTTTTTGTAGCTGAAAGCACCTTTCTGTCTCCTGCTGAATCATGCCCAGGAGAGGGGTGAGCATTTTTGTAAGAAAACAGAAGAGCTGAAGCTGCAGATTTTATGCTGTTCTCATTTTAAATCGAAAAATATTCAGCTTTGGATTAATCTTTTGCATAGAGGGCTCACCAAAGTGCCCTGGGTTGGGTGAAGAGAGAGGGAGAGGAACATAACTCCCTTGGTGAGGGAGACAAGAACATCAAGATGATTTTATATTTGGATTTCTGTTCCTGTGGCTGTCCTGAGGGTCATCAGAGCCTGCAGACCCCAAACCCCCCAGCTACAGCAAGGCTTAATGAGAAAGGGAAAGATTTGTACATTACAGTTCTCCAAACCCTCAGGATTCAGGTCTTCAACAATAAACATTCATTCAGGGAATCAGCAGTGGAGCAGATGAATTAGCAAATGGCAGTTCCTACGTGAGCTTTTCATTGCCTTCTGCTTGAGTGTAGATATCTGAATTCTTTTCCCTTTCAGCTACAGAGGGATCTCGTGTCTGTACAGGGAGGGATGTGATCAAACTGGGAAATCCCACCTGGAAAATGGGAATGTCAGTGAGCTTGAACTGCTGCTTCCAGCTCAGTTTGGAAGTGCTGTGAAGGATTTGGTGGTGAATAAAACCCCAGGGAAGGGCTGGAGAGGTTGAAATCGTGGTTCTGCTCAGCCCCCACTGCATCTCACTGGCTTAAGAGATTGTGTTGAAGTCCCTACAGAACTCAAGGAGGACTCTAATCGAGTTCAGAACTGGAGAATTCCAAGGAAAAATAACAATTTTTCCTTCTTTCTCTCTGTCTCCTTACCAACCATCCACATTTTTCTGGAAACTGGGGAGAGGAGAAAGTTGCCCTGTTGTCTGCAGGAATAAAATACCACAGCTAAAATTCCTCTTTGGCTGCTCTGAGGAACAACAAAGACAACGAGAGATGAATCATGCAGAGAATTACTCATTTCCAAACAGTAAACAGCTCATGCTCAGCATTGTTAACTCGGGGTTGTCACTGCTGTGGGTGTTTGGGGGGAGCAGAGGAAAATCTCTCCTTGTTCAGGAGTAAAATGATGGGAATCAGGCTGGAATTGCACCCAAACTTTGGCACTTCTGAGTGGGGCACTCACAGGTCAGGATCACTGCCAGTTCCTGCTTTTCTGATATCCTGGTACAATCTATTAAATCTCATCAGATAAACTGTATTTTCATGGCCAAAAGCCAAGCAAACAGCACTGAAAAATGAACAAACAGAATCTTTTTTAGAAAGATTCATAAAGAGCTAAACAGGTCTAACACTCAGGTTAGGGACTCGTAGTTTTAAAATAGCTCAAATGAATTAAAGATCCAAAAAGTGATCTGCTGTCCTTCCTCCAGTGGGGATGTGAGCACCGGAGAGTTTCAGCTTCATCACAGGGGAAATTGTTCTTTAACTTCAGTGCCAGTGCAGGGGAAACTTTCTTTAATTTCAGAGCCATTGTGGGGGAAACATTCCTTAATTTCAGTGCAATTGCAGGGAAACTTTCCTTAATTTCAGAGCCATTGTGGGGGATCTGTCCCTTAATTTCAGTGCAATTGCAGGGAAACTTTCCTTAATTTCAGAGCTGTTGTGGGGGATCTGTCCCTTCATTTCAGAGCCACTGCAGGGGAAACTTTCCTTAATTTCAATGCCATTGTGAGGCAAACTTCCCTTAATTTCAGAGCCATTTCCCCATGTCAGGATCTCTTCCTGCTGCCTCTGCCTGGTCTCAGAGGACTCTCCCCACTGCCCAGATGTTCGTATCAGCACAGCAGCCCCTGTGAACAAGCTTTGCAGGGCTGGGGCTTGATCTCCAGCTCTTTTTGCTCTCCAGCAGTGTTTTTCTCCTTCCAAAGCTGCTTCCACGCTTTGACCTTGCTCTAGAGCCCAAAAGAAATGCTTCACAATTTTCCTAAAAGCTCTCTTTATTCTGATGGCTCCTGTTTGAGCCACTGCTATGCAGTTAATGCTGCATGGTCCTTCCTGCCCTGAGACCTTCCAGCCAAGGGTTTTACAATTTGGCAGCTGAGTTCTCAGCCTGAAAATTCATCCCTGTTTTTTTTACTCTCCCCCAAGAGCCTGTTTTCAATTGATATAAACATTTTGATAGCTTAAGAGTGCAGCAAAATGCTGAGCCTCCCTTTCCAGCTGGAACCCAAGAGTGTTCCTTTGACTCCAAGTTTTTGTTGCTTGTTGTTGGCTGTGCCAATCTTGGCTCAGCCATGCAGATCCAGGCATCCCTGGAAAATCCTGGCAAATCCAGGGAAAATTCAAACCCATTTTTATGTGCTTTTCTAGCAATTCTCTCTTCTGTGGGTGTTCTTCCTCCTCCTCCTGCCCTGCCACACTCACAAACACCCCTGTGCTCAGCAAGGGGCACCAGGAACCTGCTGGTTTCCTTCAGCACATGCAGAAACCCCTCAGAGCCACAGCTCAGCTCTGCCAGGCCAAAATTCATGTGCAGCACCAAAAGTTTTAGTGATTAATCAAGACAAGAGGGAGCAGAACTCTGAAAGAGGAACCCCAGCAAGAGCTGGCTCTACCTTGATAAGGTGCTTGTTTATTCTGCAGGGTCTCAGATCTGGATTTCATTTCTGGGATTAGTTCTCTGAATTCTTAGTGCAGCAAATCAAGGCTGTGTGTGTGGAATCAGGATGGAAGGAACCTTTTTAATTTAATTGCCTGCATGGATTTGCATTATTCTTTCATCTCCCACCTTGGTGCTTTTCTCCTCCTGAATTCAAATGGTGACATTTTTCTTTCTTGGTGACATTTTTTCTTTCTTGGTGACATCCAGTTTTCATTTTGCTTTCATTCAGTGCTCACTAAACTTTCATCATTCTCTTTTTTCTTTTCATTTTCTTTTAATTTTCATTTAGTTCAGCATTCCTTAACAGGGCACAGTCAGGAGAGAGCTCCAAACCCTCCTTATTTAATTACTTTTAGAGTCATATTTGTTGACTTTGTTAACTACCCAGCACCCAAATTAATTTTACTGTTCAAAGGCCAACTGCAGATTTTGTCTGCCTATAGGAGCTGCAAGAAACTTTTGGGATGAAGATGAAGGGTGAGATTTTTAGGAAAAGCAAACAGTGGTGTGGTTGTTTCTGCTCTGAAATCAATATTAAAAACAGAACCAGTTTGGGGTTTTATAAGGGAAAATAAAAAAAAAAAGCTTTTCATTAGAAAATTACACTGTGGCAAAAATCCCAAAATCCTGCGTGGAAAGTGGCTGGATTAGGAGCAGTTTTCCAGGAAAGGTTCTCCAGCCAGGATGGTGTTTGTGGTCACACCCCAAGGCTGCCATGACCTTGTTGTTGGGATGGAAGTGGAGGATGCTGGAGACACCGCGTTCCTTGGTGGAATCTGGATCTGTCTCCCACTACCGGGGGCTGCCCTAAATATCCGGCTATTTTTAGACCAGTCTTTTTCTGTTGCTGCTTTCCATAATAAGAAAAACCTTTGAAGGATTTGTGTTTTTATCCCTATGCACAAGAGGAATTAAAATAAATAAATAGGCCTTAAATGTTTAGACATGAAGAGAGAAGAATTTCCTGCCCAGCTTTGGCCGAGCGGCGTAGGTGGCTTTAACGTGACCCGGGGCTGCTCCCGGTACCTGGCAATGTTTGCTTTTCTTGGAAGCAGCTGCAGTAAAGCACCTTTAAAATCAGGATCCCACAAAGCAAATCTGCTGTTTCCAGGTCACTGTCCAACCCCCTTCCCTGTTTTTCCAGATGAGGAACTGATGTGCTGCAGCTCAACCAACCTGTTAGGCAGGGAATGGTTCCAGGCACAGCAGAGGGGTTCTGGAAGCATCAGGACACTCCCAAATCCACCCAAAATGCAGGATCTGCCCCTAAAAACAAATCTGGATTATCACCCACCTGCTGCCCCTTCTCTGGGCTGCTCCCAGCCACCAAAAACTGCTTTAGCTCCCAAGCTTTGTGGGTGAAGTGAGCTCATCTGGGAACCTGCAGGGGACAGGAGAAGGGATTTTTGTCAACAGGCAGCCATGCTATGCAGACTTGATAAATATGTGCAGTGCTAATTCGAAGCAGATTCCTGCTTTGCCACGAGCAGAATTCCTCCAAAGGCTGCCATCAAAAACATTATGTCACAGCTGTGGAGAAACCTCACAAACAGGGGAGAAGTTGGGGTCACGTCAGGGTAAGAGTGCGGTGGAGGCTGAGGAAGTGATTGAAGCCCTGCTCCACAGCCTGCCTGATGGAGTTTGTCATTAAGAAGGATTTCACCAAATGATTTGCAGCCAATTCCCTGGGCCTGATTGGTACTTTCCAGCTTAATGCAAACCAGGGAGGAAACCAGACCTAGTTAGGCCAAGCTGCCCAGGGAGGCTGCAGGCACAGGGCAACTAAACCTTGCCTGGAGCTGTGCAAATGTAACTGAAACTGGGATTGGGTTTAAGGAGATGCTGAAGTTCCCTCTCCCCATCTCAGCAAACAGCTTTTATCTCGTCTCCCAAAATAGCAACCTGCTATCCTTCAAAACAAACCAGAAAAAAAGGGAAAACCTCCTGAGACAGGCGCACAAAGCCGACAGAAGTGGAACACGGAGCTGATCGAAAACAGATTCCGGCGTCAGGCCCAAAGTCAGCTTCAGCCCATTGCTTCTTAATGGGTAGAGCTCAGAAACTAAGAAAACAAAGTAATTACCCACCCAGCAGATTTTACTGACACTGAGCACTCGCATGTTCCCCGCACGTCCAGCCCCTGTATTTGTTCAAATCCATCTCTGTTTAGTGTGGCACATCGATTGACTTGACCTCAGGAGGCTCTGGCTCATTTGCTTCTGGATTTATAGCTCAAGGAAAAATGGTCCAACAATGCTAACAGGGGTGGGCTTTTGTTCTGCTTCACCCTGCCCATCCACCTTCCCCGCTCTGATTTCAGCTCCATCCCTCTCGTGGCCTTCCCTTGGCCTGCTCCTTCTGCAGGTCAGTGATTCATCACACAGGAGGACACAGATGTTCTTTACAAAGGAGCCTTTCCATGCAACCTCAGTTTTTTTGTTCAAAAAGAGGGCTGGGGATGAGGAAAGAGATGGAGAGGAGGAATCAAGGCCTGAGGATGGGGATTGCCCAGAGTCCAGCAGAGTTTGTGTGCTGCTGCCTATGGGACACAGCAGCATCTCCAGGGAGCAGAGGTCACTCACACCAGCAAGGAAAGCAGGAAAGCTCAGGGAATGTGGCATGAGGAAAGCTGGGATCCCTCTGAACAGCTTTCCCATAATTATTTGGTGTTCCCTGGGCAGTCACTTCCTTGTGGCAAGTGGGATTTAGTCAGAGGTTGCTTTGCAATCCACCCTCTTGTCATTCAGCAGAACCTCACCCGAATTCCTCTGTCAGCTCTTGCCCTTGTTGGAAAACATCCAAAACATCCCCAGTCCTCTGTGAGCTCTGGTTTGGAGACACTTCAGAGTCCAAAGCTCAGGTATCCACGCTGCCTTTGAGGGAGCACCAAAGAAGTTGGGAAAGGGAAGGGTCCTATACCTCAAGGCAGGCCCTGCTTGGCCACTCATCAGCTAATTCCCAAATGTGGAGCCCTCAGAGATTGTTCTGTGTGGAGCACCAGCAAAAGTCTTCTGAAGGACATCTCCCAGCACTTTATCTTCTCTAATTCTAAATATTCCTAAAGATTGGGCTGCCATCCCTGCTTCCTTTGGAAGGTGAATTACACAGGCTGCTGGAACAACCTTGGGAAGGTTTTCTTTCCTCTCCCCTGAGCAGATAAATGATTGCCCTTGGTATCAAACCTGCCATGATTCCAACCTCTCCTGATAACCACTCCCATTTCCCACAGTTTTATTATTAAATAAAAGCCCACTTATGATCCATCTCTGAGAATTCCCATCCACTGGGCTTTAATTTTATTTTTCCAGGTCTTATAAAGCTCATTCTGTACAGGCTTTGATGATAAGGCACAGGTAATTACAGGGGTTTCCAACACTATCGTGTGCAAGTGGATGATGGAAGAAGAGGAAAATTTGGGAATCACAGATTTAGTTTGCATATGGTGGAGGAGGGACATGAGTGAGCATCCTCCCTATCTGACACATCCAGGCAGAGGTTGAGCACTGGCAAAAAAGACCAAAAAATGCTTTCACAGAAACACACAATTTGCTAAACAACAATGTCAGGGATTTTGTAACTTCATTCTCCTCTTCTCTGGCCATTTTAATGTCTCTCCAGGGGATCCATGTTACAGGTTTCCAAAGCCTTGGTCTTAGGATGAATTACCATTATATTTTATTATCAAAGGAGAAGCTGACACACAGGACAATGATTTGCTTGACTGGGTATTTGGAAATACTGTTGCACTTGCTGCTATTGCCTCAGGTTACACGGAAAATTGCTCTGGAAATGAATGTCCTGATAACTAAAAGAGCCAGGCCAGGTGAAACTCAAAGTTAGGGCTCCACTTGGAGCTCCTGCTGGGCAGTGCTTTAATCTGTGTGCTGTGGCCCAGTGAAACTTCATTCACCAACCTCTTTAACCTGAGGAAAGTTCATTTGCATCTGTTTGCTGGGAATTTCTAGGAGAGTTACTTTTCAAGCCCCAAATCTGTGGTTCTAAACTGAGTCTGGCTGCCCAAAATTGCTGTTGGAAGTTGTTTCCTGATTAAAGATGTCAGGGACTGGGTCAGCTCTCTACAACCAGGACAGATTTTCCACATGTGTGAAACCAACTGTTGTATTGAACTCTGGCAAAAATTTCAGTTCCCCACTGGCAGCAGCTTGCATGGAAACCTCAGGGAAATCCCTCCTTGCTATTTTCTGGTGCCAGTTTCAATCCTGACCTCTGCTGGCAGCCGAGCTCAGTTAGGAGCTGATGCCTGCCTGGGTTATTGCATTGTCCCTAAACACTGAGATAAGGCAGTTTCTTATTTACAGAGAGATAAAACCTGCCTCAAATCTCTCTGTGTCCTGCCTGACCCCCCTGCAGCCCCATCACTCCTGGTGTCCCTTCTTTGGGAAGTGCCACCACAGTAAAGGAACCATCACAGACATTTCCACTCTGCCAACGCCTGGGCAGTGATGTGATTAATGAGGAAAAAAATAATATTTACTTACCAGAGCCACACAGAACATGGAAAGGGTTGTTTTGTTTTTTAAAATCTGATTTCTTGCCACTTCAAAAGGAAATTATGAAGAAGGTATAAAGGTGTATAGAAAACCTGTTGAAAACTTCTCTACTACTGCTCTAACTTTAAATAAATCCATTCTCCTCAGTAAAACTTCCACCCTGGAGTGTAGGCATCTTACCAGAGTGTAGGCAAGCCCTTTATTGCAGGGCTTGCCTACACTCTGGTTTAAAAGTCCAGTGAAAAGAGTAAAACTGGGTAGGAACAGGAGGGAAACCACTGGTGAATCAATAAGAGATTTACTGCTTGTGTTTGCATGGGAGGACCTGGCTCATCTCAGGATGGATTTCAAGAGTGACTGATCCTCTCTGTGCACATGAGTAGGTTGGGGAATAGTTCTTGGAACTGAGTCAGCCCAACAATTGCTTTCATTATTTGCAGCTGTACAAAACAAATAAACTGGAGAGAAATTTTGGGAGGTGCCCAATCCCATCTCATTGATGTGTGAGTGAGCACGGTGTTTAGTGCTGCACACATGAAACCCACAAATTACTGCTGTTGACTCCTCAGCCTCACCTGCCACCTTTGATAAATGAGCAGATCTGATGATACTCCTCAAAATAATCAAGTAATTCAACTAAAAGTGTTTTAAAGTGTTCCTTCCTCAGCATCCACAGCTTTGTAAGGAGCTGCTCACCATGTACAAATTACCTGCAGAGAGGGATTCTGATTAGATTAAAGGCAGCTCAGCCCAGGGTTTGGGCAAGCTGGGAGCACAGCTTGCTCCAGGTTTGGTGTTTGTAGCTGTGAGGAAAGCTGGGCTGATGAGCCATAAAATCTCCAGCTCCATCCATACTCACATAAAGCACCTGGAGTTCACCTGGGGGGACAATTCCTGGTTGGCACAGGGACACAGAGGGGCCTGGAAGAGCCCAGAGGAGGCAGAGATCGATCACAGAATATCCTGAGAGGGAAGGAACCCACGAGGATCATCCAGTCCAAACCCTGGCCCTGCACAATCCCACCCTGACTGACCAAACCCTCCTGGAGCTCTGGGAATGTCACCATTCCCTGGGGAGCCTGGGCAGTGCCAGCACCCTCTGGGGAAGAACCTGATATCCCACCTAAGCCCAGCTCCAGCCCTTCCCTGGGTGCTGTCCCTGTCCCAGGGAGCAGAGGTGGGTGCTGCCCCTCCACTCCCCCTTCTGAGCAAACCTTCCACCTTGCCATTTCCCCCCCAGTGCTCTGGAGAAAGGGATGAAATCCTGGCTGGGCTCACTTCCAGAGAAATGCTGGATTAGCTCTGGAGTGCAGGAAGTGCTCCCTGAGTCCCCTGGGAGGAGGAGAAGGGCTGGGACGGGCAGGGGGAGCATGGGGTGACCCAAAGCCAGCAATGAGAGCTGTGTCCAGGCTGCTCCCTGGGATGGCTCATCCTGCAGCCCCCTGGGTGCCCTCACTCCTCCTGACTCCCAGCTTCGCCTGAGGAATGTGCCCTGTCCTGGGGATGGCCAGTGAGGAGGAAGGAAAGCTATGTCTGGAGCGCTGATGAAGTAATCCTGTCTGGGAATCATTGGAAACACTCGGATCTGCAGCTCTCCAGCTTTTCTCAGGAGACCACGCTGGGGGGAGAGGCAAAGACAGCTTCATACCTCACATTTTTGGACTTTTTTTCTTCCCCCCCTAGAGTATTTAGGGCTCCTTTTATGTGCATCTTGTTCCCACTGGGTGTGCATATTTCCTAATCATGGAGATGTGCCAGGTCTTCTCTTTCCCAGAGGAATTGCCATACTTTGGATCAAGAAATAACAACATTCCCAGCCTTTTTTCCATCAACATGAGATTACCACATTTCCTAAATACTTCAAATTGTGCTTGAGTGCCTGGCAGATGATTGCAGACATTGCCACCTCCTTTCCCAGATTTCATGTTTATTTTCCATGTAGATCCGAGTTCCTGGCTTATCAGCCAGCCCCAAAGCAAGGATGTGTCCCCTCAGCTCACCAGCAGCACGGGCTGGTGACATCCCTGCCACTCCTGGGGACTCTCTGTGGGGTCACAGGGAAAACAATGGCCCTGATTAATGAGCTTCCACTGCCCAAGACCAAACAATTTTGACCTGGAGCAGCTTTCAGTGACCCCTTCCCATAAATCTGCAGCTGATGCAGAGATCCAGATCACAGCCAGCCAGGGAAGGCCATGGCAGGGTGATTCCAGGGGCTGCCTTGGAGCAGGCTCAGGTGAGCCCCAGAGGTGATGTTTGGATGCAGAAAAGCCACGGGAAGGTGACAGGGTTTGTGTGTCAGCACCCAGAGAGGTCAGGTGGCCTTGCTGAAGGGTTTTGCTGATTGCAGGAGGAAACCAGGGTGACCCTGTGCCACCTCAGCAGGAAATGCTGATGCATCTGTGGCTGAGGAAAAGCCTTGTAGGAACAAATCCCAAAAGCTGGGCCAGAGCCTTATCTTATCTCCAGACACTTTCTCCACTTAGCAGTTGTTTTTACTGTGCTGTTGTTGACGTCTCCCAGCTCCAGACTAATTTAATTTTTCGTTGTTGTCACTTTGGATCATTTACACCCCAACTGCTGCCTCTGGCTGAGCCACACAGAGCTTCCATTTGCAGCAGGCAGAGAGGAATGGGTGGGAAGGGTGGGAATTGCTCCTCTCATGACTCAGCTGAGCAAATCCTGCCTTCCCTGGCTGGGAAAATCAATGGAAACAGGAATCCTGTTGCTTAACTCTTGGGTTAACACTTGCATTTGAATATCCTGA
Source organism: Cyanistes caeruleus (assembly GCF_971803275.1). Lineage (NCBI taxonomy): Eukaryota > Metazoa > Chordata > Aves > Passeriformes > Paridae > Cyanistes > Cyanistes caeruleus. The sequence continues at coordinate 2,217,714 of NC_141714.1, forward strand.
AGGAATCTCTGCCATCTCTCCTGATGAGATTGTGATTGCTAATTTAATTTTGGATTAATTCCTTCAGCTTCTGTAGGAAGGGATGCTCTGGCTCTGGCCTGGAGGTTCTCAGCTCTGTGCCCACCCACAGCAGAGCCACCCTGGGGGATTCCTGGTTATTTTGAGGTGGAAAACCACAGGAAGACAGGCTTCTAATAACCATTCCCCTCAAATAAACAAAGGAAATAGAAAACCTTTAAAAGCTGATGAACAGTTTTCCTTAAAAAATAGTTCAGCTGGAACAGCAGGCAAGGGAGAGAGTCCTGGCCAGAGGCTGTGAGAGACTGAACCCCTTCTCTCCTCCTTCTCCTCCTCTAGGAAAAGTGGTTTAGCACAGTGGAGATGCACAGGAAAAGATGAAGGGTTTAAATCTTCACAGACAAATTGTTATCCTCAATAGACACATTGAGAATTGAGAGAGCAAATAACCTGAGCTGAAGCATCTCCCTGAGCACAGGAAATGGAGAGAGGAGCTCAAACCGCGTCAGGTCTAGAGGGGAAGTTTTCCCCAAGCGATTGTGACCCGCACATTCCCCACCTGCAGCCACTCATGGGGGCCCTTGCCCTCTGTACTGACTCAGTTCCCATCAGTGCCTCGACACAGAGTTCACCAACCAGCAGAAAAGACAAAAAACTCAGAGTTTTTTCTCTGTCTTACAGTCAAGACCTTCCCCACAAGAGCCTCCCTTCCCCTCTGCTGGGAAACTCAGTGGTAGCAATAACATTTCCTCTAGAAGATCTTGCATTGTGCATAGAGAGCACAAAACATTTCATTAATGTCCAGGAGAATCAAAAATCCTAGGTCCAAATTCACAACAAAAAGAGGGGAGGAGATGGGTCTCTTTAGTTATTTGCTGCTGTCTTTTTAAACCTTTAAAAATAATAGAAAATCACTTGAGTGTAACAAGTGAAAGCTGATTCCAGGAGCTGAAGACTTAATAAAAACACCAAATATTGCAAGGCTTGGGATCCAATAATGCTGCCAGTGCTGTGGTGCCTTCTCTTTTCATGGGGGTAACCTTGAAATAAATCCTAAAATGATTACAGGCCGTCGGTTTGAACGCACATGGCTTTTCAGCGAATCGCTGAGCTCTCCAATTCCAGCAAAAATAGATTTCCTTGGGGACAGGAGCATGAAAACACCCTTTGAAAGGGGCACCTGCTCGTTTGGAGGTGTGCTGACGCTGTGCTGTGCGAGGTGTGCTGGCAGCTGGGAGGGGAGGGCATTGTCATTTACTGGGGTCATTTCTGCTGCAGGGACAGAGTTGTTTGGAGGGTCTGCCTTGCCCAGGTTTGCTGGGAGGAGGGGAGGGGGCAGCTCAGCCCCTGCAGCACTCCAGGCACTGGTGGTGTCCCCTCACCGGTGACCAGGGTGGGGTGTGGTGTCCCCTGGTGATTCCAGAGGGCTCCTGGAGCTTTTGGCCCAGGCTCTGCCAGGCAAGCACAGCTCACAGGAGCATCCTCAGCGATGACAAAACCCGTTTGAAACGCTGTGTATCTGTCACCCTCCTTCCCTGACTCAAATCAGCTCCAAACTCTGACTTCCAGTCCCTCCCAAGGGGCCCTGAGCTGCAGCAGGGCCCAGCTCTCTGCACAGGAGCGACTTCACAGCCACAGCAGTCCCTGGAGTTCACCCACGTGCAGAAATCTGTGTTGTGAGCCCGAGCCCTCGTGCAATCCTGCTCTGACCTGGTTTCTCTGCCAGCACAGCACTCTGCCCTGCCCATCAGTTACCCACTGTCACCTGGAGCAGAGGTGGTGGGCTCTGATCCCCCAGCTCTCCCCGTGGCCAGAAGGGATCCCTGGATCCTTCAGCAGGGATCACACTGCCGGAGCTGGCACGGAGCAGAGCTCACAACCATCGGTGAGGCTCTGCCAGGGAGAGCTGCGGTGCCCAGAGCATGCCTGGAGGAAGGCTGTTACAATAAGGAGCAGAGATTAAAAATACTTTTTATCCACTCTCACTACTGGGCCCAGGATGGAGCATCAGGCTGTGCGTGGGAGGGATCTCCTGTGCCAAGCGAGATGGAGTTGGAAACCATCTGACAGAGAGGTGAGGGAGGTCACCCATTACCCTCTGCCTGGGGAGCCTCCTGTGTTTAATGTTGGCCATGCTGCAAAATCAGATTATCCCAGGAAAAGCAGTTTTCAATATATTTTTCTCCCCTGGATAATGTAGCAGTCAACCTTTCACATTTGGCTCCCGAGGATTTGTGGCTGTGCTGTGTTTGCGGTTTTCACCGCCGAGAGCAGAATGTTAAAGTCTGAACTGGAGGTAGGGATGAGCTCCCAGAGTCAGAAATGGTGCAGAGGAGCTCTGCGCAGAGATGCTGTCCTCACCTGGGGCTCCTTCTTTAGGCTGGAGGTGCTGGAGCCAAGAAGCAAAGCAGGGCAGGGATGTGAGGAGCCTGAGCAGGGCTGTCCTTTCCCAGGAGGATCCTGTCCTTCCCCGAGGCTCACAGAAGGGATTTGCTGCTGAGATCCTTTGTAGCTGCACTGTCCCTGCAGCATCTCACCCCAAACCATGCCAGGGCATCTCAGGAAAAATGCACCAGCAGCAGGCTCAGCTCCACAGGGACAGCTTTGGCACCCAGGACTTTCCTTGTGGCTCTCACAAGGAGCTTTGCCATGGTCATGACACAGTGACGACAGCTTGCTTTTCATTTTATGTGCCTTGTAGCCCTAGAGCAGGACCAACATTATTGAACAGGGAGGACAGGAGAACATTCTCTTAGGCATTGACTGGAATTTGAGCAGTGCAATCAGAGCACTTCAGCTTCAGCAGGTCTCCAACCCCACCCTGGGCAGGTTGTGGCTCCTGGGTTTAGGGACAAAGGCTGGGGAGCAGGGCTGTGGAAAAAAGAGGGGGTGCACCACCAGGAACGTGCCCGGTTTTCCCTTGCAGCATCCTAACACCTTCATAAAGGCATGAATCTCCTCAAACACAGACAGCAAATATGAAAGTGGAGCAGATCCTTTCTCCTCACCTGTGGCTGTGTTTATTTAAACCCTCTGTCACCTGCCAGCAGAGACCAGATGTGTGTGTGTGTGGCACAGGAATTCTCCTCCTGTCCTCTGTGGTGTAGAAAAGCACTGAAATTCCCCTTTGCTTATTCTGTTCTTCAGCTCCCCAAGCCAAAATAAACTTTGGGCAAGAAGTAACTCAGAAGCAAAACCAGAATAATTGAAAAATACTTTTCTTTCTTTCAGCAAGAACGGTGTCAAATGTTGTAAAAGCCCCAAGACTCTGCAGTCAGAGCAGAGCTCAGGCTCTGCCCCCAGACCCTCTGACAGTGCCACACTTGCTCAGGAGAGCAATCCCGAGTCAAAAGCCCAGCTCAAGGCACCAGCTGAGTTCCCCCTAAGCCCTTAAAACAGCTGAAGGCACAAGGAGAGAGAAATAATCGTGTTTCAAAGCCCAGGACTCTCTAAGTCCTGGCTGAAGTCACAGCATCAACAGTCCAGAGCAGATCCTGGGAGGAGCAGCATCCTGGGAGAGCCACAGGGACCCAAACCCCCCTCAGCTGGAAAATTAATGGCATTTGACAGACAAATTTGAAGGTGTTGGCCATATTCTGGAGCATTTTTGCAAAGCTCAGCACAGTCAGTCTGGGAGGGCTGTGAAATACCTCAGCACCATGAAAGGACCCGTGCCAAGGCTCAGCCCATTCCCGGTGGGAACTGGCTCAGTCTGGAGACCAGAGGGGACTTGGAGCCAAGAGTGAGGATGGGTTTGCCTGGCAGTGTCTCCTCCTGTAGAGATTGGGGCTTTTTCTGTTGGTTCTCAGCTCAGTGTGACGCTGCTCCCTGCGTGTGCCATCCTGAGGGTGCTGAGGAACAGCAGCGCTTCCCAAATAAACGGGAACTGCGGGGCTGGAGCCCCCAGCTGCTCTGCTGCCCCAGCATTCCATGCAATGGCAGCTTGGAGGTGCTAAATAATGTCCCACAGAGCCACTGGAGAGAGCTGGGGTTGGCCAGACTCCAACTTCTCATTCTGCAAAGGAGACGGAGCAGCGGTGCCAGGGCAGGGGGAGTGGGCTGGATCTGTCCCTGGTGAGCAGTGCTCCTTCCAGGGAGGGTCAGGGGCTCCAGGGGCAGCCCAGCACCGTGGTGTCTGGGCAGGATCCCCTCTGGAAGGACTCTGTGGTGCCAAGAGATGACTTGGCCTCTGCTGAGTTCCTGGAGGGAGCTCCAAGAGCTCCTGGAAGAAGCCAGAGACTCCAGAGTGGGAGTGAATCACTCCCCACGCCGATGCCAGGCAAAGAGCAATTACAGAAATCAGGCAGCACAGAGATGAGAGTACAGAGGTGGGGGCAGGAAAATCACTGCTTCATGCAGTTGAAAAGTTAAAGCCTAGTGTTTCTCTTTCTGCCAGATACGTTATCTCCCTGCCTGCTGCAAATAATGCCCGTGCTGAGAGCCCAGTGAGGATTTCTGGCTTATCAAGTTCGAGGCACAGGAGAGAAATTTGAAGAGCAGGAGGGGAAAGAAAACACGGCTTTAATGTCAGAGCTTTGGAAGTGGAGATCCTTATCAGAGCCTGGTTTCTCCTCTCCTTGATTATGTTCCTTTGAATTTGGACAAAGCACCCAGCCTGGCCAACCTCCACTTCTGGTTCTTCTCGGTTTCACTTTCTGAGCATTGTCTCATTGAAGATGAACACTCAGATTATCCCTGGGGACAGTTCCACAGGCAGGAGACATTTTCTGGGCCAGGAGATGATGAGAGAGACCTTTGTCACTGCTGTTATTAATGCTCCTGGTCACCAGAGACCTGACAAAATCACAGATTCCCCTGGGAGAATGACCCCAACCCACCGAGCCTGGGGTTCAGATGCAGCATTTGGGAATGGTCATTTGGGAATGGTCATTTGGGAATGGTCATTTGGGAAACACCAGGTTTTGATATCAAAGGTGCTTCACAGAGCTGCTCTCCAGAATTATTGTTTTCTCTCCTCCCTTTAATTAAAATGCAGTGTATGAGCTCACCCATCAAATTCTTTCCCAAGGACCTGACTCCTTCCACTTTTATATGTGTGCAAAATCCTTTTGACACAGATCTGTTCTCCTAAATCTGCAATAATTCAGTAATAAAGCTGGCTCAAAACACTACTGGCACAAATGCAGGTGCTCAGTGTCAGAAAAGAAAGAGGAATGAAAGAAACAAAAACAAACTGAGGGCATCTCCCGACCAAGGATAAATGCAGCACTGTGTGGGCCCCCAAATTAGGAACTATTTACAAAACAAAGAGTATTGTGCTGCTCTGACCCATCTAAACTAATGATGGTTTCTTCTGTTTTTTGGGTCAGGTCTCGCTGAGGAAAAGCTTCTTCAGAAGCCAAAGCTGAGCATTTCCAAGGACCAAATTGTCATCTCACCAGGAGATACCCTAAAAATAAAATGCTGGTAAGGATTTCTCAAAAAAACATGCTGGATTTTTGTCCTTGTGTTGGTTGGTTTGGCCCGGCACAGCTCCAGGACAGAGCAGAGCCAGCTGGGAGCTGGGGCTGTGTGGAGGGAGCTGGATGGGCTGTGACAGAGCAGGGAGGAGAGTCTGGGGTCAGCTTGGCCAAATTCTTTGTGTTGTGTTGTTCAGGGGCCCAAGCAAAGCCCTGAGTCAGCACAGGGGAGAGAGGGACGTGCCGTGCTCGAGGACATGGCTGGAAATCCTCTCTGAAACAGGGGCAGATTCAGCTCCTCTGCAGCTAAAATCACTCCTTTGCTCCCTGTCCATGAGGAAACAACAAACAGGATCACCAGGACTTCCACCTTGCCCATCACAGACACTTAAATAAGCAGCAGTCACTGTGTGTGCATTCAAAGACCCAGCCTGTTTAAACACAACCCCTTCTTTAAATCAGATTTAGCCAGGACTTGTGAAAAACCAAAGTGCTGCTGCTGCAAATCACGGCAGCTCCTCGGTCCTGGCACGATGTGTGCCACCAGCCATGCAAGGAGCAGCAGGATTTTGGTGATGGCAGGGAGGGGATGCTCTGGGAATGAGGATACAGCTGGCACAGGAGGAAGGAGCAAACCCAGAGCTCTCTGCTGTGCCAGAACACGCAGCAGCTGCTGGGTCCCACAAAAGGCCTCAGGCTGAGATGGATGGAGGTGTTACTTGTTCTGAGTGGGATTTTTTCACTCTTCACAACTGCCAGAGGTTTTTTCTCAGGTTCTTCTCTGACAATGTTGTAGGAAAAAAGGCTCAAGGTAATACAAACTCTCACAGTTTCTCTCTCTCACACACACACATTGGTTTTACACCTTCTTGTAAGGTTCCCTTGGCTGAAGCCATTATCTGGATGCTTCCTGCAACAGAAGTTACTGAAAACAGTAAAAAAAAAGCCTTGGGAAGGTGAACCTAAGCTTTAGGTTACGCTGACACGTCCCCCCTGATTTTTGTCCCAGACTATTTAATTCTTTGTTATAGTGAAAGGTGAATGGGCTCAGACTGTGTAAATTTGGGATGTCTTCTGGAGTTCAAGGCAGCTTTTTTCCAAATCCCTCCAGCTTGCCATGTGGCTTACGAGGTCAGAACAACCTTCCAGTGGTATTTTTAGCTTGGCAAACAGCAAACATGACGGCAATAAAGTCTGAGCAGTCCTTTAACATCTTGATGGTGCTCTCCATAAAACCTGTGTAGACTCAAAGTCCCTGGGTGCCCCAGGCCAATTAAATCAACATTTCCCAGCAGTTCTCCATCCCCCACCTTTGTCACCTGGAGGAGCACCCTGCTTTTCTCCTATCACCAGATGAATAAATAATTGAAGGAGTCACGGGCACTTCAGTCCCACGAGGCTTTATGGATGCAAAGCAATTCCCATGACAGATCTGAGAAACACAAAAGGATGTGAGCATGGGATGTAACGTGGTCCTGGAACACTTCAGCTCCTTGGCTCAGGTGATTCAAAACCTGGGAAGAGAAGGAAAGTTTGTTTTCTGAATGCAAGACTCCCTGCATCAGCCCCTCTGGGGGTGTCTGCCCTCCTGCCTCCTCTGCCACACTCAGGGCTTGGTTCCTGGCCCAGGGGAGCTCAAGAATTCTTTGTGCTTCCAGGGGCATTGGGGCAGTGTGGGGCACAGCACAGGGCAGCAGCCCAGCGGGGCTCTGGGAATGTCCATCCTCCCGTCAGCTCCAGGATTTTTTCTTGGCCAAGATTTCCTGGTTTGTGGTAGTGGGGCCAAAGCTGCTGCTGCCACTGGCAGAAGTGTGGAAATCCCAAAGCAACAGCCAAAGACTCCAGCTTCCAGCAGGATGGTATATGGAGGGGGAAGAGATTTAAGGAAGCACAGGTGTGAAATGCCAGTGTGCCCTGCAGAACCAGCAGAGCAGGATGGACCCCAGAAGGTGTGGGTGACAGGGACAGGGACGTGGTGACGTGCTGGGAGCTGTGTCTCCATGGGAACTGGCTCTGTTCCCTATTCCGGGCTGGCAATCCCAGTCTGGAGTCACCAGTGACGTTGGTCGGGTGGGGACAGAGCTCTGGCTGCTCGGAAGGACAACGGGAAGCTGCTCTGACGTGGGGTGGGGCTGTCCAAGCCACCAGAGCATCCAAGAACAAGGGTGAGGCTGCTCAGCAGAGAGGATATTCCCGCTTTTCCCAGTGCTCTCCTTCAGCCTCGTGCTGGGAATAACCTCAAGAGCCCAGCTCCGTGTCTGCCTCCTCTCCAGGAAGGCGACAGAAGGACGGGCAGGATCGAGGGCCAAGAGGATGTTTGTGGAAATGTCACTGGATGTCCTGGCAGACGTGCTCTGACTGCATCTATTGCAGCTCTGCAGGCCACAGGAGCTCAGGAGCTCTTGGCTAACTGGGAATTTCACCCAGATCCACGCTTTGGGCATTGCCATCTCAGTCCTGGGTCAGTGGGTCTAGGCTGGATTTCTCCCTGGCAGCACCAAGCTGGGGAGTGCATGGTTCTCACTCCTTCCTCAGCCCCAAAAATGCCAGTGGAAATTCTCAGAGTGAGAAGGGAGAGCCAACCCCCTGTTCTGAGGAAGAGTGGCTCCTCTGCAAACACACACACAGCTCCCTCTCTCCAACACCAACTTCTTCCCCAGGAAAACCCACAGGAGATATCCCCCAACACACCAGTTTCCACATTGAAAACCAGTTTGCTACAAAAACAACCACTCTCTTCATCTCTTAGTCCTGTGTGGTAGCTCTGGTCCATCCCCAGAGCCTCAGAGGGAGCTCCAGGAGCTCCTGCTGCCATGGCCTGATGCTTCCAGCACATCCAGCTGTGGCTTCAGTCAGCTGGGAGCTCTGGGTTCTGCAGCAGGTGACACCCAGGCCCTGCTTTTTGTCCTGAACCCCATGAAATTGCATTTTTTACAAGTTGTGCTGGGAAATCCAACAGCAGAGGGGTCAGGTGGGTGGAATGTGCATGCTCTGCCCTCCTGGCTTGATGTTCTGGATGCTGTCACAAGAGGAATTGGAAAAAAAACGTGTCCTGAGCAGATATTCCCAGATTTGTAACCTGATTAGTTTCAGGCCATTCACAAAAATCAAGACTGAGTCACTGCTGATTAAGCAAGAAAGGTGATGCAAAATTCCATAAATATCCTCCTCTCTCCATGCAGCCTCAGTGCAGGAAAATATACATTAATTTAGCCGTTAAAATATGCAAAATCCTCTGCCTGGAACAAACATATAATTTTATCTGATGCTTTCTAATGTTTGAAGTGGCTAAAATACAGTGTTATAAAAACAAACTTGTGTTCAGGCAGTGTGTTAGGAGAGAAATCAAACTTTTCTCCAGGTGCTTGCTGCAGTTCCCACGGAGTATTTCAGGAACATCTGGGGAGCAGCGTGGGGTGATCCAGCTCAATTTCTGATGGGTGGAAGTGCAAACACTCCACGACCTTTACAAATTATTTGGGAATGACAAGGGTAGGAGCACTGGGAATGAGTGGGCAGAAAGAAGCCCTGATTTTTCCTGAATCCTGTGTAATTTGGGGTGTGTTGTGCTGGCAGGGGAGCCCCGTCTGTGAGCTGGCAGCTGAGGGAAGACAACCCACGGGTGCACGTGAGCGGCTGCCGCGACGTCCCCGGGCTGAGCTGCAGCCAGCTCGTCCTCAGGAGAGCCACTGCCAACGACACTGGGTACCTCAGCTGTGCCCTCAACAGCACCCCCGAGCACCAGGGACCTGTGGCCAGGGTCTATGTCTTTGTCCAAGGTAAGAATTTTGCTTTTTAAATTGTGTTGGGCTGTGGGAGCTGTGGGAGCTCTCCAATCTCTCCACCCCTCTCCACTGGCCCAGGAGGAAGCAGCAGCTCTGACACTGAACAGACCAAATAGATCTGGGTTTTCATGGCAGGTGGATTTTTATGCCAGCTGAATTCTCAGGGATATGGATGTGAGAACCAGAGGTTGCCCATCCAGTGCAGTTCCAGGATTTCCAAGCTGTCCCATCAGTTCAGTGTCTCAAGTAACAGATACACCGACTTCCTAAAATATCCTTTCCTTTTAAGACTAAATTCTCAAATTCTAAAGGGTTTTGCTGTCACAGTGTTTTTCCAAGGATGCTCAAGCCCTGTCTCTTTCCCTTCCTCCCAGGCATGGACAGAATTCTTTGTAATTCCTGCCCTCCTACACATTTGTCCTTACATCCATGAAACATTCCTAGCAGAGCTGGGTGACTGCATTGGACACGTTTTATTGTAAAAAATGTCCCATTGCTCATTTCTGTTCCCTTTGAGCTGTCTGTCCCCCACATCCCAGAATCATTGAGTTCAGATCCAGGAATAAATGGAAGCAGGAACTTCAGAGAAGCATGGTCCTCCTCTGTGGTTAAGAGAATGCAACCTATTGAAGAATCATTCCAATAATGGGATTTTTTGTTAGAATATTCCCCCCAAATGCTGGGGTTTTTTCCAAATCTACTTGACAAATGCATTACTAAACACTGAATCATCTTGCATCTTCTGAGCTGGAATTGTGACTCCTCAGATGAAGGAGCTGACTTTTAGTGCCATGAATAGGGGATGACATGAACTCCTCTGGTGCTGGATAGGCTCAGCCTTCGCTTCCCCACAAATACTCATGTGGATTAATTAATTTCATTTTCTTAGTAAAAGCTAAAATGTGGTGTTCTGAATCCTCTTACACAAATGCTGCACAGGCAGTGAGTTTGTCTGATGGTATTTGAAGGGAGCTGCAAACTTTCACCTCCAGAAAACACAGATCTTCACTGGGCAGCTCTGCCTCAGGGTCTCAGCGTGTTGCCAGTGATTGTGAACCAACACAAGGAGTGATTTCCATCTCCCAGAGGACTCTGTTATGCCCACACAGCTAAATTCAGCTTCTGCACCTCCAGGTGAACACACCTGCTCGATTCATGTGGGTGACACTTTCCTGCCTGTTGAAAACAGTCCCTTTTTACCCTTATCCTGCTTTCCCAGCAAGTTTTCCTCTAATTGGAAATTGGCTTTTTGGCATTACTTCTTAGTTCCTGAAGTAATTTTTTTTTCTCCCTTTCTATTTCCTTTCTCTGTTGGTTTTTTTTTTTTCTCTTGGTGCTCTGGTTGCTTTATCCACCCTGGTTCTTGTGCTGAGCCGTTTCCTTTTCCCATTACACCCAGCTCAGATGCCCCAGGTCCAACATTGTTAACCCAGCCTGTCCCACACTCCAGGAAACTCAATTTTCTGTCCACATTCAGGGCCCTGGCTGCCTACCCAGCCCTTCATTACTCTGTGGCAGGAGCACGTGCAGGAAATGTTGTGGATCTTTTGGGACTGCCTGAGCACTTTCCTGAAGAAAATATCCCAAGTTATGAAATGCCTCGCAGGGGGATGCTCTTGGAACAGAGCTGATCTTAAAAAAATGGCAGGATGTCCTTCTGCTTGCCAAGGTTCTCCTGACAAACAGCACAAAATCACCCTCTCAGGTGCACTCTAATTGTGTCCCATGTCCTCCCTGCTCTAAAAACTCTTACTCAGACTCCTGTGCTTGAAAAGCCATGGAAGGAAAAGTGGGTGGAAAATCCTGTGGCTTGTCCCGTGCACCCCAAAGCAGGGCTCTGTCCCAGCAGCTCATCCTGAAGCTGCAGGTTCCTGCTGGGATCTGGGATCTGAGGAAGCTGCTTGGCCCAGTGAAATGGAGATATTTATACCTCAGCATGGATCTGTCCTCAGGGCATGCTCTTCCTGCCATTCATTTCCCCTGGATATTTGTTGGAAGCCAGCAGGCTGCCCTGGGGACCAGGAAACTGCTCTGGACTTAAGGACTTCAGAGCACACCTATGGCTTTCTTCAATATTTAAACATGCCTTTTGAAGGGAATTGCTGTGACAGTGTCTGGGCAGTGCTGAGAAAGCCACCAGCTGTCTCCAGGTGAGGGAACTCACAGATCCTGGCAGTGCCAGGCAGGGGTGAGACCCAAAGCTCATCTCTGTGGATGTTTTGAGGGGAGAGCAGGTGCTCAGTGCGGTGTTTGTGAGGCTGAGCCAGCTGAAGGCACAAAATGTGGAGCCAGCCCCTGAAGGCTGGAGATTCCTCTGAGGTTACAAACCATTATTGCCAAAAAAGGAAGGGGAATGGTATTTTTCCCTTCATTCCTGGCAGGCTGCTTGACAACGAAATGAGAACAAGATCATGTCGGAAGCCCTGTTCTTGGCCATTATTTCCTGTGCCGGCTCCTGTTTTTCCAGCCTCCCTGGAGGGGTTTGTGAGCTCTGGCAGGACCTGGCACTCCTGGGGTGTGTGTGTGACCCTGGGGACAGGAGAGGTGGCTGCCACCCCTCAGCTGTGCCCAGGCACTGAGGGAGGCCCAGCTCAGGAGCTTCATCCTGGATTAATTGTTCCCGAGGCCTTCTCTGCCTCCGGCTGCAGCTGCGAGTCCCAAGGACCATCATTAAAAAGGAAGATAACTCCTTCTCCTGTCGCCCATCTCCCTGTTGGAAATCCAGAGTAGCCCAGGGCTGGAGCAGAAATAGTTGGGAGTTGTTAACTGTTAATTCCATGGCAGCTCTGAGGGATAATCCCTGCAGGGAAAGGCCGGGCCTGGGCCCACACTGCAGCTCCATGGAAAATGCTGCCACAGCCAGGCAGACACAGCATCTGCTTCCATCTGCCTTCTGCAGTTTCCCTCTGACCAAGGGACACCTCCCTGTGAGGAAAACCCTTGTTTATTGCAGCTTTTGGGATCCCTGTGCCAAGGGACAGAGCAGGAGGTGTGAAAATACAGACAGTCCCCCTGACAGTGGTCCCCTCAGTATGTTATCCACTTTATTCTTATATTAAATCCAAAACACAGCATTGTTCCAGCTAGGAAAAACTATCCCAGACAAAACCAGGTCAGCATTCACCCTTGAATCCATATCTTTTCCACCATGACAGGTCCCACATCCCACATTTTCCAATGCCCCATTGCCTTTCCTGTCTCACATATACACACAGATCTCCTTCCCAGCACATATAAAATTTAACATGGCTTAGAGAAAGAGGAAAAAAAGGACAAATCAAGCAAAGATTCATTCCACCTTCCCAAAGGGCTACCCCAGGCTCCAGTCTAGACAGGAGTCAGGACTTGCAGCTCTCAGCTATTTGAAATACTGTCAGTGTCAGCAAAGTCAGAGTCCTGGGGGTGTCAGCTGGGAGAGCTCCTGGCTCAAATCCTGCCTCAGCTCCAAGTTCCCCCAGCAGCCCCAGTGTCACAGCCAAGGATCTGCTGCATGTTTTGTACCCCTGAGTCAGTGATCAGAGCAAGGAACAGCAGTCCTGCTGCCTCCACCTTGTGTGCCTCCAGTGCTGAGGTCACCAGAGCTGGGCACATCCTGCCAAAGAGTGTCTGGAAAAGTTCCTCCAGGTTTCCAAGCTGGGATTCCTGCCCAGCCCTGGTTTGCTCTGCCACAGCTGTAGTGTTAAAAGAGGCACCTCCTCACTGTATGGGGCCAGCAGCATCCTTCAGCATCTTTTATGCAAAGCAGGGCTGTTACTCTATTTTGTGAAATAATTATGGCCATGGTAGAGCTGCTTCTCAAATAACTGCTTCAGGAACATCAGTCCCACCTCCTCTGAGTGCAACAGGCACAAAATGTTGTGTGTGAACCCACGAGGGGCTGAGCAAACAGACTGGATTCCCCAGTTATTCCTGCTTGCTCCAGTGGGGCTAGTTTTTAACAAATATTTTAACAGAGAACAGTTAAAAAGTGAGTATTTTAACAGTGTGTCCCCACCCAGAGCCATCAGCTGCTGGTGTTTTACCACCTCAGTGTGAAAGAGGAGCACAGGACTGAGGGGGTCATTTGCTTCTTAGCACTGGTGCTCACAAGAGCACAGGAAACCCACAAAATGCCCCCACAGAAAATTGGAGTTCTGGCTCCTTTTAAAGCTCATGTGAGCACCATGAAGGCACAGCCACACTGCAGTCCTGCCAGGAGTCCAGAGCACGAGGACTGGAAATCAAATTTGAAGCAAGACAGACATTTTTTATGGGAGCACAAGTCCTGCTGAGGCCATTCCAGAGGGAGAAGGGGGATGCATCCAAGCACAGCTTGTCCTGCTGGAGCATCTCCTTGCTGGTCAGCTCCAGGGAAAGGCAGGAGCTCTGCCTTGCTGCTACACAGAGTGAGGAGAGGTGGTCCAAGTGCTGCACCAGGGTGGGATTCCCATCAACCACAGCCCAGGGATGAGCAGCCCCATCAGCCTCGTCCCTTTCCCACCATGAGAAATCTAAAGAGGCTGGAAGAGCATGGAAGAGCCCCTCAGATGAGATCATATTTTTGTTCTGATGTTCTTTGAAGCTGATTTCTGCCTCCTTAATCCTCTTGACAGTTCACAGAGATAATCTGAAAGTGAGAAGCAGAACTGCAGGGCTGGGGTGACAGCTTTGGGCTTTGGCTCACTTTTCCCAAGATATTACCAGTGGGAACAGAACTGGAGCTGCATTTCTTCTTTCTTTGAGGCTGCAGACTTGCTGCCAGCCCTGGGCCAGCTGAGACAGGCAGCTGAGCTGTGTACCCTGCAGTCCTGTCCCTGTCCTGCAGCAGCTCTGGGAGGGCTGGCTGCACATCCCAGCTCCGTGTCAGAGCGTGCTGAACACAGGCTGTGCCCAGGGCAGGACCCTCCAGGATTGAGGGCTGCATCCAAGGGAAAAGCAAGATGCTTTTAGCTCTGAATCAAGGCATTCAGTATCTTCAAATCATGTCCTGAAGGGTCTCACTTGAAAGCAGAGGAGGCTTGTAGGATGAGATGAGCGAGCAGCAGAAGCTCCTGGCACTGGCGGTGACGGCTCCCGGCAGCCCAGCAGAAAGAGAGGATCCCTCCCCATGGATCAAGGATTTCTAAATGTAATCCCAAACTCCAGAATCACAAACACTTCCTCCACTGCTTCCTTCCTGGTTTGTATCCCCTCAGTGGCTGCTAATGGCTGAGCCTTCCCCAAGGTGGGAGATCTGCTCTTAACAGGACTTCAGGTGAAGCTGGAGATTTCCCACAAAGTCAAACCTGCCTAAAATCTGGTGGGGGAGTCAGAATTTATAAATTCTTCTGCTGCTTGAAACATAATTCCAGACAAAGCATGGAGGCTTCTTTTTCTTTTTCTGCGGTGTTTTGTTGGGATTTTTTAAAAATAAATCTTTCCATTTTGCTTTTATTTGCTTGGCAGCAAGAAGAATTTTGCTTCTCCAATTTTTGAAGTTAACACTTTTTAGAATGATATTTTTTTTCTCTACAAATATTCCTGTGTTTCTAACAGTGATCTCCAGGGGAAGAGTGCATTTCATTTGACCAAAACAGAATGCTTCATGTTGACTCAGAATGGCTTCTGGGGATTTTGCAGCCACTCTTGTTTTGCCTAAAGAGAAAATATTCTGCTTTCTGTTTAATCTAAACATTCCACCACCAATTCTTTTAATTGGCCCGCCAAAGTGAAAGGTCTTTTATTTTCAAAGATCCAGTTTCAAAACAAGTGTCTTTATAGGAGTTAGTGCTGTACCTAGAGGCAGCTTTGATGGGTCACCAGGGGGAATTCAGCAGGCCAGGCTTTCCAAAATGCTCTGCCCAAAGTGACTCTGCTGTGCTGCTAATGCTGCTATTACTGTAAAGAACAGGTTATAAACCTCCTCTCGGTGGTTTTGACCTTGATGAAGACAAACTTCATGGGGATTATGTCAAAATATGAACTTAAAGAACCTGTGAATCTCTGCCCAGCTTAGGTATGGCTGAGTGAAGAAAATAAATGGAGAGGGCGAGAGAATTCTCTTTATCTGGAACAAAGCGAGGGGCAAAATGAGAATGTTCAGGAATTTCACGGACATGAAGAACCGTGAATGGCCATTTAGTGCTCATCATCCTCGTGGGCTGACAGCACCTGAAGGGAGAGGAGATGTCAGCTCCGGGGCTTGGGGTGTGAGACAAACACCACGAGACAAATCGCTGTCACGGTGCGGGAGACACGGGAAGAATGAAAAAAAAAACCCCTAAATCCTGTATAAAATCCTCTGTGTGTGTGTGTGTCAGGAGGAGGTTTCAGAGGCACAGGCAGAGAAATAAAGAGCTGTAGGAGAGATTGAATCTACAACATGAGGGGTTTAAATCCCTCAGCTTCAGGCAGGATGGAGCTGTGATGCCTCTGAGAGGGGGATACCAGTGGAGAGCCCCTGGAGAGAGGCCCCTGTCCTACAGGTGACACTGAACAAAGAGCAGGTGTCACAGGGACTCCTGGACCTGTGTCCTGAATCTGGGTCCTGGATCTGGGTCCTAGATCTGTGTCCTGGTTCCATATTCCAGACCTGTGTCCCAGACCTGTGTCCTGGATCCATGTCCTGGATCCATGTCCTGGATCCGTGTCCTGGATCTGTGTCCCAGACCTGTGTCCCAGACCTGTGTCCTGGACCTGTGTCCTGGATTTATATCCTGGACCTGTGTCCTGGATCTATGTCCTGGATCCATATTCCAGACCTGTGTCCTGGATCCGTGTCCTGGATCCGTATTCCAGACCTGTGTCCCAGACCTGTGTCCTGGATCTGGGTCCTGGATCTATGTCCTGGATCCATATTCCAGACCTGTGTCCTGGATCCATGTCCTGGATCTGTGTCCTGGATCCATGTCCTGGATCTGTGTCCCAGTCCTGTGTCCTGGATCGATGTCCTGGATCCATAATCCAGACCTGTGTCCCAGACCTGTGTCCTGGATTTATATCCTGGACCTGTGTCCCAGTCCTGTGTCCTGGAACCGTGTCCTGGATCTGTGTCCTGGTTCCATGTCCTGGACCTGTGTCCCAGTCCTGTGTCCTGGATCCATGTCCTGGACCTGTGTCCCAGTCCTGTGTCCTGGATCCATGTCCTGGACCTGTGTCCCACAGCTGCTGTGGAGCTGTGAGGGGAGAGTTGAGATTGCCCAGCTGAGCTGGAAGGCCCAAAGCTCATCCCAAGCAGCAATTAATCTCCTCCTGGACGAGCATCCAAACATGAAGGGCTTCGCTGCCTGCAGGAAAACAATGTTCCCGTTGACCTTTGGGTTGCTTTTGTGTGTTCCATGCTTGCTGTCCCTGGGGTTGGACAGTCCCTTCCCTCCCTGTGCTGCTGCCACGGCTTCCTTGGCCATGCTTTTTGTGTTCCCTCCCAACACCCTGGCCTGCCTGAGCTTCCTGCAAACTTCCACTGACCTGGGGAGCCAGACATGCAGTCTGAGAGCCAGGGGAAGGGGCCTTTCCCTCGCCTCCCAGCTGGGGCTGCAGCTGATAAATCCCCAGCGAGCTTCAGCTCTTGTCTCTCCTCACATGCAACGAGCCCGCAGTAAATCACTCTTGTTAATTTTCCTCTGGGAATTGCTGGGTGTTTCTTTCTGGGTGAAATTCATAGGGCATTTCACCTTCCCAGCTCAGGAGGAACAGATGTGCCAAGCTACAGGGAAATATTCTGTTCTCATCAAGGGTTTCTTTGCTGAGGAATTTCCCCCCAGAGTTCAGTGCTGGTGACTGTGGAGAGGACAACACCTGCATTTCCCATGCCACAGCTCTCCAGATTGCAACACTTGAGTGCAATTGATTTACACCACCTGGAACTGGACATCTTCCAGGCTGAGGTTATCATTTTGAAAGAAAAGTGACCCTGTCCCTTTTGTTTCAAGAAGTTCTGTCTCTGAGAGAGTTTTTTACAAGGAGTTAACTGATTGCTGGTGGACTGGAGGTGGTGAGCATTGTTGGAAAGCTGGCAGTGACACTCCTGATGTTCCAGCAGATCATTTTTCCACGCCACTGTCAGTGTGAACTACTGAGGGGTTTCAGGAAAGATCTATTTTTTTTTTGCTTGCACAAACCATAACAGAGGTATCAGCTGGCAGTTGATTAGCTCAGAACTTATCCCTTGTCATTCTGTTAAGCTCCAAAGCTGGGCCACTTTAAATTTCCTTATCTGCCAAGTGAGCAGTCCGGAAAGTGCTGGAAAGCCTCTCCTTCCCAATGGCACTGCCTTGCTCCTGCTTAGGAGGGGTTTTGGAGCAGCTGGAGAGGGACACACAAGGTTTGAGCTCTTCTCAGCGTGCTGGGGCTCTTTAGTGCTTGATGACTGAGATACTTGAGGCTGTCCCATCCCTGGAAGTGTCCAAGGCCAGGCTGCATGGAGCTTGGAGCAAGCTGGGGTGGTGGGAGGTGTCCCTGCCCATGGCAGGGGTGGCACTGGATGGGCTTTAAGGTTCCAACCCAAACCATTCTGGGATTCTGTGACATTGTTGTTTTTTCCCTTTTGCACGGAGTTCTACAGTTAGGGAGGGAAACAAAGGCTCCCTGGCCTCAGGGATAGACCCAGGTGCTCGACCTTCCCCTGCAGCTGGCCCTGTCACTGCAAGGTCACTGTCCCCCGATGGCCAAAGTGCAGCCCTTGCCTCCTGGACGGGGCTCTCAGGGTCAGGCCTGCAGCAGGACAGCTCCACAAGCTGCTGCCCCAGCAGCACCCTCCCTCCAGGAGCTGAAATCACAGCACGTTCCAGGTTGGAAGGGATCCCCAAGGATCACAGAATCCAGCTCTTAAACAGAGATCAAAACCACAACCTTGGCTTTATTAGCACCCTGCTCTGACTGACTGGGCTTATCCCAGGGCTCCCACAAACATCCCACTCACAGATATCCCATCCACAGGTATCCATCCACAGATATCCCATCCACAGGTATCCCATCCACAGGTATCCATCCACAGATATCCCATCCACAGGTATCCATCCACAGATATCCCATCCACAGATATCCCATCCACAGGTATCCATCCACAGATATCCACCCAAAGGTATCCCCACCTGTTTAAGAGCTCTGATATTGCAGATGGAAAGAGGGAGGGAAAAGCCCTTTCACGGCAGAGAAAAATAAACTGGACAAATCACTGAGATAACACAAATTACTGAGATAACACAAATCACAGAGATAACACAAATCACAGCCATCTGCTCTAGGACACCCCAACTGTGTTAGCAAAGGGGAGAACCCATAAAATAGAAAACCTTTTTCTCTTTATTTTTTTTAAAACACAGTGAGAATGATGCCCAGGAGACCCAACACTCAGGAGTGATTAACAATCACCACAGCTGGAGCCATTCTTTCCTTTTCCCCATCTTTATCACCCAGGAACTGCCTCTTGCTGCTGTTAAGTGCACTGTGATTTTAAGATACCATCAAGATTCCAAAGATTGATGGTAGAAGGTCAGATTTATCTAGTTTGGCTTCCAGTTCAGATTGTAGCTTATCTGGGGTAGTTTATCTGCAGCCCCTGGTTGGACATGTGGCAATTCAGGAGCAGGCTGCTATTAAAAATCAATTAGGACTGAAATACAGCTTCTGTCACACGCCCTGTAAATCCCTGCTTCCTTTCCCATTAGGAGAATCAGTAGCACCATACCTGCCCTGTTTGCAGCTGGGAAAAGGTAGATTAATTTTAGGTCTCTTGTGATTCTGAAAATTTGGTGGATATGAGTCTTGAAGTTTGGGAAAGATGGTGGAGAATAAATATGTTTTGTTCCTGAACAGGAAATATTTTTGAGCCATTTTATTCTGTTTTGTCTAAGATGCATTGATAGTTGCACAGTTCAATATTTTTCCTGCATTTTAGGATTATTTCATATTTGTTTAGCTGCCTTCTTTTAATTTATGTTACTTCTTAAACAAACAGTGCTATTCTGAAAATCTCTAAAAATACTGGCCGAAATAGTTTTAAATTCCGTGCTTCCATCTTTTCAGTCAAAATCTGATCCTGAATTGTGGATAATTTGGTATCAGGAAGCTCCTTTTTTCCCCCAGAAAATTTCCTCTTGGCCTGTATCTTTATCCATCCATCCTACACCCTTTTCCATCCATTCCATACCTTTGTCCATCCCCTGTCACTTGGCACATCCCTTGTTCCTTCCTTTTCTCCACAGGACAAGAAATAATTGTGATTACATTTCCCCTGACACCTTCTTGCACTTTGTTGCAAATAAACACAAAAATCTACTTTCTCTGCTTTTTCCTATCACAAATAATTACCCAGTGTCTTCTTTTAAGTAGAATAAAAATAAAAATATTGTCACATTTGATACCTCCCAGTGTGGTTCAACTAGAGAGCAAGACTGCAGAGGGATTAAGCTGCAGGGATAAACACTAAACACATTTTCATAATGTGACCCAACAGGAGAATTTAGCATTTTTGGGAAAGTGCACGAGACACTGGACTGAATATAAACATTTCCTATTTGTTCTGGGGCTTGGACCAAGCTACAAAGTTGTGGTTCAAAGATCAGGTTTCTCTGCTCAAGGCTTGATTAAAACCAGGGCCTGCCTGGCCAGAAAGTTCAGATGTGTATCTGAAACTTCCCAAATGTGGGGAGATTAGAGATCTAATGTTTTAATTCTAATTAATCTCTCTCACATAACGTTTCCTGCAATGCCCTTACGCCAAAGCACAGCCAGAATAAACCAGTGACGTGGAAGAAAAGCTGGCATAAAAAACAGCACTAGAAATTAGAGAAATCATCAAGATTTGGGGTCTTTATGTGCCTTGGCTCCAGTGCTCGTGCTCAGCCCCTCGTCCCAAGTCCACACACGAATCCCAATTCTCTGGTCCTTGCAGAGTGCCCTGAGTCCCTTCTGTAAAACACCACCATCACCTCCCTCGTGGCCTTTCTGGCTCACACACCACTCCAGCCAACACTTGCTCTCCTCCTGATGAAGCCCATGGTTTGTTTTGTCTGCTGAGGACAAAACTCCCAGTTCTCAGAGCTAAAATGAAGCTCCAAACCCCACAAAAGGCAGCAGGGCCACTCTGCTGTGTCCATCCCTGCCTTGGTGTGGTTGGGAGTGAAAGTGGGGTGGGTTGTGGAGCAGAGGAGCTCCAGCTCTGCTCTGAGCTGATTCTCTGAGGGTTAATTCCAGGTGACAGCACTTGGGTATTTCCCTGGAATTCCTTAAGCAAAGGCTGCTATCAGTCAAGAAATGCCTGTTGATGTCCCCAGATGAAGGACAGGAGGGCTCCCAAGGCCCAGAAGTATCTTGGCACTGTGAGCTGGTAATCCATGAAGTTTTTCACGTCTCTGCACAGAAATGTGTCGTTCTGGGGAATTTCTGGATGAACATGGGGTTAAATCCAAGGAATTGGTCATTGGCTGGAATCCCTGTGTGACAGTGGCAGGATTTCACTGGATGTCCTCCAAGGGAGCCTTTCTGGGCAGTTCAGTGCTCACACTGCTGTGCCCTTCCCGTGACTGAGCAGCTTTCCAAATCTTTCTTCTCCCTGCAGACTACAGGAATCCGTTTGTGGAGATGTACTCGGAGCACCCTGACATCATCTACATCGTGGATGACAGGAAAACAGTGGTGATCCCCTGCCGGGTCACCTCACCAGACATCAAACCCAAGCTCACCCAGGTAAGAGATGGCTCCAGACAAGCTCAGTTCAAGGTCTGGGCTGCCAACAAAGTGGGGAAAACCACAAATTTAGATGCATAAAGCTGGGGAAGTTCCATAAAAAATAGCAAAGACACTGAAAATCCAGAAACATGAACCTGTTTGTGCAGTGTGTTACTGTTGAACTGGGTAAAAAGATTTTTTGGGGGATTGGGCTGAGTTTATCACATGTTTTTTTTTTAATGTTGTGGCTTAGTGTTCCTCCATAAATTGGCAGAGGTAGATGACAAAGCAGGAAAGAAGGATGACAAAGAAGGAAAATAGTTTCCTTCAAAATTCTTTGTGTAACACCCATTTCTCTCTGAAAGGTTCTCTTTGAACCTCCCTAGAACAACTGCCCATTTTTGCTCCATTTCATCAATTCAAACCAAGTTTCAGCCTTGGGAATAGATGGTTCCAGCATCCATCCCTTTGGCAGCAGCTACACCTGAATTCAAGGTTACAGCACAGTCTGTGCAGGCCAAGGCTGTTTGGGATAATAAAAATGGAAATTTAAGGTCTGGGCCCTGATCAGTCAATGGAGTCACTCAT
Organism: Cyanistes caeruleus; assembly: GCF_971803275.1. NCBI lineage: Eukaryota > Metazoa > Chordata > Aves > Passeriformes > Paridae > Cyanistes > Cyanistes caeruleus. The sequence goes on from NC_141714.1 coordinate 2,239,153, forward strand.
TTAAAGGCTTCAGAACTGCCCTCCAGAGTAGCCTGTCATGGAGTGAGGAGCAGGACAGACATCTCCTGGCTCCAATCCTGCATTTAAGATCAGGAATTCTGTGCCTTTCCATTCCCCTGCCAGTCTGACAGCTCAGGAAACCCTAAAGGGAACAGGAGCTCATGCTGTGCCCCTTTTCCAGCCTGTTCTGGAGGGGCTGTGAGGAATGAGGCTGCTGTGGATATGGCAGAGAGGGCTCTGAGCACCTCTGCTCCTTGTGGCAGTTCCATGCCTTAGATGTCCCCTTTTCCTGGGAGATAGCACATGGAATCACAAGGACTGGGACAGGGCTCCAGCTCCTGCTGGGACCCATGGAACATTCCCAGTAGAGGTGCAGAGGGACAGCAGGAGCTTTATTGCTTTGGAGATCTCTATTTTTAAATTCCATCAGCTGGGATTAAAGTGGGGAAGGAGGCTCCTCTCCAGTTTTCTTTCCAGTTTTCTTTCCAGTTTTCTTTCTCTTTAGGCTGGATAAGTGTTACCACCTTCCCTCCTAGGCTATAAAAATGAAACATCCCTGTCTGATTTGACACCAAATCCACCAAATTCATGGCTGGAGCAGTGCTGGCACCATCAGGGTGGCCTTGGAATTCCCATCTCCACATTTATTCCCTCATTGATGGACAGCCCTGCTCTTCTTGCTTCCCAGCCAAATTCCTGGTCATTTCTCCAAACACAAACTGCATCCCAGCTGCTGGAACGAAATCTCCACTGAAATCTCTCCCACAAAAAGTTGTTCCCAGAAGATTTCCTCCTCCAGGGCTGAGCAGCTGGGGCTCGGGGCAGGGAGGCAGAGGCTGGGCAGAGCTCCCAACAGCATCCCAAAGGGATGTGGCACCTTGGGAAGCTCCAGGATCCAGCCGAGGATGGCAGCACTGGCTTGGCCCTGGCTGGGAATCCCACTGATGCCTTGCAGTGGCTGCCTAGAACAGAGGCCAGGCAAAGTTAAGAGAATAAAATGGGGATTTATTAAAGGCCTTCAAACAGGTTCACCTTGGGCAGTCAGAAGCCTCTGGGGATCCACCCAACATGGATGATGGACACGAGTTTTTCAGACAATTATAAATTTAGTCCAGTTACATATCAGGGGTTAATCCTCCAATTACAGCTTCAGGTAATGAAGTCATATTCCCCCAGTTTGCTCCCTTCCAACTCACTTTTGTCGATACTTTTTGCGCCCTGAGGCAGTAGAGCAGACTCACATTTCAGGCCTAGAGGAATTGAGGCAGTAGAGCATCTGTGGATTTCAGGCCTAGAGGAATTGTTTTGTCTGACCAAAATGGGAAGAGAATTACCTGACACTCTGTATGGAGTTTGGAGTTCTACACTCATGCAGTGCAGGGATTGAAAGATAGAAAAGATGAAATCCTACGGCACCAGCAGAGCGCCGAGGCGGCGGCTCCCGCGCCAGGAGGAAACGGAGCAGGAGAGGGGCGGAGGTGAGCGTGGGGGAGGAGAGGTGAGCGAGGCCATCAGACTAATTTAGAACATCCTCTCCTTCCAAATTTAATCTCCAGGAGACAACTGGAGAGGGAGGACAACACATCAAAGGGAGGAAAGCCGCTGTGATTTCCTTCGAGCAGCATTGACGCTTTTTTTGTTTGATTGTTTAAATAGGTATTTGTGAATATTTGATGAAGATGTTTAATCTGTGTGTGGTGTTGAAAAAGGCCTCCTGAGCAGCGTTATTTTTCCTTCCCCCTTCCCCCAGGCGTTGGGGAGCAGAGCTGCCAAACCCTGAAGTTCAGCTTTATCACGTTTTATTATTCTTGTGGAAAATGGACTCTTTGCCACCGTAAATTAAGTTCCTTATGTTACCATTATACTTTAAAATCACTGCTCTCTCTTTAAACATGTTCAGGGACAGGTACCTCTTGCTTGTACTGAGCTGATCCCAGCTATCTCAAGGTATCATCTTTGTTATTAACAAACTCATGCTAAGACACACAACTCAGGCTTTTAATTTTGCGTAACGTGATTTTAATTCGGGGCAAAAAGAGCTTTTTCAGTCATGTCACATCTGTTTAGTCACTACTCTGGTTCAGTGTGCATTTGCCACTTCCAGCTTTGACCTTCATGAGTGCTAAAGCATGATTAAGCCTCAGGTTTTAGACCTCTTTCTGTAATTTTTCCTATTTTTCCTCACGGTTCTAAACAGAGACGCCACAGCTTGATTATTTCAAAAGCATTTACAAGAAATCCTCGTTTCCTACTGCTGTCAGAAGAGATGCTGCTCCAAAAGACAGCAACTGTCTGGCTGTCCCCCTTTCCCATGCAGCATCACCAACTCCTCAGCCAGAATTCCTTTGGGTTTCCATGCTGGAATTGTAAGAATTGACCCAAACCAAGGCCACCCTGGTCACTCGTGTGTCCACTCATGCAAGCTGTGTGGGACAGGAGGATTGTTTAAACTCAATCCAATTTCAGCTGCCCTGCCAAACCAGGGTCCTGACTGCTGGGACACAAACAGGAGCTGCACACAACAGGAATAGGAGCAAAACTGTTCCACTGGGGTGAAATTCCTGCTTTCAGCCCCCTGCTTAGCTCCCAAAGCTAAATCAGGCTCTCTCTGAAAAGGAAAACCTCCCCTCACCTCACCTTTGAGCAGCCAGGATATGAGGATGAGGAGGGAGAAGCACAAAGTCAAATAAAGTTAATTACCATGAGATAACTGCAGGCATACTGAGGTTTGCCCAAACCTTTCATTTTTTGGGCAGAAGTGATCTCAACACTCCCAAAGAGCATCCTCAGTCCTGAAGAGCCTCCTCCTGCTGGGAAAACCAGAGCTACCTGTGCAAACACCTGAAATGGCGAATTTCAGGGAGCTCTTTTAATTTTTTTTCATTTTAATTTTAATTTAGTTCTTTGGTACATTATGATCCAGGATTTTCAAAATTTTTGGAAAGTAAATTACATTCCCTCCAGCAAGTAGAGGATTTCCCTGTGTGTTAATAATAGCAATAAACTGATTATTCCCCCTGACAAAAGCCAAGCTGCTTGGCACTGCTGTTGTCCAGGGGTAGAAGAGGAGTTCACTCTCATTAAATGAATTTTTGCTCTAGTTTATTTTCCACATTTGCCTTTTCTATTCTCACTTCTTCCTCATAAGCAGAATTGAGAGTGTTTTTTCAAGAATCCCAGAAGATGATGAGTATTTTTGAATTTAGGACAACAAGTGCCTTAGTCCCTTTATTTCTGTGATTTACACTCCTAAGTCACCCAGGCTGCTTCCAAGGAAATTCATGGGGTGCTCTGAGAGTGTCTCCCCACTTTCTGTGGGATAGAGAGAAATTGGGGAGTGCCCACAGACCAGACCTTGTAGATAACCACAGTCAGGTGAGTTAGTGAATAATTCTGATTTTGGGAGAGTCTCATATGTTTTTAAAGCACAATGAGGAAAATGGGAGGAAGCACCTCCAAACAGATCACCCCACAAAATTCATTTCAAGATGGGCATCATGATTTCCAGAGGATGGAAATGGGTCCCACACATGAGATCCTGACCTGGATCAACCCAAGTGTTGAGTTTAGACACTCCTGCCTTAGGGAGGGTTTTTGTGTTCCCTTGCAGTACCCTTCCTCTGCAGAGATCAGCTTCAAGATGTCCTGGGACCCCAAGAGAGGCTTTGTCATCCCCTCCCACTCCTTCGTGCCCTCTGGGATCCTCACATGCTCAGCCCACGTCAATGGCAGCGTCTTCAACTCCTACTACATGGCCCAGAGACTGGGTGAGTGCCCAGGGAGCTCCTCTGGGAGCTCCTGCCTGTCTTAGCCTCTCTTAGATTTGATAGATCTTCCTGGGCTGCATCTGTAGCAAGTCCAAGCTGGAATGTTAAAAGTAAACTCCTTTCTCCTTTTTTTTCCTCCCTATTCAATAGAACTTGGACTGGCGCCACTCCTGGTTTTGAAAAAAGACCAAGTGCTGAGGTGGTACAAAACAGGAGTGTTTTATTCAAACCCCACCAAGGCTTTGTTTGCTTGGATTGAGCTGTATTTACATTAAAACAACCGCTGGTTCAGGACAAAGCAAACAGCAGCTTTCTTTTTGCTTCTGGTCATTAACCACGTGTGATTGTCGTATAAAAACCTCACTACACTGCTAATTCACACCTTTGCTTTTTATAGATTTTCTCTTGGTGATTTACTACATAATTTCCCTTAGATTTACAGCTGAACTTCAGCTCATAATTAAAATCTGAATTTGAAGCAGCCAAACATTAAATTTTTGAGTGCTGGGCATTTATATGAAACCAATTAGAATTTATTTTTCTTTTGTTTTCCATGTATGTTCTTTATCCCCTCATATATCTTCTATTTACTTGGACTTCATTCCCATTAGCTCATGGCATCCTTCTTTACAATCAGCACTCAGCTTTGAACAACAGGCTTGGAAATTTGTGTGGCAGCCAAATAAAAGTCCTGTAAATCTCTCTTTTTCTCCCTTTTTTTTTTTTCCCTGCTTGGAGTAATTTTTTATTAAAATCATGAATTCAAACCTACAAAACCTCTTAGGACATCCCTGTGCAGCTCAAAAGGAGCCAGGAAATCCCTTTCTGTCGTCTGTTACCCTCACTGGTCAGGTGTGGTTTTGATACTGGGCACCAAAAACTGATGGAAGTTCAGAGCTGATGTATTGAAGGATTGATAAATGTGTAAGAGCAAGACTTGGGGATCCCATTCAAGGATTTGGGGATCCCATTTAGGGATTTGGGATGCCATTCAGGGATTGGGGGATCCCATTTAGGGATTGAGGGATCCCATTTAGGGATTGAGGGATCCCATTTGGAGACTGAGGGATCCCATTTATGGATTGAGGGATCCCATTTAGAGATTGAGGGATCCATTTGGGGATCCCATTCAAGGATTTGGGGATCCCATTCAGGGATTTGGGGATCACATTTAGGGACTGAGGGATCCCATTCAGGGATTGGGGGATCCCATTCAGGGATTGGGGGATCCCATTTAGGGATTGGGCAATCCCATTTAGGGATTGAGGAATCCCATTTAGGGATTGAGGGATCCCATTTGGGGATTGAGGGATCCCATTTGGGGATTGAGGGATCTTATTTGGGGATCCCATTCAAGGATCTGGGGATCCCATTTGGGGATTTGGGGATCACATTTAGGGATCTGGGGATCCCGTTTAGGGATTGAGGAATACCATTTAGGGATTGAGGATCCCATTTAGGGATTGAGGGATCCCATTTAGGGATTGAGGAATCCCATTTGGGGATTGAGGGATCCCATTTGGGGATCCCATTCAAGGATTTGGGGATCCCATTCAGGGACTGGGGGATCCCATTCAGGAAGGAAGGGGAGCTGGGCAGGAGAGGTCAGGAGAAACCGTCTCATGTCCAACCAGAGTGGATCCTCTCGTTCTGAGGCCCTCAAAAGGAGGAGTCAGCTTTGGGAACTCTTTTCTGTGGAGCTGATGAGAGGGTTGGAGCCGTGGCATGCAGAGGAGCGGCTGTTCCTGACTGTCCATGGGATCAGGGATCCACTGGGGGATCCCAGACTGCTGCAGGGAGTGCTGCTGGTCACAGCTTTGCCTCTTCCATTGCAGAGGGCAGGATACAGAACCTGGCTCTGAAGGCAAGTGCCAAAAAGCTGCTGGTTGGAGAAACTCTCAAGCTGGAGTGCAAAGCAGAGACCTTCATCAATGGGCGCATCGAGTTCGTCTGGACGTGTCCCCGTGGCACGGTGAGTGCATGGAATTCCTGAATTCCCCCTCCTCCCAAAATCCACAGGGCTGACAAAACCTAATTGTTACTTATTCTGAAATTATCCAACCATTTATAAACCTATCATGGATTGAACTTTGTGTTAGGATGAATCTAAAACTTCTCTGCCCTCCTTGAACCTGCAGATTAAACTGCAAACATGACTAAATAAACCGTGGCAAGAGAAGCCAGGAGTGGTTCCTTCTTTTTGGGAAGAAAAACTCCTTCATTCCTTCTGTCCTGGCTGTCTCACAGTGACAAGCCTCAACTGCAGGTTGTAAGCTGTCAATCTCCCCATCTATTTTTTGGTATTTCTGAAGTAGGAAAAAGCAAAGGAAAACACAACTGAACCTGTGGAAATCATCCCCAAAGAATGAAATATCAATTCTGAGTCTTGAGCTTTCTGTGGATACAATACAGAAGTGCCAAATTTGAAGTAGAAATAAATAAGAGACTGAACACTTGAGGTACCAAACCCTCTCACCTCTCCTGAAAGAAACAAATCAGAGTGGGATCATTTCCCAAATCAGTTCATTTGTCTGAGATTCCTCTCCTGGGTCTGTTTGGTGCTGAGAATTAAAATAATTGTTGATTTTTTTTTTCTTTCTAGTTCAGCAAAATACACATTGTAAAGAGGCATCTAAGCCTTTTGGGAAGGTGTAAAATGTGATTCCTAAAAACTGATTAATTTTGATTTGCTTCCTTTAAACAGAAAGAATGTCTGAGTTTGTTTCAGTGAGGAAATAACAGAAAATAGAATTATAGAGGTCCAAGCACAACAGTGTTACTGAATTTGGTTTCTTGAGCCCCATATGGTGGAAAAGATATGTTTTCCTATGAACTCTCCTCATATTTCTAACATTATAAATGTAAAACTTCTTGGCCAAATCTCTGGGATCAAAAATCCTATCGGAAGCGATAATGCTTTCTAAAATTCCCCAGGAATTTGTATTGGCACTTGGCTGTCATAATATATTACATTTCTGCCATAATATATTTCTTTAAGAAAGCAGGAGGTTTTTTATACAGAAAAAATACTGACTGTGAGCAAAATAAATTAAAAAACCCTCAAAACCAAACATTTGGAGCACAGCTCTGACCCTGCAGCAGTTTCACCCTGAGATCTTTGAGATCTGGTCCTGGAGAAGGGCTGGGATGCATCCCCTTGTTTACCTGCCCAGAATTCAGTACAAAGTTGCACATTTCCACTCTGCTTCTCTCTCTTATCTGACTTGATAATGAAACTTCACACAAGAGCTCTTCCTGCTGATCTGCCTTTTATATTATTTATTTCAGCCATGGGGAGATGTGATGGTTTTGATACAAATCCCTGCTTTCCTTTCCTGGCAGCCTTGGAAAGGCTGAACACAATAATCCAGTTTATGCTGCTTTTTGACTCTTTTTTGTGACTGCCAGCACCCTCACCCCAGGAGAACAATGGACCAGAGTGATGTGGTGTACAAAGTCGGCAGCAGCCTGGTAATTGAAAATGTCACCGTGGAAGATGGGGGCCTGTACATCTGCAGGACATTCAATGCCACCAGGCTGGAGGCCAATGTCACTGTCACCGTGTATGGTGAGTGCTGCAGCCAAAGCAGGGTGGACCAGGAGGATAATGCCAGGCTGTAAAATCTGATTGAAATGAAATTAGGGAGGAATTCAACCATTAATCATCTTTAACCTCTAATTAGTCAACGAGAGTCAGCTCCCATGTCTTCAAAGAAATTCAAGAGGTGCATTTAGATGGGATATTGGGAAGGAATCCCTCCTGGGAGGGTGGGGAGGCCCTGGCACAGGTGCCCAGAGCAGCTGTAGCTGCTCCTGGATCCCTGGAAAGGGTTTGGAACAGCCTGTGACAGTGGAAAATGTCCCTGCCATGGCAGGGGTTGGAATGGATGAGCTTTAAGGTCACTCCCAACCCAAACCATTCTGGGATTCTGGGATGTCAGAGTGAGCTGATCTGTTTGAAAAAGCTGACACCACCTGTGGTTGCTGGGACCCTGGAAAATCCATCCTGCAGGCTCCACATGGACAGGAGATGCCCCAGGCATTTCCCACACCAATCCAGGGGCAGTGCTGGTGCATATCCTCTGCTTTCCATGAGAATTCCTCCATGTGGAGCACCCTTCATGGCTGAGGCTGGGCTGCACAGGGAGCTGAAGGAACAGCCTGATCCATTTGGTTCTGTGCATGTCCATATGGGAAAAAACCCCACGTGGGAACAGAGCAGTCACAGGTGTGAGCTCTGTCCTGTGGCAGAGCTGCCATTCCAAGCCTCCCTGCTCATTTCTCTTCCCAGAAAAGCCCTACATCACGGTGTCACACAAGAAGGGGCCTTACTACGAGATTACCTCAGGACACAAGTCCCTGAAGCTGGCTGCCAAGGTGGACGCCTTCCCTCGGCCCACTGTCACCTGGTGAGTGCCCCCAGCAGCAGCAGGAATGCCTGAGCTCCTCTGGGAATCCTGTCTGGAGCAGATCACCACCATTCCTTGGTGCCTGGAGTACCAGTTTTACATCCCACAGGTCAGGGATGGGAGCTGGGAATGCTCAGAGCTGAGCTCAGCTGAGGAGCTCTGGGAGGCTGGGCCAGCCACCTCTCATTCCCAGGCTGTTTCCCTCTCCTAGCCATGCAAGAAAGGTCCCTGCAGGGAAAAGGGGTGTTTCACTTTCCCTGGACACAGAATGATTTGGGAGATCCAGGGAAAAAGCTCTCGTGGAAGGGTTTCCTGCTTACCCCCAGCAGTGATGGTCAGTCTGCAAGGGGGCAGGGGATAATAGGAAAAGGAGATATTTTTAACATAAGAAATTCTTTCTCTCCAGAATTTTTAAATAATGTTCTCCAATCCTGTGCCAGCAGATCCTTGCAGTGAATCCTCCTGAGCTTAAAGGCTACACCAGGATGGATGGATCTGCTGAGCAGGAGGGGAAACACAACTGCAGCTCCAGGAGACATTTGAGTCTCTCTTCACCTTTTCTTTATTTGTCCTCTCTCCTGCTCTGGCTTTAACGACCCCATCCAATGCCTTTTACATCTGTAAGTGCATTAAATCCCATGGGACAGCTGCCAGTCCTGGCAGAGAAGGTGGCATTTCCCTGGAGCACCTGTGCCTGGCCAGCCTGGCCAGCCTGGCAGCAGCAAAAGGCTGCATTTTATTAGCAGTGAAATAACATGAAATCCTCTAATTTCAGTGGAATCAGTGCCAGGAGGTGGTTTTAATTGCTGCTGTTATTTAGGGATGGGGATGTTTTAGGAGTTGAAGTGGGGACTGGCCCCTTCTCCCTGCCAAGCCTTTGTTCCTGGGCTCAGCATGGAGCTCTTTGGGGGCTGCCTGGGACCACCAGAGCTGCCTGCCCTTGGAGGCCCAGCTGTTGATGTTGGAGGTCTCTCAGGATGGTTGTTTTTATGACTGCAAAGGAAGTTTCCAGCATCCTCAGGCACTGGGAAATGCCCCAGCATCCTCCCACCAAGCCTAAAGCTCCGTGTGTGGCAAAGCCTGGCCTAACCATAAACCTGCCTGTGGGGTGTGCAGGGGTGAGGAGCCTCTCCTGCAGATGCTGCTCTCCTGGGGAATATTCCAGGCTGGGAATTCCTCACTGACTTCCCTATGCACCAACCTTCTCCAGGTCACAGAATTTAACTTTTTCAGAAGCAGTAAAGGCTCACAGAAGCCTCCTGAGAGACAATTCTGCTGAATTAATCTCTTCCTTTAAAACTGGCGACACACTTTTTGCCATTCTATGATTCCCCACACTTGGTGCTGCCCATCCAGCTTCATTTGGGGGCATTTGGATGATAGTTGAGCATGTGAGAGGCACTGCTCATTCAGATAAAATAAAACACCTTTATCCTGTGTGGAATTAATCCGTCCCACAGCACTGGAGATGCAAATCGGTACTGGTGTGGAAGGATAGCAGGAATAAAAATCCAATCCAAGCAGTGATTTCAGACCTGCATTTCCCTTGCTGGGATGACCCTTTATCCCCCTAACGTGGGTGACAGGGTTTCTGAGGGTTGGCAGGGACATAAAGAGCCTTGATGGAACTTCCCAAACAGGTACAAGGATGGCAAACTGATCAAGGACAACCACACCTGCTACGAGCCAGATCCACTGAAATACAGACTGGGAATACGAGATGTGAGACCAAAACACGCTGGGAACTACACCATGGTCCTGAGCAACCCCAAATATGGCCTCTACAAGAACCTCACCATGCAGCTGGTGGTGACAGGTAAGGACTGGTTGTGTCTGCTTGGGACTGGTTGTGTTCTGCTGGGTTTTTTATCCTATTCTGTGTGATCCAGCAGGAATGGGTGGCACTTCCCAGGGTTTAGCACTGCCCAGAGATCACCACCTCCCTCAGGAACCACATTTCAGCTGCTCTCAGGAGTTGCTGCAAGCCTGGGTTGTTCAAATCTCTTCCCCTGGGCTGCTCCCACAGCCACAGCACCGAGTGCTCCACACAGGGAGGTGGAAATGCCTGGAAAGGGCACAAACTTCTCATTTTTATGGGAGCTTGGGAGGATATCAAGTAGAGAGGTCTTAGAAGTGGGGGTACAGTTTCCCAAGAGAAGGGCTGGAAGGTTTATCCCTTGAGAATTCAAAGCAGCTCAGGCAAAGCCCTGGAGAACATCTGCTGGGACAGGAAGGGTCCCCAGGGGCTGACGGAAGGAACTGGAGGAGCTGCCCTGGCTTTTATGTCTGTCCATCATCCTGCTCCAGATCCACTTCCTAAATCTGTATTTTCTGTTCTGTCACCTCTCTGCTGGCAGCACTTGAGGGACAAGTTCTTTTTTCAGGGGAATCTGGAGAAAACTGGGGTGTGCACTGAAGCAGGTTCACTTGCCATAGGGGGAAAATAGACATTGGAATAGACATTTATCAGCTTTCCTGGCTGGATAATGCAGGACAGAGCCACACTGACTCTTTGCACATCCACTGCCTCTTTTAATCCATTTAATTTAGAGATTGAATTATGAGGAGATCAGCAAAAGTTAGCTCTGCTTCCCCTTGGTGTTTTCCACTTGGGCAGTGAGTAGTTATTGAGACAGGTTTGCTCTCTTTTTTGTGGTGAATTCTTCTCTCCCTACCCTCTTTACACCTAAAAATATTCTCAGTTGTCCAATTTTTATACACTTATGTATTGTTGCTTCCAGCAGCTGTGTTTTTCTCATTTCACCTTTCAGAAAGAAATAATTCCTAAAAAAAATAGAGAATTTGTCACTTAGGTGCATCTGACCTATTCAAAATGTTAAATAAGATATGATAGGTTAAAAACTTGAAATGAGACATAAATTAATGTGTGATTTAGGAGAGGAGGGAACCAAGAACATGCTCATGGTCAGGTCCTGCAGCTCAGCTGAGCAGGAGGAACGTGTTAAGCTGCATAATTTGTCCACTTGAGATTGTTTTTGCACACAATGCTTTTGCCTCTTGAAAGAACGGAAACGTTCAGAGGAAGAGAAAATTCAGAATGATAATAAACTATCTTGTCAAGGTAAATATTGGTGTTTGTGTGCAGAAGGGAACGTTTCCTTGAGGAGCCGCCGTTCCCCAAATAGGCAACCAAAAACAAACAGAGCCTTTTTCTATCAGCAAGAGGCTATTTCAGGATGAAACCATCCCAGCACAAGCTTTTCATGTCCATGGTGTGTCCAAGCTTGGGGCATCCTGTCCCTCACACAGTGCTGCTCATCCCCAGCCTTTCCAGGGCCCAGCAAAGCTTCATCAGCAATAATTATTTAATTGCAACCACCCCAATTTCTCAAAGTCCAGCAGCTGCAGGGGTGTCCCCAACTGTCCTGTGGTGATGCACAGGAAAAACACAGGGCAAGTGTCCCTTTTCTGGTGACAGAAAGTCAGGGAATGAGAGCAGAACAGGGAAAGCCCTGCCCAGGGGTGCTGTGGGTGGGAGCTGAGGCTGCAGACAGGGAGGGTTTGCTTGGCTGTGGCAGGACTGGCACCCAGCAGCCAGGGAATTCTGCCATCCCTGCAGCACCCAGGGAATTCTGCCATCCCTGCCAGGCTTTTCCTGCAGCACTCAAGGAATTCTGTCACCTCTGCAGCACCCAGGGAATTCTGCCATCCCTGCAGCACCCAGGGAATTCTGCCATCCCTGCAGCACCCAGGAATTCTGCCACCCCTGCCAGGCTCTCCCTCAGCACCCAGGGAATTCTGCCATCCCTGCAGCACCCAGGGAATTCTGCCATCCCTGTAGCACCCAGGAAATTCTGCCACCCCTGCCAGGCTCTCCCTGCAGCAGCAGCACCCTGATGTGGTCTGTGTGAAGCACTCAGCTCACTGAAATTCAGGTGGGTAGAGCCCAAAAAGGGCAAATTGGGCTCTTGAAGCTTCTCCAAAGTGTCCTTTCTCTTGTGCTTCCCATCAGAACACAGGGACAGCTTTTTCAGGAGCTGCTTTTTCAGATCTGGGCTTTCCTTTCAAGTACACTCTGAAGCTCCAAACTGAAAGCAAATTGGAATTTTTCCCTTAACTCTCCACAAATAACCTGGCACTTTATCTGCAGCCATCATGACTGATACCTGGCTATCACACCCAAAGGGATTAAATTGCTTGGAGTTTCAGCAGACTCTGAGACAACAGGAGACCAAAACACACTTTGTAGCCCCTTTCTGCAGGGATTACCTGGAAGAAACCACCTCTGAGCTGGGTGTGATTAATGTCTGTGCTCAGAACCAGAGGCAGCCTGCACTTACTGAAGCTGGGGTTTGAACACAGCCATTAGTGGGGCTGATGGAAAAATCCTCTTGGGCTTCAAGTGGATGCAGTGGTTGGAGAATCAGTTTTGCATCATGTCTAAAAGGTGGAGCCTGCGCCTGATAAACCTCCTGCTGAGTAATAACCATGTACCCTGAGAGTGAGGAGCAATTTCTGTTTGAATAACACCTTTGCTCCCCAAATCCAGGCCAGCCTTTCATTCCACTGGTGAAGCTAAGAAAGGGAGTGAGTTCTGATCCACACTGTTAAAGAGAAGAGGGAAAATTACATAAGCAGGCTTTGGAATGAGGAGATAAATGCCATTTGAGTGTTTTCTGTTGCTGCATGGGGACACTGCAGTGCACAAATGATCAGTAATCACACAGCCCCCTCTTCTGAGAGTCTCTTCACAGCAATTCATCATTAATGTGCCACAGGTACTCAGCTGGCACTCAGCCTGCTGTGACAAAGTCATCAGCTGCATATTTGGGCTGGGTGCAGAGGAAGTTTGAAGTTAAAATTGTTGTGAATTGTTTTTCACAAACAAAGTACAAACAGCAGCAGGGCTCGACCCTCAGATTGCTCTGTATTAATTTTGGCAGTGTGTTTTATTCCTCAGCAGAGGGGAACCCTTTAAGCAGGATGAGAACAAGATCAGAAGTTCCCTGCCTGAGCCCTGTGGGCAGCTCCTGCCCTGCCTTGCTGCAGCTTTCCTTGGAGTCACCTCCTGGGTATTCAATTGGGAGAAATCCCAGAGTTCTACCCCACTGTGGGCAGAGGGTGTTGTGGGAATGAGTCAAACATCAGGAGCTATTTCCCCCAAAGTTCGATTTGGCCACAAAACTGAGGAGTACCTGCAGAGGGATCAAGTGCAGATGGAGCAAAATGGGCTCAGAGCTGCAGGGTGGGAACTGAGAGGATAAGGTCCAGCAAGGAGCTGCCTGGCCTGGAGGAGAATTGTGCTGCTATTCCAAAAATTCCTCTGTAAGAAGTGGCTTAGCTGTGCCTCTGGTCACCCCTGCTCCCACTGCAGCTGGAATTTATTCTTGCAGGAGCACATATCTCCGTGTGGAGTCACCTTGGTTCATTGTAGGACTCAGGTCCCCAGGAGGTAGCTGACTGCATTTTCAAAATGCTCCTTCTTTACATATTTACACATCAAACACTGTCCAAGAAGCGGCGGGTTGCTGTGGTTTTGTTTTGTTTGATTAAATTCTTATTGAGAAAAGCTTCAAGAAAATAATGTCCTAAAGAATTTGGAAGGGAGGGAGCAAGGAGAAGGAACAATCCTAGCAAACAGCTGGTGGCTGAAAATCTGAGCCAGCCAAGAAGGAGAAATGTGGGAGAAAAGAGTTATTCCGGGCTGGAGTGCAAAGCAGTCTCAGAACAAAACATAAACAACCCCCTCAAATCTATTTCTGGGCAAGCAGACTGTGTTTCATCCTCACCCTTGTCCAACTCATCTGCGTCCATCAGGGCTCCTGCTGAGCCCTTTTGGAGCAGCCAGCGTGCTCTGGCCACCACCTAGGGAGTGAGGAGGGTACTGAAGCAAGAGTTAATTCAAAAGTAGGATGAATAAACTCCTTCAGCACTTTGCCTTTCTTCTTTGTCCCCAAGTTTCTCTCCTGTGCTCCCTCAAGCAAATATCGCTTTGGGTTCCAGCTGCTCCAGCCAGCTGAAGTTGTGTTCCCTCATAGAGTCCTTGGTCCCCCAAAGCTTATGTTGTGTCTGTAAGAAAAGCAGGATTAAAGGGCTGGAAGGAACCTCCACAGCAGGCAGCAGAAACTCAGGCTCCTGTGGATTCCCTTCCTGCTCCTGGGAAGGTCTGGAATGTGAGGGGTGTGTGGTACTGGTCACACCTGGGTTTGTTACCAGGCAGGAGCAGCCCCGCAGCTCTGACTGATGCACATTGCCCTGCTCTGTAGTCAGGACAGCTCCTCATATTTTGGTTTAAAAATCAAAGGCAATTCTGTGCCTGACCTTCCTTGGCTTGCAAAGGATGAGTGGACATCAAAGGAGTCTGCAGTGATCTCCACAAAAGCCAAGAAATATGTGATGATCCATGAGAACAAAACCCCATCACCTCCCCCTGAGGCAGAGCAGGGAGAGGGGAAGGAGCCTTGAGGATGAGATTAATGCATCTGGGCTATGCCAGGGCAGAGGAAAATCACTTTTAGGGTGGGGGAATCTCAGCTACAGCCAGTGCAGGACACAGGGGACAGTCCCTTGTGTGTGGACTGAAATCCCTGAGCTGAACACTGAGAATTTTTTTTGATTTTTGGCAAAATCCAGCTGATGTTCAGGCTGAAGGACTGAGCCACACAAATGCTGTCCCTTCCCTGGGGTCCTGCCAGGGCTGGGTTTCGTTTGTGGAGCACATCCAGCTCCTGCCCAGCTCCTCGGAGGATGAACCACTCAGGAGAAATAAAAACAAAAAATCGAATTTTCCACCTCCTGGGCCAGCCGAGCTAAATTAGAAATCCCAAAATAAAACCCATCTAGCCACGGTTCCAGCGTGTTTCCAAGTTCAAGGCTTTGCTTTCCTCCTGGCTTCTGGGAGCAATGCCTGTGGATGCAGGACACAGTGCTCCAGTCCACGCTTCCAGCCTCACTTATCAGGCACAGGCAGCAGAGAAACAACTTCTTCTGGGGGATTTATGAAAGGAAAATGCAGCAGCACAAGGAGGCTGCAGCAGCCCTTTCCTGCACATTTCTGAACAAATCTTCAAGAGTTTTCTTCCTGACATCATCCAAACCCTGCACACTTGCAGCTCCCAGGAGAACCCCTGATGAAAAAGTCAGATGAGCTATTTTCATTTTGCTGGAAGTGGCCAAAGCAATTTTAGGAAGAGGAAGGTGGGGGCATGCTGGAGTTTGCTAGAAGGATCTGCAGCATTCAAGTCACGTATTTGCAGCAGCAATCTCGGTCTGACAGCCCCTAAAACCCAGAGTGAGGGGGGAAGTGGCAGCTCGTGCTTCCCATGCTGTCCCTCAGCCAACCTGCAGATACATTACTGACTTTTGGAAAGCAGGCAAAGGGGACAGAGAGAAAAATGCTACAAAACTGCTTGCTCTGCTTAAAGTGAGCAGTTCTTCATTATCCACCTCCTCCTGAACTCTGTAAAAAATAAGATGGGGAGAGACAGATAAGAGAAATCCCTTTTTTTTGCCCCAAAGCTGCATTAGGGGTGGATGACAGCTCTGAGAGAGCACTGGAAAAGAGATTTCTTCCTGCTCTGGAAAGAGAGAGACATCCAGGAGTGACACAGGTCAGAAAAACCCAAACCAAGCTGCACTGTCATTTTAACACCAAAATTCCCTGTGGGGCAGGTCAAGTCCTCTGAGATTTTTCTTCATTTCTCTTCCTCCTGCTTCTCTCCCAGCCTTGGCATTCCCAGCCCATTCCAGAGGGTCACAATGGAGCAGCTGGAGATCAGGCAGAGGCACAATCCTGTCCCTAATTCTATTCCTGGTTGTGGTATTGACTCACAGAGAGATTTTGGGTGCTGTTTTCAGCTGTTTCCTCACAGGTTCCGTGGGGACAGGGCTGTGCACCCACCTGAGAGCAGCTCTGGGCGCAGGGCATGGGAAAAACAACAAAACAGCAACAATCAGCTCCAGAAAAACCCCCAGCTAAAATCAGCCAGGCTCAAACACAATGCAGTGGTCAGTCTGAAACCAAAGTTGTGTTTTCAGGTCATTTCACTCAGTGTTTTTCCTTCTTTCCTTTTAATAAAAAGGAAAGGAAAGAAATGTGAAGCCAACCCAGACAACTTTTTCCTTTTGGGTTTTACTTTGGGGGAAATTTCACCCTTTCCCAGTCCAAGCCTGCACTAGAAATTTGCCTCTCTACCTTACAGAATATTCACTTGGATTTCCATTAAGTACTGTACAAACATCAGATAGAAGGCTCCCAAGTGCAAATATTTTCTTGGGTTTTGGGAAACAGAAAAGATAAATAGAAAACAAGTTGCAACTCCATCAAGGGTTTTAATGAAGCCCCATGTCAGGAAAAGTAGCTAAGGTTGAGATTAATGCTTCACTGGCCTCTCTATGTTATTTTAATGATGTGCTTAATGTGAAAAGATTTTCTGAAGCAGCTTAAATGGTAGTGGGAAGGTGCATAAACAGCAGTTCAGTCAGAGGGCACTGAAAGGAAAGCAAAGTTTCTCTACAAAATGCAGAGAAACTTTCTCTGTGCTGTCCTTTATATTTGGGTGACAGGTGTACAACCCCTCACAGCACCTGCAAGGAATTTAGGGAGAGAAGAGGCTGGGTTCATGTCCTAATCCTTGTGCATATTATCTGCTCCTAAAGCCACAAACTGGAGATAAGAGCAGCGAGGAAGGTGAGATTTGCATAATGCTGATCAATTTGAAACCTACAGTAAGCAGAAGTGCTTTTTGATTGCATTTCCCAGTGCAGCAGCAGCCAAGTCTTTAGTTATTCAGGTCAGCTCTCACAGCAGCAATTGCACCTCTGCAAGGCGAGCTGGGGATACAATCACACTTGGAGCCAGAGAGGACGAAAAGCCATTTATTTGGATACTGTTAAAGGCATCGCACAGCCTTCCCCACACAGCCAGGGAGCAGAAAGCTTTTAAGGCTTGTTTGGCTTCTGCCTGAGGGAGCTCAGCCTGGGGAGGGCCGTGGCTGAGGGGAGCAGGGCCTGGGGAAGGGCCATGGCTGAGGGGAGCAGGGCCTGGGGAAGGGCCATGGCTGAGGGGAGCAGGGCCTGGGGAAGGGCCATGGCTGAGGGGAGCAGGGCCTGGGGAAGGGCCATGGCTGAGGGGAGCAGGGCCTGGGGAAGGGCCATGGCTGAGGGGAGCAGGGCCTGGGGAGGGCCGTGGCTGAGGGGAGCAGGGCCTGGGGAAGGGCCATGGCTGAGGGGAGCAGGGCCTGGGGAGGGCCTGGGGAGCCACAGTGGGATACAGAGCGAAAGAAAGGATGGAAAGAGCTGCCCTGGCAGTGCTGGCAGAGGGATTTGGACCCCCAGGGATAAGGGTTTGTGCACAATCCCTGTGCTGCTCAGAGTCAAAGCTCTATCTGGAGGGGGAGGCAGAGAGAAACTCTGCCAGGGGTACCCTCAGTAATGCCAGGCTCTGGGCTCAAATCCCCTCTGCAGGTGAGGTTCTGTGCAGGGGCCAGCCCTGAGGAACCAGCCAGTCTGAGCCAATCCAAAATGCCAGTCCCACCCCAGAAACCAGCTTTCTTCACAGCTGTTACCACAGATAAGATCCTGACTGTAGAACTCTGAAAATACTGTGTGAGATTGGCAGGAATGCAGGTGCACCACAACAGGCAGACTAACATTCCTTTTATACTACCTACATTACTACAAACCACCAGAGACAGAATGAAAATTGCCATTAAAGAGCTTTTAACCTGTTAAAATCAGGTTTCCATCACCCATGGAGGCAACTGCTGCAGACAGGATTTGGCCCAGCAAGGGGAAGGGCAAAGCTTCATCTGCCTGCAGGGGCACACTCAGAAGTGGAATGGCCATGGCAGAGAGTTGGAAAGGTTTCATCCCAGGAAATATCTCCCATAGGAGATATTTTGCCCCCTAAACCCTCAGTGCTCCAGAGCCAGCAGCCTGCAGGGAGCACTGCGGGGTGTGGAAGGGCCCTGTCCCCATCCTGGACACCTGAGCAGGGTCACCTGCAGGGTGACACCACCTCTGCAGGAGAAGGGCACAGACAATAGGAAAAATTCTTCAATCTCTGAATTTGTGCCCACAATCAGCCAGCACCCCACCCTGTGAAAGAACAGATGGGGAGGCGTTTCCCTTCACACTTAAAATAATTGCTTGATCATAAATAACGATTATTTCAATTGATGAATCATTTGGACTCGTTTTAGGTCTCAAGTCATAGTGAACAGTGCCATAATTGTGGCATGAAGAATTCACTTCTCACTCCTGTTCTTGTTAGAGTTGGAGCAAGTTAAATTATTATTTCTTTTTCAGAAGGACAATTTAAATGCCAGTCAACCAAGAATATAGAAAAACGTCCTGATATTAAATGTTTGTGATCAGTCCTTGTCTCCCCGTGCTCTTTCACACACACAAACACCAGTTCCCATGCCCAAGTGTGTAAAGCTTTATTGTTACAGCCCAAAAATCAACACTTGAGTCACCTTTCACACTGAACTTCGAGTCTTTCTTCAAGTGAAATCACACTTGTGAGGTTAGCCCAGACATGTCAAAGCCAGGATTTGAGGCTGAAAAGAGAAATGCCCAAGATAATAAAAAATGTGCTTCTCCCTCTGGGGAGAATTTACAGAATTCTTTTTATGATCAGAAATAATTTACTGATGGGAAATGAGATGCAAGCTAAAGAAATTCACTGTTAGTTCCAATAGTTTGTCCTGTGAGTTCCTCAGGAATCTCCAAGCACGTGGAATCCTTCAGCTCAGCTCAACGGGAGCCACACCAAACAGGGGCCAGCATTTGGGTTTCTCAGGGGAAATGTAAACCAGGACCTCCTGAAGGTCCTTTGAACAGCCAGTGTTTTATGACAGGATGGGATACGGCTGAACCTATTCCAGTCAATGCTTCCATGGGGTGGAGAAGGAAATACTGATGTGTTTTCAGGCACTGGTGAGGTCAGAAGATCTTTCAGAGCCTGACCATGAGAAATGCCAAGTGAGAGTCCCAACAAGGCACGGGATCAGCCTGGTCAGTGTTCTCCTAAGAGGGCTGGAAGGCAAAGAAAGACTATTTTATAAAAAGAGGGAAAGGGCTTAAGATTGATGAGGTGGGCAATAGCTCATATTTACATATCTGGGGCCCTCCCTGACAGCAGAAAAAAATAAGTTAGCCCAAAAAATAGAAATCTAATCTCCATTCACTTCCCAGCTTGTCAGAAGGGCTCGGTGCAGAGCAGCCTCCCTTGGCTGCACAGGGGTGTCCCACACTGGGACCCCACCAATAAATCTGTTCGATTTCCTGTTATGAGAAGCAGACAAAGAGATCCAGCCAGGGATGGGCAGAGCTGTCTGCACACGGGAAGAGCCTGTGCTTTCACCCCAATCTCAAAGCCACCCTGTCCGAGGTTAGCAAAAGTTCAGTTCACTTTGGGGCTTTTTTCCCGTTATTCCTCCTTTCCGTGCCTTCCCGTGGGAGCTGGAAGGAGACAGGACAAAGCGTTTCTTTCCTGCTGGCAACGAGCAGCCCTGAAAGTGTCACAAAAAGAGAGATTTCCAGTCTGAGGGTGTGATCTTGCAGCTCCTCCAGATGTGAGTAATGCCGTGACATTTCTCATGGCATTCGTTGTGGTTGGTGAGAATTTCTTGGCATTTCTCTCCAAGTGTTTTCCCCACACCTCTCCTTCCTCGCTTTCTTCTCCCCTCCATCCAGTGCATGGATTTTACACACACAGAAAAGGAAAGACTTCAGGTGAAAAAGATGCTTTTTCCCAAAGCCCTGAGGAGCTGGTGCCTGCAGCTGATGAGGTTCCTCTCAGGAGGGGACATCAGCCCTCCAATCCCATTTTGCCCACAGCCCTTGGGCTGATCCTGATCCTGCAGCCCTGACCAAGAGATGTTCCATGGCATGAATTTTCCAGAAGTCCAGCAGGTCCCCAGCAGCCCTTGAAAGGGATTGGGATGAATGTGGTAGCATTGCAATGTGCTTTGTGAAATACCACAACCAACACCCTTGTTTCTGTGAAGGGATATTTGCAGAACTGCTGGAATTCCCCACAACATCCGGAGCCTCACTGGATCATCACTTCTCCCAGCAAAATGTTGCAAAACCTTTTATGGATGTAAATTTGCTCATTTGCATTTTTGTGGGGTTTTTTTTCTTTAGAGAGACCCAAGATCTATGAAAAGGAGACTGATTTTGATAAGGTTGTGAAGGTGGAATTGAGAAGCAAACACAAAATCTCGTGCACGGCAAGCGGGAACCCTGAGCCAAGCATCCAGTGGAAGTGGCAGCCCTGCAACATCACAGACACCCTGTAAGTGATGTCCCCATGGATGAACATGTTCCAGTCAGGTTTGCTTTCTACTCCATCCTATTTATCTGAGCTAAAATCACAATCAGAGTGAAGATTTCCAGGGTTCTGAGCTCAGCTGGTGTCTGGTTGTGTTTGTGCACCTTGTGCATTACCTGAATTGTGTTAAATGAGTTTAAAGTGACTAAAGATCATTGAATTCTCCTTTACCTTGACCAACAGTGCCCCTCTGACTTTCTTTGGCCCTGTTGAATGCTGTGAATACTTGACAAAGAAAAACCAGCAGGATTTGTGGGCTGAGCTAACACACCTTTTGCCCCTCAAGAGCTTTTTCCAGACAATTTCCAGACAGATTTTTGGCTTCCTTAAATCCATATGGGATTCATGGCAGTTCTCAGTCTCCTGGGGCAGCTTCGGTGTCCCTGAAGCTGGGAGAGGGAATTGTGTCGTACTGGGGACCCTTCTGTGCTGCAGGTTTTGCTGGCAAAGTCACTGGGTCAGAGCTGCCAGAGAAGAAGGAGGCCAGGGAAAAGCAGGATGCCTTTGGAGATTTGCCTAAGGAGACATTCCCCTTGCTCCTGCAGTTCCCTGAGCAGAGGGGTCTGCAGAGAGAGGCCTTGGCTGGTGCCCATCCTTCCCTGGTAGCCCCTGGGCACGTCCTGCACAGCCCTGACCACGTCAGCTCCTCCCTGCAGTGAGAGGGATGAAATCGGGTTTTCCACACATTTTAAAAGAAGGAAGACAGATCTAGAAAGTGAAGGAGAAAATTGCTGGATAGTGCCTTATTTTCTCATTCATTTATTGCTGTGAATGGCAAGCCATGAGAGAGGGGGAAATTGGGGAGAAATCCTTTCCCAGGTTTTCTGTACAGCACAGGGATGTTGGGTGATCCAGCCCCGGCTCGTGTGCCTGTCCCAGGGAGGAATCCCGCGGTTACCCACCTTTTTTGGGAATAAACTCAAGGATTTGATGGCTTTGTTGGCTCTGCAGGGCAGCAGGAGGCACAGGGCTCTGCTTGGGAGGGGTTCAACAAGAGCAGAGTGCGAACACCACATGGAAACAGATCCTGCATCCTTAGGAAAGCCACAGAGGTGACCCAAAATCTTTTCCAGACCTGTCTTGGGGAGAGAGAATTGGCCATGAGTGCCAAACTCAACCAGATCCAAACCGGTGACCTGGTGGCAAAGGACCTCACATAACCCTTGTTGCAGCTCTCTGATTTTATCTATTTAAATACAATTGCAGAGTGGCTCTACCTCTGCTGGCCCCAGGGGCAGCCTTATCTCACTGCAGCAGAAGCTGGAGGAGGATTCCTGTGGGAAATGACACAGCCCCCATTTCCTTCTGTTGTCTGACTTCCTCTCTCTCTCTTTCTCTCCCCCCACTCTGCCTCAGCAGTGCCCTTTGAGTCCCTGAGCACCAGCATTGTTCCTTAGAGCTGGGATGTGATTTTTACTTCCTCTCAGCTTTTCCCCTTCATCCTCAGGACAGGATTGTGCCTTGCAGGAAGTCCCTCAAGATCTTCTAATGAGTCCCTTCTGAGAGCTGCAAAGCCTCCCCTGACCCAGGGAGTTGCCCCTGTGCTTTGTGTGGCTTTGGCAAAGGCACGGCTGATTTATGGAGGAATTTTCTGCAGCATCAGTGCCTAGAAAAGTCAATTTTACCTCCTGAAACCCCATGGTTTCTCAAAGCATTTCTAGGAGTGAGAAGAACTGTGTCTCTGCTTGGTTTTAGCAAGTTGAGGAAGACAGGAAAGTTTTTTTCCCTGGATGGTGCAATTGTTCAATAAAGAACAAAAGCTGTTTACCATTAAGGTATCTCTGTTGCAGCTTGCATACTTTGAAAAAAAAAATGGTAATAATAATGGAGGGAAGATTTCAAAGGTTTAACTAAACCTTTAAACATGCTTAAAACTATGCTTTAAACATTGCTTAAAACAATGTTTTACCAAAACAAAGAGATTAAATAAAATAGGGAGTAAACTGATCTGAAGGGAAATCTTTTGCTAGAGGTAAATGCTACAGGATAGCAACTAAGGCATAAAGAGTTATTAGTTATTAGTCTGAAGTTATTTAATAAATGGACAGAATGTCTGAGAGACTAAGGGACCTGCAGAAAATTTTGGAAGACCTCATTTCACCTTGAGGAAAGGACACAAATATCTCAATTTGCATGAAGCAGCAACACCTGGACCTTCCCACACGACATGTTACACACTCTGCTCCTTGCCCATATTCCAAAATGAAGATTTAGAAATGTTTTCTGTGGAATGTGCAGCATTAAAGGGACCTCCTGCTGTTCTCTCCCAGTATTTACCTGTTCTACACCCTCAGCCCACACTTTTTGTTGGAAGCTGGGCACAGACAAACACTCAGCAACATCCTCGCAGTTTGGAAGGACTGGCATTTTGAATTTGGAAATGTAACTTACATTAGCCAGATAAAACTCCCATTATTCAATTAACTGTCAGGTATTTTCGATTTCTAATCTTTGCAAAGATTGGGGGGTTCACTGTTGGTCAAGCACTGGTTTTGTTTGCCTCTGTCAAGGTGCTTTGTAAATAATTTTGAAATGTTGCAAAGAAGGAATGGAGGAATTTCACAAAAATTTCACAAAAACAGGCTCCAGCAGCAGCACTTCTTTAAGAGGACTTAAGACCCAAGATTATTCTTTAAGATTGACATTTTCTCTCTCCAATACACCCCCCTGCTTGCCTTGAACATCATCTCTGCTTTTCTACCTCCAGGTGCAATCCTGAGGGGCCAAAAGTTGAGGTTTGGGAGAACACAGTCATAGGAAACAAGATCAGGAGCATCGAGAACACCCCCAAGAGGCTGGGGGATAAACTAAAGGTATGTGTGGGATGGCCTGGGGATGATGTCAGGGGATGCTCACCCCCAGCTCGTGGTTCCCAAGCTGCTGAGGGTTCTTAGCATGCTTGGAATTCCCCAGTGCTGGGATCATCCCAGATCTCTGCTGTTTATGAGTGCTGGGGTTTGGGAATGATGTCACACACTCTGTTTAAACTCTCCCAAGACTTCTGGGTCAAAATCTTCTGTTTCCCTCACTCTTGAGAAAGTGTGAGAGTAGTTCAGTTCGAGGGGTGCTATGATATGAACGCTGATAAAGACTCTGAGTTCATGAAACCTGGAGGGCTCCTGATCCTGTCCCCCTTTATCCTTCCCTCTTTATCCTGCCCCTTTATCCTTCCCCCTTTTTCCTGCCCCTTTATCCTGCCCCTTTATCCTTCCCCCTTTTTCCTGCCCCCTTTTTCCTGCCCTGTTTTCTCTACTCCCAGCAGCAGGAGCTGCCCAGGAATTTGGCTCCAGTGCCTCAGGTACCTGCTCTGATTTCCAGAGATGCAGCTCTCAGGTTGAAACACTTCCCTGGCACAATGAAAACCTTCCTCAGACACTTCCCTGCCTGCTCCCCTTTCCAACAGCACTGGGATCACCCTGCCAGTGTGATCCCACCAGGAATTAATTGCCTGTGCAGTGTCCCTCACTGTGGTGATCCTGGCTGATGTTCCACACATCCAGGCTGGGAATCTGCTGTGGATTCAGGATCTCCTGGCTCTGCTGGGCTCTGGCTGGGATCACCTGCTGGACTTGCAGGGGTTGCTGGCTTCAGGAGTGGGTTTGGAGCTCCAGCTTCCCAGGTGGAAGTTCTGGATGGTTCCGTGTCTGTTCCTGCAGGGTGCTGGGCGCTGCTCTTCAAATCCTGCTTCACCTCTGAGCATGGGAGAATTCTTGAGTTACTCCCGTGCTTAAAGTTAAGCACAAAACTAAAGTGCTCGTCTGGACTGGGTCCAGACTAAATCAGCATCTGGCAGGATCAGTGCCTCAGCCATCTGCTCTTTCTCAGGGAGACTTCCCAGTTCTAAACATAATCCAAACCAGAGCTCTGAAAACAGGGAGCTTGGGCTGGGAAGGAGAAAATCAGCGTTCACCCTCATTCCCGACTTTTTCCATTGCTGGAAGATATTTATAAATTGGATTTATTTAGATGGCACAATGCCCCTTAAGCTCTGGCTTTAATGATTTTTCAGGAATTCTACATCTTAGGTAAAAGCAACCCCCTAAAAGTGCTAATTATTTATAAAAATGGAGGTTGGTGACATTTACCTTCAAAGTTTCTTCTTTTTTCTAAGACTTTCTGATTGCTGCATGGGCTGACAAGAGCTTTGAGACTCTCAGAGCTGCTGTCTCCATAGATATAGATAGATAGATAGATAGATAGATAGATAGATAGATAGATAGATAGATAGATAGATAATCAGCTTTTACATATTTCATTATTAAAGTTACAAGCTACACAATTTCACAATTTATATTATATTCATTCTTTTTCTCCCGGGCTGACAACACAGTCTGAGGTGTTTCCTATTAATTCTTGTGTCCTGATTAAGATTTATTGAAATGAATATAACTCAATTACAGCAATCTCAGGTTTCACTCCCTGCTTTTATTGCAGCCAGTTCCTCTCCTTCCCTCTTTCTGAAGTTCAAGACTCTGTGTTAATTGCAGACTTTATATTATAGAATATCATTTTTTAAAAAGTCACTGAGGAACAAGTCTTCAGACTTTTCCATGAGTTTTATCAGTTGTTATTCCCACCAGGAATGGAACAGACAGGAAAGAGCCAAATCCATTCCCAGCATGTCCCAGCAATTAATTCACCTGCATTGACCAAGGAGGTGAAGAAATAAAGGTGCTGGAGTCTGAGCTTTGAGGAACTGTGTTAGGAACATGGGATTAGCTGAGCTCAGGGATTTTCCTGTGGGATTTGAGCCTGTCCCATGAGCATTGGAGTCTTGGGCAGAAGGTGGAATTCATCTGGGCTCTAGGATTTGTCAGCACCCAAGAGTTCACCCTTGTGAGCTGCAGCAATAAAAGCTGGTCCAGCCACATGTGAAAACTTGCATTAACTGTTTAGAGCTGCTAAAAACATGGGAATAACTCCCCTGGAATCACCAGATCCCAAAATTTGCCCAAAGCAAGCTGGCAGGGCAGCAAGAATGGTTTTTCTCAGCAAACTCCCGGTGCTCTTTGATCACATGAAGCTCTTCAGACATCTCCTGACAGAAGTGCCATGTAAAATCGAGCTCTCTTGTCATCATCCTCATCATGATTATTCCATGAGTATTCCACAGACAGAAAAGTGAATTTCACCTCCTCCCACCTTCCTAAGAGTCTCAATCCTGAGGAAAAGCACGAGGTTGTGGTTCAGGTTCTGATGCACTTCAGTGAAGTTTTGGTCAAACAGTGGTGGAGGCAGTTGCACTGTGATAATTTCATTTTTCCTGGGGTTTTGACTCCATGTTGAACTTCTCACTTTGGGATTTAAGCACTGCATGGCTCCTCTGAATCTGCTTTTTCACACCAGGTGTAACACCCGTGACTGCAGGAACTGCCTGACTTTTCAAGTCACAAGGAGCTAGGTTGCTGTTTTATTTTCTTTCCTGTTAGCAAAATAACAAACTGGCCTGAGTTTGGGACCAGCAGAAGGGAATAGCAAGACTCATGCATAATTCAGTCCTCACTGGGGGGTTCTTTTCATCTCTTTTCTCCCTTTCATGTCTGTATGAGAGTGGCCAGGCCACGTGGGTGTTTCTGCTGGTGAAATTCACAACCACTCAAGAAAACTGACCCAAAAATGCCAAGTTTAGACCTCCTGAAGGAGCAAAAAGATTACATTAGAGCAGTGGGATGTGTGTGGTGAGATGTGTGTGAGCAGCTCAGCCAGGCTGTTCAAACCTGTCACTTCAAGGAGCTTCTCCAGCCCTGTCACACCAGGGAAAGGGACACAGGGATGGGGTTGGGACACAGCAGTCACTGCCTGGGATCAGCCCAGGTGTGTCAGGCACTGCCCAGGAGCACCTGGATCTGCTCTTGCTGGCTCTGGTGAGAGCCTGGCCAGCAGCAGAGACAGCAGAACTGGCCCTTTGTCTTCCCTGACCTCCTAAATTTACAACCACTCAAGAAAATGAACCCTAAAATGCTAAGTTTAGACCTTCTGAAGGAACAAAAAGAACAAAAAGCCTGCAGTCACTGGAGGAAGGAGCAGGGAGTGGTGATTGCTCAGGACCAGCCAGGATTCACCCACCTTCTCTAGGGGCTGGAGGGGGATCAGTCCCTCCATCCCACAGCTCCTCCAGGGACACCTCAAACCTCCAGTTAGCCCAGTTCCAGCCCAGTTAGCCCAGTTCCAGCCCAGTTAGCCCAGTTTCCTGACCACCCAGCTCTGCTCACACTGAGGAAGGCACCAGGGAGAGAACCCCCCCTGCCAGAGGTAGGAGCAAAGCTGGAAGGTCTCAGCCAGCTCCCAGACTTCTCACTCATCCTCAGCCCATCCTTTAGCATGTTTTGAGTGAATGAACTCCAATGCTGGATCAGGACTGTCAGTCTATGCAAACAAGTGTCCTCGTGTGCCACTCAAGTGGATGGATTAGGAGTGAGTTGAACGCTTTCTGTGCAGGGTCCCTGCTGAAGTTCCTATAATTCCACCTCCCTGCAGCCACCTCCAGCCCAGCTCTGCCAGACTCAGACAGCTGAAAAGTTTTCCACCCACGTTTTCCACTCCTCATCCTCGCCCACGGAGAGCTAACGAAGTGAAAGAGGAAAGATTGTTCACTAAAGTTCTCGGGGAGGGCAGGGATTAGACAAAGGAAAGAAAAAGCAAGGAATAACAAGAGATATTAATTCATGCTGGCTCCAGCTTAAAAAAGGTCTCATTGCTCTGTCCTTACTACAAGATGTCTCAAAACACTCACAGTGCATGGCTGGGGAATGTTATTTGGCTGCTTCTAAAATAACTTATTTTTATCAGTTTGGGAACATTACATATGGACTTTATTGAACTATTCCATCAGGAGTTGTCCCAGCAGCAAGCTCTATTTACTTGTCAGAACTGTTCTTCAGAAATCAGTCATTTTATTCCTTTGTTTATTGAGTTTTAAACTTAGTTTATTCTTCCTTAGTAATTATTTATTAGTTAATAATCCCTTCCTTGGGCTCGCAGTATTGGGTGGCCTTTAGGTTAAGTAATAGGAAATGGAGTCCTTAATTCCAAATCCAAGCCTGGGATGTGTTTGGTATGCAGTGAACTCCCAGGATCCCATCCAGCTCCCACTAGGAAGATGTCTAGACACGACATGCCAATAATTTGTTATTAATTAGGCTCATGCCAGTGCTGCCTGCACAGGAGCTGAGGGTGGGACAGCCCTGTGGCAGCTGGGAACATATCCCTGATGCTCACAGGGACAGGGAAATTGGGAACTGCACATTTCCAGGCTCTGAGTGGTTCACTGATGGCATTTGCAGGGCAGACACACAAAGTTTGAAGGCAATTGCAGGTTTCACATCAATCATTGTTCAGCTCAGCAGAGAGTGCTGAGCTCTGGGTTTTCTGAGCAGCAGCTGTGGGGTGAGCTGAGCAAGGTGAGCCCTGCCTTGATCATGGAATCACAGAGGGGTTTGGGGTGTGAGGGACTGAGAGACCCTCCAGTGCCACTCCTGCCATGGCAGAGACACCTTCCACTGTTCCAGGCTGCTCCAAACCCATCCAGCCTGGCCTTGGACATTCCAGGGACCCAGGGGCAGCCCCAGCTGCTCTGGGTACCCTCCCCACTCTGCCAGGGATCAATTCCTGCCCCATATCCCATCCATCCCTGTCCTCTGGCACTGGGAGCCATTCCCTGTGTCCTGTCCCTTCATCCCTTGTCCCCACTCCCTCTCCAGGAGCCCCTTCAGGCCCTGGAGGGGTCTCTGAGCTCTCCCTGGAGCAGCTCCTTCCCCAGGTGAGCATCCCCAGCTCTTCCAGCCTGGCTCCAGAGGGGCTCCAGCCCTGGAGCAGCTCTGTGGCCTCCTCTGGACTCACTCCAGGCTTTTCTACCCTGGCTCTGATTCCAGGAGTGGAAAATACTTCTCCAGGTGCATGGACTAAGCACACACAGGGATTAACCCCTCTGAATTTTTCCACTGTCTACCAAAGGTCCCCAGATCCTGGGATTGTGCCCCTGCAGAGTTTGCACTGTTAATAATGGGAGAAGATCCCTGAGTTTGGGTGCTCAAGTTCAAACCATTTTTTCATTAGGGATGGCATTTAGAAGAACAGAATCCTTATCCTAACCTGCCACTGTGACCAAACACACACAGATTTTAAATCTCAGCTACCAAACCAACCAGGATTAGGTTTGTTTGACCACTGAGAACTTTATTTCAGAAGTTGGAAAGATAACTGGGATTCACCCAGGAGCAACCAGCTGGAGTGAAAGGTTGATACAGAATGATTCCATGGGATTCATCCTACAAGAAAATCACACAAAATCCTGAATTGCCAGCTCTGGGATCCCATGTAGATCTCTGCTGGATGCTGCTGGTTTAAAAGTCACAGTTTGGAGGGCTCTGGGAGGTGCCAGCTGTGGGCCAAGTCAGGAAGGTGCCTGATCTCTGGTGCTCAAGTGTGTGACGAGCTGGGATCCAAGTGCACAGCCATGACTGGAGCATCCAAACAAGAAAATTACTTTCCCTCTGTTCCTCAGTAGTTTTTTTTCCCCAAGAATTTGTCCCCAGATTGTTTCCCACTGTCACTTACCATCTTTTTCACCTTCATATCTAGACACGACTGAGATTAGCTCCAATGAGGTCTCAGGATAGCTATTTGCTTTTTTTGGTGGTTTTGTTTTCCCACTGCCCTGCCAGACTTTTCCTGAGTTATGGGGATGGAGATGTCAGCATCTGTCTGTGTGTGTGTTCATGAGCATTTACCTCTGGGCCACCAAGCAGCTTGAGGCATTCCATCAGTGTTTAGAAGAGCCACAGTGTCACCCCTAACACTTTGGACATGTCCCAAAATGGATATTTTATGATTTTGCCTGGCTCTACAGCGTTATCCTCCACTTCCCAGCTAGAGCTGTCACTTAGAAAGACTAATTGCTGTTAAAAAGCTGTCCAAATGTATCCCCTTCTGTCCTCAGCACTTTCATTTATATTGGCTTTTGCTCTTTCCAAACATGAAATGCTCAGATCCAGCAGCCATGAGGAGAAAGCTGTTGGTCCTGATTCAGCAGGAATTCCAAAGTGCTGCTCAGGGCTCTAAGATGTGCTGGTTCCCAGCCTGTGGCACCGGGCCACTGCTCCAGGACCAGCACCAGGAGGAGGAGCAGGCTGCTTTCACAGGCAGGCTGATTTTATAGCCAAGCTATTTTCACATCATAAATCACTCAGGACTGCACAGCTCTTTCTGTGGTGGACACCAGAGGGAGCTGGGTTTGCTGCTCTCCTTTTTCACCCCTGAATTTGGGGGTTCCCCATTCTTGTGTTTGGTACCCACAAAAACTGAAGACTTTTCCACTCAGACCTTATCCTGCTGCAAATGCTCACTGTTCAAATGTGAAATGCACATGGGATCAAAACCTTTGGAACTCATTTCCCCGTGGGATTTAAAGTGCCAGATCTCAGCAAATCTTAAATAACTCAAAAAGTACATCCCACACAGCTCTAGACACAGTCATGGGGCAGCTTTAGGAGGGGTAAAGGAATGTCTTGTGCGAGTTTAGTTTAGGATATTAAAAAGAAAGTCCAGAGATGCTTCTGTGCACTTCAAAGAGCTCTCTGGAGATAAGGACAAAGGGCCAGAGGGTGTTATGAGTTTTGATTCTCAAAAGCCTTAGAGAGGATGGCAAAGAAAGCGATATTTGTTCCAAATGTGAGGGCTCAGAGCTCCTCAGGTGAATGGCTGCAGGGTAAGCAGAGGAATCTGCCAGAACATCTCTGCCTTGGTGGCTCAGGCCCTGTTTTCCTGCTCACACTCCAAAGGAATATGCGGAATAATTAAAGGCACGGTCTGTGGATATTCCTGTGTGAGCCTGAGAGGCTGCACCCTGACAGGGACAGGGCAGTGCCTCACCAGCAGGAGCCTTGGGAGGTTTAAGGAGCACAAGTTCTTAAGGAAGTGTTTGAGTTCAGACCCAGGAGTAACAGAACCACCTCCTCCTCCAATGTGGTGAAGCTCAGGACAAGGGCTCCTTCCCTCTCCACCATCCTCCCTTCCTGCATTTGCCAAGTGTTGCAGCCCTGGCAGCTTCTCCAGAGCTTCTTTCCTCACTGAATGAGTCCTGTACAAGCTCCAAGGAAGGGTTTTGGAATCAAGGGGCTCCCAGCACATCATTCCCTCCCTTCTCTGAGGGGAAAAGCAAAATCCTGCAATACTCCTTGTACCACATCCATGGAAATCACTTGTTTCCCGTGCAAATGTGGATATTCCCCACATAACCCACAGGGTGTGGGACTGTGTCTGGATGGATCCTCCAGGCCCTACACTTCAGCTTTTTGCTTGATGTTGTCACACAAAGACCTTGGCAGTTTCTCAAAAGAGGATCCTGTTTTTCATGGGTAAGTCAGGGAAAAAAGGAAGGTTTAGGAACGAGGAGGGAAGAGAATTAACTGGGCTGAGACGACGAGAGAAAAACACAAGTAGCAGCACTTGGCTGGGACTTTCACCCATTCTTAACTAGAAACAACTTTCTTAACAGCTTTTCTACCCTAGCACACCCCCAGAGCCATTCCTTGTTCTCTCTTTGTGGGCAGATCGTGAGCACCCTCACCATGGAGAACAGCAGTGCCTCAGGAATCTATTACTGCGTGGCTTCCAACAAGGTGGGCCAGGAGGAGCGCAGCATCCAGTTCTACGTGTCAGGTAAATGCACAAACCCCTCACCAAAGGCAGCTGCTGCTGCTCTGATTTCCCTGGGAGTTTCAGACTCCAGGCCATCCCTGTGTGTTGTGTTTTGGAGGCTGCTCACCCCACACGAGGCAGGCTCCAGCTCGGTGGGACATGTCCAGCCTCGGCCCTGAGTCCCTCTCTCTGTGCCTTAGGGCAGCACTGGTGACATTCCAGCACTGTCCTCGGGAAACCTCTGGCAAAGCCGAGGCCTTTGTGGTGTTCCAGAGGCCTGGAGCCTCTCCCTGAGCCAGGAGAAAGGTTGGACTCGGGAAATGAGCAGCAAGGTGAGCAAGGCCAGGCTCCAGCCCAGCCCAGGGCTGATGGCACCGTGGCACTGGAGCCCTTTGCAGAGCCCTTTGTGCAGGGAGGAGGCTTTCCAGAGAACACAAATCCAAACAAATATCTGCTTAACCTTTCAGCACAGGAATTCTTTAGGAGTGAGATCAACACCTACATCGAGATGGCAGGTTTTTAAAAAGAGAGGAGAGTCCAGGGACAGCCTTGTTCAAGTGCTCACCCAGAACAAACTGAAACGTTTCTGTGCTCAGAACATTTCTGGATGAGTGGATGTTGGCTGGCAGGATTTGCATCAAAATATCGATTTTTAGAACAAAGAGTGCAGAAGTGTCCTGGCAAGTAAATGTCTGATTCTCACTGCTTGGTTCCTTGCCCATGAGCAAGCTGGGAGGGCAGAGCTCGCTCGTGGCAGGGATCTGCCCTCCTGTGCCTCCCTTCCCTCCTGGGTGGATTGACTCCATTGCTCCAAAGGAATCCAGCACCTTTCAAATCCTCCTAACCAAAAAAAGGGCTCACCAAACACTGTTCCCATTGGGGCCAACAGAAAAATGCCACCCAAAAATAATGAGGCAGGAGCCATGGAAGGGGAAGATTTCACTTCCATTAGAGGTGACAAGAGACAGGAGAGGCTTTCAGCCTCCAAAAAGACATTTCCCAAAGCTCTACCTCTTATTTACTCAGGGAAATGCCCTTCAAGGTGCATTTTTAGGAGATACAGCTCAGATATCAGAGATTCCCAAGATGTCCAAGGCAGGCTGAAGACCAGTTATTAATTTTACTCCTCACCCCTTCCAAGTGTTGAGTGTCCTGGGAATTCAGCCAGCTGTTAGGTCTGGGTGGGTTATCCAAGCTCTTCACAGAACTGCCACACTTGGTGACTAAACCCAGAGAAATAAGCCATGAGCATAAGGTCAGATCCAAAGGGTTAGATCATCCCATGCACCTTGCACAACTCTGGTTTATTTTAATAATAAAGTTATGTAGGGGAGTTTTTTTTCCACCCACGGTGAGCTAATATTTCAAATTTTTTATTTTAAGATTCATCCAGCGATGTTTTGAGACTCAAGTGTTTTAATCATGCACTTCAAATTAAGAAGGAAATGAATCACTGGGGGAAATTACTGACAGTGGTTATGGTGGGAATGTTTCCACCCAAGCAGACCAGGAGGTGACCAGGGCTTGGCAAGACAGATTCGTTCCAGCCTGTGAAGGGAAAATTGGGAGTCTATGCTGTTCTGGGGAAGAGGCAAATGCTGACTGAGCATGACTGGCTTTTGGAAGTGCTATATTTAAAAATAGTGATGTTTATGGATTAGAAAGAAATGAAAACTTTCTAAATGTGACCATCCTGGTGCTAAACTAGGTCATGCTGCAGCAGTGACCTGCTGTGGGCTTCCTCCACGGGAGGATCTGCTCTGAGTGCTGCTCTAGCAGGGCCAGGCTGTGGGGAGAGTCCTGCAGGTAATCCTCACACCTGGAACAGCTGGAGCAGGCTCCAGGTGAATCTCCCCAAGAGTTTTCTCCTGTCTCAGTGTTGAGGGATGTCCAGGGACAGCCTGTGAGGTTCCAGGCAGAGGAAGGCCAGCAGCACAAGGCTCTAAGCTGGTCACTTCATGATTCTGGC
This sequence comes from Cyanistes caeruleus, assembly GCF_971803275.1. Taxonomy (NCBI): domain Eukaryota; kingdom Metazoa; phylum Chordata; class Aves; order Passeriformes; family Paridae; genus Cyanistes; species Cyanistes caeruleus. The sequence continues at coordinate 2,272,237 of NC_141714.1, forward strand.
AGGTTGAACCTAAGGGCTGAACTGAAGGCTGGGGCAGAGCTTGGGAGCAACACGTGGGACTTTGGGACACCTAGGAAATGTTTGTAGCATTTCACAGGTCACTGCAGAGCAGCTGCAAGTGTGGCACACAATTAATTCAGCAATTTACTGGTTTTAAAGACCTGCTCTCCCATGATCTCCTACCAAGAAACAAGCTGCTGCTCCCTGAGCTGCTTTCAGACCTTCTGGCTGAATTGGGTTAACTCGTTTCTCCCTGGTAAGAAATCTGAAGATGACACAGAGGCTGAACTCCCTCAAATCCCTGTTCCACTGGGGCAGGGATGAGATGTTTTCCTAGGACATGGCAGAACATTCCAGGGACACTTCCTCAGGTGTTGTCCAGGCTGCTCTCTGGGGATGTGCTCACTTCAGTCTGATGTTTTCACCACCACCACCTTCATTTCAGAAAAATTAATTTATCCCTGTGGAATAATTGTCAGCAACCATTTTGTTCTTCCACTGCAGAACCCCCACAAAAACTCCCACGGACACCAGAAATAGCACTGGGCTCTATTTTTAAATCATTTCTCTGCCAGCAGAGTTCATTTCATGAAGGGTCAGCAGGGTTTGGAGATCACTCAGAATCCAAACCTTATAAGGGGTCCAGAGTGATGAGAAATCTCCTCATGCAGTGACAGCCCCTCCTGCAGATGTCCTGACTGTCACTGTCCCTCTGCAGCCCTCTGGAGTCTCCCCTAAAGGGATTCATCCATCGTGTCCTGGCCTAACTCTTACTCTGGGATTTTTGTTTTGTGTCAATCCAATCAAGATCTGACCCTGCCTGCCTTTCCCACCACTGCTCTGACTGCAGGGTTCCCACTGGAGCCTTGGGTGAGCCATCAGATGCTCAGAAATGTCATTGTCCAGCTCCAAAGGACATTCCAAGCAGGCTGCAAAGTCCCCAGTGCAGTGAAAAGCTGCCCTGGTGTCCCCTGCAGGGATTCTCTGCCATGGACAAGTGTCATTTACCTTCTAATCTCTGCTCTGCACCTTGGAAAGGGCAGCTCCACAGAGCTGCAGGTCCAGAGTAAATCAAATTCCAGCCTTTGTCTGACTGCACTACATTCAGCAAGGCGGGATCCCACCCATCTGAAAACTCCAAATGTTCTGGGAATATAAATGAATTATGATAAGAATAACAAATAATAACCAAAGCCCTTTTTCCAAGGGTTTATCTGATTGCCAAAACAACTGAGAAAAATGGAGTTAAAGATTTCTACGCGAGAGAAAATACTGCATTTCCAGCAGGAGATAAAAATCAGCTCTCAGATAGCAGAACAATGGATGAGCTGGGCTGTTCTAGGATTTTGTGCCACTCCAAACTGCTCATTGCCAAGGTGTTGACAGGATTCCTGACAAGCACCACTGCTCCACATAGAGGGGCTCCCTCTTCTCTCCATCCCTACCCCTGACAACCCCCCCTGCCAGGCCCAGGGCTGGAATTTGGGTAAGAGCAGAAGTTTTGAATTACAAAGATTATTGTGCAAAGCACAGGAAATTAAAAACAATTAATTCCTTGTAAATACAAATGGAGCCAGCCTTGCCTTTGATTTATGCTGCCTTTTTACCTCCCCCCAATGGCTCCTTTCCCTCTTTTGCCACAGAATCCCACACGGTGGAGAGGGGAATTCGCAGCTACTACTCTGTAACACAACACCAAAGACAAATGTTTGGTGACTGCTGATAAAAGGGAAAAGGCCCCGTGGTGCTTTCTTTTAGCCAACTTATTAGGAGCCTTCTGAAACACAGTATCTGTTCAGAGGGAGGAAGTTAATCACTGCTCAGGTTCAGGATTATGTAAGCAAAGCTGTCTGAGAGATGAACTGACTTGAAATGTGCTCTGCAAGCTGCACTCGCTCCCCTGATAATCCAGGTAGGAGGAGAAAAGAGAGAGGAGAGCATGAAAAGATAGAGCAGAGCAACTTCTTTTTTCCTCTCTTTTTCCTTCCACTGCAATGAAAATCGATGAATATTCTATTGGAGCCGAAAGAGCTGCTTGAAAGGCAAACAAGATGGGAGAGAATAGCACAGGTTCCAGCTAAAAATATTCAAAATGCTAAATAAAAAATGTCAGGAGAAGGAATGATAAGAAAAACAAGCCAGGCCTCTGCTCCCAGAATGTTAAGTTGGTAGAAAAAAAAAAAACCCTGGCGGATTTCAAGTCCAGCAACAAAGCAAAACTCTGGAGCATCCTTCAAAACTCAGGGCTTGGGAATGGCCACATCCCATCCATTGGGAATTTGCACCAAATCCCCCATCCCAAGCTGTGCTGTGGCCAAGGCAGTTTTAACCCAAGGCAGTTTTATCCCAAGGCAGTTTTATCCCAAGGCAGTTTTATCCCAAGGGATGCAGCTCTTGTTCCGTGGTTTTGTCGGAGAAATTCAGGAGATGTGAAATGCTGCTCCTGCCACAGCCTGGTGTTTTCACTGGCTCTCAGTTTTCCCATTTAGAGAGGATTTGTTGGCCTCAGACATTCCCCCCCAGTGTTGATAAGCAGGATTTGGACATGCTGGGAGCACAGGACGTCAGGAGTGAGCAGTGGATGTGTCACACGAGGCAGCCTGAGCACGCAGCTGGCACCGGCGGAGAGCAACTGAGCCCAACAACAGCCTGCAGAGAGCAAACTGCAATCCCAGCACAAGGAAAGAAGAGAAAAAATAACAATTTCCACAGCTGTGGCCTGAGGGGGTCTCTTCTCTTTTTGGATCTTTTGTGAAGTATTTCTGGTGCCAGTCTTTAAAAACCGTGAAGCAAAAGCTCACGGGTTCTCCTCCAGATGACTCGAGAAGAAGAGAGACTTTTAATCATGTCTGAAGGCTCCTCCAGGGCTCTGTATTTTATAGAATATGTGGTTTATTATAAGGCAGATTGGTTATTTCAGCAGCCTCACTGTTTCTGCTCAGCTGTGCCTTCTGCAGAACTTTCTGCAGCAGGAGCCCCTGGCCAGATTCCAGGTGGGATTTGCAGGTGGCAAGTGCAGTGCACACTTGTTCTGCTTTAACTCCTGGACCTCTCAAAGTCCCACCCAGCTCATCCTGGTTGGAGGAAGCATCTCACCAACAGCTTGGCACTGAATCATCTCTCAGATGTAAAGCTGTACCTGCTCAGAAGGTGGCCCAGAGTGAGCCTGTCCCTGGTTACACACAGAAGAGGCTCCTCATAACTCTCAGCTGCTTAAAACTCCAAACAGACACAGCAGAATGATTCCAGATCACTGTGGTTGTCCATGAACTTTCATTCAGCTGGATAGGTCCCTAAAATTAACAAAATCCAAAGGCAATAAAGGATCTTCCAGCCCCAATTCACTTGCAGGTCTCTGGCAGTTATTGCAGGGCAGGCTCTGGCCTTCCATTCAGGTTTTTCTTGTTTTCAAATGGATTCACTTCACCACTTCAGGAAAATCGATTTTGTGGGGTTTTTTTTTCTGGGGTGAAAAGTTGCTAAAAATATAGCAAGAAACAGCTCACTCTTTCATGGCTAGGTTGGAGTCATGACTCAGAGTATTTCTCTGCTAAATATAAGGGCCTCAAGGACTTAGACATCATTAGATCAGTTAATCCATCAGTGATCAAGTAAATATGCAGCATTCACATGTGCTGAAAATAAATATTGGCACAGTTGGAATAGGAGAGAGTTGAGGAGACTGTTCAGTGACTAAGAAGGTGTTGCTCCTGAGGGGCTGGGAATGGGTTTCCTTATTCCTCTGCAATTAATACTTCCCAGCCCTGACTGTGGAGAGGGAAGAGCTCACAAACACATTTATCCACTTGGATGGAAACAGCTCCTGATTAAACTCTCTCAGTCCATTAACTCCTTCTATTTATAAGCTTTCAATTCATTACTTGGAGATGGGATGATTTAGAATGCTGAGGGCTGGACTAGCACAGATTAGCACTGGGGAGTGAGAGGAACTTTCACTTCCCTAATTCCCAGCTCCAGTTGCCACATTTCCATGTGCCTCATTAAACCTGGCTTGTTCCATTACTGCTGGAAATTTGACCCCCAAGTAGCAGCCAAGCAAAGATCTCAGCTGGAATTTAATTCCAAACACGTTTTCCCTTCCTCCTAGATGTGCCCTCTGGGTTGCAAACATCCTCCCAAGTCACAGCCATCGTGGGGAACGACATCCAGCTCACCTGCCGGGCCTCCAAGTACATCTACACCCACCTGGCCTGGTACTACCCCTCCTCAGAGCCAGCTCCCAGCCACGCTGTACTCAGGAAAATGGACAAATATTCCATCTCTTTGACCCTGCTCATTCCCAACGTCACCAGGGAGCAGAGTGGACTCTACAAGTGCCGAGCCCAGAACCAGCACAACAGCACGGACACGCTGGAGCAGCACAGCCAGCTCCTGGTCAGAGGTACGTGCCAGGGGAGAGTGGCACGGGGACATGTCCTGATGTAAACCTTGTGTCCTGCTCTGCTTTGGTTTTGGTTTTTGTTTTTCCACACAAGTTTGTGTGGATTGACAGCCTGACATGGAGAACACTCACCCAGCCACTCGCTTCCAGTATTCCAAATTATTGGAAATCACATGCAGGTGCTTTCAGCAGCATTCTGCCTTCCCAGCTCCATGCTGGGTGCAAATTTAGAGTTGACTGAGGACAAAAAGTCACCCACCATTTACTGACAGCACAGCTGTAACTTGGGATGTTCACCCCAGATCTGTATGACTTTGGTAGCCACTCTCAGCCTCCAGGATGAGAAACCTGAATAGGCTTGGACCCAGCAGATCCCAAATATCCCTGGGCAAGTTTAAAATCAAGTGACTTGTGCCATTTATTCTGGGTAAGAGGGATGCACTTTGTTATAACAATTCTTACTTATACCCAAGCCCCCGACTCTTTTATTTCACCAAGATCCTCCAGCCTGGTCCTGTTGGCTGTGAGAACACAAAGGGCAGGACACTTCTGCCAGTAGGAAGTCACTGAAAATTAGTGAAGTTTCTTATGCTTCAGAGTGAAGAAGGTGGGGGATCATCTCCAAGCCTCCTCAGAAGAAAAAGGGCTGCTGGCATGGGGAGTGGATAGATTTATGAACCACCTTCAGATGGTGGCGGAAACCCAAAGCACAGAAGTGGAGCAGAACTGAGACACGCAGCAGCAAGTGGGGGAGCAGAAGTCAGAGTGCCTCAGAAGCTGAATTAGGGATTTTCCAAGTGTCTCCCTGGCTCAGGAGGCACTGCAGGGTCAGCCCCGTGCTGGTTTCAGCCTTGGGGTGAACGAGCCCTGTGCAACCTCCCCATCCCTTCCCTGCACACACCCAGATCCTCAGCCACAGCTCTGATCCCACACTGGGAGGGGAATTCTTTCCATTCACCCACAAACATCTCCCTTTTCCTGAGGGAGAGAGGCAGGCAAGCAGTCTCACCCAGATTTTGGGCAGTGATGGGGCTTTGGCTGGTCCCCACAGCACCTGTGAGCATCACCTGCTGTGAGCTGCACCCCTGCTCTGCTCTCTGCATTCAGGCCCTTCCCTTTCCTCTCCCCTGGCAGATATTTTTATTCAGTCAGTCAGATTTCCACCTACACACACACCTACACAGCACTGCTGTGGGAAAAACACAGCTAGACTGGGAATATATCCATGGAGAACTGGGATCAGGATCACGTTCTTGTGAGGATGGCTGGGGTCTGTTATTTGTCTGGCACGTCAGGCAGTTCTTGTGGAGAACACACATGGAAATGCTCCTCCAAACCAGCTCTCCCTGTTCAAACATTTTATATGTTCCAATGCCCCTCATCTTCTGTCCTCAGTGCAAGTTTGGGGTGTGTTTTATGCTGTGATTGTGATTTTATTCATTGCTGTCCAACACCTCTTGTAAATGAACACAAAGTGGGCGTTACCATGGTTGTAGTAAGGAGAAAACTGCACTCCTGATGGAGGAGAAAAAACCTTTAGAACCGTTTCCTCTTTTCCCCCTCCTTTCTCCTTCACTCTGCATGTGCACCACCCACTCCCTGTCCTTTGTTTTCTTCAGAGCATGAGGAGTTGGAGCTGCAGCCAAACCTAAGCTTATGCAGTGTGAAAATAAACCAAAATAAACTCACCCACTCCTCCCAGAACCTTGGGGGGGGGATTTTTGATCAACTGATCGACCAAACCTTTGCCACATCCAGCCCAGAGAGGCCGTGCAAGGAGGGGAGGTGAGGGAAGGGCCTCCCCAAACCTGACTGGGGGCTCTTTCCCTTTGTGGCTGCAGCCAAGGCGGCGCCGTTCGTGATCCAGAACCTGACGGACATGGAGGTGAACATCAGCGGCAAGATCCTGCTGGAGTGCAGGGTGAGTGGGACACCAGAGCCACGGGTCAGCTGGAGGAAGAATGGCTACCCCATCTCAGCAGCGTCAGGTGAGCTCCTGCTCCCCAGAACCGTTTGGAATGTGGATAATGGACTGGCAGGGTGACCGTGGCACAGGACCCGTGACTCGGAGCACACACAAAGATCCATGCAGGGGTCTCCAGCTCTGAGTCTGAGGTCAGAGGGAGCTGCTGTGTGCAGAGCCAGCCCAGCACAGGTTAGCACAGCTCTGGGAAATCAGGGAGCACTGATGAGGTGTGAGACCAGAGCTTGGGCACAGAACAGGGTGCCCCTGTGTCAGGTGGGTCTGGCACACAGGCCTGAGCTCTCAGCTGTCCTGGTCACCCTAAACTGCAGCAAAGTCACCTGCCAGAGGGGTCCAGGGCATGATGTGGCATGGGAAATGTCCTTTGTTTCCCACAGCAGAGTGATGGGAACGTGCTCTCAGCTCTGTGGGACTGAGCCCTACAGAGCCACCATGGGCAGGGAGCCTCACCTGAGCCTACAGCTCCCTCAGCAGCTCCCTCACCTGAGCCAGGTGCCTTCCCAGCCCCGTGCCACAGAGTCATGGGATGTGCTGAGCTGGAAGGGAGCCACAGGATCATCCAGCCCAGCTCCTGGCCCTGCACAGACCTCAAAAACCCCACCCTGGGCATCCCTGTCCAAACCTTCCTGGAGCTTCGGCAGCCTTGGGACCGTTCCCTGGGCAGTGCCAGCACCCTCTGGGGGAAGAACCTTTCCTGATATCCCACCAAACCCTGCCCTGGCCCAGCTCCAGCCCTTCCCTGGGTGCTGTCCCTGGGAGCAGAGGTTGGAGCTGTCCCTCATGAGGACGTTGAAGAGTGCAGTGAGGTCTCTCCTCAGTCTCCTCCAGCTGAACAAACCAAGTGCCCTCAGCCTCTCCTCAAAACACCCCTCCAGAGCCTTCCCCATCCTCGTGGCCTCCTTTGGATGCTCTCCAATGGCTAAATGTCTTTTTTATATTGTTGTGCTCAAAACTGCACTGCAGGTGAGGCTGCCCCAGTGCAGAGCTGAGTATGTCCCGGGTCCTCCCATAAATCATGGAGAATCCCATGTCAACAGCTGCTCCTGTGACTTTAATTTTGCAACTTGGACTAGCTAGGAAATGTAGGATCATCCATAATTCAGATCAGAATGTTCTAAGAGAAACTCTTTATAGCTCCTGAAATTTTATAAATAATTCTAGAGGGACAAGCATGTAACTCATCCAACCAATGGAAACATAAATAAAATATTTGGAAAAAACACCTCAGGGTAAATATTTCAGCACAGTGCATGGCAAGTTGTGTGCAGTACTCTTGTTAACAACGGGATTCACAGGCAGAACACCCAGAAATTCAAAATGTCCTTCCCTTTTGGATTCCAAGCCTGACCCGCTTCCCTATTTCCACCCCAGTCATCCCCTCAGTGATGAACTGTCACTGTGGTACCACAAATCAGGAAAAATGAAATTGGGAAAATTAAATGTGGAAGAGTCACCTGGCTGCCTGTGGATCCAGGATTGCTTCACACCATTCCAAGAAGTGCCTGAGTTCCATGTTCCCCATGTTAGAAGCCACATCCCTTCCCACAGCCTTCAGTAACTCCACTGAGTTCCCATTTTTCCTAGCGTGTCTTTCTGCTGTCAGCACCAGTCCTGCATCCCTTTGCTAACTTCTGGATTAGTTTCCAGCTTCTACCCACTCTAAATCAACAGCCACATTTGCTGGTTTTTAAATGATGCCAAATAATTGATCCAGGTGTTGAAGAGGAAAAAAAAAAAGTCAGGAAAGGTTGCCAGAGCAGGATGAGCACAGGATTAAAATGTGTCCTGACACCAGAGCCTGCATGGATGGCAGCTGACCTTCACTCCTGTCTCCTAAAAGCATTTTTGGCAGGTAGGTTATTGTGCCAACATTAACCAAAATGCCTTAAAACAGGAATTTCCATGGAAAACAACACCCTGGTGATTGAGAGAGTGAAGAAGGATGACGAGGGGCTCTACGAGTGCCGCGCCTCCAACGACCTGGGCCAGGACAGCACATCAGCCTTCATCAAAATCCAAGGTGAGGGGATGCAGAATTCCAGCAGGCTCCCTCAGGGATGTTGGACACATTTCCAAGTTGGCTGTACATCACCCACAGGTTCTGAGGAGAAATCCAACATTGAGGTGATCATCCTGGTGTGCACGGGGCTGGCTGCCACCCTCTTCTGGCTCCTCCTGACCCTCTTCATTCGCAAACTGAGAAAGGTGAGAGAGCTCCCGTCCTGCACAAAGGCTGGGATCTGCCTCAGCTCCAGAGTTTAGGGACAAATGGTAGAAAAACTGGGAAAAATGTCCCTGTAAAATTCAGCCCATGGTTTGTGTTGACTTCTCCAGAGAACCCTTGCACTTGAGAGGTTTCCAGCCACTTCTGTGGACCCATGAGATCAGGCTCCTTCCTTTTTATGAGTCAAACTGGCTTGTGAGAATTACAAAAAAATACCCTAAATCCTCTAAAATGAGGGCTTGATTTCAGCACTTGACTCTAAAAGATATTAAAGAAAGATCCCAGGCTGTCTGCTCTAGAAATGAGCTCAAACCACACAGCTGATTTCATCTCCTTGCTTTTTTTTTCCTCCTCCCTTTTGTGACTCCAGAAGTAAACCTGCAGTGAATGTCCCAGGAATTTAGGTGGGTTTCTCCTGAAGCAAACAGCAAACAGAAAGGCAAGCACAGCTCTCTGCTCTGCTCTCACCAAACTTCAGTCCTGATGCTGATCTCCAATATTTGAGTAAAATTTCCCCTCCTCTTGTAAACACGGAGATTAAATTCACATTTTCGTCCTTGGCCTCAGGTTACCAGAGCTGTGGACAACATTGAATTTCCTCTTACACTTCACACCTGTGCAAGTCTGCTCACAGAACCCACCCAACCACAATTTCTCACTTTAGCAACATCACAAATTGCAATTTCCAGCAGCTTCCCACCAATTTTATATTGCAGTAAGTTGCAGGAGGAAGCGGAGAACTGTGGAGAATCAACACCTCAGAACAAAACACGGTGACAATGCCAAAATATGCAGCAGGAAGTGCAGATCCTGCAGTGACCATGGAAAACCAGTGGTTTCCTTTGGCCAATCCAGGTAGATTTTGTGTTTCCCAGCACCAAGAGCCAGGAGTGGCAGCCACACACAACCATTTGTGTCCCAGCTGTAGAACAGAGGAGAAAACTGCAGTGATGCATTCCTGGCTCAGAATAAATTTGCCTGGAAGGCAGGGAACTCCCCAGGCAGCTCCCTCCCTTTGGAATTGCAGAGTAAATCCCCTGAATGATTTCTCCCTGCCCTGTTTTTAGCCCGATGCCACAGATATTAAAACAGGATACCTGTCAATTATCATGGACCCCGAGGAGATGCCCCTTGACGAGCAGTGTGACCGCCTGCCCTACGACAGCAGTAAATGGGAGTTCCCCAGGGACAGGCTGCGCCTGGGTGAGTGATTTGGGGTCACAGCTTGGGGGGAAGGATGATCCCAAATGCTTCCCAAAGGCAGTGGAGCTGTTGGATAACCCAGGAAGAAGCCAGCACAGTGCCAGGGTACTGCCACCCTTGGATCTGGGATCCCAGAATTCAGGGTGAAATGAGGGATTTGGAAAGAATCTGTCAAAATAGCTGACACTTTTTTTCCTTGGGAAAGGGAAGCCAAACTCTTGGCAGGGAGGAAAGATACCTCCAGGTACTGTCCCTGCCAAAAGTGTGATTTCATTCCCATAGAGGAAGAAGGAAAGTGAATTTTCTTTTGAAGAAAGCTATCAATTCATCAAATAATCACTTCCTTATCAGCCATCAGAACTCAGCTTTGAGCTGTAAAAAGCTCTCATGGAAAAATGAGCCACATTTCACTGAACAGCTCAGCTCACTGGCTGATGGAGTGAGAAAAGGCAAAAAAGCTGGCTGTGTTTGTACAGCAAAACTGTAACATCTGTGTGCTCTGATGAGTGCAGGGAAAATATCTGTGTTTGTGTGTGCTCTCGGTGCTGCAGCTGGAAAACGTGGAAGGAGGAGAGGGCAGACAAAAATCACAAAATCTGAGGTGATGGTGGGACAGAGTCAAACTGGCAGAACCAAAAAGCCAGAGGCTGGATCAGAGCCCTCAGAGAACACCAGATAGCACGGACAGGAAAATCCAGATGAAAGGGAAAAGAAAGAAAAGTTATCATCCTAAATTCTATTTAGTGCAGTTTTCCCATCAAATCAATGTCAACAACCAAAGGGTTAAAGGGCTGTGACTCCCTGAGTGCCTTGCTGGCTCTCTCTGTGATCCATGAGAGGTCAGGGTGGCACAATTAGCCCTTATTAACACAATTAGCCTTCCCTGGACTCCAGGATAGCCCCCAGGTAAAGTTTCTCCCCTCAATCCCTGTAGGTCTCAGCCTTGGTGAGCACAGTGATTTCCCCTCCTCTGTTCTCTCCCGTGCTCTCTTGCATCCAGGCCATATGGATAGAGATCCCTGGCTATCCATATGCTGCAGGATGTGGTTCAGGCTGCTGTGGCCGTGCCCTGTGCCTGGTTCTCCTGCACAGCTGAGGTTGCATGTCCCTTCCTGCCTGGTGCAGCCTGGGCTCACTCTCGACTCTTGCTTCTCTAGGTAAAACTCTGGGTCATGGTGCTTTTGGGAAGGTGGTGGAGGCGTCTGCTTTTGGCATTGATAAATCTTCAACCTGCAAAACAGTTGCCGTAAAAATGCTGAAAGGTACAGAAATCCCTCTGAGAGGACGCTGAGGGAAGGCGGGGGGCAGCGAGGGGCACGGTGCTCGGCTGCCAGGCTCGCTGTGCCCTGTGGGGAGTGGGTTTCCATGTGGGAATCAGCCATCCTGGCTGGATGTGAGGGGAGGAAACGCCAGCAGCTGTGCTGCTGATTAAGGCTTGTATTCCTCGAGGAAGAAAACAGCAGCTTCCAGGTCTGTGAGGTGAGGAGGGGAAGAGATTATGGAGCGTAATTACACGAGATAGCCCGAAATTGGAGCTGAGCCTTCCAGATGGAGAACAGTTCAAGGGGCTGGAAAAAAACCCCAGTGCCAGGGGAGTAAATTGGAGACATCTTGCTTGCAGTTGTTGAAATGAAGGGAAGCTTTTCCCGTTGGGTGGAGGAAGGAGGAACTCAGAGCCCTCTCTTGCACGCTGGGTTTGCACACACCAGGAATGAACGTGTCAGCCACACGCTGCCTGCTGGGACAGGGCCTGGCACTGCTCCTGAGGGTGATCCCATAGCTCAGTCCATGCTGCCATGGCCCTCACAGCTCCATCCTGCTGCATGACATCCTTAACCCCTGCAATGCCACCAGCCAGTGACTGCTGCCACCAGGCTTGGCTTCTGCTGCCTCTCCTGGAGCTCTGCTACTGCCATCTCTCTGAAATCACAAAAACACACATTTATCACCTCTCTGGACCTCCTTCAGGTCTGGTCTCCCCTCTCTATTTTCATCCTTGTGATCATCTTCTCTCCTGCTGTTGTGTCTTCTGTTCCATGCCCATTTCCAGATCCCTGAAATACCCTAGAAACCCCTGATCCAGACATATTCCCACCTCCATCAAAACATCCTGCCCTGGACAGCTCTGGGGCTTCATTCCCTTCCATGCTGTGCTTCCCAGCTGATCCTCATGTCAGCTCTGCCCTGCCAGCACATCTTCAGCAATATTTGGCAGATTCTCCATCGTTTTACACCTCCCTCCCCCCGTGGAGGCAGCTGCCTCCTGCTCTGGTCTGCCCCTCCCCAACTAACGTGCCCATAATTCATCACTTCCATGAAAAAAGCAGATTCTCTAGCACCAGTCAGTCCATCCAGGGAATTCAAAAGGCTCTGGAGATGCCTGCATTTCTGCCATCTCCATGCAGCACGCTCGGGTCTGTTCTGGATTGAAGGCTAAAATTCAATGTGCAGAATTATCTAAATAATTCCTGAGCTGGCTGCGTGCTCAGCACATGCCAGGGGAAATCAGGAGTGATACCACCAACCACTGCTGACTGAAGGAATCTTGGAACAGCTCCTTCTTTATGACACACTTTGGAGAAAGATTATGGGGAATTCTCCAAACAGATAAAGAGGTTACACCTGTCACACCAAATGATTTGTTGCATAACTGTTTCTTCACCCTTAAATCTTACATGATGGAAAGGAAACAGGCCAAAGCCTCTCCTGTTAAAATACATCATGGAAGTTTTGGGAAGATAAAGCAGCATCTGAAAAACCTTCTGGTCTGAGAGTGCCTGCCTTAAAATAATGTCACTGGCCAGCCAGGGCCTCCGTTGTCAGGTTCATGGCTCACACACAGATATTAGAAAATGTATTTCTCAGGTCAATAAGATCTCACAGGCCTGAGATTTCATAATGCTGTGCATTCTCTGGGACATTTTGGGACAGCTTCCAGATGTGTGGATTCCTCAGCACCTGCAGTGGGGAGTTCTGAGGTATTGTAACCCAGTCCTGCTGAAGTGCCCAGCCCAGCAGAGGGGAAGGGACACGTGCTGTGGGGGCTTGCAGAGGCTGCCTTTGCTAAGCTTGCAAACCTGAGTCCTGGCAAAGGCTCTGTGGGATCAGGTTTGGGGGAAGGGACCGTAACCCTCCATAACCCACGCTCGAGAAAGGAAGAGTCACCCAAAAGATAAAGTGTTATCCTGCTTCATAAAGGTCAGCAGACAATGAAACGGATGAATTATTATCTGTGTGTGAGAGTCTGGAAAGCCAAGATACTGCGAGGAACCTGGGTGGGTTTTGTTTCAAAGGATAAACAGGATCTTGCTGTGTCCTGTTGAAAATATCCTGTTGTGTAAAGATGATTTTTTTCCTGTTTATCTTAAGCAGAATGTGCAACTACTAACGAATGCAAGGCTCTAATGTCTGAGCTGAAGATCCTCATCCATATAGGACATCACCTGAACGTGGTCAACCTGCTGGGAGCCTGCACCAAAGCTGGAGGTGAGGAGTCCTCAGTAAATGGGAAGCAGAAAAGAAAACACTTTTCTGGCACTTTTTGGGTGTTTAGAAGTGCCTGTGGTGCAGGCAGTGCAAGTGCAGCCATTTCCAGCTCTGTGCTCACAGGAGAGCTGCTCCTGCAGGATGTAGCCTCATCCCACCCAGGGCTCTCCACCAGGGATGTCACCTTTCTCTGGAGGCCTGTTCCCAAAAGGGACTCTGCACTGCAGGGAGGAGAACACTGGATTGCAGTGAGGCGCCCAATTCCTCCCCGTGGCCATTTCCAGCCTTCTTCTCCCTCTCCTTCCCTGCACTTCACCCTCTCCAGGCAAACCCAGCAGGCTCTGCCCTGTGTTCAGGAAGCCTGGCACAGCCCTGGGTGCAGCAGAGCAGGGATTTCCACAGAGCTGAGTTGGCATCATGCAAAGTCCCATCAATTTCAGACCTTTGTCACTAAACCATCCCTTCCCACACTGCAAAGCATCCGGACCTCTCACCGTGCTTCAGCCTCTGGGGAGCAGCTCTGGAGGATGGCTCCTCACTGCTGGCCTTCAAAATCTTCAAAACCACCCCCAACAGACAGGTTTAGGTGACCTGAGGGCAAGGGAAACCCCAGAGTGAAAGAAGTGAAGGGGGAAACTCAAGAGAGATGGATCTCTCATCATCTCACAGCCCAAAACCATCAGTTCCCAACAGTTGTTATCCAGTCACGAGGGAAAAGGAAAACTTCAGTGAGGTAGGTTTGGGAGGAAGCCAGGGAAGGAATCTTTCCTCCAGCAAGGTGGTTCTGGTTCCTCGGGAAACAGCAGCCATGGACACTGCTGGGATCTGGGAGACGTGGATGGGGACATCCCAACAACTGCAGCACTCCAGACCCCAAAAGCTTGTGTGGGAGCAAGGGCAGCTCCAGCTGGAGGGGTTTGGGGCTCAGGTGCAGCAGCCAGGAGACTTTGCTTGGGACTGAGCAGAGGGGCTGGGACACTGGGAGTGCTGGTGACACTGGGAATGCTGGTGACACTGGGAATGCTGGTGATACTGGGAATGCTGGTGATACTAGGAGTGCTGGTGACTGGGAATGCTGGTGACACTGGGAGTGGTGGTGACACTGGGAATGCTGGTGACACTGGGAGTGGTAGTGACACTGGGAATGCTGTGCTTTGCTGACAAGTCCCTGAGGGGGCTCAGGACAAACAGGGGATTCAAACCTGGCAGCAGAAACAGGGCTCAGTGGTTCTTAACCAGAGCAGCCCCAGAGCTCTGCTTGCACAGACACCTCAGGATTGATCAAAGGCTCTCAGTTCCCAGTTTCTGAGAAACCTTTTTCTCCCAGGAGTTCTTTGATTTCCCATTGTCCATCCTGGCCCATCCTGGGTGGGGTGACCCTCCCTCCTCCCTGCCTGGGGACACCTTTGGGGGCAGAGTCTGGAGCAGAGGGGTGCAGCAGGACCCCACAGGGCACGGAGGAGCCTGGGGCAGTGCAAGTGCAGACTAAAGGAACACAGCCTTGAGCTCCAGAGGCAGACAGGGATCCCAGCTCCTGTGAAATTCCAGAGCTCTCCCCTCCCCTGCTAGGCTTTATGTAAGTTGTATTCCTGATGGAGACTGGTATTAAGTATGCACATACATTACTTTAACAAGGTAGCAAATAACAGAATTTAACACTTTGGCGGAGTGTCTGATGTTCAGCAGTCAGAACTAATGCGGTGTGTGCTTTACAATGAGGGAACAAAATAAGAGGAGGCCATGTCTAGGAAGCGTTTCAAAACCATGAATAAATCACTAAGCAGAGCTTTAAAGCTGCTCTGGAATCTGCATTTCCTCAGGGCATCCATGAGGGACATTGGATTTTGGGTTCTTCAGAGCCAAATCTCTTGAGCAGGGCCAGATCCCAGTGCTGAGCAGAGCTCTGGGGTCAGCACTGGAACCATTGAGCTTTGGGGATTTGGGCTTGGTGTTTTTGCAGCCACTGTAAGGTTTTAAGGCTTGTTCCAGCCTCAGGCAGAGGCACTGGGGGTCCTGGAGAGCCCCAAGGTGTGCACTCAAGGCAGGGCTGGAGGGCTGGGGTGAGTGCAGAGCCTGCAGGGATCCACAGGGAGCACCACGGGCTGGGTTCTGCCTGTAGGAATTCAGCATCTCCCTTTCTGTGGGACCCAAAGGCTGCTCCTCTCCCTGCCCCACACTGTCCCAGGGTCACTGTTCCCTCTGAGGATGCAGGAATTCCAGCAGGAATCCTGCTGAGCTCCTTCCCCAAGGCCAAGTGCAGCGCTCAGCGCTTCCCCTTTGAACTGCAAACTCCTCATGGACCTTCTCCAGAGAAAAATGTTCTGGACATGAAAGTCTTGGTGTCTGGGGTAGATAATATTCCATGTTTATCCACATCCCAGTCCCATGAATTCACCTTACCTTACTTTTGATGATTACAAAAAGTAAAGGTGCAGAATGCAGCTTATCCCTTCCCAGACATCTCACACTGCAATTAAAAAGCATTTCAAGCAGCTCTTAAAAACCTGCATCATTGTGTGAAAGCAGCACTGAATCTATGGTGGTTTGCAGAGGAATAAGGAAGAAAGTGAGAGCACTTTCCAGGCTTTCAGAAACTTCAGGCTGAGTATTTTTGCAGCTTTTCATTTAGATCTGTCTATGGCCCTGCATACTTTGATTTCCTCTAGTGGCATCAGCTCCACCCAAAACAAACAATTGTGAAGCCAGCAGAGAAAATGAAAACTATTCCATGTACACAGCAAACCAACCTTAACAGCATCTGGGATTGTGTTGATCATCCTGAATTTTTCTTGTTTATAATTTAGGAATAAATACCAACTGTCACCATCCAATGGGGAAAACTAAGAATGTGTTTCCTTCTCTCCACATCCCTGCTGGCTGTGTTACTCCTGTGTTTCCTCATTTCCTCATCTGTACAATAGAAATGCCACTTATTTTGAGGAGGATCTGGTAGGATAAATTAGAATTATGTGCTTTGCAGTGCCTCAAAACTCATTTGACTTTCACTGTCTGTTTTAGGTCCTTTAATGGTCATAGTGGAATATTGCAAATATGGAAATCTGTCCAACTATCTCAGAGGGAAACGAGGAGATTTCATTGCATACAAGGTAAGAAAATGAGACTTCTCACAGTCACGAGGCAGGGAATCAACAACCACTGACAAAAGCTGGATTTGCTCTGCATTGGCACAGAGGCAGTTGGGTATTTCTATGGGCACTTCATTTTCTCTCCACATTTCAATTTGTACAAGCAAGAAGAGGGATTGTTTTGGTTTTTTTTCCCCTGCAGGATCTCAGTGATGTCCTCTTGTAGCATCTCCTAAAGAATTAGTTGCAAGTCCCCAAACACTCCAGAGCACTTGAAGGAGAGGGAATTACTTGTGAGATACTTCCCAGCACAAGGGGGGCAAAAAATATTAGTGAACAACTGGAATTAACTGAACTAGGAGAAGGTGAACCCTCCCAAAAACAAATCTGGCTTGGGGATTTTTTTGTTTCTTGGCCCCAAGTGAAAAGAGCTCATCCTTCCCCCATCTGCTCTTTCCCATCTTCCGTCCCTTCCCCTGTGCCAGCCCTGAGATCTGTGTCTGGATGATGGATATTCTGCATCAAAACCAATCAAATGTTTGGTTCCCTAACAGTTCTCTGCATCCACACAAACATCTGTTCCAGCACAGACTGGGCTGGGATGGGAGCAGGACACAGGAGCAGAAATCAGAGCTGGGGAGGGATGGGACTGACTCCTCCTCGTGAATATCCAGTGTGGAACAGGCTCTGTGATCCCAGCCCTGCCAGAAACTGCAGCCTCACCAAGATGATTTTCCCAGATTATTCCAGTACTATTATTATTATTATTATTATTATTATTATTGTTATTTATTTATTATTATTATTATTATTATTATTATTATTATTATTATTATTATTATTATTATTATTATTATTATTATTATTATTATTATTATTATTATTATTATTACTGCTATTGTGTACGCAAGGGACTTTGTGTGAGTGAAAGAGATTTTCCTGGTGCAGTCACCCAGGATTTCTTTCTCACCATTGTTGCCATGGTTTGAGGGCTGGTTGTGCCTCACTCCCCAGCACAAACACGTCAGTGCCCATCACCTTGAGGGGATTTTTACCATCCTAAGACAGCAAGAGAATTACAGCTTCTCTCTGCTCTCCTCTCAGTCTCACCCAGCCAGCTTTCAGCTAACTCTGATGTGGAATATTGCTCTCAGTGGAAGGGAAATAATCAGTAGGAATAAATAGGAAACCAGGCTTTATTGGTTTGTAATTAGAACTAATAAAACCTGGTTTCCTATTTGTTCCCAATTCAGGAAACATCATGTTCAAATGCTCATCTTCAGAGGACCCTTTCTCCTTATGCCATTCTGTCACATACTTTGAGTCCCCAAGCTTTTCACACAAAGCTAAAAATTGGGTTTATGCCATTTCCAGTCCCAGGAAAGCTCTGACCAAGCAGAGAAAAGTCTGGATGAGTCCAACAGTGATTTGACTGAACTGATCAAGAGGCGCCTCGAGAGCGTGGCCAGCACAGGCAGCTCTGCCAGCTCAGGATTTATTGAAGATAAGAGTTACAGTGACTCAGAAGAGGATGAAGAAGGTAAAAGAACCCCACCTCATCCCCAAGCTTTTGTTGGGAAGATTTCTTGTCACTTGGTTAGTGCCACACATGCTGTCACACGCTTTACAAGCCCTTACATGGCTTGGCTTGTCCCTGAAATCCCAAATTCTTCCCCTTGCCTGTTCCCCACTCCAAGTTTCTCCCAAAGAGAGAGCTTTGTATTGTGTACAAAAGCTGTTCCTGCTGTGTGAGAGGAGGAGTAGGAATGCTTTACCAGACTTGTGAGGTCACTCTGTCCCTGGGCTCTTGTCTATAAAGTTTCCCTCACTCCCAGCCTGAGGTGTTGTTTCCCCATAGCTGAATGAGTGACTAATGGATGAGGGAACTTTGTTCCTCATCTGATCTTCTGCCTCTGGGTCAGTGGCTGCTCACCCAGAGCTGCAGCCCTGCACAGATCTCACCCCCAGCACTCAGGTGCCACCCAGCTCTTGCTGCAGGGTTTTGCCACATCTCTGATCTCTCCTAGATGCTGAGGATCTGTACAAGAGGCCCCTGACTCTGGAGGATCTGATTTGCTACAGCTTCCAGGTGGCAAAAGGCATGGAGTTCCTCGCCTCCCGAAAAGTGAGCTCACTCAGACTTCTTGCAGAGTGTCTGATATGAAGAAACCCAAACACACTTTTGAGTCTGAGGAATCTGCTTTTTGCTCTCCTATCAGAGTGCTGGAGATCACGTTGGCTCTGGTGGTTAAGCAGTAATTAGCACTGAAGGGGTTGTGGAGGAACATTCATCATGGTCATGGCTGCAGGGACTGGCATCTGCAGCAGGAGGGTTTAGGTAGAAGGAGTGAATACAGATTGTGAGACAATTTCTGGAACTGCCTCAGAAATAAACACAGAAAGGGCCTGTAGAGAAAGCTCCTTTTAGTGTGGTGAACAACAACACTACTGAAAAATGAGGAGGGAGTATCCAGTTCTTCCCTTAGTTTGTCAGAAGTGTTGGGGACTGTCAGCAAGGTCAGCACCTCTTGGATAAATGAGAAGCAGTTTGTAGCCTGTGGGGTGCCTTTTCAGGAAGGTGCAGGGCAATCCGCAGCCCAAAGTGTGCAGACAACTGAACCTGCACTCACACACAGCCACCAGGACAGCCCCAGAAATCCTGGGCAGGGTGATCCCATCTCACATGGACCTGCACTGGCAAATGGAGCTGCAGCTGCTTTTTGGCCTCTCCATAATTTCCCATGGATCAGCTGATTAGAAAATAGGACTCCCTCCCTTGTAACTGTGAAGTTATTTCAGACAGAAAAATCAGAAGCCTGACTCTGGCTTGTTCCCTGAGTTATTCTCTCTTTTGCATATCACAGTGTATATCTTTCACACTTCATTTCTTTCCCCCCTCCCAAAGAAGCTCTCCTGCTTCCAGCTCCAGCAGGGGCTCCTTGCCCAGCCCCCTCTGACCCCCTGTCATTCCCTGGCAGTGCATCCATCGGGATTTGGCAGCCAGGAACATCCTCCTGTCCGAGAACAACGTGGTCAAGATCTGTGACTTCGGCCTTGCCAGGGATATTTATAAAGACCCCGACTACGTACGGAAGGGAGATGTGAGTGCAAGGAGCTTCAGTTGGCACCCTCAAGTTGGGCTTGGGCAGATCAGTGACAGCACATCTGGCAACCTGTTGTGTCTCTGGCTTTCAGGCACGGCTTCCACTCAAGTGGATGGCTCCAGAAGCTATTTTTGACAAAATTTACACCACGCAGAGTGACGTGTGGTCTTTCGGAGTGCTGCTGTGGGAAATATTTTCTCTAGGTAAGAATGGTTTCAAACCCTTTTTTTCCCCTCTAATTTATGGCTGCTTAGCTAAGAAAAGCTTTTAACAAGAGGTGGTCATGCAGGGCAGTGTTTGTGTTTCACTGAGGAGAAGTGCACAGTGCAGAATCAGGTGTAAAATAAAGCAAATTTCAAGGAGAACTCCACCTGACAAAGGACATGTAAACACTGGGGAGGGGGATCAAAAATCTGGTGCAGGCAGCCCCAGAGCTCCAGGGCTGCAGAGTCACCCTGCTGTGGGCACAGGGGTGCTGCTGGCACCATGGGACACCAGCCCACACAGATTCATCCTAGCTTGACCATCCACCCCACAAAATCAAAGATTTTCTAGCTAAGAAAAATCTCCTGGCAGCAGCTGCTGTTGGGTTGGTGCAAGGACCACTGCTGAGCTCAACCTGAGCCCTTTTGGCAGCAGAGCAAGGGCAGACCATGGGCTCTTGTCTCTGCATCATTTGCAAACCACAACATTTCTAAAAGGATAAAAATGATGTTCTTTATGTGTTCGAGATTTCATCCCAGGGTGCTGTTAGAAACCTCAGCCTCACTGAGCTCTGCTTTCTGTGCAGCAGATAAAGCTGTGAGACCTGGACAACCTTCACTGTGCTGCTCTCAGATCCTCCTTGCAGAGGGGCAAGATTCGTTTTCCTGAGGGAATTTAGGAATGTCAGCTCTGGCTTTTTAATCAGCATTTACAGACAAAAGAAAACAAGAAGCATTGTTAACTTAAGCTGCTGGATTTTAAAGCAAACTCTAATCTCTTTCTATCTTTAGCTCATGGATCAGTTGAAATTAATGATTGGGCTCAAGATGCCAAGTGAAAATGCAAAGTCTGGAGCTGTTTCTATCCTAATCTTTACTTAGGGCTGGCTACAAAATCATAACCTGCTCTCAGTCCAAGTCTTTGATGTGGACTTTTCCCTGCTCCACATCTGCACACCAAGCAGAAAGTTCACACTTGAGTGGTTGAAACAAGTGGCAGCTCCTGCTTTCGCTGGGGTCCAGCCCTGGCGTTGTTATTTTGGGGTGAGCCCTCCATGGCTCTGTAACAGCATCACCTGCTGCAGCTTCAGAAACAGCACAGAAAGGCAAAGCTGCAGAAGCACCAGGTTTTATCAGATTATTCAGGAAGATGCTTTAGCATCAGCAGCTAGAGACACACTCAGGGAACAGGGTCTCCCCTGGGAACCAGAGGAATGGAGTGCTGATGAATCCAAGGGGCACTGCAGGAACAAACTTTGTGTCACTCCCAAAGGTCCTGACAGAATTTAACAGATGGCCTTTAACTCTGAACACTACTACAA
Source organism: Cyanistes caeruleus (assembly GCF_971803275.1). Lineage (NCBI taxonomy): Eukaryota > Metazoa > Chordata > Aves > Passeriformes > Paridae > Cyanistes > Cyanistes caeruleus. The sequence continues at coordinate 2,293,251 of NC_141714.1, forward strand.
ATTAAAACCCACTCAGTGAAATCCACCTCTATTTTAATCTATTTAAAAAAAAAAACAAAAACATTTTAGCTGGGTTCTTTTAGCCCCTTCTAAATTTGTAAATCTCCCAAAAGGCTGCAGGGGCTGCCACCCGTGCAGCAGCCTCTGCCCTGGTGTGTGATGTAGATCAAAAAGTGCTTTTTCACTTGGTGGCACAGGCTCAAAACCAGTCATTTTCTCTGAGAGGGTTTTTCATCCAGCTCATCCAGGCATGCCTGTGGTTTGGCACAGCTCACATCTGCAGCTCAAACGATAAATATTTAATTAAGGATTTGTGTCACTGATTGAATTCTGTCATAGAAAAGTTTTACAGATCGTTGAGAGCCACGGGATGGAAGTTATTTATCGTTGCCACAGGGTGTGTTTTGGCTCCCATTTACAGCTGCTGCTCTCACTGGGTCCCACAGACAGAGCACCCTCTAAAAAAAGGGAAAAATACTGATTAGGAAACTGCAGAGTGTAGATTGTGTCCTGGCAGGGTCAGAAGCTGAGTGAAGGACAAGAGGCTGCCTGCAGGACTGGCAGCCTGGATCTGCATTGGTGATGCACAGGGAAATCAGGACTTGAGGGAATATTCATTTCCATCTGGGGCTGAGTTTGCAATGAGCTTTAAATTATTCAAATGGGGTCAGCACACCTCGTGTCAGGTGGTGCCAGCAGTGTTTAACACATCCTGAAATCACTGGCAGAATGTCGGTGTCTCCTGGAATTTCAATGTGAGCTGTTCCAAAAGCAATCAGAGATAATTATGTAAACAAGCAGTGCCTGGTAGTAACATCAGCATCTCATTATCCCACTAAAATAAAACCAAGATCAAAAGAGGGCTCCATATCCAATGCATGCCACATCTTTGAGCATTTTGAAGGAGATTTCCCCTAAGGAAAACATCCTGTGTAGGCCTTACACCATATGTTCCAGCCTACATTTCTCCCAAGCTGTCTCAGCATTCCAAATCCAAGTTATCAGACTTATCCCATAGTCCAGATAAAGACAGTGCTCAGTGAGAGTGGGAAAGGGAGAGCTCCTTGTTTTTATGATCTGAGCTGCCTCCAGCTGGTAGGAGGCCAGCACTGGCCAAAATGTAAACTACCAAAAGATCCTGAAGTCAAAAATGAATCCTAGACTCACAGAATGTTCAGGGGTTGGAATGGATCTTCAAGATGATCCCAAGCCCTCCTGCCATGGGCAGGACACCTCCTACTAAACCAGGATGTTCAAGGCTTTATCCAGCCTGGTTCTGAGCACTGCCAGGGTTGGGGCATCCACAGCTTTTCTGGGAAACCTGTGCCAGGGCCTCACCACCCCCAGTAAAATATTTCATCCTAATATTTGACCTAAATGTCCCTTCTTTGAGGTTGTCCCATTACTCCTTGTCCTATCACTCTTACCCTTTGCCTTCCCTGTATTTGCTCTCACCAGCATCTTGCAGCTGATCTGATCTGTGGTGTGAACAAAGAGAGAGAACTGGGATTGTGAGAGAAAGAGGAATTCTCCATCTGTGAGATGAGCAGCTCACTCCCAGGTTATTCTGAGCATAATGACAGGCCACAGGCAGGGCTGGGAAGGAAAATCTGGGTACAAAGCAGAAATGATGGTGCTGCCTATCTCCAGCTCACATAACTCCAGGAAACACTGTCAGTCCTGTGCTCTGGTGCTTGCACATCCAGGGAATTCAGAAGTGGGGAAGCATCCCTGGGCTCTGGATGTCCTGGGAGCCCATTTGTGCTGAGATTCCTTCCCAGGCAGTGCTGGGATCTTGGCTCCCCAGTGCCCACTGAGCTGTCAGGTTCACAGAGCAGAACAATCCTGGAAGCAGCCACGTTTTGGCCCCTTCTTCAATGCTTTGTCCAAAAGATTTCTGCTGCTCTCGTTGTGCCCCCAAGTGCACAGCACATGATGGTGTTTCCAAATGGGGGGAAAAATTGCAGGAAATATGCAGGAATGTTATAGACAGTAAATCATACACAGATTCCTCGAGGGCTGGATACAGATTCCATTCAATCTCCTACGTTAAGACTTGATTAAATTGTTTCCAAATTCATCATCCAGCCTCTGGGATGTCAGAAGGGTTGTGCTGGATGGGAAGCCTTTGCTGAGGGAGGGAGGGAAGTTACAAATCTTTTAGTGTTATCCACGGTAGATTCAGTAACATTTCAGACGTCAGATTTCTCCTGAATTTTCCCCAAAGTTCTGTGGGAGTTAACACAAAGCTCCCAGCCCTTCACAGCATCCAACCTCTGCAAAGCAATTCCAGTTGCCACGGGCTGCCCTGCCAGGGTTCAGCCAACACCTGAGTGGCACTGGAGGAAAACAGCAAGGAACAGGTGGCCAGGAAAGAAAACAAGGCTGAAAAGCTGGAAGGTCACTGCAAGGAGGATAGGCAAGTGAAAATGCAAGTCCAGTAGTTGGTGAACCAGGAGAGGAGCAATTCCACACACGGGATTGAACCAAGGTTCTCGTGGTCCTTGGCAGGATCCAGGTGCCCACAGCCCCCCCTGCTCTTACTCACAGGGGTTCTAAAGGCTATGAAGGATGAGCAGGAATTACTCACTCCCTGTGTATCCACTCAGTGCAGGATATTGTTTGGAAAGCACTGAATGAGCTGGAACTTTTCTACCACTGACCAAGAGATTCTTTAAAGTCTTAAATGAATAAAGTTCATTTCTCCTCTGCCTTGTTTTACCTTGGAGTGGTCCTGACTCTATCACAAATGCAGAGGAGACAGCGTGATTGAAACCTCTGAAGAGGCAGAGTGAGTTTGTAAGAGGTTTCCAAATAAAAAACACAGATTGTGAGTGACTGCAGCTCCTTCACTCGAGCTCCTTTACTGCCAGAGCCTTCCAGGGTAACCTGGAATGCCCAGCAGAGATCAGCATTCCCTGGGCTGGGACACAGGGACTGTGCCATCCTGGATCCCTCTCGTTTCTCCCCCAGGTGCCTCCCCATACCCTGGAGTGCAGATAGACGAGGATTTCTGCCGGCGGCTCAAGGAAGGGACCCGGATGAGATCTCCAGAATATTCCACTCCTGAAGTGTAAGAGCTGCTGGCTGCTGCTGGGGGCTGCTACATCTCACAGGAGAGATTGGGTTTAAGTGGGGACAGGGGGAGACCACAGCTGTGTCACAGAATGATTCACACAGACACAGTTCAATGTATGAGAGGGAAAAGATGATTTTATTTTGTGACTCCAGGATTTATAGATTCTCAACAATGACCAGGGGCTGGATAGTTAGGTTACCACCTTCACAATCACACTGGTCATGTAAAATGTCCATCAAAAGATGTTCCTTGCAAAGAATGCATGCACATTTATGTTTATAGTTACTTTCCTGGGAAAGTGGCTAGAAACTATGAAAAGAAGATCAGAAGGTTTCATTTTCAGGGTGACACAGCTGGCTATTTTATTTTCAGTAAAGCTGTGATTGAGTATATTTTGGGTGTCTGACAGCACCAATGCCAAGGACAGCCCAAGTCAGCCTGACCTTTGCCAGCAAGAAGATGCTCAGATACCCCATGTCAGCTGTAGTTCAGACTTCAGATGCTGTGACAGAAACCCAGCACCCAAAACCAGGACTTATTTCAGCAGTGTCAGCAGGGCCCAGCAGCCAGACTTTAAGTTAGGTAAAACCCAAAATCCTGCAGGCTCAGCTGAGGCAGGAATATGGAAGTGAAAAGCATCCAACATGGAAACTAAAACAGAATTTCAGCACATGGAGATCTGAACCTCTCTTAATCCAAAGACTGACCAAACCAAGCAGCAGTGGAATGAAACAGTTTGAAAGAAAAGCTCCCATCCTTTCCCATTCCTAATCCCTGTTGTTTTTTCTCTCCAGCTACCAGACAATGCTGGATTGCTGGCACGGGGTCCCCACGGAGAGACCAACATTCACCGAGCTCGTGGAGCGCCTGGGGGATCTCCTTCAGGCCAACGTGCAGCAGGTACAGCAGGGCCAGCCCCTCACAAGAAAAGTGTCAAACCTGATTTTCTGGTTTGATTCCTGCACTTCTCTTCACTCCTGGATTTCTCAGTCTCCTCTGAGCCAAGCTCCTTTGGAATATTCCTTCACAGGGAGTTCCATTTATCTCAGTCCTCTGGGTCAGGGAGAAAACTAAACCTCGTTAGGATCTTGTTTCTTGTGTTTATTAGGAAGTTATCAAAGTCTTGGCAGGTCTCTCCAGATTTTCTGCACAAGTTCAAATCACTACAACCTGGTTCACTTTGTCACTGATGGCACAAAATGGCCCCAAACTACACAGTTCTTTTATCTTTATACTCATTCTTATCTAATTAACAATAGACACGTTAATTATTTTTATTAATGACCCAATGACCCATCACCTGTGTGCTGCACTGTGACATTTTCTATCACCTCCTGTCTTTCTATCATCTATCACCTACCTTTCTATCACCTATCAATCACCTCCTGCTACCCAAATACCTCTGGAAGAGCATGAAGAAGAAAGAATAAAGAAAAGAGACAGGACCCTAAATCTTCCATCTTGCCTTCTATTTTCTAAATTAGTTTAAACTCTAAACTCTAACTTTTTAACCCAGTGACTTAAGAAAACTCTCTAATCTACACACTCACACTTTCAGCTTTTCTATCTGACTTTAGCAGTTGTGTTCATGTAACACCATGAAAACACACCCATGAATTCCATGTTGTGTGAAATTCAGTGTTCTCCTGGATGTCAGAGGCAGAGATCAGAGCCAAGGGCTCACACTCTGTGTCTCAGACTCCAACAAAGTGCATTTGGAGTGTGTGCCTGTGCAGAGGTGAAGGATATTAAACACCAAAATGACATTTCACTTCCTAGCACAGCTCACTAGGAAAATGCCTGCTGCAATGAGTAAAGGCAATGTTAACTACTCAAATGTTAACTTTGCTTCTGATTTTCTCCAACTCCTGAATTTTGTCTCTCATTTCTAAGTTTATGTTCACCAGTGCTTCTGGGAGCTTTACAATTATGCAGCTTAAAGCACAGAGAGGCAGGTAAATCATGATTAATTTCATAATAGCTAAACCAGTTGTTTTTTTCTTCAATAAAAACAATCAGATCTGTTATGCAACTGTCAATTTAATTGAAAAAGAAATCAAACACTTTCCTCCAGCTCCTTCCTGTTTGTAAACAAATTTAGTGGAGCTGAGTTGAAGAGGGCCCAGTCTGCAATATGAAGAGCTTGTGAGCTTAATTCTATAACCAAAGTAAATTAAGGAGACATAAAAATCATGATAAGGGAATTGGGCACTTAACTCAAAATTAAAAACAAAGAGAAGCAGAGAGGAATTTGGACAAATAGTTTCAGGAGCTAAAGGCAGAGTCATTCCTGAGGATTGCTGCAGGGGGGTAATGACAATGCAGAGCTCATTACCAAGTGCAGTAGCAATTCCTGGGAAGGACAAGAAATTAAATCCTTCCAGGCTCCCACTTTAAGGCCTTCCCAAGCTCCTGAAGTTGAGCAGAAGGAAGCAGTCTGTCCATGGGCCATTGCTTCTGACCAGGACTGGAATATCCCAGCCCATCCCACACCACGGGGTTCCCAAAGTGCCTCGGTTTCCTCACAAAGCCTCCTGCACTTTGTACTCCTGTAGTTCTTGGATGAAGTGTGCATTCTAACTTCCACAACTCCCCCAGGGTGTGAGGAACAGGAGAATCACCTTGAACAAACATCACAGTTATGTTAAATCACAATTTAATCCTCTCTCATCACAAAGCTCTGCAGGATACAATAACCTGTCACATCTGAGATGCAGCACAAAATTAACTTTACCAGCTTTGTGCTTTTTTCTGTTATTAATTTCATAGGATGGCAAAGACTACATTCCACTGAACATCACCTTGTGTCCAGATGGAGAATCCAACTCCAAAACCTGCCCTGTGGAAGAAAACTTGAGCAGCGGAGTGAATCGCTGGAGTGCAGTGGAAACTGGGTGAGAAAAGCAGATACAGGGTGGGGAGGAAAGAAACATTTCACTGTCTGGTGTCCTCCCTTCTCATGGCTGGTGGAAGAATCAGGCAGATTTGTCAGGGTGTTGGTTATTAGACACAAGAGGTGACAAAAGAGAAGTGCTCCAGGACAGGGGGCTGTGTGAGGATGTAACTGGTGCAGCACCTGCCTGTGGTTTATGCTGACCCCTCAATTTTCCTGCTTTCAGTAACAGCAGCAAGAAGAGACCCCTGAGTGTGAAGACATTTGATGAGGTGCCAGTGGAAAAGGAGAAAGTGATGCATGAGGTAAGAGAGGTGACTGCATCCTTCCCCAGCAGGTTCACAGATCACTCGTCACCAGCACCAGAAACACTCATTAGAGCTTTTGGAATCTGTTTGGTAGGGGAGAACTTTAAATCAGGCTGAAGATTTGGCTCTGGCATCTCACACCCCTGGCTGTGTGACAACAAAGAGAGACCTGCATTTCTTTTAAATAATTTAAAGAGAAGCTCACATGTGATTGCCCTGGCTTTGATCAGGCTAAGGGGCTTTATATTACATATTTCAAGATGTTTATCCACCATAAGAAAGTGGCAGCTTGTTCAAATGAAGCTCTTTGAGGGAAATGTGTCCAGAATTCTGGACATTCTGGCTGGCCAAGACAGCAAATCACTTGGTGAGGGTGAAGGTGTTCAGTTCAGGGCAGACAAGAACAAGATTCAAGATCCTGGTCTTGATTCCCTGGATTTTCCTCTCTGCAGGTGAATCTATTTATTACCAGTTTAATGCCATTGCAGGGTGAGAGAGTTTAAGCATTTAATTTTCCCTCCAGGGGAAAACAAAGGCTTGTTTTGTTACAGAATGAGGGTTCTGCTTATTGGCTTCCTCTGAAGGCATGGGTTGGATTTTCTTATTTTAAAAAATCCCCAAGAACATCTCCTGAATTCCCTGTGTGGTCCAGGCAGCCCTGGCTGCAGCTCCACGTGCTGTCCCCACCTGCTGCCTCAGTGGCACCTTCTGTGTCCCTAAGGAGGGACCTCTGCAGTGCCCAAGTGCTCCAGGTGGATCAAAGCTTGAATTGAAGCCGGAATCCCTGAGGAATCCTCCTGCCCCAGGAGGAGAAGTCTCAGGTGAGCCACGGAAAGGCTCCAGCTGAGAGTCCCTCTTGGGCAGAGCCATTGCTCAGAGCAGCTCCCTTGGGAAGGCTCCAGCTCCAGCTCCAGCTTTTCCTGGGAATATTCCCTGTCCTTGCCAAGCACAGCCTGTTTCTCATCTCTTCTCTGCTGAGCACAGACTGAGGCCCATTATTGCCTTGTATTTTCCCAGATGGAATTTCTTTCTCTTTATCAGCACATCTCAGGATTAGGCAGCTTAGAAATTTCCCTGGTTCCTGCATCTTCCCCTTGCAGGATAAAATCTGTCCCTGTGAACCACACAAAGGCATTTTTAGATCAATGCTGTCTCAAGAGATTATTGCTGCCAGCACCAGCATTACCTGCCTAAGAGCTCGTGGCATTTTCAAATAAACTTTTACATGAGGGGGGAAAAGTTTCCAGAAAGGGTGATAATAAATGTTAATAATAAATATATATATAAATATATATAATAAATATTAAAAAAGTTAATAATAGATATAATTGTATAATAACTATATATTTATATATATTTTACATAATAAATATAAATATATATTTTATAATATACAAAAAAGGGTGTTAATACATCAAAAGATTAGACATAAATGTTAATAATAAATAGATATAATTATATAATAATTATATATAAATATATAAATTTATTTTTATGTATTTATTATATAATATATAATAAATATATAACAAAATATATTTTTATATATTTTATATTTTTATATATTTGTATATTTTATAATATACCCAAAAAAAGGCTGAGAATACATCAAGAGATTAGAAATAAATGTTAATAATAAATAGATAAAATTATATAATAATTATAATTATATATAATACATATTTATATATATTTACATATTTGTGGTTTTATATAATTATATATTATATATTATTTTTAATATAATATCATATCATATCATATCATATCATATCATATCATATATAATATTCAATATCATATAATTTAATATAATATATCATATCATATAATATTATTTAATATTATATAATATTATATTATTTAATAACATATTATTTAATATTATATAATATAACTTTATTTTATATATTCTATGTTATATACGATATTAATAAAATTGAAATAAATTAAATTGAAATAAATTGATATTAAATGGAAACATTAATAAATGTTTCAATAAGGGTCTTTTAAATCAAAATCAGTGTGTGACCTGCTGTTGGACAATGGAAGTGTACTTTGGTTATCGAAGTTTTCTTAATTATCAAGCCTGAATTGTCATTAGGTCATTATTTCAAAGAGCTCTGAGTGCTCCACCACACCTTCCTGCCATTGTGCAATTATCTGCAATCAGAGGAGATTCTTTTCCCAGAGAGGTGGAAGCGAAATGCAGAGCAGCCCCCAAATAAAACATTCCTATTCCTCGTGTTTGAAGGGGAAACAGTCAAGATAAAATCCAGGGACAAGCTGAGGCTTTGACAGACCTCATTAATTCAGGATTTCACTTTAGAAACTCATTTTTCACCTGGCCTTATTAAAACTGATAGATGACCAGAGCATGTATAAAAAGGCTTTTTCTTGTTTTTTATTGTCTGATGAGATTATTTTTTACACCTTGATCAGTTTGACTGATAAAATAAGAGTTTCTCTTCTATGTTGAGGGCTTTTGCTGTCTTGGTTCTGACAAATGCACAGATGAGCAGCTTTCCAGCATCACAAAATACTTCAAATGCAAAGAAACACCCAGATCATTTAATATTATTAAATTACTTAAAATGAAGACTGTGATGTCTGTGTATTTGCATAAACTTAGAACAAAGTTTAACTGCAGCCTCGAGATTCAGCTTTAAGTGCAGCAGAATCACAATCCCAACTCTAATCAAGATAGTTTTGTTGGAAAACTCATAAAAAAATGAGTTTTAAAGGCCAGGGCCATTTATCTTTACAAAGAACTTGCATTTACAAAATGCTGCTGAACTTCCACTTCCTTCAAATCCCAGTGTTTCTAATTGTGGATTTCCAGTGGGTATTTAAGGAGCTTTTCTTTGGAGGAGCCCAGCCAGAATTATTGGATATATTCTTTATGAATCTCAGTCTATTCATATCTCAGCTATCCTACATACACAGTGCCCATATGTCATGCTTAATATCAGTTTCCAATTTGAAAATGTCAAATTATTTTTTGATATGTTCATTTTAAGGGTGCTCTTTGGAAATGCAGATCAAAAACTTTAATGTCATAAAAAGAAGGGAAACGTTCCCAGGCTCCAGAGCAGCATTATCAGGAAGACTTGGATAAAAATTGATAACACAGGCCTTGAGAAAAGAATATCCTGCAGTCCCAGGTTCCAGATATCCCTGATGTTCTTTCCTTTTGCTCCTCAGGAGTCTGACAGTGGGATGGTGCTGACCTCAGATGAGATAAAAAGCCCCAAGAGGTTGGAAATCCGTTCCTGGCCCTATGGGATCATGGCTCTGGCGTGAGTACTCTGGGGGATTTCTTTTTCAGACAGTTCTTCCTTTCAGAGAAATTCTTTTGAAATTTGCAGTTTTGTTTCTGCTGCCAAAAAGAAACCTCTGGATATCCAGGCAAGCTAAGAGGAGATGAACTCTGAATTTCAGCCCCGTTACAAGATAACCTTGGTAATAAATTTTAAGATCAAGGGGCAGCAGATTCTGCAAATGGGAAATGATGGGATGAAAAAATGAGAATATTGAGGTCTAATTTAGCTGTTTGTTCACTGCCTCCCCAGTGCTCTCTCTTAGTGATGGAGCACAGTTGGAAGAACTTGATTCATTAAGCCAAAAGCTGACATTTGTAATTATACCAGTGTGTATATTTAACTCAGACAGAAGGAGTGGCATCTTTGCAGCTCATGGGATGTGAGTAAATTTCAAATGCTTGAACACAGCAAAGAGCAGTCCAAGAACTTCAAAGCAGTGCTTTTAGCAGAGCCCTGATTGCTGCATTTGCTTTATCATCACTGAGAACTGCAGAGAATTCCCTAAATGCCACCACCTCCGTGATCCCTGGGCTGTGTTCACAGCTGGTTTACAAACAGAGCCTGGGACAGGGTTTCCTGTGTGTTTATCCACTCATAGAACAATACAAGGTTAAAAGCAGATTTTTAGCTTTTTGCTCACAGTTCTTTGTATTTCAGTACCAACCACACAGGCAGAGGTGAGCCAGTAGTGAAAAACTTCTCCACCCATTTTACTGATTCAAATGTCAACATGTAGAATTTCAAATAAATCTGCCCAAAATATTTTAAAAACAATTATTATGTAGCAATGAATTCTGTGTCTATTCAGTTAATTAAGCTAATTACTACTTGCCTAGATTTTTCTCTGTAATCTACTGAGATTTGTATGAGTTTTCTCTGTACTGAGGAACTCCACGACCTTTCCCAGCAGAGCAGTTGTTTGTTCTACACCAAGTCACCCCTTTTCTGCATTAAAGAGAAATGAGGGATGAGAAGAAGCCTGGTGCACTTCTGGATATTCTGGGAGAGTTCCCAGGAGAGGACATGGTCAGAGTGTGGCAGTTTTGGAGGGGTTGACTCTCACTCAGAGAGAAAAGCAGATGGAAAGGCCTTGCCTTATCTTTTGATGCCTTAGAAGCATCAATTCCCTGCTGTTTGAAGGCAGGAAAGGAGGAAAAGGGAGAAAAAAAGGAGGAAAAGGGAGAAGGAGAGGAGGAAAAGGGAGAAGGAAAAGGGAGATTTCAATAAGGAAAGGTGGACAACACTAACAGGAGCATTAGAACACTCTGGATGGGAGTGTGGCCTCAGGAATGTTGCTGCCCAGCAGTATTTTCCCTGTAGCAGCATCCCAGGGCTGGACCTGGTGGGATTAGCAGCAATCCCAACCCATTTCCATGCTTTTATCCCCTGCACACACCCAGAGCATTCCTGCCAGCACAATCCATTGCTATGGAGACCAAATGGCACCGGCTCAAATGTCAGGAGCTGCATTGCTGTGATGCTTTACCTGGGCTGATTCACCTCTTTCCTGCATGGTGCCACATTGGCACAAATCCAGCACACACAGGTGGGGTTTATCCCTCTGAGGATTCCTGTCATCACCCCTAAGCAGCTTTTCCCTTTTGCATTTCTCCTGTTTGGATAAAGAGCTGGCAGAGGAAGGTTCCCTCTCTGCCCTGTCTAAGCTTTCTCCTGAAAATCTGAAAAGTCAACACCCAGCCAGATGTAGAAACACAAAAATTCCATAACAGCCTGTTCTTTCCGGATTTCCAGGAAAACCTTCTGAACTGCTCTCAGGGCCACTGGGAGTGAATATGAGGCTCTCTGGGGGCAGTGAATCCCTGTCTGACCCCACCACCTGGGCTCTCCCCACTTCCACTCAACCCCTCCGTGAGGATTCTATCAACACTTCCATGGGGATTCCATCCAGCACAAGGTTCCTGTGCCCTTCTGTGGCCATCCCAGCAGAGCAAACTGTGCTGCTGTCCCATTTCCCAGGCCCATGGCACCCACCCAGGTGTGGCCACATCCTTCCCTGGGGGTTTGAGGTCCAGCTGAGAAAGATTTTTTTTGTCAGCTGCCTTTTGGGTTTTTTTGGAATCTTGCAGGCCCTCATTGGCACAAAGAGCAGTTTTAAAGAGCAGAGCACCTCAAAGCCCTCTCGTTTGAGGACAGGACACCCCTGGGTGCCCCTGCGCTGATAATGGACAGACAAGGCTCCAAAGCCTGTGGAATAATCTAGAGAGGTCAGAAGGGAGTGTGGCTTTAACAGGGGAGATAAAGTCACCCTTGTTAATTGTGTATCTCTCTCTATCAAAAACATTTACCCTGGATCCTTTTCAAAGTCTTTCTTTTCTAAAACAAAGCTGTTCAAAGGCTTAGCATGTTTTCTAAACCAGGGTGGCTGCATTTATTATTTTTGCCAAAATCTCACTGTTTATTTATCCTGCATTCATTCCTCTGTTGAGTTTAAAATTTGCCAACAACACACACCACGGAGTGTCAGTGTCAAGAGTTTAGTGAGGATGAATCTGATACTCTGGGCCTGGCTCACTGTTAGGCTGGACTAACCAGGCCTGAGCTTTTCCTACTGCTAAAACAGAGCAGGGACATTCTGAGTATTTTATGCAGCTGAAGTAGAAAGTCACAGCAGTAGCTGCAGTGAGAGATGGAAAGATTGACTGGGATAACAACATTGGAATCAGCATTCAGGGAGGCACAGGGAGCACAGAGGGATTTAATGATGGGATGACTCTGGTGTCAGGTTCCATCTCATAATATTATCAGGCTACTGCCAAGCCCTGCTTTAAAATCCTCCCAGAGACTCTATAATCAAGTTATCGTTTAAGATGACAAAAGGTTTGGTATCTGCTCAGTTGTCCTCCCCCAGCTCTTCCCCTTCTCCCCCCAAACCCAATTATCCTCTGTTGCTCAGAGAGCCCTGATCTGGTTCTGGCCCAGGCCCACGAGATCAGCTGAGGCTCAGCTGATCCACTCTGGGCTCTGGATGCTGCATCCACATCCCATCACTGAGGGCTCTGCCTTTGCCAAAACAAGCTGGGCCTAAGGCAAGGCAGGAATACTGAAATGGTGGATTTTGCTCAGGAACAGCAGGCATTCGTGTCCAAACACAAAGAACACAACAAAAATACAGCCAGGATTGGGCTGGAATCCTTTCTCACCTTCTCAGAGAAACGAGGCATGGGAACATGTTTGCTCCAGGGCAGAAATAAGAAATACATTTATTGTTGTGTCGTGCAGCAGCTTGCACTATTACCTGACCTGAGCTCTCCAAACTACAACTTGGAATGAGTAGCTACTCAGGAGTTATGTAAACCACCTTTTTTACAAGGATTATGCACTGTGCTTACAGTAGCAAGGACTAGAAGGGGAATTGTGGATTTGACTGCAGTGTTTTCCATCCCACTGCTTTTGGACAGGAACAGCTGAGCAGCCTGGCCACACGTGTGAGGGGACACGAGGGTGGCTTTGGCCTGGGAAAGCTTTAGAACATTCAATTTGTATTTAAAAATGCTTCCAAACAATGAATTCCTGAGCCCAGCCCCTCGAGTCCTCCTTGTCAGCAGAATGCTGATGCACTGGTACTGCCAGAGGGGAGCCCAGGATGAAATTCCTCCTGCACAGCACTCAGTTGAAAATATATTAAAGCAAACTGTGAATCAGAAAGGTAAAAAATTACCCCTTTTATTTCTTTAATTGCAGAAAAATTAAAAGAAAAAAATAACCACTCTTACTCTGAGCCTCATTAAACACCTTTGAAAGCTCCTACAAAGCCCTGAAGCTCCTACATGTTATTAGGAGATGGAGTCATGAGACAAACTGCTCTACTTGGCAGCAATCAGCCCAATTTCTCATCTTTCCCTAAACACAGCTTCTGAACATGGCCAGGTTTCCTACATGGACAGAAAAGTCCATTAGTTTTTCCTACTGAGAGCAAAATTCTCATGTTTCTTACTGCAGAGCAGCAGGAGCTGCTGCACTTGGGGCTGGGATCCCTCCCTGCTCAGGGGGATTTTCCTGCAGCCATCCTTCTTTCTCCACAGTCCTCTTCAAGTTATTCACCCCAAAATTTAGATTAACTGAAACCATCTTCTATAAAATAAACAGCTCCACTAATGGTTTCCCAGCTCTTTGATGATTTCAGTGTTTTTCTACCTCCAAAATCTGTGGTTTGTACAGCAGGAAGAAAAAGCCTCAGTAGGTCACTCAGGCCTTCAAGCTACTGCAGGATTGTCCTCTGCAGCATCTTCTAAACAACTTTGGCACCTTCAGAAAACTGAAAAATTTGTGGAAGATCCCTCAATATTCAGGCTGTGTCCCCAACCAGGACACCTTGTGCAAGGACAAATGAGTTCTCAGGGTGGTCACTGCAATTTGTGACAGGTCTGGGTCAGTGGGCAGCTGAATTCCAGCTGAATTCCAGCTGAATGTTGTGGTTTTCCCACCCTGATCCTCGGGATGATGGTGGGAACCCTGACAGGGGAGCCTGGGCTGGGATGGTTTTATCCAAACTGAGCATCTCTGATGGGCTCCCCAGCACTGTGGGGTCTGCAGAGGCAGAGCAGGGAGGAAACCCCTGCTGGGCAGGGCAGGGCCTGAACCAAGGAATGGCCGGCTTTTAATGAGATTAAATTCATAAATGTTAATGAAATTAGTTCATTACATAACCACCAGTGACTTGTGGAGCTGCACAGCTGTGTGAGTAACCAAACCCCTCCGGTCAGAGAGTCTTTACTAGGGGTCTCTCTTTGCACAGGGCAAGTGGCCCAGGCCACAAAGGGGCTTCTGGTGTCCCCTGGAGCCCTGAGCAGCCACCACAGCCAGGGCAAGGCTGAGCTCTGAGGGGCTGGAGCAGTTCCTGGATGCCAAGGGCAGATGGAAAAGGGATGAGCAGCCTCAGCCCCAGGAGCAGCATCTGTACGTGCACAGCGTGCCAGTGGCAGCAGCATGAAAGGGGGAAATGCAAAGGCCCACGGAGAGCTTTAATTAGGAAATGCATTTAGATGAAAGGAATAGTATTGGAAGTTAATTGCATTTTGCTCTGCCATTAGATAGCAAGTGATACAACTTCCTTCTGACCTAAGCCAGCAGCTTTCTGTCTTTGAAGCAGAGAGGAGATGGCAAATTTAGGAATCCTCCAAAGCCCAGCCTGATTTCAGCAGCAGGCAGAGTTACTCCCAGATACCCAAACTCCTGACCCACAGGGGCAGGAACCCTACAGGAACACTTGCAGGGGGCTGAAAAACTCCCACTGTGTGACTAAACCAAACCCTAATAACTCAGACAGGTTGGGAGCCAAATTAAACAGATACTCTCAAACTTCTCCTGTCTCCAGTGGCAACTTTAATACCTGGCAAATTGGAAACCAGAGCATCCATGGAATTGTCTGACATGAGTCAATGGAACTGAGCAACAAAAATAGAATTCCAGAAATAAGCAGTGAGGCAAAGTGTGGTTGCATTGTGTGGTTTATCTGCAGACAAAATGTGTAGAGGATGGACAGATGCCAAATCTGTAGGATGCACAAGGAGTTTCCTCTCATGTTTCTCTCTGGACAATGAGGAAAAACTTGTGTAAGCAGAGGGTGCTACAGTTTTTGTTGAAGTTCTGAGGGTTAGTATTTATTTTAGAAGTTCTGCTCTGGTTTGGTTTCAATGCCTTGTGCAGGTGTGAAAGCACAGAAAGAGCAGTTTTGTTCTAAAATCTCTGCAGCAATCATAGAACCCCATTCTGGACATGCAAGACGTGGTGGGCTGGCTCTTACAGCTCAGGCTCACCTCCCAAAGCTGGAGATTCAAACCTGCCGTGCAAAGCCAGCCCAGCACACTAAAACCAGACCCTAAATGAATCAGCCCACGTCCCTCTGCAGCTGATCAGAGCCTCAGCTGTGTGTTAGGTGTGAATTTGGCTGCACAGGAGTTTCATGAGTGATGTAGGAACATCACCACACATTCCCCCACAGCAGAGAGCTGCAGGGGTAGGTAATCCACAGATGGAGCCTGCAGGCTGCTCCTGTGGCTGTGCACAGAGCAGAAATCAGTGTTCTACTCCAGCCAGAGCTCTGAACACCTGGGATCTTCCCAAAACCACCACAAATTTTAAAAAACATTTGTTTTTTTTAATATAGTGACACTGGTTTAGTCAGCCGGTGACAATATCTGCAGCTTGTGGAAACCTGAAGCTTTTGACAGATTGACTTTCCAAATTCAGAGGCAAGAGAACACAACTTGTAAAGTCCCAACAGCAGAACCCAGCAGGGCAGATTTACCCTTTGCAGCTGAAAGGAGCTGTGTGTGGCCATCCAGGCTGCTCTCTCTGCTGTACCATCCCAAAAACTTCTCACACACACAGTTCCTGTCCTGGAACTGCTATTTTCCTATTCATGGCTCTTGCTGCCCTCCCTCCAGTTGCTGTGTCTGGCTCCTGGTTTGTTCCCTGGAGCAGGAACTGGCTCTGCTTTCTTCCCAAAGCACCCCAGTGAGCAAATGAGCAGCTGCTGGGGACTGGAAACACTGCAGAAGTGCCAGTAAAATGAGTGTAATGAATTCTACAATTATTTGATGAACTGTTGATTATTCAGATTTGGTTTTGGGTCATTAAAATGTAACTTGATACTACTTTAAACACATAAGAAGTACACTCACAAAGTGCTTGATTTTTCATTCTCCCAGTCATTCTGAGCTGAGCAGTGCTGTGATGAGTCTGTGCCTGGGGTTCCTTCCCAAGAGCTGCAGTTAAAGGGTCCTGAGCAAAGTGCAGCAGCTCAAAAGGCACTCTCACACTGGAATCCTCTGGAGAACCCCTCAATTATCCAGGCCTCTTCCAATGAATTGCTCAGAAACCAAGGTTGGCAGAACATTCTTTTTAAGGCAATGACAAAAAGAACCTTTTGAGTTCTCCACAGCCCTTGCTGTTCCTCGAGGTCACCTCCTGATACAAATCTCAGGGTTCTCTGCTTTGCTTTTAACCCTGAGGCTGCTGCATGTGATGGAAGTGGCTGTGTGCCACCCTCCATCACCTGGAACAAGGGAAGACAGGAGACAAAAGCATCTGGAATGCTGCAAAGCACTGTCCTTCACCTGCCCCTGGGTCAGGAATGGTAAAGGGCTTGGGAATATCAAAGGGATTTTGCCCTGCACTGCCTGAGCCCGTTCAACACACACTCTTGCTTTCAGTATCGGTTTAAATTGGAGTCTGTCAGAGATTATTCAGTATTTCCTCCTTTATTATGCTTCAAGAAGAGTCAGAGCCTTCAGTTCTGCTTTCAGAAAAGTCAAATTTTTACTGACCTCTGTCAGAACAATGAGGGAGGATATTACTGTGTGTACAGGACAGGTGCCTTTACAAGTAAGAGATCTGTAGTGCACTGAAATGTGGTGAGCTGAAAGGACAGGGCAGCAGAGCTGGAATTACTCCCAAATCTACTTTTAAAACACAGAGCTATTTAAAATACCTATTTCAGTTCCCTCATCCAGTCAGCAAAATGTCACTGCCTTACAGGGTGCCAGAGAGGTAAACTGATATTTTTATATATTTACTCTTTAAAGAAATTATTTTGCCCACTAATTCCGGAGCCAGGGCGGATACATCCCAATGTTTGTTCCCAACAGGAGGAGAGCTGTGAGCAGGAGCAAGGAATCCATCCTGTGTGACCACGAGACTGTCAAGTACCAGCCAGCAGTGCAGGTGGAAGAGGACACCATGGACTTTCCCCTGGAGGACTCTGTCCTGCTCCCCATGGATCCCAACCTGGAATGCCACAGCCCTCCCCCGGATTACAACTCTGTCATCCACTACTCGGCCCCCCCAGTGTAAGCAGTGCCCCCAGCACAGGCTGCACCCCAGCCTTGCCAGCTCTCCTGTGCCCCAGGGGGCCTGGATGAAACACAAGGGAATTCTGCTGGGATAATGCCTCACCTGTTTCTTCTGGCACGTCTTGGGTGTGATTGGAAACAATTTAAGAGCATCTTCTCTCTTCTCTTTTTAAAAGGCCTATTGCAATATCTGCAGTGAATTAATGACATTCTGTCAGAGCCCTAGAGGGAGGTGTAACCCTGAGGTGCTGCCACTCCTTCCCCCTGGCTGGGGCTGTTCATTGACCCTGGCAGATCCACAGGTTCCTGCATTCCCATTTCACCCTGTGGAGGTCATGCCAAGCTGCTGGGAACACAAGATTCAAGCTGCTGACCCTGGCACATCCTGCAGGGATTGGTTAGGCCAGTGCTGGAAGGAATCTGTTGAAAAACATGAATGTTTTGAGCTTGGAGAAAAACTGAAATTGAAACACCCTCCCTAACTTGGGATTTCACCTCCTGTAAATATTTCTGAAATGTTTTGCAATCCAAGCTATTTTGGTTGCAATTTGGATTTAATTATTCCCACTGCCCAGAGGATACACTCCTAAAGATGGCACAGCCCAGAGCAAGCTGGAAGTGCTGGTGTGCCTGCTCTTTTGGGCCAGCAGGGCACACAGTGTGGTTAAATCTGGTGCCCTGGGCTTTCCCCTTGTTCAAAAAGCAGTTTATTCTGCAGACATGCAATAGGGAACCTTGCTGGAGATGCATCTGTAATGGTTTCAAGGCAAAAATCAGTGCCTTAAGTAAGAACCTTCTCAACTCAGAGTTTCCCAGTTCACACACGTTTGTGTGAATGTGCAGAAAACTCTCATTACCAGCATGAGAGTTACACAAAAACTCACACACATCCTTGAGGCACCAGCAGGGCAGCAGCATTTTTATGTTTCCTTTCTGCACACAGGCTATTTACTAAAACAACACAGAAAAGAGAAAAAAGCATTTCCTCTGGATTCTGTGGTGGGTGCCCAAGGGTTTCACCCTGGGGATCCTGCCCTGTTAAGCTCCAAGCCCATGTGACACACATTTATCTCTGACTGTCTTGCCAAGGTAAATACTGGTATCATATGCAAAGCCCTTCCTGGGTTCAGGGTAATTCAAAGCTTTTGTTGCAGCAGGACTGAAAGGATCACAAATTCTCGCCTGTCAGATGTTCCCAGTGGGTTTTTGCCCCGGAGCTGTGTGTGGCAGGGACTGTGACAAGTGTGCCCAGGTGCCCTGTGCATCACCACAGCAGCCTCAGACATCAGCAAATAATCCCCAGCCTTTCACGTGCTCTGTAACAACCAGAGTCAGATTTAAAGTTTAGGAAGGGAAAGGTCTCCAGGTTGCAAGGAGAAAAAGCCAGGCTGAACAAGATGTTCACTGACAGTGAGGGCTGCAACCTCCTGAGTTACAAACTCATCCATAAATGGCTCCCTGTGCAGTTTCCTCCAAGCTCTGCACAGCCCTTTCCTTTCCTTCTATGATTTGACTTCTCCAGCAGAAAAAGGAATTTTTCTTTGTGATTCAGACTAGAGGGGGATGGAATCCAAGCCTTGCAAAAGATGATGTTACCTTGGCAAAGACAGCTGCACACCCTCGCAGCAGCAAAGGAAGTTTTCTGGATGAGTGCTTGCAGTGGGCTGTGCTGAAGGAATCACAAACAAGCCTCAGGTATTGTCAAAGGGGAAAACAAACCTCCAAACCCCACACCATGTTAACTGTGAACTCTCAAGCATCTGAAGGATGGGCTCTGGGGAACTGCACTGCTTCTTCTCCTTGACTTCAGAGTCGCTTATTAATCACCTGCAGTCCCTCCAGAGCCCCCTGCTCGTAGTTGTAGTTGTATGAGCCCCCCTGCTCATAAAGCTGTAGCTGCTTTATGGTCATTTTGCACTGCTTTGTATTTTAGTACCTATGTGTTAAGTAGAGCTGGTCATAGAAGAGAAGAAACTACTGGGAAAGAATTCTGGTGAGCCCCAGGAAGCTCATTGGATTGGTTTGTCATCAAACACTATTAACTATCTATAGCTCTGATCAAGTAATCAATCAGTTCTTGTGGAAATAAATTATTGCTGAGGCAAAGGAGAAGAAAGCTCAGACAGAGTGTGTGGCACTGCTGTCGATGGGCTGGGCTGGAGATGTTTGATACTGCACCTTGAGCTGGAGGGTGAGCAAACAGCGTTGAAAAACCTTCACTCAGGAACTTTGAAGAGTAGGAACAAAACCTGCACGTGTGCTCTGTGTTCTGAGGAAGAATGGGAAGCTCTGTTGGGTGAACAGAGCAGGTGGCCTCCCCTTCTCTGCAGGATGAGCTGCAGGGGTTTCTCCAGGAGCAGAGGCACGGGAGCACACCTGGGGAGCCCTTCTGGCTCTCAGCAGCAAACCCCAGCCTTTCTGTGCCTCCTGAGAGGGTGGAACAGGACCCAGGCTCCAGTGCCTGAGATGTTTAAAGCCCTGGTTGCACTGACAGCCCCAAAACTGAGGGCTCCTCTGCAGTGGCGGAATCGAGAACGTCCTGAGCAGATCCAGCGATGGAAGGGACCGACTGATGTTTGGGCAGCTGTTCCCAGTGTTAATGAGTGAAAGATATTTTTTTTTTTCCTCCTTATAGTAAATGTAACAAGCAAAAGTATTGCCTGAAAAGTATTATTGAACATATTCTATTTTATTTACTAATATTTTGTTTGTCCTTCTCTTGCCTCCCTTAATTTAATTATTGTTCTCTTCTTCCAACGATGTATATAGTGTACCCTGTAGCAACAAATATATTATTGCATTTATATGATAAAATTTGTAACATTTTAGTCCAAAAAGAAAGAAATACCCAGATGTAACAGAGTTAAGTATTGTACTAAACATTTCACTAATGCTTGCAGGCCAGGCTCCAGTTTACAGTGCCCCACTTGTGCCATGGCACAGCAGCTCTCTTGGCTGGGAGTGTCTCTGCCTCTCACTTCTTCTCCACGTTATTTAGTTTCACTTAGGAAACAGGAATCTGGAGGAATTTGGCAGGTTTATCTCATTCCTGGAGGCCTCACCACGTGAAGCTCGTGTTAAAGGTGAGGGATTTCCACGGCCTGGGTTTTAATTGGAGGCTGGTGGATTGGCTAGAGGATCAGAAGGGGTAAATTGTTTAAATGATGTGATGTTTATTATTTTTTCAGACTTCTCAGGGATTCTTACTCGACTCCTGTCTGCCAGCTGCTTTCTCTAACCCAAGCTCAGTGAGATCTGTATTAACACCAACCTTTGTTTCCTTTGATGGTGCTCACTCCCACTGGTTTTGTGCTCCTGCAAGCCCAGAGAATCAGGGCAAAGGAGCTCAGAGCTCTCCATGGAATTGTGTTGTCTCTTCTCCAACAATCACCTCCCACTTAGGTGTCCAAGTGCCTTCACCTGCATGTTCTTGTTCAGGCTGGTGCTTGTAACAACTTCCTGCCTCCTTTTTTTCTCTACTTTTCATCTTTTTCTTGTTATTTGCTCTCCCAATCTCTTTGGATTGCTTTGCTCTGCCTTTTCCATAAGATCAGGTATAGGATCATTTCACTGCTGTTTATCCTGTGCTTGCAGAGGCTGAACTAGATAATCTAAAGCGAGATTTTCATATTAAATCCTCAATATATAGCCAAGGAAAACCAGTTTGTATTACTTTGTCTGGAAGTCTCTTTGTGCCCTTCCCTGAATGGGAGAAGCTTTTTAATCTACTGATTTTTCAATATTGCTGTCTGGAGCAAAATGAAGGCTGGTGACTGTGTGAATCTGATCTTTCCCAGAGTCCTTCCCTCAAACCATGAGGTTTCTGTAAGGTTCTCCCAAGTTATCCCCACAAGAAGATCCCCAGCAAGATTTATCCCAAGTATCTGCTTGGGATATAAAGGAAGTCAGCTAAAACTCTGAGTAAAGGTGTCAAACAAACGCCCTGAGTGCTGCAGGTGAACACACTGAGGGCTCCTGCAGACACCAGCTGCTCTGCTTGACATCCCCCTGCCACAAACTCTCCTTCCACTCACCTGCTGCCCCAGAGCATCCAGGTGTTTCTCTCACTGGATTTGCTCCCCTGTGCACTCCAGGATCCCTAAATCCCACCAGCACCAAGGGGACACACCAGGAACTGTTTGCAAGCAAATGGCTACAGAGCAAGATAAGCATTGTCAACTTTCCCTGAGCACAGGAATTGCTCAGTATCACTATCGTACCCACAGATCAGCCTAGAGGTTTTTTCTTATCATACAGTGAATTAAAAACACAAAAGGCAGCAATAATTCTTTTTTTCCTCCCTGAAAATGTAATGGCCAAACCCTGGGATCCATTTTTTACTGGGTTTTTTACTCACCACAAAAGAGCAGAAAGAATTTTGTCAAAGTCATGGCACCAGCATCATCTTACACAAGTGAAATTCAGGGAGGAGTTTGGGATTTGGACTCTCAGGAGTCAGGCAGTGCACAGGGGACTGTGGAGGTGTTGAGACCAGGCACTGCGTAGTTTGTCTGACATTGTTATTTCCATTTTTGTGGAGATAGAAAGGAAAACTTTCTGGCCTGGGTCAGGGAGAGCAGTGTGGGATGCACTGAGCAGTGTCCTGTTCTCCTGGTAGCACTCAATTCATTTTCCCTCAGACCTTGAGTTGTCCAAGCAGCTGCTGAAAATTTGGGAAAAACCAGCAACTTGGGACCTACAGAAATAAACTGAGGGAAACTGGGAAAAGCCAGGAACTTGGGACTTACAGAAATAAACCAAGTGCCATGTTCAAACCACCAAGGAATGTTTGTCTGCCATGTTCCTGTGTGTCTGAAGAATGTATGCACTGAAAACAAGGCTTTCTTATGTAGTCAAAAATTGTACTGTATCTATTAACCAAAAAAATAAAAAGATTCTATATTTATACAGCCCAGGGCTCCTTTGTGTCATCTCTTGGTTTGAAAAGCGTTGTCCTTGAAGCAGAATAAAAATAAATAACGCAACAGTTTTGAGAGATTTTTGTTGAGGCATTGATCTCATCCAAATTTCTACAGGGGGTTCCAAAGTTAGGACAGAGGCTGCCCCACTGCTCAGAGGGAGCTGCCCACTGCGTTTCCTCAAAAGACTCATAGAGCTCTGAAAAAAATGGGCAATTTGCTGGAGAAATGCACCAAACCAGCTGCTGCCAAGAGCAGCCCTTGGAACACAGACATTGTGTCTGGTTCCTTCTAAAATGTCTCAATAAATGGGGCAGAGAGAGAGGAGAGAATCACAGTTCTGCCTTCTCAGGACAGCCCGTGGTCACCAAAGCGTGCCAGTGCAGAATGTGTGAGGATAATCTGCAGAACATGAGGGCATCTGGGGCTTGTCCAGCCTCAAAACTCCAGAGATTGTGTTGGATTTGGCTTGCCATAACACTCTAAAAAGAACACCATGAAATAAATACTTCCCAATACGTTACTGAATTCTCTTTTGAATAAACTCTGCACTGTTGAAATACAGAATATGAATATTCCATGCTCTCCCTTTGTAGAGAAAGTTTCACATTCAGGGAGAAAATCTCCCAGCTCCATCCAAATTCAGCAGACCTGCTGCCATTTTCCTCACCAGCTGGCTGGTTTTTCTGGAATACCATTCCCATTCCTCTTTCCACTTTGGTGGCACAGCGGGTAACTAGCAGCAGAAAAAAAAAAAAAAAGAGATTTTTTAAATTTTTTTTTTTAAATACTTTCTATTTATGGTTTAAAATAAATACTGGTATTAAGAAACAGAAAAAGAAGTGTGTTAGAGTTTCAGAGCCATTCTTCCATTAGCAGCCTTAAAAGTTATCGGGCTGTGTATTTTGCCAGTCACATTAAAAACTATGAAGCACTCAAGTCACTTCAAACATTTTAGTTTCTCTTCATTCCCTGTTCCAAACAGTCCCAGAAATGTGTCTAAATTATACATGTCATTTGAAATGCAGCAATCTCCTTTCATGCCCATAATGAGCAGGAACATTCTTCTCTGTAAACTGAAGAATGTTTTGGTTCCTTATGTAAGGCGTGAGTCACCGCGAGCTCCGCGCCCGCGGAAACCGACCGCTTAAAGAGGGGAAGCAAAATATACAAAATTAACTCTGATTTGCTTTTAGCACTAAATGTGAATTATTAATCACACCCAGCTTGAGTTACATTTGTGGGAGGGACCTTCCTACAGCAATTTGGGGAAAAAGGATAACGTTGGGAAAGCAGAAATGGAAGTTTTGCTCTTAGGTCTCAGCCAGGGGATGTAACTTCTCCATCCCTTACTTTTGCTGGATGGGATGGAAAAGATTCTTGTTTTTACAGCAGCAGCAGCACGTAGAGAGGCCAGGTCAGAAAATCTCAGCCTGAAGTATCGAAGCTTGGTGGCTTTGGGTGATAAGAATCGCAGAAAATAGGGACTAGCAGGAGAAAGATTTAGGATTGAGATACACAGATTTGGTGGTGGTGACATTAAAAAGCTGAGAAGAGAATCCAGTCAGGTCCTTTTTCCTTCCTCCCATAATCTGTCTTAACTTGAGAGGGTTTATAAAGTGCAAAGGTTTAGAAAGAGTGGAAATGCTGTTCATTTTCAGTGCTTTGGACACACTGAGGCCATGAGCAGTGGATGATAATGTTGTGTCAGAACCTTCCAGCATCCCACAGCTTCCAGAGGCTCCCAGCACACATGGCCAGCTCGTGGTGGCACATGAAATGTCCCCTGCTGGCTGCTCTGGGATGAGCTGGCTCTGTGTGGAGTGGAAGAAGCCCTGCAAGGACCCTAAAATCACCACTCACAGCACAGTCAGTGAAGAGTGGCAGCTGTTCCTACAGCCTGATGAGATCCATTCAGACTCCGAGAGGAGAAACTGCTCTGTCTAAACTCCTCCAGGGGCTCAGGAACCAGAACTGAATCCCAGGAAATCACAGCTGTGGCAGTTCACTTCACCTCCCTCCATGAGGCCCAAAGTCAGACCTGTCTGTTCCCCTCCTCTCTGCAGGCAGTGAGGAATTTACTCCACACCAGCACCAAACACAAGGTCAGAGTAACGTGGCTCCAAACCTTCCTGGTCCAGATTTCCCCAAGGAGCCTTTCAGAGAGGGCTGTGGCTCCCAGGAAGTAACAGGACTGAAGCTGTCGTAATATCAAATGTCAAGATATGACATTTGATATTACAAGATATGAATGAAATAAATTGGGAAGGCCTCTCATATTCTTCCTGTGAGTTTGACCCTTGTGATGCTTACCCTGAGTGTGTGATCCACACAGAAAACCTGAGGCTGATTCCAGCCTTTTCCTCACTGAGCAGAAATAACACCAAGTAAAGAAGAAATATTTCCTCTGAGCTTTAAGCTGTTCTCTCTCTTGGGCCAGAGATTTTTCTTCAGAGTGTGAGCTGACCACAGAGGAGATTAAGAGATGGAATTCTTCTGTCAGACATTCCCAGGCCTGTGAGCACACAGAAGGAGCTCTGGTTGAAATGAGAACCTACAGCCCTCTGTGAAAAATGAGTAATCCTGATAACCCAGCAGAGGAAAGGGTAGGAATAGATGTCCACAGGGTGCTCTTGGCTAAATGCATGGGAAGGATGCTACAGGATTAAACTCATCTCTTGCACGCTTTCAGGGCAAATTGCAGCTCCACAGTTCAGTCAGTTTGGTGATTTCACTCAGAGTGATCTGACCCATCCAAACAAAGACAAAAAATATTATTTCAAATATTAAGAGTGACATCAGGAATGTTATGACATTCACTGAGGACAAATCCTGCACTTGAGAAGGACTAAACCCTCTCTGTGACACATTTTGGGGCTGACTGACCCTGCTCTGTGCGGGAAGGTCGAGTTTGGATCTCTTGAGGTCTCTTCCAGCCCAAATATTCCAACAGCCAAATCTGAGTCATTGTTTCATCCAAGCAGGCAGTAAATCAGCAGGATAACCCCCAATCCACCCAGGCCTGGCCTTTCCACACAGTGGAGATGGGGTTGGTGACTCACCTGGAGCCTCTGCAGAGCTCTGGGAGCCCTGGAAAGGGGAGTCTGCCAATAGTTAATGACTTTTTTGTCTGCATCCAAACAAAAGATGTGGCAACACTGATCTCACATAACAAAGTGAAACAAAACAAATGACATTCTTCTCGTGTAAAGACAAGTTGGCTTTCCTAAGAAAACTCCCAGGTAATTTTATCTCACAGCTTCATAGATACTCTTGTGCATTTTGCTTTTTCCTCCTGCTCCTCTGCTTCACAATTAACAAACAGCACTCAGTGTTCTCTCATGACAGAACCGATGCATTTGTCTCACCTAAATAGTGATATTAGACATTTGCTACTCGTGTCCACTCTATTAATTGTGAACTGTCCACTTCCCCAGATCTCTTTCAGGGAAAATATTCATAATGACATGATCCTCTGGAAGGTCGAGTCTCCAAAATCAAACCCTGAATTCCTGAAATCATTATAGAAAGTTTTTAAAAACCTGAATCTTCTCCTTTGCAGATGAAGCAGGAATTTTTCTCTCTGATGTCATGTGGGGGAAAGAGGCCCAAGCACCTGTCAGTAACACACTGATCCTTGTCTGAGTCAGACATGATGAGTGTTTCTCCTTTTGCCAAGGTTTTTTCTGCTTACAGTTGTTACAGTGAAAACTTTGTCATTTCTGGCTTTTCCCCCTTGTCTTTCTCTCTTCCCCTGTAAGATTGTTAAAGAAAAATTCGAGCCTGACAGCAGGCAGGATCAAAGAGACCAGAAGCATAATGAAGTCCTTGTTTTCTCACTAAAGAAAACTCATCCCTGGAACTCCAATATCCAATACTCTGCACTTCCAGGAGCAGCAATATTAGCAGGACTCTAAAGATGGGACTACACACTCGGTGATCCTTAGGGCCAACAGAACAAACCTGGCATCTCTGGACACTCATCTTGGAGCAGCAGCTGTTATTTTTAAACTGGGCCATTGTCACAGTGAATTCCTCAAAATCCCAAAGGTTAAGTTGTTTTTCATAACTATGCATTAAAAAAATCAAACCAAAACAACAGGAAAAAAAAAACCAACCCAGCAACCAACCAAGAACTTTATTATTTTCTGTGAGAGTTTTGACCTTTTATTCATGTATATTTTTCAAAGCCAGCCCTGTGCTGTTTATGCCCCAAGCTAGAATGTCACAAACCATCTTAGCAGGGAGCAGAACCACAGAGACAAGCGGGGTAAGGCAAGGAGAGCAGGTGGAAGGGGGTGAGAAGCAGCAATGTGGGGGATCAAGGGAATTGGTTCCTTAATCCTGTCTGCTGAAACATCTGGGATGGACAGGATTGTGTTCCTCTCTTTCCCCAAAGCCTCTGGAACAAGCAGCAAACCCCCTCCTGACACATCGAGACGAAAGTGCAACGCGACTTTACAGCTCCATGAAGGAGGACAGGAGGGTGGAGTGGAGCCAAACCCTCATCTCCTGGAGCACTGAAAGAGCTGGATCCAAATCTGGCCATCACAAATGACTCCTTGGCTGGGTGATGTATTGTTTCTGAATCCAAGCTGCTCTGGAGGTTACAGCAGCAATTCCTGCTGCTGTCAGGATGACTCACGGCCAGCTCAGACACTGAGACCCATTGACTCAGCATCCCTCCTCTGCTGAATGAGATTTTCCTCTTGCTGATGAAACACTCTTTGGCCTTGATGTTAATCTTTGAATCTGTGAGATCCCAGATGCCTCCAGGATGTGGTAATAAATGGGAATTGCCATCAGATTGCAAAGGAAAGTGAGGCTGTCTTCTTGTTCTTTGCATTTGGACCATTATTTCCTTCCAGGAAGGAAAAGGCAGGAACTGAGTAGAAAATAGGTGTTGTTCTTCAAGTGATGTTCTGGAGCTGGCCATGGTGCATCGCTTCTCTCTGCTCTGGGAGTAAAGAGCTGCAGCTTACTGGGGCCAGCTCCTGCATCAAACCTCCTCAAAGAGCCACAGAGAATTACTGTCCTCACAGCTCTGTGTCTCTGGGAGCCAACATTCATCCCAGTCATGGCAACAAAGAAAATTCCCAGCTGGCCAAGAGAAAAGCAGGCTCCAAATGTACTCAAGAGCAAATTTTACCTGTTCAAAATACGGGCAGAAATTTTCTCTGGACTCCAGAAGATCGCAGCTCTCTAAAGAAATAATGTAATGTAATGTTGCCCTGACTCATGCTCAGTAATTCCCTCCTCCCAACATTATCCCAAGGGTGGTACAATTAACAATAATCTATTTATTAAGAGTTCATTTAGTACACAGGTGCCAGGGACTTTTTTATTTCAGCAAGACTAACATCATTCAGTAAAGAGCAATATTTTAACTGCCTTCAACACCAACTACTCACTGAGTATTTTGTGAGTAAAGACCTGTTCATGCTGCCCTACTCCAGCCTGATACAGTGGGAAAAGACCTGAAAAGGGAAAGTGAGAACTCTTGGGAGCTGGAAAATCCATGCAGGGGCAGCAGGATCTCGGTGCTGTGACATGAGTAAGTTTTTCCATATCCAGGATTTAGTTAAGTGCCCCTGACCCCCCAGCAGACAGAGCTGCAGATATCTGGATTAGTGCACAGTCACATCACTCGATTCCCTCAGATTCAGAGCACAAATTGTCCTTCAGAAAATTCCCTCTTTCCTTGTTTCCATGCGAAGTGCCCCAAAGTGCAGGAGAGGATTCATCACCTGGAGGGAAATCCAGAAACAGCTCCCACAAAAGCAGCAAACCAAAGCAGACCATCAGAACCCGGCCTGGCTTTCTAGCTTTTCATTATTTCAGTTCCTCACCGTGTTTGGGAGCTGGGAAGTTTAGGAAATTTAAACCAAACTACAACGTAGGGAAGAACATTCAATTTCCTCCAAAGGCAGACAAAGGCTATGAAACATTCTGGGAGCACAGCACAAGTTTACCTCAAAAAATATGAAAAATGCCAATAAAAGACAGCATAAATCCCAAAATAGATTCATGATCCTCCTTTTGCTTTTAACGACTCTTCATTTTAAAAAGTTTTAAAGACTCTTGTGGTTGTGAAGTCATACCAGGATGGAATTAGGAAAGTGATTCTGCACAGAGAGAATTGGAATTGGGTTGGCAAAACCAGCTCTTATTGATAGAAAGTAAAAGTTCTAAATTCGAATTTTTGCCATAAAGGAAAATTTATTTTTTTTCCAGCATGCTTCATCAGAGGAAATGAGCAGAAGATATATTCCAGATAAAGAAAAAACTCCCATAAAAGGGAGAAGTAGCATTGTACTTTTATTTTAAAATCTACATCCTCAAAAGTGACAGGAAGCATCATATGAAACATTTCTAGTGTGAAGTTGAAAGAGAACCACTTCCCAGAAGTTTGTCACGTATGCCTGCAAAGAATGCTTGTTAAGACTCCATTTTAATGAGGGATGAAAGGGATTGCAAAGAGAGTTGATGAAATTTTAACACAGATTCAATATTTACATTTGCTGGTGAACATAATTTGCTCACAGAACGATTGGAAATGTTATAATGACACTTCATATTTCAATATTTTTTATGTGCCACACAGATAAGAATGTGTATATATTTGCAAAATCATTTCAATGCATCATCACTGCTTCATGTGTCTTACAGGGCTGAGGAAATGTGTAGAAACTTTAAAAAATCAGTAAAATATCAACTTTGATCAATTGAGAGTAGACACTGCTTGGAAAGTGAAGCACTTATCTTCACAGGACAGAGCTCTTTCCTGGAAAAGTTATGGATTATGGGTATGGATTTATAGCATTGCTCAGACTTTTGTAGTGTTTTAGATGAAAGAGACAGTGGAGGGGAAGCTTTGGTCTGTGTTAGGTGATGTCTGCAGAGGAAAACTCCTCCAAGAAAGATTTGCAGAAGGCAAAGAATAATGTGCTGGATTTTTCCAGAAGGAGACATTAAAATTTTCAAGGTTTTAAGCTTGAAAACCCATCTAGAGAAATGGCTAACCGAATTTTTTAGGGAAAAGTGTGAGGTTTCACCCCAGGCACTTCAATGCACAACTAAAGGGACAGAGTCCCTTTGTCACCCTGCAGTTGAACTCTGCCTCTGACAGGAAAGAATCAAACCCTGCCACACAATAACTGAGCCCACCTCATTAAAGGAGCTGAGAAATTACAGTGAAAGAGCTGGGAGCCCTGGGAGCTGAGGAATGTGTAGAAGAAACTAAAAGTAAGACTGTATGAGAGTAAAAGACTGAACAAAACCCTAATTATATTACTCTAAAAGTGCCAAGTGTCTTAAAAATATTCATTTTGGAAATCGGAGGAACTGGAGTTTTGCATTATTTCATTAATTTTGTTAATTACGTGATCGTTTTTGCTGAAATGTGCATTCCTCTGCCAGGTGTGTCAGGATGCCCCCCACAGCACCTAAATATCAAACCAAAAGTACTTCTCTGAGCTGTGTGGCTGAGGATTCTCTGATAAACTTTGACAAAAGCACCTGTCAGTGCCAGGCTGAGACAGACTGGGCAAAGGGAAAGGAATATTTGCATTTTTTGCACTATCCATCAGTGCACACAAAGCTCCTGAGCCAGCAGCCTTTGGGCTGCTCCATCTTCCCTCTGAAGCCAGTGATAGAAAATCCCCAAGAATGGCTGGCAGGGAGCAGGAAACAATCCTGGCCTTCCTCAGAATTCCCAAACTGCCAGCAGAGTTGAGATAAGGCAGGGGATTCCTGCTTTTTGGAACAGTTTTTGTGTGCAGATAAAACTCCTCTAATTCATAAGCTCAGAAGGCTTGTGTCCACTGAGCAGGAATGGAAGGGGTGCAAGGGAATTCCAATCTTTTCCTTCACTCCCACAGTGCTTCCAAAGCACAATCTTCTTGATGGCAATGCTTTTGTGAGGATGCCTGAAGGCTTTTGTACAGGCAACAGCAGTTTGTCATTTCAGTATCCACTCCTGCCCTCGGAAATTATTAAAATCCAGGACATCTTTGGAATGGGGAATGAAATGTGTTCTCCAACAAACTCCTAAAACTGCTCATGTTGCTGGCAGCTATGTTAAAACAAGGGTGTTCAAATAAAATTCCTATTAAAAAAATTGAATTGAACTTTTCAATGGAATTAGATTTTCCTGAAATTTTATTAGCTGGCAGGTTCATAAACTACAATAGAAACAAAGCAGGAAAACCAAATCATTCTTTATGAGCTATAAAAAGGTAGCAAAGGGGACCAAAAAAAAAGGGAATCTTTTGAAATATTGTCTACAAAAGGGAGTTTTGTCTTTCTGACAGTAAATGGCTCCTACAGATTTGTTAAGGTTCTAAGCTCATAAAATGGAATAAAATGAGGTCGCAGCTAAATTCCAGCAGCACTCCCAGCTCCATTCCCATCCCAGTGCAGGAGGGGATGAAGAAGCCCCCCAAGCCATCCATAGCCTGGTGGCACTGGCTTTTCCCAGGATTCCCAGGGGAATGGCACAGTGATCCCAGCAAACTGCTCTGGGAACAGCAGGAAAGTTGGGAGCCAGCTCTGCACAACCGATGTTCCACTGGGGAATGGCAGCCACCAGCTCTGCTCCAGACATGGCTTTGCACATTCCCCATCCATCATCCATCCATCCATCATCCATCCATCCATCATCCATCCATCCATCTATCATCCATCCATCATCCATCCATCCATCATCCATCCATCCATCCATCCATCCATCCATCCATCCATCCATCCATCATCCATCATCCATCCATCATCCATCCATCCATCCATCATCCATCCATCCATCCATCATCCATCATCCATCATCCATCCATCCATCATCCATCCATCCATCTATCATCCATCCATCCATCATCCATCCATCCATCCATCCATCCATCCATCCATCCATCATCCATCCATCCATCCATCCATCCATCATCCATCCATCATCCATCCATCCATCATCCATCCATCATCCATCCATCATCCATCCATCCATCCAGCCATCATCCATCCATCCATCCATCCATCATCCATCCATCCATCATCCATCCATCATCCATCCATCATCCATCCATCCATCTATCATCCAACCATCCATCCATCATCCATCCATCCATCCATCATCCATCCATCATCCATCCATCATCCATCCATCCATCTATCATCCATCCATCCATCCATCATCCATCCATCCATCCATCCATCATCCATCCATCATCCATCCATCCATCTATCATCCATCATCCATCCATCATCCATCCATCCATCCATCCATCCATCCATCCATCCATCCATCCATCATCCATCCATCCATCCATCCATCCATCATCCATCCATCATCCATCCATCCATCCATCCATCCATCCATCCATCCATCCATCATCCATCCATCCAGCCATCATCCATCATCCATCCATCCATCATCCATCCATCCATCCATCCATCCATCCATCCATCCATCATCCATCCATCCATCATCCATCCATCCATCCATCCAGCCATCCATCCCAGCTCATTTGGGCCTGGATGTTCCCTGGATGTTCCCTGGACATCCAAGGAGCTCCACCTTGCACATTCCTGCACACCCCAAGCTCTGTCACACACCAA
Organism: Cyanistes caeruleus; assembly: GCF_971803275.1. NCBI lineage: Eukaryota > Metazoa > Chordata > Aves > Passeriformes > Paridae > Cyanistes > Cyanistes caeruleus. The sequence continues at coordinate 2,325,196 of NC_141714.1, forward strand.
GACTCTCCCCACCATCTAAAGGTTCCTCCTTGCCTTGCAGGTCACAAACAAGCAAATAAGTCTTGGCTGACTTTGAAGAATTTCCTTTTGCCCCTTGCAGGATTAAATCCTAAGGGATTATTTTGCCTTCCCTCCTCCTGCATTTCGAGTTGAAACCATTTTGTTCACCTGCTCTCCTCAGAGTGCCACTCAGTAATTCAAACCACACCGCTCTCCAGATGAGGCTGTGATCCAGAACAGGGAAAAACACACAGTCTTCTGTAAGGAATTTTGTAGAGAAGAATGCTCCAGTCTGAAAAGCACTGGAAAAATATTGTTTTCAAAGACTTACTTGCAACTACTCTGGAAGGGCAATACCCATTTCACTGCCACCCTCAGTGCACACACTGCTCATCCCTCCAGCATCACAGGCTGCAAACTCTCTCAGTTGCTGCTCAGCAGGTGAATCCATTGCACTGGGAGCTTATAGAATATACTAAATATATACAGCTGCTTCTATTTATCATTCTATTTATTCTGGTTCTCTGGCTCTGGACTTACTCAGCAAAATAATCCAAACAATGGCTTTGCCTTTGGGAATTGGTTGCCATAAACAAATGAAAGAGAAATGAAAGAGATTGAGGTCAGTCAGTCCTTTGACCAGGGCACAGGATTCAAAAGTGTCTAGAATAACTCTGTGTCTCTAAATTACCAAGAGCATCTCTGAGGCAGTGTTTTAAGTGTTTGGAAATGAAGTCAGAGGTTTCTAATGGAATCTATGGATAATGAAGAAGATAAGTGGTCATTCATCAGGGTTTACATCCTCTTATCTCTAGCACCCTATGGCAGAGATAACGTTATGAGCTTCTTGCTGTCCCCTCATTAATAATATCATTCATGCTAATACAGATTAATACTTTCACCAGAACAATCTTCCAAAATAGTTTGATCTTGTTTGAAGAGTAATTTCAAGCCAACCCCTCCTTTTCCCAGATCCTGTGAGAGGTTCTCTACATCAGCTCCACCTGCAGCTTTCCAGAAGCAAATCTGGAAAGAGGAAAACTGGCAGGGCATAATAAGAGGTCCAGACACATTTCTGGTTGCTGTTCCTGCCCAGTAAATGCCTTTATAATTCCAGATAATGACACAATTGCTTGGGGGCTGTGAAATAACCTCTCCAAAGAGTGCGTGGAACGTTGTCGTGCTGAAGCGGAGGGTCAGGCTGCCCTAACTCCCAACATTTGTGCACATTCAGCAGTGACTCATGAAATTATGAGCCAGGGCTGGTGACCTGCAGGAATTCAGTAAGAGCCAAAAGAGAGCTGAGCATTTGTGTAGGTAATTAGAACGTCCACATTCAGAAGGGGTCAAAGAAATACAATATTAGAGGAGAAATAAAAACCCAGTGGGATTCAAAGTCAGAAAACATGAGAAAAAAAAATCCCAGAAGTTGCTCAGTATATTTTTATCCTACTGGCAACTTTTTGCACCTTTCCCTGAAACCTGTGGCCCTGGGTATTAAATGTAGCAGCAGCTGGGACAAGGAGTTCTTTTGGACGGGTTTGAATCCTGTGCTCTCACATAACAACTTCAAAATACTCATTGTGAATAATTCTCATCCACATGTCCTGACAGTAAAGAAATCACTTTCTCAGAAGCATCTGGGAGTGCTTCACTCTGTACAGTGGGAAGTGTCTGTACAACCTTGAATAATCCAGGAGATTATGGGAGAGCCATCCCAGTGCCCTGCTCTGGAACACTCAAGGATCATCTGCAGAATTCCAGCACCAGGCACTCCCTTTTCCCTCTGTTCCCACATGGATCCACACAAGGTTTTCAGAAGCTGACTCCTTAAAACTGGAGGCCATTTGCTCATGGAAGAGCACCTGGAAGAGCAGAGGCAGGAGCACTGGGAATGCATCCTTGATGACAGGAATCCCACCCCCAAGGCTCTTCCTCTCATTCAATTCTTTTTTTCCTTGTGTTGAAGCCAAGCAGACAAATGGAAGAGTGAGAGGAGAAAGTCTCATCCGCACAGGGAATCACTCACAAAGCCTTTTAATTTCATCTGCTCTGGCATTCCTAGAGCCAGCTCAGGCCTGGTTCTCTGGGGCACAGCTCAGATTTGCCCTCAAAATACAGGCCAGCAGTCAGGGCATGGTTTGGGTCAGAGGGGCCCCTAAAGATCACCTGGTTCCACGGGCAGGGATGACCCCCAAACCCAGATCCTAGCACACAGGGCTTCCTCCTGAGGGGTTTGCTGTTTCCACACCCAAAGGCTGCTAGAGAAGGTGGTTCTGGAGACATTTGGTTATGGCAGGTGTTTTGTTCATTCTCCCAAGAAGCTGAGTATTAATTTGGCAGCTTCCCAGGAATTTTGATGCAGGAACTACCACAGCTGCAAGGTGTTGTGCTCAGGAATTGCTCTACAAATCAGCTTCTTGATGGGTTTTGAGTTTTCATCTTTTCCAGGGGACAAGAAGCCATCAAGGAAATTGCTGTGATTAATGTTTTATACACAGCATTTTGAGGAAGAGGTCAATGCATGTAATCAACAAATCTCTACCCCATGGAATCAAGGAATATCCTGGGTTGGAAGGGATTCACCAGGATCATCCAGTCCAAGCCCTGACCCTGCACAGACACCCCAACAATCCCAGCCTGTCCAAACCCTCCTGGAGCTCTGGCAGCCTCAGGACCATTCCCTGAAGAAGTTTTCCTGATCTGCAGGCTAACCCTGCCCTGGCACAGCCTGGGTAAGGGAATGCTGTGCACAGCACCCATGGGGGGTTCAGTGCTCTTTAAGGCAGCACACACAGTGGGGTAATTCAGTCTCCAGAACTCCTCATATTGCCTTCATTAAAGAGTAGATCCTGAGGTTTATTCTGACTTAAAATATCTTTGAAAAGAACAAATTCACTGAGCTAAAATAGACCTAATGGACTCTGTTCAGTCTGTAAGAAGTGGAGACCTGATTTGCTCTTACATCACTGTAAATCAGTGTGAGCCACCAGGGAGTTTGGTCACATAAGAAAAGGGAACCAGACCCTCATTTTAGGTTCTCCTGACTATTTGTGACTCCTGTTTGCAAGACCAACAATACATAGCCTGGTTTTGGGCATTCTATCGACCAAGGTTTTCCTTTTTTATGTTAATTTATTCAGCACCCATAAAGTCTTCCTGTGGTTAATTAGAGAACTCACTGGAGCCTGTCTAAAGATTTTATAAATATGAACACATTATCTCTTATTGTATCTCTTTTCCCTGCCTATTAATCTCACAACAATTAAAGTTAATGCTTCTTCAAGGAAAAAGCTTTTAGGAAACTCCATGCTAAAAGGCAACAATTATTCCCAAATTCATTCTTAAGGGAAAGAATAACCTAAAATGCTACAAAAGTGATGGAAAAGTGGTAGAGAGAGAACAAACTGCTCATTTTACACCAGGATGTGATGCTACACCAGTATGAACATTAACTGTAACTGGAAAGAGATGAAATGCCCCCTTGGATAAATGCCTTGACCATCCCATGACACCGAGGAGCTCCTTGAACTTTGTTTTTTGAATATCCAAGGTCTAAGTAAGCAGAACAGATCCTGGAAAAATTGGAACCAAAATAATTCATTGCTTTTCCTGGAGATAAATTTGATTCTCCAGTAACTCAGCTCTAGTGAGGAAAAAGTTCAAGTACAAAGAGCTTCCACACCTCGAAGCAGAATAAAACAAATCAAGGGAATTTTTGGGTAGGTAAAAAATCTCTGAATATCCTGCACTGGCCCTGAGACCTTCAAGGGCACGTGGCTGAGGAACTGCTCTGCAAAACAAATCAAATTGATCCTGGCTGAAGCTGCAGGGAGGATCCCATGCAACACGAACACTGCTGATAGGAACTGAAACATTTCTGAGCCACTCCAAAAATGATTGGAGACCACACTCCAAAAATTGGCACGGGCACTCTGAGGGCTGGTTCTTTACCAGCACATTCTGTTGTGTGCTTGAAGGAGGTATTTGAGACAGGAGCAGGGGAAGGAATATGCAAAAGAGTCATTATCAACATTTACTTGCTCTTCCACAATTCAGTGAAGCAGCACAAAGTAAATTTAGCTCTGAGAAAAGGTTTCATGCAGAATCCTGCAGAACTCGGCTCCTCTCAACAGCGTTGAAGGTCAAGCTCAGGAAGCAAGAACTCTTGTCTGAGTGAGGATAAAGATCAAATATAACTAATATTCATTCTCTGGAACATAATTACAGACAGTGGTTGACTTCATTAAACAACTTCTCTGCTCCATTCTGATTTTGTGCATTTAAATAATTCCGCAGACAAGTCAAATGGATTCCAGAGAAATGGCCCTGAAAATTGAAATTGCTCCTTGTGTAACTGAACGTTGCTTTTGCAAATTCCCCCGTGGTTTTACATGGAGACAGAATCTTTCAGCACTTCCTCATCTCAACAGCTCAATGGTGGGATTTGTTCAAACACTGCTGGGCTCCACTTTATCAACATCATTAAAATGGAGAATTTTATTTTATTAGACACAACCCTGTCTGTCCATGCACGTCCTCACTGGGGAAGGAAGTTTATTAACTAAAATCACCACATTTACCACGAGGCTGGATGAAAACACATCCAAAAGAGAACCCCCTCTTCTCTTCTTGATTTTTTTGCAGTGTATTTCATTTATCTGATCAGTACAAAGCATGCAGTTGGGCTGGCAACCTGCTCAAGCTCATTTTTCCCCTGAGCAGAATGAAGATTTCTACAACACAAAACAGTCCTGTTAATTCTGGGAGCTGGGCTAGATTAGATTAGATTTAAAGTCTTGGAAAAGAAAATGAGCTTCAGCCACAATCTTGACAGTAAAATAACAATGTCTAAGTTTATGTCAGCTGTTCAGAGCCCACAAAATAAACACTGGCTTAATAATCTCATTAGGAACTAATTCCATGAGCTGGCCATTCCAGGGGTGACCTCACTGATAAACAATCCCAAGTATTTATTGCCTGCTTGGTCTGTACACTGGAAATATCAGATGAGAAAGGGAAAGGATAGGTTTGAATTACAGTGCATAAGTAAGTTCTGCTGCTGTAATTCTACTTCTCTGCTATTTTTATAACCACAGGAGTGTTCTATTTCATTTTCCCCAAGGTGAATGGCACAAAGGCATATGGAATAAAATGAATTTGCTTTCTTTAGGACTATTTTATCATCTTACTTTACCAGACGAATAATGCAAATTTCTTATCTCCTGCCCAGCAAATCTTTGTAGCCTTTATTCTACACTATTGTGGATGTAGCCATATACACAGTCTCATACATACAAATTTAAATGGTGAAAACAGTATTTGAAGAACCAAAGAGCAAAAAAAAAATGAGGTGGGTTATGTAAAAATAGTCCTGATTACAAAGGCAAACAGCAACATTACCATAAGGGCAACATTCACTTGGAATGTGCATTTATATTAACTCTTTTTAATAGATATTTCCTCCCATTTTCTTCCATTTCAGAAGCTGAATTTAAATTTGTTCTCTGTATTTGCTCACAGAATAAAAGTTTGTCAGAATTGTCACTCACTCTGTTACCCCTCTAGAGAAAAACTGGAATCATTACTGAACCAAGTGCTGAACTGGAACCAATCATTCTTTTTTTTTAAAAATTTATTTATCCCTACCTAGCTAATAAATCATTAGAGAAACAAACCCAGATTCAGAATATCCATATAAACAATTAGATATTATATCAGAATATCCATATAAAGAATTGAAGAGGTGTGTTTCAGTGAATGCAGGCCTGGGGAGGGAAGCTGTGTTCCCAGATGTGTCACACAGGACTGGGTGAGGCTCAGTCCCAGCAGTGAGAGGTGAATGCTCCTCTCCAAAGAGAACCTCTGGGGTCCCAAAACCCTGGGCATGTGCAGCTGTGCAGTCAGGGGCAAACAGCAGGAATGACAGGGGCAGGAATGAGCAGGCAGGAATGACAGGGGCAGGAATGAGCAGGCAGGAATGAGCAGGCAGGAATGACCAGAGGAAGGAATGACTGGAGCAGGAATGCCCACAGCCTTTGTCCCCCGACACCCCAGCGATGTCCCGAGTGCCATGAAGCTCAGGAGCAGCCCTGCAAGAGCTCCAGCTCCAGAGAACAAAGCAAATCTCTGCCCAGTGCAATCCCCAGTCCTGGCCAGAACCCCTCTTTTCACCCCCATGAGCAAATTCTGCTGCTCCCTGTGCTTGGGGCAATCCCTGTGTGCAGCAAACTTCATCCAGGCAAACTCCAGCTCCTGCTCCAAAGGTGCCTGGGTACCATTTCCAAAATAATCACATTGAGCTCTCTTATTTTTAGGGCATCGAGGAGAAAAACGTGTATAAACTTTAAGCAAAGCAGCATTTATGCACCTGGGATAAAATGTCGGGATAAAAGGTTTGCTGCTTCCCAGAGCGGGGAGGGAATGAGGAATTGCTGTGTCCAGGTCCCCTCCCAGAGCCCAGCGGAGCTCCCCGGAGCTGGGCGGGTTTGGGGGTGCGGGGATGCCCCGGGGCTGGGCGGGTTTGGGGGTGTGGGGATGCCCCGGGGCTGGGCGGGTTTGGGGGTGCGGGGATGCCCCGGGGCTGGGCGGGTTTGGGGGTGCGGGGATGCCCCGGGGCTGGGCGGTTTAGGGGTGCGGGGATGCCCCGGGGCTGGGCGGGTTTGGGGGTGCGGGGATGCCCCGGGGCTGGGCGGTTTAGGGGTGCGGGGATGCCCCGGGGCTGGGCGGGTTTGGGGGTGCGGGGATGCCCCGGGGCTGGGCGGGTTTGGGGGTGCGGGGATGCCGCAGCGCTGCCCGGAGGAGCAGGAACGCTGGCTCCTGCTGGCTCCTGCTGGCTCCTGCTGGCTCCCAGGGACATCCAGCGGTGGCACCGGGAAAGTCAGAGCCATCCTGGATCCCTGATCCTGCCACGCCAGGAGAGCTCCCCGTGGGATACAGGACTCACTTCGCTATTTGGATGCCACAGGCAGAGTTCTGAGAACTGCAGCGGGGCTCGGATCAAAAATAAAAAATAATAATAACAAAAAAAAAATTCAAAGTAAAAAAGCCCAGGAGCAGCTTTGAGGCTTCCGGGGGCTCTGAGAACCCAGGAACGTCCCGTACCCAGCGCAGTGAAAGCTGCCCAAATTTAATTTATACATTAAATTTATAAATTTATATCATAAATTTTATATATATATGGTTTCTATAAATTAATTAATTTCTATATTATATTTATGTATTAATATAAATATATTAATACATATTTTATATAGTATATTGTTATACTTAATATTTATACTATTTATAAATTTATAAATATAATTTATAAAATATATTACATAATATATTTATAACTATAAATAAATCTAGATAAATATATATAAGTATGAATATATATAAATATATAATTATAAATATTATTTTATATATTTTCTATATAAATATATATAATATAATATATATAAATATATCCTATGATATATTTATAAATATTTATAATATTTATAAATAATTTATATTTATAATTTATAACATATATTTATATATAATATGTATATCATATATATAATATATTAAATCTATTTATATATTATATATTATATATAATACAATATAATAGATATTATATATTATATATAATATATATTATATTATGTATATATGATATTATATATATGATATAATATATATATTATAATAATATATATAAAGTAATATATTAAATTTATAAATAAAGCTGCTTAATTTAATTTATGCTGTTTGCATCCCCCCCATGGAGGCTTCTTGACAAGTGTTTGAGCTCCCTTTGAAGCTCAGTCACCGCTCGGGCAGAGATTTGGAGGTGAAAATTTGGTCTCTCCCCGAGTCAGTGTGATCCAGACTGGAGATTGGTGTCTGGCAGCTCCAAGGCAGGAGCTGACACACGACAGCCCCTCCTGACACACTGAGAGGGTTGAAATAAGCAGAGAGAAAAGGATGGGAAATCAGGGAAAGACAGCAAACAGGTTATCCACCCTCCTTCCCTGCCAGTCCCCTGTTCAAAATGCTATTTCTAAATGGAAAAGGTCAAAGTTAATTATTAATAATAGTGTTTCGAAAGGCAGAATTAAGAATTTTAGCCTGATATGTAGAAGTTCAAGCCCTGACCTTCGTGTTCCTCAACCCTCATTCCCACAAATTCTACCCCCTGGCAGACTGGGCTGGACATTGCATTCCCAAAGGACTTTTGGGCCTCCTTCTTTAAGAACATTTGTGCAAATAAGTGGGAATTGATTCAAAGGTTTATCAACACCTTACTTGCCATTTTTTGGCTGAATCATTTACAAAGTTCAGCTCCCTTCTTTCAGGAAAAGCCAGTTTTCCCAGGCTTAGCCTTCCCTTTCTCCTCTTCTCAAATATTCTATTACCCAGGTCAGCAGCTTTAATAATCCCTTTGTATCTATAATTAAATGTCCTTCTTCAAGATTGCAGGTGCTTATGCTACTGTAGACAGGATATTTTAAATTTTTCTTCCCCACCCCTCAACTTTTGTTAACCTCTAGGAGAAGTTTTGGAGGGGGGAAGAGGCAGAAAAGGTTTGAGCTTGTAGAAAATATTTTTTTTCATTCAGATCTTTATGCTTAAGAGACTGAGAGCTGGTTTTTTTTTTATCATGAAGTGTTCTAAAATGCCAAACTCTCAAAACAGGGATTATATTTAATGAAAAGCAGGTTACTGTGATCTGAGACTCAATATCTAATAATTGAGTTAATTTTAAAACATTGGTTCAAAATAAACTTGTAGCTTCAAAAAGAAATGAGAAATGGATGAGAAAGCTCTTGGAGCAACATCAGCACTGTAAACAGTGAGGTCCAAAATGGACTGAATGCAAAAATTCACATGGAATGGCACAAAATCAATTTTTGAGGCCCCGAATTCACAGGGGACTTTAATTTGTTTGGTTTGAGTTGGTGATTTTTTTACAAAATTGTCTTCTAAATTGCAGAAAACTGATGAGTAATATTTAATCTTCATGTTTGGGGATGGGATTTAAAAGTGGCTTCTGGACTGTAACTAATTCAGTGTAACACAAGCACAGTCAAAGCAATGAAAATTCTGTCCTGACACTGCCAAAGTGGCAGGGGAAGAGTTCAGGTGGAAATTGCACTTTCTGTGCTTTACAATGGCTTCTTTATTTCAGTTTCTAAACTCTTCTGTCCAGGACTTTGAAGACAAAGGCTGTTAATTGAGTTCTGGGGGTTTGGGAAAAAAAAAACCAACAAAAAAATAAAAAAAATCAAACATAAAGAAGACTCCAAATTTACTTTATCAAAATGTTATGAAGTAAAATTAAATGTAATTAAAGTGGCCTGAAGAATATTGCTAATAGTCAATGCCTTTCTTTATATAACAGCTGAGGCTTTCTTTTGGTAATTATTCTAATATTTTCTGCACTCATTATTATCTAGCTCAGCTAAGTCCTCCACTGGTAGGATGTGTGATATCTCTTTGTGTTTTGGGTCCTTGTAATAAGTTAAAAGGTTTTAAAATCCAAAGGAATTCACTCATGCCACAGGTAGAGTTGTTCAAATGGGAGTTCTTTGTGTTTAGCCTCCAAATTTCTCCCCAAAGATGGACTGACTTCAAGCAGACCTTGAGCAAAGCAATCTGAAGCTCCCTCAGATAAATATGGCCCATCTGGAATTTTGAGCTCTCCTGGGCCTCAGAGGCTGGGAATGAATCCTCCCTCTGGAGAGGACAGTGTGTGCTGGAGCCTCATCCACTCCCTGCTGGAATGTCAGAGTGATCTGCTGGGCTTTGACTGATCTCAGGGACAAACCAAAGCTGAGCTGTGCTCAGTTCCTCTGCAAACAGCAGCTTTTCCCATTCCTGCCTGGAACAGGCATTTCCATGCAGATCTGATAGTAAAAGATTTTAAAATCATAGAAAATTCGGGGAGTTAGAAAGAAAGTTAGGCTTGGCAAGCCATGGGAAAAGTGTTAAAAGTAGGCCCTGGGAAATGTTAGGCCTTGTGTTTGCTGAGATGATGTGAAACTGCACCTGTGGAGTCAGTATATGATAAATGATATAATTTCTAGATGTGATTACATGTAATTATTGTTTAAAGAATCATGAGAAAATATGTCAGGGGTTTGAGGGGGACCACGAGAAATCCATGCTTGGACAAAATCAATGTATACAATAGGACAATGTAAGTTTCATAATTAATATGTAAGTTATATAGAGTATGAAACATGTTCAGCTCAAAACCAAGGCTGGTCAGATTTGGGTCTATGTACCCCTGACACCCAGAGCTCTTTAATGAAGCACCTTCACATAATCTTTCTGTGATTATGTGTTCCTGAACACTAACAGATCCCTCAGATCTCTGAAAGCTGCTGTTATCTGGTTTCCCCAGGCTGGGTTTGATCCTGTTCCTTTGGACACAGCCTTTGTGCACTGAGCCAGGCTTTATTTTGGTGGAGGACTGAGCACTGCAGCTCCCAGCCAAGCCTTGTTCTGCCAAGAGCTGCAGCACCCAGCTGCTGCTCCAGTGTTGAGTGAACCTCTGTTCAGATCCCAGATTTGAGGCTCCTCAGACACAAGATTTCTATAAATTTCTAGAAAAGGAGCCTTTAAAACTTTTGGAGAAGCTGGAATTGTTAAAGGCACCTGTCTGAACTCATGGGGAGTGCACAGGGGCCAGCTCAGCCTTTGCCTCCACCCCTCTACAGTCAAAGATCTTTAATCTGGCCAGGTGGAAATATTCCTGACTCGCCATTTAGCTTTGCTGGGGACAAACTAGGGAGTGCTTGTCAAGTTTAGCCCTAATCTGCTGAGAAAAGCAGCCCTGATCACCTCAGAGGGACTTTATCAGTGTGATGTGGAGTTACATCTGAGCCGGGGTAACAAAAGCCAGCTGGGTTCATTGTGTTACCCAGGCTGTTAAATAAATCCCTGCCAGCCTTCCATCTCGAAATGTGCAATTATAGTGCACATCATGTGTCCCTGAGGAGCAGCCACAGGGTTTGGCTGGGGAAAAGGCACTGCAGTCCCAGAGCTTCTGTCCTGTGGGGCTGAAACTCCTCTGACAGCTCTGGGTCAAGGGATGCTCCCATGGTGAGCGCACACAAACACACCTGACAGGGCAGATGTTAAACTCACAAATATTCTGTTCTGCACTCTTTAAATGGGCACTGATTACTTTGTCACGTCTCAGTACTTGTCTCTTTATTTTTAAAAAATAATCTGGATCATTGTTTTTAATTTGCCTTACAGGGGAAATTTTGCTTTATTTTTACCATATTGCAACCCATTACCTAATTGGGATGTCAGGGTTGTCATTGCTTCGTGTGCACCCTCACAGGCCTTGAAACACTCTCTTTCCAAATAGTTCAGGTAATCAGTGTTTTCAGATTCTATAAATTCATAAAAATTCCTGTCTCTGAACTCTTCTGGTGAAGAGCAGAATTTACAAATGCACACAAAACAGTCCACAAAACATTTTTTGCTACCTGGCAGTTCATGAAAAATTCTAACTTGGCTGTGACAATTCCAAGTGTATCATTAGCTAGCAAAAAAATGAAAAATAAGATTATCCACTGCATCTTTCAGTATTGAGTAACTTTAAAAGTGTTTGGAAGTTGTTTTGTCTATAATTGGTTCAGATATCATAGTAATTACATTCTTCCAACAAAGCAGGCATGAAAATAAGAAATCCTTCCTTTCATCACAGTCCCTCAGACTCCATCAATGCCTTTTGGTGACAGCAGAGGATGATTGCCTGTGCTTAAACCCTCAAATTTCATGAAAACCTGGAGCTGTCAAAGATTTTCTGTCTGAAATTGGCCTCCTGTCATTTAAAAAGTAACAAAACTAAGGGTAGCTTAAAACCATGTTGAGGAGAAAGACCAGGTCTCCTGTACAGTAATTTAAATGTATTTAGAGGATCTATGGATTAGAGGTGAAGATGCCTTGTCTCTTCCAGGTGAATATTCCCGATGTGGAAGCACAATTGGGTAGGCAGCAGAGTTTTTAGTGATTAATGCTTTGTCCTTTGGCACCAGCTCTGCACTTCAGCATCTCAGAATTCCCTATTTAAATGTAAATGCCCTCAGTGCAAAGGCAGTGCAGTGAGTTTAGCAGGAGTTCCCATTGTGATGTCTCTTAATCAGGGCAATTCCTGAGCAAAGGTGACTGACGAGGCAGTGCTGAAATCAAAATAGGTCACTCCATAATTCCAGAATGTTTCAGGGCACCAAGTTCAACAAGGTCTTTGTGAAAGAGATAATTCAGCCAGTTCTGCAGCTTTCCTAGCTCAAGATAAATGCCTTCCTTTATCTGCAGGTTTTTTACTATTACTCTTCTTAATGATCTGAATTACTTCTCCAGTTTTAAAGATGTACATTTTAAGTGAGCTGGCAGATTTCACATCCTCCCACTTCATCCTTTGGATCATTTTTGCCTCAGATTCAGCCAGGTGCAAAGCAGTGATTCTGTACTGGGTGCAGGCTCTGCTCTCAGTTCTGTCCACGGAGAAAGAATGGGGAGATAGAAGGGAGTTGTTTCTGGATAACACATTTAAATTCCTTTTACATTAGCTATTTGTGTGTACATCAAACATTTATTCAAAGTGATCAGGAGAAACTATTTCCTTATCCCTGGAAGCACCACAAGCAGAGTTAAATCTTTGAGGAACAAGCTGTTGCTGCCACTGAATCACTCCCTAGCTGCTGGTACTCAAGCCCTCCCAGAGGCAAACTAAACCAATTCCCAGATGTTCCCAGATCCCAGCTTCTGAATGAACTTCATTCCAAGATGGGGTTTCTTTTCCGTGGTTAGGATGAGGCTCTGATGCTGTAGAGATTTAACAATGCACTGAGTCATGCTGGGCTCCAAAACCTCTCTGGGTTGCTCTGCTGGTCACCAAACTGATAAACCAGGGTGACTTTATCATCTCTGAATCCCACTGCAGGACTTTGGGATTCAGGTCTCACAGAGACAGAGGCATGGACAAAACCAATCTTCTCAAGTGAAGACACAGAAAGGTTGAAGGAGATCCTAAAGCAGAGGACACCAGGGTCATTTCATCCAAAACAGAGATTTCAATCATTTCAATTTGGCCCCACTAATTACTCCAGTACAAGGTTTGTTTTGAAATGCAGGATGAAGGGATGCCCCATGAAAATAAGAGGCTTTGTAGATAACACTGACCAAAGAGATGTGACAGAGCTGCTTGAACACTGACATCATTCACAAATTATTTTTGAGGCTTGGAAATAATATTTGTTTTCTATTGGGATGTAAGAAACTGTGACTAGAACTGTATTAACCTCCCTACTGCTACAAATGCAGTCTCCTAAAAGGGACAACTCTCCCTCAAGCGAAGGGAAATGTGGGTTTAAATATTTATCCATGGAATGAACTGCATCAGTTTAAACTTGGAGGAGGAGGGAGAAGATGCAGATCTGGAGGTGAGACAGGATGGACACTGCAGAACTGGAGGTGGGATGGGTTGGACACTGCAGAAATGGAGGTGGGACAGGATGGACACTGCAGAACTGGAGGTGGGAGAAGATGGACACTGCAGAACTGGAGGTGAGACAGGATGGACACTGCAGAACTGGAGGTGAGACAGGATGGACACTGCAGAACTGGAGGTGGGAGAAGATGGACACTGCAGAACTGGAGGTGAGACAGGATGGACACTGCAGAACTGGAGGTGGGAGAAGATGGACACTGCAGAACTGGAGGTAGGAGAAGATGGACACTGCAGAACTGGAGGTAGGAGAAGATGGACACTGCAGAACTGGAGGTGGGAGAAGATGGACACTGCAGAACTGGAGGTAGGAGAAGATGGACACTGCAGAACTGGAGGTGGGAGAAGATGGACACTGCAGAACTGGAGGTGAGACAGGATGGACACTGCAGAACTGGAGGTGGGACAGGATGGACACTGCAGAACTGGAGGTGGGACAGGATGGACACAGGCTCCTGGGGCTGATAATCCCAGAAGGGAACTGCTCCACCCACTACAGCACCGCTGCCTTTTGCTAACAACAACCTCCAGAGACCCAGGAGGCCAAAATTAGGCAGAGCAGCTCAGCTGACCCTGGGAGATATCATCAGTGTGCAGCAAGCAGCTCTATATTTAGTTCCAGTTAACGTCACTTGTCACACATGGGGATGCACTTTACCTCCACGGTGTGTTTGAGAGGCAGATAAGCTTTGCCTCCACACCCCTCATTTTGTATTTGTGAATAGTTCTCTGGGCTCAGCTGCATTCCTCATTCAGCAGCAGAGGAATGGTCGAGGATTCCAAGCTGGAGAGTGAAACAGGGCTTTACAAAAAGCCTGCAGCCCCTTACTTCTTCCTCCCTCCCCCAGGAGCCCTAACTCCCCTTGGCAGCTGTTTATCCAGGGACTCCTTTCCCTGGAGCAGGGCAGTTGCAGGCCAGGGTGATTAAGTCAAAAGCACAGATTGTGTTTATCCTGTGTGAAATAAACCAGTGATCTTGAGGTTGGGCCTTCACAGCTTGGGAACACCTCTGCCAGGTCCTCTGGCCCAGGGGATGCTGGCTGTGAGTCCTTTAAGCCCAGTGCTGCATCTCTTATTCAAACTGAAATTATAAACAAGTGATGCTCATTCCCAAGAACCCAACCTGGCTTGTCAGGTCTGTGCTTGCTGCAGTGCCCATTGTGGGCAATCACTTGGTTCAAATCCTTTGATTTAGGGTTTTCCTGGAGCTCCTTCAATCAGAGCATTCCTGCCTGAGCAGTCCCTGTTCCCCCCTGAAACCAGCATCAAACTACCCAGGGCTGAGCATTGTGGCACAGTGAAATGGATTTGGGTTTGTACCCAGAGCAATATCCAGGCACCAGGCTGCCAACTGCTCAAAAGGAAAGTTCATTTTTTAATATGGAAAAAGATGTTGGCATTCTGCAAGAATTAAAGGGGAAGTGGGGGCACACAAGGGAGGAAGTCAGATCAGCAGGCACAAATTTGACCGTGGCAAGGTTGTTAAATGAAATGTGAGAATTAAGGATGGAAAAGAGGGAGAAATATCAGAATTTAGCAGAATTTGCTCAGACACGCTCAGGAAGCAGAGAAAAAAGTCATGCAAATGCTCAATCCTCTCAGCTATGAAGTGATCCAATGTACTGTCACTGTGGTATTTATGTTTACTCTTCCACTGAGAGGACTGAGCACTGTTCCAAACCTCTGGAATCTCTGTTCTTTTAAGGGGATTTACTGGCTGGGCCAATGGCTTAGGATTTAGTGCTTTGGGAATTCTGTTCTTTGTTGTATTGCTGTTCTTGCTCTGTAGTTTCTAAATGAAGGTCACTAACGCAGCTCTTACTCTGGAGAAGTACAAAACTTATTTTCTCTGTAAAGGATGGCAAACACTGCAAATAACTCCACCTACCACATATCTGGCAGTTTCTATTGTCAGCCTTAACAAATGTTTCTCCAAAAGACATTATGTAGGTATCATTATGTATAGAGATGCATAAATTAGTGACCAAAATTAGCTCAAGTAGCTGATAGAGAAAAATATTTCTTGCAGGCAGGGTCAGCATTTGACTGGGCCAAGTTCCAATTAAGCTTAAGCAACTCATTTAATAGGGATAAGTAAACACTGGAAAACAAACCAGCTGAGAGCTTTTGTTGTGTGGCACAGACACATCCAGCAATGGTTTTGTCCTGCATTTCCCACTGTGGATTTGCTGTTTCTCACACTGTGGTTATGTCCCTCTGCCAGGTGCATTCAGCTCAGGGAAACAGGCACAGACAGACTTGGCTGAACTGTTGGACCCTGTAAGAAAAACCTCTCCAGATCTCAGCTGTCTCAGATGTACCCAGTGTTCCAGAAATAAGTTCTGCTGTGCTGCTGGTTAGCAGCTAAAAACAAAGATGAAATTTGGGGTTTGCTTTAAAAATGGGTTGAAGGTACTGAAATAAAAACCCTTCTTATTGTCTTAAAGTTGTGACTTCGAGAGTTGTGGCTCTCTGAGACCTCTTCACACTTCAGTGGTTAAGTGTGGTTCAGGCTGTGGGTGAGTTCTGAACTCTGTAATGCCCAAACAATTGGAATTTCCACAGCCAGGCTTTGAAGAGGAGACAGAAAACCAAATGTTTGGAATGCAGGACTTGTCACTATCAGTCACTGGGGTCCCTGGTGTGCCAAAGCCAAGCACTGAGCACAGGTGGGCGATGTTTCTGTGCTGTGCATGAAAAGCAGCTCCGTGTTTGGATGGTCAAGACACACTGTGAAATGAGGAATGTGAAAAAGGAGGAACACAGTGTCTCCAATCTAGGATGCTGCTCATCCCTGCAGCAGCACAGCTACAGATTGCAAAAAGCACAAGATGTTGGCCAAGATGGCTTAGAGCTGGCAAACTCCATGGAAGCAGAAGTTCAGAAGGAATATGACTCAAGTTCTGCAGAGAAAAGCGTGAAAGGAAGATTATGTGGAACAAAATGATGCTGGAATGTGGAATGGATGATCAGGATGAAGGGGAACACAAAAGCCATCTGAACAAGCATTCAGACGGGACAAACAATGAACAAACAATGAAGCAAAAAATGGTAAAAATATCAGGAGTCTCTCTGCAGTACAATTTAATTTCTTAAATTGTTTGGTGGTGGGAGTTCAAACCAAAACACGAGTGAATGCTGCTCACTGTGTGCTTGTGTCAGGCTGTCCATGAGCTGCAGACACAATGTCCAAAATCTGGGATTTCAATGTGCTGTCTCCCTCCACCAACAGGTGCTGACAGAATGAGGAAAGCCAGAAGCTGAATAATGAAAAGTAATGTCATTTTCAAAATCTTTCACTTATTTTCTCCCTTTTCCTTAATATTGAGCTAAAATAGAGCCAATTTTCTCAAAATGTACTCTGATGTACTGTCATGTTCCCAGAAGTTAGTTGCCTTGGTGGTTTAGCTTTTTTGATGTTTTTTATTGGAGTAGTTTCTGGGGTGGTATTTTGTTTTGTTTGAGGGAGGTTTTTTGGTTGTTTGTTTGGGAGTTTTTGTTGTTGTTGTTTGTTGGGATTTTTTTTACCAAGGAACTACAAAGAAGTTTCTTCCACAGAGATATTGAAATTTCTTCCAAAGTCATTCTCCTGTGACAGAATTTGGCATTCACAACCCACAGTAACATCACACAGATCTGCTGTGAACATGACTCCAAATAAATGCTTTGTGAGGGTACCTCCATGTACCCCTGCTGAAAACAGATTTTCCTGCTCACACATCTCTGTTCAGCTGAGTTACTCAGCCACGTGTAAGTGGTACCAGCAGAGGGTTACCTGATTTAAATCCAGCTATTCTGATTTGTTTCTCCTGATCTCGATCTGCAGGAGCTGTGAGTCAAGTGGGTTTGACTTGTGAGGGAATGCAGCCATTCCTGGAGAGTTTGTGGATTCAAGAAGACTCAATCCCTGCTGGAGACTTTAGTTTCCTAAACACCTTAATTTTCTTTCAGAGGAATCAAAATTAACTAAATATTGCTGACTGAATCAAGCTTTTCCACTGAGGTAAAGGTTCTGGACAGAGGAGCAGTGAGTTTGTGGCTCATCCATCTGCACCCTGGAGGAACAATCAGGAAAATGACACCTCCAGCTGCACCCAGAGGCTCTCCTGGACCTCTGCAGGACTGGGAACTACCCAGGTATGAACATCCCTGCTGTGCTCCTCCATGGATGCCGTGCCCTGGGCAGTCTGAAGTATCAGTGTGACACAGAGCCACAGAATTGCTCCTGGGAGCCTCTCAGCAGCTTGGCTGCCACATCAGCTCAGCTCTGGTGGCAGAAAGGAGCTGTAGCACAGCCAGAACCTCCCCGCTGGCTGCTCTCAGGACACCTTCCCAGGGCTGCAATGAAGAACTTGGTGTGTGTGCTCACTTCCAAAGCTTCCCAGGGGAGAAGAAAGGCAATTCCCATGGGAAACCCCCCAAAAAAGGGAGTCTGGGCCTTGTCAGGCTGTGGAAAGCACAAAGGGTGAGTTCCTCAGGCACAGCGCTCCTGGCAATTCCCGCTTCCCGTCTCCCAGAGCTTCTCCAAGTGCTGCTCCACTGCTGTGACATCTGACTTTGAAGCACAGAGCCATGAGTGACACAGGTCCTTACAGGCCCTGACATGGACATTGCCATTATGTAATCTGTGTGCCAGCCCAAGTTTATTTTTACAAGCATTTCTGTGCCCTCCATAAGCACTTGGCAATTACTGTGACACATGCTCCATGATTTGGGGACATGGGATTGAAAAGGACATCACTGGTTCACAGAGTGCAGCCTCCTGCATATAATCCTGTTAACGAGTTAATCAAGTGTTAATGACTTAATCAACCTTTAATTTGGGACTAGGTACAGAGTCTGCCTGCTGGATTCAGGTCTGGAGCCCATTCCTGAGTTAACAGGTGAGGTGTGGAGGTGAGGGGATGGACACTGAGGATGTTCTGCAAGGGAAGCAGGCAGGGAAATGGCACTGACTCCAAGAAAATTGCCTAAATGGGGAAAAAGCCTGCAGGTGCTGTTCCCTGATCCTCTGTGTCTGAGCAGATCTCCACCCTGAGGAGCCAAACTGTGTCTGGAATTGAGGAGGAAGCAGATTCCCCAGAGCTGCACTGCACAGCTCAGTGTTTCCTCTGTGGAGCTGTGCAGGCTCTCAGAGATGTGGGAGAGGATTTTAGGGAATGGCATCAGAGCTCTGCTGGGTCACCAACACTAGGCATCAACTTCATAACTTTTCTTTGTTCTTCTCTTCAAACTCAGAATTGATCAGAAAAATTTTGCATCAAAATTTGATTTTCGTGGATTATATTTCACTTTATATTAATTTAAGTAAATACTTAAAATTTTTAAAGTATTAATTATGAATCATTTCAAGTGTGAAAATTGAGGGGATTTTTTACCCTTATGTTTATTTTTACATTATTTTTTCTATCAACAGGACTGGTGCTAAGAATAACAGATGCAAAGTGGGAAGGTGTTTCAGTATGCAAGAAGAAGGCATCTTGCTCTAGAAAAAAAGAAAATATTCATCAAAATAAGCAGCAGGCTTTGCTTAATCATCGCTTCCTTGTTAGAGATCAGCTCAATTTTAGTGCTATTTAAAAAGTAAAATTAAAAAATACCCAGCCAGGCCTTCAGCTTATACATCTCCAGGTGAACTTATTTTATAGTTGGAATCAGTGTTCAGGGACAATCCTTTGTGCAGTTTGGTTCCTCCTCACCTGGTCCCAGGGCAGCCTGGTGGAGGTAAACATCAAGTTCAAGGTCTGTCTGCAGACAGTGACTCCTCCTGGGGACAGAATTTTGGGGTCAGGGTTCATGTTCAGCCAGCCCCAGGAAGAACCAGACTGTGAGAATTTTCTGCTTTGCTTTGAGACCAGAATTTGTTTTTCTAGAAACCAAAAGCATTTCATGACCACACGAAGATGATGCACATGACCACAGAAAGATGATGATGCAGCTGTGCTATAACAAAACCTACTATTTCTCTTGTAGATGAACATTCAGCTCATCCCATTCAAATTTAGAAATTATTATCTCTGCAAACACAACCTTTTAATCCAAAGGAAGGTTAGGAATAAGCATTTCTAGGAGTGGTACCAGTATTTCCCAAGGTTTGTAGCCCAGCTGTGAGGGAGCTCACAGCACTCAGCAACAACGTGGGAGTAACTTTCCCTCTGGAGATGAATACAGGTGAATAAAAGCCTGGGCCAGGACTGTCCATGACACTGAGATAACAAGCTGCACCCACAGAATAAAATCCCTTAGTGTCCTAACTGACCACAGGAGTTCAGAGACCCAGCAGTCCAGCCCATTCCAAAGGGAGGATGCTGCTATTGGATTTTCTGTTGAAAAAGCTAAGTATCCTTAACCTTAAACAAATAATTGCTTTCTGTTTGCTTTTCTTGGGAGATCTGAGAGGATTTGATTTGAAAGCTTTGAAGGCCTGAGCTCTGCCCTGGGCTGGAACTTGCTCTGGACCCCCTCAAGCTGGTGATGTCCTTCCCATCCAACTCTTAGGTAATGCTTCTACCTCTACTGCTGTCTGAGATGTGATACTCAATCAATTATGTTCTCTCTCTTTTTTCCCTCCCACTTTTTGGCTGCACTATCTATTAGACTGCAAGCTCTTTGGCAGGAGGAATGAGAGTTACCATCTGTCTGTGCAGTGAGGAGCACTCTTAGATGCAAAAAAGAAAAGAGAAATGCTTATGATAGCTCATCAAAAGATCAATTAATGTTAAGGCAGAAAACACAGAAGTCAGGAATTCCCAACTTGTCCCAGCTTTGAATTCCACTTTTATCAGACAAATGCTATCAAAAACTCCTCTGAATTACTGAGGACCCTTCGTGGAGTTGCCAAATGTTTGAGCTGCATCTGCAAGCCTAGTAAAGCTCTCTGTGGAAGGGCTGAGCACTGGGAGAAGCTGGTTCCTCTGGAAAGGCTGAGGGAGACACAACGGTACAACTGAGAAATCCCTTAAATCTCTGTAGCCAACTACCTCAGGAATTACCAGGTAAATGTTTAGCAGAACCTCTACTCCCTACAACAAAAGCTACAAACATTTCTCAGCACTCTTACAGCAAGCTTAAGCCATAAAATTTGCAACTCCAAAGTCACAAATCACGGATGTAAAAGTTGCAGTTACACAAGAGCACTGGATAAAATATTAAAAGCTATAATCTATAATACAAGCAGTGTCTCCTGCTGTCTGTCAGTGAGAAGGTGTCACCGAGCACTTCTGCACACCCTTGGTACAGAGTGAGACATCTGACTCCCCTGCAAATGCTGCAGACAATCAGTTTTCTTCATTTTTGCATGTCCCAAAGTGCCAGATCCTTGGAACAAAAGATGATGATAATAACAGATTAACTCTTCTTGCCTGAGCTCAGCCCAAGGAGCTGTCACAGTATGGTTTGTGCAATATTCTTTACCAACCTGCAGTCAAAGATGTTTTTGAAATAATGATGGCAGTTTCTCAAAGGTAAATCTCTAAGCTTTGATGAAATAGCAGTGCCCTTCAGTTGAGTCCATCTAGGTGAAAGGAGAAAGAGGAGGAATAGCAACATCTCATTCCTTCTCCCTTTCACAGAAACCTCAGCCAGCTTAGCACTGATCCCATGTAGCTGTGTACCCAGGCAATGAGATTCTGGGGACTCAAAACCAGAGTCCTTACATTCTGAAAGAGGCAATTAGCTTTTCTGTGCCTAAATTTCTACTCCTTGAAGAATGGGAATGAAACCAAATTGATGAGGGACATGTGGAGGTGGGGAAAGCTGACTTGCTGTAAAGAAAGGCAAACAACTACTCAGTACATAAAAAATAGGCTGGATTTCTGGATTTGCTCTCTTAGCAAGTGTCTGAAAACTGCTCCTGCAAGTCAAATATCACTCCACAGGTTCTCCTTTAAAAGTGAACACACTCCCTGGGCACAGGGTTATGGAGACAGTTGGTAAATAAAGACCAAGTAGTCCCAAACCAGGAGACCCTGCTGCTTCCATGAACTCATCAGGACAGTTTCAGGTGTCCCTGTTTCCTAGCAGAGGAGGATCTAATAGGATGAGGATTACAGTGACATGGTATTATCCAGCACTAACTTCCAGAGGAGAGGGAAGGATTGCTGCCACTTCTGTCTCTGTGATGATCAGCAGGATCCCTGCTGGCTTCTCTCAAGCCTTAAGGACAAGACTGGGACACCATGAGCGAATGAGGCCAAAAAACCTGCCCAGGACTGGCAATTCCACCTGGGAAGCAACAGAGGTGACACTGCAGAGGGATCTGGTGCCACAGCTATGCCTGGGAGCCCAGAGTGATTTTATTTTCCATTAAACTGTGAAATGTTCCACTATGGGGCCAAAGGCAGCCCCTGTCCAGCACTGCTGCTCATTTCCAGGACATTCCTCAGTGGGGGAATCACGGCACCCACGGAGCCCAGGGTGGGGAATCCACCCCCAGAGACACTGGTTGGGGACAGGGGAGGAGAGGAGCCTCCAGCCTGTCCTCCCCCTCTGCTGTGGGAAGGTGGCTGGGAAGACAGGAGCACTCAGCAGCCTGCAGCAGGTGGAACAGTGCCTGCCTGATCCCAGCATCCTGGGAAAATGAGGGGGTGGATGTGGAGGTGACTCAGCTCAGAGGAACAAGTAGCTCAGCTGAAGCTGAAATCCTGCTGAGCCTGGAGCAGTCTCATCATGGCTTTTAAAGGACTTTTTCCATGATGTGAAAATACAGCCTAAGAAACAGCTTTGGCCAGTGTTTGTTACAGGTAACACCAGCCCCCAGCCCCATTCATTGGACTTTGCTGGCTCCTCTTTCCACTCGAGCTCTCCTGAGCGCTGCTGTGATCTCCAGCCCTCATTGTTCACTTGGAAGATTCCATGGCTCAAGGCCACACCGAGCCTTCCTCTGCCCTGGACAGGTACCAGTGTCCCCATCACCTCCAGCAACAAGGAATGAGCTGTTCCCTCCCCTCACACGGATCTGGACCTGCTCCCAACAGCACCTCATGGGACCTGCAACAACAACCTGAGGCTCAGAGTGACACTTCAAACTTCTCAGAACTACCTAACTGTGAGGAGAGTGACCCAAAAAACAGCCCCCACACAAACACAGCGTGACAGGAAATGTAATAGCAAATGATTTTTTGCCAGTGCAGCAGAACTATTTTGAGTGCTTGGTGTGGACTCCAGCAATCTTGACAAACCTTTTAAGGATTACCAAGCTCTGAAGTAGAAGTTTATTTTCTAAATACTGTGATGCAAGAAGGGACCTGCAAGAGCTACTCTGCTTCTGCTGCTTTCTTTACAGTATCACCAGAAGGGAGAAAAATATCTCCCATCTCCTCTATGATACAGCAAATGTGCAAGGAAAGCAATTCTGTTCTCTCTTCATCCTCCTGTTGGGTTCCTCTAATCAAACAGAATGGAATGGAAAAGGTTTTTTCCTAAAGGCCATTAGGGTTTGCTAATTATTGTGAAATGAGGATCAGTTCAAAATAATGCGCCTTTTTTAATTTGCTAATATTTACATCATCCCTGAGAGGAAAAAAAGAAGGACAGAGTGGAAGAATAAGAAAAAAGCAGTCTGCAAATGTTTCATTTTCTCTTATTCCCTAAAGCAGCATTGGCATCAGCTGAAATTAGAAAGGAATATATTGAAATAGTTCTTGCCCTCCCAATGTGTTTCTGAGCAGTGGCACAGTGTGGGTGAGTTTGGGTGGAGATACCCCAGAGAGGACAACACTCACACCTTTTGAATGACCTGTCCTTGTCAGAGACCTGTCCATCTTTTCTGTAGTTGAATTCCACTCTGTCTCCAAACAGAGAAGCTCAGGGAAGCCATTTCCAGAACTGTGCACTCCTGTTGTGTTTCAAAGCTATGCAACACCTTCATTTGCCAAGGATACCAGGCAGTACCTGCTTGTACAGAATACCTTTCTCCTCACACTTAGACACAACATTATTTTAGGATTTCAGCAGACAAGATCATGGCCAAAGAAGTGCATGAAGCAGCTCAGGCTGATTATTCTCATACAAATGTGTAACCATTCTAAAATTCACTTTACAAGCTCAAAGACCTTATTGCAAAATAGTGTTTGCTTAAACCTTCAATTGGTGGACCTGGAAACAGCAGAAAGAAATATTCTGTTCTGTTGACACTAACAAACCCACAGTTCATTCTTGACTTCCTCATTTAAACACCTCATGGCCTCACTGCTGGTTTTATAATTACCTTCAAAGCATTTAGTGTTAACCACAGATTCACAGAGTACACAGGGTTCAAAGATCCTACACCTCTTACAGTATCCTCTGGTCTAATTCAACATCATTTTATAGAACATATTTTACAGGAATAGTTATAAAGAAATCCTCTCCCTCTGCTGTTTCACCAGATCTCCAAAAAGACCTGCAGCTCTTTGTGCCTCGCTCTCTCTTCCCTGATCCATGAGGTCTGCAGGACATGCAAAGCTTCAGGGATCCTCTCCCATCTGGAATCTCATTTTAAAGCAAACCCTTCATTTGCCATTTTTCTTTGAAAATCTACATCACAAATGTGGTTCCTTTGGTTCTTTCTATTTCTGGTGACATCCCAATAGAAGAAATATTTTATTAACAAGCCTCCAGCAGGTCCTGTAAATACTGAAATCACTGAGGCTGCATCATCTGGCAAGAACAACCTTCTGGATGGGGTTTGGATCAAACCAGCCACTGCAGCCAGCCCAGAGTCCCTGTTGTCTCATAGCAACAGGATCATTTGCTGAGGAAGCAGCACTGATCACCAGCTGGAGCACTTTTTGTTGTGGCTTATTCATGAGGCAAAGTCAGATGCATCCGTGGCTCTGAAATATCACTGGGACATGCCTTGAAACCCAATTTCATCCCCTGTGGCTGATGCTCACAGCTCAGCAGCTACAAACAGGAGAAGGGTGCAGCTTTCTCCTTGTTCCCAACAGCAATATTAGGAATATATTCAGGAATATTCAATACAGTGAGCCACAAGGAGAAGCTGCAGCTCTTCGCTGGTCTTTCTCAGGGCTACCTGAACCTATCAAAGCTTCCTTACTGCTCCCTTCCCAACAATTTCTGGGGCAAGGAAGATCTCACCACACTGGATTTGTGTTGTGCTCTGTCCAGCAAGCAAAACCAAGCCTTTCCTTTAACAAGTTAGATCTAAAAGTAACAAAAACCCCCAAAGGAACAAAAAAAAAAGGGTAATCATAAGCACAGTCAGGCTTTCAGAGATATTTCTGTACCAGATTGTTTGTTTGGTTTTGTGGGGGATTTTTTGTAGTATTTAAGCCCAGATTTTACTAAATGGAAATTTCTGGATGAGACAGGAGAAAATCTGAGTTTTAGCAACCTTTTGAAAAATTTCAACCTGTGAGGTTTGTTTATGAGAGGAGGTTTGCAATTACAAACCATAACCCAAAGAGAGGCAAGCAGCAATATTCTCATCAGAAACTGCTGAGAAACAAGGCAAGGAACCCCCCAAATGTGTGATTTTGTGAATCCACGGAGCTGTGCTGAAATGTATTTGTGTGCAGCCTGCAGGAGAAGGATGTTTTCATCTCAGGCTGCAGGTGTGACACGAGCATAACATAACTGTGCTAACAGAAAAGCAACTAATATATCAACTGTGATGTTTTGCCTCTGATTTGATGAGCTTGGAAATATTTGACAATGAAGGAATTTCTATGGTTTAATAAAAACCTGGACAATCTGTCCCTGTTACACCACATCCAGTATCCTGTGACTCCAAACAACCAACCAAGAGCTAAACCTCGGCTGAGATTTCCAATTGCTTTAAATGTTAAAATTGTTGCTGTATTATGAAAAGTGATAGCACTTTGATAAAAAAGATCCCACTTTGAACATATTTAAGGAATAGCTCTGCTGAGGAAGAGGCTGCTATTTTCCCCTGTTGATTTACAGAGTAAAACTGTGGTTCAGCAGATGGCTCATTAAATTTTTGCACGGTGACTGTAGTAGGAGAAGGAAAAAAAGAACAAAAAAGAACAAAACCAAACCTTTTCACCACAACCACAGGAATAAGATGCACTGGCTGCTTGCTGTGTAATAAAAACTTTTTAAAGCTTTTATTCATGCACTGATCAGCAGACAATATCTCAACCTACTTTACAAGTGAATTCTCCTCATGTTTACAAGCCAGTCTCTATTTCGAGTGGCTTTGTTTCTGGATAAGACATCTCTTTAGAGGAAAGACTGAAAATTCCATCTAGCATTTCCTGATGTAATTTCTTTTCCTTAAAAGCCTTTAAAAGGGAAGGTTCCTGTTCATGATCTGTACACCTTCTGCTAAAATTTGAGTTCCAATTTTGGACATCTCAGCAACAATCTTTATTGCCATCTATTCCATGGCCTGCCCTTCCTGTTTTCCAAAAACAAAATGCTGTATTTATTTTGAAAATGGGATATCCTGTTGGAAAGCTTTGAGAAAGAAAAAGAACATACTGAGCCTGGGACCTCAAGGATTCCTTCCGGTGCCTTAAGAGAAATAAAGAAACAGTTCTAGTCAAGAGAAGGAAATATGACAGGAAAAAACACTCAGGAGTTACAGTCAGAGCAATCCTAGAGAAATAAATAGTACAGAAATAATTAGAATTACATAAATGGTTCTTTCTCCATGTACACCCACAGTCCCATTCAGGAGCTGCAAGGAAAGGGAACATGACAGGACACTGGGGAAGGAATGTCCACACAGCAAAGACACACACAAAGAATTACTGCCATTGAAACAACCAACATCATCAGAGAATTCTATGAACAGGAGCTTCTAATAATATATTTAATTAAATGTGGAATCCTACGCTCAGCAAACATTCAAATAAACGTTGTTAACCACGACTCTTTATTCTCAGAATGTCCAAACTCCATATAATTATGCCAAGTGAGTTCTAATTACTTCCTAGAAGTATCTATGCAGATAATCATCTACCCCCAGACTATCTCATGCTCAGCTGAGCAGCCATGGAAGTCCCAGTGTAACAGATTAGATTTGAGCAGAAATATTTATCCCACTGCTAGAAGCACAAAGATAGAAAATATCTGCTAAATACTTTGATCTTCTTGAATATCAGGCACTGTAAAAAGTATGAAATACCATTATACAGCTGTAAAAGTGGAAACAAGGATTGTTATGCAAAACAAATGCAATGATGCATTTATTCAAGCATACTGTCTTCCAAATAGTTAGAATTTAAACTGGGATACTTCAGAGAAAACTTCAGTAAATCTGAACAATGCTGGAAAACCACAGCGACAACGAAGCTTGAAGCCCAAGGATTGAGAATTTTGAAACACTTGTATTGCCTGTGACTCACACAATTATCACATCTTTATCCAGCTCCTCCTGAGCTCTTTGTTCAGAATAATATCTTGCAGCAGTGAATTGCACATGGGGTTTATTCTGGGCTAAAAACAACTGCCCCTCCCACTCAGCACCTGGGAGAGAGGAGCAGGCAGAGGAGCATCTCTGCCTTTTCCCTTCTGGAAAACTTTTGCCCCCTGGATCTGTTCACTCAGATTCTGAGTGATTCAGTGAGCTCTCATGTGTGAAAAACGAGGTTCACTCTCTTAATAAATTATAAAAAGTTTCATATAAACAAAAAGACAATTAGGAGACAAAGAAAATAAAGCAAAGGGTTAAAAAGGCCGGGTGCCCCGGCACATTGCCAGGAACACACTTGATATCTTTGGAACACCCTTTTTATCCCCTCCTGCTGTGAGGGTTTAATGCATATTCAAACTTTTCCAAGAAGTATTTTGCATGGTCACTCCTTGGTTCCACCTTTTTAGAACTTTTCTCTACAAGTGGTCAGTGCTGATAACAGTCTGGGATGAATTGTCCTTCCACTGATAACAGCTTGGGCCCCACTGTCTTTGCTCTCTGGGGATTTCTTGCTTTGTGCAGAGGGACATAGCTCTATTGTTTCTATTTCTTCTATGTCTAAAACTTGCTAGCAAGAGAAAAAGTACAGACATAGCCAAAAAGCATTTAACATAAATATTCATCCTAATACCTGCAAAAGCCAATATCACAATATGGATTTCTAACACATGGAAGGGGCACTGGCTGGTATTGTCCCTTCCCAAGTAAACAGATTAAATGCCCACACGCTGCTATTTTAAATCCCTCTCTTGCTGCAGCATTGCAGGTGCTGTGTGCTTCAATAGAGCCACAAACCTCCCACAAAGAGACTTCAGAGCTTCTCTCAGGGTGATGTTGGAAGTTCTGCTTTTAACACCAAACTCAAATGTTTCCAACTCATGAGTTTTCATAGCAGAATTTGCAGAAATACATTCAGCTAACCAGTACAAGTGAACCCAAAGTATTTGATTTATTTTTAATAATCTCATCTGGTTCATGATGAATTTTTAACAATGGCAATCGCGAGCCTACTACTTAGAGTAGCTTCCCTCAAAAGGGCACAGCCAACATAAATAGCTGAAAGGCTCTTTTTGAGTTTACTGAGTAATTTTTGAACCCTAGAAACCACTCAGTGAGCCATATGCAAGCTTAATGCTCACAAAGCCATATTTCAGCTGCTGAGCATGAATTTGTGTCCTTAACAGGAAGATGGAAGAGACTCAGTCCAGTTCTCTCATCGATCTGAGCTCCTCTGATCATAAACCACAGTGAAGAACAGGATTTTGCCACTGTACCCCTGGACAGCTTAAGATTCATTGCCATAAATTAAAGATTAAATAACGTGGCAACAGCAAAACAGAACTTGAGCTGTGCTAAAACCTGGCTCTGAGCTTTCCTCAGCTGCTGTCCTGTATGTTCAGCATTTCTGCTCTCACCAAACTCAAAAGTTTGGGCTGAGAAGCATCATCAGTAGCAGTGAATTGGTTATGAGGTGCTGTGGATGCCCCTCAAGCCCATGGCAGAGAATACAGAGAATATTCCAAATGCACTTTTCCCTTTGCAGCTCCCATTTTTCTCCATGTCATTTATTTCTTTGCCTGTTACTCCCACAGTCGCTTCAGTCCTTGCTCATGGCCTATTTTATTCATGGAAACTCCAAATTCCTGCACCACTCGGAGGAGATTCTTGAATATCAGTGGGAACAGAGCTTAGGGAGCTGACACTTATCTGGCCATTTCAAATAAAACCATAAAATTTAGGTTTTTAAACAACAGTATTAAGTTGAATTTCCAGGGACATAAATGATTAGTTGGTTGGTTGGGGGGGCGGTTGAGTTTGTTTTGGGGTTTTTGAGGGTTTTTTTGTCTGTTTCTTTTAGGTTTGGAGCTTTCAGTTTGTTTGGGGTTTTTGGAGGGTTTGGGGGTGTTTTTTCTGGAGGTGGGAAATTGGTGGTGCTCTGGAGAAAGATGGATGCAGGGACTGGGAGAGGGGATCATTTCTGTGCTAATGCTGTTTCACACCGAGCTGGGGGTGGGGATTTAATCAATGTTGGTATTAAACGGAGCTGTGAAACTTGCTGCAGGCAGCACTACATTGATCCTTTTTTAGCTTGGTCGATCACTAAGTACAAATCCGAGTGGCAGCTCACAGGTTCTCCATCAGCCGGGGTTTTACCCGTGCGATGGATTCCAAGTGCCACCTAGTGGGAATTGTCACTTTGGAGAGGCCATTGCAGTGATTTTCACTCAGGAGCTGTAGGAAAGGTACTTGTGCATCCCTCACCTATGCTGAGACACTCTCATAGCCAGGGATATTTTTCATACTAAAGGGGACGGGGATAAAACACACTTCCAAAACGAAAAAATAAAAAATTCTTGATGTTAGTGAAGAATTCAATGAAAATAATCCACATTTATTGGCTCAGCAGCCAAGCACCCAAATGCAGAATGTGCTCCTAGAGCCAGGTGTTCACAGAGCTTTCAAAACCATCACCTAAGATAAGGAATTTCCCCAGATAAGATTTAGAAGCCCTAATATTAAAATATAACACATTTTCCTTCTAAATTTCAAGGAGCTGCAGACAGGGGGGTTTCCAGCAGCAGAGGAGCATTAACCACACACACACAAGCACAGAATTCCACGGATGGGAATGTTGGATCCCACTTTGCTGAACTCAGCTGCTGACTGAGCTGAGAGCAGGAATTCCCCTCAGCCTGGGGCTGGAACCTCGTATTGTGCACCAGGTGTGAAGTGAGCCAAGGGAGCTCTCTGTGGATGGGTTTTTCTCCTGTTCTGTGGGCAGCAGAGGGGTGTTGGAGTCAGAGGCACAGAGAGTGTGCCCTTATCTCTGATACCTGGCTCTGACATCCAAGAAAGCACTGAATTTTGTATAACATCCTGAAAACAACTGTTAAGGTTAAATAAAAACGCTAGGAGTGTAAATGTGTAAATTAGAGAGTTTCTTATGTCACTGGGTGAAAAAGTTAAAGCTTGGAGTTTAAAGTAGTTTAGGGAACAGAAGACAAGATGGAGGATTTAGGGTTTTGTCTCTTTTCCTTCTTTCTTCTTCATCTTCTTCTTCTAGAGGTTTTTGGGTAGCAGGAGGTGATTGGATAGAAAATGTCACAGTGCAGCACACAGGTGTTGGGTCATTGGGTCACTAAGAAAAATAATTTAGTTGGCACCCGTTAATTGGGTAAATGGACATATAAAAGACCTTGAAGAAGATCTTTGTTGGCCATTTTACACCTTTCTATCTTACTGCACATAGCTCCTTGTACCCTGTATCCATGTAATGCTGATAAGAAAAGAATAAACAACCAAGTCCAAACAAGAGAAAAAACAGTCTCCCTCTCATCAACTTCAGTTCAAGGCGAAAAAGAACCTAACCAAGAATATCATATAGAGACAGAGGGGCAGGTGAGGCAGCAGGCACTGAAGAGTAGCTGTGATCTGTCTGCACTTCTGGGAAGGTTCTGGAGAATGAATATGGAGAATAACTGAAGGTTATGTGAATTACTGAAAGCTGCCACAGCGTCACCACTGCCAATCCCATCGCAGCAGGGCCGTGACTCACACAGCCCAAGGAGATCCAGTGCATTGCAAGGTGTTAAAATTCAAAGCACACAGAACAACAGTGAGGAAAGGAGAGGTTTTCTTTCAGAACCAGGAGTATTGTCAGAGTTCTTTTGAGAAAGCTGCATACTGTAGCCATCCTAAAGGCTACGCTTATGTCAGCATATGTTAGCTGGAAGTTGGGGACATTATTTTAAGAGCATATACACTGATTAACAAAGAAAATACATTTGAAGCACAGCTGCTTTTTAGAAAATGCAAGATTAAAATGTCACAGTCCTGCTCTTGGCTCCTCACTGCCATCATGTCCTGAGGTCATTCCCTGGTGTGCAGTGGCACAGTGGATGGCAGGAGTGTCCCAGCCCTGCCTGCTCACACCCCAGCTTGTCACCACTCAGCAACCCCACTCTGTACTACAGCACCTTTCAGACCCTTTTAGCCCAGAAAATTCCTTGTAAAAGTTAATATTTAAAAGTTTGGCATGTTCCATAATAGTCCAGGTTTTAAAGGAGAGATGATACCATTAATCCAATAGCAGAGCAAAAATCCCTGCAACATATCCAGAATTCCAAGCCAGGATTCTTCAGGAGCTTTGCTGCTTCCTGCAGCTGGAAATGACTGACACGAATCCTGCTCCAAACAGAACTGAGCAGGCTGAGAACTTTGAAATCTCCCTAAATCCCTGCAAGCCTGGAAAGGTCTCCTTGCCATGCAGGCAGCTGACCAGCAGCTGTCCCCATTGCTTCACTGGAGTCAGAGATCAGCCTTGGAACAGGAACACACCTCCAAAAATGGGTGCTGCTGCTCTTTGGAGACCAAAAAGGAAAAGAAAAGCTTCAGAAAAATAAAACCGAGCTCCTGGAGCTCTGTCAGTGCGTAGATGAGAGGATGGGATGTGTAGGTCTGCATGCCAGGACAGGGATGTGGTTAAAAGGAGAGACAGGTCAGCTTGGGGATGGGACCTCAGCACATCCATGGCTTTGTGACATGACAAAGAAAAGTTCTGGAGACTCATTCATGTGGCAGAAAAGGAATAATCAAAGTGGACTGGAGGATCCCACTGTTGCTGCTCAGTCTCTGCCCACACCTCCTGATAAAAGCTCCTTCAGAGATGTTTTCCCATCCAGGATCTCTGGTGGACAGCACTTCCCAGCTTCAGAGGATGGGAACTATTTAAATTTAGAACTAGAAAAATGTGTCTTAGAGAGGTCCAAGGGTGAAGGTGTTTTAGGATCATCTCAGTAAAGTTCTTTTCCCTCTTGAGAACTCGGGGCAATTTCTCATTTCCATTCACTTTGCATTTGAGAACTTGAAAATATTTCATTCTAAAGTAACTATATTAATGTGTGATTATTCACATAGCTCCAGCAATCACACTCGAATGACTGTGGTCTAACTAATAGGCAAGACTGAAATTATGTCAATTATAAAAGCTTGGACTAATCAGTAAAATAAAATAAAATAATAAAATGAAAATATAAAATAAAAATAAAATTTAAAATAAAAATAAATAAAATGAAAAATAAAATTTAAAATAAAAATAAATAAAAATAAAATAATAATAAAACCAAAAATAATAAAAAATAAAAATTAAAAAATAAAATAAAATAAAAAATAAAATAAAATACAATACAGCTTGCTGGAGCCAGACCAGCTTAGGGTACTAAGGAATCCAAAGGAAGCAGTTTCCTGCTTCGTGGGCACAGCATGTGGCCAGAGGAGCAAAGCATTGTCAGTCCAACCATCCCAGATTGTAAAGCCCTTTCTTTAGGCAGTAAGGAAGAGGAAAAATCTCCTTCCATGTCACTATACCCATGTATTATTGAAAGCATCAAAAGGTATTTTATGTGATTTTTCTAACACACAGGAATAATCACCATTTCACTGATTTCAGTAGCTCCATAAGACAAATTAAACAATTGTGGAAAATAGACCAAAATGTTCCTCATGGAAAAATGCTGCAGTGGGAGAGAATGAATCCATGGCTGGAGCCTAGTGAATCCAACATTCCTGGACACTGAACAAGGGCAGATCCAACTCAGCCCTTCTGCAGAGCTCTGTGTTGGGCTATATCAAGTAGATAATGCCTGCAGGAAAAGTCATTGAACGAACATTAATTAAAACATTTTGCAGACAGCTGGAGGGCTCCAGTAAAGGAGCAAATGCTGCTGCTTCTTCTGGCTGATTTATTGCTACACCTGCACTCAGGAGAGGCACTGAAATGCCTACAAGGATGAGGCTTCAACAGTTTTGAAGAGGAAGATAGGAAATGAGATCATCTTAGAACAAAAAAGATGTAATGTATCTTTCTTTGTAACTATTTCAACACTCAAGAGCTACCACAGTGCTCTAAATTTGAGGAGAAAAACACTAGAGTTAAAAAATAGCAAGATCCCACTACATTAAAATCACACTTTAACTGCAGTCTGTCCAGAGACATCCAATTCTAAATTCTAAACTAGACAACCATGATTTATTTTGCTGCTGCAGCAGAATTAAGCAGTTCAGATCCATGACCCACTGATCACTGACTTCCCTGGATTTGAGAAGTCCTTCCCAGCAGCTCTGCTAGGTAGTTTTGAGTGGCCAGCTGTCACAGATGTGCAAATTGCAAGTGAGTAAACTCACATATGCAAGCAGCAGAAACAGCTTCTGGCAACTTCCCACCACCTAATGATTTTTAAAATACCTTTCAGCAATTACTCCGACAAAACATCAGCCCCCCAAAAACAAGCAAACAAGCAAAAGAACACAATTTTTAGCCAAGTTCACAGCAGGAGAATCTGAAATACTCCAGCAGGTACCTGTGCTTCTGAAATAATCGGTCAAAAGAGCTTTTTCCAGAGGTACATTGTGGATGCAGCCTAAGGACACCGTTCTCTCACTAAGGGAAACAAAGGTGTTGTCAGGTGTGCAAAGTGATTCCTTCCTCCTGGAAGTTGAAATGGTGTTAAAGTGCAAAAGACTCAGGGAAAAAAAATACACCTCTGAACAAAGAAAAAACTCATTATACTTTGCACCTGTTTAAGGAAAAACTCCTTTTAACAAGTCGGATCATTAATAAAGGTGCAATTAAGTATCACATCGTTAAAGGAGCAGGAATGAAAACAGGGTAAACTCCCATTAAGAGACAATGCTAAGGTATCTATCTCGTTTAAGAAAAGAAATCCACACTTTCTCTCCTTGCTGCTGGTTACAGATGAACTCGTAGGGATTTGTTACTCACAAGCATAAGATTGCTCTTGAAAGTTAGGAAACTGCTTTCCTGAGCTAAAAAGCTATAATTTGTTCCCATATTTCCAAGGAAAGGTGTTACTTATTGTGAAGAAGCACAGCAATGAGAACAAAAAAAAAAACCTTCAGGGAAAACTATCACTTATTTCAGTATCACAACCAAGATATAAGCACAGGGAAAGTGACAAATTCTGCATTCTCTCAATAACAGATTCCCTTTCTGTGAACGTTGGAGGTTAGAATAGAGAACTTCAATCACCATGGCAAGCAGCCAGCTCATGAATAGCTTGCTAACATCAACAAGACTATTCGTATGAACAAATGCTCAAAATGACTATGAGACTTCTTGTGTATCCTTTGTAATGGTAAAATCACCGGGATTACTGTGGTTTCTAAGTGCTCTCCCACACAGATGAAGAGCTGAAGTCAAGAAGAGTGCTCATGTGAGGAGCTCTGCAAGAGCTGCAGTTAAACACTGAACTGCTCCTTTGGTTTTACTTTTATAAAACATAGAGCACATTGGAGCAGAACTACTACTGGACCAGCAGACACCAGGCTTTGAGTAAGTCTAAGAGAGAGCCTGAAGTGAGATCCTGACATGCACTGCTCAAGAAAAATACAACTTCTGCTGCCTGAACAGTTTAACTGCGTACTCAGCTCTGCTCGAGGACCACGAGATTTCAAACCACATTCTCAAAGTAAAGAAGGGGGCTGGCAATACATAAAGATCTGTGAGAAAGGAAGCTCTGGAACTAGCAGCAAGGTGGGGTTGCCTGCATGGGCAGCCCTTCATTTGAATGCAAATGTAATTTTGGGGCAGGCAGTTATCTGTGACATCAGGCAGGACCTTAGTAAACTGTTACCACCAGCACCTGGTAAAACCATTGTTAATCATGTGTAGTAAAGGGACATCAGGGCTAGCAGGAGTCATTTATAGAGCCAGGCTGGGCTAGAAAAGAGAGAAAGAAAGAGGAGGGGAAGGGAGATCAAACAAACCCTGCGAGGAGCAGGATGTCCCAGCAAGACAAAGGCAGGCTGTGAGCATCATGTACGTGAGCTATCTGTTGGATAAAGACAGCAGCATGTATCCAGGATCCGCAAGGTGCACCAGCAACAACCTGCCCGTGCAAAACTTCGTGTCTGCTCCAGCCTACTCTGACTACATGGGATACCACCCTGTGCCAGCCCTGGACACCCACGGGCAGCCAGCACCGGCCTGGGGCTCCCACTACGGCCCCCAGCGCGAGGACTGGAGCGCCTACGGCCCAGGCCCTTCCAGCGCCGTGCCCGCTGCCCACATCAATGGCTCGTCCCCCGGGCAGGGCTCCTACAGCTCTGCTGATTACAGCTCCCTGCACCCCACTGCTGCTGCTGCTGCTGCTGCTGCGGGGTTACCTCCTGTAGATACAATTAATGCCCAGCAGCAAATCTCTCCCAACAGCCAAAGGCACAGCTCTTATGAGTGGATGAGGAAAACGGTGCAATCCACTTCCACAGGTAGGAGGGTTTTGTGCTGAGAAGAGGTTTTAACTTGTTGTTGTGGCATTTGTGGGGGTTTTGCCAGGTTCTCTGTTCACAGGGAAGGATTCAGATTAATAAAGAAAGAT
Source organism: Cyanistes caeruleus (assembly GCF_971803275.1). Classification (NCBI taxonomy): domain Eukaryota; kingdom Metazoa; phylum Chordata; class Aves; order Passeriformes; family Paridae; genus Cyanistes; species Cyanistes caeruleus. The sequence goes on from NC_141714.1 coordinate 2,360,477, forward strand.
CTTGATTGCTCTGAAGGATTCTTTTGCTAGCAGTTTAAATATTGGTTCAATTATTGGATGCTGGGTTGATTATTTCTTGCTTTAATCCTTTAACCCTGTGGGAAATGAAAAGCAAAGTCCTTTCACTTCTCACTTCAGATGTTTTTTTAAGTTTGTGATATCCAATAGTTGCTCTGAATAGGAGTCCTATAGATTGGAACGAAACAGAAAGTATTGCATTCACCACCACTTATTCTTTGCTTATTTGCCTCAAGTTTTGGAGTACCTAGGAAAAGTTCAAGTAAAATATGCACAGCAGGGGGTTTCTATCAGAAACAACCCCTCCAAAGCTCAGAACACTGAAATGAGATCTGCAAGATCAAACAATGAGTCAATGCTTTAAGAGCAGGGATGATAAGGAAAGTTTTGCTTCACTTTGTAGTAGCAACTCTCAGAATATTCAGGAATACAAAGATTCATGGTAACACAGCCTGGTAATACAGCCACAGATCAGGCTCTGCTGCATGAGAGTCAAGGAGTACAAAACAATTCTTCAATTTAAGTAGTAAAAATAAGCCATGAAGCTTGAGGGAAAGGTTCTGTTTGACTGGGAAGCAGAACAAGAGAGAAATATATATATATTGAGCATCCTTAAACAAAAATCTGCACCCTGTATATGAAAAAAATATTAAACAAGAAGGGGAGAAGAAAAAGAGGGAAAACTGCCTGAACAGAACAGAAGCATAATCTGCTGTATGAAAGTATTTGATCCTCTGAGGTGCTGAGCAGCTTTGACATGCACTGAAATTAGTAGAAATTAGGGATGCTCAATTCCTCTCCTAGAATGCTCCCAGTATTTCAGTGTTGCATCCCAGGAAAGTTCCTTCCCTTTCCCTCCCTCCACACTTGCTTGTAAATAAAAGCCTTCAAAGCAGGGGACTGAATCAATCTCTGGTGGAAAAGCAATTACTTAAAATAGACATTAGAGAATTGAAAGCAACTGCATAGAAAAGTTGTCTGTATTAAAATAATGCATCTGATTTGTATGGGCAGAGTCCTCCTCACTCCTGCTGAACACAACTTTAGCTCATGGAGAGTCCCCAGAATTCAACAGAACAATCAGAACAGGCTGTTGCTCTGTGTGAATAAGAATTTGTGGGGATAAAAATGTTTGTATTTTTTAAATGGTATATGTTCTTTGCTGAGTATTATCTGAGGAAAAACAAGAGGGCCCGTTTTGAAAAAAAACATGCAGCTTATTTTTGAGGAATCTTTACAAGGGCAAAAAAATTGCTCACTAATTGTGGTATTTATAGATTGCAGGACCCTTGCTCAAAAAAACCTTTGCTCCTCAACCCTTCCTTACCTGTTTTGTGCTCCTGTGGATTCCAATCACACCAAGGGAGCCTGATGTGTTCTGTGCTGTCCCTGTGACAGTGGGACATGGGATAAACTGATCCAGCACACACATATAGAGATATAGATACATAATATAAAATATCACATTCTAATTGCTGCTCAGGAAGCACTTAGAGGTTTCTAACTTTCCAAATTTCAATACTGCAAAGGTCAGAGCATTCACAGGAGAGCTGGGAGTGTGTCCTTTCTGGAGTGGTCTAACAAGATACTGAGAATATATGTGTCCAGACCTGGAGAAATCAGCATGCCATGGGAACAGACCCTCCCAAATGCCCATGGGCCAGGGGAAGGCCACATTTAAAAGCTACTGAGTGCTGCTTTAGGGGAAAATCCAGAGAAGGAATTCTCCTGCTGCTTCTTTCCCTCTTACATAGCTTAGTTTTTCTGCTAGGCCAGGCAGGCTCGGTGCCAGCAGAGCTGCTTCAATGGAGCTTGTTCCTTATTCTTCCTTCACTCCTTATCCTCTTTTGCTGTTTAAAAGGAAAGGCACCATTGTCCTTCATGGTTTCCCAAAAAAGAAAATAATTTTAAAATATTTTCCCTTGCAGCAGTGTCAGCTCTAGGAAAGCACCTGAGTTTAGTTCTGTACATGCAGGTGTTGCAGTGATTTCAGGTGTGTGACCAGGCTCACTGCAAATGTTGTTTGCTGGATCATGATCCAACCTCTCATTATTTTCTTAGGTGAAATCCAATTTTTTTACATCCTTAAAGCTGTCTCTGTTCATTAAGCATTATCCTTCTATCTCTTTACAAAACCTTTGGGAATTTCAGTAAAGGTTTGGTGTTGCATGAATGAAGGAATCATTATTTATTAGCTTTTCTTATTCCCTGTGAATAGATACAAACCACTGTTCTTAATGATGAAAAAAATGAGGCTCAGACTTACCTGAGGTGATCACAACAGAAATCATTTAGACAAATAAATTTTGTTATTTATTCATTACATGCTGCAAAGCCCAAATTATCAAATTAATACTACAAATAATATTTCACTGTGAAAACAATAATTATTAAAGCAAGTAATTTTTTGCAAGATATTCTCAGAAATGTGCAAGAAACATTCCTGCAATCTCATCCCTTTAAGCCTGGGAGAGATTCTTGCCAAAGGTTCACTCACTTTGAGCAGACTAGCTTGGAGCAGCTACAGGAACAAGGCCCTGAATCCGTGACATTCCCATCTCCAGAGATTTCCTGGTTATCTTCTCTTACTGGTGCTTTGCAGCCTCATGTCCTGACAGATGACAAACAAAACACTTCATTGCAATTTCTACCACTGCCTCTTACCCTCCAGATCTTTTGATACTGTTATCTACACAACTAACCTGAAACAAAGGAAGAAATTACTTCAAAATTTGCCCTGTAACTTTAAAAAACAACATCAATGTAGAACCATGTGTTCAACTGATGTAAAATGAAATTTGTGAGGTTACCTGAAACCTCTGGATGATCTCATTATTTAATGTGACGTTATCATCCTGATTTAATACTACTAAAATGTATTTCCTGCAGAAAAGTCCTGCTGAGGCTTTCATACATCCTGAAGGATGGCTGAGTGTCTGTCTGTGCCTTGGCACTGCAGGAATTGGGGTTGGATCCTCAATCAGAGCACACAGAATCCAGCACCCTGTCTCTGCACTCCTCAGGGTGCTGAGGACACAGGAAAAAAGCTGATGTGTTTTGATTCAGAACACTTGAAGGAGGAAACACTGAGTACTCAGGATTTTCAGCCACAAACACTGTGAGAAAAGACTCTAAGCCTTACACTGCTCCTGAATCCTCAGCTTCCCCTTGGAGAGGGTGAGCACAGCCAGGACAAGGAGCAATTGGAACTCAGACTGAACAAAGCCACAGCTAGAAATGTGAGGTGGTAATTCCACACACACACAAGACATAATTACAGGCAAATTCTTTCATGGAAAGTAGACTAAAACCACCTTAAAAGAAGCTACAGATCTCATCCTGTTGATTTCAGGATTTTTATGGAGCTGTGTCATCACTTCCACAGGAGTAGACTTGACTTTATGACTGTGTGAGAAAACAACACACACCTGTGGTAAAAGTGTGCTCAAAACACTGAGTTTGAGCAGTGAACTCCCAGGAGAATTTGCTCACAAAGCTGAAAGTGCACCTTAAGATCTGCACTTATGTTACCATAAAACAGGGTGGGGACAAGTTTTGAAACAGGTGAACTGATTCAGAGGAGAGATTTTTTTCCTGTAGATGACAACTCTCCTATCATTCTTCTTCAATACAAATTTACTCTGCAGACATAAAGACAGTTTTCTGCTGCTAATGACAGGAGAACTGAGAACATCTTGACTAAAGGCACTGTAAATATATCACACTTAGTCTTTGAAGGAAGAAATTATATTCCCTCAAACCTAAGGAAGAGGAACAATAATTTTTAGAGGTCATTCCTCTAAAATGCTGAATGCTAAAGAACATGCAACACCTGGTGAAAATCTCAGTTAATCACTTTCCTTTTAACCTATACAGTCATTGGCAATGGGATTTCCCCTGGTTTGCCACTCAGAAATTCACCTACATTTTCTGCAGGTTGGGTGCTTCTGCCTGCCCTGTCATTGCTTAAAGAGAATAAAAAGGGCTCTGCTTCTGGTCCAGTTCTTTCTGTGTGATGAAGATGAATAGAAAAGTTTACACCAGCAAAGGGAAGGACAGAATTTGGCCAATGAGCTTTATTCCAGAATAGCAGAACACTCTAAAAATTGAAAACGAGAGAAAATTCAAGTCTGTTGAAATTCAGTTCTATGATTCTATTCTGTTTTCTTCAGCATGAACAATCTGATAATGTATTAAAGAACAGATGAGCTAGATGCAGCAGAGAATACAAACACAGAATTTCACTGAGTTCCACAAACCTTTAGCACCTAACTTTGCAGTAATGCACCGGACCAGGACACCTACTTATCACACCAAGGTTTCTGTCAGAAATATTATACAGGATTGGATCTATGTCACATTTTCTAATACAGTGGCTGGTGGAGTATTTTAATTTAGCTTTACAGAACATCATGTGCAGCATAATATTGGACTTCAAAACTTACTTAAAAATACTTTTGCTTCACAACTTCAATGAAGTCAGTGAAATTATTGACTTCAGTCAGGGAGAATCCGCCCCTTACTTTTCCTACACTTTTAAAGTACGTAAGTAGTTAGAGTCCTAAACAAAACTCTGAGGCCTGCTCTCTGTCAGTTTGTATCTTCATAAACTCAAAAATTACCATCAGTTTTTTAATACTAAAGTAACAAAGAGATGCAGGTGGGAACTGAGCACATCCAGAAGCTGTTTCACATTTCTGGGATGATTTAAGGTAACATCCAGTCACCAAGGACAGACATAACTTCCTCTGAAACACTGCTGAACCCTGGAATCCAGGTTGCAATCCCACACTATCCTATCCTAGGACCTCTTCAGGCAGCTTCTGGATTTTATGAAAGATGCTGGTTTCAGTGCCTGCAGAATATTCCTGAAAAGTTGAGAGAGGAGGCTCTGAAAGAGGGCCCAGGGCTGGTTCTAATGCTAATTTATTTTGCTTTGTAAACTAGTTGTGAGGTCTGATGGTGGGTTTTTTTTTTTTCCTTTCCTGGCTTACATTGTCTGAGGTTTTGAGGCCTATCTGTCATATTGAGGCAACAGACCCTTTTAACACTTCACTTTGCTTTGATATGCACTCTTGTCTCTTCCTTCTCCCTCTTTTCTTCAGGAGTTATATTGCCGGAAAGGGTGATGATTTTCACAGCAAATAAAGAGGCCTTCTCCCAGCTTTATTGTCTTCAGAAGAAATACTCTGTGAATTTTATGACCAATGGGAAAGCTGTTCCCTTCCCCCAACTCAAAACTTGCCCAGTCACAAAAATTGCCAGAGTGGGTGTGATGGAACAGCACTGTTAAACTATATCCCACGAAAAGATCCCATCTCTGAAATATCTGATTTCTTGCTGGCCCAAAGGCACTCCCCAGTAGTCACTGTGCAAAAGAGGGTTTTGATAAAACTCCCTTTTCTTACATAGCTCATTAAACCCAGGAAATCCACTCCCCCAGCACAAAGTCAGGCAGGCTGCAAAGGTGGCTGCTTCAAAACCCTTTTGTTTCATTTCTCTTCCACCCGAGCACCAATAACCTCTCCAACCACAATTCCATGTACAACTGTCCACACCACAACATTCTCCCTAGAGAACTAACACAGCATTACTGATGAGGATTTTAACCTGTCACTAACAAAAGATCAGTTGAGATGGTACAAAGCCAAATGTTGGTTATTTCACTCACCTAAGTGAGGAAAATATGCAGGATTTCACAAAGGAATTGGATTAATACAAGGACTTTTATCATTGCATCATTCAGTTCTGCTATTATGGCCTGAGAAGTGAAGAATATCCTCCCACTGTCTATGGGGTGACTCCATCAGTCCCACCTCAAATTTTACTCAGGTAATATTTCTCCTGGAATTAAAATGCAATTAAAATTAAAGCCAGTAGGTCTGCAGAACACAGTAGAGTGGCTCTGCTCTGTCTAAAAGAAGGAATTTAGAAGCTGAAGTCCCAAACTGTTTAGGGATGGGCTCTGTTGCTGCTGTTTTTTAACTCTGGCAAATAAAAGTGTGCTTTGCCTTTGAAAGGAAATGCCATGTGCAGACTAATTCCAGCCCAGCATCCAACAAAGGCTGTAGGAAACTCTCACTGACATCAAGGAGAGCAAAGGCCTAACAAACTAAAACGTGGCTCTGCCAGAGCTGAAAGTATCTCTTGCAAGACTGGCAGATCTCAGCTCCCACTGTCTCTTGTCTATCACAGACAGTATTATTCTACACAGAAAAAAAAAAATCAAATTATTGAAGACAAGATTTATGTGATACATCAGAGAATTTTTCTCAGAGCATTTCTCAGCATTTCCTTAATTTTGCTTTTTTTACTTTTTAAATTATTTTCTTTACTTTAAGAAAGAAATTAGATGTCAAAGCTCCCAATCTTCCTTCAAAAAGAATCCAGATATTATCAATTCCACAAAAAAAAAAAAAAAAAAAAGAGTTACTCATACAGAAATAAAGAATCTTATGGGAGAAAGTTCTGTTTTCCGTGTACATTTAATTTCTTCTTCAGCTAAAAAAGGAAAAAAAAAACAAAACCACAGCCCTCTCCTATTCAGGTAATGAGGGTTTCAGCACTTAAAACCAGAAACAGGAAGTTTTTTCTTGAAGTTTACCACCTTGTTTTGGCAATAGAGGAACATTTGATATTTGTCTGTGCCTTCTGAATGAGAATAGAGGTCAAGATAAGATCACCTTGTTGCTCCTTTGTGTACTCCATCTTAACAACACAAAGGACACTAAGGAAACATGTTAAACATTTTGTCCCATAGAATGACCCTAAATTCTCATTTGAAGAGGAAAAAAACCCTTAACCAAACCACCAGTTAGAGAGATCAAAAGTTAAAAAATATCAAGTGAGGCCTTAAAGCACCACAGGTGACCATATGTTAAACAAACAATTTACACTTCTAGTGAAGGAAAACAAATGTCCTGGTATTTATGTGGACTGAACTGAATCACTGCTGTTCCTTAGAGACTCTACAATTCTTACCTTAATGTTGTAAAATTAGCAGCACTTTTCACTTGATTATCAGTGTAAACCTCACTGGGATAATTCTGTTTCCACTGCAGTTTCACAGTGGTGGAAATGCCAGAGAATGAGAATGTCCTGTACATCTTCCTCAGCCAGGCAGCACCTTCAGGAAGGTAACAGATTTGACTCAAAGGAGTTTGGCTGTATGGATTGAACAGAACCCACAGCCTAAGGAGCAATCCCACATCTATTTTCCCTATTGAAATATTCCAAGTAATTCAGGCTGATGGCCTTAAGAAGAGCTAGATAATGCCCAGAGCATTGTAAAGGCACTATTGATGCTCCCTCAGGGCTGGAATATAGAAGCTGAAGGACCAAATCTGATGAAGACATGGTGCTACAAGCCTGGGGAGAGTCCTAGAGAACCCCTGTCTTGTAGGGTGAACCAGAACCATCCCCATCCAGGATATAAAAGGATTTATTTACAGCATTACACTGCCCAGAACTTCCAGTGCTCACCAATTCTGGTTCTGGGATCTACACAAATAGTCCTAAGAGGAGCAGAGCCTGAAGAAACTTCTAATGCAAGCAATAGTTTGGTGAGCCAAAACTTTGTAGAAATAGCAAAGTCCTGACTGTCAAATACTGGGCTAGGTGAAAGTGACCCTATATGGTGTGCATGGCAAGTGGAAGGAAATGCTAACTTCAAATATGTCCCATAAAAAACAGAGACACCACATGTCCCTCCACAGAAGGAGGAAAAACATTAACCCAAGATTCTGCTGTAGTTCTGTACCCTGAATTTTGTTCTTTGGGTGCTATGAAACTTCAAAAGCAAGGGGAATGGGAAGGAGGGGCTGGGTGGGAATCAGGCCTTTGGCAGCACTGAGGGATGATCTCTCCAGCTCCTGTCTCCAGCCAGGGAAAGCTGGTGGCTCTGGGGTTCTGTGCCATTGGGATTTACTCAGACACTAAAATTTTACCAACCCCATGCCTGAGAATCTATTTCACCCCGTTCAAAATTAACTGCTCTTATTAGAGTGTAATTATTAGGGGTTTGTTCCTGTTTTCTGAGGAGTTAGGCATCCCTATAACCTCATCAGGAAAAGCTCTGTAAGCAAACAGGAGCTGCTGTGCAAAGGCACACGACACCTGCAGCAATTGCAGATGGGTAAGGTACAAACACCTCGAGTTCTCTGCATCACCCAAGAGAACCTGAACCTGAGGGGGCTCTTCTGCTGCAGTAACTGAGGACACAGATTCACAACCTCCAGCAGCACAATGAGATACAGAGCAAAAAAATACTGAAAATATATTCCCTGTCCCAGACAATTCACTGGCTAAATGTGCACATCTGAAGGAATGTCCATAGAAATACAGGTAAACAGGTAAACAAGGAAGCATCAAAAAATGATTGTGGTCAGCAAAGATAACACTGGTCTCAACACAATAATGTGTTTATGTTCCCCCAAAAATGTGGGAAGAGCTCAGGCTTTGGTTTTAAGCAGGTGCTGATCTCCAGTATATTGGTTATTGCCTAATATGAGCATAAGCCACAGAGGAAGGGAACCAGCAGCAGTCTTTCCCATTCTCAGCTTTCTTTCAGAGCAGCCACACATTCTGTCCTCAGAAATGACCCCGTATGGAATCCATAAAATTTCAGCTCCTTGCATCTGTGTTCCCTGGCTCCTGTCATCTGCCATTGCCTTTTAATGCTCTGGATGCTGTTGAGCTGTGTCTGCTCCACTCAGCTGCACCCACAGCTGAAGGGAGGCAGCAGTGCTGCTCCCAAAACAGCAGATGCTGCAGTTCCCTGCCCATTGTGAAGTAGAATTGCTTGCCTTTTCACTGTTTCATGAACTGTCATCTGAAAATCTATGTCACTGTTATCAGGTCGTGGGCAGATTGTGGCAGACTTGACAACACAACCTCCAAATTGCAGTAACAATCACAACGTGGTAGGAATTTTTCTAGCAACAAGAAGTGAGGAACTGTGGAATCTCTCAGTATTTTCTGTGCAGTAAAATGTCCTTCACAATTTTCCGAGGAAGGTAAGAGCATCAGCTCTAGGGACAGAGACAAGAGCAATTCAACACCAGGCAGGAAGCTCGCAACAGAGCTGGGGACAAAATCCAGGTTTCCTGGCTCCTTATTCTTACCAGGAATGCCTTCCCTTTCCCAAATGATAACACGGGGTGATAAAGAAGATGAGAAGCAGTTTATTATCTATTTACTAAGGAGCAAACCTAATATCTGATGGTATGAACCTCTTGTATTGTAAATCAAGACTGAGTCAAGGGAGTTACTCTGGGTAAGTGCGTGGAGAATCAGGCCTAAAATCCCCGCAGATATTTTCAAACTTAAAGCCAGATATTTTGTGTTACTAAGGTGAAAAAATTCTAGCTTGAAGCAATGTGTTCTTCTTTCAAAACAGGTAAAACAAGAACGAGAGAGAAGTACCGAGTGGTTTACACAGATCATCAGAGATTAGAATTAGAGAAGGAGTTTCATTACAACAGATACATTACAATCAGGAGGAAGTCTGAACTTGCTGCAAACCTAAGACTTTCCGAGAGACAGGTAGAGTATGGATCACCCACCCAGGCTTTCCTTTGAATTTATGATTGCTGCTGAGGAGATAACTGTATGGTAAAGAACACAGAAATGTTAATGCCTCGAGTAACCAAACACTGATTTTTCCTTTGCAGTAGAACCAAACTAGAGCTGTGCAATAACACAGGAAATGCAAACACCAACTTTCTCCCGTTCTGAGAAACATGGGTTAAACCACATCATCAAAATCCTGCCTGGATTTCTCTCTGGGCTGTGGTAGCAGGGAGAATTTCATGCTGAACTTTCTAAAGCAGAAGTCCTGGTTCTGCTGAAGTCAGTGGGAATTCCATAACCAAACCCAACAAGGTCGGTCTTAGTGGAGATGGAAGTGATGAGCTCAAGTATGTTCAGGACACTTGAAGGGTTTTGTGTCCTTGGCTGCCTTGTACCTTTTGTTAAAGATTTCCTACATACGTGCTACTTCTTTCTCCTGCCCCATTTCCTGCCCTCCAAATTCCACTTCTGTTCCCAGAAGATAAATCAAAATACAATCCCATGATTAGGACTGATTCACCATTGTTTTATGAGCTCTGCTGAGCAGGAATAGCCCAGAACCCACCCAGCTGTAGCACTGACCATCCAACTTGAACCTGGATCACACTCTGAGCTCACATTAATGGAGAAGCAAACACCCATTTTGCAAATATTCCTCAATCTGCTGCTGAATTTATCAATCTGCTGAATGCAAGGACTGAACTGTCGAAAATTAAAATTGTTTCAGCCAGGTATAAAGAATACACTATATGTCTTTTTGCTGGCTGTTAAAACATTCATCATTTGACTTAGTTATGCTGAATTTTAATCTTATGGCCCTGCTTCTGTAAACAACCAGTGACATTTACTTGAAACTTCCTAGCTCAGTGATAATTCCCTATGATTTTTTTTTTTTTAGTATATTTGAAGAGGTGAAACAAAAATACATGATCAATTTCTTTGTATATATTGGGGAAACTTGGCAACAGCTTTTGCAATATTTGTTCTTCATCATCAATATATCAAGAACAAAATGAATTCCAGTTTATACAACCTACATCTCTGAGGTGTTTTTTTAAAAATGGAAGATTAAGTAAGAAATACCTGACAACTCTATCATATGAGCACAGCTGAACACACACTGTTCTATCCCAAATTCCTCTGCACACCACCTAAAACCTCAAATGATTTTCTGGAAAAACTGTTTTTCTGTTTCTGCTAAAATCCAAAATTGCCTGGAAGGAATATCATAAAAGGACAAAGAACAACTGTTTAAACAAGGAAGGAAAGGTGCAATATCTAATTAAGAAAAGAAAGGCAAAATGAAGCATTGTTAACTTAGGAAGGATACAGAAATAAAGGAGACAAGGATGAGAAAGAAGAGAGAAAATCAGACTTCAGGGGAGGAGATTTGCATGGAAAAATGAATATGGAAAGGAAGGAGGGTAACAGGTAAAGAATAAGTCAGACAGATGCAACTGGCCCTGTCAGCTTTTAGTCTGACATTACAGACCTGTTCTTACTTGGATGTATTCGATAACTGGCACACAACCCTGAAGTGCCTACTGATTTCTGTCTGCAGATCTGCTTCCCTAGTTTAACAACAAAAAAACCCCCTCAATTCACAGGCAGGTAAGAACACTGAAGCCAGAGGGCAATTCTGAAATATTGGTTTAGTTTTTAGACTGTTTCACCTTTTCATACATTTTGGCAAATGCATGAGAAAAGCGGGATTATCTTTGCACAGTCAGAATGCAAGAGATCTGAGAGGGCTTGAGATTGGTTTAATGGAACATAATTTGGTACTGAAATGATATTCCAGAACTAAGACAACAAAAGGACCTGCCAAACATCTCAGATAGCAGCCTGGGACTTAAGAGACCTGGTTTAAATTTACATGGGTTTTGCAGGTATTTGAATCCTTCAGCTGTAAATGGAATTGTAATGCCACAAGGAGAAGCACCCAGAGACTGTCACAGAGAGTATTTAAGATGTTTTGCTGGGCTTCACCAGTGGTTTTCTTTTAAAATACAACCTGGTAGCCACAAGTGTTATCACCTCTCACTGTTTTACCTCCTTTCCAATCATTATTCTCTTTCCCTTTCTAGTTTCCATCAAAAAGATAACCAGACTGACCAATATTTCTTAGCAAAATATTGATTTTTTCCTTTGGGTTATAGAAAACAGTGACAGAAGTGTTTCCTTTGCTGTTTGAACAACAAAACACAACAAACCTGAATGAGGTAGCTTGACTTATTACACTGTCCAGATGTGATCCAGAGCCACTTCCAAGGATAAACGGCTGGAGAGCACAGCTTTAAATCCAACCCTGGGGATTCACATCCAAAGCCAGTGCAGTTACCACAGAACTTTGAGAACACCCCAACAAGCTCTGCAGTATTTTCAGCTGACCACTGCTCACCTTCAGCTCACGTCCTCACTTGTCCCATCCCGATCAAGATCCACCTACAGCAGGTCCTTCATTCCTTCCTGTGTGCCTGTGACAGGGCAGGGACACTGGTGGCACTGGATTGTGTGGGAAGCAGCAGCAGGTTCTGGCTCCATTCACAAATGAAGTAGAAGGCACTTGGCTTCACTGCTAAGACAATATTTTGAATTAATGTTGTGTATTGCTGGTGAAATTCTGCTCAGAAGTGAATTTCCACTGGCTTCCACATTGGAACTCATTAATTAACATGCAGCATCCAATCAGGAAAGCTTTTGTGCCTCCATTTATAGGCCAATAGCAGATCTTGGCTTGCCCTGACTAGGGCATACAGTTTTCAATGTAACAATACCCTTGCATAATTTTGGCAATGACTAGGGCACATGAGATTCTGCTCTGTTAGATTTTGTTTCAAAAAATTAAATAAATCAAAGCTCATTCTATAAAGAAATAACTGAACTAACAACAAAATTCACTTTTTCTCAATCTTTTAATAAATATTTTATTACTAGATAGGAAAGATTACCTGTATGACAAACAAGCAAACAGCTCTATTGTCTCAGTTTGTCATTGCCTTTCTCAGTGCTCCTCATGCCACTGAATTTCCCTATGATTCTGTGACTAAATACACAAAGGACCACATTCAGTTTGGTACCAACTGAAAACAATTTTCCTCTGCTCCCCTGCAGGTGAAAATCTGGTTCCAGAACCGCAGAGCCAAAGAGAGAAAATTAATGAAGAAGAAAATGACTCACTTTGATGGCAGCGGTCTGGGCTCTCTGCAGAGTGACTCTGGCTCCGTGAGCCCGATGCCAGGTCCTGACGCACAGACTCATTCGGAAATGGCCGGTTCTTTATTCCCAGCGCCGCCTGCCCCGGCTGCTCTCCCCATGAGCGCTTTGCAGCACGGAGGGACCCTGCAGCAGGTGGTGGCCTCGCAGTGAGCGAGAGCCACGGACCGGTACCGGAGCACTACAGGACCCAGGGGGGGTCCCCAGCGTGACACAGCTTCAAGGACACTAAACCAAGAGCCACCTGCCAGGTGTGCAGCACAGCACGAGCTGCCAAGGGCCACGGAACTGCAGGAGTCCCTCGGCAAGAGGATGCCTGTGCCACGAGGCGAGGAGCCCTCCGGCCTGGGAGCAGCTTGGCACAGGGAGGGAACGGCCACAGCCACTTGTTCCACTGCAGACACACAAAAAAAAAGCACAAAACTTGCCCCAGGTAATCAATCCCACACTGCTGAGGCAGCTGTGCCTGAGTGTCCCTCGCCCCCAGGGAAAGAGAATATTCCTGCTCCTTTGATCTCCACACAGGTTCCATGTACTGATCCCACTTGTGGAGTTTACACACGCATCTTGAGAAATGCAAACCTGGCTGATGTGTTTTGAGCCACTTGATGGAAAGCCTGGAGCTGGGTGGTTGCACTCACTACACGTTAAGGGCAAAGGTCAGGGATGAGCTTTTTGGAATTTTTTGGGGTTTGACAGGTATGATTTCCAATGCTCCATACACAGGCACTCTCTGATCTTGCTATAAATGTTTTGAAAGCATTTTGGAATTGTGAATCTTGGCCCAAGTTCATATTTGGACAAAGAAAATTCATGTCAGATTCATTTTGGATCCCAAAAGAAAGAGCAAAGCAAGGCAGAAATCCTTTTAAAAGCATGTTTGGAAAAATGGCTGCATTTCCTGAGACAGCAGTGACCATGGATAAAGATGCAATAATTGCATTCAACCAGTTTTAAATCTGGTACAGTTTCATGAGCTATTGTGACACTACTAAAATTTGAGAAACCAAATTAATAGAAGAAAAAGCAAACAAAATACTTCACTTGAAATAAAGCTCTCAGCGTTTTTCAAGTGGGTCTCAATTCCTGAAGGGCTGATCCCTTCCATACTAAGCAGAATTTGCCAGGTAATCAGTACTTAAAAATAATCTGGATACTTATTTCCCCAATATGATTCCAAATTGCATGTGCAAAACTTTTGTCTGCAAAAGAAAAATGTTTAGAGCACATGAGTGATTTGGGAATTTCTACTCTCATTGTCCAAAGCAGTTTAGAAATTTAGGATGTCTATCCTCAGTAATCTCCATCAAGGTATCCCCTGAAACCTCACTGTCATTGTTGCAAAAAAGACTTAGGAGCATTAAGTCATTTAGGCACTACATTCTTGGGTTTGTTCTTTAATTATAACAAATAGTACTATTAGAGTATCAAAATGTTGGCGATGTGAAATGACATTGTATATAAAGAACATTAAAATAAATGTCTTTTTTCATAACTATTTTGCAATGTGTATCAGCTACCGCAGCAAGTGAACCTGCAGATTTTCATGGTTAGTCTGTTCTTAAATTGCAATATCAAATTTAAAAGTGGTGGTAAAAGAGCTCAGAGAAATTAGAGGAGCTTGGGAAGAGCAGTATGGTTCAGGGAGATGGCAGCTTTCACTCCTCAGTAATTTGATTTATCATTTTGTTTGCAAGAAGGACAGTGCTAAACAAAGGTAGAGTTTGATGAAATGGGGAAGGTGCATTGTAAAATTCCCACTCATTCCTGTCCCAGTGGTGCTCTGTTTGCTGCCAACAGCATGGCTAGCAGAGGGGAGAGGAAGGAGCTGCAACTCAAAGTTCAGTAACAGAAAGTCTCCAATTGATCTCCACATGGTAGGAAAAGAGGAACATGACAAAGAGCACACGGGAACAAAAGGGATTTCCCATCCTCATCAATGAGCATTGCAGCCAAACTGCTCTCCCAATAAAGAGCCATTGGATCTACCCAAAAGAGGAATCCACTGGAAATACATAGCACAGCCACTGTTCTGGCAGAGGGAAATGTTAAGATATTTTATTCACATATGCACAGATATTTCACTTAACAGAAACTGGAAAAGCTTCAACAGGAAAAGTATCCCCACATTGACCAGTTAAATGGGATTGTGCTTGCAGACTAGAAAAAAAAAAACGATTAAAAAAATCCAGATTTAGACTTTCAAAAGGTAAGAATACAGAGGGAAACTTTGTCTTTTGCACTGATATACAATAAATTGAGACCCAGTTCTAGCTAAGTGATCAGAAGCCTGGCCCCAGGGTTCTGCAGAATCAAGTACACAGCTACTTATTTTAGTCACATTTTCATGACACAGCTCAACTCTGCATTAACATTTCTAAAAGGAAAAAAGTACTTCAAGGAAGAACTTTAAGAAATGTGCCTGAACACGACTTCTTTCTCTTTAAAATTATTTAAACATCATTCAAAGAGAGTGGGATCTGGCAGAGCGACCTGGTTTATCTTGTTTACATGTAGAAGAGTTATTGGGGAAGATAAGTGACCACTTTGAAGATCTGCTTCATTTCTGCCCCAGTTTGCTGAAAGCATGCTTGCTATAGGTTGCTATGTGTTTCCAATCAGAAGTTGTTAAGTACACAAAATAAGGCTGGATTTTATTTGCAGAAGAACATGTTCAAAGGTTAAAATTTATTGCTCCAAAAGCAGTATCTATAAACCAGGGCAATAGCTTAGAGATTATTAACCTTCTAGTTATGCCAGTGGCTGTTTAAAGTAGTTCGATTTTTTGGTAAGAATTCCCAGCAATCTCTCCAGTTAAGTATTTCCAATGGGCTCTAATCCTTTAAACAGTTGCCCACCAAACCCCAAAGGAAGTGATTTTTCTCTAAGAAGCTTGTGCAGTGCTGTTAACTTGCTGTACTCTGTCCAAATAAGGGACAGAAAACTGCAGACAAATCAGCTGAAATTATTTGGGTGCAGCACTGTGGGTTATGAACTGCTGGTGCCATCCTCAGGCTAATACTTTCTTTCTGACTTTGGGTGTATCAAATAACTCATCACTTTTATCACATCTGAAAACTCAGGACACTAAAGCAGAGTACTGGGAAGATTGATTGGTTGTTAGGGAAGTGCCTTGAAGAAGAAAAGCATACCTTAGGCTACATCACAGGAATATCTAAGCCCTTAATCCTAATTGTGATTAAAAGAAGTATCAAGGAATATCCAATTTTCAGAGGAATTTACTAAACTTTAAACTCTGTTTCCCAGCTAGAATTGTGATCTAGATGGTACCAAAAAGTCAAGTAAACAATCAAGCACCTTCTACCAAATCTTCTTGAAACTAAGCAAAATATACAATTCAAAATGGTATTTCTAAAACAAAATCTTCAGTTCTTGCTTCGGAGTTATGCAATCATTAAGGGACAGAGGAGAGAACATCAAGTATTTGTCACCTTCTCACCAAGGAGATTCAAAAATATATTAATTATTATATATATTCTATATAATTATAATATATTAATTGTGGATGTTACCATAAAAATTAAAAAGCAGATTTCTGCTTTAGCTTTCTTGTTTGGTTTGCTGGGGCAGTCCAGGGGCACTGAAATGACACATCCCTAAAAATGACTCACAGTCACATTTCAGATGGCACTGCATGTTAGTTGGACACAATACTGTGCAAAACTCACCAGGTAAAGAAATAGGCACGGGTTTTAGGATTAAAAAGTTTGCCACCTGTTTTCATACCCAAAGAGCACAGATTCTTTCAATTCTCTGAAAAATAAACCTGTTCTTAAATGTCTCACAGTAAATGGAGAGGATTAATTAAGATACACCTGGATGCTTTTGGTCATCTAAGCCACAAGAGAGTCCCTCTAAGGCAGGAGAAATTTGACATGGACAGTAATCCCAGAGTTAAATGTGTGGGGTAGAAATGCCAGGCTGCCAGCAGCAGAAAAAAAATCGATTCCTTTGTTACCTCCTGCAAGAAACCTCACACCAAATAATGCCTGAAGGATTCACAGGGAGCGCCCAACAGCTCAGCCAGTCACACCTGGGCAGGAGGGATCAGCTCAGTACCCAGGAGCTCTGAACTGCTCGGGAAGGAACCAAATCAATGGCAAAACGAGGATTTGCTGATCATTTTCATGGTTCTGCTAAAGAATTGATTTACCCTGGGGTTCACACACAGGCTCTGTATGTCCTGCTGAATTCAAGCTGCTTGTGGAGCAATAAGGAGTGATCTTATCTCTGTCAGTATTGATTTTGAAACAGAAGTTAAATGATTTTGATTTCAGAATATTAAGAGCCTCCTTTAGCTTCAGACCATTTCTTCCTGGCTAAACTGATGCAGTTTATCCATTAAATATATTAATAAAACACATTTTAACATTCAGAAATGAATGATAAGCTGTTAGCAGCAGTTAGAGACACAGAAGTGGGGTAGACAGAAGGGTAAATACAATCAGCTCTGTACCAGCCACTTTTCATCATTTTTCAAAAGGATTTGTTAACAACCAAAACTTCAGAGCATGAAATTAAACCTATTACTACTGAGGAAGGCTTCACAGACAGCTGGCACCTTTATTTCTTCTGTTGCTCTCTTATGGAAACCAAATCCCCAGCAGAGATCAGAGACACAGGGCAGAACTGAAATTGTGCTATACCCCTTCTTCCTTTTCCCCAGAAGATTCAGTTGAGCAAGTGAGAACAGCTCAGTCAGCACTGCTCATTCAGCTCTCTGGGCTCTGCCACATCTGCCATGTGCACATGCTTGCATTTCAAGCCCTCAAAATGAGACCTAAGTAGGATTCTGGATATTAAAAAAGCCCAATGAAAAAGGGCAAATAAATTTTTCAGAAGCTTTGTGTTTGTCAAACCTTCAGTAAAAGCAAAAGCCACCTCTTTAGCTGTTTTTTAAGATTTTAAACCCATCTGCCTTCCTTCATCACTAGCTGGGTTTTTCCCAACAGAACTGCCCTCAGCTGCCAGCAAACCTTGTCATGACTGACCTTTCCTCAGTATTCCTACAGCTGCCTATGAATTTCAGGAGGAATGAATGTGCATGCAAACCCAGCTTGAATATAGGGTCGGTAACACCTCCAAAAAATAAACACATTAGAACAAACAGCAATACAGAGTTCCTTAACAAAGTCCTGAGCATGAAATTCCAAGCATGCAGCTCTCTAAGTATGGGCAAGGAGCATTCCTAAGCCTGCAGTATTTCTGGACTGGTCATCTGGATGCAAGAAAACAAACATCTGTTCCTATCACCTGAGCCACAAAGGGGCACATTCAGCTCACCTGCTTTTTGATTCTCCAAAACAAGAGATTTCACATCATCTTCACGCTTCGAAGACAGGCAGATTATTGTCTTCTTATCTCCATATAAAAGGAAGAGTAATTCTATGAGTAAGGGTTCCTAATAAAAACTATCAGAGTTGTAAACACCTTTAATGTAAGTTATCGTTCTACAGGCAAGTTTTAAAGTACCAGTAGCCCTGAAATTGCAGTTTTAATAGCTGTCATTAAAACACTTAATTGCACGTTTGTGATTATGTTATTATTACTGGGGTGGAATTGCTCTCTAGAACAGCTCACATACAATAGTGCACCATCTCCACTGCCTGTACAAACAAACCCCTTAGAGTCCCAGTGGTGAGCACGACACTTGATATTATTGGTAGTTTTTCATCAACCGCTTGTTAGAAAACTGGAAGATTTTCTTCCCCAAAAATCTCAAAGTACATTTGATTTAACACACATAAAACTTTAACAACCACGGAGACAACTCCCATGGCCGCTGGTTTAGTAGATAAATTACACCTGGCGTTTGAACAGGTGAAGAATGAAAACAACCTTGGAGTTCAGTTCTCTTGGCAATCCATCTCTCTGAATTCTGCCAAGGAGCACATCACTGCTGCTGCTGGTGCCACACAGATCTGCCCTGTTCTGCCTTTATCCACCACAGAAAATGGTGCAAATACAAACAATCTCCAAAAAGCTGAGATTTCTGGACATCCAGCTCATTGCCTCAGAACTGTTTTCACTTCCCCACCACCCCAGAGAGCCCAAAGAGGGCCCATGTTCCACCAGCACTTTACACAGGAGCACACCAAACCTTTACTCCACCCACTGCCATCCCCCACACAGTCCAAGGCAATTCCAGTTCTTTTTCCCCTTCTCTTTTGTATTCCCTGAAAGCCATGCCCACCAGAAATGCCCATGGAACTGCAGCCTAAGTTACTGCACTGAAGGTTCAGTGGCTCTCTGGCTCTGAAGCTGCTGACATGCTGGGCCTGAGCAGGAAGGAGCTGAGCATGGCCAAGAAATGATCCTTGGAAAGGCAGACCCAGATTAACAGACAATTTACTCTCAGAAAACAGAGATGCCCCAAAATTTTGGTAGCCTCAAACTACAAGACAACGTGCAAAGGTACAGCTCCTTTTTAATATCTCCACCCTGTTCTGTTACATAAAATAGAAGATATCAGACCCAAGATGCAGATCATTTGAACATTGCCATTTCAGTTATCTTATTCTCACTTTGGTGTTAAAAATCTGCAGTCCTCCCGAGGAATCTTATCCTGCTATGTTAATCTTTTTAAACAAAATGCCTTATTCAAAGCTTACTATTGTTAGCTGATATCAAATCAGTGTAGCAAATTGCCATCGGAGTATCTTGATCTAATTATGTTCTGGAAAGAATCGAAATAGATCTGAAGAAAATTCAGATAATGGAACAGGCAAAACAAGAAAGGGAAAGGAGGAGCATAAACAAAAGATAAAAGAAGAACAGAGAATAAAGGATAACGCTTTGAGATACAAAAAATAGGATTAAGTGATACTGAAATTGTGATGGTATGTGCAGAGACATCCCATAAAGCAAGAGGAACCCCAGGGATTAAAAATGTTCCCATCATCTACTGCAGAATATGACATTACACCATTCACAGGGATGTGAAAATGGTGTGTTTGGGGGAAATCAAGCAACGGGGCTGAGCTGATATCTCTGAGCAGCCAATGTTCGTGGAGACCCTATCAGTGGATGCAGATGCAGTCAATGGAGCCCAAACATTCCCTTCCTATGGCTCTGCCTGTGACTGACAGCCCTGCACAACTCTCGGCAATACTGGGGAATTTAACTGGGGGATAATGCTCCCAAACAGGATAAATATTCCAAGGATGTAGGAAACATATTCTTTAATTTGGATGACATTCAGTACTAAAAAAGTCTCCTGGATCTCAAAAATTGTGTTACAATTCCGTGTCTTTCAAGATAAAGGGAATAGGAATATCTTTCCATTTATTTTTAATGTCTGTTTTTATAAGGGTACACCAATTACAGAAGATATTATTTTTTTCCATGCCCTATCCCATGCAACTTGCCTCAACATTCTGAGAATCCCAATGCTTAAAGCAGAATTCTGTAAATATACCAAAATTAATTACAAAGATTTTGACACACTTCTCAGTACAAATTCTTTCCCAAAGAAAAGCCCAGTCCTAAAGAGAAGAGTAAAATCTTTCCTGTCTGTAAGTACACAGTTAGAATCCTTTAGTGCTGGAATTAGAAGGGATGTGTGAATACAGAGCAGTGTCAAAATACAAAGGATACTGAATGAAAACCCACACCTCTGAAAAGGGAAACAACTCATTGTAATTTGCACCTCTTTTGCAAGCATAGCCCTTACAAATAGCTCATTGCAAAGAAACCCATCCAAAATAAAAATACAGCGAATTCACTCCACAAATTGCAGCTACACAACCCAGAGAGGCAATTCTAAAGTCCTAGGGTGTGGTTTAGTTCTCCTGTTAATAACAAGCTGTTAGTAACAGGATATAAAGCCACTTTCAGGATCAATTTTCTCAGAGGGACACGAAGAACACTGACCCAGGGAGCACCCGTGTGTCACAGAGCAGCATCAGGGCACTTCTGATTCACAAACTTAACAACCCAGATGTCTCTCCCTGCTGATTTCCCTGGCCCAAACTGCCAAGGAAAGCAGACTACAGCCAACACCCTCAGAGGAAGGAACCTCCAGGCAGATAAAGGTTGGCTTGAAACAGAAGCCAACAATATTCCTGGGCCTAATCAAAGACTTTTTTCACTACTTTTTACAGTCATTTTCTTTGTACTTCTGGCACCATCTTTGTTAGGAAGATTTATTGTCTGCTTTTTAAAATTTATCAGTTTGGAACAGCCACCAGATGAAGGGATCTCTTAAATCACTCTGTAAGGGGAGAGTGTGAACATGTGTCTTACAGTCAGAGCTTTAAACTCTCTCACTCTGGAAAACCTCTTACAAACATCAACAATGAGAGGAACATTTTTGAGACAGTTATACTCAAGACATGCTGTTAACAAGGTGCTCCATATTTTGAAGTTATTGAATTACAATTATTCAAATTAACTGTATCCATTAAAGACTAAAAAGGAGATTGCTTTAATTATATGAGAAATTAAGAGAGTAACAGATTTATCTGTTGATTGTTAATCTCTGACAAAATAAAGGTTTCAGACAAGAAGAATGTTAAACATTGCTATTATAGTTACCACTCTAATTTCTTTTAGAAAGATCTATTTACTTAACTATTTAAGTTACAAATCCAAGCAACTGTTGCATCATCTTACAGGACTGGGATCGCTGTGGAATATCAGGGCAGGATAATAGGATAGATAAAAGTTCTCTGAAAGAGAAAGCACCAGAACCAGCAAGGTGGGGTTGGTCAGCCCTTCATTTGAATGTAAATGTAATTATGAGGCAGGCAGTTGGGCTGACGTCAGACAAGATCTTGGTAAACCATTACCACCAGCACCTGGTAACACAGTTGATAATAAAAGAGGATGAAGTAGGAGATTCCAAGCAGAGTGGCATTACTAGAGAAAACCCAACACAAATATTTTTGGGCAGTAAAAGAAGACATTGAGGAACAAGATGTTGTGACGCTGTGTTTACAGTCCGGGACAGCCATGTACGTGAGCTCGCTCTTGGAGAAGGAGCCCAGCATGTACCCAGGATCTGCCAGGGCCAGCAACAACCTGCCCGTGCAAAACTTCGTGTCTGCTCCAGCCTACTCTGACTACATGGGATACCACCCTGTGCCAGCCCTGGACACCCACGGGCAGCCAGCACCGGCCTGGGGCTCCCACTACGGCCCCCAGCGCGAGGACTGGAGCGCCTACGGCCCAGGCCCTTCCAGCGCCGTGCCCGCTGCCCACATCAATGGCTCGTCCCCCGGGCAGGGCTCCTACAGCTCTGCTGATTACAGCTCCCTGCACCCCACTGCTGCTGCTGCTGCTGCTGCTGCGGGGTTACCTCCTGTAGATACAATTAATGCCCAGCAGCAAATCTCTCCCAACAGCCAAAGGCACAGCTCTTATGAGTGGATGAGGAAAACGGTGCAAACCAACACTGCTGGTGAGTGCAAATTCAACTTCCAACATCAGACAGCATCTTCTGCTATCACTAAGCTTAGAAATAATTAACTTTACTTGAAGCACATAGGTTGGTGGGTCATTTATGACATTTATTTAACCTACAGCTGTTTAATGCAGTTTTCACTAAATTTGTGCTAGTTTCACTTTCTCCCATAAAGGCTTTATGTGGTTGCTGTAGTGGAATGGATGATGTGGTCAGACATGGCTGGAGCTCAGCTCCAGGATTCCCTATTGGAACATTCTGTAAAGCATTTTTTGTGATAAATATGATAATCATCAAAGTGTTATGAGCAATGCAGCAGCATTTAACAGTTACAGACAGAAATACTACACTGTTATTTTGTGCTGCAGGGGAGTTGTCAATATAGAATCAGGTTGATCTTTTTAAACCTTACAGACTTCTCAATAATTATAAAGAAAACTACGTGCTCTGATATAACTGCAGTGATTATGTAATTTTCTGCAATTTTCCTGTGTCTCATATTTTTCTGCCCAGATTTATTAGGTGAGCACAAATACTCCTAGAGAAGCAATCTGACTCAATCAGCATAGACTATTTTATTTGCAGATTGCAAAATTCCTTGGTCAAGCTTCCTTTTCATTTAATTTCATATCAGTTTTACTTTCCTTACATGACAGAATTTTTCAGCTTCCACAATCACACAATTAAAAATCTCTTTCCTGCAAGTGCAACTCACTGATTCGCCTGTTCTTGCCACAAGCTGCCTGCCAGATGAACCTTTCCATGTATATTCCCAAGGTGGAAACTGGGTGTAGCAAGGTTTGCTAAATCTGTTGTTAAGGTTAAATGTAGTAAGTGTGTGTTAGGGAGCATCAAAGACATGCTGGAAAGAAAGCAGAGCAATTACAATTGGGGTAATCTTAGAAGACACAGAAAATCCGCACTGCTGCTTCAGACAGAATCCTCCTTCAAATGGTTATTACTCAGGAGCAAAATTAGCCTGGTAATTGTTTCTTAATTATAAAGCAGGCACGCATTGTTTTGCCTCTGTTACTAAATATAAAATGCCTGGTGAACATGAGGATATCACAATGCTCTCCTGCCACTTGGAGCCTTGGACAAAGACCTTCAAAGTCAGGCAGATTGAGTCTGCTTTCCCCCCTCCTGTATACTCATGGAAATCCCAGTAACTTCATTAACATCATTGGAGATTGCCAGGTGGAGAAGTGATGCAAGACTTGAGTGTAGATCAAATTCAGCTGAGACTACTGAATGTCAATGAGGCAGCCCTGGCTGTGTCATGTTAGAACTGAATTTTCAATGTCTGGCATTCTTGAAGAATAACATTGTTAAAATCTAACACACTTGAAAATCTAAATCCTTGCTTTATACTTATTGAACAGTCTTGGAAGACCCTGAAAGGTTTTTCATGTGCTTATCCAAATTGATAAAATAGATTTGCAATTCAGAGACAGTTTGGGGCTAAATTCATCTCTAGTCTGAAAAGTGCTTACACAGGATTTACAGACGTTCTGCAATACTTTATGAACCATTCGGGACAGGTGGAACAGAGCTCATCAATAGCTGCATGTCCTGAGGCTGTGCATTCCTAGAACCCAATCCTTTGAAGTGTTAAAAACAGCCAGGACTTCACAGAAGTGAGCTCAAGGCATCAACCCACCTTAAAAAAGGGAATGTGAGAGTAAAGCACAAATGTGGTAATTGTGCAAAACAAGAAAAGTGCCAAAGAGATTTGGCTTTTCATTGGTGTTTTTTTTAAAAAATATTTTTATTTAAATTTAATATTCTTATCCTGACACAGAAAAAATTGTGATAAATGGAAGAAAATTCAAATAAATTAAAAGGCTAAAATTATGCATGTAACTGCTTTGTACCACCTTATCAATGTTTTCTCTAGAAGAAAATTGACTTGATGCCATTATAACCCCTCTTTGAAACACACTTGCTGTTTTTCCTTACTGCCATAATATTATTTGGGTTATCCAAGTAACTACTGGTTCCTCTCCTTCAATTTTATCACTGCTTAATAAAGTTTGTTGCCTTAAAATCCCAGAATTACAGCCCTAAACTCTACAAAGACTTTTCTATGCATAAATGTGTATGTCCTTAACTCCACCAGTGTGTACACACATCAGCGAGCAGGATGGAGTAACAGAAACCACGAGACATCTGATGAGGAAGCCTCCTGAAATACTGTCCTAAAGACAGTGGGAATTCTTTTGAGTGAGGGGATGTCAGTGGGAATTGTCTCCTCTCTGTTTAGACTCTATTAAATACACTATATTCTGATTCAATATTCTTATTTAGCATTTGATAACAAAAAAAATTCAACTGCAGGTAAAGTGAAATGAAAATTTACCTGATCAAGTCAATCTTCAGGATGAAACGAGATCACAAAGACAGAAGTACTCTGTCCTTTCAACAGATAAAACGTGATTTGAAACGATACATCCTGTGACTAAATGACTGTAACTGCATATGCAGAACCAACCCTTGTTTGACTTCAAACACACAAACACTGCAAATATACAAGGCAATAAGAAATTTTTAAAAACCAAACACTGAAAGTGGTCTTGGTAAAGAGATCTTCCCAGTAAGACCCTCCAAATGAGGAAAAGAACATCTAAAGAATTCCTGACAGTCTGATCCTGGTTTTACTGAAAATCTATGATAAAATCTGTCACTGACTTCAGTTATGCTGAAGCAGAACTTCCGATTATTTTCTACACCCTGTGTAACCAACAGGGTAAGAGGTATATTTTCTGAGAGCAAGAGAACCTTCCAAGTGTAAAACTTACTGGAAAGGTATCTAAGGGGCCCAGAAAAAGGTTTTAAACTTTATATGAAACTTGATCTGGGAGTGACCCTTCTCAGAAAGAGAAGGGACTTCAACAGGACTAAACAAAAGATCAACACAATTTTCATATGTTACAAGCTCAGCCACAGGATTTTTTTTAACTATAGCCAACACATTTTATGTCTTTGTTTAAACAAAAAGTGATGTACAAGTAATTCAGATTACAGAACAGCAGAAACACGGCCAGAAGGTAAAACAGAAAAGCAGGAAAAAAGGCCAGGGCCCTGCTTTAATGCTAATTTATTTTTCTTTGTAAATTAGTTGTGACATCTATTTTCCACTGGCCTACATTGTCTGAGGTTTTGAGGCCTATCTGTCATATTGAGGCAACAGACCCTTTTAACACTTCACTTTGCTTTGATATGCACTCTTGTCTCTTCCTTCTCCCTCTTTTCTTCAGGAGTTATATTGCCGGAAAGGGTGATGATTTTCACAGCAAATAAAGAGGCCTTCTCCCAGCTTTATTGTCTTCAGAAGAAATACTCTGTGAATTTTATGACCAAGGGGAATGGGGAAAACTACTCCTTTTCTCCACCTCCTCAAATCATGGTTATATTTGCTGATTATAGTGAGGCCGGAATAACCTTGTTGAATTTTAACTTGTTTTCAAAGATTCCCTCTAAGCCCTCAGTTTACAAGGAACCTGAATATCTACACTATTGTTAGCATTAGAACTATCACTGAGGGCAAATATTTCAAAGCCAATGATTTGTAGCAAGAGAAAAGTAAATTTAGTTGGATGATTTGGTTCTGCAAATTTGGCAGGAAAATCTTCTATGCTGGAAGTTGAAGTGTAAGGATTTGAGAAAATAATCCTAATTATGCGTACTTCAGCTATGTCTACCTTCAGATAAAAATATCCCAGTCTGTCCTCAGTGTCTGTCCAAAATTAAAGAGAACTGAGGGAAAAAATATTCCTTCATCTATTTCTGTCCCTTTTTCCTCTGCTAAGATGAAAGCGTCTGACATTTGTTTAGGGCTTGTAAATTCCAGACCAATTGGCTTGTGTTTCTGAATGTGAAAGGGGTTCTTGATAAGATCTCCTTGTTGCTCCTTTGTGTGGCGTGTGCTTCATCTTAACACCTCAATGGATTTTAGGGAACCACTTTAAAGGAGTCTTTGTCCTACAGTTTGTCCCAGAAAACTCACATCAAAAAAAAACCTGGGAAGATCAGAAGAAAAAAGGAAAACTATCTAGTTGGCTCTTGAAAGTGCAAAGGAGAACAAATAAGTTGAAAATTGATCTCTCTGAATTATTATTACATGAAGAATTGCTTAAAAATTATATTAAATGAGAGATACCTTCTAAACATTTAGTAATGCTTCTCTTAACGGTATTTATCCAATATATCTAAGAGTATTTCTTTTATTTAGAGAGAGGATGATCCTGAAATCCCTTTACAAGATTTTATTGCTTCATCTTACAATTTGTCAGGTACCTCCAACTCGAAAGGGAAGCCCAGCACCGAGTACTCTCAGGAAATCCTACATGCATTCAGCACCTTTAAGAAAAAGTAAATGAAATTATTATTGAATTTCTAAGTTTATCCTATGGCCACACAAGAAAGGAAGAACATTTCTAGTAGGACACATCTTCATGCTAGAGAAACAATCTTTAGAAACTCAGGTAAAGAATTAGGCCACGGTACAGCTGCACAAATTGTGACTGAAGCTCAGTCTTGAAATCCCAGGTATTTATGCTCTCATAGACACAGAAATACTTCGCTGAGTATTAAACCCCTTTGAGATTAATATAGCCAGCACCAATTAGGAACTGCTATGAATTATTTAAGATGCTTCAGGGTGTTTATCACTTAAGAACTTCACCTTCACATACATGTTTACAGAGAAAGGGAAATAAAGATGGAAAGACACTTATGGTAACCAATACTCTGTTACTTCATCCTGCACCTCTGTTCATCCTCTGTTAACCACAGCAAATAATCCCATACAAGTATTCTGTAGTTTAATTAATGTCTGTGAAATGCCTGTTTGCAAGCTGCTATGGAAAATCCAACTCAATATATGAATAATCTTTCTTTCCTAACCAGGTAAAACAAGAACAAAAGAAAAGTACCGGGTTGTTTACACAGATCACCAGAGGCTGGAATTAGAGAAGGAATTTCACTGCAACAGATACATTACAATCAGGAGGAAGTCAGAACTCGCAGCAAACCTGGGACTCTCTGAAAGACAGGTACAGAGGGAAACCCTCAGGTGTGCCCACAGTGCCCAGGCACTGCCAGGGGACAGCAGCAGCCACCTCCTGCCTCTGCATTTGACACACAGAGAATCCACTACACAACCCCACAGTTATTAACAGGCACATTTGACAAACTCAAGTTATATGGAACTCAATATTAGGAATTAATTTATACTTTAAAAAGTAGTTTTCTTACCTTCTAGCTTGCTAGCCAGCTGGAATTTAAATACTTCAGCATAGTGGGATCTCAGCTATGGTCCCAATAGTTACAACATTCATAATTTTATTTCTTCTTGAAATCACACCAAATAATGACTAGCAAAAAAATCCAAAGCATTTGATATATTTCAGCTGAAAGACAGGAAAGTTAAAACTCAATCCAACGAGATATCTATGGGGATTTTTGTTACAAATATATTGCCACAGTTTCCACAGGCCACATTCTTCCTCTGCCAGACTTCAGCATATTCTGGGGGGTTTTACAGCCTTGGATTTTCAAGTCAGGATCTCTTTTTGCCACACATATGTGCAGCCAAGACTATCCATCCAGGGAATGTTCAAGTGCTTCCTTGGAGAGCAGCTCTGCCTTCACTCATACCTAGTACATATTTAATCTCTGCTCTGGATAAAGCCAGGCTCCTGAGCAGAGCTGTGTTACGTTAGCTGTGTTCATACAGACACTAGAGGAATTCAGGATGAGAATTCCCTAAAATCCCTGTGTTGGAGAGCACCTTCCCCAAGCACAGCTCTGCAGTGTGTGGATGTAATAATTGCTGGATCCAAGCCTCCAGAACTGCAGTGGTTCTACAGCTGGAGGAGAAGGGCAGATTTGGTGATGCTGAATTAGTCATCTCATTTGAAAATCAGATTATTGCCTTGAGGCAAATATAAAAAAGAGATATTTCTTTTTTTAGAATTTTACAAGCTTTTGTTCTAAGTATACACATTCAGGTCTCTTAAAATGTTCCTCTTTCAGTGACCTCCTCTGATTCTGCACTCTGTGGAAGAGCATGAAATAGAGAGGGACCAATGGAGGCTGGAAGCGTAGGAATGCAGAGACAATCAATGGTATTTTAGGATCAAGCACTGGAATTTTATAAACATATTTTAGTGTGGTGATGTTCAGTCCCAGACCCAAACAGTACAGACAGTGCACTGCACAGACTGTGAGTGCTCCCAGGCAGGAACAAGAAAACACCAAGTTTATAATGGATGAAGTTTGTCACATAGTAGGATAGAGCTGCACTAGAAAATTTGCAGAGAACTGTAATTATGAGAGATTTGCAAGCTCCACATTAATGTTCTGCAAGCTGGCTAACTTAGAACACAGACATGCCTGGATTCACCAGTGATCCCGCAGAAAATCAGCAGTTTCCTTTTACAGAGCTGCTGTTCCTAATGCCACCCCATCTTTAACTGGTGAAGTTCCTTCAAGTATAATGTAGACAAAATACATAACTGATCTGCATTTCCATAGGACAGACAAAGCTAAATGCTTCTTCATGCCAATACCAGCAAGGTAATAAAATAGAAATATAAAACACTGAGATTTTTTAAGGTATATTGTATTCAACACACCTTAAAGGCTTTAGCAAATACTGAGAATTAAGAACACAGTTAGCAAGAAGGAAAACACAAACAGAAGTTCCTCCTCATTCACACATTCACATAAGGAAAGAAAATAGAGATATCAAAAGTGGATTTTAAACAGGTTAAGTCCTTCACCTGCACAATAAGCCTGGGAAATTGACTGACTTAAGTAATGCTGATATATCTATTTATACATATAATAGTACATATATATCTGTAAAATGCATATTTATTTATATATTCCAGTAATAAAACAAATCAAAACTTTTAAATATATAAGAATACATACACACACAAAAATCACAACATAAATGAAGAAAAAGAACCCTCACTACTTGGCTTTGGATTAATCTGTAACACAGATAATAAAGAAATCTTCACAATTAATCCATAATTGCATCTTCCTAAATTATGACACTAGCAAAGTTGAAATGATGAACTCTGTGGCCTCTGAGTCTCAGTGAGTGCATTGATTTTTGTGTTCCTAAATACAACAGTGTGTTCACTTTACACCAGGCTCAAGGAAAAAAGAAATCAAGAAAGAATCACTTTTCCATTGATTATTATGCCAAAAATTAATACAGAATAATGCAAAAACATTTCACTGCACAAATTCAATATTTTGGTTTGTGGAGGGTTTTTTGGTTTGGTTTTGGGGCTTTTTTGCCTCATGGCTTTTTGCTTGCTTGCTTTGGGCTTTTTAAATAGTGTTTTTGTACTTACCTACCTTTCCATTGCAATAATTACTGTAAAAATTCGAGCAGCACTTTGAATTAATCAGGTATCATTTATAACACCCCAGGTGAAAATCTGGTTCCAGAATCGCCGAGCGAAAGAGAGAAAAATGATCAAGAAGAAAATCTCGCAGTTTGATGGCAGCGGGGGCTCAGCTCAGAGTGATTCTGGTTCACTCAGTCCAAATGAACTGTCAAATTCTCTCTTCCCACCACCACATGGAATAAATGGATTACAGCCTAATGACATTCATCAAGTCATGGTTTCAGAATGAACAGAGGGGAAAAAAACAAAACAGGAAAAAAGAAAAAACAAGAATGGATTCACCATTGCCATCCCTCACCTTGGAAACTCAACTTTTCAAGGGACCATTTTCATTTATCTGCCTTCAGAGCGCTGATCTCTAAGCAGGAAATCTGAACCTATAACCAAAATACTTTAATTATTGAAAAAAATCTCAGGGACTTTGTGCTGCTAAGATTCATCTCTCGGGATCTTTGCTAGCAGGTAATTTGCTTCAGACACTGACACAAAGAATGATACAGCTGAAGATTCAGTACAGGTAGTTCTAGTCTGATCACACATATACACAGAAAACTAAGAGAACTGATTATAAAAGAGAGTACTATTGCAGAAAATATAATAATCTGGGTGTGTTTGGTTTGTTCCATTTATATTATTAGAGGAAACCATAGATGTTAATAAATATTTACAATTAAATGGACTGAAAAGAATGCTACTTTTTGAAAACAGCAAAACCATTTAAAACACTTTGAAATGCTCAAGGGACATAATAATGTTGCTAAACCAACATAGTGCATTTAATTAAATAACGCAGATCATCTCTGCCCTATGGAATTGTATTCAAGCAATAGTTACAGATGCAGAATATACCAAACCTGCCAAGATTTGTTCCACTGTAAGAATTTCTCACATACATTAGGAAATGCCAGATAATTTGGAAGATAAGTATTACCTCAATCTTCTAGGACTGCACATATTATTGCTCAAAAATTCAAGCACAAATGGAATGGAAACAGAACTGTTACTACAAACAAACCACCAAAAAAGCAAATAAAGAATTTACTTGACATCTTTAAACATGTGAAGTGAAACAGGAGCAGTCTCAGGCCATTGATTTTATCCCTGACACTTTTTTGGGGCTGAAGGCAACAACTCTCCCAAAGTAGCTGAGAGGGTATTTTGAAGCTGTCACCTGCAACTGAGCAACCACAAAAGAAATGTTCACTTCATGGGCACTCCTGGAAAAGCCCAAATTAAGGACATGATCACAGTGGGGTTTGCTTTAATTACTGTTCCATGTTGGCAGGTGAGAAGGTAGCAATGGTATCTACAAGACAAGCGATGAGTCTGGAAAAAGCAGAAAGAAAACCCAAAGCACTAAAAAAATCCCCAAGCTCTTCAGTAGTACTAGTCTTTGGAATTTCTTAATATGACCTTTTTGCTAGTATACAAGTGAACAGCTCTATTGGGAAAATTTAATATTCCTGAAAATGTCAAGGGGAGCAAAGGTAATAAAAAGGGGAAAAAAGCAGAACAGAAACAGAAAACAGCATTATGAAAATCATGCATCACTTATTTCAGCAACATCAAACCCTTGCTCTCAGAAACAGCAGAATAAATTCTGCTTTCCTTTGTGTCAGTGAGCACTGATAATGCACTGAACATCATGGACAGAACCTGTCAAAGCTCTCATCATCTGGATTCAAAACACTGGATAACAAAGTTGAGGATATGCCTGACTATTCCCCATTTATTTTAAAATAACTGTTAGAGTAACTCCATGAAAGCAATTCTGTTGGAAGTTCCAAGAATAACACTCATCAGAACTAAATTGTGAATGACATCTTTGTAGACGTAAATGTCTCAAACAAAACTAGGAAAAAATCCTGTAACACAGATTAAGATTACCCACTGTAAACATTCTGTGAGTGGTTCCCAAATATATTTCCTAGTTCTATCATATGGTTCAAAGAAATGGGTGTATTCTAATGCAAACAAAGTGTATACAGAAAATCTTGCGTATATAAATAGATATAAAACTCAGCCTGATGAGAAACTGAGACCACATCTGCCTGGCTTTAACTCAGGATCTCCTAAATCCGCTTGCTGATGTTCTGGTGGGATCACAGGGACGTTTTAGGAGCCAGAGCACGTTGTGGAACATGCACACACAGAGCTGGTTCTGTTCAGATTCACTGAAATGCACAAGTGACACACACATGCCTTTTTTCTCTGCTCTTCAGTCAAATAAATCCAGATTTTTTCCTTGTGAGAGAGGAAGTTTCCCCAGTTCCACCAGCCCCTCTACCTGGGCTGTCCTTATATACATGAAGGATGTCGAAAATAAAATAATCTCTCAGGAAACTCAGACTTTAGATATACAAGAAGAAAGGGAAGTGAACCTTTACCTCAAATCAGCAGAAGAGCCATTTCTATGGAAACCAGGAGAGGGCTTTTGTGAGGCTTAGCAGTGGCACAGAAATGGAGAGAGAGAAAACTTCTAGTCTGCAGATTTTTTTTTTTCTCTGATTAATTTTCTTATCAACAAGGAGAAATGGCAAGTACAGCTATAACACACAATATACCATTCATTATATTTGTGTATTAGAAATGCATTGCTTCAGATTTCCCTTCTCATTTATGGCAAAATTGGAATAAAACACAGTTATTTACCAGCTTCACATTCAACATATTCCAATCATCATCTTGCAGATTCTAACCAAGCAGTCAGGAAACACCACCCTGCCCTGACAAACTGCTCAGAGGAGCCACTGAAGCCACTGACTGCACTCAGAACAACCACAGTTGACAAAGGAATCACTTTAAATAAGCCCATTTCAGATGTTGTTAGAGTTGGAATGGGATACAAAGCACCCCCTCTGGCATGTTTAATATCACTCTTGTCAATAAAAACTGTTTTTCTTTTTCATTATCTTTATCCCAAATTTTATCCATCAGATAGATGTGTTTTAAATGTATCCCAAGCATATGTTAATAAATATTTAGAGGAGAGTCCCTTTCATCCACTAGATAATGACTTCTAAGCCTTCAGAGTGGATCAGATTATCTTCTCTGACCACAGTTATGTCAAGAAGTTATTCCCCTCATCTGTTGCTGTGCATAATATGGATCATAAAATCCTTTTCAACCTAAGTGCAGCAGCACAGCTGTTTTTCAAAATAATCCAAGGGAAAAAATATTAAACTCTTCTGGACTAATGAGGATATTTTTTAGTGAACTCCATCAGAGAGTGATTAACTGCAGTCAGAGTATCAGCTCAGGAGGCTGCAAAACCAGAGAGAGGGGAATATGGCCAACAGCTCAAAGAAAATCATCTCGCAGGCCTTAGACACTTTATCAGACTGCAGCTATGCCATGAGCCAGAAAACATCATCCCAAAGCAAAATACAAACTGAGCACTTCACGCTGGCACATTTCAAAGGCCCATTAAGGACTCCAGCCCAGCCTGACAGGAGCCCATCCATGGTCACGCTCTGCCAGCACAGAAACGCCAGATCAGGATGTCCACTCGGATGGAGGCACCAAGTCCTTGCATTCCACCATTCTCTGGGCAGCTGTGTTTGACTCTTCAGCATTGTTTCTAGTAAGGAGAATATTCAGCAGATGTGATCAGCCCCTGTATTTAAATTTGTATTTACATGGATGAAACGCTAAAGGCTGTAAATAACATTTTTCAATATTTATCTTTCTTCCTTTGAAGACTTCTCCAGGGACTTTAGTTACACTCTCCCTTAGCAATTAAAATAATAATAAATCAAATGCCATCCTTTGCACCAGTGGGTCTTTTTGCCAAGCTCTCCAAGTTTCCTGTTGTTCACTGTATGTAAACAGAAAACGATCAGACTGTTTGAATTCAGCTGATTGACTGGTGGTTCTAGTTTGTAAGGTAGTGAGTCTGTTTAACACCATGCTGATATCAAAAGAAAACTGCATTACACAACTGCCTAATTCCAGCAGCCAGAAAATTCCTTCTGACATTTATCTGAATCATCTCGAGTCTTGTAAGAATCCTGAGCAGTGCCAAAGCTTTGGCAGAACTGCCCTCCTCAGTCCCACTGTCCAGAAATACCTGTTCAAGAAAGGCCTCTGGCACAAACTGCTCCTGCTGACACTCAGTGAGTTTGCTTCATTAATTAACTTCTAAATATTGATCACTGGGAGAAAATAAAGAAAAATACAGATGTACTCTTGGTTACAGATAGCTTAGACTAGAAATGGGAAAGTACCTCATTATAAGATATTTACAATACCAGTTTACAAAGACAGCATAATTAAAACCCCTAAATGGCTGCTTGTAGAAATCATCCAGGTCAAAAAAACTCTGGATCAGAAACTTGACAACCTCTTGAAAGTCAGATTATTTTTGAAAAGTTATCTGCATTAGGTATTTTCAGTATAACCAGCACAGAGCTGCAGACCCCTGCACAAAGCCAAAACCCTTCTAGACATTACAAAATATTTTTATCACAAAATCAGTTTCATTAAATGTCACACACAACTCCTGACTTGCCTTTCTTCAACAAATGAACATATCCACATTTGCCTAATGAGTTCTGCATTTCTACTCCTGAATGAAATAATGGGAACTTGCAGCGAGATGCAAAACACCCTGGGGAAGGAGTTTGCATTAGTTGATCAAGCATGGGGGTTTGTCCACCTGGCCTATAATACATTCTCCATACTCCAGGAGTATATTCCCATTATCCAACAAGCTCCTCCTGTCTGAAATGAGGGAATTCTGAGAGCCACCCTGACATCACTTGCTGTATATTCCCCCTCCGGCAGAATGCCTGTGTGGTGATTTGTGGATATTGGAAGAAGACTGAAAATCTCTCATACCCACATTAACATTCCCTTTCCATGTTCTCCCAACAGTGCCTTTATTTAATACTGTGCTTTGTTTTAGCTCCTGGCTTTTCTGCTCTTTGTGTTTCATGCTCTATATAAGAACACTTCTGATTCCAAGAAAGGAAGTGATTTGTGTGGATAAACATTGCCAGAGACCATCATCCTTCCACAAACCTTTCAGTTTTTATAGCATAATAGTTTCATCAAATAAACAGCATCCTAAAAAAGTACTGAAAATGAAGCTTGTATTTCTTCCTGTGAAGCCATAAAGGTTGATAAGTCATGCTGAAAAAATTCCCAGTAGTATTTACTTCTCAACCCAATACTAAACAGACATTTTTTAAATACAGACATGGGACACAAAAGGTGTTTTTTCTAAAATAGTCTATTTTAACCCGGATGGTCATTGTTCCTATGGGAGAGAACAGAAACACATTAAATAAAAGAGTCCACTGAAACTTCAGCTGAACTTGGACTTCAATCTATTATTTAAAAGCACAAGATATTAAATACAAAGCTGCTATAGCAAAGTACCTTTTCCAATTAAAAACACTTCTTTTCTTGGCTTGTTAACACCTCAGACCCTCATTATAAAGAGGTCACACAGTAAGTTATGCTTCATTTTACACTCAATTCAGCAAATTATTGCACCAACTGCTTTGGAGCTTGTGCCTCAATGCCATCACACGTGTCTCTCTGCCACAAGGCCCATTTAAATGTCTGTAACATTGGCTTGTTTACTGAATCAAAACCCAGGTTGCATTAAATGGAGGTTTTTCAATTAAACATGAGACTCTGCCAAATGTGTTCCTGTTTGCCACACCTTGTCCTAACACCTGAATGTCACCACTGTCATATTGAATGTGACAGCTGCACATCCTTGCAGATAAATCATGGATTTATTTCACTTTCCAGCACACATTCTGCTTGTCCCTTGCTCTTTCATGCCTGTGAAATTTTCAATATGTTTGTATTGGAAAAACACTGAACACATGCAAGCCCTGGAAGTGTCCAAGGCAAGGCTGGATGTGGTTTGGAGCACCCTGGGATAGTGGAAGGTGTCCCTGATTGAAGTCCCCTTTCAATCCACACCACTCTATGGTTGTATGACCTTTCCCATGGACAGTTCACCAAAGGAGCCATGGACCAAGACAACCTCTGAATATTAAAGCCCATAATGTAAATGCCCAGCATCAGAACTGTCATTTCTTCCAGTGCTCTCACTCACCTTTTTGGGTTTCACACCAGTTAAAGCAAACATCCAGAATTTAACCGAGAGTAAAATAAAGACCACTACCTTATTAATAACCCTATATATAACTTTATTTCCGTTGTTTCAACACTTTCTTTCCATTGGTTATGGATCCATATAAAGATGAAGATGAGTAGAAAAAACACCAGGTCCTTAAGTATAGAATAATTTTCTCATTTCTTATCACGTTTCTAAACAGGATGTATTTTTGGTATTTTCTCAATTACTTACCTTCTCCACAATTTACTGCAACATTCAATGCTAAATAAGAAAAAAGCATTTTGACAAAACTAGAACACAATTTCATTTTGTAACAATTTGGCTCTTAATTTTTTTTTCTCTAGCTTAAGAGTGTGATTTACCTGCACTCCACATAAGATGGATAATGTGCTGAAGTAAGAGCACGCAGCACTGATAAAACTGTAGCTTATAAAATGTTATTTTTGGAGGCAACAAAAATTTTCACTGTCAAGTCACCTGTATTTTGCTGCAATCTAGAAACTCCTGAAAAACAATAAAGATGATTTATGAGGAAAGTATTTTCCTGGGAACAACAGACAGGGATGGAGACACGTTTTTACCTCATGCAAGAGGAGGTGAGCTCATTCCTTAGAGTACCTGCAGGTCAGAAATTCTGATTTGGACACATACCAGAGTCAACACTTTATAGGAGCTACGCTAACACTAAAAAGGACCAACACCCCCCTCATAATATTGTTTTTCATTCTTCTACTGCAATTACAAACACCAATAGTTTTTAGATTATTTTACATTTGCAGTAGGTGAGTAATGAAGTGCTTATTACCTCAATAATAGCTTACACCTATATGCTGATAGGGACATTCCCCTGAAGTAGAAATATTCTGAGAGAATTTTTTCCCCCAGTTTTGCTATTTCTATATGGATTTTCTTCTCTTTCACCACCCCACTACGCTACACATAACTCGCTTTCCAAACCCACCAACAAATCCCAAAGCTCCGGGAAAATTCCACAACCCCCGCCTTCCCTCCCTTATTTTCACCTCAGGTGCCCCGGGGAGCGACACAGCGGGCAAAAACAGGAGGGGAAGGGTGGAAAGCGCTACCCGGCTGTTTTTTATTAAAACCGTTATAGAAACACACCTGGAAAAGAAGTTTAAAAAAGTAGGATCAGCACCTGTCCCGGCCTTCCCTCAGGAGCCGCGCGCGCCGGCTCGTGACCCTCGCGCACCTGAGGGGGGGGGGAAGGCGCGCGCGCAGGGCAGTTACAAATACGGTAACAATGGGGGAGATGTATTTTTTTTTGTTGTTTTTTCTTTTTTTTTTAAAAGCAAATTAAAACCCAGTGAGGTATTTTTGTCCCGGCTTCCTTGTAACCTGCAAATTAAAACTCCCCTCGAGAGCCGCTCCTCGCGGCGGGTGGTGACTCTCACGCACTTGAGGGGCGGGAAGCGGCGCGAGCACGCACCTGAGGCGGGGGCGGCGGGAAGGAAGACCGGGGGAGTTATAAACGCTAACGATAATAGAGCTATTCCGCTTCCTTGTACGCGGAGGGCTTAGAGCGAGTCTCTGAAAACAGGAGTTCAGTAAGGTTATTCCGGCTTCGCTATAACCACCAACGCTAACTTCTCTCAGCAGCTCCCCGTGCCGCCTCGTTACCCGACGCTCGGGAGCGGCGAGGAGCGGGCGCGCGCGCACCTGAGCGGCCGCCTCCAGTGACCAACACCGGCCGCAACCTGCTCGTGATCACCTCCCGGGAGCCCGCGCAGGGGGTGACGCGGGCAGCCCGGCGCCGTCCGCTGCACGCTGCAGCTCGGCACCGGCTCCCCTCAGCGCTCCCACAGCCCCGGCGGGCCGCGCTGCGCGTGCGCGCTGCCCTCCCGCCTCCCGCCGCTGGGGCCGAGGCGCGGCCCCGCCCCCGGCGCGCGCTGCGCAGGCGCGGCGGGAGGGCCGGCGATGAGCGTCCTGCTGCCCAATATGGCGGACTTCGACACGATCTACGAGCTGGAGGAGGAGGACGAGGAGGAGCAGGATGAGCCCGAGCCCGTGGTGCGGAGCCAGGAGCTGCCCCGGCCCCGCGACGCGCCCGATCCCGTAGCGGTACGGGGCGCCGGGCACATCACCGTGTAAGGAAGGAGCGGGGGCAGCGTGAGGGGCCGGTGTGGCGGGGCGGTGGAGCCGGGCGGGAGCGCCGGGAGGGGTGAGGGCAGCGGGAGCACCGTGCCCCGGCCCTGTCGGCCCCAGCCTCCCGCCCCGCGGGGCCGAGAGTCGCAGCCCTGCGCCCCCCTCCCCTGCTCCGTGAGGGGAGCTGTGCTTCTAACGTGGGTATTTTCCGGTAGCTCGAGGAAACCCCCAGCCGTGAATGAACAGCCGGAGTTGGCTGTTGGCTGCGGAGGCTGCAGCGCAGCCCTGGCAGCCCTCCCTGGTTGCTCCTCTTTATCCAAACAATTTGTTAGATAAAAAGCAAAGTCCACGAGATGCGAGGACGAACAGCCTGTTCAGACCATCTCGCTGTGACCCTTGTGTGCCACAGCTGAGCCGGGGAGCCCCCACACTGCACTGCAGAGGAGGCTCCTGCCTGTGCAGTACTTTATCTGCTTCAAACTTAGTTGTGAGTTTGGTTTAGATTGAGTGTTTTTTATCACTGAAACACAGTGTGAGCCAGAATGTTTGCTGCTCATTTAAACAGTTGAACAGAAGACGAGCAAGCTGTGTTTCCTTATATGTAATGTTTACTCATAGGGATTTTCTTAGTATTCCTGCTCCAGCAAGCTGAAGAATTAATAGAACCAAGTGCATCCTTGACAAGTTGTTGGTTGTCACGTTAATTTTCGTGGCAAGGAGGGAGGTATTGAAATTTATGTATTGCAGAGACCCACTAAGCTTGTGTTGCTTTGGCTCTGTCTTTGGATTGTGTGAATTTCACATTTCTCTCTGTAAATAGGTGCAGTGTGATCTAACTCCCTGCAGCGAAAGCGCTGGGTGGGGAAGGCTCTCCCATCCCATGGGAAGTGGTGTTGGATCTGATACTGTGTCCTCATGGAAGCCTGGATCAGGGTTGCATTGAGCTGCTGCCAGTGGGGAGTTGCTCTGCTGCACTGCAATGCATTTGCTCGTGCAGATGGAATTTTTTTGTATCCTCACCCCAAATAGCTGCTGGCCTGACTAAAGGAGAGGTGGAACACAAGCAAGGTGCTCAGAATACCAAGTACCCATCTTAGGAGTTACCTGATTTGAAGCGCTGAAATGGAAAAAACATTACACACTCATCTGCTTTGCTTTCTGTGATGCTTTTTGTGTGTTGGTGATGTTATTTACAGTTCTTTCTCGGCTCCAGTGTCATTTTGGGATGGGGAGAAGCATCTCCAAGAACTAGTGATGTCTTCATCAAAAAAATCCACTCTGGTCAGTAAAGTGGAAATCCTTAGCTAGCTACCTGCCCTTGCAACCACCTGAGCTGAATCCCCATCCAACTTCTTTTCCCTTTTTCCCACCCCTCTCAGCTTTCTTCCTGTAACAGGACCCACCTGCATGGTAGGAGGCAGCTTTTATCAGCTCATGCTGTATTTTTTAAATCTCCTGATTTTATACTGATAAAAACAGTTATTGGATGTTACCAATAAAATGCAAATAAACCCTGGACACTGAAGTACATAATCCCATACATAAAACCCTGTATTAAATGGGAACTGGTTTGCTTCCCAAAGAGTTTGTGTGTTGGAACTGTGTCACTTTTTGATCATGTAGATGCTGCTGCTTTTGAAATCAGTTGGCTGCAGAAGCAGCCTGCTCCAGTTACTGAAGGGAGAGACGTCATCCTGGAAAACTTGGGTTTCTTTTCTGAACCTGTCTGGAGTACTGCTAATGAAAATGTCAGTCCTGACAAGTCAGGCATTATTAAAAAAAGAAAACCAGTTATCTTTATAAAGCCATTGTTTTCCTTGGATTTTTGTTTCAGATGTCTCCTGTTTCTCATCTGACCCTGGCCTTCTTGAATACTTTTGGTGTAGGGGAGAGAAGGGATAGCTCTCAAATTCCAGAGTCATCTGCTTCAGCTTTTCATGCCCAGTTCTCTTATGAAACTCCCAAGCTGGTAGATTCAATCACTGTTGGTTTCTTGCAAGAGACTTTTTATTCTTATGACCTTGTCAGTGAGCTGCTCACTCTGTTGGAGTAACTATTCTGCAGTATCCAACAGTACTAAATATAAATTCCAAGAGTTTTCTAAGGGTATTTAGCAGGATCTTGCTTTTCCCAGTTTACTTTTGCTAGCCCTTCTATGCCTGTGTGTGGTAAGAGTGACCACGTGAAGAGTATTTGTTTTTAGTTGGAGAGGATGTGTGTAAAAACAATTGGCAAAATCTATGTTCATCTTATCCAGGATTCTTTGAAAAAATTCTCTCATATTTGTTGTGTTTGAAAGCTTTTGAATTTTTGCACTAGGTCCTAGTAAATGCCTGTTC
Source organism: Cyanistes caeruleus (assembly GCF_971803275.1). Taxonomy (NCBI): domain Eukaryota; kingdom Metazoa; phylum Chordata; class Aves; order Passeriformes; family Paridae; genus Cyanistes; species Cyanistes caeruleus. Next base: position 2,400,677 of record NC_141714.1, read on the forward strand.
TCCTGCAATTCCATTTTGATGAGTTATAAACACCTTGTTTGCTGTTTCTCCCATAGTCAGTGTGATTCTGCTTGCTGTATCCAAGTATCTCCACACAGGCATTTGTAGTGAAGACTGAGTCATGCCTAGCAAAGGAAAGGCAATAACTTCCAAAACCAGAGCAGGAACCAAACTGTAACCTGGTTATAGGGTTGTATTTATCTGTATATTTATTTATAAAATTTATAATTTTTCTATGTCATTAAGCCCATGTGGATGGATGGTAATGAGGTAATGAAATATCCATTAAACATATTTTTGCCATTAGTATCCAGCTTCCTGCTGAAGTCTGAAAACCTCCTGGTTTTGGCTAGAAGTTAACTTTTGGTACTCTATCCTGTTTTCTGTAGGAGTGCCCCAGGGACCCACAGTCCAGGTGCTGATGCAAAGTTTTTCATCAGCTGGGGAAGGGAGGGAAGAGCCAGTTGAGATAACATTTGATTATTATCTGGTATTGTTCCACCTTACACATATTTAAAATAGCAAATGACCTCAGCCTTCCACTCATTACCAAAAACTTCATTTTCCAAACCATCATCCATGGGTAAAGATTCTTGGATACTTCTTCTTGGATACTTCTGTTGGCTTCATGGGAAAATGTTCTGAACTGGAAAACATTAAATGTTCAAGGAGATTTCAACTCAGAGCTCTTGAGGAATGTCATCTTTACCCTCTAAAGCTGGCCAAAGCTCAGCTGATACATCATAAAGAGCAGAGTAGGATCCGAGCTCCACTCTTGCAGAGAGGTTAAACGTAACCTGGATTAGGTGTGGGGAAAGGAGCTGTGCTCGAATGGGGTTGGAGAGCTTCACTAAACAGGTTTAACTTGTGCAGTCTAGTAAGGCTGATTACTATCTATAAATACAGGAGTGGGAGAAATGAGAACGAGGTGAGGTTTAAGTCAAAATAAAAAGGCAAAGCACCTATAAATATTTCTCTTCTAGATGTAAGAAAGCGTTTCCAAAATCTTCTTGTTTCAGTTCTGGGGACAGAAAACCTGAGCTCCTGCTTTGTAAAATAATAAACGTTATCTTGTGGTACCTGTTGCAGGTGAGGTTTGCAACTGGTGGTTCAAGATGTTCATTTCAGCCTTTAACTGAGGGATTTATGCATTTCTCTTATTATAGCTCCCTAGGACAAGTTCTTCTCACCACTCTACAGATGGGGGAAAATGAGGTGATGGGATTTGTCTGATGCCATCCACGAGAACAGAGAAAGAGGGGCAGAACTGGCAAGTGAGGTTATCCTAGTTCTATTGCAGCCTCTAGGAAACAGTGCCTGGCTTTTAGAGGTACTTGTCATGCAGTGAGAAAAGTGCAAAGGACGTGGGTGACTGATCTGAATTTCTAAATGTTACACTTTGGGCAGCTTGCACTGAGGAGTCACAGAACTGGCCCAGAAATAAATCACCACCAACTGCTGTTCTAAATGACTTAAACGATAGCTACTGGAATTGATGTTATAGTAATTCTTAAATATACTGAGTTTTAGAAGATTTCATAGGCCTGCTCATGCTAGATCTGTTGTAGGAAATCTAATTAAGTTAATTGCCTGTTGATCAAGATTTTAGATTTTAACTTCTTTGCATGAAAGATTCTAATAACACTTCAGTACTTTCACAAAATTGTACAACTGTATAACATCCTGCTTCAGTCTTTTTATTTTATTTGGTTGTTGAGACACCCCTCTGCCCCATCTAAGAGGAATTTAATGTTTCTAAACACTGAAGTGAATAATCACAGAATAGTCTATAAAACTTCTAGAGACATTTTCGTAAAACTGTACTAAGGGCCATCAGTGATTCTGACTAAATACAGTATTTAAAGGATAGTTAAAACATAAAGTTATATTCTTTAGCCACTCACAGCTGTCAATGTGAGAGATGCTTCTCTGTAACTCAGGTTTCCTGGACATGCTGCAACTGAAGGCAGTGTTTTGGCAGCTGATAAAAATTTGGAGATTTTAATGTGTTTCATGACATCATCTTTGAAATTTAACCCAAAACATACTGTGATCTTGCATTCCTAATCAGATTTATTAATCAGAAAGCACTAATTTATCTTGTTCTTTATGGAAATTGGGATGCAGTGGGAATTTTAATGAGTGTATGTGATCAGTGGGATGAAAGACACTACCTGTGGCTTAGGAAGTGTTTGAACTCTGAATTGTTGAAGGTCAGAGGAGGGTTCTGAGGAGCAGCCTGGTATGTCTGCTCTTTTTTTTTTTTCATTTCTTTTGCTGTTTCCTAAGCTTCTGCTCCTGGGCACGGTAAAAATCAGTGTTGTGGACAAGATGGACCTTTGGCATGATTTAGTGGAATTGGTCTGTTATATGGATAGAGTAAATAATTCTTGAATTTTCCAGTAGTTCTTTTATTGTTTTGTCTGATTGCTCCTACTTTGTGATCATTTCAGGCTGTTCCATTGCTGATGCATAGAAAAGTCTGTGTTCCTCAAAGCAAGCTTGTGAATGTGCTTTATAATTTTAGGGGTTTTTTTAAGACTGAAAAGACTACTTCACTGCTCTCCCAGCTTCCTTAAAACTAAATATTTAGCATTACAAAACCTGGAAGATTTCAGCTTAAAAAGAAAAGGTACAAAATGTGGAGGCTGACTTGCCAGATTACAAAGAGAATGGAAATGTGCTATATTAGTAACCTTTGTGCTTGCCTAAAATCCTACTGGTTTTACTGTTTGGGGTTTTTAGTAATGTTTTACACAGCTACTGCTCTTTACAAGAGGTTCTAACTTAAATTATTCATCAGAGGACTGGATTGAACTTCACCAGTGTTGTTGCCAAACATTTCGGTTTCTGGATTTCTAGAGACAGCACAAGCTCTTCTGTTCTACCTCTCTCTTCTTTAAGGTTGATTTGACTTTTTGTTACCTCTGAACAATTTCCACTGTCAGTTTTGGACATCTGGGTTATTACACAGTACACAGGAGTGTGGGTGTGTGATATAATGATGGGCACTGATGTCCAGGGAAAGGTCTTGGAACCTTTCCCACCCAAACCATTCCACAGTTCTGTGATATTTCAGCAATACTGGTATTGCTACAAAGGACCAGTTTGGAGTATGGCAGGTGTCAGTTTGACTCAAAGCAAAGTTCGTTTCTTCAAGAACTCCCTCAATACCAAATGTATTTGTGTTCTCCTTTTTGGCAGTGATTCTTTCAGGTATTTCGATTTTTTTTTAACAGATATTCAGGAGATAGTTTAGCAGAGCTGGCTTGATGTACAATATATTTAACTTTCATCAAACATACATATTGTAGCTGAGGGCCAGCTGCTGCTATATTTTGTTAAAATACTGAATTTTAAAGGTTCAGGAGTTTTGGAATAAGTGGTAACAGGTTTACAAGCCAAATCCAGCTCCCTGGAGCTTTCCCTGGTTATAATGAAAACCTTTTGCTCAAACCCCAGAACACTTCAGTGAAGAGTGGTCACAATGGTACCCAAAACTTAATTTTCATTAAGTTCATAGTTGTTGTAAAACTGTACTTTGTGTGGGCTCTTGCACATTTTGCATGAGGTACCTTAACATAGCCCAAAGGAAGTTTTTAAAACCACATGGTTATAAATTTCTAAGATGATGAACGGGTTCCTTAAAACACTGCATGTGGAACAATTGCATGTAAAAGAAAGTAAAAAGGATTGTTGAACCTGGGATTTCATAGCTGGAGGATTTGTTTCTTACAGAAATCAAAGATTGAAACTTGCTGCCATCCATTTGGAAAAGAATTTTTGCACTTCTGCAGGTACTGAAGTAAGGCACCAAGCTGTGTTTGTTTGGAAATGACTGAATGGTACACGAGACCTTATATTAACTTAGGTCAAAAGCTCGTGAAATAATGCAAATGTAAGGGCAAAAGAAATGAATAGTGGTTTCTTTTTAAAGTAAAAGCTCTTGCTACATTTTTTTTTTTATTAAGGGAAACAAAGTAAGTTAGGTGGAATATATTTTGTTTGTCTCTTTTGTTTTCAAGGTTTGGCTTGAGCAACAAGTTTGATACAGAATTTCCTTCTGTTCTGACAGGGAAGGTAAGTGTGAGATTAAACTGTTCTTTTCAATGGGAAGAGCCAGTGCATCCAGTGGTTTTTGTGTTGGGTACCTGAGCATGAACCCACTAAAAACTGTTCCTTGTGGCCTGTGTGACCCAGCTGCTCACTGCCCAGTCCCTCAGTGTAGCTGGGAGCAAGAAGGAAGGATTTGCAGTGGTTGTTATCATTATTGACATTCCAAACCCAGCAAAGCTCACCATGGATCCGACTGTTTCCATGCAGACATGAAAGCAACGCTCACTTAACTTTGCTTTTTAAATACCTGGAGTTTGTGCTCCCTCCTGGGTGAATTAAATCAGTACAAGTACTAGACCTCTCTTTTGAGTATGCGTGGCAAGCCTTGAGTTTGTTTAGACAAATCTCAGGAAGCGAATCTGTTTTATCTGAAGCTTTACAGAACAGTGTTAAATCTACATAGTGTTAAATCTACAAATTAAATAGGTTTTTAGTACATTTTCACAAATACTGTTTAGTTCTGAAAATCAGTGGTGACAATTCTCTTGCTTTCTCTGGAGTCCTGTCATTTTACTTACTACAGATGTAAGAAACTGTAATTTGTAGCTATTAATCCAATCTTCACTAAATTCTTTCTTTTAAATTATTTTTGTAATTGTATTTTTTTTATCTTTTAATTGCTTCATTCTTTTTCTCTTGAATTTTTTTTCTTCCTGCTGTTTCCCTCTCTAGTGCTTTGTTTTTGCTTCGATTTATATCCCCCTCGTTTATCTTTTCCAGAATCTGGGAAGAAAAAAGTTTATTTGGCTCTTTTTACTTTGTCTCATGTCATCCCATAGAGCTCCACTCCCTCTGCAGCCCCTTGCAGAGGTTGAGTCATACCAACAATTCACTAAACACAGCTGGATGGTTGCTCCTGCTTCTGTCAGATCCATCTGGGCTCTCTCCACCTGCATTTTCACACCAGAGAACAATGAATAAAATCATTGTGTTGGGGTTGTCCAGCTGTTCTGACAGCAGTACCCCTGAAAAGCAGGTTCTGCTTGGAGTTTTTGGGGTGCTGAAAATCAGCCTGGGAATTCTGCCCTTGTTTTGGGATCTCACTGAGCTCAGAAAGACAAATCCTACTGATTCCAGTGTGAGGGCTGCTGACAACACTTTGCATTTCACCACCTTGTCTGAGGCTTATTCTTTTCTGAGAAGCTCTTTCTGATCACTGAACAGCCACAATGCATTTTGGAAAAAACAATTTTATGTTCTTTTACTGAAATTGTAGTTTATTATAAATAAGCCTGTAGAAAATATCAGGCAAGAAATGTTAAAACTATATTTAATTATATAATTTCATCTCTTTCTGTCTCTGTAAAATATATTTGGTTTATTAAAAAAACAAACCTGCAACCAGGTCTACAGTTTTTAATACCAGCATCAGTGGCTGTCACATTTTCCACTTGATTATCCTCTTCTTGTTAAATAGAGAGTGAACAAAAGCTTAATTTAAAGTTCACTTGAGTGCTTGGACTCAATTTAGCAAAGAAAGGAAAGAAGTTCCTCTGTTGGCATTTACCCTTCTTGTTCTGTGGGTGTATTCAGTGCTACAGGAGTGGCATGGGCAGGGATTTGCTGTATATAAGGATGCTTCTCTGGTGAGAATCTATATATTGTGTTATCTTGTGGATCTGAGGGGCTTTCTGAGCAAGGAAATGAATTCCTTTTTGTCAGGGGAGAACACCAATCTAACAAGATAGTAAACACATTTTTCTTCCTGCCTGCACACACTGCCATGAAAGACATTAAAAACCACAGTTGTGGGTCTTCTGGTTTTTAATACTTTTGTCAATTGCAAGAAATAAAGAATCTGTTTCTTCCTCTGGTTGAGGCAGTCAGTCATCTTAATCCCTATTGAAAATGAAAATTCAGTCATTTTTTTCATTAAGAAGTTTTTCTTCAAATACCCTGTTAAATAATTCACAATAATCAGTATAGTAGTCAACTGAGACCTCACTTTAAGAACCTCTGTTGTTAAAATGTAATTTTTTTGCTTTTTATGAAATCAAAATTTATGAATAACAGTGACTGTTTATATTTACAAATTGGGATTACAATGTTTACTCTGAACTTGCAGTAGTCCTCAGCTACTCCAAGACAATGTCATAGTTTATTCATATTGCCTGTGTAACATTAAGTTTTATGGCTTTGCTGTCCCCTGTGAATTGCCATTAATAATAAATCCCATCTGCTAATGGAGTGTAAGAGATGAAACCTTTAGATGGGCTTGATGGAGTTCTCAGTGGTACTGGTTTTCTTTTGAATTAATACAGATGTAAAAGATGCAAGTTTTTAAAGCAGGATAAAAATCCTAATTAGAGAAAACTCTGTAGCTACACCTTTCTCCCAGAAGCACAAACTTTTGGGATTTATGCCACATTCTTGTGTCAGTAATTTACTTAAGCTTCCTGCCCCCAGTTTGCCTATCCACATAATGATGGCAGCAAACCTGATTTTCTTTTTCTGAAATCTGCAATCCCCCTCCTCCTTCAGCCATTTTCCCACTCTCCCTGTTTTTACAGAGACTTCATAGCCGTTGTAGGTTAGCCTAGAGCTACATGCTTGTAATTACATCTTCAGTGTTTAATTGAGACTTAATTTGTTGCTTTCCTTGGGAGAGTGAATGTGTACATTTAAGGGTAAAGCATAGACAATAAAATAATAAAGGAAAGGAAGATCCCAGGTATGTCAGATGTTAAGCCTAGCTAATTCAGCTGGATTAATATTTGTCTTGCAGGATGAGACATAAACTCACCTGGTTTGTAAATCCTGAGCCAGGCTTCTTTTCAATGGAACATCATAAGAAAAGATTTGACTACACTTAATAGGGAGGGAATATTTAACTTTTAATAATGTAATTGAACTTTGGCCTAAATTGGAATGGTGGTTAAATTTAAATTCTGTGTGCTGCAGTTTTGCAGGATTATTAATTCTCTTAAACAAGCTTTTAACAAAATTTTCTCTGTGTTATAGAGCACAATAGCACACACTGCTCCAGGTGACCAGAAAATGATGGAGGCAGTGATCCTTAAGGAGAAAAGTGGAATTTCTTGCTCTGATCTTGAAACAAAAGGGGTCCTGCCCAGAGAGGAGTGTGCAGTGCAGGGCAATGTGAGCCATAAAGTGAGGGCTGGGCATTGTGGTGCCGTTGTGCCGTGTGATTGATAGGGCTGCTGATCATGATGATTGAAGGAGGAAGATCAGGCCTGCTGGGCCTTACTGGCTCCCTTCCTGTGTTTGGACATCCTCTGCATCCTGTTGTAAAATATTATGACACCCCCTCCTTTCCTTTTATGTTTTTTTGTTTTTTCCCTCCTAAAAGGAGCTAATGTCCCTTCCCAAGGTGTACAGCACAGCCAGGAGCAAAGTGCTTATCTCATTCTTTTCAAGAGCCAGACACAAACTCTCCAAGAGATTTCCAGAATTACTCAAAACTAGGTTTTCTTAGGGAGCTGTCTTTGTGCAGGAGGAGGTGTTAATTCTGTTTGTTTGGAATACACCAGCCCCTTCACATACACCTTTCAAAAGCTGTACCTGCAAGAAGGCCAGAGTTAAAATTGTGTCAGAAAATTAACAGTTCTCTGGTGACTTTCATTTGGATTCCATTTCATTATTAGATTAGAACAGTTATTTACAGGTATTTTGTTCTTAATCACTGTGTAACAAAGTTTAACTGTCACTGAGCTGTAAACTGAGCAACAAAATTGTGATTTCTTCTGTTTATCACAACATGAGGCTTATCTTGATCTCCAGTTCTTTTAGTTTCAGATGAAGATGTGTCATTATTGACAGAAATGTTTGTGATTCCATTTTCTAAAGGCAGAAACAATCTAATAGTGTGGGGTTTTAGTCAAAAGCATCTTAAGTAATTTCATCTTATGTTGTAGCCAAGAGATTCACCTTTTTCTGAAAATATTTGGTGAGTTAGCAGGTAGTGGTACTTTGATAATATTATATTAAGGTAAATATCACACCAGAATTCCCAAAATGGGAATTTTCTATTGCTTAATGGCATCCAAAGTTGGTTTCTGGTTTAACCATTTGCTCTGCAGGAAGGAGAGTACTTCAACTTTCATCTTAAAATGTAGGAGCATGTTAACCTGATGTGAACAGTGGCTCCCTAAAAATTATCTCAGCTACAGGGAATCTCCCTGTGCTTTTTTTCTAGGTCCCAAATTTTTCTGCCAGCTGTGATCTGAGGATCTGGTTGAGTTCTCTTTGTGTTGGATGTTACCACTGATAAAGGTCATTCTTGTTAAACTGAATTCTGGGCTGTGCCATTCCATTGTCTTTGGCAGGTTTGTTCAGCTGGGTTTGGTGGTTGGGCTGTATTGTTGTAAAGGTCCAGTAAACTTTGTGTCTGAAGGAAAAGGAAACATTCTCTTTTCTTAGGGAGTCTCAATACAAAAGTATAAATGGGTTTTAGGAAAAAAAAAGGACTTATTTTTATATTTCACATAAATAGAATGTAAAATTCTAAAAGATTTATCAAAGGAAGTGCCATTTGTAGATATATAAATATGAGGCCCATGGAAACTTCTTTAGGAGTTGAGAATGCCAATTAATGTAGGAATCTCAGTTTGCTTTGAGGCAGTGACTGCAGCAGTCTGAAGTTACTGCAAACCTCCAGCCCAGATGTTCTTTCCTACAAAACACTCTCCCACGTAGAAGATTAAATGGTTTTGCTCATGTGCATCTGGTATTCGTTATATCCCAATTCAAGATCTGGCACTGGCAAAGAAATCCATAAAACCTTGTTCCAGAAACATGCAAGCACAGGATAGTTTGCCACATTACAGTGGGATTTTTTTCATTGCAGATGTCCCAGTACAAAGGATCTCAGGGGGGTTCTTTGACCATTTTCTTTTTTGTTTTTTTCCTTAAACTAAGGTATCTCTTGTAAAACAGACAATTTTTTTTGTCACTTCATTTGTAGATGTAAAACAAAGCAGTCTGCTTAATGTGGGAGGGGGGCAAAATAATTATTTTCTCTGTATTTATTAATTCTTGCAATAAAATAATCACAAATTATGTTCTCATGTTATTAACTGTAGGCCTGGCTTGTGTGCAAGCCCATCTGCCCCCTGACTCTAATGTCTGGTGACCTGAATGGCCAGGAAACAGATGTTGTATTTATTTACTCCCTTCCCTGCAATGCTTTAAAGAATTCAGCTAAATAGGCAGAGGCAGCAGCATCAGGTCCTCTCCATTTCCTGCCCCGTGGCTTTGCCCCTGCTGAAAAGGAGCTTTGTCATTAAATGAACTTTTGTTGGTGTTGCTGCCCTTGTTTGCAGAGTCAGATGAGCAGAGTTGGGCTTGCTTGGCTGGGGGTTGTGGAGCAGTTCAAGCTTTGTGTACAGACTCACTCTAGGGGATTTGCATCAACATGGCAAGTAGGTGGGAGAGATGGGGGGTTTAATTGTTCTGAGTTCTACCTGCCTGGTCAAGTCTCTTGTTGCTCCTGATCTTCTCTGCTTTGTGTATCTGGATGCTGGATTGTGTCAGAGTTAAGGGTGTCCTCTCGGAGTCACTGCCTCAAATCCATGTTTGACTTGTCAGATGGAAGTGACTTGGATTCTGGAGGGAGGTGAGGGATTTGGGGTATGTGAGTAGGTGAGAAATGCAGTTACTGGAGAAAAGAGCTTCTTTCTGATACAAAGTGGGGGTTCCACTGTGACTGCAGTGGCAATGCAGATACAAAATACTTATTCCTGCATTTCAGAAAGCTACTTTCCAGTAAGTAGGCTTTATTCCTAACCTTGTATTGCTCTGCCTTAAATGCAATCCAGTGTATTTCTTTCTAGGCTTCCCTGTTTCAGGAAGCAGCCACAAGGGAAGTTGTGGCTTCAGTATGGGCCACTTCAGGAAGTTATTTGTGGACAGAGCCTTCACCCAGGCACAGTGTAGACTTAGATTGGTGTGACATTAATTTGGACAGTGTTCTCCCTTTCTGTGATACCTGTTTTTACTGGAAAGCTCCCACATTCCTTTGGAAAGCAGAGATCTGTCATTCTTCCATGTTTTTGCTCAGTGTAGCCAGTGCATGTATTGCCCAGCTGTGTCCCAGTTCTGATTTTGTCTGGGCCCACTGTGTTGTCACATTCATTGATTAATTACTGGTGCAATAAATATGGATGAGGCTGCTCATCTAAAAGATGTTTGGCTTTTTAATTCAGGTTTGTGCAGCGCATGCACCAGAAATGAATGTGTTGCAGGAAAATGATTTTTCATGCTCACTGGGCGACCAGTGCTTTAGAAGATTATGTAATTTTCTGTTTCATTTTAACCTGTAGAGGTAATTTCTGAGAAAATACACCTGTGCTGGCTCTCCCTGAAGTTGAGCCCTTCTATTGCAGGTGGCCCCTGAGGAATTCAAGACCAGCATCAGCCGAGTGAACGCCTGCCTGAGGAAGAACCTCCCTGTCAATGTGAAGTGGCTGCTCTGTGGCTGCCTGTGCTGCTGCTGCACTCTGGGCTGCAGCCTGTGGCCCGTGGTCTGTCTTAACAAAAGAGTGAGTCCATGTTTCATGTGATTCTGTGGATTTTTTAATTATTGGTAGGATTAAATAACTTTTCATAATAGTCTTCCCCATTTTAAAATCATGGCTTGGCCTCACATTCAAGAGGTTATTCTGGTTTCCACCTTAGAAAATAAAAGATATTTGAAATGACACCAAATTACCAGTTCACTTAATAGATTTAAGAATAGCTGATCTCATCTCAGTTCAGACAGGATGAAATATATGATACCTTAAATTTCCAGGATTTCTCAAGGTCTAAGAATTGAGTGCAGAACTTAACCTTCACAGAGTAGCAGAATTAGACTGAAAAATCCTTTTTCCTCTTCACACCCATCATCCCCACACCCTCCACCCCCCAAATAAATATTTTTAAAATTTAAAAATCACTTTTTTACATGTAGTAGACATGATAACATTTCAGAGCTGTGGTTTATTTGCCATATTTTACTGTGCTGTTTCTGTTAAGAACAAGTACAAATTTATTTTCTAAAGACTTCATCCCCAACAGAGAGTTGACCACTCCTGTAATGAGGTCCAAAGTAATAATTTTGAAAAGCACTTTAGTAATACCAGGTAAACATGATCTCAATTACCTCTGTGGTTTACATTGGGAATTGATTTATCACAGCAGTAAATACTGAGGAAGTGCATTAATGTGTTAACTTGAAGTGCTCATCACTGAAGCTGCATCACTAAAAAGTTACAGGGTTTGTTTTAGTTCATTTTAACTGCCTTTAAAAATGTAATTATTGCAGATTTATGCCTGAGAGATACAAAAGGAATATCTGCAGTTGTAAAGCCATTTTTAATATCCCTGTACAAGTGAAAATCTAAATAAATGCCCATGTGGTGGTCTGGTATTAATTATATGAAATTCTCAAGGCTACAGAGAATGTGCACCAAGTAGGGAAAATGATGGTGCTTCCATGGGTGTGTGAGGGTGGTAACAATCATGCAGTGATTGAAATTAAATGTATACCATGCAGGATCAACACAGCTGTCTTTTTGTGTCCTTCAAAAATCACTGAAACTTGAGAAATCATCTCCTCTCCACAGTTTTGGAAAGAGCAGAACATGAAGGACACATTTGGTAGCCAACAGTTGAAAAGAATTTGTTGTAAACTGGGGTTTGGTGGTGAGGGGTTTTTTTTTGAGATCCAAATCACGAATCTGTTAGCAAAATCTGGAAATGAAATGTATGGAAATGTGTGTTTTCAGCAGAACATCTGCAATGAGTGCAGGATTTGGCCAGGAGAATCTGGGAGAGTGTTTTGTTGGCTGTGGGAGGTAAAAACACCAAGTTCAAAAGGATCTCTTACAAACTAAATGAACTCTGGAAAAGTCACAGGCCTAAGTTGGACTTGATCTTAGAGATTTTTCCAGTGACTCTAAGTTAACAAAAAACATATGAGTGTTTATTCTCTTGAAAAAAGTGGGAAGTTGAAGTGATATAATTTCCATTTATTTCTTCTTTGCTTTGTTCTACTTTTATAAAATTTTACTTACTATAAATTAACCTTACCCAGAAATGCAGTAGTGAGATCCTTCTGGATGAGACTGCTGAACCATTTCTGACACACTTCTGCCTTCCTTTCTAGACTAGAAGATCAATTCAGAAGTTATTAGAATGGGAAAATAATAGATTATATCATAAGGTAAGAAAAGAGTATTTGGTTTTTTTCAGCTTTAATAATATTGGCAATGAAAGATCTTACAGTCTTGATATAATTCCATATTTTATACTGATCCTAATAATAGATCCTGATAATTCAGTGTTGCTAATGCTTGTTGCATTACCCATCCAAGGTAATTTGGATTTTTTGTTAATTATTTCCTTAGCTTGGTTTGCACTGGAAGCTGAGTAAAAGGAAATGTGAAACTAGCAATATGATGGAATATGTGAGTATTGCTTGTAACTTATTGCTGTTCAACAGAACTGTGATTTATTAGAGGAAATCCTTAGAGACCCTGTGCAAAAAGATCTCCCAGACAAATGTGCAGTTTGGTCTGTAATTTGGAATGAGGGATACCCACTGGGACTTGGAGTGATTCCCACACCAGCACCAGTCTGCAGTTCTTTAATTATCCACCTTTTCCAGTGGTATCCATAATTCCTTTGATTCACATAATTTTGCAGAAATATTGCATCTTTATAGTAATGTGGTTTTATGGTTGGACCTTTTGTGATTTTGTTTTTGGTTTGTTTTGGTGGGTCTGTTTTTTTTTTTTTGCCAGCTCTAAATTTCACATGGTTGTAAACAAGACAGACCTTCTAGGAAAGCAGAATTTCAATTATTTCTGTGGTTCTGCCACTCCCCTATCCACTTTAACATGTAGCTGTGAAGGTTATTTAGGCTTTGGGGAAAGAGATCCACCCCCAAAAAAAGCCAAGCACCCAGAATCCCTCTATTTCAGAATGACTGGAATCTCTGCTTTGTTACCCTGGGGAACATTCTCTCCCCACAGACTTATCTCAGATATATTTAGTTTTATGAATTAGCTAATGTTCATGGAAATTGTGCTGAAACTTTGAACTTTTTGGTTACTGTCTTCTGTTCTTGTCTTTTTCCCTTCTTCAACAGGTAATATTAATAGAGTTCTTACCAAAATACCCCATATTTCGACCTGACTGAGGAACAACATTGGTCTTTCATGTTACCTGTCATTTTCTACCCTTAGTGCCTTGTAGATGATTTTGGAAAGAAGATGGTCTACTTTGCTGTGACTTAAAAATGTTCTTCAGTAGAAATCTTCCTTGCTGTTACTTTCTTTTGTTAAGAAGAGAACAATTTGCACATTTTTTTATGTTAAACGAGGCTTCTATGTTGCACTCTCAATTTTTAACATTACCAGTAACTGATAGAGTTGCCACTAGGGATCTTAACATCAGTGCTGCTTAAACTTGTTCTGAGCATGCTGCCTTATTAATTTCTCTCTTTGCTGTCCTCCAACGTGCATCCTAAAGCTGTGTCATCCTATATTTCATCCTAAGTGTTGCAATCCTAGAAACCCTCAGTAGGAATGTCCAGGTAAACTCCAGTAGTAATGATTTTAGTAGAACCTGCTTGCATAGAACTTGCAATCAACAGCACTGGTTTTGTCCTGCACTTTGCAAAATCATCATTTACATTTAGGGGGGTTTCATTAGTTTACCCACTATGGATTTGTAAATATTTGCATTATGTAAAGTGTGGTATGCCAAGGTTTACAGAATGTATTATAGCTCTTACTCTATTGCCAACAGTCCCCCAGCATCTGTTCCATGTGCTCGTTCCCCTGGGATTGTACAGCCCCACCCACACTGGTTTTATGGGAAAGCCATAAAGAGTTTGTACATATGTCAGATGTGTAGGGCTCAGTTGCACTTTGTTTAGTGAATGGATGAAAAATGCATTGCATTTCTGTCTTTATTTTGAAAACTATTTCAGGTGGTGTTTGCAGCACCTGAAATACAAAGCTTCACCTCTGCAGCAGCTGCCTTTGTGGGGTAGATAGCAGCTGCTATTAACAAAATACCCCTAAAGTCTCTTCTGAAGTGAGGAATATATGGTTGTTAAGTTCTATTTTGTTTTAAAGTCAGGTAAAATTAACCTCAAATCGGAGATCTTTGTTAGAAGGAGAAAAATGAGGAAGAGCCAAATCCAAGCTGAAGTAGAACCTTTGTCATTGTTGTGGTGTGGTTGTACTTCAGCATTTTCACAGTTAAGTGACATGAAGTCCCTTCCAGTGGAAATAGGTTTTATCTCAGTCAAAGTGGAGTTTTAAAACATGCTGAGGGGAGGAAGTGTAGCAGTTGAAAGGGCTCCTGAATATGTTTTGGCAGTCAGGCACTGTCTGGAAAGCCAGGAAAGCCTTGTGGAATTCAGTATTATTTTGGATTCTTCCCTGTTTGCCTGATCTCAGGAAGGGAAGTCATTGTAGAAAAACTTCCTCTAATGGCTGACCTAAGCAAGAGCACTCAAAAAAAGAAAGCAAATGGAAATTGTTGCAAGTTCCCAGCCCTTCCTAACTAGAAATAACAAAGCCCAGCAGATAACTGAGCATCAGCAAGTTGTGGTGGATTTCATTATCAGTGTCCAGGCATTTCTTTGCAGCATCTTGACTCCCTGCAACATCATCCCAAGTTGCTTTTTAGTTTCAGGGTGACTTGGGGTTTCCTCTGAATGTATTTGCATCTCTCCAGTTTGCAATATGCTATTAAAATACAGTATTTGTAAAACCATTGCATCCTAATACCTGTAGTAGGTCAGATTCCTTGTACACAGTGTTTACAGAAGGCCAGTTTTATGCAAGTTGTTACTCAAAGGGAAGTTTGTGCTGTTTCCAGTCCCAGACTGACGGTTCAGAGTCTGAAATCTGCACATTTCACGCAGAAACTTTGTTTGACTGGTAGATTGATGACAACTAAATGTGTAATTGCATTTGTGACATGAATAAAAACCTCCTGTGTTGTTTGAAATTATCATTAGCTGCACCTTGCAACTCAGATTTCCATTGCAGAACTAAGCAAAGTGTTGTCTCCAATTTATTTCCTTTTTTGGGGGGATGAGTGTTAACTGGAAGCAGAGAAAATAATGGCAGAAAAAGGCAGAGTAAACCAAAACTGAATTGGCACACCCAGTTCTTTCCTTGGGTTTCCCTGACAAATGAGTTTCTGGAGTAAAAAACAGAACAATGAAAGTTTCTTACTGTTTTGCCAGAACTTTGTTGTGCAAAAAACATCAAGAAATCCCAGCAGATTCTGATTTTCTTCTTCACATGTCTCTTGTTTTCTCCCTGTACTTTTCCAAGTGGGAGAACAGGCACTTCCCATGGAACCACGGGATGGGTTGGGTGGGAGGGACCCCAAAGCTCCTGTCATTGCACCCCCTCCTTCCACTAGCCCAGGATGCTCAGAGCTCCATCCAAACTGGCCTTGAACACTTAAGCACATAATATTAATTTGTAAAGTTTACATTCTAAGTACATAAATCCTATACATTTTAATTTGTCCTTAATTATTAATTGTGCAGTCTCCAAACCATGAATGGGTCTCGTCTTTGTGTTTTAATTGACATTTAATTATGTGGCCATAAAGCAACCGGTAATGAACCAGAGCCAAACCTGTCATTTACAGTAAGCTCCATGTTTTAATAAGTAGGTAAATTTGCATTAAAATGCAAAACCAGCAGCAGTATTATATTTGCATGTGAAAGACACAGGATTCATAGCTCACTGCAAGGTGAAGGCAGCTGGCAGTATTGCTGTGAACTCTGTACACAGGGTCTTTTTGCTTGGGCTGTCCTTTAATACAAGAACACCACAGGTAATTCTGTCTCCCAAGACTGGAAATCTCATTTTTGACAATAAATGATCAGCATGAGTTGGTGAAGTGTTCATGGAGGGTTTCTGTCAGAATTTGTAGCAGTGTAACAGATGAATGTCAGCAGAGTGAGTGGAAGTGGTAAAGAAAGTGCCTTGGCTGGTTCCAACACCATTGTGCAGAGAAGGAGAAAAGGGAACTGGTCCCTCTCAGGAGTGGGAGTTTGCAGCAGATTTTTAAAAGCAGCTACTGTCTACCAAATCAGTGTTTATTTCTTCACATCGACATGTTGACACTAATTTTGCCTCAAAATTTTATCCAGGAAATCTTTGGGTTTGTATCTAGAAAGTTTTGTATCTAGAGAGTGCTGAAGGAGTGCAGAACTGGCAGAGCATCAAAGCTTTTCCTCAGTGATTCCCCACCTGCTCCTGCAAAGGTGTTTTCCCAGAGGAGGAGCACAAAAGTGTTCAAACGTGCACACCGAAGTCTAGGTTAGAGTGTGGGTTCAGTTGTAAATGGGTGACTTTAAAACAGGAAAAAAAAAAAATTAGATCTGGTGTGGTTTTGATAAATGCAAAGGAAAAAGTTCCTGTGCTAGGTACAAAAAAAAAAAAAGTTCCTGTGTGATAGGTACAAAACTCCATATGCAAAACCATAAATTGATGTTTATTATTGTCCCACTGACAGTTTACTACGTTTTCTTGTCAACACACTACCATTGGAGCAATAAAAATGTCAAGCTATTAATATTCACCATCAGTTATTTATCTCTTTAGTAAGCAATGTTATGTGATTCTTCTGCCATTCTTTTGTTTTCTGCTTTTGGTGTTCTTACGGTGTTGTAACATACTTGTATTGCTTCTGAAAAGTGGTTTTGTTTAAGCTGTATGAAACTGTGTTCTTAACACTTTTATTCTGTTTACAAGTGAACAGCCACTTTTTTAACAGGACCTCACATCTGGAGAGTTTTCTCTCTGTTTTTTATTTTAAATGAAAAAATAAAATTCTAACTGAGCTTGCTTTCTACAATTTACTGCACTGGCTTGTGCCATTGAAAGAAGCTGGAAGTCAGACATGCTTCATCACTTTGAGACATTTTTCTTTAATTAAATTCAAAGATGAAAACCTTGAATAGTGCAATGTGTTTATGGAAAAAAAAAAAAAAAGGAAATTCCTGTGTCTTTCCCTGTGGATGTGTTTTAGTGTGATGGCAGCAGTGGTGGGGTGTGTCTAAATGAGACACACCTGATACAGCCAGGCCAGGGCTTTGGCTGCTTCACATAACAAGACTTGGAAAGCTTAGGAAGGATTCCCAAAGATGAAAACTGCAGAATGATCATCATATCTGATTTTCCTGGTGCTCCACCTTCCTGGCAGGACAGTGGTGGAGTCACCATCCCTGGAAGTGTTGAAAAACGTGTGTCTGTGGCCCTGGAGGACGTGGTTTAGTGGTGACCATGGTGGTGCTGCGGGTTGATGGTTGAACTTGGTGATCTCTGAAGTCTTTCCCAACCTTAACAATTCCATGATTTGGTTGGTGGGGTCACAGCCCCTCACTTGGGAGGACTTCCTGAAGGAATCTCTCCCTGCAGCGTTCCTCTCCAAAAGCAGAGGTTTTCTCCCACCTGACAGGGAGCCAGCCTGAGCAGGGACAGTGTGTGAGGGTGAACAAATCCCTGGCTTCCCGAGGGGTTTGTGCCCAGCACAACACAGCCCTTTGTGTGCATGACCAGGCTGCCTTTGGAGCTGTGAAAGCAGGACTTAAACTAAAGCCTTTGGCTCATCCCTGAGGGAAAAGCACACATTCCTGAAAGGGGCACGTGCAATGTTTTTGTTGGAAGTTGTTTTGGGCAAACCCAGGAGCGGCAGAGCTGATACTGAATGTTGGCTGAGAACTGCAGGGAATGTTACTGGGGTGTTCAGCCAAAACGGGGATGAGGGGCTGAGTCAGGAGTTAATCCCTCAGGGGGCTGAGGAGATGGAATTGCCCAGATTTAGCAGCAAAGGCCTGTGTTAAGGATATTTGGGGTTTGGCCCTGGCTCTATTGGAAGGCAGTCTCAGACCTGTTGGTAGAGCAGCTTTGCTGTGGTGTCTGTGCCAGTGTATTTATAATGCTGTGTCTGTCATCACTTGAGCTGTTCTAGCTGAGTTTATTTTTCTAGTGAAGCTTGGAGAGACTTAAACCCTTCATTCCTTAGACCAAATTAAATGTTAGCCTCCTCTCAAAACCAAAGTTCTGTTTCTGTTCATCCTGCTTGCATTTATTTGAATTAATTATCCTTGAATAGGAGTGACCAGGAACAATATTCCAGTTAGTGGCTCATGGCCAAGGCACCAGGTATTTATGTCAGTGCTGATAGTTCCCTCTCTTGTGTGAAAAGAATGTGATCCATTAAATTTGAGTGATCACATTTTTCTCCTCAGTGGCTGTATTGTATTTCTGATTCATAGATGTTCTGTGATAAATCTGGGGCTGTTTCTCTTCAGCCACTTGTAGTTTATACAAGTTCCCTGCAGACACTCATCATCAGTCCAGGCTCAGCATCTGACACTTTCTACTGGTGAATCTCAATATTTCCATTGCTGTGTCCTCCAGTTCACCTTGTATTCCTATAAAAAGTGTTTGTCACAGGCTGGTTCAATCTGCAAAATTAACACAAATGAGTTTACTAGAAAGATTAGTTTTGATGCCTAAATTTTGCTTATGATTTTATAAATGCCCTTTTATTTACTTAGTCCCTGGCCTGCTTTAAATATTTCTATTATTTCTACATCTGACTGAATCAGTAATTTCCTTGTTGTGGTTTATCTGGGAGATCGAATCTACTTGGACTTGCTTGATTTACATCTGTTTTTTTTATAAACATGCTAGCAGCAGATTTGGGTCTGGGCTAAACTGCTGAATTCTACATTTTCCCTAATCACTGAATGCATTTAGATAATGATCCTTTCAATATATTCACTTTTTATTTCACATTCTTTTATGTAAACCTTACCATCTATAGTAGCCTTTCTTGAGCAGTAAATTAAAATTTCTGCAGGAAATAGGTTTGTATATTTGTATTCAGTGGTAACCAATATGAGATTTTGGCTAGAAAAGAAACGCTTCTCAACAACAGTGCTGATCCCATGGGATAGGTAATAAAACTGGAAAGAGGAATTACAGTAACTCTCAGACTAATAAGAATTTAAAATTAAAAGGCAAATATTAATCAAAAGGTGATGACTGATCTGTATTTACTGTAAATTATATGGTGTGTAAGCCTGGAAGAGTAATTGAAAACTACTGGTTCTCCAGATGGTTCCTACAGGGATCTCCTTGGATTTTTTTGACAGGGAAGTGTGAATAGAGCAGCGAAAGTCCAAAGGAATTCTGGGTTTTGTTGTAAATGGAAAGCAATGGGAAATGGAAAAGCCACTGTTGAGGCTTGTTGGTGAGCAGGGCTTTGCCACCTGTGTAGAGTTAACCTGGATCCATGGCTATAAACCAGGGATTTCATCAGCTCCTGGTGGGTTTTGGATGTCCAGTTCCCATTCCAGTTCCTACGGTGAGTATTCATTCAGCATTCCCAAGGTAGGATCCAGCAGGGCACAAGGAGCAGAATGGACCACAGCGGAACCACAGGGTGGAGACAGGGAACATTTTAATCCGGGATTTTTCTAGCACTGTTTAGTGCATGGAAAAGGTAACTTGCTTCGGGTTTCTCTGTAGCTTTTGTGAGCATTAGTGCTGAAAATCAGTTTGCTCTAAGTTTCCCTGTGGTACTGATGGAGTTAAGAGCTCTGGAAGAGGAGAGGGTGATGCTCCGAACAGGAGCTCGCAGATGGAGCTGCAGAAGGAGCCTCAGGCGGTGAAGTTCAGCATTCACCGAGGAGCTGCACAAACCCCACCCAGACAGTCCCGAATGTGTCCGCAGCTGCTCGGGAGCACCGCTGCGCTGACAGCAGTGACAAGGAGCGGCATTCTGTGCTGCCCGTCCCTTCCAAGCGCCTCCTCGGGAACCCCGCGGGGCCCCTCACGCCCTTCCCGGGGAGCTCCGAGCGGGACGCGCCTCAGCGGCCGTTCGGGCTCTGCTCCGCACGCCGCGCTCCTTTCCGCGGCTAAACCGCGGCGCCTCAGCCTTGCGAGACTCCTGGCGACGGGCCGAAAGCTCAGAACTCCGTTTTACCGGAGAATTCCGTTTTATCGGAGAACTCCGCTTTGTCGGAGAGCTCGGCGCGGCGCTGCCGCGGGCAGGCCCGGCTCCCCGCTCGCTGCGCATGCGCGCGGGGCTGGCGGGGCGGGTTTGGCGGGCGAGCGGCAGCGGGGCCCTGCGGGGCTCTGAGGGCGGCGTTAGGGCCCGGCGGGGCCGTGAGCGCGGCTCCGGGGCTCTGTGCAGCCGGCGGCACTAGGGCCCTGTGGGGCGCTAGGGCGGCGTTAGGGCCCGGCGGGACTCCGCGGGCGGCTCTAGGGCCCGGCAGCGCGGGGCGGGCGGCTCTGGGGCCCTGCGCGCCCACGCCGGGGGTCTCGCCCCCCCTCCCGCCATAGAAGGAGCAATGGCGGCGCCGTAGCGCGGCCGCCGAACCCCCGCCCGAGCGCCGCGCCCGGGCCCGGCGGGAGCCGAGCGGGGCTGCCGCTCCTCCTCCTCCTCCTCCCGCCGCCGCTCCCCGCAGCCCCGCGGCCGCCATGGCCACCGAGCTGGAGCCGCCGGCCGCCGGCGCCGTGTCGGGCGCGGCGCCGCTGGAGGCGGAGGAGGACGAGGAGCACTGGCTGTACGGGGGTAGGTACCGGGGACAGCGCGGGGCCCCGGCCGGCAGCGGGCCCGGCCCCGCCTCAGGGCCGCCCCCGGCTGCGGGGCCGTGCGGGACCGGGGGCGGCCCCGCGGGAGGGAGGGACTGGCATCTCTTCCTGGGCCCCCTCAGAGGGACCGGCCTCTGCCCCCCGGCCCCAGAGAGGGACCCGCGTCCGCCCCCGGCCTCCCCTCAGCAGCGCCTGAGCGGCTCTTTCTGGGCGGGTGGCGGTGTGTTATTGTCCTTTCATCAATAACACTGATGCAGGGAGGTTAACGCCGTGCTTTGTTAAGAGTTTCAGTTCGCTAATCACCCAAACCTTGTGAACCCCTGGGCTAGCGGGACTGGGATGTGGTCGGCGTAAACCACAGGACTTTATCGAAACGTCTTTGTCCTCCCCATAGGCTTTCCATATGAATGCTTTTATGTTTCTTCTTCCCTGGCACGTTAAAATTCTGTATAGAGACCTTCATAGGTGACTTCAGTTTCTGATAGTTGTCTCTGTTCTCTGATACTTAAGATTTTAATTTGGTTTGGTGTGAGGCATCACCTCTGCGGATGGGTGGTGTTTGTTGGGATGGGTTTATTTTTAGTCGTTCCATTTCGAGTTGAACTTTGTTGAAAAGAGAGTGTTTGGGTTATAGTGCCTTGGCACCACTGGGTATTTCTGTACCTGTGATGCCTTTTGTGCTTCAATTTAGCTTCTTTCCTTTCACTTGAATAATTCCTTTGTTCTTACTGTTGTTTTTGCAGATGACACCACTGGTAAGCAAGAAGATGGACCAATTTCTGGGTGAGTCCTGAGGCTGTTTATTCATTATAACAGTGCATGGTGTAAAGATTGAGCCTTGTTGACCAGAGCTTCGTGAGTGCTTTACAACAGTGCTGCTTCCAGGAACAGCAGTCTGTCCTTTCCCCATCCCATGGGATCATCCCCAGCCGCCCTGCTGGGGTGGCAGGCATGTATGGATGTGGAAGCTGAGCTGGATGAGTGGACTGGTTTGATTTAGAACTAACTTTAAGCCTTTTTTTTTATTTTTTTTTCTCTCAGCAATTAGTTTCAAACCAGATCTGTTTTCCAGTTAAATTCCCTGGGAAAAAAAGATGCCCTGAGGATTGGCTTTGTGCTGGCCTGGCATTGGTAAAACTGGCCTGTGCTTTAGTCTGGGAAAGGTAAAAACCTTGAGCTTGGGTTAAAATCTTGAGATGCTCAAACCAGCACATTCTGTGAGATCTCTCAAGTGGTGTGGGTAAAACTTGGAGATAAAACCAATGATGAATTTGGCTTTCTGTGTATGGAAGGGATTGTTTGTCCTGGCTTATATTTGCTCTGTTTGTAGCTGTGTGTTTTGCACCAGCAGAGCTTGGTCTCAGCACAGACTCAAACACCTGTTTGCCATTTTAAATGTAACATTTTTCAGAAGGCTTGGTTTTCACCGGGCTTGTGTGTGTTCAGCCCCTTCCAAAGTTCAGTTTAGTGTTATTGTTATTGTAGGTGCAGTGTTTGGAATGTTGAGGTTGTTACAGATACTGTCCTACTTCTGTGCTTAAGGAATATGAAAACTTGTTCAGATAAACAAGTGGTAAAAAACATGGTAAATTGTTACCTGAAAACATCAAATGAGCTTTGTGAGGAGGAACAACTTTTAGACAGAAATTTACAGCTGCTTTACATAAATCTGCTGTTCCTTGTCACTTTCATCTGAATGTAATTTTACTTTACAAGCAGGACTAAAAATCTAAATTTCCAGCAACTGTCTCCAATAACTGCAAAATGCAGGAAGGAAGAATATTAGTGGCTATGCTGGCTCTCCTTTATTTCTCTTTTTTTTATTTTTTTCCCCATATTTCTTTGTTGCACGATGAGAATCTGCCTAAATGAAGAGCTGTGGGGTGTTTTAAGAAAAATGACTCTTTGTTTGCTCTGCTGTCAGCAGCTGCAGCTCCAGGGATGCACTGCTGGCTTGTCTGGAGTGTTTGTCCCCAGCCAGGAAGCAGAAATCTGCAGAGTTTGGGATGCAGCATCATTGACATTCCCGAGCCTAAGGGATGTGTTAGATGCCAGCAGGAAGCTGTGCTGTCAGCAGTGCCCAGGATTGTGTTGGCATTCTGGAGAAGTGAAATCTCTGCCATGTTTTTCTGTGCCCAGATGATGCTGGGGACCTGTCAGATGGTTCATTCCTGGGAAGCAGAGGGGTTAGGGAAAGGCTTCTGGTTCCCAAGTGTCTCTCTGAACTCCAGTTCATACATCTTAATGCACACCCACAGATGCTTCATGTGACTTGAAGCTGAAGGTAACACTTGTCACTCTTCCTGAACGCAGTCATCTCAGATGTTTGAGGAGATTCAGGGGTAGAGGTCAATGCTGAGTTGCTTGGACTGGGCAAAAAGTTTTTAGATCCATCAGAGAGATTTTCTCCAGTGATCCATGCTTTGGTCCTCGTGTCACAGCCTGTGGCTGCAGCATGGAAATCCCTGGAGGCTGATTTTCCCTCTGACATATTGGCTGCCTTTTATACCTGAAAGTGTGTGCAGGTGTCACATCAGGAACTTGGCGCCCATGGGAGCTGTGCTTGGTCAGCTGCCCAGCCTTCAGCCCTCTTTTTGATCTTGGCCTGATGAATTTCTTTGTACATGGGACTTTCCCAAAACGGGGCTTCAGTTAGGCTCAGATTGTTTGTTCTTTGTTTTACACCCAGTAACTGTTGAATTGTGTTATTTTGCCTTTCTTTTGTGGTGACTTGTGTCACTCTGAGGTGGCTTTGATGTGACCAGTGTTTGGATTCTGTGAGATGTTGCCTGTTCCTTTTTGAACACAATCCTGTGGATGTTTGTTGTCCGGCGTGGGATTTAAATTAATAGCAACATCTCCACAAAGCACTGGTGGAGAATCAGGTTTTCTTGGCCTGGGCTGTTCTGATTGTATCTCTTGAAAAAACTCAGAATTATTTTGAAGTTCTACTAAGTTTTACCTGTGATATTAGAGACCAACGAGCTCTCTGTATTTCAGTTCTGTAACACTTGGCACACTCTTTTCTAACACTTGTACATCAATTCCACTTTCTTGCTTGGCCAGTGCAATAAACAATGTTGATATTTGTACAAACTTTTAAACTGGAGGTAAATCCAAACCTGAGCATTGTTTCATCAGGAGTAATTTGTAATGAGTGAGAAGAATGGGTGCATAATTATCTGACTTTTCCTTTCGGAATTTTAACTACTTACTGTAAACTATTTGTAGAAACACTAAAGTCACTTTTTCCTTAATTTCTCTGGGACAGATGCCTTTGCTGCTGAATAAATGCATGTGTAATTATTAGCATCCTTAAGAAGGAGGTGAAATGTTGCTGATTATGGTCTTATTCTTATCAGTTGTGATTGTGCCAAATCCGAGCTGAGCCAGCTGCCACTGAGCTGTTGAGTACTGTCAGGTGCTCTCTGGATGTGTGAAACTGATTCTTCCCAGCAAAAGCAAAGCCAAGCCAGGAGGATGGATTTTTTTTGTCAGGTAGTTGAGCAAATTCCAGCAGAACAAACACACAGGAAGAATAAAGTATTGTGTGAAAGTCACCTGGGCAAAGGCTTTAGAACTGGTTGTAGGTGACCCTCTAGGCTGGGCTTGTCCACTTTCTCTTCTGTGTCATGGTCACTTTGTTTTCTCTGTCCCCTTCACCAGACACACAGAATCTGCTCACCCTCTGCAGGATGCTCCCCAGGAGAGCCGGCCCGTCAACAACGAGGACAGAGAGATGTCCCAGCACGTACGTGTCCCACTGCCCACGGTGCACGTGGGGATTTCTGTGCTTCTGGGGACAAACAAGGAGTGGAAAGATCCTGGTACTGCCTGACACTTTGTATTTGCAGTGTTGGGATGCACTGCCAGCCATTCCCAAAGCAGCTCCAGCCGCAGCCTTGCCTTGCCATCCTGCCTTGAGCCTGCTGCAGGCTCTGCTCAGACCTTCTCAGGAGGCAGATCAGGGTCTCTGATGCTGCAGTCTGGTAGGAAAAGCAGAGCACGATGTGTTCCAGCTCAGTATTCAGTGTGACTTCTCAAAGACCTGTAAAATATGGGTAACAGTGGGATAGAAAGCCCAAAGTGCTGGGAATCAGTTTTGTCACAGGTTCAGACCTCTTGGAATGCAATCTAAGTGGCTCAGTGCTGAAAGAGGAGGAGGAAGTTGGTTCTCCTCATCCTCCTTTCCTGGACTCTTTGATGGGTTTGTTTTCTGCCACATCAAGAAGGTTCATGCAGAGTTCTGACAGACCCACATGCTGTGGAAAAGGAGGGAGGGTGAGAGACACCTTCCTCATGTAGGGTGAGGTGATAATTCAGGTTGTGCCTCCCACAGACCTGCACTTGCTGGATATCTGGAAGATTTCTTTTTCTAGTCTTTATTTTTGTGCCCAGCACTGGGGTTGCACTGGAGTCAAATCTGTAAAGTGAAGTGATTGTGCTAAATCAGCCAAACCAAACTCCTCAGCAGCTCACTACCACTGAAGTTGTGGTGAGAGAATATTTGCCCTGAGGTTCTTAGGTGAAGTCTGCTGAATGTATTTTGGTGGTTTTCATTTGTGGTTGTGTACTTTGACCATGGCCCTTGTGAAGCAGGTGTGTCAGAAAAGCCCCAGCTCTCAAAAAGAGTGGGGCAGAGGGACATGGTGAAATTCTTAGAACTGAGTTAAACCTTCCCTACGTTCACAAATATTACCCCAAGTTTCACGTAGGGCCAAATCTTCAAAGGATGCAGGAGTTTCTCTGTGGGCAGCTGCCCATTGTTGTTGTTGAAGGCTGTTCAAGAAGCTGTGCTGGAGAATTCTCAGTTGTGTGTATTGACAAGCTCCTGTGTGACTGCTGCTGCAGGCCCTTCCCAGTGGTGAGGATGATGAGGATGACAGTGACAGCGACAGCGATGACGATGACGTGAAGGTCACAATTGGCAACATCAAGACGGGAGCGCCGTCCTACATGTGGGTACTGCTGCTGTGGGGGATCCCAGCGTGTTGGGATGGAAAGGGGACGAGCTGGGAGCTGCTCTGGCTCCTGGGAGCTGTGGCCAGGACACCACAATGGGCTCAGCAGCTGATGGGCAGCTCTGCCCTGCAATTGCTTGTTGGGGAATCATCTGTAAAATGGGAATGGTAATCTGTGGGGCTGCTGCTGGAAAATTAGCTTTCTAATTCCTGGGCTCCCTGGGGCAGAATCAAAGGTGGGAAGTTTTGTTTAACTCATCTGTGAAAACTTCCAGAACCCAAGTCTGTATTGCTGGGAATTTGCAGAAGCTGTGAATTTACTGATTTCCAGCTGTCTGATTTTCTGTGGCTCAGAAAAGGCGAGGCTGGATTTGAGAAGCAGGAAATTATATTTTTTACAACTCTGCCTAATGTGCATTGAATAAAATTAATAAGACAGCACTTCTGCTTGCTGCTAGCAGCCTTCCTCTTACACAAACGACTTACCTGTGCTTTGCTGCATATTCTAATTTTTCCACTTTATGGATAATTTCCTTCTCTTGTTGTAGAGGTGGTTTCACTCTGATGGATGACTCTGAATAGCAAACCCAGGTGAACTAAAGCATCTCCTGAAGGGTGTCAGGGCTTGAATATATTTTGCATGAGAATCTTTAGCCAAGTAATTTGTTCAAATGCCAACGTAGTGATTCTTTTCCAATAGGGGAACTCCTATGAATCTAAACTTAAAAACGGGTAGAGGCTATGGAGCATCAGCTTCAGGTATTGCTGTTATTTTTATCCTTCACCTTTGCAGTATTTCACCTACCTGGCACTGATAGCTGCAGCAGCTGCAAATTTTGCTCTGCTTAAAAGGATATAGAATTGGTGTAAACCAGGAATAGGAAGTGCATATCCTAAAAATCAGTGCTCCCAGCACAGTCTGAGGGGGCAGGATGCAATGGAGTGATTTAATTGCCCATCACTGAACAAGGTGATTATAATTCTATTTAATCTAGGGGGGAAAAAAAAAAGTATTGATTGATACTTTTATAGTAAAACCCCAGAATATTTCTAAAATATGTTGTTGCACTGGGGCTGAACATTGCAGCCCTGGAGAAGGACTGGAACTCAGTGACCTGAGTTACTTGCAGTGAAGGATGCTAAAAGAAGCAAACTCTGGCCTTGAGTATCAGCTGTGCTTATTTGGCTGCTGAAATTTTCCCCAGCATTCAGTTTAATTTCTACTGTAAATTGAGTCTTGGATTCTCTCCTTCCACATATGTGAGACTGTCCTTTCATGGGCTTCATCTACTCCCTTTCACTAATTGCTTTATCCAAATGAATTATCTTCTGATTGAGAAAATAAGAACAAATTCCCCTTGTAGGCTCTGTACCTGACAGGTTTTTGCAGATTCTTGTTAGTCCACTAAAGACTGATCCTGAAAAAGTCTCTTGTTATGAGAAAATGTGTCTGTCTTGGGAGGGGAAAAGAAATACTTTGCCTGGGGAGAAAACTAATTTAATTTTATTTTCATTTGGGGTAAATTTCATGTATGTCCTAATGATTTACTCTGTCTGTAGTACCAATCTGGGTTGAATTTGCTTTTCTGCTGTTCAGCTGCAGGTGCTGCACACCCTGTTTGTTTATGGAGTGACTGGAGTCCTTTTTATTAAAAAGCTGATTGTGGTTACCTGCGTGCTGTAAAGCCGATGATTAATTCACTGCCCTGCTTTGTTTTTGCTGGAATAATTTGCTGAGAAAATGAGTGGATTAAAGGCTTTGCATTAAAAGTTGTAACAGTCCCTCTCTCCCCAAAGCCAAGTTGCAGCCCAAAGGTATTGACTTGGATGCCGCAGGGAATATTAATGGATTGCCTGTGATAGAAGTGGATTTGGATTCATTTGAAGACAAACCGTGGAGGAAACCAGGTGAGGCCTCACAGTTCCTTGTGGTAAATATTTTTTGCAGTTCTAGTTGTGTCTCTTTATTTTCACATGTAATTTCTGTCCATTTATTGTTGCCAGGGAACAGGGAAGCTGGAACATTGCGTGTTGCTCAGCCTCTGCTGCCTGGCTAGACAATCAATGGCATTTACTGACTGAACAAGCCATTGCTACGTAAAATTGGGTTGCATTTATTCTTGTAATTGAACTTCCCTAAAGGGAACAGCTGGGTTTTTTTAAATGGTCTATTTTATTAATCCCCTACTTCCCGAGAACATTGCACTGATGCCAATCCAATAATGTTTGGCCTTAAAGGCAGCTGAGTGGGGTCAGGATTTGGGTGTTGATATTTGTTTTCCTCTTCCTGTGCTGGAGCTTGTTCTGTGTCCCCAGGCCAAGCCCAGAGTTGTCCCTGTGGTCCCTCCTCATTTGGGTCCTGGGTCTGCCCACACTTGTTTGTTTGAGAGAGATTTCTCCTCTTACAGCTGTAGGATGCTGCAAATCAGCTCTTGTTTTTCTTCTGATACAAAAGTAATTGAAGGAACTAAACATCCAGATTTTTGCTGTGCTACTCATAAAATGTGCTTTTATGAAATGTCAACTGAAACCAAAAGTCCACTTGCCTTTTCTCAGCCATCATTATTCTCCCTGCCAGCCCCTGTATTTTATTTATCTTTCAGCAATATTGCTGTGCTGAGTAAGTAGAGCTTTCCTGAGGTTGCCTCTGGTGTGGTCTGGGTATCTCTTACCCACAGGAAAGGCACTCCAGTGCTGAAAGCTCCATGGGCACGTCCAGGTATCCAACCAGCACCGAAGCACCCTGCAGATAGTGCAGGCAGAATGGAACAGAAGTTTTTCTTCTGCAGGGATTTCTCCTTGAGTGCCAAGTCAGACAGAGGGGAATGGGAAGAAAATGAGTTAGAAAGAATGAGTGAAGTTCAAAGATAAAGCATGGACATGATTGTGGCCATGCTGACATCCCTGGACCAAAATAGTCAGCTGGCCCTAAAACTGCTGGAATGCAGTAGAGGGAAGATTTCTACCGAGCTGTGTGGTCTGTAAGTTTATTTTAGATAACAAGTAGCTCATTACTCAACAGCCTTTCAAGTTTATATACTGTACAGTTAATTGTTCAGCAGCTTGGTATGTCTTTGAGTGAGGGAGAGGAAGGAGAAATCCTGTGTGGAGGAACTGATAGAGGTCTGAAATGGAGGCTGATAAAATCGACAAGTAAATGTGTTGCTGAGTTGGTGTGGATGCAGCAGGAAGTGGTACAGCAGGAAGAGTGGCCAGCCCAGGAGATAAACCTCACTGCTTAAACCTCACAGTTAAACCAAGCTCATCTTGGGCAGAGTTTTGCTTTGCTCTTGTAGCAGCTCTTTGTTTTGGAGTTGGTCTGTGTAGGAATATCTTTGTGTGAGGGATGTTTGAGGGACACCTTAGCGAGGCAGGAGGTGCTTTGTAGTGCTGGAAGGTGGGAGGGGTGCTCCTGGAATTCCTGCAGCTGGGATTGCCCCTTTGCATCTCTGTTTTTTTGGCAAGCAGTTTGTGGTCACCTCTGTTATTCAGAAGTGCTCATGCTGAATTAGCACATTGCACAGGAGACTGGCAGTGGGAGATAACACCCTGGGATGGATAATTAGGGTTATGACTGAACTGTAATTACTTGTGTAGTCTGGGATGCATCAATAAAAACCTTCCACTTTAGCTGCCTTTCACAAAATGATCGAGCCCCAGAATCTCCTCTCAAAACAGCAAAGGCAGTGATGGTCAGGAGGGGAATGTGTGGGCTTAATTCTTCCAGAAAAAAGGTTCTGTGGCTCCACCTCATTTTTATGGTGGGGGCTGGAACTGCCACTCCTGTGCTGTGCCCAGCACTCAGCTCATGTGGACAACTGGGAGAAACCAGCCTGAAAAAAATCAGACTGGTGAATAAATGATTGCAGGGAGCTCCCAATGGCCCGTGGAGATGCTGTCCTGTGGGTCCCACAGGAGCCACTGCTGTCCTGTGTGTCCCTCAGGGTCCCACTGCTGTCCTGTGGGTCCCACAGGAGCCACTGCTGTCCCGTGTGTCCCTCAGGGTCCCACTGCTGTCCTGTGTGTCCCACAGGTCCCACTGCTGTCCTGTGTGTCCCACAGGTGCCACTGCTGTCCCGTGTGTTCCTCAGGGTCCCACTGCTGTCCTGTGTGTCCCTCAGGGTCCCGCTGCTGTCCTGTGTGTCCCACAGGTGCCACTGCTGTCCCGTGTGTCCCTCAGGGTCCCACTGCTGTCCTGTGTGTCCCACAGGTCCCACTGCTGTCCTGTGTGTCCCACAGGTCCCACTGCTGTCCTGTGTGTCCCTCAGGGTCCCACTGCTGTCCTGTGTGTCCCTCAGGGTCCCGCTGCTGTCCTGTGTGTCCCACAGGTGCCACTGCTGTCCCGTGTGTTCCTCAGGGTCCCACTGCTGTCCTGTGTGTCCCACAGGTGCCACTGCTGTCCCGTGTGTTCCTCAGGGTCCCACTGCTGTCCTGTGTGTCCCACAGGTCCCACTGCTGTCCTGTGTGTCCCACAGGTCCCACTGCTGTCTTGTGTGTCCCTCAGGGTCCCAGTGCTGTCCTGTGTGTCCCTGGGCTCCCACTGCTGCTCAGGCCATGTCCCCAAGGTGCAGCCACTGTCTCCTCTGTGGCACCCACAGCTTTCTGACAGGGAGAGGCACAGGCTGGACTCTCTGGAAAACTTTTGTTGCCTTAACCCTTTATGGAAGCAGTTAAAGGACAGCTTGAGAATGCAAGTGTGCAGAACTCTCTGTGTTAACTCCTGCTCCCTCTGCCAGGTGCTGATCTTTCTGATTACTTTAATTATGGATTCAATGAAGAAACATGGAAAGCTTATTGTGAAAAGCAGCGGCGGCTTCAGCTGGGGCTGGACCCTGCTCCTCCCATCAGCACTGAGAACAAGATCACGGTGGGTGATGTGTGACTCCTGCTCTCAACTCCAGGAAAACTGGGACTGTGTTTGTAGTCACAGAGATGAGGGTGTAAGAGCAGGAGATACCTCAGTTCTGAACTGTTCTGTGTGCTTTCAGCAAGGAAAAATACCCAAATGACTCTTTAAAGATTAAATCTCTGTTGAAAATCTTTGTGTGGAAGGAACAGTTCCATCAGCCTGGCAGGTTTGAACCAGTACGGCAGCAAAACTGGAGTGAATTTCAGGTGACTTTAGGGGTGCCTGCTTGGAAAACCCTCTGGATGAGAGAAGTGCAGGGAGGGGAGCTGGGCTCCCAGGGTTGTTTTGCTCACTGCTGTGAAACATGAAACATGCCTTTCATGTTTGCAGACTGCTTTGGCCATCAACCTTGCTGGAGTCCATGGTGGCCATCAGAACTTCAGCCAAATTGTCAGTACAGCAAGTATTGCCTGTTCCAGTTCTGACTTAGTGACTCCTTGGAAAATGATATGAGTTTAATGAACTCATAACAGGACTTCTGGTGGGAGACAGTGGACAGCAGGCTGAGGCTGGAATGACCACTAGCTGACAGAAATGGCTGTGCCTTGACTGAAGAATAGGTTGCTGTGATTGTTCCTTTTCTTTTGCTGTGGGTTGATCTCCAGTGCTCCATTCACTTGAAAGAAAGGCACAACACCTATGTGTTATCTATGACTTTCCATAGGTTCAGCAGGGAAGAACAGGAAATGCTGAAAAAGAAGTGGAAAACAACATCATCAAAACAGAGTTCAAAACAGATTTCTTGGCTCTGGTGGGAGGACGAATGAAGGCTGGGCCTCCTCCCAACAGGTAAGAGAGGAGCCTGTTTTTCAGGGGGGCACCTGGGAACCATCTGGGCCATGTTTGAGTCTCCTCAACCCTCAAAGAGAAGCTCTTAAGCTTGGCAGGAAGCTGCTGTGGTCACTCATTCAGTGTCACCTCCAGCAGTGCAGCCCCTGCCTGCCCATTCCCCCCTCCTTGGTGCAGGGAGGGAATCCTGGATCTCAGCTGATGGGACACATCTCTGGGAGTGGAAGGAGCCAGGCAAACACCTCAGCTTTGAGGGCTCACACTGCTGACATTGCTTGTGCTTGCTTGGCTTATTCCTACTCCCACGATGTTAATCTTTGCCTCCTCAAGTGGAAGTGGATTACGAGTTTGGCAGAGGATAAGAGGAGCTGTTGGTTCCTGAGCCTGTGTGCGACGCTGCTGGATGTGTGGTAAAACAACTGAGTCATTCTGAGGGGCAGCCTCTGCTGGGGAAACCATTTGGCCCTTAGGAGATCGATGGGGTTTTATCAAAAGCTTCAGAAGAACACACCAGACAAGCCAGAGCTTTGGGCTCAGGGTGTTTCTGTTGCTTCATTCATAAAACAGCTTTTGCACACCTGCTTTGCAGAAAGCAGCCCTGCATCCCAACTTTTCCCCGTGTCTGAGAACCAACTCTGTGCTTCAAGGATGAGCATTAAAGCTCTGCTCAGTCTGTTGGATTTGAGCATTTTATGGGGCATTTCTGTCCCGGTGTGTAATCCCTGTTTTTACACCTGTTCATGGTGGTTCTTTGGATCACATTTCTGAGTGTTCAGAGAGCCCAAACTCACCCCTACTCAGAGGGAAATTGTTCAGGAATGCAAACGGGCTTCTCCTTGGCTTCTCATCCCAATTTGAGAGATGTTTCCCTGGTGGGAAAGAAAGCATGAAAGAAATCTGCTGACAGCAGGGAAAATTGTTCCTTCTGGTGCTTCTGAGCCTAAAAAGATGCCTGTGCTTTGTACCAGGAAGCTGGGTGGGACCATTGATGTGATCGGGGGCCAGGCAGGCACGATCCGCAGGGTGGAAGGGAGACGTCGGGATAAACACGCCACGGAGGAAAACCCCATTCAGGTAAAGCCTCTGTGCTGCCTTGACAAATTGCTCATTTTATTGCACTTCTGGTGAACCCTGGGCAAATGTCTGTGTGTTCCTGACCTCCTGTGTCCCAGTACCTGCAGAGCAGCAGGTAATGTATTGACCCTGTTGAGGTGTGTGCCTGGATCATTCCCTTCTGCAGGTTCAGGTAATTTCTGGGTTAAAAACTTGGTCTTGCTAAGAGCCAGGTTTGTTATTTAAAGACCAGTCTTGCCTTTGAATGGTAAGGCCTGAGTTCTTTCATCATCAGCTCTCCCAAAGTATTCCTAGGAGCATGTAGCTGGGAATCTCTGCTGTGTATTAATCCCTTCCACTGTGGGGTTGGAATCTTCAAATCTCCAGTGAAGGGTTTGTACCTGGGGCTGGTGTTTCTCTGTCCTTTAAAGTAACATTTAGTCTCGAAACAGTTGATGCAGCCCACACCTCAGAAACAAAAGCCTGGGTTTAAGGCTGGTCTCAGTTCTGGGCTTGCCTGCCCAGTGTGTGGCCATAATGTTCTGGTTGGTTCCCAGGCAGGAAGCTGCAGGGTCTGAGGACCATCTGCCAAACCCCTTTCTCTTAACCACCTCCCTCCTGCCAACACTGCTAACTTGCCAGAAAAACCTAAACATGGACCCTTTCTAGGCCCAATTCCTTGGGTTTTTCTCCATGGTTGTGTGGTGCATTTATTCTTTTAATAGTCAGTTTTCCAGATTTTGCCAAGAAGAGTTTACCTAAGAGACAGAATTTACTGGGGAAGGGTTGTTTGTTGTTCCTCTCAAGCACTGCCAGCTGCACTTCAGGTCACTGTGGTGCCTCTGCATTTTGCTCACTCTTCAGGCATGGCCTCAGTCCTGCTGTGGTGATGCTGCCAGCACTGTGAGGGCCCTGCTGCAGGAGCAAAGCAATTAAAACTCTCTCTTCTCATTCCTGTGCCCCCTAAGGTCCTGGGAGACCACGGCAGCAAGCCCCAGCCCCCCCAGCAGCCCCAGCAGCCCTCGCAGCCCCAGCAGCCTCCTCAGCAGCAGCCGTTCGCTCCACCAGCAGGGCCTCCACCTCCCCCGCTCGCCGGTCCTCCTCCTCCGCATTTCCTGCACCCTCCTCCTCCAGTGACTTCTGTTCCACCTCCCCTGCATCCTCCAGGTACGTATTCACTCCGTGGAACTGAGCTGGCACGTCCCAGGCTTGGAGCAAATCAAAGGTTTAATGGTTCAGTGCCATAGGATGGGTGAGCATTCAGGGAACAGATCCTTACCCAAAGCCAGGCTTTGTTTAATCTCCATCAGCCTATTTAATATTTGCCCTGAATGCTTAAAAATGGCAACTGCTCCTTGAAAAAAACCCTCTGGGCTTTGTTTCCCTGAGGGAGCCTTCCAGTGCTACTGATCCATTTGTTTTATTGATAAATGTCAAGAAGCAGTTTCCTGTTTCTCTGGAGGAAGCTGAGAACTGTTGCTTCTGGCTTAAATACACCAGAAAATTGAGGGGGCCACACTCTGGGCTTCTCCTGGTCCTGGAGCAGCAGCCAAGCTCTGGAGAAGGCACCAGGAGCACCTCATGCAGAGACTCCTGCCTGAGGAGGATTTGCTGCAGCACTCACAGGTTCTTTTCCCCAGTAACTTTTCCATGGTGGCTTTTCCTACTGCTTTAGATTAAAATGCTTGGCAAAATCGAGATGGACACACTGGAGTGGAACCTGCAGCAGGTTTTCCTCTCCAGCTCCTCCTTCAGTTGTTCTGAAGACCAAATCAATTGTTTGTGTGTTCACACTCAGAAAAGGAGTTCCCCAGTGTAAGAGAACAGCAGCATTTTAAATCATAAAGGTAAAGAGATCATCACTGGGGAAAATGATATAATTTATAGGTTAATTCCCAGTTTGTAGCACCAATTTTTCTGCTGCTCTGTTTGCTCCAGTATGTGAGATTTATTCAAAATTGTGCTTTGAGGTTTAGCTTGAGGTACAGAGAGTCTGTGAAGTACAGAGAGGCCATGCTTTCCCTGTTGTCCTCACTTGTTTTCCCTGCTTATTTCCACAGGCCTGCCACCTCCAGGTCCAATTCCAGGTAGGTTTTACCTTGGTCTTAATAACAGTAGCAATTTTGATCAGGTTCAGAGCATTTGGACAAAGTGACATGAAGTAGGAAGGCACCAGTTTAGTGCACAGTTAATTTAAGATTAATAAGCTCCAACTGAGCATTGAACCTGAGCTGCTTATCTCCTATTCTGACATAAATCTGTAGGTCAGAATCACATGATTGTTATATTCTGATCAGAATGCAATGTGTCTCATCCCAAGAACCACTTTTCCTCCATAAGGCTGTAAGAGTTGTTACTCCTTGATGAATCTCATGTTCAGTATCTGTAAGCCAAAATAGAAGGTGGTTTTTGCTTTGTTTTTCTTCCCATATCCCTACAAAACTAACAGAGCTTTAGGGTGTGAATTTGGGGAGGAGATCCTACCCTGAAGGAAAATGATTCTGTTTTAAACAGGGCCTTGTTTAGAGTAAAAAGATGCTTTAATGTTTTTTAACTGTGAACAGCACTTGTGAAGCTGCAGCATCTTGGTGCTGATTTACCCTTGTGTGTCTAGGGTTGTTCCCACCACCTCTGGCACCACCACCAGCTCTCCTCATCCCAACCTTGGATGGGTAAGACCACACCTGGGTAAGATCCCACCGTGGGAGCAGCTCCCCTGGAGGGAGGAAGGGAGGAGAACAGATCCACAATCAGTGCTGGGGATGCGTGGTCTGGTCTGGGGTTGGGGGTTGAGAGCAGAGTCTGTCAGGGATCCTCTGTGCATTCACCTGGGTCTGTCATATTCAAGGCACAGGAAGGAGCCAGTAAGATCTAGATAAAGCCTAGAGTAGCTGATGGCATGATTTGTTAGTGCAGTGCTTTCTCTGAAGGTGCTCCAGGCAGTTTGTGAGCAGTGGTGCTTTCCCAGGGCAAGCAGCAGGGCTATGGCAGCTTTGGGAGCTGTGGCAAAACCTGTGAGCATTTCTGGTTGGGGGATTCCCATAGTAATGCTCCACAGACCTGCAGGAAAAACAGGGTGAAGCTGCAGCACAGCCAGAGCTGTGGGGGTCCCTGATGTCAGTAACTCACCCCCTTTTCTCTCCCAAAGGCAGCCAGCCAGCTACAACAACAGGCAGCCACCTCCCTTTGGCTACAACTCTGCAGGTGAGCACCGGGCAGGACACATCCAACTGCTGCTCCCTCTCTTCCCTGGTTCTTGGCAGCCCAGGCTCTCCTGAGGCTGACACACATCGTGTCTGCTCCAGCTCCAGGGTCTTGCTGTGTCCCAGACCATCCCAGTCAGGAGCACACGCTGGGTTTGCTGCCCTGAGTGCTGTGCAGGTGTGCTGATGCAGTTTGGTGGCCGAGCACTGAGGCTCAGGTCGCTGTTCCAGGGCAGATCCCCAGCACAGAGCAGCTTCCCCAGTGCCTCAGCAGTGTGTTCTGATGCCTGTTTGCACGTGCTCACCCTCACACTCTATCCCTTTTCCCCACCCTCAGGGATCAGCACAACCATCCACAGCTACTGAGCTTGGCATCTCCTCCCTGAGCTTTTGAATCCCTCCTCCCCCACTTCACCCTCTCCCTTGCCTACAGGCACCATCTCTGGTGGTTTTGTAACGGGGAGGGGCAGTGCCAGGATTTCAGCCGGTTCCCTTCCCTGGTGCAGCCCCAGTTCTCTCCCAGTCCTGCAGTGACCAGGAGTGGCTCCTCCTGGCTGTGCTGAGCAGTGGAAGCACAGACAGCCCTGCAGGGCAGGGTTGGAGGAGTGGCAGTGCCAGCCTTTCCCAAGGAGAGGAGCCTCCAGTGCTGCCAGATGTGGCACTGCTTTGGGATACGGTCTCACTGGCCCAGCTGGCCACCTCTGCCTGGGAAATGCTGGTGGCTTTGGGCTCCCCAGGTGACATCCTTCACTGGCAGCTGGTGCCCCTGGCCCTCCCCAGGTGCCACCCTAGACCAGAAGGTCGCTGGTGGGAGGTGGGACCTTGGACAGGTGACCAAGAGCCCAGGTTTGACAGTGCAGTGCTGCCTGTGAATTCCTGCTCTTGTGCTTTCCTCAGGGAGAAGGAGCTCCCTCTTCTTAGCAAAGTGCTGGAAGTGACAGCAGGGAGCTGTGTCATTGTGTCCTTGGATCCAGCTCTGCTGCCAGAGGGGACCTTTGGAAAGGGAGGGACAGAGGGGATGCTGGCATGCTCTGGATGATGGAGAGTTCTGCTCTCTGGCTGCAGATTCAGGTTTCATCAGCTACCCCCCCATCTCCACGTCCCACACGCCCTGGGTGACCACGGTGGACAAGGGCACAAGCAGCTCCAGCAGCAGCCACTGGGAATACTCGGGCTCCAGGCGGGAGAGGGAGCGCGAGCGTGAGCGTGAACGGGAGAGGGAG
Source organism: Cyanistes caeruleus (assembly GCF_971803275.1). NCBI lineage: Eukaryota > Metazoa > Chordata > Aves > Passeriformes > Paridae > Cyanistes > Cyanistes caeruleus. The sequence continues at coordinate 2,437,523 of NC_141714.1, forward strand.
CGAGACCGAGACCGCGACCGCACCCCGACCACCAGTGAATACAACAAGTGAGTGCTGCCCTCCTCCTGCTCCCTGGGCAGCCCTGGGACACCTCAGGGTGTCTGGCCAAGGCTTGGGTTGTAGGGGACACCAGCTGAATTCTCTGGAATGTCTGGGGAAGAGCTCCTTTGGATCAATAAGTACAGCACAGAGCTGTGTCACTGGCTGATTTCCTGTCTCTGGGTCTGGAGTTTTTTGTTTAAATCCAGCAGAACCAGTTCCTCTTGCTCTCCCACGAGGCCAGTCAATGAAATAGCCCCTCTGTGTTTACTCAGTGTTTCACAGCTCAGTGTGAAGCACTGGCTGCAGGAGCTGCTGCTTCTTGTCTTCTAAATGTCACTGTCAGATCAAAGGACAAGCAGCCTGCTCTGCTCCGCTCTCCTGGGGGGCTGGGAGCGCCATTCCCTGGGAGTCAGCCAGGAAATGGGAGCAGGACTGGAGAGACCACCTTGGTGGGAGCTGCTGTGGCCTCGGCTGACAGCAGTGCCGGGAGCACTTGGGGAAAGGCCAGGAGGCTTGGAGCCTCCCTGTGCTGATCTGAGGTGGAGGCTGGGCTGCAGAGACTTCCCAAACCCATCCCTTTGGTGTTCAGTCAGCGTCGGTGTTTTGCAGGCTCCAGGCTCAGAAATGCCAATAATCATTCAAAACATGATCAGAATGTGCATTCCTGGCACAGGGCACTTCCTGCCTGGGAGCTTCCCAGCCCAGGGAGCAAGCAAACAGGGCAGCGTGCTCCTAATACATTTTTTTTTTTCCTTTATAAGCTTTTGGGCACTGTGGATGGGAGGAGGGGAAGAGAACAGAAGACAAACTTGCTAAAATTGGAAGAGCTCAGACTCCCCCACTTTCTGGTCCGTGCTGGAGCCAAGGCCTGGGATCAGCACTCCTGAGCACATTGCTGGCATTTCTGGAGCTCCCTGGTGCAGGTCAAAGCAGGGCAAGTGGCCGTGCACTCCTTGAGAGCACTCCCAGCTGATTGATCCTGGACATTTATTTGTCCAGCTCGTTTCCAGGAGTGTCAGGACAATGTCTCTGACGTCGTTTCTCCCAAGTCTGGGTATTGTTCCCACAGAGGCACTTGTTAACCCTTTGGATTTTGGCTTTCAGAAGTTGACCCGAGGTGTAGAGGGTTGTGTCTCAGTTGGGGGTACACCCTGCCCACTCCTGGCGAACAGGTGGAGAGGTGCAGACAGAAAGCTGTGCTCACAGCTGGAGGCTTTGAGCTTGTGGGGAAGAAAACACAAAAGGATGAGAGGATGTCTGGGGTGTCTGTGCTGAGGGAAGCCCAGCCAGCGGCGAGGGGAGCGTGAGTGCGCCGAGTTCCTGTTGCAGGCGTTTCAGCAGCACCCCAGCTCTGTCAGACGCTGCTGGTGACAGCTGGTGACAGCTGCAGCCCTGCCCAGTGGCTCAGGCCCAGGGGGCCGTGTCCCTGTGCCCACATGTCCCTGTGTTGTCCCCGCAGTGACGACGAGCGGTACCGCTACTACAGCCGCGAGCGCAGCTACGACTTCGAGCGCGATTACCGGCGCAGCCGCGACCGCAGCCGCGAGCGCGAGGAGCGGCACCGCGAGCGCCGCCACCGCGACAAGGACGACGGCAGCAAACACAAATCCTCCCGCAGGTCAGTGAGGGCTGGGCAGGAACTCCGTGTTCTGGGGCTGGAATGTCAGCCCGGCTCATCCCTCCGCCCGAGAGCCTTGGGCGGGAGGGACTCTCTGGGACAGGGAAAGGAGACCTCAGGGTTGAGTCCCAGCTCAGTGGGTGAAAGAGGGGTTGAGCTGGGCTCAGCCTCCCAGCAGAGCTCCCATCTTAACAAAATCACACACAGAGGAGGTGCAAGGCCATGACAGAAGCATCAGCTTTTGGTCCTGCTGCTCCTGTGCTGGGCAGAGCTCACAGAGTCCATTCAGTTGGAAAAGACCTCTGAGATCGAGTCCAGCCTGTGACCCAGCAGCACCTTGTCACCCCAGCCATGGCACTGAGTGTCACATCCAGCCTTTCCTTAAACATGGCCAGGGACAGTGACTCCATCACCTCCCTGGGCAGCCCATTCCAATCAGTCTTTCTGTGAAGAACTTCCTTCTGCCTGCACTCAGAAATTGCCTCTGGAGCAGGAGGAGCAGAGCTCTTGCCCAGAGTCTGATGGTGAGGTGATGGTCTGCACAAAGCTGAAACTTCTGGGGCAGAGCAGCCTGTTCTGAAATCACAACTTTTCTGCAGAAAATGGATGTACAACAGATGATCCTCCAGCAGTCCCCAGCAGAGCAGCAGCTCTGCTCTCTGGGCTGAGGGAGGTGCTGTGCTCAGGTCCTGTGTCACTTCACATCCCATTAATGACTTGCTCTTGCTCTTTTTTCTTGATGCTTCAACTCCCTTCTTTCAGGTGAAATTCCTGTCAGCTCTGTAGGTAATGACCCTTATTTTGAAACTGGTATCAGAAAAACTCCTTTGTAGTGACTGGAGGAAAGAAGCTGTTTTATTCTTAAGGAGACGAGTAAGTTTTCAAGGAAGGACTGGTTACTGAAGGGTTGGAAGCAAAGTGATAGCAAGAAAGACTAAGACCATAATAAAAACTGAATACAGAGCAACTGGAAGCTGAGCTGGTATCAGACAAACAAATCATTTGCTTTAGGGTTATTTCTCAGCTTCCTCTACTCAGAATTGAAACTCTGGAGTAGATACCTCACTGCAGGAATGCTGGCCTGTGGTCCTCTCCAACCCAAACCTTTCTGGGGTTCCCTGCTTGAGGCACACTGAGGTTTGAGGCATCTGCAGATGAAAGGGTTTCATTTCCAGCTTCCTGCAAACTGAGCAGTCTGCAGGAAATCACTGACGCTGGTTTCAGTATTAAAGGACAGTCACATTGTCCCAGCATAAACCACTGACACATCGGCCACGAGGTGGCTGAAGGTGTTTTGTGGAGAAGCAGCAGCCTTTTATTTTTCTCTATTTTTTTTCTTGCCTTTAATGACTGTGAAACCATTTATTAAACCAGTCAGAAAATTACTTGAAGCCAGGAAGTTTTCAGCCAGGTTCATCCAGTTCTGTGTCTGCTGCTAAACTGGAATTCCAGCTGTTCTAAGAGTTGGTCTGTACACCTGATGCTGTCCCTGCTCATGGAGCACAGCCTGTACAGTCACAGTTTATCCTGGGATAGATTTATCTGCTTGTTCCTGTACTCTGAATTCTGCCACCTTCACACCACAGTCAGCTCCTGAGAACTCTCTTGGTTTGAACCTGTGAGAGAAGCAGCAGAAAACCTCCTCCCAGGAGGGGCCAAACCAGAGCTCCCCTCTTTTCCTGGTGAGGGGAAGAGTAGCTCCTGGGGCTGTTTGGCTGCATGGAGCAGCTGGCAGGGCACAGGCTCAGGGCATGCACAGCCTGCTCAGGCCTCTTGTGCCTGGGATTGCTCCCACATCACAGAAATCCTGGGTAAACATCCCCAGTTCTCCACCCACATCTGGAAAACTGGGGGAGATAAAGGAGTTCTAAAGCACGAAGGCAGTGAAGAGCCAGGTCAGGTGTGAGTCAGCAGAAGTAGAAACAGGATCTGTTCTCATGGGGAAACCCACATTTCTCTCACTCCACTGATCCCTTTGCTGCCTTCAGTCCAGGGATTTCCCCAGGATGTTCAGAGGAGTGAAAGTTTCAAACACGGACTCCTCCTCCTCTCTCAGCCTCGGCGCCGTGTCAGAATCGCTGGAGCTCACTCGGGAGTGCAAGAACACCGAGGTGTTGCCTGTGGACACTGCCAGGAGTGGCTGTGCAGTGTGACAGTGACAGTGTGACTGTGACAGTGGCAGTGTGGCAGTGGCAGTGTGTGACAGTGACAGTGTGAGGCAGTGGCAGTGTGTGACAGTGACAATGTGTGGCAGTGGCAGTGACAGTGACAGTGTGACTGTGACAGTGGCAGTGTGTGACAGTGACAGTGTGTGACAGTGACAGTGTGACTGTGACAGTGGCAGTGTTTGACAGTGACAGTGTGACTGTGACAGTGGCAGTGTGTGACAGTGTGACAGTGGCAGTGTGTGACAGTGACAGTGTGACTGTGACAGTGGCAGTGTGACAGTGGCAGTGTGTGACAGTGACAATGTGGCTGTGCTGATGCATCCCAGAAATCCCCGCCATGCCCTCGGTGCTACTGAGGTGGCTCCTGTTGGTGGGATGTAGCCCCCAGTGGCCATCAGCGAGTCCCTGCTGTGGCAGGGCTGTGTCTGATGTGACTTTGTCCCCTCTGTCCCCGCTCAGGAAGCAGCACGAGAGCGAGGAGGGGGAGAGCCACCGGCGCCACAAGCACAAAAAGAACAAGCGGAGCAAGGAGGAGAAGGAGACCAGCGAGGACGGAGCCCAGGAGGGCGAGGAGCAGGACACCAAGGAGTGAGGCAGGCCCCCATCAGCCCTCGGCAGGAACTCACTCCCGTGGAACCAGCATGGCTTTGGTGATATTTTGCTTGGGGGGTGATTTTTTTTTATTATTATTTTTTACTTTTTTCCAAGGGAAGAGGCTGACTGGGTGAGCCGTGGCACAGCCGGCAGCGCTTCCGGAGCTGAGGCTGCACGTGCCCTTAAACTTCCTTTTTTTGTTTGTTTTTGATACAAGACAATACAGCAGTACTAGTTACAAAGCACTGAGCTACTCATCCACATCCCTAGGGAGAACTTTGGTGTATCAGATCCTATGGTTTCTGATGGAAGATGGCTTCAGCTGAAACTAACGCAATTAGGTCGTAGTTCTTGGTTCTTTTTGTCATCATCATTCCTTTTTGAGAACTAGGACAGTAAGTGCAACTTGAAATTTATTGTCCAAAGAACAGTGTGGCTTAGATCCCGGCAGCCAGCTTAGAGTCTGGCATCCAGTAGTGAAAAGTCTCATCCCCGAATAAATTTCTTTCTAGCTACAAAAACAGCTTCTGATTTCTCCGTGGCCAGCTGGGCGTGTCAGGAGGAGCTGCAGGATCTGCTCCAGGTGGGCACAGGGGCCTGCCTGGATGTGACAGCTTCCAGAAGCTGCTGAGGGCGTTCACACAGCGTGTGCAGAGACTCCAAAACTGGCTTTTTTTATCCATTGCAAAGGTAGTTCTGTCACCTGGCACCTCTACGTGGGGAATCAATGAAGATCCATAGCAAGAGCATGAATTTCTCTTTAATTCCTTTTGACTTAACTATTTTATTTCCTTTTTTTACTAAGAGTTGACTGAATAACCTAGAGTGCAGTAGAGAACACCAAGTCCCAGTTATAGCAGTTTGCCCTCATGGGGTTGGCATTTCTATTTGGGTATCACCAACACTCCTGTCCAATGCATTCCTTTCCCTTAGATTCCAAAATAAATTTAGTCAAATTCCAAAGTTTCTTTGGACTTAGTATTGGTTGGGGAAAGGGCAACAGAGATGTTTCTGGGTGGGAAGAACAGGGGAAATAATTTTGAGGGGTTTGGGTCTGTCTGGTCCTTAGGATCTGCCCTTCTGTTCATGTGACTCCACAAATGTCTCATTTTCCTTTGACTTGTTATTTAAAACTGTCTGAAATATTTGTCCTAAAATAATACGGTTCTGAAATGTTCTGTATTTTTTGGTATTGTAATCTTGGAAGTCTTGAATGTGCTGGGAAGTGTCCAACCTGTGCCAGGAGAGCCCTTGGGTTCGGGTTCAACATTGTGACAGCGCAGTGATGGGTTTGTAACTGCAGAGCCCAGGGGAGAATTGGGACTTCTGCTGGGTTTTGGTTTTCATGGAGTTTTTTTAATGTGCTTGAGCTCCTGGGAAATGTGTGTGCACTGAGCCAGCATTAGCTGGGATCAGGCTGCAGGGTGTTCCTGCCTCTGCAGGCACAGGGGAGCCCAGATTTGGGAATATCACTCAGCGCTCCCTGGGCAGCTCTGCAGGCTGCAGCAATCCCAGCTCCTGGCACTGGGTGTGCAAGGAGCAAGGGAATCCTCCTGGCAGCTCCTGCTCAGGGCAGGGCTTCAGCTGGGAGTGCCCAAAAGCTTTTAGGAGAGTGGGGTGAACTTGCTGCTCCCAGGAGAAATCCAGACCAGAGTGGTGAGGAGGGATCAGGAGTGCTTGGTCTGAGCTCCTGCAGCAGCCCTGACAGCAGTGCCCCCGTCCCTCCAGAGCCCAGGCCTGGCCAGGGCAGTGCCAGGGGGGAGAGGGGCCCAGACCCCTGCCCAGGCCCTCAGAGCCTGCATTTGCTGCTGCTGGGCCCTGCTGGCTTCTCCCAGCACAGCCCCTCTGGCCTTGCTGGGGCAGGCAGTGCCCCCAGCCCCCCGGATCAGATCCGTGCTGCCACTGGAATGGTGCAGCCAGGTGAGGGGGGTTGGCCCCAGCCAAGGACATTTCTGCCACCTTTGCATGCTCAGGTGTCCCTGGTGCCTCTCCAGGGGTGGCCAGCGCTGTTCCACATCCACTCCCTGACCTCCTGCACTGTTGGAGGGACACAATTAATGGTGATCACACCCCTCCAGCCCTGGGGGTGCTGTGGGAGTGGGAAAAGGGAATCCAGCATGGATTCACTCAGAGCTGCACCTCCTCCTGTGTCATTTGAATAAGCTGGACCCAAGTGACAGAATATGCTGAGGTGGAGGGGACCCCCATTCTCTAATGGGCACAGGCTTTTGGGGCCAGGAGCAGCTGTGGATTTAAGGTAAATAGTTTTAAATTGGCTTCTTTTCATTAAAGGGAGGTAAATTGTTTCTTTACTATCAGGGAAATGTGAAGGTGGGGTGCTGGAAATAATCTGTACTTTCATCAGGAAGCTGCTGCAGGTTTCCTGGTGTTGGGATGTGAGGTTTACTGCTGCTGAGGGATTTTTCCAAGCCACAGTGTATTTCAGGATAGTCCAGCTCCTTCCCTGGGAGAAGCAAAGAGAGTTCCACCATTTCCTGCCACAGAGGAGGCAATCTTGCTGAGGTAACCTGTTCTGGGGATTAGCTGCTCCATGGAAAGAAAAGGAAAGACCACACCTCTAATGCATATTTTTCAGCAATATTACAATAATTTATAAAGGCATCAAAACAAATTCAACATCTATTAACAACGAGCTGATTTTGGAAACAAAATTTAAATTATGAGGACATTTTGGTGAAGTTGAAGGCACCTTGAAAGGAGATGGAGTAAAAATGGTTCTGCAGCCTCCTCCTCCTCCTCCTCCCTCCACTGCCAGCCCAGCAGCTGCACAGCTCTTCCCTCCTGCCCTTTCCCCACCTTTGGGGCAGGCAGTGGGAATCACCCTCTCTCTGTCCACATCAATATTTACTGTTCCAGGCACAGATTCTGCACATTGATTGGAAAGAGATAAAAAATTGCTTCACGTTTTTGTGTCCCAGCGAGGTCAATGATGAGTTTTCCTCAGTGGATTATTTTGCTCTCAGCATTCAGTAGAACAACAGGAGAGCAGCCCTGGAGCCCAGGTAGCCCCAGAGGTTCTGTCAGAGTCCCCAGAGGTTCTGCTCAGCCCAGCCAGGGCTGCTGTGAGGATGATCCGAGGTTCCTGCTGTGTCCTGGGCTCTGGGACAGGCCCTGCTGTCCCTGCCCGCAGCTCCCAGCGCAGGAGGTGAAGTCACTGTGTGTAAACAAGGCCCAGGGACAGCAAATGACAAACTGCCAGCCCAGGAGAAGCTTCAGCTGAGGCTGGGCTCCTTCCTGCAGGGCTGCTCCAAGGAATTAAACATTCATTCCAGGCAGCATTTGGACAAGGAGCAGGCTCCCTGGATTCTTAAAAAGCTGGTCCTGCAAAAGGTGCAGCAGAGGCAGCACAGGAGGAAAGATCTCTCAGTGAAACCTGCTTTGAGAAAAACCCATCATTTCTACTGCTCATTAAGCTGCTAAAAAAAGGGAATTGCTTCAGGTGGAGTTTGCAAGTAGGAACTTTCACAGTGTCAGAGGTCAAACCACCCTGCCTGGGCTTCAGTTCTTCAGTTGTGAATTTTAACTGCACAGTGGGTTTGAACTGAAGGCGGGCTGAGCACAGTCTCTTTCTGGAGGTGACTTTTCCTGCAGCCAAGGATCCTTTGAGCTTCCCCTGATCCCATGAGTTGATATTTTGCTCCAGCTGCAAGAGGGACGTGAACAGAACTGTGGGAGAAATCTGACAGGTGCCCTCCTGCTCCTGCCTGAACTCTGCCCCTCATCACTGGAAACAAAAATAAAATGGGCATCAGGCTGGGCCAGCCCATTCCCCTCCTCACCTTCCTTCTGGGGAAAAAGCTGCTTTATCAATCCTAAAACCAGGGAAACTTGTGTGCAATAAGTGAACCTTGCCCTTGACCTTTGGTAAAGTCACATTTTGCAACATATTTCAATGAAACTCCTGTTTCTGATACCTTTGAGAGTGGTTCTTTAAGCTGTTGAAATTGTCCCTTTGCAATAAATCAGTGGAGTTGGCAGGATCCTGCATTAGGATTTGTGACAGGACCCTCATACAGGGAACTGGCCCAGCAGCTCCGAGTTTTATTGTATTAACACATTCCTGGGGTTACTGACACCTAAAAATGAGGACTGGGAAATCCTGATGGGTACAAGTGCCTAAATTGGGTCCCCATCCTTACAGATTTAGTAGCTGCTTCTAAAAGCCTCTGTTTTAACCTGTTCAAATACTCCGTGGAAAGCAGAGCCCGAAAATCAAGGCAAGCCTCAGCAGCCTCCAGGGCAGGTCGTGGAGAAACACTGGGAAGAGTTTTCTGTGCACCACCAGGCCTAAGGAGCTGTAATGAGCCTGGGAAGCTCCAACAACTGTGGGATTAACCCTTACTTTGAATTTGACATCCAGGTTTGTTGGTAAAATGTTTTCCATGAAAAGGAAGCGAGGAGTCTTCCGTGGCAATGCACTGGGAGCAGGAGTGGAGCAGTCCCTTTTTCCCTCCCAGCTGTGGCCTGGGTGGTGTCTAGCTGCTGTTGGATACCTGGAAGTGTTGGGGCTTTGGTGGAGCTGTCACACGAGGCTCCCTGGCCAGGACACCACAGTCAGGGTCACTTTGTTCCTCTGCTCCTTCAGCATTGGGATTAATTCCGAGTTGCTCATTCCTATTGCTGGCACTCCGTTCACTGCCACGATTTCATCTCCACACCTGCCCAGAGACAGAATCCAGTCAGGACTGGGCTCAGTATTAACCCTGCACCCACCATCACCCTCAGCCAAATCAACTCCTCCTCCAAAGAGCTTGGGACAGAGGGGAGGGGAACGATGAGAACCTGCTGCTGCTGGGGTGCCAGCAGTGAGGGGCAGGCAGCAGGGCAGGAGTTGTGCTGCTGAAACACTGCTGGCCGTGGTCAGTCCTGCAGCTCCAGTGGCCCCACTGGCATCATCAGAGGTGTGAGAGTGACACAACCCAGCCCCTCCTGGGGGGTGTGAGGGGCTGAGCCCCCCCAGCGCTGCCCCAGGACTCCAACAGAGCCCAGCTGAGCCCGCTGCTCCCAGCTCGGAGCCAAGCCCCGACCCTGTCCCTGGCTGTGTCCCCTCTGTGTCCCTGGCAGCCCCTCCTGCCCCAGAGATGTCTGTGGGCTCCTGCAGCCCCACCCTGCTCCTCTCACTGGGATCCGTCCCCAGCAGCTCCTGCTCAGGAGGGCCTCTTGTTACCTGTGCTGGGATACTTCTAATCCAAGAGGTTTTATACTCTGGAACCTCCAAGACTGATCTCAAACATCCTCTTTCTACTTTCACCTAATTACTCAATTAAACCCTTCGCAGTTAGGTTTTAAAGGGCTGTAAATTCCTTTTCATTGCGCCTTTGTGGAGAAACCAAAGCGGTGCTTAACGCAGGGCTTAGTTTGTTACAAGTTTGGTAACAGTATTAACTCTCGAAGGAGATGATGAGCGAGTCATTAACCGGGAGCTGAGCTCCTTCCAAGGGTCAGAGTCTGGGAAGCGCCCCCAGCCCTGGTGGTGGTGGTGATTCCCCAGGAACCTCACACCTACTTGAGTTTCCTGTCCCGGAATGCCGGAGTCCCGGGCACGATGGTTTTGATGAAGAAGGGTTGGTTTCCTTTGCTTTCCTCAAAGCCTCCCACGATGCTGAAACCCCAACTCTCCAGGTTTCCTTTACTAAGGACGATATCTTGACAGAAGTGAAGGTAGCTGTGTCAAAAACAGAGAAATTGTGAGGAAAATTGCCTGACCAGGAATTTATGTTTTCCCTCATGGAAAGCACAGCCTCATTTTCCTGTTTTTTAGGATTTGAAACACCCCTTTGCAAGGCATGTCAGAGGGTTAATTCCCAAATGGGATGATGCCAGACCTTTAGAAATCTTTCCTCAGTGTTGCTTTAAGAGCTGAGAGGGAATTACCCGGCTCTAAAGGGGTTTGGGACCTGCAAGACTCCCGAATAACTTTGTGAATTCTGCTAATGAACAGCCAGTGGCAAACCCAAATTAACGGCGAGCAGCAGCCACACCCATGCAATTAATAAGAGAGTTTTTATCCCCTCGGTGCAAGGAAGGTTTTCAAATGTGAGCTGCAGCAGCTGCCAGATGAGAGCAGGGAAGGGTTTTCCTGCAGGATCCAGGATGTCCAGTTCCACTCGTGGGCTCCTTGCTTGAGAGCTCCCTGGTTCTGGATGGTGGCCAGCGAGGTTTGTCTCCTCAGGGAGCCTGGGGAACGTGAGATGGAAGTGCCAGCAGCACAGACCCCACCAAGCCATGGCCAGGTGACACAGGAGGTGACACAGGAGGTGACACAGGACCGTCTGTGTGTCCCGGCTCCAGCTCAGGTTTCATCCTGGCACGGCGGAGCTGTGAAACTTCTGCTCATCATCATCACCCCACTGAGCTATTCCAGCAGCTAAACTTTTCCTAATAAACGTTTTTGCCTCAAGGGCTTTGCTTGAGCAGTTTTTGCTGAGGAGTTTCAGATTTCAAAAGCCTTCCCAGTTAACTTCTCACCAGGAGAAAAATCCAATTATCTACTTTCAACCTGTAATTTACTTTTGCAGCAGTTTTTCACACATAAACACCAAGAGCCCCAGCTCGAGCTTACTGATTCCTCCACGGTTTCCTTCCACAGGTACAAAAACACAGCTCTGAGCCATGGCTGTGGCAGCTCCAGTGAATAAACAGCCCCAAGAGCAAAAGTGGCAAGGGCTAGGTCAGCACAGAACATAAATAAAAACATCAGGCACCTTCTCCTGGAGCTGGGAAGGGCTGTTTGCTAGGAATCCGTTTTCCATATTAAAAAATGGTTCAAGGAAGAGAAACTTTAATTTACTAGCATCAAAAATGACTGTGGGAAAAGAATTTGGGAGTTTAGGGAAGGTCGAGGCGCAGGGTTTATGGTGCCAAGCACGCTGCTGAGCTGGCAGTTCCTGCTCCCTGTTGGAGTTTGGAGCTGCAGCAGGGCCGGGACTGGGAGCTCCACACAGTTCTTGTGGGAAGAGTCACACTGGAGCCAGATAAATCCCAGGGAAGAAAACTGCTTTTCCACCCCCAGGACTTCTCCACAAGTGCAATGTGTTTTCAAGAGACAAAGGTTTCAGAGAGAAAAATCAATCTGTAAACTTTTGTTTCTGGTACCTTTGGGATTCAGGGTGTGTTGGATTAGAACATCCAGTCCAAACCAGCTTTTGAGATGGTATTTTATACCAACAGTGGCTGGTGTGGATTTAACGTAACGCTAGGAAGAGGTCAAAGTTTCTGTTTGACAGAAACAGAAATCACAGATATAAGAATGGAGACCTGAATGGAGCTCTGTGGGCTCAAGTGTTGCAAAGATCAAAGACATTTCCCTAACCCTGAGCACTCGTTTCAGCTCACACCTTTCAGCATCAGGTCTGGGATCAAACTAGAAAGAAACACATTCCTCTAAAAAGAAAGGGGTATTTCTGCTGGAGCAGAGCAATAGCTGAGGGGAAAAAAGCTGAACAAACCCCAGATGGCACATGCAATTAGCTTTGAGCTTTCAGCTTGCAGAACATTCCAGCACAGTGAGACCAGGGCAGCCAAAAGGAGCCGATCCCAGTGGAACAGCTGGTGCTGGGACCAGTTTGGGCACATTTTGGGGGGTTTTGTGTGTCAGTGAGGTGCACACGGGGTCTGTCAGGGCCACAGTGCAATGGCCATTCCAATGCAGCACTGGGGCTTTGGTTGAGTGTGAAGGAAACCCAGTTTGGGTGGGTCAGGAGCTCTGGATGGGAACCACACCCCAGCAGGTGAGGGAACAGGGATCACTGCAGCTGCACCTCCCAGAGCCAGCCTGAAGGGCCAGAGGCACCCTGAACATGCCCTGGTGACAAACACGGGTCCTGTGCGTGACCAGCCAGGTCCCACTGGGAGCAGATGGGAAAAGGAGTGAGGAAGCACAGAAATTACAGCCCTTCTTAGTGCAGGAAAGGGGAGGAAGATCCTGTCAGATCCCAAAGTGGAATAACCTTGCTGTGTGCCTCTTACCAACCCCCACAGCCAGAACTGCAGACACATTCCACGGCCAGAATTCAGGCTGGAGTAAAAGGAAGTGAAGAGCAGGAATCACTTCTTGCTTCAGGAGTCCAAATGAAGGGGGAACATCAATACCAGCAGCAAAGGAATTTCCAGCAATGCATTAAATGGAGGCAATGTCAGGACATCCTGAAATGAGGGCAGGAGATACAGGAGTACAGAAGACTCCAGTCCCTGCAGCAGAGTGTGGGGAAGCTGCAAGTCACCTGACAGCCAGAAAAATTGGGAAAGGAAGAAAAGAAGCCCAGCCAGGTTTTGCCTTGCTGTAGTTCCCTGCAGCAGCAGCAGAAGGAACAAACACCAGGCAGCATCTGAGGGTTTGTGCCCAGGTTTGGGCTCTCCAGGTGCAGCTCAGAGCCAGATCACACCAAACCTGCCTGGAACAGCCAGGCCAGTTCCTGGGGGAGCAGAGGGAGGTGGGAGGAGGTGCTGAGCACAGGCCAAGTACAGGAGACACAAAAGCTGCCTCTCCTTGGGCTGGTTTGTTGAGCATTTACAGGCTGCTAAGTAACACAACAGAGGCTTTGTGAGTGGTTCTTCTCTGGGTGTCTCAAGGAACAAGGCTGTACATGATCCAGGCTTCCCACAGCAGGTTTGGCTTTATGTTCCACCTGCAGATGCTCCTGCAGTCAGCTGGGTTGACAACAAACTCTGCCTTTCACGGTGTTTTGATGTAGCTGCTAAAGGGAGGGAGCCAGAGGCTCACCTCTCCAGGAAGGAGAGGGAAATTCAAGCTTCTGTGGGAATTTACCAGATTAAAACCTGGCCTAAGCCTGTGCTGCAAAGCTTTGCAGCAGGAAAACTCAGCTGTGCAGAATCATTTCTGCTTCATGCTGAAGATGACACCGTTACAACAGCCAAGAATTAGACAGAAAGAATGTCTGCCCCTAAGTGAGATGGGCAGATTAGAAACTCCCAGACAGCCCAGGTGTCTCTTGGCTTGTGTTAGGGGATGCAGAAAGAGCCACAGAGGATTTCAGTCAGTAGTTCAGCAAGGACTGTATCTAACATTGGCTACTTCTCTTTTAAAAAGGCGGTTTCAGAGCTTCTAAAGCAAGGTTCCTGTCCAACAGGAGTGTGGGAATGATGGGGCACTCCAGAAAAACAGTGCAAGTTCCTTATGTACTCATTATTCTATGATCTCACTGGCAAATGAGGCTTTCCACTGCCTTTCAGCTAAATGGGAATACCAGGAATGCTTCCAAATTCATCAACAAAGTAATTAATTTCTAGTGTTTGAGTGAAAGTCAACCCTGTAATTAACAGCTCTCCATCCAGTGCCTGACAAACATACCTGGGCAATCCAAGCCACGTGATCCAGAGGGGAGACCAGCTGAATCCTTGCTCCCTGATGTCCAGGGATGGCTCTGGGGAGTTCAGGGAGAGGATTTCCAAGGCTTTCAGTGTCACTGAGTGGGAAGCTGCATTGGATTTCAGTGCTGACACAGCTTCATAGTAGTTCAGATGAGTCAAATCGATGCCATTTATGCTCAGAAGTACATCCCCTGTTGATGAAATAAAAGATTATTGCAGACTTTTGGCTATGGAGCCCATTTCAGCCTCAAGGGGTCATGGGAACTCTGTTTCCAGCCTCTCTTCAGTGTCCAAGTCCAGCTTCCATTGGAAATACCCCACAGTTCCTAAAGGATAAAGGGTCTGAGAGCCTCCCTTACCTCTCTTGATTCTGCCATCCCTGAAGAGGCATCCAATGGGCTGCACACTTGTCACATAGATAGGGAGCTTGTTTTTGTTATCCCTTCCACCTCCAATCGTGATTCCCAAAGATTCCTTTGGCTCCTTTTTTATTGCAACTGTCTTCTCATGACTTACATATCCCTGAGGCAAATCCTGCAAAGCATTGACAGCACAAAATGCAGCTTCATTAATGCATTTAACAGAAGCCCAGCTCTGGAAGACAACAACATTTGTTTCCTTCATCCAGAGCATTCCAGCAGTGGTGCTGGAGGGCAAAGCCATCTCCCCATGTCCTTGCTGGGGTGGGAATACAGAGCAGCATTTCCAAGGTGAACCATCAGTGATGTCCCAAATCCATTTGCTGCAGGGAGATGCTCCCTCTGAGGAGGGGAATTTTGCACTGAGGAACCAGCTGTGAGCTCATCTCAAGGCTGCCCATGCCAAGCAATGAAGCTGAAGGAATGTTTAGGTTGCAGTGAAGGCACACATTAGAGCACAGGCTGTACAACAGGGTGTAAATGCTACTCGGGGATTTAAATGCAGGAGCCACACTCCAGCCACGCAGGACAGCAACTCCCTGAGCTCCAGGGACACTCAAACACACCACCCTGAGCAGCTGCAGCAGGTTTTCATTCAGCTGGAAGTTCTACACACAGATTTTCTCTCTGGGTTCAGCACATTGGGGATTTGCTGTGTCCCCCAGAGGGGTGGCAGACCCACACTGCAGTCACAGCAGCACCAGGGGATCACTGGGGATTCTTCTCCTGGACCACAAAGGCTCTGGCTCCACACCAGCTCAACTGGGTGTCACTGCAACACCCTCAGTGTGTGGGGTTTGATGGATGTCAGGAAGCAAATCCCAAAAAATCTCATGGATGGCAAATTTCTCATTGCCCTTTCCAGACATCAAAGGATTGTTTTTCCAGCTCTGCATCAACACTGAAGAAATTTTGTCACCTTTTCCCCTTAAAATTATGTTTCCCTACAGATGACAAAATGGTTCTTCAGTACCAAAAGCCCCAAACCTGCCCAAGCAGAAATGGAGCTGCTGATCAGCCTTCTGTGACAAAATACCATCACAGAACAACACCATGCATTTATTAAACAGGGAATAAGCAGCACCTTGGCTTCCTCTCCCATCCTCACCTTCTGGTAGCTGGATTTTCGTCTGTAGTGGTTCTGTTCTGGTCGCCTCCTGTGGTGCACTGGGCTCCCCCCATTGCTGCTGCTGCTGCTGCTGCTGCTGTTGGAGGTGCTGCCATCCTCCACTGGCTCCCCTAGCTGCACCCCAGGCTGCCTCAGGATCACAAAGTTCACTCTGGACTCCGTGGTCTGCCCAGAGAAACAAGGAGTGGAAATTAAAAAGACAGAAAAATGGGTTAGAAATGAGGGACAGCCCTCATTGCCTCGGGGAGGGAGAAGGGCTGGCATCAGTTCCTACAGAGGTTTTCCAACATCCTCAGTGTGATGCAAAAGTCTTTTGTGACAAGCCAGGGAATGTGATTGGAAAAAGAAAAAGGGAATTAGCAAACATGAGTCAGAAGGAACAGGAGTAGAGGCAGGCCTCACTCGTGCCTCTCTCCCCCACAAATGCCAAACAAGAGAAGGTGGAAAGGGATGATTAATTCCTGCACTTGGCTACAAACAACCAACACAGCATCTTGTGTTGTGCTGCAGAGTGAACAGAGCTGGAACCCTGGCTGGCCCCCACTCACAGTGACCATGACAGTTTTTATTGCACGGGAAGTTGTTAAAAGTTCTTTCCCTCCCCAGCTTTGTTCATCTATTGTTCAGCATCTCCCATCCATGTTTTCCCCAGAGCACCTCTGGTTAAACACTTCACCAGCTGCATGTCTGGCCTTGGCAGGGCTGCAGGGGAAGTGTTCCCATTGTTGCTGCTGCTCTCCTTGGGTTTGTTCCTTCAGATCACCTGACAGAACCTTATTGTGAAGGACTCACTGGGGAAAGGGCCACATGCTCGTTTCCTGCCTGGGATGACAGAAATGCAATTGCTACTCTCCCTCCTTGCCACAGGACCTTTCCTCTCTGTGCCAGAGTGAGCTCCCTGGCCTTGGAAAAGAGACTCTTTAAGCTACATTTAAGCAAGGATTTTAATCAGCCCTCAGAGGGAACAGATCATGTTTGAAAAACTGCCACAGTTTTACACAAATGTCACTTCCAAAGAGATTCAGCCCCCAAACCTCATGAAGCCAGTTCTGAGACTTTGGTTGCTGCTTCCAATGGAATCAAAAGTTCCTCATATGGGAGTTGTGTGTGCACACTGCAACAGGAATGCAGCAGCACCTGTGGGATGCAAACAAATTCTAAGAGGTCGTAGAACAGAAGCACAAGATGGAAAAGGACCTCAGGGCTGGAACTCTGCTCTTTCTCCCATGGCACTGCACTCCTCTGATAATTGTGAAGGGAACTGGCTCTCCCTCCTGCTGACCTCACATCCTTTCTGGGATATAAACAGAATGGGATGAGGTGCATTGTGTCAGGATCTGTTGATAAAAACACAAACTGGAGGCACTCGCCTGGGGAGATAAAGAATTTCAACTGATCTATGTGATTTCTGCTGCACATGCAGCAATCCTTTAATCCTTTAACTAGAACTCTTTGCCCACTCCTTCCACCAAAACATCTGGCATGCTGCAACAGGAGCACATTCCACAGGGAAAGACCACCCCTCTTCTACCCATTTAGTACCTTGGAATGTTTTTAGCCTGAGGTGCTCCACGTCATTTTCCAGTCTCTCTTCACAAATACAGGTAAAATGGGCTTCAATTCAGAGGGATCTGCTCTGTGCTGCCAGCCCATCCCATCTCCCAGGCAGTACCTTCAGCGTGGTGGAAGCACAAGAGGCTGCCCTGATCCCATCAATCCACACTGTGCATCCCAACATTCCCTCTGCAAGGCTGGGAGGCTGCAAACACCACACTGGAGATGCAATCTCCTCGGATGAACTCCTGTGCCGTGAGCCACTGCTTCCCCTCAGACCTGGCAGGCATGACTCACCACGGATTCCCACTCTTGGTGTTTATCTTCCCTCGGAAGCAGCGCTTCCCACACATCCAGAGGGGAGTCACTTCCCATGGGAGGGATTTGGGGGAATGCAGCTTGCCCTGGTGTGTTCTGTTAGCCCTGGCTCAGAACAGGAGCCCTGCCACCAGCCACTCACAGCCATTTCCACACAGCCTCTCCATGTCTGAGCTCACCTGGATTATCTGGGCAGCAGCCTCAGGAGTTCCTTGCCTCAAATCCTGGCCATTTATTGACAGGACTCTGTCATTCCGACTCAGCTTCCCATTCTTGGCTGCCAAGCCTCCCTCTAAGAGATCCAGAATAAAAATCCCTGCCTCGTCAGTCTTCCTGATCAGTTTGATTCCCAAGGGTTCGGACCGGTCTCTCTTTACCAAGGTGACATGGATCACTTCCCGGTGTGTGCAAGGGGAATCCTGCTGTGCAGTCTTGTTGGAAAAGCCCTTCTCCTGCAGGACCATGAGGTGGAGAACAGGGCCTGGGTGGCGCAGGAAGGAGACAGCCTGGCAGTGAGTCACACTGCTGATGTTGACGCCATTCACCTACAAAGACAAACAAAGCACTCACTAATCAGAGCCCACATTAATTAGGCACTGTCCGCACTGTGGGGCACGGCCAGGCTGGAGCAGGATGGAAAACTCCCTGTGCAGTCTCTGACTCTGATGCACATTTGGGAGCAAAGTTTGCTGAAAAAGAATGAAGAAAGATGATGGAATTAGGCTGTAATTGGTGAATAACTGAGGACAGGACAAGACAGGACAACCCACACAACTAACAAATCTAAAAATGTTCAGTCATTCCTTCCATGCCAAGTAAATGCAGATTTGCCTTCCCTTAATTTCCAGCATTCAGTACAGGCTCGGAGAAGACCCAGATCTCCACTTTTGAGTAGTCCACAGTCTACAAGCTTCTGGAATCATCCATCTCATTATGCTTTTACCAGGGTGACTCTGAGAAGGCAACATTTGCTTTGCCTGCTGTCACACAAGATTCTGTGCAGTCTTTTAGGTTGTTGATAGGGCTCCCAAGCGTGGGACCTGCCCTATTCACTGAGACATGGACAATCCAACTGGATAAAACAGGAGTCACTGTGGGTCCACCTGAGAAATCAACTCGGAGATCTCATCAGCCACTTGTGTGTGGGGCTGCCAGCCCTTCCTGGTGCCCAATCCCATGGGATAATGAGGATTTATGGCTTGGCAGGTGATTGGGCAGCCATGGCTGCAGGTGCTAACCACTGTCACAGTGTGTACAAGGTGTCACCTCGGTCACCCAGGGCCACACAGCCCTGCTGGCCGTGGGTTGGAGCTCTGCATTTACTCACATTTTGGAGCTGATACTCACTGCCAGTCAGCAGCTCTCACCCTGGACCTGCCCATGGAGAATATGCAGCTTAAGCAACACAGTGGAGCAAGCAATTATGAGACTTCCTAACTAGAGCAGAGAAACGGGGCTGCTGTGTGAAACCTGTCAGGAATCCTTTACTTTATCCAAAACAGCCTAAATTTCAAAAAGCTGTCAAATATACAGAAATACGAGTCTGGCTGGTAGGAATGCCAAAAGTGACACACAACACTGCTGACACAGAGGTCTGATCAGTGCTCTAAAACCTTCAGCTGCAGAGATTTCCCAGTTTTTCCAGGCATTCTCCTCCCCCAGTCAAGGGAAGCAATGGGGCTACCAGGGGGGTTTCCCTACCTCAAGGATGTGGTCTCCAGGAGCAATTCTTCCATCAGCAGCAATCACAGAGTCCCGCAGCACTTCCTGAACAACGATGTTCCCTAGGGGGGTGTCCTTACCCCCAACTATCCTCATCCCCAGCTCTTCCTCAGGATCTTCCCGGTGGATTTCGATGGTGGTTGTTTCAGCCACAAGACTGGTTCTTTGAGGAAGGTCTGGTAGTGGAAATTAAAGAGAAAAAGCAACACTAACAGAATTTTCCTTTTCACAGCACCCCAAGATTCAAACCCCTGGCAGTTGTGTTCAGTGTATCATCTGGAGGGAAAGCAGCTATCAGGAGACCTAAGGTCGCATAAAAAGCTTTAAACCCCTCTGTTCTTTAGAGTTTCTCCAGAATTTTTCCTGTTCTCTCCTAGCTTTTGGTGAATCCAAACTCTTTGTTGTTGTTGCTTGGGGTTTATTAAAAGGCAGTCAGCATGGTTTGGCTATATTTAGAGATTTATTTTTCTCCTGTGACAGCTGGCCTACTAGAAGCATTCACATAACAAATTCCAGTTTCCATGATGCCAGTGAGGGAAAGGGACTACCCAGCTGTAATTACTGCTCTGCAACTTCCTTCCTCTAATTTCCTTTGCTCCCCTTTTCCCATCCCCCCTGTAAAAGAGGAGGAATGTCTGGCTGTTTCACAGCGTACTGGAGATTAAGCAACGCTGCACTTTGAAGATGAAAGTTGTTGTTGGCAAGTGGGATGTCCCAGCACGGGGACACTCAGGGCCTGGCAGGGCGAGGGGCAGGTGTCACACCAGGGATGCAAAACCTACTCCAGGTGTGCTTTGGGAAAAAGCCAACAGGGAACTGAAGTGACCTGTGAGTTACCTGTCCCAGGCACGGGGGCTGGAAGCTGAGCCTGACTTTGAGACAAGGCACTGAGCTTTCCACTGCTGCCTCCTACCAAGCTGAGACAAGTGCTGCTACCCTGGAGATGGTGATTTGATCTGCAAGGCTTTCAGAGCTGCCTGTTAATCCAAAACTTAACTTGTGCTAGAAAAGCACCAGGAGGGAGGTACTGACCACTCCAGGAAACTGACTGTATATTTAACTTTCCTAACAAGATTAAAAATAACCTGGAACACTTCCTAGTTACAAATTACCTGGCTTCTGCAAGGGCTTTAAGTGCTCCACGTTCACATTGCCAGGGACTGCCTTTGTTTCTCCATGGAATACTGCAAATACTCACTGTAAGCTCACAGATTTTCTCCAAATGGTTTTGTAGAGTTTTGTGCTTGTGAGCAGACTCTGCCATCCCTGATGCACATGAATGCATCTCCCTTCTGCTCAAGGAAGAGGTGCCTCTGATAACTACTAATGGCTGAGTAGCATTAAGGATGTCTGACAGTGCTGGGGACACTTAAAAACTGAATTTTCTGAGATAACCGCCTCATTTGTATATTATGAAAGGTAAATACACAGTTCCACCTCTGTGCCAAACTCTCACCTTCTTCAGTCTCCTCAAAAGCTGGGTTAACCAGTCCAGGCTCTGCAGTCCCCAGTGACACCACAGCAGCTCCAGAGCTTTCTGCCACAAGTGAGGAGCCTCCACCTGGGACCTCTGGATCCTTGTTTGTCTCCCCCTTGGCAGGAGGATCCTCCTTCCCTTTGGGAATGGGATTCTTTTTCCGCTGGAGTTCAGATTTGTATTTCTTAAACCCAGGACACCTGGAGAGAGATTGGCAGGGACTGTCAGTGACTGCCTCCACCTGGGCAGGTGACCCAGCACATGAAATCTCTGACAAAGCTGTGGGAAGAAGCTGGTTCCAGATCTCACCAGTGCAGTGCTGGTTTCCCAGATGATAGAGTTGAATCTCATCTGACCTTCAGTTTCTACTTACACAAGTATCAGCTTAAGTGCAGCCTTGTTATTTCACTGCTTTTGAAATTATTAAGCAAATTATTTGAAAAAGAAGAACGTAATAGAAACAGGAGTCTCCCTTGCTAAATATTTACCTGGCAAACACTCCATGAAGAAAACAATCTTTAAATATAAGCAAACACTGAGCTCTGACGTTGTAGAGATCACTGTGAACTGTACCTTGATGCAAAGAAAGTGGCTCAAGTTTCAAGCTCAGCCTTGAATTAGGCTTTGTTTTAACACATCAGCTACACACAAGAGCAGCAAGGGAGGATTGAGCATTTTCTGCTGTGGAATGAGGCCTGGGCCTGGGTGCACTCCCAGTCCGTGCAGGTGATGGCTCTACCTGAATGGGAGCAATTGAATTCCTAATCCCACTGACTGCTCCACACAGAGATCCCAGAACTGGGATGCAGCTGTACACACAAAATGTGCCCTGGATGCAGATATATCACCAGCCTGTCCCAGCACTAATGGGTGAGCTCTTTTATCACAAGCATTTATAAAAAAGATGACAGGTGAGGAGGTGATAAATGCAAAAACATCACTTTTAGAGACATGAGTAGTATTGGGTGTTTAGCAGAGTCACTTTTCAAATTAAACTGAACTATTTACATTCTGGCTGAAGAAGTCTCATCCCAGTATTACATCCTCTGGTTTATTCCTACTTATTTATTCTCCAAGCAGTAAAATAACCCTGAACTTAATGACAGAAGCTGAGTGATCCACTTGTGTACATGTCCCTCTTAAGATACCAAAACACAAATTCAATTTACAAAAGGCAGGGAAATCCCCTGAGAAAATAAGTTACTGTGTGCTTCTTATTTCCTTAAATCTTTTCCTATCAATTAAATTATTAATTATTAAATTTTCCTATCAGTTAAATTATTAATTATTAAATTATTAATCTCACTTAAAACAAGAAAAACCCCAGATCCCAGTGCAATTTTCTTATCAGTTTGTTGGGTTTTTTTCTCTCATTATTTTCCAGTCTGACTGTGTCAAACAGCCCAGGTGAAATAGTCTGGAATCTTAGAATACTCTGTCCCCAAGAAAGACACAAGCAACTGTGGAATATATAAGAGAATGATACAGTTTTCAGGCAGGTCTCTAATGTAAACATTTGAGGTGCTTCTCTCCCTCCCTCCCCTGTGTGTAACTCCTGTGCCAGAGGGATTACCCAGTGACAGGAGTTTACTGATAGCAGGGCAGATTTGCAGAGCAGAGGAAGGCCCAGCCCTGGTGTGAGCCATGGCCCCAGCCTGATAATGAGCAGCCAGGACAAAGGGCTGCTTCGGGAAAAAGGAGATTATAAACTTTCACTGAAGGGAAAGGGGCACCCAAGCACCTTCCATCCCTTCCCCTGGCTCTAACACGAGCTCTCAGCTCATGGGGATTGAAGCAAAAACCACAAGGGTCATCCTTGGCTGGAGCTGCAAAGGTGTTCTAAGTGTACCTGTTCCCTGGCTGGCTTATTTATAAAATCTGTCATTGCCACAACAAATGACAACACAGTTGAATGAACCAAGCCTGTGGCATTTCTCACTGCTGACAAATACACCCTGCCAAGGAAGGTCTGTTCCACCTGCAGCAGGGCTTGCACTTAGCTCCCTTCCCTGCAAATCATTAACCAGGGAGGAACAAGGGTTCTCCACACACCACAGCAAGAGCTCTGTCACCTGCACTCCTTTTAAAGTGACAATATCCTGCCTGTCAACAGCTCCATTGGCAGTGAAGCACCAAAAATTCTCCCTTTCTCCACACAAGAGGAATGGGAAAAAAAACCCACAGTAATTTTAATTTGCTTCTCTTTCTCAGCAAAAGAACGAGAGAAGATAATGGAATTATAAGTAGGTGATTTAGCAAGTGCATAATGTGCAGCTTGGAGGGACTTGCACTATTTGAATCAAAGACTTATGTATTGCACATCTTAATTGGACCAATTAAACCGGCAGCACTGCACAATCCCTTGCTTTCAGAGCCTTGACTTTGTGCCTTTCTTCTCTGCACGAGGGAAAGAACAAGAATAAGCTTGTTCCTAACAACTCCAGAGCTGGTGCCCCAGCTGAGGACCCACAAACATTGGCAGGTATTTGACAGATTTAGTGTCTGCAGATGGCCTGAAGGTGAGCAGCTCATCCTTCTCCTCCAGAGAAGACCCACAATTACACTGTCCTCACCCACCCACCTGTGCAGCCTCACCCTGGCATCTCTGGTGTCCCACCTTGCCCCAGTTGAGGAGCTGCTCTGAGGTTCTGATGAGCAGCACAACAGCAATAACAGGATGGGAAGGGGAATGCACCTGTTCTGCAGGTGAGCTTCCAGCTCACAGCGCTGCATGGTCTGCTGGCACTCAGCCTTGAAAGGACACAGCACAATCAGCTTATCCAGCAGGTTCCGCACCAGGAGGCTGGACTTGTGGCACTGCAGGAAGGAGAGCTTCTTGCGATCCATGGGACAAAAGCTGTACTCCTGCATGAAGTTCTCCAGGCACTTGAAACAGTATGTGTGCCCACAGGGCGTGTCCATGGGCTGCAGCAGGGGCTGCAGGCAGATGTGGCAGATGAGCTCATCGTCCACCTCGTCCTGGAAGTTGTACAGGTGATTGTCCAGCAAGGGGTGAGCCTGGCCACACTCACAGCACAGCTCGGGCACTTGGGACACGATTTCCTCAGTGATGGGATCAGCCATGGCAGCCAGCAGCAGGGAGGAGATTGTCACACAGCAGCTCTGCCACGGACCTCTAGGGAAAGGGAGAGAGAGATTTCCAGCCAACTGCCTGCTTTAAACCCAGCCAATTAAAAATTAAACTAAAAATTCCTGCCTTGAGCTTCCTCCCCCAGAATCTGCTCCCCTCCTCCTTCTAGAACCATCCTGTGAATGAGCAGCCCAGGGATCAGAGCATGCAAGGAGCTCGTTCAGCACAAGCTTTAAGCACGTGGTTAAACTGAGGCTTAAACTTCACACATGCACACACCAGAGACAGGCTAAATAAACCTTGCCCAACATAGGGACTAGAAAAGCTGAGACAAAAACTGCATGTCCTTGAGGGAGGACAACCCAGAGAGGGAAGGGAAAGGAAGGATACACAAGACAGTGATTTTTAGACTTCTTGTGGCTTTCCAGATTATACCAAATCTTTTAAAGACGTGTGTGGTGGAAAGCCAATTTGGAGACTTCTGGTTGTTAGGATTTGTTTTGTGTTTGGGGGGGGGAGGGTGGGGAGGATGAGGCAAAAGAAGAGGAAGAAATTTCAAAAGAAACTTAAATCTAAACCACATTTCCTTCCTTTCAAACCCACTCCCTTCAAAAAAATTTGTTTTAACAAACAATGCATTGTTCCCCACTCATCCATGCCTAAGTTCCCCCATGGAAACAAATTTCCTATAAAAAGACTAAAACTTCCTAAATGGAAAAAATGTAAAGAATAGTCCACATCATTTGTTGTAAGGTTAGAGAGAGGACTGAGCCTCAGCTCTTCTCAGCAGGGAGAGCAGGATAAGGGACAAACTGAGTCCTTGTAGCTGCTGCTCCGATTTTAACAGAAACATCTTCAGTCACATCCATTTTGAATCTTGCCTGTTGTAATTAAATATAAAATTCACTTGAGTTTCCTAGCAGATTACAGGCACAGGGATGACTGCAGGGAGGATTTTTTTAACCTGGCAGTTATTTTAATGAAGTAGGAAATGTGGTATTAAAGGAAGCAAACTACATTACACAGTGGGGGGGTTTGTGGTGATGTTTTGAGGAGTTTGTGATTGATGGGGTTTTTTTAAGTAAAGAATCCCAGACTCTGAAAACAAAACAAAATATAGGAAAAAAAAAAAAAAGCAAAACTGTGATGAAATGGAAAATTTCTGAAACACCATGTGGAAAATACCTGAAAACAATGACTTTATCTGGAATAGGTAAAAGCCCAAGCAAGAGGGAACACTGGTCTGCACCAGTGCCTGGAGGACACAGCTGGCACACAGCAGAACTCGGGAGGGGGTGAGACAAGAACAATAAGATACCAGGAACGGCAAGAAAAAATTAGTCATGGGTTTCTAATAAAAATAATACATCACTCCAATTAATTGTCAAGGTAAGTCAGCTATTTAATTAAAGGGAGAGCATATCACCAACAGAATCAGCCATTTCACAGGCGAATTTTTACCCAGCCACAGGAACTTATTCACTTCAAAAGATTAAAACATCACTGTCACGGTTCCAGGTGGGTACAACAGGAGGTGTTTGCTCCTCTTTCCCCTGCTGCAGTGCCAAGAAAGCATCTTCCCCTTGAGGGAAGCACTCAGCCTGGGTGAACATCCCTGGCTCTTCTGTTTGCCTTCCCTCATTAACTCCTGCCTGGCTGACTCAGTGCTCCCAAAACAAAGCACAGCTCTCAGACAGCACCCATGGAAATGAAAGCAGATGTGTCCATGCCCCTTTCTCTCAGAAATCCCCCTGGTTGGTGCTTGCCTCCACCTGAAACAAGCAGCCCTTCTGTTTCCTTCTTGGCCCTTCTGCCAGCCTTCAGCTGATCTTGAACGATCTTACAGGTGCAAAAGGAACATTTCAACATCAGACCATCACTTATCGTCTCCTACCAATTCTAATCAATCAGCTCAGCACCAGCACTTCATGAAACAAGGAGCTTCCAAGGCCAACACTACCCATCAGAGATACCTGTGCTTCGGGTTGGACTATTTGCATAAAAGTTTGGCAGGTGATGAAACAAATCCACTTTCTCAGCAAAAACAAACCTCACAGTAATTTTGCTGATAAACTACTTTTATTGGGGGGTTTTTCAGATTATTTACCAAATTAATTCTCTGCTCTGTGTTTAAAGGTTACACAAGATGAATCCCATTGATGAGTAATTTCTGAGTAATAACTTGTGGAAGATAAAAGTGTCACCACGATTTTGCTGCTCTAAGCTGATCTGCTGTCTCGCTTCTAGATCCTTGAAAACAAGGGGTGAAGATTTCATTTCAAGGTGCCCAGGTGAATTTTACTTTTACACCACTGTCCCTTCAATAAGGACACCAGGGAACCCAAGGCTGACACTTGTGTTGAAACCCAGCCCAGAGCCTTGGGCAAGGCAGGGCTGAGTGAGCAGCATGGGGAGGGCAGCAGGCTCAAACAAGCCTCCCTTGCTCAGGGACTCGGGCACAAAGCAGAGTTTCTGCAAGGGGAGAAATGCTAAAATCTCATCCAGCACAGATGTTGCTGCAGCCCAACAAGGCCCAGTTGAAATGTGTAGAAAATCAGTGTTTCATCATAACAGGCCTGGCTCCCCTCAGCTTCAATGAGCCACGCTCTAAAGTCAGTCCAGAGAGTCCACAGGATTCCAGCTCTGGAGGGGAGGTTTGATACAAATTCAATCCTGTGCAATCCAATCTCAGCTCCCCATTACAACCTCCAAAGGCCGGACCAACCCAATCAATCCCTCCATCCTTGTGTTGCTTTTTTTGTTCCATCATCCCTCACTCTCCAGCTGCCTTCCAGCAAAGGGTGGCACCTTCCCTGCTCCTGCCTTTCTCCAAAGTGCTGGAATCTCTCTGTGGCTTTTCACTCACATAATGAGGGAAGCACAACATGAGGATACAGCTTGAAATTGTTAACTGCATGAAATTGTTAAAGCCTGACATGTGCATGTGCTGCTCTAATGGACTCCGCTGTTCTAAAAGGGTAATACAAGAAATTCCTCTGGAGTCACAATTATTTAGAGAGAAACACCTCTATGAGTAATGAAGAATTGAAGGAAACAGACCAGCAAAAATCTCTTTATATTTCCTAATTTCTTATCACATAAGGATTTCTTTGGGATCACCTTTATCTTTACTGTATTAAAAAAAATAAATTAGAAAATCACTGTTGGCTTTTTTTTAAAGTAGGATTCCTGGTACTGTAACAGTGACTCAAAGACTAGACATTTTTTTTTAAAAGATGACTTATCAGGTAGTCTAATCTGTATTCCTGCCAAAGCAAGACTATTCCTGACAATATTAGCACATTGCCTATTCTTGTTTTAGCTCTGCCAGGGCCCAGAGCCTCAGATCTGCCCCCTCTGAACATCTACAACACTGTTAATAGCTCTGGGAGGGGTCTGCCAAGAACCACAGCAGCACTGAACCCCTCGGCACCATTCCTGGTGGGCAAACTGCTCATTCCCTGCTCAGCAGCCCAGACTTGGAAACAGAACTGATGACTCACTTCTACAGCTTGGAAAAAAAATAAAAAATATTAAAAAAAGTGGTGATTATCTAAGAAATCTTCCCAAGCCCGTGCCTCCACTTGTGCTGTGACTGAGCAGGAGCTGTGCCTGTGGCACCTGCCTGCCACAAGAGCAGCATTCCAGCTTCCCAGCTTATCACCAGCATTCCCAAACACAGCTCCAGATTTAAAGCATTTCACTGTGCCACCCTTAGTGTGGAGCACAAACCCCAGCTCTGTTCCAGGCCTGTCTGCTCACACGGTTCCAGCATTTGGTACACGTGAATTTTGGCCACAATGTATCTGCCTGAAGTTCATTTCTTTGTGGGGTAACATTGCTGCTATTCCCATTTAAACACCGAGAAATCACATCACCAGAGGCTAAAACAAGACTCACAGAGGCACCAGCTCCTGGGAATTTAACATTTTGTTACACCTCTGCAGAGGACCTCAAGGGACCTACACAGACCACATAGGAAACTCCCGGGGAAAAAGAACAACCCAAACAAAAAAGAATCAAATCAATCCTGTCTGATTTCTAAAACCACAAATATGGTGAGTAAGCAGAGCACATTTCATGTTGCAAAACACAGAACCGTGCAGCAAGGACACAAAACAGAAGTGTAAAATTCCTCCTGAAGGCTATGGGTGACTACAGAAGAAATAATTTTTTAAAAAATCATCAAATTCTCAATATTAAAAATAGAGTTGTATCGTGGGAAATATTTTAGAAATGCCAGGGTTTCTGCTTTGGGGCAGCTGTAGGTCAGCATTGACATGTCGATACAGAAATATTGAGCTGAAAACCCAAATAAAAGCTGGTTTGGGGATTGCAGGACATGTGCTCCACATCTCCTGCTATGTAATATTTCACTGCAATAATTATGTCAGTTATTATATTTATAACAACATTTCCCTGGGAGACTGGAATTGCAACATTCCAACTAAAGGCTAAACAATTAATTAATTATTCGGGGGTGGACAAAATAAGCCAGCACAGTCTGGATGAAGATGGTTGAGGGCACAGACCAAACCTAAAAGCAAGTTCCAAATGGATTCTGATGGAGCAAACCCAATCCTTTACAAATAAAACATGAGAAAAAGGGTCAGAGCTTTTCCTAAACTTTCTTCAAAGAGCTGAAGTTTTGTGTTTCATATAATGGCTTTTTTTTTTTTCCCATTCCAGAGACAGAAAAGCACATTGAAAATGTGTTTGTACTGGGGGGGTTTTGCTGAATTGCATCACTGCTGTGAAGAAGGGTATATGAAATGAGCCAGGTTTTATAGGACAGGCACCACAGTCATCACTGAACACTTCCAGTGTGTTGCCACAGCCTTTCACAACCATCACTGAACTGTCCTTAGTTTACAACAGTGGCACAGAGAAGTGTTGAAATAGCAGAGGATTTTTATAAACAATACTGAAGGAGGTCAATTTTACAAAAAAACACAACACCAAATCCAAGAATGGTTTCAGGTGTTGATACAATTTCCTATTATCTTTATTATTTTCTGATATGGCTGAAGATCAGGCCAGTGAATGTAAAAATCTTCTAGAAATGGTGCATTTATACAGCTAAACAAGAAGCAACCCTTTCACTAATTGAGTTTGCCTTGAAGCCACAGGATTTCTAATGAGCCATCTCCAAGAGTAACTGCTCAGCATTTGTGTGAACATTTTGACTCAGAAACTCTAAATCAAAGCTGCTTTATTGTAATCAGTATCAAGAAAAAATGACAATTTAAATTTCCATTGTCCCCATCATTTTTTATACTCATTCTTTAACCAAAAATGTGAAAATAAGTTGTATTTAAAAGTTGTATTTAACTCCCTGGTGTTTCTGTGCTCGTTAAACAATTTGGTATTTTATCTGCCTCAGCTACTGGGCAAGTATCTGTTTTCTCCACCAGAAAACAGAAAGCCAATTGTATTTTCATTAATTATAATCAGAATCATTATCCTGTTAGACCAGAAAAGGGTTTTTATCCAAGGAAACCCTATCCTGAGAGATGAGCTGAAGGGCTTGAGTAGAGCACAACAACCCCAAGGAGTTTTCTGGAGCAACTTCTGCAGGATCAGCTCTGCAACATTGATGGATTTCCATTTTTAACATAACTCACTTCCAGACAGATTTATAAAACTTTTATAAAAATCTTGCAGATTTTTATAAAAATCCTGTCTGGTTAGTACATCTGAAAGTTCAACACAAGGAAAGATTTGTAATACTCAGTTTAAAAATCTTGCTAGCAATCAACAGCTTAAATTGCAAGCATTTTTAATTTGAGGAGAATGAAAACCTGACATGAAAACTTAAGAAATTGGTACTTATAATTTATTTCTCCCACTACCATATGCTCAGAACATTTGCTTCTCTCTCAGTTAATGATTGCACACAACAGTAACTGTCTCACAGGACCCAGAGTGTTAAAGTAGCAGGGCTAAACAAATGTAACCTCAAAAATTAATCCCAGTACTTTCTGCAGAGCAGGACGTTCTGGTGTTATCATTCTGTTAATATTATCTGGGCAACAAGAGCCAAAAAATTTCCTCTGTCCTCCCTTCTTACAGGAATTCAACTTTCCACCTACTCTCTTCTTTCAAAGGGGATCCAACAGTGACTATTTTAACACAGTGCTCAGAAAAATGGATACATTAAATGCCATCAAATTGAAGACAAGGGCTGCAGAAAAAGCTGTTTTATTGATGGTTTTCTTCCTGCTTTCTCACCCTTGCAAGATGCTTCCACTATATCCACACTCCTTTCTACAGCATATTCCACACAAACATGCAAATTGCTCATTTTGTGCTCACAGGAATTCTTCAGTCACTTAAATCAGTTTGCTTCTTTGCAGAATTTGACCCAAACATTCCTATGGAAGTTTTACCACCCCAGGGATGAATTGTCTTTATTTTTTTATTTTTTTTTATTGTGTCTATAATCATCTTTCTCCAGGAAATTAAATACTCCCACCTCCACCCTCACCTACATTTTCAATTTGGCAGCTATCTGCAACTTTATCCCTAAAAATCAGTTTGATGTTTGTGGGAGAAGCTTTCTACAAAAAAAGAAGGAACCCAGCGCTATTATTTAAGGATTTAATCAGTAATTAACAACCAAAGCTTCTGCAACTCCAACAAAAAGCCCAAAACCTAACAAAGAGGGATTAGGAGATGTGATGTTAAGATTTGGGTTCATCTGAATATCTGGGAGCACACTCATTTTCCAAGGAGCTGTGTTTGCTTCTGGGAACATGAGGTAAAAATCGAGTGTCTAATGGCCATAAATGAGTATCAGATGCTGTTACTTCCTCACTTTCTGTGTGTCTGCCTCCAAATTCCTTCTTTACAGAGAGAGATGAAAGCAAACCTGAGCACCACTGTCCACTTGTGATCTGTATTTGTCACACAGGTCAGGAACAGGCATTGCTTTTTCAGCACAGCACTTCCAAAGGATCCAGGGGAAGCAGCAGACTGTGCACTGTATTTTATATAACTGGATGGTTTAAAAGCCCCTGTTTGAATATCCTCACCAGGGTGGTCACATCAGAGATATTTAAAAGTAATGTGAGAAGGGAGGAGGCGGGAAGAGAGAGACTCTTGCTTTTGGGAGACAAAAGGTATTTCTGTAGCTCTAAGCCTTCCTGTCTTGTGAGAAACTCCTACAGAGCTTTAATCTTTATCACATTCTATCAAAGTGCTACTTTAAAATTAATTTCAGTTAAAAGAAATTAATCTTGGCTACTCTCAGCCTTAAGCATGAAATAACTCATTTTCTTAGTTCGTTAAAACACAAACAAGGAACTCCTGTTTTCTACAAAACTTTACCACAAGCAATCCAGCAGCATGAAAGCAGTTTTGCACCTGGAGATGAAATATTTCCTATCAACAGAGTTTTTAACATCAGAAGCACCAGGTTAGGGCTTTGCTGCAGGATAAAGTAGCACAGAACTCCTCATTACCTGGTCCAAGGATCAGCTACCAGTATCACTATTTGTTTTTAATGGTGTTCTGTTTAGAGTCTGGCACTTGGAATCTCAGCTCCACAAAATAAAGGCAGGATGGCTGAGAGTCATTCCAGAGGCTCCAGCACATTTCCCCTGGCTGGCTCTTCTTTCCCAACAGCTCCTGTGCCCGATGCTGTGGGTGACAGCAGGGTGACAGCAGGGTGACAGCAGGGTGACAGCAGGACACATCACCCTGCTCAGACTTCCTTGCATGGGGTAAGAGGGCTTCTTATGCAAAGTACTTTCCAGCCCAAGCTTGCTCACACTAACTAAAAAAGCTGAATTAAGAGCTAATTAGGTCTGTAATTCCCCTTTACATTCCATCTCACCCTCAGATCGTGGTAAAGGGGAAAGAAAGAAAACAAGTTACCTTCATTTAAACAAAACGAAACCTTCTCAAACTGTGGCTCCCCAGGGCAGCTGCAGCTGAGTTTGAAGTGAATTTAAACTCTGCCAGTGCCTCTGGGTAGGCAGAGCTGCTGCAACCAGTAGCTGAAATGCCCTTCACCACAGGTGACAGCTCCTAAGTAAATAATGAAACAGCAGAAGTCAAAAAAAAAAAAAAAAAAACTGGATTAAGATTACGTTCCCCTAGAGAGACAGAACAGTATTAAATCTCATTTGTAGAGGACTTGAGACATATTCTGCTGGTTTAGACATCTGTGTTAATGGTTCATGAGTTTACAGATGCACATGGCACTGAAGGTGCCTTTTCATCCAATTTCATACAATGTTTCCTGATGTATCTTACTGACTTCAAACAACCCTCACAGCCGGAGGAGGCAAAACTTCAAGAGGCATTTTGTATTTGGGATGTGTTTCTTCAAATCCTAACCCTATTTAAGGCTGTGTCCAAACTGGTACCAGCAGCAGGACTTAAAACCCATTGTTCTCTTGCCGTACGGGGCACACATTTACAATATGCGTGAATTGATAATTATATTTTCCCTTGTTCTAAAAATAATTTTCAAATGGGGAGTGGCTGTCTCATCAGCTAAAGGAGCTGAAGCAGCAGAGCAAAGTCCTTGAGCTGTTCCCAAATCAGTGCAACAGCCACATTCCTCCTGAGCCCGTGAACAAGCTGCGGGGTGGAGAAGAATCTCCTTTTTCCTCGGTTTTCACCCCCCCGAAGATTAAGACTAAAGCAGCCCCAGGTGTTGCTCTCACAGGGAATTGGATTTTAGACTAAAAGGCCCAGGAGAGCCATCATGTTTATTTTTATGTATCCTCCTCCAAATATTCACGCAGCAATTTTTGCTCCTGATCAGTTGCGATCGCGTACAAGAGGAAATCCTCAGCTCTCAGTTCCCATGCCGCCGTTATTCATTTGCATTTTATTTATTTTATTGTGGAGATCTGCAACA
Source organism: Cyanistes caeruleus (assembly GCF_971803275.1). Taxonomy (NCBI): domain Eukaryota; kingdom Metazoa; phylum Chordata; class Aves; order Passeriformes; family Paridae; genus Cyanistes; species Cyanistes caeruleus. The sequence goes on from NC_141714.1 coordinate 2,469,878, forward strand.
GCGTTTATTAGGTGAGAAGAATTTCTCTGTTATCAACCCCCCAGCCTTAGATAAGTCTGAGAACTTTACAGATAGGGCTGCTCATGATGTACTGATGTCACAGGTGAGTCCCTTGAACCCTCAGAGAAACTGGGTAAGTTTTATCTCAACTCCTTTCTAACTGTCAGAAAATCAGCTTTTAAAGAGACTGCTGCAGCTGTTTATAAGCTTGTGTGATTTAAGGTACAGGCAAAGTTAGAGAACATTTTTAAAAAATACATAATCCCTTCTAGTGCTTCCCTTCCAGAGTATTCCAAATAAGAAACACTGCGGTCTCCAAACAAAATTTGCACAGGGAACCTCAAAACTAAGGGGATCATTATATAAATATATATATATATATATTCTAAAAAACATTTAAAAACCTTTGCCTGTAAGCTGTTGATTGTCTCTCCAAATTTGTCCAGCTTTATTCCATTTCCCTCCTTTCAGCCCTAAGTGCTTTTTCCTGGTCCAGCACAGTATTTCTTACTGCTCATTCATCTAAATCCCCTCTAACCCTTTTTAGCTGACTTGTGAGATACTGACTCATGGGCAACTTCTTATCTGAAATATCAGAAAATCTGCCAGATATTTTCCTATTTTCAAACTTCATTCGTGTCAAGAAATTTCTAAGCCAAGAGCAACATTTTATGTGCTATAAATCAGGGACCACAAACTGACGAGGGACTGTCAAATGCAATTCCTAACAACTGTATGAGCAGAACCACTAAAGTAAACTGAGAAGGAAAAGCCAAACAAGAGGGTTTTGTATTAAACCAGCAAAACATATTCAGGCCTGTGAGTAAGGCAACAGCTGCAACTCCTCTGGGGAGATCCACACGAGCAGAATGAAATGATGCAGCTTCATTTTCAAAGTGAAATCAATAGAGCTGTTGCAGCAGGAAGTTTTTATTTTAATGCAAAAAACAATATATGTCTATGTCAGTGCAAGGAAAAGAGAAAATATAGCAGGGGTGTTTCGTGACCTACAGGTATTTTATTATGCTGTGATATTTATGCTTTTAGGTATAGAAGTCTAAGACTTTACAATCCCATAAATGTGTAAATTCTTTTATTAACCACATTTGGGGAAGTTCTGTACTGCTGTAGTTTACAAACCCATTAATTAAAATTTCCACAAGTTATTGGAATTGCCATTCAGGGAGCACTAAGCTTATCCAGAATCAATCTCAACCTCTTTCATCAGGTATCTTCAAACCTCAGGGGTTTTTCAGAGGTCATGTATCTGCCAGGTCCCTTCTGGAGCTGTTTCTTCCACCTTTTTGAGCCCTCATTCTGCAGGCCATATGGTTGGGATGGTTTCTTAACTCTTGCTCACCTTCCTCACTATTGATTCAGTGAAAAACTTGAAATTCGCCATTCAACAGATGTTCCTTTGTGCTGCACACCACAGGTCCTCCTCTCCCATCCCTCCCTTGGGTTTTATGCCAGTGGATCCCCGTTATTTAAACGAACCCCATCTGCACTCAGCTTGCATGCTAACACTTAGACAGGGAGAGTGAAGGTGTGGATTTCCAACACAGCTGAGTTTTCCAGCTGGGAAGTCCCCAGAGAAGGTTGGCCTCCTGTTTATCATTTCCCTGCTCCATCCCCAGCCATATGACCCCTTTGTTTTGCCCTGCACAAGCACTGGTGCTGTTCTGACTCTGAAAATTGGTCCAGGGAGCAAATCCCTTTGGGGGAGGGAATAAATATTCCCACTGCCTTAGGCCCTTTCAGCAGCAGACACACTACATCTGCTCAGGGAAATTGTGAAAGGCAACTTGGAGTGTGCAACTTCAGAGAAAGAAGTTTTGTTTTGAAGGAGCCATGTGTGCAATCTGCTCTCCCTTCACTGGAGAGCTGCCAAAAGAGCTCCGGCATCAAGGACAAACGTCAGCGCAGTCCCTCAAAGGCACAGCACACACGACTGGCGCTGCTGCAGGAGAGCTCCAGCTCTCTCCACCACCCAAACCTTGGGCTGCTTGAGCCCCCAGGGGCTTAAAGATTACACAGGACAACTATGGGGTTCTGTGACAGCGACAGAAACTTCTCTGGGCCACCAATTATCTCCGCTGTGCCCCTGCTGCGACACACCCTCTGCGCAGCAGAGATCTCCCCTACCACTTACTTGAGCTGGAATAGTTTTTCCTATGGAAACTTTGTTCTGGTCCTTTCTCCTTGGCTAGAAAACTGGAGCAGAAGCTTAAATATGACACTTTTTCAGCTTGGTAAGCAGCATGGAAGCACTCATTTTGCACTTCTTACTTTCCGAGGTAAAGTAGGTCCCAAAAACCACTCAAGGAGTTGAAAGTGCCGTTTCAAGCAGGGCTTAAAGCAAACTAAGCCTGCAGTGCCACCGAAAGGGGCAGCCCCGCTGTCCCTGCCACCTCCTGCGCTGGCATCAGCCGCCTGCTGCCTGGTCTGCTCCTTCTCCATCAGATCTCTCTCCTGACATTATCCTCGAGATAACAAGTGCACCCAGCCAAGCATCACCCCTTCAGCAACACACAGCCTCACCCCGCTTTACACCCCTCATTAAAAAAATGACAACAACCTTCTGAAATAAAAATGTTTCCAGATAGATGGTTACTCTTTGGGTTAAACTAAGCCTTATCATCACCTGTACTTCTTATCTTTAAGGTATTTCCAAAAGGTCCACATCTTTATTTTGCTGTGCTTTGTTTGTTTATCTCAACTTCTATTTATAGGCTTTTTTTTCTCCCCTGCATTAATTACCAGCAAACTCGCCGACTTTGCCGCTTTCCGTCTCATAGCAAAGACATTTTTTGCCCCGCTGCCTCCCTGCGACCCCCACAAGCAGAAAGTCGCCGGGTTTGGTGGGTCCTGCCCAGGAAGGAGCTGTGAAGAGTTAAACCCTGGGGCCGGCAGCCTTCACCTGCACTGCCCGTGTCACTGATAAGGGACACTGGCTGCGGCCCCGCGCGGTCACGGCCGAGAGCCCTCCGCTGTGAGAACCGGGAGCTTCGGGAACCCGCGACCCCCCGACCTCAGCCCGGCGGGCACCCCGCATCCCCTCTGGGAGCCCCGTGACCCTCAGGGCACCCCGCATTCCCTCTGGGAGCCCCGAGTTCCTTCCCGAGCTCCTTAAGGGACTCCGCATCCCCTCAGCCCCGGTGGGACCTCCCAAGCGACTCCCGTGCTTGGCCGGTCGGGACCCCCCGAGTTCCTCAGGGAACCTCAGCCCGGTGGGAGCCCCGCGCCTCCTCAGGGACTCCCACGTCCTTCAGTCCCGACAGGATCCCCTCCCGCCCCCCAACACCGTCCCCGCTCACCTGCGGCCACCGGGGCTGGGAAAGGGCTCGCTCTCCCTCGGGATGGGGAGGGAAGAGGCGCTGGAAGCCCAGCGCCAACCCGGCCTGCGACGGCGGCAAGCGCGGCGCCTCCACCAAGTTTCCGGGCGGGGAAGAAAGTCGAAACCTACGTGAGAGGAGGAGGAGGCAGCGCAGCCGCCCAGGTGTCCCTCGCTCGCTCGCTCGCCCGGCACGGCCCAGCCCAGCCCTGCCCTCCCCTCCCCTCACCGCCTCCGCCTCCTCCGCCGCCGCCTCCCCGGGCCGCGCACACCCGGCGGCCTTGGCCCGCCCCGAGCCGCGGGGGCTGCGGCGCGTCCTGGGCCTCGACCGCCCGCTGCCCTCAGGACATCCCCGCTCCCCTCAGAGCACGTCCCGGGCCCCGGCTTCCCGCTCCCCTCAGAGCACGTCCCGGCCCCCGGCTTCCCGCTCCCCTCAGGACATCCTCGCTGCCTCCAGGGCATGTTCTGGGCCTCGACCGCCCGCTGCCCTCACGGCACTTCCCGGCCCCCGGCTTTCCGCTCCCCTCAGGGCGTCCTCGCTCCCCTCAGCGCAGTTCCCCCTCGAGGTAGTCCCGCTCCCCTCTGAGCATTCCTCCTTCCCCCAGGGCATCCCGGCTCCCTTCGGGGCATCCCCGCCGCCCTCAGGGCGATCCCCATCCCCTTCGGGGCATCCCTGCTTCCCTCAGGTCAATTTCCCTTCCCTCTGCGGCAATTCCCACGGCCCTCGGGAAAATTCCTACTGCCCTCAGGAGAACCCGCTGCCTTCAGAGCAATGCCGCTGCCCTTGGTCCATTCCTGCTCCCCTCAGAGCATTCCCCCATCCATCAGAGCATTCCCACACCCCTCAAGGACAATTCTTGCTTCCCTTAGGTCATCCCTGTTCTCCTCAGGGAATTCCCACTCCCCTCAGGGGAAAGGATGGCACTGGATACCAGGGAGTGCTGATTTCCCTGTTGGTTCTATAAATTCCAAGCAGGTCCAGGTTCCAGAGTTCCTATTGAGGCAGCTCCCGGGAGCTCTCCTGCTTCAAACCAGCAAAATGACAAACCACACACGTGGGGTTTTAAAGTTTCCAAAGTGTGGTAGCACTATGTCCAAGCTTGGAATTCCTCCCAAAGGAAGAGACCAATCCTGCAAGACCCAACCCATCTGTGTTATAATTTCTTTGTCTTGTTCATCACTCAGCCTTGGAATTGCCCTTTCTGCAGACAAGAGGGTCATGAAGTAATAAAGATAAGGTTTCTGACAATAAAGAAAAGAAAATGGAACTTTAAACCAGAGGTTTAGAGGAGGATTTATTAGGAAGGGAACCTTTGTACGCTGGGAGGCAATGTAGTGTAGATGGAACTAGCACACGCCTGTCTGCATTTGATCATTTAGGATGTCCCAGGGTTGCTGATACAGACCTAAATGAAAGGAGGAAAAGTGCTTTCTATGTCCTAAAAATTCCTTCTCTGCTTTAATAGGACTGGGGATCTGTGTTATTCAATAATATTCAATAAATGAGAGAAGAGACCATATTTTATTTGGGGACTGGAACTAAATGATCTTTAAGGTCCTTTCCAGTCCAAGCCATTCTATGATTTCATATCAGTTTTTAAATTTGGTTTGTCTATTTTGTGTCAAATTTCCTATGGAGCTTTACAAACCCATCGATTTTGGTTAGGAGAAATTAATTATGTCAGATAGGATTTCCTCTGAACACCAAGGCTGAGGAAGCTGGGTAGCATCCATCAGATCAATGTAAACAAAAAATACTTTAGGAATAAATCTGAAGTGCATTGCCAGCTCAGACATGAGCACCAGAACTGGGTGCAGAGACATCAGGCTGGGTCTGCACCCCAACCTCACACCTGAGCCTGAACCCATTAATCCAGAGCTCATATACTGACCAGTCTGGCCTGGAAAGAGGCAAAGCCTAAGCTGAGCTTTGTAGAGCTGGAGCACTCCCGAGGGGAGAGGTTTAAACCTTAGCACAGAACCATTGCAGCTCCAGGGTGAGGACAGGAAATGAGTGGGTGAACTTGGAGTATTGGGGAGACAAACCCCGGGGAAAATCTCAAATAGATGCAAATTTTAAAAATGAGGAATTCTGTCAAGTTAGCACTCGCTGGAGATTTTTATCAGGTGTTTCTGAGTGGACAGCGTGACCATACATAATTAAGATGTGGTGAAAGTTTATTGTATAAGCGTGCTGGAATTCTGGTTTGGTTTTGTAATAAAGGAATCCCACTGAGTCATGGCTACTAAATGGACTCATAGAGGACACAGGTCTCTTCTGCAGAGCTAACACAAATGTAAGGAACTGAAATTAATTTGGTTTTTATCCCAGGCAAAAGTGGCCACATCTTAAATAAGGCTTGGCTTGATGACACGAAGGCTTTGCTGTATTACTGGTTCCTACCTGCTCCTGTTCCTGCCCTGGCAACAAGGCACACCAGCCCTTAGCTCTGCACTGTGAACCACATCAGGACACTGATCCAGCTGAAAAACAAACCAGGTGAAAATCTCTGTAAATATCTTTTAAGTATATATAAACACATTTAAAATAGATGGATGTATTTTTAAAGCCAGATAGAGTTTCCCAATCTAGTTTATAATTCAGAGGTGGAATGAGATTCTTCCCTAGAAATGTTAAGGAGGCAGTCAGAAGAGCAAAGCAGCTAAATATGAAACTGATCCTGGTGAAAAAGGATCCCAAACTGCAGCTGAATATTCAGTTTTCAAAGTGTAAATGAATTGCTCCACTGGATGGTGGTGCTGGCAGTTAATGTGTTGTGTAAACCCAAAGAGAAGGCTCAGATGTGTTTTGCATGGCAAACACCTCAATATTTGGGAGAGAAATAGTTTCTGGGGTAACACTCAAATGGTGACTTTGGTTAAATTGATGTTGGTGAGATTCTCAGTCAGCTCTGCCTTCTCTGGCACCTCTCACAAGCCCCACACCCTGGCCTTCACTATTGATTTTAAAACACCAAAGTTCTGCACAAGGCAAGGAGTTTCTATTTACTGGCAGTTCTGCTGAATTGCTTGTGTAGTTTTGAGAGCTGCAAAGACTCTGCCACAAAATCCAGCAATCTCAGGTCGAGTTTTATCTGCTCTCACTGAGGATCATTTCCTGTGTGTGATTTGTGCAGTAACCACTGTGTGGGAAAGATTATTGTCCACACACCTGTGCACTGCATGTGTCAGGATTAAAATGCATCTTTCTGAAAAACAGAATTAAAAATATCAACTGAAAAAAACTTATATGTCTACAGCTTATGAGTTCTTCTATTTCAGAAGATTCAGACAGCTTTTTTTTTTTTTTTTTTAATCCAAAAATAGGTATTCAATAAGCAAAATAGTTGGAAAAATAACAGCGGGAAAATTGGATGAGAAAGCAAAATCACATCACAAAAAGATTTACAGATTAATTTAATCTCATTAAAGTTGCACAAAACTTGGTAACTGTGTGTGTGGCTGTGCTCTTGTGGGAAGGTGCAAGGAATATACCACTGCACAGTATTAATTTGGGACTCAACTTTGATGTTTCATCACAAACAAACCAAAATTCCCAACCCACAAGCAAGAATGTAAACACAATTAAAAAACAAACGCCACAAACAAGGAGAGAGAGTCATCCCAGGAATTTCTGATTAAATGCCCTGGAATCTCCCTTTTGTGGAAAGCAGAGCTATAGAAGCACGTGTGCAGGAGGACCAAGGGCATTGTGGTGAACCCAAGGTCCCAAACACTTTGTTTGGATTCATTCTGCCAGATTATATAACTCTTTTTGTTGTTTTCTCTATATTTTGTTATATTTACCACAGAGTATTGCTACTGTGTTTCATAGGGAGTAGCCAAAGTCCCAGGGTTTGGAATTTATAAATGGGAGCAAACAGACTCTTAGGAAATAAAAAAAACACAAGAATCTCGTAAGTGTTAGTAATGATTTAGGACTATTTTACATTATCTTTCCTCGTGGTGTTTTATTAACAGTGGGCAGTTATTAACAACGTTGGAGTACTTTATTTGATAGATCTGTAGGATGTTTTTATTAGATGTAAACAGACTGATTCTCTGCTTCCAGAAAAGTGCCTGTTGCCAGATATAAAGAGGGCATCTGGCTTTTCTTAGGAGGGGAAAAACCCATCTGGATTTTTGCAGCAGAGCAGATATGATAATATAAGGATTAAAAAAAAAAATACACAAAGAAAATCACTTTCTGGGTTTGCTGTTGTGAATAATATTGATGTCTGTCCCTTAATTTTTAAATGATACTGTTGAAATGCTGCAGCTGCTTTGTAACCAGCTCAGATTTCTTTTTATCATAATGCTTCTGTTGCAGTATTTTCAATGACAGCTCTGAAACATTTCACCTACCAAAAAAAAAAAAAAAAAAGTAAATACTGTAGCAATAAATAAAATACTATTTCATTAGGCCAATTTCAAGTTCCACTGAATTCTCCTTTATGATTTTACAGGAGTGAGCTTGATCTTTGTGGTGCTTAGCCCAAAAGCCTGACTCCTTTTCCTTATTAATTTATTGAAAAAAAGAGATAAGGTACCACGTTTCCAGCAATTATTTCTATATAGCAAGTATGGTGCTCAATTTACTTTACAGCCTGTAATTACAACACTATTCTCTTAGTTAAAACTGATAACTGATACTGAGGAGACTTGATCCAATTCAGGAATATTATCTATAAAGTTTTGTGCCTGGGAGGAACTGCTGCTCTCTGATACAGAGTCTGTAGTAAATAATGTGTTCCTGCAGGGTTTAGAATTTGACCTCCAGCCACTTTTGTTCTGCTAACTGGTTAAAAACAAACCTGATTTTCTGTCTGTGTTTATGAGGTTCTTGGGCAGCTGGGCCAGAGGAAAGGGCTGTGTGTGTCCAGGGGTGTTATCCTGTCCCTGACAGGAAACACTTCCCCTTGGGGTCCCAAGTGAGGCTGTGCAGCTCTGATCTTCCTGGAGAGCCACGGGAAGCCTGCAGCAGTGCTCCTGGCGGGGGGAAAACTCCCTGCCACGAGTGTTTGGGAGTGACCATGGAATACAGGGCCCAGTGTGGCATTCCTGCAGCGTGTTCAGGGCTTGCTCTGTCATCACTCCAAGGTAATAGAGCACCTTTATTTCTCCAGCATAAATGCAAAGTGCTCTGTAGGTGTGAGTTTGGGGATCTGATCACCTTTTTCATTTGGAGTTGTCTGCCAGAGGATAATGCTTGGCCCAGGCTTCTTCCAGTTTTCTCCTTCAGCAAGGGCTGCTTGGCCATACAATGTGTTGAAGACATCTCCCATTTGGAAAACTAAACCAAAGATCCCCTTGGTTCATGCCACCATAACATCTTTCAAACCATTTTCAGAAGCAGAATCTCCCAAAGTCTTTTTTTGTGGTATTTCACCCAGCCTTACATTTACAGCCCACACCTGGGCTCAAGAAATAACAGCAAGTCTTGAGTTTCAAACCAGCCATCAGCAGCGGGACTAGGAACTGTGACAGCTGTGCAAAGAAAGGTAAAGGATAAAGATAATGATCCTAAAATTCAAAAACTGACAGGTTGCTCTCATCACTTCTTTATCCACAGCTTGCTGCAAGCCCTTCAAGCACAGCAGGTGCCAGAGCAATTTAAGTGTGCATATAGAAAATATCTCCATAGGGATTACTCCTTTGGTGCCTGATTTTCATTCACTTCTGGAAAAGAAGAGAGGCTCAGTGTCCATTTCTTTAACAGGGTTTAGCACCATCCTCCAACAGAGTGAAGAAGCATCTCAATATCAGGAAATGTCAAGATGTTTGTTAGAGAGGAAAAATGTAGTGAGATAATTTGATATTTCTTTTCTCCCTGGAGCTTCCAGTTACTAACATTGCCCTGGAATACCTCAGGTATTTACAAATCAATTTTTAATAAGAGTAATGTACATCCCAAAGGAATGTGGGATGGCTGCAAGTCTCATCAAGCTCTAACATGGATCTGGAGCCATACTAGTTAAACACACTTTTCTTCAAAACTCTGTTCAGGCAAAATGACATATTTCTAGTGAGACTGTTCAGTCTACACCAAAAAAATAGACATATCCTGAGGAAAAACAAGATCCATCCAAATAATTGCTGTGTGCTGCAGCTGGAGCTCTGTTTCCAGAAAAATAGCTAAATATAAACATTCCGAACTGGATGGGTGGGAAGCCAAGGCTGCCTTGCAGCACAGATACCCACTAAATAGGATTATCTATTAACAAGCTAATCCACAAGAATTCATTCTGCACTGAGAGGAGATCAGAGAAAGAAGCAATACAGCTGCTTCAAGTACAATTATATAATTTATAGGACTTCTCTGAAAATGCCACTGTGGCCTCTGCTAGGAGTTATTTCTCACGTTCCTGGACCGTGCTGCTTCGTTTCCAGATCCAGAGGTTACATTTTGTTAGCTGTCAGTCAGGAGCTCTGCACCATCCCAGGTGGCCTGCAGCTCTGCTTTTCCTCTGCTTGATGATGTGAGAAGGAGCCACAACTTCGGTGCTGCTGTCCCAGATTCCTTGGAAAGGACACAGCAACCCCCAGCTGTAGGACTTTATATAATCTTTGTACTTGTACATCACTTCTGCTTTTCTAGGTGACCTCTAAAATAGAAATCTGAAGTGGCACAACAATAATACTGCTGTAAAAATAGAATAAACTTTTCATAGGAATTCTTTAACACAGTTAAACTCGGAGCTGGGTTTTGGCAGACTCAGTCACTAAGCCCTACATGCTTCTGTAACCTGTACTTTAGGCTCTTTTCTGGAGAAATGTCATCCTGCAGAGTTGCCACCTGAAATTCTGGACCAGATGCCGCAGATTTTCTGAGGGTTTTCATGGATGCATTACACGAGTTTGCTGGCCATAATTATGGATAGCTGCAGTAATGAAAGTCCTGAGTCGTGCTTCCCCATTAAGCTGAATTCAGATGCAAGGGGTGGTGGTAAGTCCAGTTAAAAACAAAGGTGCTGCATGTGACACAGGACATTCCAACAGCGATTCTCTTCCTGCCAGCTCTCCCCCTGAACACTCAAGTAATCAGCTGTGGAAACCAAGGCTTTTGTGCTTTTGTCCACAAGACTATTTGAGGGTATTTTATAGCCCCATCTTGTCAAACGCTGAGAGCAGCCCTGGGAGACTGTTCTGACCAGTTTTATCGGCCTGCCTTGAATTGAATTTAAGCTATGCATGACTTAGGAAGAACGAGCTCGTTAAATACATTCCAGAGGTGACTTAGCATAAAAAAAAACCACACCTCTTCCGTGCAGTGCTAGCAAATGTGCTGCTAAGTCAGGTGGGGTTTGCCTGTGAATAATTTGCTTGGCTCAAGTTAAGATTCTGCTGTTAATAAAAGAGGTTGGGATGAGGCTCTGCCTCCAGCCCAGTCATCCACACGTGTGAGATCTTCAAAATACTGAAAGAAGTAAAAATAGTTTTACAAGAAAAATGAAGGGATCTGGTATGAAAGAGTTACTTTCAGAAATGGAGTATGCCTGTGACTGCAGATATTTTAAATAGATCTTCACCAGAAGACCCTTTATTTGTGTTTTGATCAAGGTGTTCCTATGATGAACCTGGAAAGAGCTTGCCCCGTGCCAATTCTCTCCTCATTATTGCACAGTAAAACAAGAAATGTACTCAAGAAATTCATAATAATTTTCATAAAAACTCAAGGGATGTTGGATGAAAGGGAACACAGATCTGTCATATAATATTCACTGAAGTACATAAATTAAATCTGCTCTTTTGGTCATAGCCCATCTTTAAATTCCCTTTTTGGTTGAAATGTGGAGCCCAGCTCTGAATTCAGAAGAAATGCAACAGGTACACTCTTTGTCCTCCTTAGAGAAGGAACCAGCTGCTCTGGGAATCTCATCTGCTACATCCCAGGGTGTTTGCTGACAGGAGGTGATTTGACATTAAATCTATTCGAGATCAGAAATCACTGCTCACTTCTAGTGTTATCCTTTCTACGTTTTTCAGAAGATTCAATGGTCAAAGTAATGATCATTATGTTAAAAAAAAAAACCAAAAACCAAATAAAAGAAACAATCGAACAAACAAAAAGGCCAAACCCACAAATTCTACAATCCTGCTTAAGTGAAGGATATCCAAACTATCAATCTGCATACCAGGGTTTAGCTAGTTAAGAATATCTCCAGTTGTGGGACTGAAATATATCCCCAAAAATGAATTACCCAAACCATATTTTCAGCTGCCTACTCCATCTCATAGATCCAGCAATTCCCTCCCGTGGCTGAAGATGCTTTTTTTGGGTTGTGCAGCTCACAGGACATCTTTTGTCCCAGGACATCTTTTGATTTCTGGCCCAGCTGCATTCCTCACCAGCCGTGGCTGTTGCCTTCTGTGATGAGCCCACTGACAAGTTTGTCATCTTTACTCATAACACTTATTCTTTCTTAATCTCTTTTTTCCTAATCATCAAAAATCACTTTGCAGATATTAATATGCAGATTTGTCTGCTGGAGGACTCCCAGTTTCCAGTTCAGGTTACTGATTAAGAAACTATAAACTTACAAACTTTAGTTTAGTCATTACAGGACAACAAAGAACATTTTTAATAAAAGTCAAGGAGCTGCTTTTTATTCTTATTTACATCTGCTTCGATTTGTCTTCATTCTTTTGCTAATTGTGGAAATTAGCTCAGCACTCCTCTTGCTCTCTACAAGGAAGCTTCCTGAGTGGTTTAATTTGCTGCTGGGGAGAGGAAGGCTCGTGTGTGGAATTTTGGGAAGAATTTGCCAGATAAGGCCCCAAGTCCAAGCCAGACGTGCTATTTTTATCCCTGATATGACTGGGTTGCAGTAGTGATGTTACAGTAGCAGTTAATTTAGGGTTCAAAGCAAGGTAAAAGGCAACTTGATACTCTGTAATTTTGTATTATTAAACTTGGGTTATGAAATGTTACTTCTGAAAAGGCTATTTTGTAAGTACATCACAAGGAAATTCCTTTTTCTTGGCATGGAGATGCTGCTTCCATGGATCTTGGCACAGAGCAATGTGAATCTATCACATTGTTGCAATCCAAAGCAAAGTTTGGTTCAAATAAGACAATAACAAAATGAAATAAGGGGAATAATCTGTGTTAATTAGGGTTAGTTGTCTATGCACAAACAAAAACGCTGACACCAACACAGACTTTTCAGTCCAGCAGAACCTCTACAAACAGGGGTGTTCTCTGCCTGACTACAGCAACACTGCAGGTGTGGGTGTGAGTAAAGGAGCAGGTCAAAAACCTGTCCCTGGATGACACCAAACTCAGGGAAAGAGAGTCCTGGAGCCCTTGCCTTGTGTGCTCACAGTCCAACAAATGAAGTTACTCTGAACACTGCAGCTAAACTCTAAGCTGGTCTTACAGGAGTAGATCACGTGGTAGCTGAGGTGTGAACTTTCTGCTGCTCTCTGCTCTCAAGCTGCCTTTATCATAAATAAAAAATAAATCTCAGTGCCTACTTTTCCTTTTCCCTGAGGAAGGGTTGGGGTTTGGGCTTTCTGCTGGATGTCCTGGCTACTCCGAGCTCAGCCCTGTGGTGGAAGCAGGATCTGATGGGGAATGAGCCCTGCTCAAACCCCACGTTTTTTGTAGTGGTTTCACTGCTTCAGCAAAGAGATTTGTGGATTTATTTTCAAATCAATTAATGCAATAAACATTCTTTTCATAGTTTTTTTTCATTTAAAGGAATGCCTACAAGCATAAGGGGTTAAGTGTTTATATTCAGGTTTTTTCCAATCTGCATGACTATGAGCACATACACTGATAATATTACTTACATTTGGACTTTAATTCCTTTACCTGTACCATTTTAGCAACAAAGCATTAAAAAAAAATAAAAAATTAAAAATAATAATAAAAAAATCCATGAGGATAATTCCATCCCACTGTTTTATAGTTGTGACCTTCTGCTTGTCCCGGAAGCTTGAGGGTTAAAGAGCAGCTTTTTGGAAGAACAACATATAGATTTTATTGTCTTTGGCAACAATTTCAAGTTGGATTTATGTTCTTTCCCTTGCCCCATTACTAACGAAGCTCCTCAGTGACAGGAGAGCCGTGAGCATCCCTCAGGTCCCTTTGCTTGTCCCCTGGGGCTGTCACTCCCCTGGGAGCTCTGCAGAGGTAAAGTAGCAGTACCCTCTGCTGGCACCTTTTGTGCCAGGCTCTGTCCCACAGCTCTCCAGCCTCCTCCTGTCAGTCCATGGCACATTTCCCAGTTATCCCCACCTCCATATATTCATTAACAGATTTCCCTTCAGAGGCATTTTTAATACTTTAGTAACTTCCACTATTCTACCTAAATTTGATATTTTTTTCCATCATAACGTGATGCTGTCATTGCAAATAATTTCCCTGCTTGGCTTTCAGGTCCTTGAGTTAAATATTTTTTCCAACAATCAACACCTGGAAAAACATATTATAATTTGATTTAAAGTGCTGATACACTTAATACCTTACATTAAACATGGAATGCTGACAGGATTCCAGATCACATTCCAGGGATCACTGATAAACAGTAAGAAACTTGAGGAAGTTTCTACACCAGCAATCTAAGGGGGACAAGAGTTTTGGTTTCTTTTTGACCACAATAGCAAATAGAAGAGAAGAATCACTCTTCTGGGACTGGGAAATAAAAATTGTCATGGGCTAGAGGTGAATCCAGGCCCTGTTAGCCACTCTTAGCTGGAATTCAGAGAGGAAATCCAGGGATCTGAGCCCTTTGGTGAGTTCTGAATACTGTGGACATCCAGCATAGCTGGGAGAAAGGAGAAGCTGCAAATGAAGATCAGGAATCCCCTCGGGGCAAGGAAGAAGGAGCAGATTGTGCTGCCTGTGCTTTGCCCCAGGGCTGGTTCTCAGCATTCCCTCTCCCAAACGCTCCAGTAGATTTTTAGGAAAGAGAAGTCCCGTTGTCCTGCTGTGTTTAGCTCTGCTGTCTGCCCATCTCTGGCACAGAGGAGCCACCTGCCTGCTCTGGGGCCCCTCACAGATGTTTGTAGGACACTTTTTAACGGGGCAGCTGCCCTACATTGATGGAAAGCCACAGAAAACCACGGCCCTCGCTCTTTCAGCTTCTTCAGTGACAAGTGTCTGAAGCAAAACCTGCCGTCTCTGGTTCTGTAACAGCATCACACCCATCCAGAACATCAAAGCTGTCACTGAGCAAGCAACACAGAAGACATGACAAAAATCACACAGTAGGCTGCGCATAAAATAGTAAATGATTGTATTTATTTTCTGTGTTTACCTCAAATAAATCCTTTGTCGGTCTGAAACAAAAGCGAGGCAGTGCTCGGTAGGTGTCAGTCCTTTGAGACTCATTCCACAGCTCTAGCACCGCACCCATCAATTGGGAAACAGCTGAGCTGAGGAGGAAAACAACACAGCTGGATTTCCTTTCCTGTCCTTGACACCTGGGGATCTCTGGGGACTGGCACGGCCCTGCTTGCATGTGTCACCTTGTGAGACAGAACATCTTGGGGCAGCACCTTCCAGAGGTGTTGCATCAAAGAGGAATTCACTTTGGAATGTCTGCGTTTCTACTGATTGGTATTGGCTATGAATTATTAATCGCAGCTTTGCAGTTTACACTGCAAAAGTAATTCCCAAGTCTGTCAAAAATAACCATTTCAAAATGCTTTGACGTCAGCTTTTCTGGAGAAATGGGATCTGCTTTCTTCCCCTGATGGCTCTGTCACGCTGTGAAAGGTAGCTGGGAAATACCTGGCGGTTTCCAAATCCAACACGGCTGTAAGAGCTGTGTGATTGCTGCAGATTGAGAAGTCTGTTAAACAAATAGATTTGGATTTTCTCTTTCCAGGAGGGAAGTTGTGCAGTTTACTTTGATTTGCTGCTCTGGTTCATATTTAGGGTCAAACATAAGTAGAGCTCACCTCAGCCCCTTCTTTCTTGGATTCAAAATATTAGCGAGGTTGCAGATTTTTGACTTGAGAGATCAATTGGCTTCTTTTCTCAAGTCTTCTGATCTGAATGATTTGTTTTCAGTTTTTATCTATCTTTAACGGTGCTTTGTAAACTGAGGGGCCAGATCCAGCTGAGATCAAAAGGTTCCCATGAGATTAAGGGAGGGAGGTAAATGATGCCCCTTTCAGAATTCAGAGACACAGACAGAGCTGCCATTAGCAAAGCAGACAGTGGGATTTCTCTTCTCCAGCCACAACTATTGCCCCCCTCACACTCCTGTGTGGTTATCCAACCTCACAGCATATCGGGATGTTAGTATTTCATCCAGTATCCCACTCTCAGTTATGCTGAATAACAGCAAACTACAGGGAGTGAGGTCATCTGAAGGACAGAAAACAAAAATGGGAAATACCTGTTAAGGTATTGGTCCAATAATGCATTTATTATGGGCTTATCAGATGAGAGTAGAAAAAAGGTTTAGTGTTTCTTGGCTTGACACTTTCTAAACCCTTCTTTAATCTCCCTCATCCTCCCAAAAACAGCACTCACATCATAGTGCTTTGACTTCAAAAATTCGCAATCTTGAAATACAGTTCCGTGATTTTCACATCTCCATCCCCAAAAGTCTCACCCAGATCCCCTAAGCTATTTCATGAGTATAAATACATAATAATACATATAAATATGTAATAAATGTTTTGAAAATGATACAACTTTTAAAGCAACTTTAGTCATGGGTTTGTTCGCAGTGACACCTGCAGACATCCTTAAAGGAAATTAATTAACTTTGATCAAATTTAGAGATTTGTGTCCTGTTCTAGCCCACAGCATAATGTCAACAGCACCATATTTATCAATTTCAGCTATCAAAAGACAGTTCCAATATTTTCCCAGCTTCTTGAAATGACCAGAAATCCTTCAACGAATTAAATCTACGTATTAAATACTGTAATCGAATAGGTGCAAGTGCATGGCCCGAGAATTCAGCCGAGAGACAGCGAGTGTGTGTGTGTGTCTGCGAGAGGGTGGGGTGGAATATTCATGCCATTGAAAAGACTCACGTTGTTATTTAACAACTCCATTAACCTCCTGTCACAAGTCATGACCTTGTGCTGACCCTGGCCAGCAGAACAGCCCAGCTCTGAAGTACAAAACATAAAAGTGGGAGAAGGAAGGAGCAGAGGAGGAGGAGGAGGAAATCTCAGCTCTTCATGGAAGAGGCTTCCAAAGGCATTGAGACTGAAGTGGAACAAAAGCTGCTGTGCACCGTCCATCCCCAGCCAGGCACTCCCTCACTGGGAAGGGTTTTCCTTTCAGAACCAGCTGCAGCCTCACATTTTCAGCTGTGAGCTTCTTTTCAATGTCAGAGCAGAGGGAAGCGGCCGAGAGCACACAGCCAGCAGCTTTACATCTCCTCTTTCTGTCCTGCTTTGCTTTGCAGCACAGCCCTGTTTGCAAATTTGAATTCAAAAATTCAGGGGAGGAAAAAACTTCACTATCCAAAGATGATGCTTCTGTAGCTTTTTGGTCCCTGGAGTAGTTTTGATAGCAGTGGTAGGAATTAAAAGCCCAGTATCAGGAAATGGGCAAAGTGACCCCAGTTTTTTAAGCAAGAAGGATCAAGGTGGCATCTGACTGGCACAAGTGAAAAGGCAGCAGGAATTTGTTTGGGGAAAGTTCTGTGAAGCTGTAAAAGGGTACTTTGAAGGCTGGCCATGAATCTCAGTGAGAGCTGTGGAGAGAGATGATGAGAAATTCCTCTTGCTGAAGAGCTGTGATGGGAAATATCAACTCACAGAAGCTCAGGCAAAGTGGTTTTTTTCCCCTCTTATTTTCTAACAGAGCAGCAACAAAAGTGGTGACACCTCGGGGTGGCTTCAGTGAGCCTCGAGGAATTATTCACATGTTTTGCTGACCACAGATTTTGGTCAGCAGGCACCTCACTGCTTGGGGAAGTGCTGACCCATCTGACCAGTGCCTCATTTATTCATTTGCCCTCTCCAGCAGACATCAGGACAGGATGTTTTAGAGGAATTTCAATAAAGAGCCTTTCTAAAATAACCCGCTTCAAAAAGAGGCTCTTGGTGCAAGCAGAGATTGGCTTCTGTTCTGAAGCTTGAGGTTTATGAAAATCGCTGTTTCTCTTTGATTTTCCAGTGGTAAATAATTATAGGTTTGACATCCTGAAGCTTTTAAGTATCGTGAGTCAGACATCCAGCTATGAGATGGTTCATAAAATTCTCACTAACCTAAAAATAATAAACACTGGGTTATTTTTGCTTTCTTCCCGGATTTGCATCCTTTAGGGTTACAGGTTTTGGGTTTTCTCCTGTGGCTGTTTAAAGAGTCCTCCTTATTCCAAAGGCTGAGGACTACATGTGCACAGCAAATTCCAGGAGTGAGGTCATCCAAAGAAGCTGGACAGCTCTCAGGAATTACAACAAAACCCCAACAGCAAAGGAGCTCTGGCACAGAATCCTATAGGGTAACCACGTGCCAGGCCAGGAAGCTCCCAAATGTATAAAGGCATGTATTCTGCAAGGGCTGTATCTTGTGTTTGATCTGCAGGAGGCAGCAGCAGAGAGCCCTTCCCGTCTGAAATCAGCCAGGCCAGGCAAGCTGCTCCCCTCCCACTTCCCTCTGCAGCTCCTGCCTTCAGCTCAAAGCTGCTGGCCCAGCTCTCCCTGTTTACATGTTCCCAAATTCAAGGAGGAAAAGGGAATATCAAACAGACCTGGGCTCTTTTGAAGTGGCTGGAGGATGCTATCAGGTCCAGGGGGTGTGTTGTGCTTTTGAGGCTTGTTTGTCTTTCCCTGCTCCTCGTGTGCAGGCCTTTAACCATCCCGAACCACCCCAATCCCAAAGGAGCTTTAACCACTCAAATTTCCAAATCCCAATCCCAGAGGAGCAGCCCTGGCACCATTCCAGTTTTGGGATGGTCTGTGTTGAAACACTTCTCTGTGTGGTTGTTCTGGCATGAAAGTTTCTTTATTCTTTTGAAATAAATGATTGGACTGAAATAAGTTATTGTCTGCCAGGAAGAAAATCAGGGATTTGATTTGTTTTTTAAGAGGGAGGTTTTGTCCCTTGGCAGAGAACTTCCTCCTTTAATTTTTGCCATTTGGAAACCTTCAATTATACCCACACACCATTAAATAATGGCCTTAAAATCATCCAGCTCTTCCTCTCAGCTTCAGCACTTAAACCAGGAGCTCGCTGCGATTTTGGGTTTCATCCTCAAACTCTTGTCTGTGCCTGCTCTCTCCTGGTCGCTGGCTGGAATTGCTGCTTGAGCACTCAAGATCCTGTTGAACAGTGAAACTCAAAGCACCTGGGATTTGTTGGGGCTTATTTCAGGACCACTCCACTTTGTCAAATCTCCTTTAATGTGAAAAATCTTTTATAGTTGCAAAAGCGGGTTTTTTTTTAATAATTAGAAAGTAGAGAGGAAGATCAAATTTTGAAGCTTCAGATTCTTGGAGTTAGTTACAGTTTTGAATATCAATATTAGGAAAAAAATAAACAATAAAAATATTTTCAATTCATTACTAAGAACTCTTTCAAATCCAGGCTCTGATTCATCGAGGCTTTTAATAGATTTTCCAGGAACTGGACTAAAAACAGCTCAGACATAGAATCACAGAATAATTGAGGTTGGAAAAGACCCTTATGATCATCGAGTCCAGCACTGCCAAAGCCACCACTAACCCATGTCCCCAAGTGCCACATTTACACATCTTTTAAAACCCTCCAGGGTTTTAAAGAGCCTGTTCTCTCCTCCTGGCACAAATCTGTGCTCTGGCCTTATGCAACAGATTGAAATATCCTAACTTTGATTCCATGTACTCCTGTGTTGTGCTATTTGCATTAAAAAAAGGTTAAAATTAATTTTAAAAATTGTCTGAAAACCAAAATGATCAACAATGTCTCTGAAAAAAACCCAAAAAGATGAAAAAAATTCTAGACTTTTTAAAGTTTAATTTTCTCTTTGTTTTCACTTTAAAAATATGAAAAGTATCAGTTCTATTTATATGAATAATTTTAGGTATTTTGGGTTTTAGGCAGCTGCTTAAGTGCTATTTCTATTTGTAGCTCAATTAGTTGTACCCTAGATGGAAAGCAGCAGGAATTTTTCATTCTTTAGTGCTCTAGCCAGTGAGTTCAGGTAACCAGGAAAGGCAGCAGGGTTGGAGTTTTAGCGCCAGCTGGATTCTTTATTATCTTTATTATCTTTATTATCTTTATTATCTTTATTATCTTTATTATCTTTATTATCTTTATTATCTTTATTATCTTTATTATCTTTAACCTTTCTGTGATCAGCCTTTTGTTCTCACTTCTCTAGCCCTGGTGAAGGCAAAGTTGGGTTCTACAGGATCCTCCTTTGCTTCCCAGATTCCTGGGACACCTCTGCAGGGCTTAGAGTGCAGCAATAGGCAGAAAGAGTTTTCTCTTCAGTTAAAATTGTTTTTCTCATCCCTTTCCTTACCTGGCAAGAGTTTCCTCTGTTGTTGAAAATCACTGTTGGGTGATTTTTATTTAGGAGCAATTTTCAAAGGTTTGGAGACCTGGTGATTGCACAGGGTGTCTATAACAGAAAAAAGTCTGCAAGATTCAGATTAAAATGATCAGAAACCTTCCTGAGAATATTCATGTTCTGTCGTGGTTTGTCTTAGATTTTGGGGTGTGCTGCACAGGAAAAAAAGGTTGGAAGCAGCCTGAGGTGTCCTGACCAATATTCCCTGGATGATACAGAGGGATTGCATTAAATCCTGCAAAAAAAATACCTCCTTCAGGTAGGTAAGGTTTGTACTTGACTGGTTACAAAGCATGGGCAGAGATTAAAGAGTCATCTTTAATTGGATGCCTTTTTAGGGTCCAAGAATATAATGTGATTTCTTTTCCTTTTTAGCATTGTTTTATGCCAAAATATTCTCCTTCTCTGCCTCCTGTAATCTGTCATAAAATCGTTATCCTAGTCTTAGGGACATGGTGATAATTTCCATGACAACACAGAAAGCTTCCAGAAACAGAGATTTCTGACTAAATATATGAAGGCTGTTGAAAAGCACAACTGTGAGAATTCTGCCTACCCACTGTAAATAACAGACAGGAAAGTTAAGTTGACATGATCTCATCTTTTGAAACTGAAATGTTCTTCACATCACGTTGATTTACTGAATGTTGGATCTATTTTTTTTTTTTAATTGGGTGAACAAACCTCTCTCCAAACAATAACAATAAGCCCTTGATATGCTGATCCACAAAGTCTTGCTCTGTGTCATGGTCTTAAATAAAAATACACAGAACAAATATCCAGAGCTGAGGCTTTCTGACAAGATAGCTGGAAACAATTGAAACACTTCTAATCCAGCATCTGATCTGTAAAACTCTGTAAAAGCACAAATGTAAATGAAAAATGTACTCAGATCTCAGCCTGAAGTTTAAACACATGATAAACTAAATCCTAAAGCCTCGTGTTTGGAAATGTTCAAAAACAAAGAGACTCCAACCCTGAGCTGGCTGATCTACCTTTGATGGAGTATCCAGTTGTCTCGGTGTCAAATGGGTTTTCTAGCATTTTTCCAGGATTTTAACCCCCATTCCAATGGGTTTTCATAGCAGTTTTCCAGGATTTTAACCCCCATTCAAATGAGTTTTTCTAGCAGTTTTCCAGGATTTTAACCCCCATTCAAATGGGTTTTCATAGCAGTTTTCCAGGATTTTAACCCCCATTCAAATGAGTTTTTATGGCAGATTTCCCGGATTTTAATCCCCATTGAAATGGGTTTTTATGGCAGATTTCCAGGATTTTAACCCCCATTCCAATGGGTTTTTTAGCAGTTTTCCAGGATTTTAACCCCCATTCCAATGTTTTTTTTCTAGCAGATTTCCAGGATTTTAACCCCCATTCCAATGGGTTTTTCTATCAGTTTTCCAGGATTTTAACCCCCATTCCCTGTTACTTGAACAGCACCTCTGTGTTTGATTCATTCTGAAACAGGATCAAGCCAATCCTCCAGCAGCTTCAAAAGGGAAGAAGCCACTGGGCCTTGCCAGTGCTGCAGGATCAATTCCATGGAATTCCATGTTGGGAAAGGAGTCAGCTTTTTAATAAATGTATTTATGGGTTTAGAAAAGCTCTCCCTGAAAGCGATGTTGATCATTGCCTGTGCTCTGCACCCACACTCTGCAGTGACTAACACTTCCTAATTCATGCTAATAACTTCCCAGAGGGAAATGGGAATTCTTGGCCTTTCACCCTGCCTTGTTCTTTTATTATGGTTCCTCTTTACAGATCTCAAGCCATGCAATTTAACCTGGTGAGAGAACTGGCCATTCCCACCTTTCTGCTGCCTTGATAAATGTTCCATTTGCATGGAAAATCGTGAAAATCAGCTGTTGAATTTTTGCCTTTCTTAATTGCAAAGCTCTGTGTAAACAAGCTGATGGTGTTTTTGTTTGCTGACAGAAAAAAACCAAAAAACAACAGAATTGGGACAGTTTATATTTGGCAATGCTTGGTTTTTGTGGGTGGCTTATGGCCTAATCCTGATGGAGACATTTGGTTTCTATTGTATGCTAGAAAATAACAAGATTTTAGAAAAGAAATCCTGACTCTTCTTGGTGTGAAGTGCTTGATTCAGCCCTGATCCATTTTTTTTTTCTCTTCTGTTATATTAATAAAATCTGAAGTAGCAAATGAAAAGGGATTAATTACATACAGGCATCCAGCAGCTTTGGTTCTATTTTCTCAGATTTTCTGTTGCTACTCTCATTCTAAAAGGCTGTAAAATGTCACGATGCTCTGTGGGTGAAATTTCATTTGTTTCCCCTTTCTTTGCAGAGGTAGAACTAATTCCAGAGGGGGAGGAAAAGAGACTTTTGTGTGTTAGTTTCTATGTGTAAAATCTTGTATCCTGGGAAGACCCAGGAACTCTATCCCTGTATATGGCAGCATCCAGGGACACCTCCCCTCTTCCCACAGCAAAAGGATAATGCTCAGGATTGGGGAAAAAAATCCCTGGGAAGGGCTGGGGGTGTGTGTGCTGCGCTATGTGAGGCACTGGCTTTTGCCAAGCAGTCTCAGGTTCTCCAGAATCAATTCCCACCTTTCCTGGTTTACTGTCACAGGATGCTCTGAGCAGACTTTTCAGAGTTCTTTTGGAGGTGTCTGTCACATTCCAGGGAATTATGCAATAAAAACCACCCTCATTTCCCCTGCAGACTTTGTGTGTGTGTGTGTGAGACTCATGAGATAAAGTCAGGAGAAATTCCTATCTCCTGCTTATCCCAGACATCCACAGAAATGGAAGCTGGGCACTTCCACCCTGGTGCTTCATGTTATAAACGGGCCAGGAGACCAGCTCCTTTTAAAAAGGCCTTTATTAAGCAGCACAGCTCTGGGGTGGGGGCCCGAGGGGTTGCGCACACCGCCACTGCTCCCACTGGACACCGCAGAAGAGGAGGATCCGTGCAGCTCTGTCACTGGGGCAGAGCTGGGCCTTCCTTCCTCATGGGAGTCCCCGGGAAGACTCATTCTTTAGGGCTCGTAGTCTAGGCTGTCATCCCAGTCGAGTCTCCTTGAGGTTATGTCGGCCCCTGGAAAGAAGCCAGGGGACTCCTCTGGGTCTTCCTTGTTAGATGGTGCTGGTTCTATTCCTTCCCTTTTGCGTGGCTCGTTGTTTTGGGGTCTTTTCCAGTCTGGGTGCATCCCATAAGTCTCTGGTCTCTCTCGTTTGCATAAAAGTCCGTATGTCATCTTCCTCCTCAGAGCGGTACAGCAACTCGGGGCAGGGATACAATGTGCCATGTGGGAGTCTCGGAGCAGTGGGGGCAGTGCCTGGCTGAACACAGAACAAGAAACACAGGGTACAGCAACTTGGGAGAGGGGGCAGGGCCTGGCTGAACAAGGAACAAAAATATGGGGTACAGCAATTTGCGACAGGGGTACAAGGGTAAGTAAACCTGGGACAGGGGTTTACAAAGTAAGTAAGGGGTTTACAAACAGCAACTGTAACATATTATTCTTAACACTTCAGAACCTGATCCACCTGGCAGGACAAGTATTAATGATGATTTGATCTGGGGGAAAAAGGAAATCCATCTTTTCATACAACTGGATCAGCCTCTTGGATCTCCAGTGATCCAAAGGACGTTGGCTTAGCCCCACGACTCCTTTTCATTCCACAACAGCCTGTGGTATTTTAGTGATAGGGAACTGTGGGGAGCTACACAAGCCTTGTTTTTCTGGGCCAAAAATAGTTTCACAAGAAGTGACTCCTGCCAAAGAATTGGTTCTCTTAAGTCTCAGGCTTTGGCCTCAAAGTGTTGTGGAATGCCATGAGCTCTAAATGCAGGAGGAAAAACATATTTGCAGGCAGAGTTTTCATTTGATTCTATCAGTGGGGACGCCGAGTAGTATAAATAAATGAATTTCAGGAACAGACTGTATCTAGCTCTAATTAAAGGAAGATTTCAAAAATTGCCAGATTAAGTAAATACTGTATTAGCTCTGTCTGTTACAGCCATGACAAAGCAGCCCATTTGGAAGCTGAATTGTTTCCTGGAGGCACATAAGAAAAGAGTGAGTTCTGTTATGTTAGCACAGAAAGTTTGGGATGAGCAAAGCGTTCCTTATGCCCAAATTAAGAGCCCAAAGAGCTCTGCAGCCTGTGATGGTTTCCTGTGCTGGGCAGGAATTGCCCCTCAGTGACTGTAATTACACAGCTCCCAGAAATTTAATGCGAGGGAAAACTCCTGGGAACTGCTGTAGGAAATTTCACCTCCAGCTCATTTTGCTTCTGTTGTCTCAGACAAGAGAGACCTGAACCATGGGGAGATTTGATAGAAAAATAAGACAAATATGATGCAGTTGTGCCTCTCATCTGTGACAGCTCCCTGGTACAGCCTTGGCTCAGAGGTTTTGTGCCACAGGAAGAGCCACTGGAGCTTTGGGTGCCCGGCTCTTGTGGGTGTCGCTTGTCCCACTTGGATTTTTCAAAGAGGTAACGGTAAACATTAAAATATGTGGGCTAATGAGATCATATCAAACCTATTTCAGCTACAAATTTAATTAAAAAAATTGTAATCTCTTCAGAAAAGGAACTAGCAGGGCCTCTCTTTAGGTCTTTGCAGTAGAAGTTCATGCAATGTACAGCAAAGGCTGAGGCAAGAAAATCTCTCTTGTAACATGAGGGCAGAGCTCATCTCTCCTCACGAAATATTTGCCACACCAGAGAGTTGTCTAGACTCTCCTTACAGGATCTTTTAGACAAGGTTTTATATCTGTTGTGTGAGGTTGATATATATGGTGTGTCCAAATAAGGGAAAAATAGGTTCCTCTCTGAGGCACAATTCATCTCACCCTGGCAGAGATATTTCCAAATGTCCAGGATAAGACAAAGTGTGCCCTTCAAGTGCTCACTTCTCCCATTTGTAGAGAGAAGTTGGAAAACTGGCCCTCAGATATATTTATGTGTGCTCTGGAGAGACCCAGAGGCACTGACATTAATCTGGGCTGTGTGTTCTTCAGGGATGCCAGCAGATAATCCCTCTGTCCAGCTCTTCACCTATTAACAAACACAGAACATTCTCACCCTGGATTTTCTTTTATGCAAATGAATCATTTCAAGTGTTACAGCCTTAGAAATAATTTAGGGACCTTTCATTATTTGTGCTTGGTTGTAGTGTCACCCAGAAAGATGTTAGACAAAAGACAAAAGAGATAATTTAAAATTTGGGACAAATCTGAGGAATTCAGTACAGAACTCTCAACTGGGATTTCTGAGTCTAATTACTTTCCTTGGATTTCTCCTGTAATTTATGGCAGCCTGTCCAAGCAGAAATCATTCTGGCAGTGTTCCAGCAGACTGACAGGATACAGGTTAAAACCCATCCAGCTTCCAAAGAGATGGTTCCTCCCTCCCCACTCCCTTTCTTTCCACATTTTATCTTCAAAACGAGCAAGCCCAGTGCAGAATCTGAGCTGAGGACTGAGGCTTTGCACAGTCTGGCCACGTCCCCTGCCTGCTGAGGTGCTCAGTACATCACAGTCCTCCGTAGATTCGGTCAAAGTCTTCATCTTAAGGTGGGGAAAAAAGAGAATTTTGAGGGAAATATCGTCACTGGCTCTGAGATCCAGTGTAGGATCGAGCACCCTTGTTTTCCATTGCTGTCTGCATTAGGATTATTTCATTGGAAGTGCTGCTTGCTTCATGTCACCAGCTCTGGGGTGATCTGGGTGCTGTCTGTGGCAGCTGCAGATGAGGAGGGGCACCCTCCAAGGCTTTTGGGGAGCAGGGGTGCTAAGGAGGAGGTTTATGGGTGACTCCTGTAGGATAGCAGAAGCATTAGTGTGGAAACACAGGAGATGTCCATGCCATCCACATCTGACTGGGATGATGGAGAGGAGCACTGGGCTCCCAGTGCCCACACTGGGCACACACTGATGGCTCCAACGTGGATTTTTCATCTCAGACCAGGAGACAAAAATCGAAAACGAGTGGTTTGAAAATGTGGCTGAGCAGAGCCCAGCTCCCTGCACCGGGATGTACAACACCAGCGTGGGGATCCTT
The DNA here is from genome assembly GCF_971803275.1 of Cyanistes caeruleus. Taxonomy (NCBI): domain Eukaryota; kingdom Metazoa; phylum Chordata; class Aves; order Passeriformes; family Paridae; genus Cyanistes; species Cyanistes caeruleus. Next base: position 2,495,730 of record NC_141714.1, read on the forward strand.
GGTGCTGGAAAGGTGGGATATGAAATAAATCTCTTCCTTTTGGAAGCAAGCAGGCTGGATTTGGATGCAGGAACATCTTTGGTTACCAGTAGGTGTCATTGCAGGTTTGCACTCACTGGGGCTCCAGCGCTTGTGACAAGCACCCAAACCACAGCTCTGCTTCTTGGAGCTTCACCTGCTGCCATGGATGGAGCCAGCTTCTAATTCCCACACCACTGGCAATCCATGGCCACTTTCCTCAGCAGTTCCTGCTCTGTGTTGCTCCTTAGCTAACAAATTTGTCTTCAGCACTCCAGTGCAGCAAGCAGCTTGGTTTCTTCTGGATGTAAATTCCACACACCCAAAGAGGGCACCACTCGTAACTTCTTTAATTTGTTTTTTCTCTCTCTGATTCTTCTGCACTTCTCTTCACTCCTGGATTTCTCATCTTCTCTGAGCTGAGCTCCTCGGGTATGTTCCCTCACGGGGAGTTCTGATTATCTCAGTTCTCTGGGTCAGGGAGAAAACTCCAAAGCTCGTTAGGATCTTGTTTCTTGTGTTTATTAGGATGTTATCACAAAACCTGGCAGGTCTTTCTAGACCTTCTGCACAAGCTCCAGTCACTACAACCTGGCACACTTTGGGCTTTGATGGCACAAAATGGCCCAGAACCACTTGGCTGCCTCATCTTTAAATCCATTTTTAGCCAATTGACTATTGACAGGTGTATTGTTTTTAATATTAACAAGTAAGTTTTCTGTATCTACTTTTGTAACTAAAACTGACTGGCTTTCAACCAATCACTCTTTGTGCTCCTGGTGCTCCTGAAAACTGCAGAATCATGGAGAAGAAGGAAGGAGAGCTAAAAAATACACCTTTTTTCCTCTATCTTTACTCCATGTATTAAACCCTCTAAAATCTATATTTTTCACCTCAGTGACATACTAAACATTCTACTACTTTCTACTTAATTTTTGATAAATCCTGGTTTACCCAGGGATATTTGGAAGCCTTTCTGTCAGCGACAAATAGGATTAATATCATTTTGGAGAATAGGACAAACACAGAAATGTCTCCCCATTTCTGGATTCCTACAACATTTGGAGGGGGACTGTCTCTCTACAATGGAAATGTGACTTGGCCAAGATTCCCAAATCACCATTGACAGAGCCAATCTCACATTTTAAATAACCCCAGGCTGTTTGACTGTCTGGAGACTGGGTCTAGAAAAGCCACCTTTGTATTTTGTATTGCTGCTGCATTGTTCTCTGTGTGGATCAGTTTTCTGCCTCCCATGCCAGGTGGCTGCAGGGTGTTTGTGCCAGCAGGAGGGAGAGGAGTCCCAAACATCCAAACCCACCTGAGCTCCTGTTTCCATGTGCTCCCTCACATGGACATAAACCCACATTTGAGCTCCAGGCTCTTTGGATCTCACAGATAAAAAATATAATTGTGGCTTCAGCCTCCCGTGGTGGGACAGGTTTCCTGCCCCCAGTTACTCCTGTCCTACACCAAGTATGAGTGGCCAGGGCTGGGGCAGGACCAGGGAAGGTCTCAGGCAGCCCTGTAAGTGCCACTCCCACCCTCTGCTGTAATTATTTTGCCCTCAGATTCCATTTCCTGCTTCAGAGCTGCAGCACAATGCCATCCATACATGTGCTGTAATATACTCCGGCCTTTCTCTTCCTGTGCTGCTCCTGACTGATTAGAGGAGAAATTCTTGTTCTCAGTCCCAAGACATTTGTTCTTGCATCCCATTACCACGATCCAGTTCTCTAGAGGAATTCCATTCTTCCTGTAGGGCACTGTGTATTAATGGTGCCTCCCAGCTGTAGAGCAAGTTTCACTCCTGTATTCTGACAGTGCGTGCCAGGATCCTGCAGAAAAGGATTTTATGAGATTGATTGCAAGTCTGATCCTTCAGCAATTCAATTAACTGGCCAATACCAGTCCAGTCCTTTTTGATCCATTCTGTTATCATATATTTTTCAAATAGCTTTCTATCTACAGCAAAATTCTTCCAGCAAGCCTTGTTTTCTCTGCTTTAACTATGATGTCCCAGCTGGTATTTTGCCAAATCCTGCCCTGATGTCCACATGGATCAATTACACACCCATAGACATCTGGTGAACTGCCATTCCCTTCCATTCCATCCCTAGATGCTTGTTTGGATGCCTGAGTGGGAGCAGTCAAAGCACATAGTTTGGGACTTTGGTAGTGGAAAATGTTGGCCTTAAAGTCTGGTATAAAGAATCCCTCTCCACACAGCCCTTCTGTCCCTCACAACATAAACCTGAGTGTTCAGTGACACAGAAAAGCCTCCATGGAAAATGTAGGATGTCAGAGAAATGAGGTACAAATGAAGAATCAAGAACAATAATTTATAATTGACTTAATAGAATGCAAAACCAACTTGCTGTTATCCTTTCTTTAAAGCCAAAACTCCCAATTCTCAGATTTGTGGGGCTGTAGAGTGCTTTTAACCAGAAAGAAAGGACTGCTATGCACCTGCCCAGCTTTTTCAGCTGAAAGATTTAAGACAGTGTGGTTCTGCAGGGAAGCTGCAGGTCTTTTCTCATGGCCTTGTAAACCATCAGTGGTCTGGGAACCAGAGCTGTAGCACCAGATAATGCTCAAGCTCCTTTTTTTTCTCCTTCTTAGAATTCAGGTTAAATTATCTTTCTTTAAAGAGGGTGGAATTTCAAGGCAAAACTTTATTCAAGAAGCTGATCTTCACTGAAATCAAGTTTCTTTCACTGAAATCAAGTGAAAAATCTCATGCACACAGAACTTGTAATAGAAAAACAGGTTGACAATGGCAAGGTTCTTGCTTTTTTTTTTTTTTTTTTTCTTTATAATTGCTTGAAATATGATGGTACTAAATTTATTCTTTTTAAGTTTTTGGATGTCATGAAATTCACATAATGGACTGGGCCAGGTGGCTCCTTATAGTTCATTTTATTTGCTGTTCTTTTCTTCACAGGTAGTGATGATCTCTTTTTTGGAGCATCTGGAGTCACTGCAACACTGAGAGGTAAATTTGGTGCGAAGAGCCAGAAGAGCACTCAGAGATCTCGGTGCTTATGCAGCTGCCTTCAGCATCAGAAACAGCAGAGAAACACCAAAGAAGGAACATAACCAGAAAACTGAATTTAAATAGTATGACCCAAATTTTCCATGACCGGTTCCATCAGTATCTCCTCAGTTGCTTTCATGCCCTGCTGAGTAACAGCCCAAGAGAGCTCCTGTTTATTTTTATGTGAGAACTCTTCCTGAGACCTGGATTTCTGGGCAGGCACAGCTCCTGCCATCACTGATGTTGTAATAAATGAAGATGTTGGGTGAGCTGGGATGTTCCCAGGACACTGCCACATCTCCAACTCATGGCACAGCAAATATGCAGCACTTGGAAAGCTGCTCATAGCAGAGAGCAGCTTTTAAACACTGCTTGAGCTTTTAAAGGCAGGGAGATGTTGCTGCTGCTGGATTCAGGCTTTGCTTTGCTCCCTGAATTCTTGTGGGCAGATTATTTACTTTATTGTGCCATTCAAAAGCAGTGGGGAGGTAATTCTTTGTCTGTGTATTTTTCCATTGATGTTGAGCAGGGCTGGATGATTGCATGGGTCGTGCTTTGTTAATTATGAACACTTAGAGAAAAATCCCATTGCATTGTTCCTGTGGTGGGTGGGTGAGTGTGCAGCCTCTCCAGAACAAATTCCCAGCTGTGCAGGAGCGTGGGGCAGCGAGTCCCCAGCAAATTCTGGCCAAACCAGCTCCCAAAGTGGGAGCAGCAGAGCTGTGTTAGCACATTTTGCAGCCGGGATTGTTAATTAGAATGCAGCTTTCTGCTAACGGAGCTCTGCTGGGCTGGGCCTGGCGTGGCTGCACTCCCTGGATGTACCAGCATGACCCCACGACCTTCTGGACCATATAGAATCTATATGCACCTATAAATAATCCATCTGGCTGTTGCTGAAATATCAGATTTGTTATGTGACAGTCCCGTGGCCCATAGGTGGATCAGGGTTCCCCCATCCCCTGTCGCCGTCTGGCGCTGCACAAAAGGGAATTGGATATTCCCAAAGACACCAATCCCACTTGCCAGGAATTCTTGGGCCAGGGTGAACCTCACTGGGCTATTCCTGGAAAGTGAATGCAAAATATGCATGAGGAGTTTAAAGCAAATCAGAGAGGCCACTAAACAGGCAGAGTTTTGTTTACACAGCTCCGAAACTTTTTTCCCTGTGATTTCATGGGAGCACCCAGAAGATTCCAAGGCTGCCTTGCACAGCTCTCCCTGCAATTGGAGATGCACTCTGGGCTTTGGGAGATGGGTGAACATGTGGAACTGCCTCCCCAGCCTCAGAAACTGCTTTTGCTGGGGATGATTTTCAGTCTGGGTTAAACCCTCAGCTAACAAAAGCCAGCACCTGGATTTCTTTTGGTCCCCAAAACTCTTGTGGTGCTATGGCAATTTACACCACTCAAAAATGTGACTTAGGCACATATTAAAAAAAATATCCCAGGCTGCAGAGAGCATTTGCAACAGGAAACCCTGCGTCAGAGCAGTTATATTCCAGATCCCTCCCTTGGAGAATATTCACAAGGTGAAGAGGAGGCAGCCTGCCAACCTGACCTTGTTTTAATTCAGCACCCTGTGAGACATCAATCTGGGTTTCTGCTTCTGGGATTCACTTGCTTTAGAAACAGTTGCTCATTCCTAGGTTTATCCAGAAGCTACAGAGCTCTTGTAGCTTTTGTTTGTAATTAGAGAGCAAAGTTTAATCCCCACTTCCTGCTCTATTAATAACAAACCATCAGCTCTTCTCCTGCACAAGGGAGCAGCAATTGAATATTGAAAACACTCTGACACCTGGCTTGCACACAGGGGTTTTGTTCAATAGATCTCAAAACATTTTGCAAAGGAAGGAAAAATCATTTTAATTTCACTGGAACTGAAGCACAGGGGTGGGACAACCACTCTGCACTGCACCACCAGGAAAATGTGCCTGACAGACAGGGAATGTGAAGATATGGGATCGGAGAATCTTTCCATAAAGAAACATTTTTCCCATAAAGAACATTCCAAAATACACAGAGAAGCACTAAAAAAGAGATTTAAATTAGGATCTTTCAGTTCTGTTCGAAGTTTGAAGCTGAAAACTGGTGGGTCTGGCCTAGGGAATTTTTATGTGGCCCATTTTAGAAAGAGAATGTTTGGAGCTGTGAGCAGGAGTTTGACCTCTTCCTAAATCACTCCTAAAAAGAGCTCTAGGATCCTCCTGCATCTTTAGCCTGCATCTTTATCCTGCAAGCATTAGAACCCACATGTATCTTAAAAATAGGATTTGTACCTCTCAGCCCACAGAAATGCTCCTTGTCCAGCTTTTCTGGCTGTATCATTCACCACTCAAAATCCACTGTTAGCAGCTCTGTTATTTAAATCTGTCTGAATCCTGGTGACAAACTGGCCTGAGGATTTCCTGCCGTGAAAGGAGTTTGTTTTTTTCATGCAGCTTAGGGACGAGTGGTGTTGAGCAAGAGGATTTGTCAGCTGATTCCCTTCAGACATTTGTTATCATTTGGTGGGAAGATGCAGAATTTACTATTCTCAGCAGAAGGCTGATGTACCAAATGTCTCTGTGTTCCTGCCATGGGTTGGGGAGGGGGATGTCCTTATCTTTGCTCCTTGGGAGGAGTGTATTGGGCAGAAATTGTGGGGTGACAGCCAGGGGCTGCAGAGGTGACCCCTGGGGGGGAACCATGTTCCTGTCACACCCCATCACATGCCAAAAGCATCAGCCCCACAAAGGAGAACATGGTGCCCTTGCTCAGACGTGTTTAAGGAAGAAAAACAAGGATTTGGGGTGGGCTGAGTAACCCAGGGTGAAAATAGGGAGACTGTTGTGCTTGGCTGAAGAGGGAGGGCATGTAGTGCATTTAATTAAGTGTTTGTGTAATTGTTTATGTTTTCTTCTTCCCTTGATCCTTGTATCAGTGATTAGAAGTTTGCATTGATGGGCAAAAAATTCAATAATTCCCCAAATGAAAACTTTTGCCCATGAAAGAGGAGATGAAAACTACAAGGAAAAAGACAAATGTGGTGTGCTGATCTGTAGAAATGTATTTTGACAAGGAGACAGCCATGACTGGGTGTTTTATCCTTGTAGGAGGGCCTGCAAATGAAATCAAACCAGGCCACTCTTGGTGTTAGAAGTGATGGTTGGTCCAAAAAAAAATCAAATTCATTTAAAATCTGCTTTAAATTGAAGTTTTCCGCACAGGGTGGAGCGCTTTGGCTCCTGGCTGCGTAGGAAAAGATGCACACAGGAAGGGAAAATGAACATAGCCAGCAGTACCCCAGAGGAATCCCATCTCCTGCATGTGCAGGGTGCAGGAAGTACTGGAGCTGCACTTTGTGTCCAGGCAGAACCACTGTGAGAAACTCGAGGTGCATTTTGCAACGCGGCGTGGGAACCCGGAGCCGAGCAGGAACACGAGGGAGAAGCAGAGGGAGCCCAGAGCAGGAAGTCCTTAAAGTCCCACACATTTGCCCATGGCTCCACCACAGCCATCCCAGCTGGGCTGAGGCTGCTGGAGAATCCATCTTTTTTATTTCTCTGGATGTGTCTCTCTGGATTTAGCAGCTCACCACTCCATGCTCCCCCTCTCCTCTCCCCATCTCTCCCACACTTTGACCTCACACCATGAAACTGTCAGAGTGAGGAAACAGTTTGAGCTGAAACATTCATTCCACATTACGTGATTCTAGATTAAATGCAGGAAGCATTTAACCCTTTGAGAGCCTTTTCCCTCATGCTGGGATGCCTTGGCTTTCAAACTCCTTGCAAACCACGTGTAAGTGGAGCACTGATGCTTTTTAAATGTCAATTCTTGTCTTACCAGTGGCTCGAAGCCACAGCACTGGGATTCAGGAGTGTCTGGACTTTGCAAACTGAACACAATCTCAGCCCTACTCAAGATTTTTGATTTTTCCAGTGCTGAGATGTATTTGCAATGTGGGGAAAATGTGCATTTCCAAATGTATGAAGAGATGAACCTCTGACTCCACGGTTTGAGGTTCAGAAGTGCAAATGGCTAAAATTAAAGCTACGAAAATAGATAAAATGAGGCCTTGCAATAATTAGAATTCCGGATTTAGTAACAAAACTTCTTGCTTTCTTTAAAGCCACCTAATAAATAAATCCCACAGAGCAGCACTTACATATAAAATGTATCATTTCATAGGCCTGACACAAATATGTATTCTGGGCTTTAAAAGCTGCTCTTTTGGCAGGTCAGGGCTCTCCTGAGAGCCAGCTCCTGCTCTCCAGCACTCACTGGTGAACACTTGTCGGATATATTTGGTATCTCGGGTTCTGGGCTTCATAGGTGGTCTTGGCAGCTGAAAGGGTGGAGGAGAATGGCAACCCCAACCCTCCATTCCAGTGTTTGCACCGGGAACAGCAGCACCCTGGAAGTCCTTCAGGAGCAGAAGTGACTTTGGCGTTGGCCTGATGGAACCACGGGGGCTGGAAGGGGATGAAGACGTGGGGTTTTCACCACTGCTCCAAACAGATGTGGATGGGAAGCACTAACAGCTCTCCCAGCCTGGATTCTGAGTTTCCTTTTCAGCAAGGCATCTCCAGATGTGTAGTTCACAGAAACAACATTTTGGTTCAGCCTCAGAGAGCTGAAAGATCCCAGTAACCTTTTTTTTGGGCATTTGGGAGGTTCCTACAGATGTTGATCCCTTCCAGCACTCCCAGATGGAGGGATTGGAGCACGGATTGTCCAGGCAGAATTGCCACCATCACTTTCTCTATATTCAGCAGCACCAGAAGCCTATCACCTTTCCCAGAGCTTGAGGGAGGGTCAGTGTCCCTGATGGAAAATCAAGGCAGAGGGGAGAGCAATTGAAAGATTGGATTTCTCTTTTATTCCCTGATCCCACTGCTCTTTACTGGCAGTCACAGAACTGTGTGCCGTGTACTGATGGGTAAAGAGTGGAGAGTCTTGTTCATTCAAAACCAGAAGAGTCATGGAATGGTTTGGGTTGGAAAGGACCTTAAACCCCATCCAGTCCCACTCCCTGCCCTGGCCAGGGACAATTTCCACCATCCCAGGCTGCTCCAAGCCCTGTCCAGCCTGGCCTTGGGCACTTCCAGGGATCCAGGGACAGCCACAGCTGCTCTGGACAGCCTGATCAAACACCTTTGCTGACAGAGCATGAGTTTGAGTTCAGGTCCCAAACAAATGCAAAGCCATGACCTTCATCAAAAACAGGGAACCAAGAGAATAGGCTGTTACATTATAATTGTGATGTTCCAAATTAGCTTTTTCATCATGACATGGGAAATTATTGGCTTTTGAAGAGAAATACAACGCAGAGCAGCAAAGAGTGGTGGCCTCTGGAAACTTGGATCACAATCAAAAGTGAAATAATTCAACACTCTCTGTGAGAGTTCAAAGGCAACCTCAGAGAAAACCCAACCTCTGCTTATCTGGTGAGCTTTCTAACCAGCAGAGAAGGTACAGAGTGTCTCCAGATTCAGCAAAAACCCCGCTAATATCTTTTCCAAATGACTGGTTACCTATGGTGAGTGTTCTGCATTACTGCCCAGAGAGAAGAAAAACATCCTTAGGAACAGTCTCCACAATCATCCCTCACAACAGCACAGACATGAATAGCTTCACCCATCATCCTTGGAAAATGTGCAGCTTCCCCCCGAGCTGCTGGAGGGGATGGGAAGTGTCTGTGTGATGAGATGCAGAGGCTCCCTCTTGAAACCCTTTTGGATAAGAGGGAAAATGTAAAAAATGTATCTTCTAAAGAAGAGAAGATTGGTGTGACAGCTCCTGAATGAATTGGATCCCAGGGTTTACAGTCTATCAGCTCAGCTCTCTGCTTCATGTTTGGTGTTTTTTCCATCTGTAGGAAAAAGCATTATCATTTAGGGTGAACTTTGTCCACTTCATGACAGATAAAATTATTGCACCAGCTAGAGATGAAGGGAGATGAGAAGTGGGTTTGCTGCATCATTTTCCACTCTCCTGTTTATCCCAAAATCTTCAATAATGGGCTAAAATCTGACAGAGCAGAAAATCACCAGCTGTTCTGAGCTCCTTTTCCACTTGCACAGCCGCTTAGAGAAGAGAATCTGTCTGATTAAACCGAAGGGATTTCAGAGGAGAGCAGCAAAATTTAAGAACTAAACAGGTTTAAGTAAGCAGTGACTCTGCTGCATTAATAAGCTCAACATTTTAAGTACAAAACAAGGGGAGGAAATATTGGGCTAAGCCAGTGAGAGCTCTTGGGGAGAAGTGGCAGGAATTCAAAGCACAGAGTTGTAGCTGTGCTTTAAAATGTTTTAGGTAAATAAGGTCAAAAGACTAAGTAGACACTCTTCTTTTGTTATAAACCGTGTTTGGAGTTCAAATACTTGAAAATAAATTTTAAACTAGCCAGCAAAAGTCTGTTTCTAAGCCAAAGGAAGAAGAATTGCAGAAGTTTTTGCTTGCTAAGTTAAATGAGAACAAAGGCATGAATGGAAAGGGGCAAGGAGGGCAGAGCCAGGCAGAAATTATCAAAGGGAGAGTCTTGCTTTGTCTCCATTAGTGATAGATTGGATCATCTTCTCTACCCCATTGTCCCTGCTTTTGAGCTTTTAAAGTGAAGCTGGATATCTTTTTTTTAAACTTTAATTCCGTGGTTTTCCTGTGTGAGCCCCAGAGGAGACAGGCAAAGCTCAGAACAGCTCTGAGAGACCATGAACATGAAATATTAGCAAGTATTTCATTGTGTTCCGCTGCCTCAGGGCCGTGTGCTGGCTCTGCAAATACAGCAGTGGGATTTTGACCCCAAATCTACTTTGCCAGTGGGCAGAGGGAAATCCAGCAGTAACAATCAGCTGGCAGCCACCCATTTTGCCTTGGAAAACAATTAGACAGCTGTTTTCTGGTACAGAGCACATTTCTTTTGATGTCTCAGAAAATTATTCCTTCTTCTTCATTTGTACACCTGACACAAGCCCTGGGAGCAGCCAGGATACAAATATTTCTGTCTGAGCTGTTCCCTGAAATCAGGATCTGAATTTTCTGGTTTTATGCCCTGCTCCAGGTGTAAATGTGAGATCCAGGAGTTTTAAAGGGATGCAGAAACAAAGTGTGAGTTCAGATGTAAATATTGCAGCCATCCCTATGCAAATGGGGGCAATTCCTTTCTTTCTCCTTGGTGATTCTCTCCTGTGGGTGCTGAAGTGTGTGACAGCTATCTGTGACTTATGGGCAGAGTCATTCCAATTAAGAGATCTGGCCAAGATCAATAATCAAGTCACAGGAAAAGTTAAAAAATGGAGCCTGATTTTCCCTTCTCCCAAATCCCACTGCATTTCCATGGAAAATGTGGAAAACCTGTGAGAAATGCAGCTGACAGGAGCACAGAAATAACCATTAACAAATATCTTCAGTGGCTCCCAAGCCTGTCTTGGTGCTGCTGTAATTGTGAGGAGCCAACCTGTCACTGAGACTTTGCTCAGTCCCTAACACAGCTGAAAATTAAGAGACTTTTCCCAACTTTTAATTACATTCCCGTGAAATACAACTCCCTGTGTTGTGTGCATCCCTTGAGGGAGGTGTAGGGTCTTCCAGTTGTTGTAGAGAGTTGGGAATTAATTACAAAGGACACAGGGTTGGAGTTCCTCTCGAGTACTTGCTCAGCTGTGTAACCTTGGGGCAAATCACTCAACTGCTTTGTGTCCAAGTAAACCCAGCTGGAAAACCATCTTGAAAAACAGATGGTGCACAAAGATTTAAAATGCTCAGGAGAATGATGAGGGATGAGAAAAAAAAAATTTAAAAGAAGGAATTCTACAGCTCACTGCTGTTGCTATTGATTCCAGGGGAGTTAATCTGGACTAGATCAATAGAACTGAGAGGAGAATTTTCTTTGATATCCAAAAATCACCCCACACTCTCAAATCTATTTTTTTTTCCCTCTCTCCTCTTGACTTTATGGCAGTACTTTCTCTCTAGAGGGTTAATTTTAAACCTTCAGTAGAATACATGTTTTCCCCTGGCAGCCTGAAGTTTCTAATTCAGGATCAGGTTCTACATGACTAAACTTTGATCTCGTACAGGATTATTTTTAGACACTTAATTCTATAGCATTCTTTTCTCCCTGCTTCTTGTGCAGCCATTCAGCCTTGCCTCTGGGGCACAGTGAGCTGTCCTGGGGCTCAACTGCTGCGCCCCAAATAAAAATACTGAGCTTTATTGCCCTCTGTAGATGGCTAGTCCTGGCTTAAAACCAGTGTTTGTACTCCTGCTCAATGAATAAAGGAAATGCTAAAGTTTCTGTAGCAGAATAAATGTTTGCCACATGTTAGTACCTAAGAGGAGACTTAAATGTTTCAATCTTCTTTTGGTTTTAGCCAAAATGTAGATTTCCTTTTTTTCCCCCCACAGGAATGTGGGAATACTTATTTGCATAAGGAATATTTCCAAAGCAGAGTGTTTTAGGTTGTAAGATGGGGAAACAATAGATTTTAGTGTAAATAATGAATATTTAAATATGTGACACATAAAAAAGCCATTTTATTCACTGCTCAGGGAAGACCTTGCATGTTTTTATTAATCACTAACAAAACTAAAACACTGAATTTTGGTGACATTTCTTCCCAAATCAGAAAGGATTTGAGCTGAAGGAAGCTGCAAACAAATCTACCAAGCTGGAGCACAAATTCTCTTAGGCTTTCATGAAAACCAATGTCAGCAAATTGTCTGCAGCAAATTTAGCCCTTGTTATACAGTACTGGAGTGGCAAAATTGTTAATTGCTATTCAAAACTGGTGATCATTTTTCCAATACAAAAATACTTCAGTTTCTGTGTGTCTTGCAAACTGCTCTATTCCATGTTATTGAATCTTGAGACTCAATATTTGAGCCATTGAATCTCTAGATTCAATATTTGAGCTATTGAATCTTCATGTTCAATATTTGAGCTGTGCTATTATTAATTTAAAACGTTGAAATTCTCTGCCATAAATACCAAAGTGCCTGGGATGATTAATGACACTGCTCAAACAACAAATTGTTAATTAAGCATAAGCCAAAGTAAAAATTCCCTGATATCATTTGAGTCCCTTTCTGGATGATGCAACTTTTCCCCTCCTAATCCCACTTGAAACTGAATTTAAAAACAGGTGCAGGTCATTTGTGGGAATGAAAGACTTAAAGGAATCAGAACACAAGACATTCTCAGATGAGCAGCTGTGGAAAACAATAAATAAAACAGAAAGTGAGCTGGAGATAAGGCAAATCCAGGTGATAAAATCATGGCTAGAGCTGTCTAATATAGGCAAATGAAAAATTCAAAGTACATTTTAAAGCCCTGAGCCATACAAATACTCCTCAGACTCCATTTTTGCCGCTCCTAATGAGGAAAAGGTTGATTTAGCTCAGATGAAACTGCAGCTGGGAGTGTTTTTCCATATCCATCAAACTCGGGTTTCCCTCCAGTGTCCCTGAGTATAAATCACTGAGCTTGATTTCCTTTCATGGTCCCTGAATTGCTCATCTGCCCTGCTTGAAGAAGAGGTTGGTGGATCATGGATTTGACACGGTCCAAGCCCACCCTCACTGAGAGCAGAGCACTGGGAGCTCCGTGCTGTCGTTATTGGTTCCATAAATCACTTTATGGGATACAGCCCCAAATCCTGGGACGTGCTGAGGCACAACCAGATGCTGCCACTGGGATATGTCCTGACAGGCTGGGATGCTCTGGGAGCTGTTCAGGGAAGCCTGGATTGAACTCAAACAACAAAATAATGAATTCCCAAAGCCAAAAATTTCAGGCACCATAAAAAACTTTTCTTCTTAAAAACAAATCCCAAACAACGTAACGATGTAAATGTGCTTCCTGTGAAGGCTTCGTTTATTTAAAAGCATTTTGAACTTGAAGTCTAACTGGTTTGGGAAAAAAAATGATGAGTTTTAGGTGACCTCCTTGCTCTTGATAAGTGCAGTCCATTTTTTGGCGGATTTTAAACCACTCTGATCTATTTTTCCCTTTTCCCAATGTCAGAAACCTTCAGAAAAATGAGAAATGCCATGGAGAAACTGACTGCAAAATGCTGCCACAAGTTTGTATTTTAACCAAATAATCACTTTCAGAAGCAGTCACTGTGCTTTTAAACAACAATAATCTGTAAAAATAGTGATTTGTTTTTTAAAAAAAATCTCCCTTTAAAGAGACACTGTAAGGCTTAAGTTTGCATATGAACAAATCTCTCCCCACTGCTCAGAACTCTTTCTTTGAATGAATACTTTTCACTATTTATGCTCTTCATGTAAATGAATTAATTAATTTATTTCCCAGTCTTGCATTGAAGCAGATCTGGTCCATTTTTCTTGCTCCCATCGCTCTCCTCATGTCCTGCTGTAGTTCGCTGCCTGTGTTTGGGAACACAACCATTCCCAAGGGAAGTTACATGTCTTAAAAGTAAGATTTCACAATTCTCATTAACAAAACCCACTTTTTAACACCAAGATATTCGACTGCACCCCTTTCCAAAAAAAAAAGAAAAAGGAAAAAAATAATATAAAAGAAAGAAATAATTCGGAACGATCTCTTCTTTTAAACCACGGTGTCAAAATCCCCGCCCCAGAGAGCAAATTCTGCGAGTTCCTTTGCTGAACGAGCAGGGGCCTTTTGAGAAAGATGTGAAGACCAAACGAAAGAGCCTCTCACTCAACCTGATGGGCTGAATTGATGCCCCTTTTCCCCAGCTCGTTGCTTTTTTTATATCCAGGGCTCTGGAACACAATTCCTGGGCGGCCTCATCAGAGCGTGGTGGCAGATTTGCCTTTGGAAGTCAGAGCCTGCTTCAAACGCCTCTTCAAGTCCTGCATGTTGGGCGACTTGGGCCGGACGAGGTGGAGACCTCTCCTCTTCTCCCCGTTGCAGCTGCTGCTGCTCCTGCTGAGCTCCTGGCACAGCTGCTGGAAAGCCTCGTGCACGCCCTCGCAGTTCTCCCGCGCCGACACCTCATAGTACGTCCCGCCCAGCTCCGTGGCCAGCTGCAGCCCTTCCTTGGAGGACACCTGCCTGGCCCTCAGCAGGTCGCCCTTGTTGGCCATGAGCAGCAGGGGGATGTTGGCGTTGGGGTGGATCCTGCGGATGTGCTGGTGCAGCGGCCGCAGCAGGCGGAAGCTCTCGTAGTCCGTGATGGAATACACGAACACGAAGCCGTCGGCCCAGTAGATCGAGCGGTTTATCTGCTCCTGGCAGCAGATGCTGTCCGTGTCGTCCTGCAAAACAATTTGCACGTCAGGAAATGGCCCCAGACAGGGCTCGGTTTGAACAGGGGCCTGTTTGTTCATGAACTCCCAGAAAGCGCTCTGGATGTGCCAGGGAAATTCCCAGTGTTGGAGATGCTGTGCCGGGTGGGCAGCCTGGGGAAAAGGAGATTCAGGGGGGACCTGGTCACTCCCTCCAGCTCCCTGAAAGGAGGAGGCCCAGGCTCTGCTCCCAGGGTCAGGACAAGAGGAAACAGCCTCAAACCGCTCCAAGGAAGGTTTAGGTTGGATATCAGGAGGAGTTTCTTCATGACTGGAACATTGATTGGACATTGGAAGGCACTGCCGGGGAGATTTGGAGTGCCCATCCCAAGGAATGCCTGGATGTGGCACTCAGTGCAAGGTGGGGATCGGTCACGGCTTGGACTCAGTCCTGGATGTCTTTTCCAGCCTCACTGATTCCATGATTCTCTGATTCCACACTGCAGGAAAGCAGTGACGTGGAGTGGAGAGGGGTCAAAGCAAACTGGTTGAAGAGAAAAGCCAAAATACTGCTTTGAAAAGTTCTGTATTCTCTTGTACCCAGCCAGCCAGAAACTCACACCCTGACTGTGGGGACAGCAAGAGCATTAAAAGTCCATCAGGTTTGTCACACCATGACAACTGAAAAGTTGCCACCCAGTGTGACTTTTAGGGCATTTTCCAATTTTTTATTCACTGTCTCCATGGACAGAGGCTCTCACTAACTCTGGTGAAGCCTGCCAGGTTTTCCTGCCTTGCAGGTCTAGAGATAGGCAAAGTTATTTTGAAAAAAAATCAATTTGTTACCAAGAACCAATGACTAGAACTGAAAACCAGGTGAAATCTCATTGGTAATTTGTGGAGCAGGGATGGGTTTATATCATTTTTTCCTGGTCACACATTTCTTGAGTCCATCACCACTCCTGTCTAGAGCCCCAGCCACCAGCAGCTCTGGGAATTGAAAACTGAATACAGCACTGTGGGCTTGAAAAGAGATCAAGTCACTTGTCAGGATGAAGCTATTTCCAGCTAATCCTCCCCTCTCTGTTATCCCTGCTGGGATTGGGATAACCCAGCCAGAGAGGGAGATCCCTGCTGCAGCCATGCTTGCCTTGGAAGAACTGTCAATTATTACATTTCTGTCAATTATTACATTTCTGCAACATTGTAATTTTCTTTATATCCAACAAGCATATTCTGTGCACGGCTCTTCATGAAGCTGGTAGAAATTTTGTATTTTAAGAGGCGTTTAACATCACAAATACAGAGCTCAAATTTTTATTATTGTTGCTAAATTCTACCCAAGAAATTTTCATCAGCTTCTGTAGGACTAATAGAAAATGTGTTCCATTATCTATTAATCTACATAATACATATCTGCCATTCACATTAATTCTAACAGAATTTAGTGCTGAACATTTTCCCTAAACAGACCATTTTTATTTAGGCCTAAATATGAATTATAAAGCCTAACTTCAGAGAGCAGAGATGGAAAAGAATGAGTAAAATGGATCTGTTTTCCTCTGGTAGACCAGACAGTAAAAGAACTATGGACAAGCTTTTCTGTGAGGAGGAAGCAGAATTTCTGAAGGGTCAGAGTATAAATTAGGCTTAAAACTTTCCTCAGGAGTTCTGCCAGCCAAGTGCCCTTTGTAAATATTTAATTATTGCCCACGGAGGCCCTGGCTCGTCACGCCTTGAGGTTCTTTGCCCTTGCCAGCTCACAGCTAAATCCTCTGAGCAGTGAAATTGGTTATCAAATGCTCTTATCACTGCTCCCCAAACCCCAAAACAGAATGATGAAGAGGGATCCTCCCCAGCAGCCTTGTTGGAAAGGTTAATGAGAGTGAGCTCCAGCCAGGCCAGGCCAGACTGTGGGAAGAAGGGCAATTTGCACTGTTGGCATCTGGGCTGTAGCCAGTCTGGGGATAATTAGCCACTCTCCATGTCCTGGAAGCCTCTTTTCACCAGCAAAACCCTTTTGTGGCACAAAAAAGCCGAACAAAACAAAACCAAAAAACCCTAATTGCGCTGGCAAGCTTTGAAAATGGGTTTGGAGAAGGTGCACATTCAGAGAGGCCTAAGAGCAGAAACTCCCTCACTCCAGCTAGGCCCACCCAGATGGATGGATGGATAATCCCAAGTGGAATGCTTTATTCAGGAAATCAAAGGCTAATGGGCTACTTTTTAAATGGAAATCTCTGCTCCAGAATGAATTTTGAAACACACATGCCTTTGGAGTGTATAGGCCAAGCAGACATGAATCACCCAACAAAACCACTCATCTGCTTCTGTTTCCCTCTTACACTTGCACATTTCTAGGGGCTTGAATCCCCAGGGTTTCCACATGATTTCCTCCTGAAACACTGTGTTCAGCCTGCAGAGTGCAGGAAGCTCTCTTCCTTAAGGATTTTTATAAAAAATCTGACTTTTTCTCAGTGTTAAACTGTTCTGACACAGTCCCTTCAATTATTGCAGACACATCATACGAAGCAAACAGACACAGGGTGAGATCAGGGTGCCTGTGGGAGATTTTGGAACAGACCTTGGACTGGGACAAATAAAATGAAACTTTTTAACTGATTTAAAATCATTTCTGACTAAGAAACCTCAGCTGTTGGCTTGACTAAATTTTGTGCAGCTCTGGAGTCACTGGCCTGTAGGACACAGCATCAATTTAAACAGGAAAATTTCATCTATGTGGTCTGGAAATGTGAGTTAAACGATTCCAGCCCCTCCTTTCTCCATGGGACAGCAGAGAAAGGGGGATTCCTTTTGTTAAATGTTTATCAGGCAACCCCAGTGGTGCCAAATCACTCCCACAGCTCCTCTCTGCAGGACAAGCTGGCAAAGACCTTTGTGCTGCTAAATCCCACTTGAGTATTTGGAGAGCTTCCACTGCAACTTTTATTTGCTGCTGAGTGTCCAGAGCAAATGAGGCTCCTGCCCTGTGCCCCCCAACCCAGCAGAGAGTGGGATTTCACCAAAGATTTCCCCTTCAATCCACTTCCAGTCAGAGAAGCTGGAAATGGGAGCTTTGCTTGTCCCATTCTGTAAATTGAGGATGGAAGAGCTCCAAGGCACAGAGGTGCACATGTGGGTCTGTGCAGGTAAAACAAGGGGTGCAGAACTGGCCAGGGCAGCCTGACACACGAGGAGAGAAGGTGATGCTCCCATCCCAACATATATTGGCCAAATCTAAGTTTGGACTGAGGTTAAGGCCACACCTTGAAGTTTAAGCTTGGTGGTGCAATGAGAATTCCTGATTTTATCATGAAATCTCTGCTGTTCTGTAGGAATTGTTAATCATGAGATTTCCACCGTTCGTGTAACCCCAAATTTCACTACCTTTCCTGTTGCTTTGACACTATTTTCATCCTCTTGTTCTGCACGTGAAGAGAACATAAATCCTGTTTGGAAAAACATTTCTAGAAAGAGGTTCCTTGTAAAATATTAAATCTAGAATCTAATAGAATAATCAATATTTAATTTATTTAATTTATTAATTTATTAATTTAATTTATTAATTTAATTTATTAAATCTAGAATGTAATAGAAAATACATATTTAATTTATTAATTTATTTGATTTATTTAATTTATTAATTTAATTTTTTAAATCTAGAGTATTATAGAATAATCAAATCATTAAGATTGGAAAGGGTCTTTAATGTCATAATTGAATATGGAATCATTAAGTTTGGAAAAGATCTTTAATACCACCAAGTCAGACTATCTAAAACACTGATAGGAAAAGGAGTGTGATAAGTGCTAACACCTTAACAACAGTGAATTAATTACATTTAAAACCAGAGTAAGGAAAGCAGGGCAAAGCACCATAGCTGAAAATGGCAATGCTGTGAAGCCTGGACCCTTGGAAAGAAACACTTCTCTAAATCTGGGAGACTTTGGGTGTGGAGGAAGGTCCAAGCTGAGCCAGCTGGGCCTCTGGGCAGGTGAATTTTCTGCCACACAGGGACAGAAACCACTTGGCAGAAAATAAAACAATCAAGCTGCTGGCAGGAGGGAACCAGATTGTGATTTTACTGCTGTTTGTTGGAAAGAAAATTGTTTTAATTTTGACTTATTCCTGAAGGAGCCTGATTTAACACCTTCAAGAGCTCATTTTGGTGGAGTTTAAGGTATCTTGATTAGCCTTGAGTTTGAGCCCAGATATTCTCCTGCTGCTAAGCAGAGTTAATTGCAGATGGAAGTGCTGGCAACAAACACAAGACAGAAGTGTGTTGAAAAGCACAGAGCAGTTGTTTTACCTCCAGTGAGACAAAGGGAGTATCCTGCACCTGCAGAGAGATCTGCTCCCCATCTATGGTGAACTTCCTGGAGTACAAAGCACCTGAGGGAGAAGGAAGATTGTTAGTCAGGGGCTGTACCAGGGAACAAAATTAGAAAGGAAAGGTAAAATGGGGCTGCTGAAATGCAGAGTTTTGAGGTTTAGGATGTGGGGCTGCCTGTAGAAAAGTGAGTGGCCTTGTGTGGCAGAGTGGGGCTGTGAAAGGGCCACCTGGGCTTGAGTCACATACTCAAAGTGAGCACATAAATCCCATTCAGGTTTTCAGTCCCTATTGTTAACTTTAAATATAAGTGCAGTTCACTTTTTCACAAAGTGAAATCACAAAGATATCCAGGTGTGGTCAGTGAAAGGAGTGAGTTTTCCTGCTGCTTGCCTTTAAAAAAGGAAAGAACTCTGGTTTTGGCCACAGAGTGAGTGACTGTAACACAAAGCCCGCAGGTGCTCTTTGGGGTTTGTGTGATTTTAGCAGAGTTTGGTTGAAATCCCCAAAGACTGGACAGTTTAAACCTGGCTTTGGTTAACCTGGAGGACATATATTCACAGCCAAATGCCAGTTCTACCCACCTAGGCCTGATCTAGGTCCGATCTAACCACTGGGCTTGAACTTTATTTTGTTACTGCAGCTAAGTGACGATGAAAATTTAAGTCCTGATTTTATGAATTCTCTGTGGTTGTGACAAGGACAGCTTCAGAGGTTGATGTGATCATCATTTTTCTTTAGAACTTAACACAAGTCACGTGGGGATGTGAAGAAATGCTAATCCACAGCTGTTGTGTACAGCCCTTCTGTCCTGGCCCAGTACAATTGTCACTGCTGCCTCCAGAACAATGTCAAACGTGGAGAAATCCACCCACTGGAGTAAGGAATTCAGATTAACAGAGAGCCCAGCTAGTGACAGCAATGCCCTCACATCTGAAAATCAGCTTTGTTTCGAGGAAAACAAGTGATTTTATTCCAGTGAAAAAGAGTCTGAGCTCATGGAGCATTTTCAACACCAGGAAATTTAGCACTGAATCCCACATTATCATACTGTGGTTTAATACTGTGAGGGGATCCAGCCCTGGTGGGATTTTGTTTGTATTTTAAACCAGACCTGATTTAAAGCTGTAAAGATGGTTTTCTGAGAAGACACGGCAGCCCTGAACCAAGACCAAACAACCCCTTGTTCCCATTCCATGATGCCCTGCAGAACAAAGAGCTGCCAGGCACTGCTCCTGCTCTGCCTGCTGATGAAGGAGAAGCACGGCTGAGTGATCCCAAGGGCACTGCCACCTGTTCCTTCTTGCTGGAATATTCACTTCTCCTGCAGCGTGGCCCTGGGAGCTTAATGGGAAAAGCATGTGGCTCCCAGCACTGGCTCTGGCAGCAATCACTGCACAGCTCCCAGGTCTCACTTGATGTACAACCTCCCAGAGAAGAGGTGACAGGAGAGAAGGAGCAAAAGTGCAGCCAAGCATCAGGGTTACTCGGGGTCAGTGAGGGGGAGCTGCAGGGAGGAGCTTTCAGATTGCATTTCCTCAGATCAAAGGTGTCCTGTGCTGCTCCCTCCTCATCCTGAGCTCAGCAAGCATCTCCAAAGTGAAGCGTTTTCTGAATTCTGCCCACCTTTCATCCCAAAACTGTGAGTAGGGGTGAGCGTGGGCTACATGGATCCATCTACAACACCGGGAAAATCAGTCAGTGTTTCCCTGGAACAGTTCACATGAACACACCCTCTGGATTAAACAAGAAATGAATGGTTTCTTTGCTTGTTTTACAGAGAAAAGGCTTCAATTTCAAAGTCTCCCGGGTTATAATAGCCCCTGAAATAAAGGGAATGCACAGAAAAAGTTCTGAACTGCCTTTTACACCCCTCAGAATTCCTCTGCCTTCCCTGGGGTTGCAGGGGGAGCAGCATTGGGTTCCCAGGCTTTAGTTGATGTGTAGATTGTTCGTTGAGCCTGTGTTTCAGTATAGGTATGTCCCCAAGCAAAGCTTTTACTCTGATCCTCTTCCATCAACTTGGGGGGAAAAAAAAACAGCTGAAAGGATCATAAATAATGAGCCTTTGATTTACTGCTTTCATAGCTCCAGGCTATTAACTGAAAATATGCACCTTATGGACATCTAACACCACTTGGCTTCCCTGTAATGTGCACCAGTCCCAAAAGAGTGGATTTCTTTTCCAGCTCTCTGCAGTGCTGCTGGGGAGAGCAGAACTCACCAGTGTTGGCTTCGTAGTCCCCAATAAATCTCTTTGTGAGAAAGCGCACGACCAGGGCTGCAAAACAATGACAAAAAGATGGGTCCTTAACGAGAACCCAGATCCATCTGGGCACAACTGGTGGAACATCTTCCTGCAGGAGGAGCCTCAAGTGAAACCCAGTTCATGTCTGCATTGCTCACACGTTATTCTGTAAGTGCTGCTCTCGACACTCACAGAGATCTGCTCCTAATACAGAGTTTTTCACAGCTTGTGTTGGAAATGAGCCCTGAGATTCGGGGTGGCAGGGAGGTTGTTCCCCCATGAACACAAAATCAAACAATCTCTCCTCTGCCCTGAAATAATTTAGGAGAAGAGTTACAAGCCAGTAGACCGCAGCTAATCCAAATTTAAGCATTTTATGTCAGGCAAGAAGTGAGGCTGATGGATGGAATGGTTCTTTCCAGCCTTAAAACCCCTCACAAAAGCCATTAGTGATATCTAATCACAGCCAGCAAATAAACTCCGTGTGCTCTGCACTCTTGGGTCATGCTGGAGCACCCTGGGCCTTCTTATTCACCTTAACCTGCTTTCTTCAACTCCTTGATAAGAACATTTTCCTTTTTCTGCATAAAACATTTAAATCCCATCATGGCAACAGTAATTTATATTCCCGTGGTGCTTTGATCTCAGTAGTATTTATTCCTAGTAACTTGCAAAACCATTTAATTAAAAGTTAAATTAAATATCTTATTCTGCAAGCAACATTATTTTATAATAGATTTAATTTCAAGCAATAATTTTTCCCACAGTGATACTGGGTCATCCTTTAGCACCCTTGGATGAAATTGCCTGTGCAGCTGTCTTCAACAAACTATTTAAAAATAATATGAAGATGTGGCTGCTTCAAAGCCAAAACAATCATTTTGCTGAATCCCATGGAACCACAGATGTAATAAATCAATCTGCTTTTAATAATCCCTGAAATCACAGACCAGATATTCAAATACACCAATGCTCTCTTTACCCTCTTTTCTTCCCCTCTCCTTTGGAGAATAATAAAGGCACATCTTGTAAGCTGTGATTTGTCAGCAGAGCATGAAACCTTTGCAGCAGGAGGATAGGAGCCAACTTTTGGGGCGTGGAAATTTATTCCAGTGAAAAAAGAGTCTGAGCTCATGGAGCATTTTCAACACCAGGAAATTTAGCACTGAATCCCACATTATCATATTGTGGTTTAATACTGTGAGGGGATCCAGCCCTGGTGGGATTTTGTTTGTATTTTAAACCAGACCTGATTTAAAGCTGTAAAGATGGTTTTCTGAGAAGACACTGCAGATCAGAGAAGTGAGTACAAAAAATCTCTGCTGCCTCACATTGGCTTCTCACGCACCTACAGCAAATCTGACTGACAAAAATTCTCCTGTGCCTTTTCTTAAAAACAAAAAAAAGAATAAAAATGAAAGGAAATTGAAACGGTTAAGATGGAAAATTCCCAGTTTTGGCTGTGTCTGGGCAGAGAAGGGGAAGCAGGGCACACACCTGTGACTTACCTGTCTTGCCCACGCTGCTGCCGCCCAGCACCACCAGTTTGATGATTTTGTTGGGCGCACAGTCCAGCGCGGGGTACTCCGGGATGGGCAGCAGCAGGAAGCTGGTGGAATACTGAGACATGGTATCCTCAGGGATGAGGAGCATGCCAGGAGGGATCCCAGCCGATCTGCGGGGGAAAAGCAGCAGCGCTTCTCCCCGGCGCCTGCTCCCGGCTGCCTTTCCTCGCTGCGAGAAGCTCTCTCATCCCACTGAAGACGTTTTCCCGAGGAATGCGAGAGCGCCCGGCCTCCTCCAGCCGATTCCTCTGCTCAGACAGCGACTTTGGAGAGCCGAAGGGAAGTTTTGATCAGCCCCCGTGAAAGCTGACTCCAGCATCCCGCAGCCAATCACGAGGGCAGCGGGACATTCCTGCAGCCGGGCACCGAGCATCCCCATCCCTCCCCACGGCTGCTTTCTGTGCTAAAAAACCTCATCTGGGGGTTTACAGCCGTCACGGGAGAGCTTTCAGCGCCCTACATTCACCCCCATGCTCGGCTCTAATTCCCATTTGAATAATCCGGTTCTGCCTGTCCATTCCTTCTCCTTCTCCTTCTCCCCGGCCCCAGCTCCTCGCTCCCTTGTTCTCCCTGGGCCATTGTGTGCTGCTCTTCGGGAGAACAAACACCTTTCCATCCCCCTCCCCGCTCGGAGTTTCCAGGCAGCTGTGGGATATTCCAAAATGCCAGCTGGAATCCTCCGGGATAGATTTGATCCGTGTGATGTGAGCCTCAAAGGGAACATCGGGGTGGGACAAACACGGGGAAGGGAATTTCGGGCTGGTGACAGAGCTGGGAAACTGAGGAAGGAGCGGGTGTCTTTTAGAGGGAATGGAAGAGAGAGCGGCATCTCTAGGAAAAGTCGGTGGGGTTTTAGGACAGCTGGCAGGTCTGTGGGATGACAGCCTGGAGCTGAACACTGGCTACAATCAGCTCTCTGGGATAACAGGGAGGGAAGAACACTGCGGAGGGAGTGACCCAGATAAAGCAGAACTGCAAATAATACGAAACAGATGTAAATTAAACTAAAAAAAATAACGCAGTTGGAGCATTCGTCTTTGGAAAACTTCTGGGAAGGGAGCAGAGGCGAGGCTGGGACGGGGATTCTGTCAGGCTGTGTGGGAGATGTGGATGGGAATGGAGAAGATAATTCCCCCCAAAGCCCCCCAAAGATAAATCCCCCCAAAGCTCATGGAGAGTTTTTTCTGCAGGAACGAGGTGGGTTTGGCTCACTGGAGAGGCTGCAGCCACCAAGCTGTGCCCAGCTGCTCTGCCAGCCCTGCTGTGACCCACAGCACACACCTGAGCCCTGCCCAGAGCCAGGCTGGTCTCCCAGGACATGGGAAATCAGCTCAGAATTCCAGATCACTCCCAAAAGCACCTGGAGCCCTTCCCAAAGCACCAGTCCCAGCTTCCACACCAGCCTGTGCTGAGTGTGAACTGCTCTGAGGAAAATCCAGCTTTGGGACACAGCAGTGCAGTGAAATCAGCACAAGAATCCCAAGATTTATGGACATGTGGCTTTTCCAAGGTTCTATTTCCCCTCTAAAACCTCGTTGTGCAGCAGTGTTTGTGATGAGGCTCTGCAAGCTCCCCCAGATTTATTCCTTTGACCATCCTGGCAGCTGATGAAGAGGAGGAAAAAATGTCTGGAGGCTGATGCAGCTCAAGGAACTGGGAGAGAGCTGCTGGATCTCGTGTCTTTTGGGATATGGCTCCTGTGAGAATGGTTTGCAAATCATCCAGGTTCAATTTCCTTCCAGATTTTTGCAAAACCCCAAGCACTGAAATAAAAAAAAAAAACAAACCAATACAAAAAAAAAAAAAAAAAAAAAAAAATCCAGGAAATTTCATTACCAGGGTGCTTTAATCTCCCACAGGTTTTGTAAGAAGTGGCAAAATGAGAGGGTGAGGAATATTAAAAAAAAAAAAAGCTCAAAATCTTGTGGTCAATTAATAGATCAGCACTTTGAAATGTGTTATGGCGCTGGACAGTGATAAATTTGGGATTAGTTAGCAGCAGTAAGTCACTGTCTGCCTCTCTGAGTGCTGGAACCTTTGTTACCATTTGCTATTAAAAGCATATGTTAGTGAGTAATATAAAAACATTCATCACAATAAGTCCTCCTCCAAAACCAGTCATAGATCTGTCAGCTTCTAGGTGGCCAGAAGAGCTCCAGCCCAGGGGAAAAAAAAAAGCCAGATAAGCTCAGACAGAGCATGAAGAATATTCTATCTGAGCAAAGACATTCCTAGAAGAAAACAGCTCTGCTGGCTTGTTCCAAGAGGGAGGCACACTCAACTGAAAAGAAAAAAATAATAATAAAAAATCGTTTCGGGAAACCAAATGTGGTGCTGAGGAACACAAAAGGCAGCCAGAGGCAGGTGGAGGGTGAGCTTTGGTGTGGATGAACGGGAGGCAGACAAAAAGAATGCAAACTGTGCTCAAATGATGCTGAGCTTGGATGTGGCACTCTCAGATCAGGAGTCCCAGGCACAGAGCAGCTGCTGGGTGAGGAGGGCTGGGGAAGCTTTTCCATGGCCTTGCAGGGCTGGATCTGCTGCTGACACAGGAGAGGGGATGTGTGGGGGCAGGAATGAGACAGCAGTGCTGGAGGAAATGTTCAACTGCTGCTTTTGGCAGCTCTGAGGGCTTCTGGTTGCTTAAAACAAATGTGAAAGCAGTTTTAGGCTGCGTGCTGGAAGCAGACCAGTGGAGTTCGAGTTCCTTTGCTAATGTGGTTCAACATGAATTTCTTCTGCACCAGCCCAGGCTTTTTGTGCTTCTCCCCAAAGTTCCTTCCACCACGAGCAGAGCAGGAATCTCTGTGCAGAGAGAAGGGATTTTAGTACAAATAAAAAAAAGCAATGCATTCTCCCAAAGTTCTCAATCTGCTGTCAAGCTCCTCCCTCCTCTCAACTCCGAGGCTTTAATCCTGAAAGGATTCAAGTGAAATACAGGATCAAACCCAGAGGTTTTCAAACCTTGTCTGATGTTCTAGATTGCCAGAGCAGCCTTTTCACAGAGCAAAGCCACACAAGATTCACCCTCTTTGAGACTGTATAACCCTTGGCATGTGGAATAACAATTGTTTTTAAAGGAGATACTCATTGTTTGTGCACAATGGGCTTATATTTAGCTAAGAAACCCATGTTTAAAATTCAAATTCTCTTGGAAAAACAAGAGCTTGAATTAGAGGGGGAATGTTTGCAAAACTGAGAGCGGCTTTGGGAACATTTGACTGGTTCTGGAGGTTTCACTTTACCACCCCTTGGGTTGCTCATGCAAAGATCTGTGCCTTTGCACGGTGCACAGAGATTGTTATTTCCACACCCAATTTTTTACAGATTTATTTACTGCTCTGTGTTGCTTTTGGATCTGTTTTTTAGATGATTTTCTATTTATATTGTTGTTGGCCCTCCTACACATCTTCGGAGACGAAGCTTGCTAAAAATAAAAATATTTGCCATGACCACAGTGCCTGTCACAGGAGGATGTCAGAATGCTTTAAAACTGGTTGTAGTTATTCCTCATGCATTGTACAAAAGGAGTAAGAGATGAGCAGAGCCAGAGAGACCTTGCTAACACCCCAGCACGTTGGGAAAATGTTTCTCCTTCTGCCCAGCTCTGGTAGAAATTTTTCCTCCAGAAGTCCATTTGTAACCATTCCATTTGCCTCTGGCACATCTTTCATAGAATATATCGATGTTAGGGGGATGTGGAAGGAGAAACAGGGTTTTTTTTGGAGCAGAAATGGGAAACGTGGCTGTGGGGAGATGCCAGGGGCTGTGGCAGATGCTGAGACCAAACCTGTGGCTGGTGGCTCATTCTCACAGCCCTGAATTGACTCCAGCCAACAAGAATTGATCCCTGCAGCTCTCTCTGCCCCTCTTTATTGCAAACTCGGGGCCCAAAGGTCACTTCTCACACTGCACTCAACAAAAATTGTCTTTGAACCACCTTTCTGCTCCCAGTAACTGAATTCCTCCAAGCTGGGAAAGGCAAAAGAGGAGGAGATAAGAAAGAGCCAGGAATGAGTGTGGTGTGCTCTGTGTGCTCTGAATTCCACCTTGCTGAGTTTAAATGAATCAAAAGTGCATCTCTGTGCTCCAGCAGTGACCTCTGAAGACATTCGGGGACAAAACCACGATTTTAGCCCCATAATTCTACTCAGCACCAAGTTGTTCTGATCTTGAGGACAAAGGGCAAGGAAATGTCCTCAGATTCTGCTGCAACAGCTGTGATAAATCATCTTTGATTCTATTTTGGGATGTAAGAGAGATGAACATTTAAATACTTACTTCAATCTGGTCAAACACTGTACAGACTCCACAATTTCTGCATTTCCTGTCCCTAATTTTAAAGCACTGCCATTCATGGCAAGCCTGTAAGGAGGACTTTTCACTTTGGGGATATTTTGTAAGGATTGGGTTTTTTGTCTTCCTGAATCCTGTCCCTGGGGAGCCTGGAGTAGATGACGTGGGAAGTCCAACGAGTGTACGGGAACATCGCTGCGGGCGAGTGGCTCAAATAGAATGGAAACATCTCGGCCTCATAAAAAAAAGTTTCTGCTTTGGAAACTGAACCCTTCCCCGCAGATATTCCCACAAGGTCAGGGCTGGAGTGTGGAAAAGGCCCTGGCACTGCTGGGATTGTGAGCAGGGAGCTCCCCTCGCCCTCACTGGCTCTTCCAGCAGCTCGTGGTTAATGAGGAGAGGCCGGGAGCTCTCCACAGCTCTGGATCAGGATCAGCCACATCCCAAATTCCTGCCCATTCCTCACTGGTTCTCCTGAGATGGGTTTGCCCTCGGTGTGTGCACTGCAGGATGAGCTCTGTGGTGTCTCAGGAGCGTTTCCCACCCCTTCTCCCACGGGATTTATGATGGATGCTGCTGCCACTTGCAGGGCTGAGCTCTCCAAGAGCCTTTTTGTCCCTGGACGTGTGGTGTGGAACAGCAGAGGATCCCTGGGGCAGCACCTGTCCCACCCCATCCCAAGATCCCAGTGGCCCACAGCCACTGGAAGGAGCCTTGGGAATCACAGAGTTCCATCGGGCACTCCAAGGATGCTCTGGGGTGGCCGTGGTGTCCCTCACTGGGGTTCTGGTGACATTCCCCAGTTCCCAGCCCAACTCCTGTGGGGACGGGGCTTTCCCCCAGTGTCACCAGTGACCCTCGCAGCGCCCATCCCAGCGGGGCCTCCAGCCTCCTCCCGGAGCCCCGGGAATCACGGAATATCCTGAGTGGGAAGGGGCCCAACAGGATCATGGAATCACAGACTCACAGAGTGTTAAGGGTTGTGAGGGACCTCAAAGCCCCTCCAGTGCCCCCCCTGCCATGACAGGGACACCTCCCTCTATCCCACACTGCTCCAAGCCCCATCCAACCTGGCCTTGGACATTCCAGGGATCCAGGGGCAGCCAGAGCTGCTCTGGGCAACCTGTTCCCCATCCTGATCCCATTCCCCAGCACGGTCCTGATCCCACCCCGACCCCTTTCCTATCCCAGTCCCCTTCCACTTCCCAATCCCATTCCTATTCAGATCCTGTTCCTGTTCCCATCCCGTTTCCATTCCCGATCCTGATCCTGATCCTGATGCCATCCCTGTCCTGTTCCATTTCTGATCCCGTTCCCATTCCCATTCCCTATCCCATCCCATTCCCGTTCCCGTTCCCGTTCCCATTCCCGCTCCCGTTCCCATTCCCATTCCCTATCCCATCCCATTCCTGTTCCCATTCCCGTTCCCGTTCCCGTTCCCATTCCCATTCCCATTCCCGTCCCATTCCCATTCCCGTTCCCATTCCCGTTCCCATTCCCGTCCCATTCCCGTTCCATTCCCGTTCCCATTCCCGTTCCATTCCCGTTCCCATTCCCGTTCCCGTTCCCATTCCCGTTCCATTCCCGTCCCATTCCCATTCCCGTTCCCATTCCCATTCCCGTTCCCATTCCCATTCCCGTTCCCGCTCCCATTCCCATTCCCGTTCCCATTCCCATTCCCGTTCCCATTCCCATTCCCGTTCCCGCTCCCATTCCCATTCCCGTTCCCATTCCCATTCCCGTTCCATTCCCGTTCCCATTCCCATTCCCGTCCCGTTCCATTCCCGTTCCCATTCCCATTCCCGTCCCGGTCCCGTTCCCGTTCCCGTTCCCGTTCCCGTTCCCGTTCCCATTCCCGTTCCATTCCCATTCCCATTCCCGCTCCCATTCCCATTCCCGTCCCATTCCATTCCCGTTCCCATTCCCATTCCCGTCCCGTTCCCGTTCCCGTTCCCGTTCCCATTCCCATTCCCATTCCCGTCCCGTTCCCGTTCCCATTCCCATTCCCATTCCCGCTCCCAATCCCGTTCCCATTCCCATTCCCGTCCCGGTCCCGTTCCCGTTCCCGCTCCCCCCGGACCGAGAACGCCTGGGAACGCCGGTTGCGCGGCGCGGGCGGAGCCGTTTCGGCGGCGCACAGCCCGGGCCGGTTAGCGGGTGCGCAGCTGGCGCTGTCAGTCGCGGCCCAAGATGGCGGCGGCCGGGGGCGGATGGAGGCGCTGGTGACGGTGCGGAGACTCGCCGCCGTCTGTACCATGGTGAGAGCCCTGGCGGCCGCCCGGCCCCGCACGGCCGCTCCTCGGGGGCTCCCGGCCTTGTGCCCCGCGCTGAGCGGCGGGGAGGGCCCGCCCGCCGTGCGAGCGGCAGAGGCGGTTCAGAGCCACCGGTGCGGGAGGCCCCGCCGCCGGCTCCGGGTGTCTGAGGGGGCCGGGGCGCAGCGGCCGTGCCGGGGAAGGGCGAGGGGAACGCGGGGAGCCGCGGCCGGGCTGAGCGCGGGTGCCAGCGTGGCCGCGGCTCGCAGGGATTTGGGATAATCGGGTTGAAATCCCGGTGGGAAAGGTGTTGGAAGCTCGGCAGAAACGCGAACTCGGCGCTCCCGGTGGGTGTGTCTGCTGCCGCCTGTGCCCTGAAATGTTTTTCGGGGTGCCTTTCGGAGAGAAAAGGAATTATCGAGCATTAATTGGCCTCGCGTCCAGGTCGTAGTGGGTTGTTGTGATAAGTGAGTTCATTTTAAAGCTCGTTCTACTCGTTTATCAAAGCTCTGCAATCGCTCCACGTGCATGCGTGTAGCAGGGACCGTCCCTGCTGCCAGGGCAAGAGGCAGCCCGGTAATTGCATGATTATGCAGAATTTTTAATGAAGTTACGCTGCTGTGTAAACAGAGCCCAGCAAGTGGTTGGGCTGGCGCCTGAGCGCAGCTGACTCACAGTGAAATATCGCAGCCCGGCAGTGAAACACCAAAAGCTGCCCAAAGAACCTGGGAGGTTCTGGGAGGAGCTGCCTCGCTCTGAGCTCCAGCAGGGGCTGGAATTCCCAAATCCAGCAGAGGGTCAGGCTGGGGGTGCCCACCTGGAGCAGTTTGGTTTTCATAACCCCACGATTTCCTTGCTCCAAGGGAAGGTTTCCATCTCCTGCAGCCTCAGCAGAGACTGTTCCACACTGATTTCCTGGGTCTGTTTTCACCTGTGTGGAAAAGGAATGGGATTTTCCTGCTTGTCCATGCAGCTGCTGACTCCCAGTTTAACTCCAGGCCCAGTACAAACTGGGGTTTTGCAGTTTCACACCCCTACCAAGAGACATTAATCTCTTCACATCCCTGCCCATAGAGACCTCACTGGAAGTTTCTGGGAGAAGACTTCCCAGGACTTTATCCTTCCCCAGTCTCACTAAATGTTTTGGGTTTGTTTTTTTTCCTGCATAATTTGTATTTTTTAATTGCCCATCACAGACACAGGTGAGATTAAGGCCATGAGAGGTGAGTCACGACTTTGCTGTGGAGTTCTGCACCCCAGAGGCAAGGGATTGACTCAATCTATGGAATATTTTGGATACATTCCTTAGAGCAGCTGACTGAGCCTGGGATTGAGAGGGCAGGTGGAAGGCAGAACATTTCCCTGCGACTGTTCAGACAAACCTGAGTGGGATTTTTGCTCCTCTGCTTGCCTGGATTTTGGTTGGGATGGAGGACAGAAGATGGGCAGGTGCTTGCAGCCTCCCGCTCCTGAAGTTCTGGGGGTGTTTTTTCCCAAGGAACTTTTCCATGTTGCAGCTCTGGGGAGGCAGATTCTCCTCATTGTGTTTCAAGTGGAGAATTTGCTGTTTCAGTTCTGTGCAGAAATTGTAGAGCAGTGCTGGTAACACTAAATAATCACATGAAACAGCCTTCAAAATTTCTTAATTAGTCATTTAATCAAATGCTGTGGAATCTGTCAACATCTGTGTTTTAGGTGCATGTGTAGCCTGGCTAAATTTACTGTCAATATTAACATTTATTCCCTCATCTAGCCCAGGAAATTAAGATCTGGGTGCTGTATTTTAAAACTAGATCAGTTTATTTGCATGTCCGGCAAGTAAAAATACTGTTTGGTTTGTCATAAAGGTATATAAAAAACCTGAGCCTTCTTTATAAAAACATTGAAATACATGAACAAAGTCCCTTTGGGAACTGCTTTCCTCAGGATTGTGCTAATCTGTAGTGATGGTACAGGACTTTACATTTTTTTTTTTTTTAGTAAAATATGTGGTTTTTACCAGCATTTCCAGTCATCATCTGTGCTCCAGGCTGGAGAAGTGAAACCCAGGTTTGTGACATTGTCAGACATCACAGGGACTGCTGTTGCTGACTGCTCAGCCACACCATTCCTCTCCAATATCTCTTTAAAAATTCAATTTAGAGCTCATTAGCAGCTAGTAATGAGGCTGAACTTGAATCATCTCCCCCTCCCTAAAATACCTTGCCCGTGGATCAGCTCTGCTGTGCCTCAGGGTGGTGGCATTTCCTCGGTTCCCTTTTTCCAGGATTTCATCACATTCTGGTGGCAGCTCCAGCCTGGCCAGGACTGGGAGCTGGGAGGGAGCAGGGATTGTTCATTTGAATGTGATTCATTGCTTGGGGAGGCTGCTGACACCACATGGAAAAAAACATCAGGAGCCACTGCCCCTGCTCTGCTTCCCTGCCACCAGTTTTGTGTCCCAGCCCTTCCCTTTGCCTTGGGCTCTGGGGGTTTTTCCTTCTGTTTGCAGGCAGTTGCAGGATTGAGGGAAATGGCAACAGAAATGAGGCTTTTTGCGTTAAAAAATTTACAGTTGCTGTTTCAGAAGTGTTTAAAGAGGGATCTGTGGTCTGGGGTGAGCAGGTGGGAATCCTCTCTGGCTGAGGAGAGAGAGTGAGGAGGGCAGAATTCCATGGGTCTGAGCCAGGATGTGTTTTCTGTGCCCTGAGACAGTTGTAGAACTGAGGTTTTGAGTCTGAACTTAAGGATTTTGTTGAATTGACAGAACTTCTGGAAAAGGAGACCAGAACTTGAGAACAGAGCAAGGTGCAAAGCCTGGAGCTGGGCTTTTCCTCTCTGGCAGCTTGTGAGGAGTCTGTAGTAAGCTGTGAGTGGAATATTGTTACTTTGTGGGCAATTAGGGTCACTTCCTCTAGATTAATGTCTAATTGTTTGTTAAACCAGTAGGACATGCCTGAAGAGCTCCAATCCAGGCTACAAATTGGGGGTTGTCTTACATACTCTGAATCAGGACACAATTATTGACTTCAGTGCTGGAGGGGAGGTGGCTGCAGCATTTGTAAGTCCCATTTCCATTTGCCACCTGAATAATTTACACTGGGCAGCTCAAGCAGGGCTGTGGTGTCCCTGGTGTGTAATGTCACCTCCCTGCTGTCACCTGTAGCTGTAGGACTTTGGTTTGGCTTTATCAGAGAATTAACATTCATAGCATTTATTTTTATCACTGGAAGAAGGGAGGGTGGAGGTAGAGCTGGCTAAGCAGATTTCTGTCTCCAGCAGTGCTCTGCTTCTTGTCTGACAACTTGTTAAGGTAAAATAAACAAAATATTCATCTTTGCACTTAAAACCCAGCCTGAAAATAACTGAAAATAATTGTTTTATGGGGAAAGAAATACATAACCCTTTGGAAAGCAGGGAGGAGGTCACTTGAAGGTTTTCCCACGTGTTGTTTGTATTCTGGTTTAATGCTGTGTGTGATGGGTGTTTATTGCTGCAGAATTTGGGTTTCTGACAGTTTGGGGCTGGAAGCAAAGCCAGGCTGCAGTTCAGATGGACCACACAGGTTCCCTTGGAACGAGCTTTAGGATTTTACAGGAGTCCTGAACACATAAATGAGCTTTTGTGCTGTTCTGGGGTCTGCATTGATTGTCTGTAAACTTTTAGAACTTCATGTTTTAATTGTCCTGAGGAAAATGAGAGATCATGAGAGATCCCAGTTGTGTTGTGCCATGGAGTTGAGGAAACTGGGCACTCCATTGTTCATTTTTGCAAAGTATTTTGATTATATTAGAGGACTTCTACTTCAGAGCTGCTACCATTTAAAAATCAAGTGTGAATACCTGGGGAAAGATGCTAAAAGAACAGAGTGTAGCTTGTTCAAGGTGTGCTCTGTGTTATTGAATCTCTGTTGTTTGGTTCTTTGATCAGGATTCAGAGCAAATGCTTTTATTGCCTTGGATTCATCTGTTTACATGCACATCACTCTCTGTCTTGTTGCTATTAAAAAAGAAATGGTTTTCAGTGCTTGCTCCAGCAGATGTCAGTTTGGGGGATTCCTGCACTTGCTGCCAAAATAAAGGGCAGCACTGTACATCATTATGGTTTGTTTCTATGTTGTATTTTATATTTTCAGCTCCTTTTATTATGGATAATTCAAGTGGGCTTGTAAAACAGATAGGGATAAACTTCGTTATGAAAGGACAAGAGGGAATGGCTTTAAACTAAAAGTGGGTTGATTTCCACTAGAAATGAAGGAATTAAGGGTGGTGAGGCCCTGGCACAGCTGCCCAGAGCAGCTGTGGCTGCCCCTGGATCCCTGGAAGTGCCCAAGGCCAGGCTGGATGGGGCTTGGAACAGCCTGGGATAGGGGAAGGTGTCTCTGCCTTGGCAGGGGGTGGCACTGGATGAGCTTTAAGGTCCCTTCCAAGCTAAACTATTCCATGATTTATCCACTTAACCTCTCACACACTGAGCTGTGAATGTATTTCCCCATTCAGATCCATTGACTGGCCCCACAACTGAATTTTACTGCTCTGTGCCTGTGTAATAGCTGAAGTTACAACCTACTTAAAAATG
Source organism: Cyanistes caeruleus (assembly GCF_971803275.1). NCBI lineage: Eukaryota > Metazoa > Chordata > Aves > Passeriformes > Paridae > Cyanistes > Cyanistes caeruleus. The sequence goes on from NC_141714.1 coordinate 2,529,237, forward strand.
AAATAAAAACCTATTTATAAATCTTTGCCTTCCCTCAGCATCCACTTCCTCACTCTCCACAGCATTGTCCCTGCACTGTTTGATGTGTGAGGCTCCTGATGAAATCTCACTGCCAGCTCACAAAAGAACAATGCTGGTAAACACTGGGCCCTGCACAGCTGGGAGCTGTTTGTGTTTGAGAGCTGTGCTGGCAAAGCCTCCACTCCTGTGTGTGTCACTGGGTCACTGGGAGAAGCACAAGGTCAGGAGGAATCTTGTGGGTGGAGAAATCTGGGGGATGAAGTGGGAGCACTGGTGGTGTGGGAGGCAGGGGCTGAGGAGACTGAACTGGGATGAACTGGGATGAACTGGGAGCAGTGTGATGTGGGATGCAGGGGCTGAGAAGACTGGGATGAACTGGGATGAACTGGGAGCAGTGTGATGTGGGATGCAGGGGCTCAGAAGACTGGGATGAACTGGGATGAACTGGGAGCAGTGTGATGTGAGATGCAGGAGCTGAGAAGACTGGGATGAACTGGGATGAACTGGGAGCAGTGTGATGTGGGATGCAGGAGCTGAAGAGGGGAATGAGCTGCTGACAAAGGTCAGCACTCAGCAGTGGCTCTGCTTTTCCTGCCCTTTCTCCAGCATCCTTTCCACAGGTTCTTTTCACTGGAGCCCAGCTTTGCTGTCTCATTTAAAGAGCATCAATTGAGAGGGTTTCACAAGAGTGTGGGCCCTGCTTTGCCTTTGGAGGTGTGGATCCTGTGGGCCTTGCAGGACCAGCTCCTCATGGAATAAACATCTGCTTGGAAGAGTTTACAAAGCACCCTGCATTCATTGATTTAAAACCACTCCAATTAAGGCTTCATAGGAGTGAACTTCCTCAGAAATACAGCAATTTTGAGTTTCTCTGGGTGACCTGGCAGAGCCAGGGTGCTCTGTGAGCCTTCCTCCCTACTGGAAATGGGCACAGGAGGAAGATTCTGTGACATTCGGAAGCGTGGAGCCTTGGATAGTCTGTGACACTGCTCCTTTCAGGATTATCACTTTGTTTGGAGTGCTTATGCAGGCAAAGTGCTGCAGTCCAAGGCTCCATTTACAGTAATTTGTTATGCCTGGAACATAGACAGCCTTCTGGGATCCATGAAAAGGGATCCTTTCAAACCCCGAGCTGACAACTCTTTTTATCTGACTTCAGTGCTCCACAGCCAAGGAGTTTTAAAGGATGGGGAAAGCAACATCTAATCTGTGTTTAGAAAACCATGTCAGTGTGTTCTATAAACTTGCAGCAATACAACCCCAATCTGCTCTATTTCCACTTCCCTCCAGGGCAGTTTGAATAGTCCTCAAGCTGGAACTATTATCTCAGCAAATACAGCAAATGCAGGCAGACTTGTGCATCAGCTCATGCAGATTTTTCCTGAAAGGTTTTAAGTAGCTCTGGCTTGGCCTGCTTGTTCTTTTTTTTTTTTTTCCCCTTTTTGTTTTGATTTGTTTATTCACTCTTAAAACAACTCCTCAGCAGTGGGTTTAAGCGGCTCCTCTAATCTGGAGTGCTACACGATGATGTCCCTTGGAGCCTTTCTGCACAACCTAAAAGCTTGTTTTAAAGGCTAAATCTTCTCCTACTCTCATTTGTTAATAGGAAACAGCCAAATGAGTAATTAGAGAGCAAGACTTGTGCACCAGGACACTGAAATCCTGTAGGTATTTTTCCTTTTTTTTGCATTTCTTTAAGGGAAATGTATTTTGCAGGCAGGTGCTCAGTGGGAAGCAGCTGGTTCCAGTCCAAGAGTTAGGATGGTGTGGAGTCCAAGCCAGAATATCTTCAGGGATTTTATTTCATCAGGTTTTTATTCAAGTGATGCTACACAGCTTCTGGGTGTGCATCCAGCTGCAGTGAAAAGTTAGAGATACCTCAAGTTAAGAGCCTTTAATTCCTTCATTTGAACTGAATTAGATTCATTGCAAAGAGAGAAATGCATAAAAATCAGGTAATGTGGAAATGAATATTTTGTACTGAGCTAAAATAATAGTAATTATCCTTAAAGAAAGGCTGAATCTTCCAATTTGCATGGGCTGTATGGAGAGGGCTTTAAATTAATTGATTGTTGAAAGTGAGCTAATGGAATTAATTCATCTCGGGTGTATTTTAGACAGGCCTAAAGCAGCTGAAGGATGGGGGCAGACATAGAGAACTAAATTTCAGCAGGATACAATGAACAGACAGAAATTTTTCTGAAATTTTGGGAGACACATCCAGATTTGAAAAGTTCTCTTTTGACAGTCTGCCACTGTCCACAAATGAACTGTAAATGGAGCAGATGTTGGGGTGTATATATTTATCTGTGTCCATTTAAAGTAGTGGAGTGTTCAAAATAAGCACAGCAAATTTTAACAACAACAAAAAAAAAAGATCAATGTAGATTTTGGTAGGATCAATATTGAAAAAAGACCAAACTGTAAGTTTTTAGTTGTATTTTTGAAAATACTGGTAAGACTTCACTATTTTAGTTAATTCCCTTGTACTTTAAGCAGCTGCTTCATCCCTGTTAAAAACCATAAATTAAAACCTCATGAGGCATTTGTTTGACAAGTTTTTCTGAATCTTTGTGTCTGTCAATGACACCAAAGAGATCCTGAGTATTTTTTGTCATTATGTTGAGCTAGTGGTGGTTATGGAATGGTTCTAAACCCACTGGGAATTCAAAACCTGTGCAATTAGAGCCCCTCAGAACTTGTCAGAGGTAAATGCCAGGAACTCTCAGGGCACTGGGATCTCTTTCCCTGTTTTTTAGGTTTTTCCCTCATTTTCCACCTCCAGTGCTCAGTTTGCTGAGCTGCAGCACAGCATTGACCTGATTATTTTGACAAGAGCTCAGAATAACAGTGAGGATCCTGACCCAGAGTTGTGCTAATTTTGGTCCTTTTTTTCCTGGAGCTGCAGCAGCAGCTGCTCCGTGCTCAGAAGGTCTCCTCACCTTCTTTCTGCTTTTCTAACCATCCTCACATGTGCAGCAGAAAGCAGATATTTGGGAATGGAAATGTGGATTCCAGCCAAGTGGGAAAGTGTTGGTTCAAGGGAAAAAATCAGGTAGTCTGCAATAACAGTCCACTAATTCTCAGCCAAGGTTTGGTGTTGATCAGGATTTCACTGAAACTTGGTAAAACTCATATTGCTAAAAAGGGAAGAGGTTGTAACTTGAAGCAGGAGCCACAGGGATGCTGGAAATGTGGAATTCTCCCATTCTGAGCTGTGAGGCTGTTCTTAATCACTCCCAGCTTTTATTCATCCACAGCTTCACCAAAACTCTTTAACTCAGAGCCTAATTACAATTTCTACCATAAAGCTAATTGAATATAATACAGAGAAAACTGAGCACTCCTCTGGTTCCTGTCAGATAAATGAATGCAACCTACAAGCCTTTCATCTGTAAGAATAATTACAAATCCAGGAAGTTTAAAGTCACCAAGTCTTGATGCCCCTGGAAACTCAATACATTTCCAGTTTCTGAAATCAATTAAATCTAGGCTATGCAAAACCCTCATTTTCTTTGCAGGAATAGGATTTTTTTGCTGCAAAGAGCCAATAATGCCTAATTATCTCCTCTGTGATCTCCTTTTGGTGCTTCAGTGAGTTACCACTGGCTAAGAAACAGAATACTATTTATTCCACTTGCATTGAACTGGAAATAAATCTTTAAGACTTCTCTACTGAGCAAAAATCACTCAGAGGTTACAAGCTGGAAGAGTTGATAGATCTCTCTTCTGGTTTTGATGGGTTATCCAGTTAAAATTTCAGGAATACTGTGAGATTAGTGCCTCAGAGTGGCTTGGTTAGACAGGGTTTGAAACTGCTCTTTTCACATCCCTTTCCTTTAAAACATTCAACAAAACTTGCCTTGAGTGTTCTCTGGGTAAATATTAGTTTATCCCAATGCTATTTTCTCTATATCTCATCCAGATCTGAGCATGGAATAGAATCACAAAATGGTTTAGGTTGGAAAAAACCTCCAGGATCATCGAGTCCAGCCTGACAATCTCCAGCTTGTCACCAGAGTGCCACATTCAGCCTTTTCTTACATTTTTAAATCAAGATAATTGGGGTGATGTCCCTCACAGCATTGGTATGAAAAAGTGAGAAAAACTTGAATATCAACAATTTCATACTTCAATATTTGGTGTATTAGATTTTTTTTTTTGAGGGTGTTCTTTGTCTTTTGAGTCAGCACAAATGTTCTTGGATAGGCCTTTCTTTTAATTAGCTGATATGCATAAAGCAAAATGACTGCAGCTATGACAGGAAATATTTGATTGATGTTTTTTGGGGGTTTTCTTGGCCATTTTTAGCTGTGTGTATTCCTGCTAAAGTGGTGATAGTTGAGATGGGCCAGGCAGTTTTTCATTTTCCTGTTTGACTGATAATTCCAGAACTGTGGAAGTACAGCCAGTTCTGTGAGAAAAGGGGAGCTCTGAGACAACACTTCAAGTCCCAGCAATTCCCAGAAAATTGAAAATCCTGCTTACAAGTGCTGAAACTTCCGTTGTCTCCTCCCCCAGCAGTATGAAAGTGCTAAATTTACATCTCATTATGTAAGTAAATCATTATTACCACGTAGTTAAATGAGGAGGAAGTTTTCCTCCTGGGGTAATTGTGTGTTTTATAAATCTGGGTTTATTTCAGCTCACAGGGCTGACTTTGATGGTCCTGAAAAGCTGAGAGCATTTCCTTGCACCTCACAGAAGTCAAGGATGTACTTCTGAGGTTGTTAAAATACTTATTTGCCTTGCACTAGCATTGAGAAGTCAGTTCTAATCTGCATTAATCTTTATATTCAGCTGTATTTTATTTTTCAGTGTTTGCTTAGAAAACTCAATAGCTATGAATGAGGGATTTTTTTCATGGCATTTCTTGTTGCTCCCACAATATGTGATGTAGTTTAGCAAAACTTTATTGATTTTCTTCTGGTTTTAGGTGTTCAAAGTACCACAAGATGCAGAACACTTTGGCTGTGCACCCCAAAGAGGTGCATTTCTTAATTCCCCAATCTAATAAAATTAATTCCCCAAATAATAAAATAAAATTTCATATTATGGACACTTGCCACTTCAGTTTCAGTAGACAAGATGTGACTTTTATATCTCCAGAATGATGAAGTGTGGTGCATTGTTTCTCATGAGGAAATATTCCTGTGATCTGTGGCAGACAGAAAAAAATCTTATAGCTGGGGTGGAAAAAGGTGTGTGACACTTGTCAGTGTGACAGAAAACCTCATTGCAGCAAGACATGGCTCAAGCTGGGCCAGATTTCATCTGCACTGAGTTAATTGGCCAATTGTTAATTGAGTTGCAAAGATCCCTGATTGGGAGGAGCTGGACTTTGCCTGCAGTTCTGGACCTTACCCCAAAATGTGACCGAGGCCAAGTGGTGCCCTCAGCATAAAGAGGATTTCTGCCCCCAAATCCTTTTGAGTGCAGTTCTCCTGGACACTGATTCCATGGTGAATCATCTGTGCTTCTGCAAGGCACTTATTTTTCCATGGAATGCTGGGCATTGCATTTCCTGGAGCTTTTTCACTGTTTAATTTGCAAGTTTGCATCTTCAGAACTATTTATGATTAATCTGTGATTTATTTTTTTTTATTTCTCCCACAAGTGCTTTGAGTCCTGTTTTAGAGTTTTTAGGATTTTATGAATTTAAAGTATTCTCTGGCAAAAAAGTTTAGAATCATCCCAGAATGATTTGGGTTGGAAGGGACCTTAAAGCTCATCCCATTCCATGGGCAGGGACACCTTCCCCTATCCCAGGTTGCTCCAGCCTGGCCTTGAGCACTTCCAGGGATGAGGCATCTACAGTTTCAATTATAAATAATAAATTAAATATAATCTAATTCAATGAAACCTTATTTTTTTTTAATCTGCCTCTGCAGTTACTTTACCCAGATTTATAAAGTTTGGGCAATAGATACAAGGAAACACTTGGAAAAAAACTCACCTGTAACCTGTCAGGTTACAAGTTGGTGGCTTGGTTGACAATCCTGGTTTATGTTAGGTTATCATAATTTTATTAAAAATTACAATTCTTATGGTTTTATTTATTTGTTCAGGTATTTATTCCATGTGTTCCTTTCCAGCTGGAGCATTTGTGCTGTCAGGTTTCACTGGTTCTGTGAGGTTTGGTACCTCCTTTCATGGGATTTTCTCCAGTGTTTCCTTGATAAAATATTGGAGATCATGGAGGGGGCAAGGAAACTTCCAGAGAAATTGAAACTGAACTTCACAAGCTCACAGGATTTCACAAATCCTCCTTTCCTAATCTCCAAACATGCAGCATGGAAGAGCAAAACAACCTCAGCAGGAGCCAGTTCTGATTTCCAGGCTGAAAATTCCAGAATTTTCACCTCTTGTGCATTTCCATGGAATTTTGAGAATCATCTCCAATTACACCATTTCCCAAAGGAAAATGAGATCATTTTGTGGATCACAGCAGTGGAAGTGGAGAGCTGAGGGAAACCTTGGATGACAGCAAATCCTCCTTGCTGATGGTTCTCCCTTTTTTTTTTTCATTTTGGGTTTTTTGGGGGGAGATACTGTAGGGAAAAAAGCTCCTTGGAAGCAGGGAATAAATAACTGCAAGGAAACAAATGAAAGGAGCTGCCTGAACTGGCACTGATGCCTCAAAAATGTTGTGTGTAATTGCTGCTTGAGCAGAACTCTGCCTGTAAATCTGTCAGCACCCTGGGAATGTTTTGTGGGGTTTGGAGTACCCAGTTCTGAGCCTGCCTCGTTTTATCTGTTTTGAGAAATGTAACTCACTGTAAATCAGATGGGCAACATCCAACTGCAGCTGTTAATGCAGATTATTTCTTGGTTTCTCTCCTGGTTTGTTTTTTTTTAAGGAAATTTTTAGTTATTTCTCTGTTAAAGACAATCTGGATGGAACTGTCCTTACAGTCTCTACTTGTGGTTTATATTAATAGGGAGATAATGGAAGTGTTTGATCAGCAATTAAAAAACATTGGTAGCTTCAGGGGAATAAATTAATTGAGTTTTGCTGGATCGTAATGTTCAGTTTAATGTTTTTCTGAGGTGTCTGAAGGTGGCTCAGAAGGATTTCTGTTTGCACAAGGTTAGAGTTGGAGTGATTTGGGCATTTAAAACAGAATTAGGAATCCAAAGTGTTTGGATTCTGCATCAGAGGAGCTCAGGATTGTTGGAGCATCATCAAGAAACATTAAAGAACAAGGTGGAGAGGGATGAGGGAAGATACCAAATCCCAAGATACTCCCATCCATAGGGTGGTGTTGTTGAAAATTGAAAGAGAGGAAGAAACCACTGTGAATATAAAGTGGACCAAGTTAAAATTCCAAATAAAAACATTGGAATGCTTTAGTTGTTGCTTTATATGCCAAATAAGAGCAGTGGTGTTTTTCAGTTGTATAAAAACCAGCAAATTCCATCCTCATTGTACTGCTGGAAACTCAAGGACGTGTCAAAATTCACTGTGAGCTTCATACATCACCCTGAAATTAAATGTAGCAAAGCCAAAGCACCTTCAGGTGACCTGTGATAAAACTCTTTATTTCCATTCTTCTGGGGGTTTGTAATCCAAAACTTCACTTGTCAATAATATCTTGCAAAATGAAGCTAGAAAAATACAGGATAAGTTTCTTTAGTTTTACAGTGCATTCTTGACTAAATGAAGTTGCTGTTTCTAGGTCACTGTGGCCAACTTGGTGTTTTAAGTGAGAACAGCTGATTGTGGTAATTTCCAAATAAATTCAAATGTAGAAAATCATTCTCTTAGATCAGATAACTCATTTTAGCTGATGAAATTGAGATTTTAAGTGAAACCTTGGTACATTTATGACAACACAGCATCATATTCATTTAATTCTGAAGAACACAAAATACTGATTTTTAGTGGAATTAAATCATTTCCTAATCTTTGGGGTTTTTTTAGTAAATTTGTATTTTCTCTAACATAAATATTGTTTTTTGTAGGGCGCCAATGCCTCTGCTTTGGAGAAAGAGATTGGTCCTGAGCAGTTCCCTGTGAATGAGCATTATTTTGGCCTGGTCAATGTAAGTCAATTTTCTATGCTTAAAATAGTGTTTTTTAATTCACATCCTAATTTGGAGTTTAATAGGATTCTCCAAGAACTTGATTGATGGGAACTTCTCACTTAGAGTGGGACTGAGCACAGACACCACATCCTGCAGTGTGCTTATTAACCAAGATAATTCATTTCATCTGAAACACAGAAAAATAAATGTATTTCTTGTAAAGTCTCCGAGAGAACCCTTCTTCCTCCACTACACTTTTAATTGCAAGATTTTAATATTTAGCTGGAAAATTGGAAATAATAAAGTGTGTCCATTTGTTCATATGCTGTTCCAGAGAAGATTTTCCACTGATGCTGCAGTGCAGGGGAGGCTTTAAAATGAAAATGTGTTACTTTTCTAAAAACACCCTTCTCGTGGGAGGAGAGGAAGTTTTGTGCAGGAGATGAATGACAAGGACTGGGTGGATAATTCCTTGGTGTAGTAATACTCAATCTGGATTTTTGGCAGCCTGGTGTAGCCATGAACCCTCCAAAAAGCTGAATTTTTGCAGGTTGTGTGGCTCTGGGCTGGGAGCTGAGAGGCAGCAGAGTTGTGTGCCTGCATTAACTGTGCAGAGGATGTTGCTCCTGGTTTGTTCAGAGCAGCAGTGGTTCTGTGGCGTCCTGTTTATGATGGGAAAATGCAATTTTGGCAGAACTCACTAGAAACAGAATTATTTCTGTCTTCTGTTCGTCAGGGTTGTGTTGAGAGCTGGGAGATGCTCATCTCTTCACACACCAGCTAAGGCAAACTAAGTGGTATTTATTGAGCTCATTAGAGACCCAGTTAATTGCCTTTGTGTGGGTTTCTAGCAGTTTATATTTCATCCACCCAGCTACCCAAACACACAGAATCCCGTTCCCTAAGCAGGGTGTCAGTGGCCATTCCAAAGCTGCTGAGGTTTGCTCCATAACAGCAAAAAATGGAATTGTGACACAAATAGCAGAGCACTGAATGGTGTCAGGAGGAAAAACAGCATCCTAAAAATAACCAGAATTACTAGAACCCCATCCATTCTCTGTTTTGAAGGACAAAACATGACTAACACTGTTGTGCTTCGTTCTTTGCAACTGGTTTCTTGAGGGAGGTGTTTTCACGCCGTTGTTCTGCTGAGTTTTTTCTGAAGTTATTTCTGGTTCTTTCATGATTTGGAAATAATTGGAGCATTTTAGAGAGGGCAGTTTCATGGCTTCAGCAGCAGTGCTGTTAAATGTGTGATTGCACTGCAAATCCAGTCAGGTGTTGAACTCGTGGGCAATAGAGGCCAAAACTTCGGGTTGAATATTTATTCAATTTTTGGATCAGTGAGCTAAAACAACCTGACTCTGTTAAACTGTGTCTAAAGCCACTGCAGAATTCATGGGAAACTGTAAAAATAGCTTATATTTGCTAAAGCCCAAGAGGGATGGAACAATGGTGTCATTCCAGAATTTCATCTCAGTTTTCATTTTAAGAAGCTCCTATCTTCAAAAAAACCTTCAGACTTAGGATGCCTTTTTGTGTTGTGTGCAAATTTATTTAGCACGGTGCTTCTTTGCTTTTTTAGGTCACTGATAAGGATGTGAGTGGTTTTCTATCCTAATTCATGTGTTTGTTTAGTTTCCACATTTATTTTCCTCATGTCAATAAGTTTTAACTGTTGTTCCCTGTTGTTTGCATATGGTGTAAATCAGTGTTACTGTAGCTATAGCTGTATGAATTAAGCTTTTGAGCTGTATGAATTAAGCTGTTCATTTTCTGTTTCAGACAAAGTGATTATTAGCTTGAAACCGTTCTGCTGCAGTAATCACACCCAATTTGGGGGAACAGTGGCCGTGTATCACTTCAAACCAGTCTGCTCTGTAGACAGATTTTTATTCTTTATGTTTATTTGAAATATGTTGCTCTTGGGGTGCAGATCCTCGTTACCAGAATATGTGGGGACTGGCAAATGCAGAATTTGTCTCTCTTTTTTGGAAGCAGCAGCTCTGAAGCCATGGTGTGTTGTTGTGGGTGATAAGCTGATATCCTGGAGTCCCTCCTTGCTCAGCCACGAGGAGCAGCCTCTGCAAGGCCTTATCACAGGCAGATGCAAACCTGCTGCTCTCTGCATGGCCCTGCATCATGTGCTGCTCCAAACATTCCATTATGAGCAGGAAATATTGATTTTATTATGAATTTATAATAGGTTTTGCCACTGGGATTGGCTCAGTTGTTCGGAGCAGGGTGCTGATAATGCCAAGGCAGCGGGGTTGATCCCTCTATGGGTTGTTCAGTTAAGAATTGGACTCAGTGATCCTTGGGGGGTCCCTTCCAACTTAAAATATTCTGTGAAATTTATTATTTATTTATTTTGTGTCCTTGGTACCTCTCCCCAGCAGGCTCTCCCCTCTCAGGATGATGGCTAGTGCTGTGACTCCACCAATTTTGATTTTTTGCTGAGCCCTTAATTATTTTTTCTGTGTATTCCCAGGATCCTGTGGGTGTTGTCTCCTCTCCCTTCCCTTGCTGTCACAAGGCTCAGCCTTTTCCCCCAATCCCACCAGCATTCCCCCCATTTCCAACCATATTTTCCCCCCATTTCCAGCCAGGATTTCCCCCCATTTCCAGCCAGGATTTCCCCCCCCATTTCCAGCCAGCGTTTCTCCCCATTCTCCCCAGTATTTCCCCCATTTCCAACCATCTTTTTCCCCTACTTCCAGCCAGTATTTCCCCCATTTCCAGCCAGTATTTCCCCCATTTCCAGCCAGTATTTCCCCCATTTCCAACCAGTATTTCCCCCATTTCCAGCCAGTATTTCCCCCATTTCCAGCCAGTATTTCCCCCATTTCCAACCAGTATTTCCCCCATTTCCAGCCAGTATTTCCCCAGTAAATGAGCTCTGCCAGGTGACTCCTCCAGTTTCACTGTGTGACACTCTAAATGAACTCTCTTCCTACCATTCCTTTTTGACAGCCCTAATCCAAACCCCTTTTTTTTTTCCTTCTGTTCTGTTTTTTTGACCAGTTCGGCAATACCTGCTACTGCAACTCGGTCTTACAGGCACTTTATTTTTGTCGGCCATTTCGGGAAAAAGTTTTGGCATACAAGGTGCAACCTCGAAAGAAGGAAAGCCTCCTGACCTGCCTCTCTGATCTCTTCAACAGTATTGCCACGCAAAAGAAGAAGGTGGGAGTCATCCCACCCAAGAAATTTATTTCCCGCTTGAGGAAAGAAAATGGTAAATGAAGAAATGATTTTTTTAATGTGTTTTTAAGGATTTAAAAATGTTAAATTCAGGTTTCTTTTGGAGTTGAAATTGTCAAGTTTTAATGGGTTTCTTGAAGATTTTTGTGGTGTGAAGTTCACCACCTCTGTGCTTGTCCTGTGAGCTTGTCCTTATCTCAGTATCTGTGTTTCTGGACTTGCACATATCCAGATATTCCACACTGGTGTGGTGTTCCCTGGAGGAACAAAGCACACTCCAGCTCATTGCTGCAGAAACCCAGCCCCTCATAGCCTTTTCTCTTGCATTTGTGGTAGGATCAGTTCCTTAGGTTCTGAACTGGTGGTCATTTCCCAGGGCTGTTTGGCGAGGAAAAGCTCTGGATGTTGATTTATCCTCTCTCCTTGAACTTGAAAAGATAACAAACTTCCAGTAGGGGATTTTTACCCTTTGGTGCTGGACTTAATGAAGCAGTGGGCCAAGGCAGCACATCTGAATTTATTTGTCTTCCTCTCTAAAGAAAAGAAGGAAAAAACTACCAAAAAAACCCAAACCAATCATGGTTTTCTTCAGTTCTGAGAAATGGCCAAACTAAATTTCCTTAATGGTATTTTTCAGCTGTTTGTTTCTTGCAACCTGAGGATAACCATTGAGAGAACAACAAAGTGCAATTCTTCCCAACATCACCAGTGCCACCAGAGCTATGTAACAGGGGAGAGGAGGGAAGGAAAAAACCACAGTGACCTGGTGGTGGGAAGTGTCTGTAGTTGCTCATTCTCCTCCCTCTCTTCCTTTCCAGAATTATTTGATAATTACATGCAGCAGGATGCACACGAATTCCTAAACTACCTACTGAACACTATTGCTGACTTACTGCAAGAGGAGAAGAAGCAGGAGAAGCAGAATGGGAAGCTCCAGAATGGCAGCATTGAGAGTGAAGAAGGAGACAAGCCTGATCTGACGTGGGTCCATGAAATCTTCCAAGGAACACTAACCAATGAAACCAGATGTCTTAACTGTGAGGCTGTACGTGCACCACCAAACCACACCTCTTTAGCTTTCTCCCAGCTTCTGGATTGGTTTCCCTAACACTGAGCACCCTTTTTCATTCATTAGGGTAGATGAAATTGCACTGTCTCTATTAAAATATGGAGCATAGCCTATTTTAGGACTCTATGTTCAAACCAATGCTCATTAAGGTATGTTGCCCAGAAAAAGCCTAGTGTTTTCCCTGTTTCTCCTCCCTGTTTTCCATCCAGGCAGCTGCACCTGGCTGATCCAAGCTGCCTTTTTGTCTCCATGTTATTCCTGTGTCAGTGATTGAGAGTTTATGTCGTGTTTCTACATGAGAGTTGCTCTTAATTTAACACTGGGGTGAACTGAGTTGCTTGAACTGGAATTCTGTGCTCGGTGCTGGTCCTTGGCTACTCTGTTTGAGAGCAAAAAAAGTGCCATGAAGTCTGGAATTAGAACCACACCACCTTCAGGCCAGGGATTTGTAGCTAGTCATATGCTCTGATTTAATACTGCTAAAAAAATATGAAAACCCAGATGGGGAGAGGAATAAAAAACCAGAGAAGTGATTACAACAGAAAAGGTTGTACTCGGCATTTAAAATCTAAAGTTATGGCTGTGTGGTGAGGAGAAGCTCTAAAAATGACATTAATAGGATTCTGTCTCAAGGATCTTGCAATGAAATGTGACTGTTCCACAAATGGAAAGATGGTTTTCCTCCCTGCTAACCCATTTAATTGAGGAGCCATCTGCCTGTTTCTGCCTTGCCTCTGAGTATTGACTGATACACCCTGAAATGCAGCAGAAAGCTGCATCAGGCTGCAGAGGAAATGGAATGTGGTTAAAACCTCTCCAGTGAGAGCTCTCTGAGTGGTTAAAACCTGCATTTGCCAGTGAAATAATCAGATGTGCCTTGAAGTCTCAAAGGGGAGAGATGTTTCATGAGAGGGGTTTAGGGTTTTGTGCTTTTTTCACATGGGTTTTTGGTTTGGTTTGGTTTTGTTGTCATTGCTTCTTTTATTAATGCTCCTCTTCAGGTTTTAACACCACATCAGATTGTTTAATCACTTTTAGTTTACCTCGAGAAAAGGCCTCTTTGTGTGTGTGTGTACATTTATTTTTAATCATACTGCACCATTCCAGAAATGGTTAAAAGAAATCTGCCAGCTCTCAATTGTTACCAAATATCTCTTCTTCTTATTTTTTTTTTTTTAAGGTTAGTAGCAAAGATGAGGACTTTCTGGACCTCTCGGTTGATGTGGAACAAAATACATCAATTACACATTGTCTAAGGTAAACAGAATTTTTTTGGGAATGGAAAAAAATACCTGCCCTGGTCAGAAGGAGAGAACTTGGATTAGTTATTCTCTGGTGCAACATGTGGTAAAATATTGTGAGTTTTGGAAGGTTTCTTAGTGGCTTTTAGTAGTTAATAAATAGTAGTGGTGGCTCAGATTGATTTTCACTTTCTTTTATGAAGATTTGAATTTATTTTATCACACAGTCAGGCTTTATCAAAAATAAACACGCAGTGTTTGCTTTCACAATAAATTCTTGATTATTTTCATATTCTTACCGAATTTCAGTCATCTGGCCCTGATGTTTAGGGTCAGTTTGGTTTTTCCTGATGGACATTTGCTCCATGTGTTTGTCTGCAGGATCCAAGGCTTATCAGCTGCTTGGATATTTAATTTGCATCCAGCATCTGGCTATATAATAGCTGATAATGGATCTGTAATTGCTGAGAGCTGAAGGATCATCCAGACCTTGCTGCTTAATGGCTGTAGATGTGAACATTTAATTTCTGCCACTAAAGAAAACATGGAATGGCTTCTGATGGAAACAAAACTCAATCACCTTCGTGCTGTTTATTACCTTTCCTAGAAAATAGGCAGTTAAGAGTGTAAATTCTAGATTTTTCCAGCTGAACATTGATGCTGCATCCCAGGAATGAGACAAATACACATCAAACGGGTCTGGGAGCACCATGAATGAAAGGAGCTTCATCCTCTGTCTGTTGTTTGGGGTTTTTTTTTCAGCATTTTCAGCTGGATGCTCTGGAATATCCCTGCTTATGCCACTCTCTGATTTCCACAGGGGATTTAGTAACACTGAAACTCTATGCAGTGAATACAAATACTATTGTGAGCAGTGCCGCAGCAAACAGGAGGCACAGAAGAGGTAAGGGCCAAATATTCAGGCTGAGGGAGATGTTCTCTTAAAATTTCTGGGCAAATACACCTGGTGAATTCAGGAAAAAGAAAAGGTAGGGTTGTCTAGGTCTGAGGTTGAAGGAAAAGTGGAGAGACCAAGTAACTTCACGGCAGCCTCATCATGAGGGGATCCATTCTGTGATTCTCTCTGAAGAGTTTCTATCTGGTGTTTCCAGACATCCACATTTTCCCCAGTTAGCATTAATCAGCTTAAAGCTGCTGGAAAACATCCCATCTGCTTTGTCTGGGAGCACTGGGTGCAAAAAATCTTATTTCTCCCCTTAGACTTGGTCACAGCCAGAGCAGCAACACTGATTTATTCCAGCTCTTTCTTCCCATTGATGGGTGAAAAATCCATGTTCTCCTGCAGCTGTCCTGCATTCAGATGTCAGTTGTGTTGATAATAATTTGGGATAAATATTTCCTATTCTCACTAAGAGAGAAAAAGCAGCATTTAAAAAATCCTACCAATATTTTGGATGCCTTTTTTTACGACGCTTCCTCGTAACAAAATTCTCGAACAAATTTAGGGGCGATTCTCTAATCCTTCTCCTTTATTTCCCATCTTTTTTTTTTTTTCTTGTGCTCCAGAATGAGGGTAAAAAAACTGCCCATGATCCTGGCTCTGCACTTGAAGAGGTTCAAGTACATGGACCAGCTGCACCGCTACACCAAGCTCTCCTACAGGGTGGTGTTCCCTCTGGAGCTGCGGCTCTTCAACACCTCGGGGGATGCCACCAACCCCGACAGGATGTACGACCTGGTGGCCGTGGTGGTTCACTGTGGCAGGTACTTGTGCACATTCCCTGCTTTTCCTTGGAATTTTCATGGAATCTCTCATCCCCGTGCTGTTTTATAACAGCGCGGGAGCGCTCTCGGAGCTGGTCGGTTGGAAGTGTTTTGATTTATTTTTTTAAAAATAAAAATCTGGGGTTTTTTACTAGGTTATTTTTACTATTTTCAGTTTTACTTTGTATTTTTACTGTTTTCAGTTTTACTTTATATTTTTGCTGTTTTAAATTTTACTTTAGAGGCTAAAATTTGTCATTTTCTGTCATTTGTGTCACATCACGGTGGCATGTCAGACAAGTTCTTTCTTTGAGCTGTCATTAAAAAACCCCAAAACAACAAAAATCTCCTGGACTTGTTTTTTCTTTCCAGGAAATATAAATGTAATAAAAAGAAATCTTGGAAAAACACCTAGTAAAATAGAATTAAATTATGTTTTTCATCTTGCTGCTGCCTAAAACCTTGAAGTTTCTTAAGAAGTTGGTGCCATCATGTGGAATAAGCTGTGCACTGCTGGGTTTTTAAAATATCCTTATTTTCTTCATTAAATTCTAGTTTTAGCAGCTGCAGTTCTGGTTTTAAAAGCAAAGAGGAAAAGATTTCTAAACATTTTAGGAAAAAAAAACCTCATGGAAGGGGAAAAAAATATTTCTAACTGCTTTCAGGAAGTGTGAGTTTTAAAGTGATCAGTTATTGCAGCACATAAATGCTTTGAAATATCTTTGTGAGGAGAAAAATGCTAATAATGCATAGATTTAGTATAAATAAACTTCATAAAATTCTAAAAGATTTTTGTTGTGGTGCAGTTATAATATTTATTCAGTTTTTATCACTTCAGGATCTCATGCAATCCATTTTCTTGTGTAGTTTTTATTTGCCATACCTGTGTCTGCACTTAAATGTTTGGACAATAGTGATTAATAATTCAGATTATTAAATGGTTTTCCTTCTATTTTCTCAAACCTTTTATCCTGTGTGGGGCTTTTAGGGTTCCTCACCTGCTCTCAATTCTTACTGAACTGAGATAAATGAGATTTTTAAAATATTTTGAGTTCTCAGAACTTGTTTGAAATATTTCGCACATAGAGTTTTACTTCTGTTTAAATTTAAACTAAGTTTAAGTTTAAATTTATTTTTACTTAGTTGCCCTAAACAAAGGAATTCCATTCTGTGGATTGGAAACTTCCACCAGAAAAGTGGGAAGAGCTTTCACAGGTCTGGCTGTGGTCAGGTTAAACCACACTGAGAATTAAAACAATTCCTGCTGTGAAATTAAATCTTTCAGAAGTGATTTAATTTAAAATTTTACAGTGGTCAAAATACTCAGCAGTGGTGACTCTAACAAAACAGGGATTGAAATATTTTTAATTTTGGATTTTAATATCTATGAATGATGGTATGAAATATTTATCTCATCGTGTGTTTTGAATATATTTTGTATTTTCAAAAAACCAACAGCAACATTTTAATCGAAGCAATTTGTCAAAAAAATCTTACAAAAATCACCAGCATTATGTGAAAAGCTGGGAAGTGGAGCTGGGACAGCCAGGGATGATCCTGGGCAGGGAAATGGCTCCTGGATAAGAAATTTTCCATCCTTTTTTCCTGCAGTGGCCCAAACCGTGGGCATTACATCACCATCGTCAAGAGCCACGGCTTCTGGCTGCTGTTTGATGATGACATTGTAGAGGTGGGTAAAGAGCAGCAAAACACCCAAAAACTCTGATTTCAGCCCATTTTTAGGCTCCTTTCCATTGCTAACTTGTATTTCATTGCTGTACTTTAGAGCTTCTCCCTTTTTCTGGGTCACTTTTCACCAACAAATTAAAAAAATAAATTATTTTTAGTGATGATGTCGAAACAGCTCAAGGAAATTTTTCCTTTTCTGCCAACATATCTGTAAAGGCTGATATGCAAAATTTTTATACATCCATGGATTTCACATAATTATTAAGCAAATATCAAACAGTAGAACAAATGCCACAGCAGAGCTGCTTTTTGTAAAGATGAAAATGCTTTGTTTGTCTCAGAGATTCCATGGTCAAGGCCTGATTAAGTGTCTAAATAGCAAAATCCATGCTTGTGTCAAAATAAATATGTAGGACTTTCCCCATTTTTAAATTTTTTTCAATCTTTGCATAGCTTTGAGCATCAGGGGTGGCTTCCCAGTGTGTGTGGCTGTCAACAGTTCACTTTCTCCTAAAATTTTTATATTTTTGGACTCATTTTCCTCTGTTTCTGTCATAGTCCAAGTACAGAATTGTGTCACCTAATTTTGGAAATAGTTTTCACCTCAATATTTTAAAATTCAAGTGTTTTCAGTCTTTTCCATGCAGGAGATGAACTTCACATTTTAAAAGATGTAAAATAACCATCTTCTTATTCTGTATTTGTTTTCTGTCACTCACTTTTACTTTGTATCTTCATTTTTATGCCAAATTTCTGTTTAACTGCAAACACTGTTGACACTTTTATAGATGTGCCAAAAATGGCTTTTAAATGTGTGCAGTTATTGGGCAGTAAATCCAAGGAGCTGTCATGTAGTTCACTCTTCTTAAAAAAAAAACCCATTTTTTCCCTTTATGTTGCTTTTTTATCTTCAATTGTGGCTTACTTTTTTTTTCTTTTCCAAGTTCATCTTCTTATATAGAATTTATTTAAAATTATATATATTTTATATATATATATATATATATATATATGTATAAAAACCAAGCTCTTTTGGAGGGTTTACATTCTAGGTGTGGCCACCTAACAAAACAGGCTTGAAAAGGTGAGTGCAAAGCTCTTGTTCACAGATACTGCAGCTGAAAGCCCAGGAAAAGGCTTTTCCCCCTAAAATACAAAAAGCTTTATTGCATTTTTGGCAAGTGATGGGAATGAACAGCTCCAAACTGAAAATAGGAAGGAGTTTGTCCTCATTTCCCACCAAATGTCAGCAGTGGGGAATGCAGATTTATTTTGATTTATTATATAGGATTTCATGGGAGGGCAAACTCAATGGAATTGGAGATTGATGATCCCCAAATCCTGCAGCATGTTGGGGAAAGGAGCAAATCCAGGGGGCAAATCAGTCCAAGGGGGATCCAAAATTGAGCAAAATGGATTGAGAAACCTGATCTCAATGATCTCTGGCTGATTTGAATTTGGCATTTGTCACCAGATGCATCCCAGTGTTTAGCTGGAAACTTCAGTCCATGGAGCTCTCCACACTGAGGGGAGGAACAGAATGGCTTTGCTTAAAAAATAAAGAGATTTGAATGCAAAGGCAGTGGCATTCCAGAATTGGATTTGGTTTGGAGAACGAGAATAGATGGCTGGAAATGAGTAAAGGCTGTTTAATCTCAGTTCATAAGAAACATCATTTTTAATGTCAGGTGAAGCTGCAGAATCCTACAAGTAGTAACACCCACTGATTGTTACTCTGAAGTTACAGCTGGGTTAAACTGTATCTGGTCAATAAAAATGGGAAGAATGAAATCTATATAATCCCCTTTCAGTTCCACTCCATTTTGTGTGGATAGTGAAATTAAAGAAGGAAGTCAGTTTTGCTGTGCTGAAACTAAAAATATCTGAGGCATGAATTAATATGGATCAAATGTTTGAGTTGCATTCAGAATGAGTAGTGGAAATAGGCTTGATTGCATGGCAAGTGAGTTGGCACTTAAAATAAAACATGTTTGACTTGTCTGCTAAATATATTGCAGGAGCTGAGGTTCTTTCACTACATTTCTGTTAAAATGTGCCTCTAACAGGCTGTAGTAACGTTATGTTAATAAATGGTGTGAAAATGCACCAGCCTCAGCAGGGGATTTCAGCTTCCCCTCACTCCCTGAATGGAGAAAAGACAAAATGTCTTTTTGGGGCTTTTTTTTTTCCCCCCCTTCTTTATTTTTTTTTAAGAGAAGGTGTTTAACAGATCTCTTCAAGAGAGAATTTCTGCAGTTGATGCATCTCCTGAAAACTCCTATCTGTATTTTCTTGTGCTGGGAAAAGGCTGCTCCCAACTCGCTGCTGTTTGGCAGTGCCACATGGAGAAACCAGTGCTGCTGAGCTCGTGGTGATGCCAAAATCTGCTCAGGGAGCAGAGATTTCACATTCTCCACATGGGTTCTGCAGCTGAGGAGGCTCCTGCTGGAGGCAGAGCAGGGTCTCTTTCTTTTAAGGTGCAATCACAGCTTGGTCTCTGCTCCTCCTGAGCAGGGCAGGTGTTCAACCCAGAGCTTCTTGTGTTTGGAACATTTCTTTACATCCTCAACTTTATTCCTTGGGAATAAAAGGAAAATCCAGGCTCATCTCCTCCTCAGACTCTCATTTCTGTGGATCCAGAGTCCTAAAGGTATTAAAAAACACCATCCCAGTGGAGTGCTGAGCAGCACAGGTGCCTGGGAGTGTTTTATTCCAGTCTGCACTGCAGGATCCAACTCCCTGATGGGAAGCCAGTTGTGCTCAGGACCTGGATCAGGACACGTGGAACCTGCATCTTTAAAAACCCTTTAAAATTCCCTCCAGTTGCTGCTTGGAGTATGAGAGCAAAGCAGCTTTTCTGCACAACTTGAAATATAAGCAGATTTTAATTCTGTTAGTACAGAAAACCATAATTTTTCTTAAGAAACAAACCTTGTGATAATATTCCAGAAGGCTTTGCCCGGTAGGAAAGCTCCCTTATGACCAAAGATCAGAATTAGATGAGACCCACAGAATTCATAAAGTACTTGCAGGACTTTTCTCCTTAAAAGGGTCACAATAACTTTGAAATCCGGAGTTATTTTAGCTGAGATTTCAATCTACACAATGTGTACTTGCAGCTGTACAAAAACCTTTTTCCCTGATGAGTGACTGCTTATTTTTTTTTAATTATAAAATAATTTAATTAGAAAATACTCAGGCAAGGTACCACCAGTGTGAGAAAGGCAAATATAGAAATGCCATGTCATCCTTTAAGGATACATTTTCATGGATCACTTGGTTTGTAGTCCAGCTTAGGACTGCAGCCCTTCTCAGGAGTTTATTATTTCATCCTGATGTGCTGCTTTTTCAATAATCAATAAGTTATTAAGCGGGGAAAAAATGTTTTGTTGGATTGATGATGTTGAAGGGTCACTGTGTCAACACCACTTGGCTTTCCAGGTCACCTCCAAGAGCTGGGAATAATGATTTATGTGGGAAAAGGCTTTTAGGCTTTGTGATTTTGATTGAAGCTAATTAAAACTTCCATTAATTTTCAGAAAATTGACGCCCAGGCCATTGAAGAATTCTATGGGTTAACATCAGACATTTCCAAAAACTCTGAATCTGGATACATCCTCTTCTACCAGTCCAGGGACTGAGACAAGAGACACAAAAAATGGACACAAGGAAAAAGGGATCAAGCTTTGGCCGAGTGGAACACATTGGTGCCAGCAGAGCAGTTCCTCGGTGCTGCTGTAGGACCAGGACAGATCCAGGGGGAGGAGAGAGTTCCCTCCTGCCCTTCTTGGAGGATTAGTGCTGAACTGCCAGAACAAGAAGAGCTTTTGTTCCAGTTTTCTTTCTGGGCTTTTTGATTTGTTTTTTGGTTTTTTTTTTACGTGCTATCTTCCAAAATCTGTGTTACCTCTACTTGAAACCTGGCTGCTTATTTGTTCATGAACTCAAGAAGAGATTTCAAAGTAGCATTGTAGGATTTTTACCATTTGAAGTTGGCCTGAGGCTATACCTTGGTTTCTGCCATGGTTTTTCTGTATTTTAGCAGAACGATTTCAATATTCAGTGTCAGCTGAAGGCATATTTTAGGATCTGAGCAGCAGCTGGTTGCTGGATATTTTTGGTGACTCAGACTCGAGCAGTACAAAGCTAAGACATATTGGAAATGTCAAGTCTGTAATTTTTATAAAGAAAAAGCAGACAAAACCCCTCTCTGCAGCATTGTAAACCTCCCCATTCTGCATTCTCTTGGGTTTAGAGAACACTAACAGCACTGCTTCTTTTTGTACTCTTCTTTGTGCTGTTCTGTTTCTCCTGCAGAAGGCAGAGAACTGTCTCCACATCCAGCCTCTCCTGCTGTGCATTTTCCTTTGCAAGCAGCAGTTTTGCCTCCAGGCCCCGTTGCTGCAGGTTCCAGGGGAGCAGAGCAGCCCTGACCTGTCAAAGACCATCTCTGCTGTAGGAAAGTTGGGAATTCCAGCCTTCCTTGGAGCTGTTGCATAAACCAGAAGTGCCCTCATTCTGAAGCAGGATCTGTTCCGCATTTCACTCAATTCCAAGCGAACTTGCTGCAAGTTGCATTTTGAATCTATGCTAATCCACAGGAACAGCACTAATTGGGAAGGGTTAACCAAGGGAAGGGGTATTTAGGGAACTAATCCAGGAGTTCTGAGTCTTCAGGGTAATGAGCAGGTGAGGAGGAAAACCAGCCAACCCACCAGACATTGCCTGGCCAGTGCTGCAGTCATTGGTGGTGACGTTTGTGTCTCCATCCGAGAATCATAACAGCCCCTAAAATGCTTCTGATTGTTTCACCTCTCTAGGCCTTGCTTCCCAGGGGAAATCGTTGGTCTGTTGAAGACTGCAATGAAGCAATTTTCCATTGTGCTTACATATTCTAATCTCATGGATAACTAGGAGGAAAAGAATAAGGAAGCTGGTGAGAAATCTCAGAAAATCTTGCGCAAGTTTCTTTTGGTGAAGTCCTGGTGCTGTGCCAAAGCTTGTCACAGCTGGCTGCAGCCTCCCAGTGGGAATGAGTGTTCCTGAGCTGGGTGTCCTCAGTGTGGCTGTCCCCAGCACAGCCCCTCATTTGTCCCCAGTGCTTGTTGTTCTTGAGGATCTCTAACTTATGCAATTCCGTGGCTTGTGCAGGATATTCAATATTTTACCAAAACACTGTCCTCAGGAAAGCAGCGTTTCCCAGTTCCTCATGCTGCCTGTGTCTGTTCCTTCCTCTCATGACCACAAAAGTGATGTTTAGCAATTAACTCCTGCCTTCAAAATGCAAATGAACCATTGCCATTGTATTCCAGCTGGGTACAGCTTCCATTCTCCTGGCACATCTCTCTTCCAGAAGATGTAATATGGACGTTGGGTTTTTTAATTCTTTTTTATTATACAGAGTACTGTCATTTTAAGAGACACATTCAACAGCAGCAAATGTTCTTGTCATCTTGTTCCTGTTGTGTGACAATTGTTCCTGGCTAAGAATCTTCTCCCCTTCTCCACACAGAAGCTGTGAGTCCTCTCCTGGTGATGCCACCAGAAGACTGTCATCACTGAGTCTTGCAAAAAAATGAAAAACAAAGAGAGCACTGAGTTAAAAATAATCTAAACAGTAAATACAAAAAGTAATGTAGTACACTAGACATGTATTTTGTATATCTGGTGATACCTTTTTACAGATAAAATACCTGACTGAGAGATAATATTGAAAGATATATGCTATAGATTAAAAACTGTTCAAAGTGCACTTTTGCTACAGATTTATAAGGAGACTAAAAGGAATTAAATGGGAAGAGAATGGTGTGATGATACTTCTGTATAATAAATGACCCCACCTGTCTCCAATAAAGGTCATTAATGATCAAACCCATAGTGCTCAGAGGCTTTTCCTTGAATTTCACTCCATAACTTCTCCCACCCTGCTGCCTGGCTGAGGATCCTGGTCCTGCAGAGTCTGCATCCCTGTAACCTGTGCAGAAATGGGCCAGAGCAGGAGAATTTAATAATTCAGTGTCAGAGGCTGTATCTGCTGCGCTGGTACAGCAGGGAGAGGTTACCCAGGGCCTCTGTTCCTCCATCACCCCCTGGAGCTCTGCTGCTGCCTTTCCCTGGGATTTCTTCTCCCCCTTCCCTTGTTTTGGGCTCCCTAAGACTTCGTTGCAAATATCATCTGACTGATTTGGAACAGAGACATTTAAAAGCAAAAGCAGGAGCCTGTGCTTGGAGCTGTTTGAGGTTCATTGCAGGACAGGTTTGCATTTCTTTCGCTGCAGTTCACCTTTGCACAGGGAAAACGGGATCAGTTGTGCTCCTGTGAGTAGGATTTTATGGGAATACAATGCAGTAGGAGCAAGGGATTTATGCTGTAAATCCTAAATGCTGTCTGGTCCTTGTCCTGCTGGGTCACACCATAGCAAGAAATAAATAAATTGAGCTAATTTTAACTCCAGTGAACGTGAGTTGGACTTGGAGGAGGAGAATTCCCTGGAAATGGGGAGAAAACAACCAAACCCAGAAGGGCTGGAAGCAAAATGCTCTGAGTGTCCCTAGGGCAGGACTGATGGGAGCTGGGGTTTGGGAGCTGGGATTTGGGAGCTGGGTTGGTCACTGCAGTTCTTCTCCAGATCCTCGACTGGAGTGAGGGTGGAGACCATCCCAAGGTTATTATTTCTCTATGAAATCATATTTTGCTTCAAGTTGTGTGGATCCTGCAGGGTTTTTGGAGAGGCTCTGCAGCACAGAGGTGCTTTCTGTCCTGCTGCTGGTGCTCAGCGTGTTCTGGTTACCAGCAGGAGCTTTTAAAGTCCCCGTGCCAGCTCGGTTTAGGAGATATTTAAAACAAATCCCCTTTGATTTGTACAAGAAAGAAAATGGACTGACAAATGCCCCTGAGACAAGTCAGACCTTCCCATTGTGGGCCTTTGTGTTTAGCAAGAGGAAACAATCCCTGAAACGTAATTAATTCCCAACATGCAAAGTCCTGCTCTCGCTGCACTAATTAACCTCGGGGCTGCTTCTGCTCTGCTTCCCTCCTGCAAGGCCAGGAGCAAACCCAGGCCTGGCTATGGAATTTCTGTGGTTCCCAGAGCAGAATCCAGCTGGGATGAGATGTCTGGGAGGGCTGAGGGTAGGGAAGGTTAGAAACGAAGCGGTGGCAAAGGGAAATGCTTTGATCTTTACACATCCTTTGTGACACAATTAATGGCCTCAAAGTGACACTGGGGCAGTTTAGTTGGAATATTGGGAGGGAATTGAGGATGGACAGGCCCTGGCACAGGTTAACAGAGAAGCTGTGGCTGCCCCTGGATCCCTGGAAGTGCCCACGGCCAGGCTGGATGGGATTTGGAGCAGTCTGGGATAGGGAAAGGTGTCCCTGCCATGGCAGGGGATGGATGGGGATGATCCTTAAGGTCCCTTCCAATCCCTTCCCTCCCTGATGGTGTTTGTTTGGATCTGCTGGCGTGTGGGGGATGTTTCTGCACCCACAGGAGAGAGAAAGCTGGGAAGGGAAGGATGTATTAATTACACAGCAGCAGCATCAGCAGCCTATTAAATATTTGAGTTGTTAATAATGAGCGCATTTAGTGGTTGTCAGTTGTTTTAAAAGCTCCTAAATACAAATAACAAACACAAACACAAAACACTGCAGTGGTTACATCACTTCAGCTCGTGTAAAATCAATTAAAATATTCAGATAGCTTAATCTTCCCTGGTGATTTCCAAGTCCCAGGCAGTGTGAAGGAAGGGCAGAAGGGCAAGGATGGGGTTTGGGAGCTGTTTAGAGTTGGGAACATCCCAGATCTAGCAGAGTTCATTTTGTTTTCCAGGTGGATTTTAACTACAGTGAGCTGCTGTAGCAGAACGTGTTGTGTGAGGAATTCTGATGTAGGAAAGATGAATTTACTTGGATTTAAAGCCTGGAATTGGAAGGGACAAGCCATCAAGAGCTGAACCAGGGGGGTTGGTGCCAGCCCAGGGAGGCTGAGGCCAAATACAGCTGGAATTTGTGTGCCCATGAAATCGCAGGAGGAGTTTGGTAGTGATTAAGTGCCCTAATTAGCCCTCGGTTAAGTGCTTTTGTTTCCTTCTCTGAGGAGCAACCACGGCTACTCCAACAAATCATTGCTGGGCAGAAAGGAGGGAGGTGCTGTGGAGAGTGGGATGGGTGAAAGGAAAAGGAAAAAATGAAAAGGGGAAAGGAAAGGAAAAGGGGAAAGGAAAGGAAAGGATGGACCAGACCAGGGGCTGGTGTGTGATTGGGATGGGATGGAAAGGGATGGAATGCCATGCCCTGCCCCAGAGGAAGGGAAATCCCACCTATCAGCGCTGCTGTGCAGGTCCAGCGGTGTCCAGGGGCACTTGGGACCACACCATTGGTACCTTGGAGATCTCTGTGGGATAAACCCCACTCCAAGCCAGCAGGAAAATGTGTTTAGCCAGGAATCTCACGTTAATGACAAGTCAGATTTCAGGCCTGGTGAGATCTTGTTTGGACTCCTTTGCATCCCCCCACAGTTTGGGTCTGGTGGTGCTTTTGGGTGATTTGAAATGCCCTGGATATTCTGGAAACATCAGCTGCACAGCAGTGTCCTTGCAGGTTGTGGGGACTGTGGCAGATGGGAAATTCCATCCCTGCATCCCAAAGAATCCCTGGATAGTGAAGCCTGTGTAGGTTCAACCCACACCTATAAAAATCCTCCCTTTCCCATCACCTGGACAAGCTGAGGTAAAATAATTCAGTATTTTGCAGCATTTGGAAACTGCTCCAGGTCCCTTTGCTCCAACCCTCACACCCTCAGCTCCTCCTCAGGGAATTGCATGAGGCAGCACGTGGGGGTGAGCAGGGAAAAGGGTTTTTCTTGGCCATCCTCCCCGAGTCCTCTATTTATTTTTTTTTTTTTTAACATTAAACTGTTCATTTTCAGATTTTGAGTCACAATATTTCTCCAAGGGAAAGGCCACGAGTCTGGAAAAAATCCAGTTCAGAATTCTCTGCCATCATTTCAGCACAAAAGAGCCAAAGCAGAGCTGGGACCTGCTGCTGCTGGGGACACCTCCAGGGTGCTCATCTCCTTCCAGAGCCTCCTGCCAGGTGCCCAGGCTGTCCCCTGGGATGTGGGGACAGATGTGGGGTGGTGAGGATCAGGAAGGAGAATTAAGGGATGTCTGAAGCCAGCAGACAGAGCAAAATGCAATTATTTCATTATTTTCATTATTTTCATTAACTCAACCCTAGGGAGTAGTAAAGTAAAAAAATGAATGGAGATTTCACACTTTGGTTTTTCCTGGTTTCTCATGGATGGTATAAAACTGAACCTAAACCCAGGTTTAAGTGGAATTTTTTGAGCCTCAGACCCATCAGAAAAAAACAAGCTTTACTTTCTTTTATTAAAGTTTCCAGCGGGAAGCTGGATTTGGGAAAACCAATTTCTCTCTTGTTTCCACCCAGTTTGAGCCAAGTGCTCCGAGATCAGGGACTCGAGGACAGAAGGGTTCCCAGGAGTTATCTTCTAAATATACCTCCAAAACCTCTCCGAAATGCGGCAGGGAAGGAGCAGGACGCGCTCCTGGGCTGTGGGGCAGGAACTGGAGCAGGGGGAGGGAGATGTGGCCGTCCTTGGAGCGGTGACAGCACAGAGGTGACAAAAGGGAGGATCCTCTGAGGAGCTGACAAAACGGGAAGGGAAAAACAAGAGCTCAGGAGGGATTTTTTGTGCTCTCGCATCCGGGATTTTGGTGATCCCATCTCCTGCCAGTGGCTCCCTCACCCCTCTCGAGCTCTGCCGAGTGTCTTCTGCTCCCTGAGGCTGGTCCTGGAGTTGGGTTTTTTTTGTTGTTTTTGTGGGGTTTTTGTCCCCTTTGCAGGGAGGAAAGAAAAGAGTCGCTCTCGCCTGCACCTTTCCCGCTTTGCCTGTTAGTCATGTTCCCGAGAAAAGCAAGCGCTGCGGGATGCTGAGTGACAGCTTCTGGAGGAGCGGCGCTAATTTTATCTCAGCGCTGAAAAGAAGAGCAGGGCTGGAGAATCTGCTGCAAGGAGCGATCCTGGGATGCCCCAAAACCTCAGAGCAGCCTCGGAGCCCTCCTCCCTCTCTGCACTGTTGGTTATCATCAGAGAATGGAATGGTTCGAAAGATCATCCACCCCACGCCAGGGACACCTTTCCCTCTCCCAGCTTGCTCCAGGCCCCACCCAACCACTTCCATGGATGAGGAGTCACCTGGTTTTGCGTTTCATCCCATCCATTTCCACCCTGATTTTCCTCCAAGCCTGCTGGGAGGTGTTTAGGGAGGTCTCCCTTCCCCCTGTGCGTCTTTGATGGATTGGAACTTCCCTCCCCTTGGCACAACCAAAGCTGCACCACCAGCTCCTCTGTCCCAGCGCTGCTCCAGGGACATCTCCTCTCCCTCAGGCTCTGGGAGAAGCTGAGCTCCTTCTTTTTCCCCATTTCCCTCTCTCCAGCATGACTTGGGCTGGCTCAGAAGCCATGCAGAGCCAGGAGCAGTGGATGGAGGGCCAGGCAGGCTGAGGAGCTTTCCAGCAGCTCTTGTTGGGCATTAACACTCTTTTATTTATCCTATTTCTGTTTTATTTATCAGATTGCCCTACCCAGACACAGCCAGCAGGGTTTTGCCTCTTGCCAGGGCACCCATGGTTGCCCAAACCCCCCTGATTTGGGTCATTTCTCCTGACACCCCCTCCTGGCTGGGCAGCAGAGCCAGGCACCGGCAGCCTCGCACTGCAGGGCACAGCGAGGCCCTGGCTGCTCCAGGTGCTGGGCTTGTGACACCTTGAAAGGTTTTGAGGATGAAAATGCTGTAATTAGAGGGAAAAACACCCCCCTGGGACTGTCTGAGTGCAGTGACGGGGAGGAAGGTGCTCACAGGGACACCTTGGGGTGCCTGAGCCCAGCCCAGGGATGCTCCAAACCCCAAAACAGCCCTGAGGGCCGGGTCTGGCTGCTGGGGGGGATTCTGGCCGTGCCCTGGGCTCAGGGACAGCCTTGACCCCACCTGCCCTGGGAGCTCTGCAAACCAACCCCGCTGCCTTCCCTTCCCTCCCCTTCCCCGGCCGCTAATTGAGCTGAGGCACTAATTAATGCCCCAGCACCCAGCTGTGTGCTGAGAGGATGCTCTGATCTCCCTATTCCCGCTCTAACAGAGCCAGGAAATGCCAACACCCCGTGCCTTGGGGTGAAATCTCTGATATTTCCCTAAATTTATCCCCAGCACAGCACCCACGAGTGCCAGAGGATCCAGGGATGCTCCAATGAGCACGGGGCGCTCCCGAGGACCGGGAATTTGGGTTTATTTTTCCCAATATCCCCACGATGTTTTTCCTGGATTGGGGTTTTGTTTTCTTCAAAAGCCACGGGGCTAAAAATAGCTGTGCTCTGTCTCTCATGCCGCGGTATCCCGGTGTGAATCCGTGTGCGGAGCCGACCTTCTTCATCTTCAGCAGCCCCACCCCGGGAGCTGCTTCTTGTGCTGTGCTATTTAAAGAACCTCTTGTGAGCCTCAAGAAACACCTGATGGGAAAAACCAGGCTTTGTTGGGTTTTTTTTTCCCCTCGTTGAAAGAGGCACCTGGCCCCGGATTATCCCAACGTGGCTGATTTTGGGTTGGGTTTAATTAAGGACAGGGCTGTAATAATTTAATTGGGTGGTCGTGGAGGATCTCTCCCTTCCCCAAGGTTGGGGCTGTGCACCCTGGGGTGCAGCGAGACAGCAGGGCAGGATTTGGGATGCAGGGACCCAACAGGGCAGGATTTGGGATGCAGGGACCCAACAAGGCAGAATTTGGGATGTATGGACCCAACAAAGCGGGATTTGGGATGTAGGGACCCAACAAGGCAGAATTTGGGATGTATGGACCCAACAAAGCAGGATTTGGGATGCAGGAACCCAACAGGGCAGGATTTGCGATGCAGGGACCCAACAAGGCAGGATTTGGGATGTAGGGACCCAACAGGGCAGGATTTGGGATGTAGGGACCCAACAGGGCAGGATTTGGGATGCAGGAACCCAACGAGGTGAGATTTGGGATACAGGAACCCAGCAAAGCAGGATTTGGGATGCAGGAACCCAACAGGGCAGGATTTGCGATGCAGGGACCCAACAAGGCAGGATTTGGGATGTAGGGACCCAACAGGGCAGGATTTGGGATGTAGGGACCCAACAAAGCAGGATTTGGGATGCAGGGACCCAACGAGGTGAGATTTGGGATGAAGGGACCCAACAAGGCAGGATTTGGGGAACTCAGGCACCCAATGAGGCAGATTTGGGCACGGCCAGCCCATCCATGGGTTCATGGAGCAGAGGGAATTCCAGTAATCCCCCCTCCACGGGCATGGTGGTTCCAGCATGAGGAACTCCCAAAATGCTCGGGGGATTTGCCAGGTTGGGTTTGGTGGTGGTTTGGAGAGGACGGGGATGGTGGGACAGAGCCTCCCCCAGGGCTGGCAGTGCCACTGAGGCATCAGAGCAGCCAAAACCGCAGTGCCCTCCCAGAGGTCTGGGTCTCTCCCAGTTCCATCTCCTTTCTCCCGGTTTGTATTTTTCCCGGTGGTTTTGTGGAGGGGAGAAGCTGCTGGGAGCGCAGCGAGGATCCCTGAAACCCCCTGGTGCAGAAGGGATCGAACACAAACCCTTCTGCAGAGCACAGCTGAAGGCTGCAGGTTTCTTCCCTCTCCCCTCCCCATCACGAAGAGGCTCCAAATTCTCCCGATCCACAGGAAAAAGTGGGAGTGGGAAAAGCGCGTCCCTGTCAGCGGAGCTGTAATTAGCGGCTCCCTAATGAGGAGCTGGCCCGGGGGAGCAGCATCCCTGCCCAGCTGAGGCTCTGCAGGGATGGACAGACAGAATTCCCCCAGCACATCCCTGGAAAAGCGGCCGGGAGCCTCCTCTGGGTGTGAACCTGGGAATAAATCCTGCAGGCCGGCAGGGGAGAGGGGAAGGGAAAACGAGGGGGGAATGGAGTGACAGAGCAGCCCTGGGAGGAGCCTGACTGCGGGATTTATTTTATTATTAGTAGAATTATTATTATTATTGGTATTATTAGTATTATTAGTAGTATTATTAGTATTATTAGTATTAATAGTATTAGTATCACTGTTATTATCATTATTATCACTATTATTATATAAATAATGTATTGAATATAAATAATACAAAATATATTAAGATATGGATATATTAATATATTAAGCTATTGATATATTAATATATTAAGCTATTAATATATTACTATATTAATTATTAATATATTACCATGTTAAATAGAAATAGATTATTTAATTTCTTGTGTATGAAATATAATATGAAATATATTAATATATTAAATACAAATATTGTTATTGATACTATTGGTGATAATAATAATAATAATAGTAATAATAATAATACTACTTATTTAATATTAATAGTTATAAATATTAATGATGGTATAGTGATAGTGATAATGATGATGATGATGATGATGATGATGATGATAATAATAATAATAATAATAATAATAATAATAATAATAATAATAATAATAATAATAATAGTATCGGGGGGTTTTATTCTCCTGGGGTGGTGAAAGCCAGGGGGACAAAGGCTGGCAGTCCCCGAGCCGGGAGGAGATGGCTCACGGTGACATTGGCGAGTGTCCTCAGTGACCCAGTGGCCTCATTTCCAAAGATGCCACCAGCCACCGCTGCCAGAGGGATCGGGAAGGGCCGGGATTGATGGAAAACCCCCTCGGGAGGGATGGGGAGCTGGGCAGGGTCTCCTCCTGTCACCCCAAATCCCCCGGAGCTCCCAGCCCCCGGTGCTACCCAAGCCAGCGCTCATCAGACCCCTCCCGCTCCTTTCCCAGCCCTGGGATGTCCCCAAACTCCGGGATGTGGCGTGTTCAGGGACCTTCCTGGCCATCCCTGCAGCCAGGGATACCAAACTGTGCCCCAAAGTTACGGCCAAGGCGGGGTTTGGCCCGGAATTGTTGCGTTTTCTGTTTGATCAGGGGAAGGGAGGGATGCTGTCCCCTCTGCTGCCATCCCTATAGCAACCAGCAGCCTCTTCCTGTTGAACAAGTGACTCATGATTGCTCTCAGAGCAGGGATGTGCTTGTGACTTCGAGCTCTGACAGCACAACCGACTTTTCAGGAGGAACAAAAAAATAAAAATCTGAAAAAAAAAAACCCAGGGAAGCAGCTCAGAACTGGGTGGGAAGGTGCAGTTCTGGGTGTCACCCTCCCCATCGATCCTGCTGCCTTCATCTCCCCCAAACCCTTCAAATTCGGCAGCTTTCAATTATTTGGAGGGTTTTCCTTGTTGCTGCTTTTCCCATTCCCTGCTCCAAGTGCCTTTTTGGCCATGAATTCATCCCTGGGGGCTCGGGGGGAGATGTTTCTCCAGCATCAGCAGGGGGAGAGCCCAGCACAGCTCTGGGGTGAAATCCCCAGGGCAGAGGGAATTCCTGCAGGACCAGAGAACCTCCCTGCTTTAAACCCCAGCCTGGAGGATGGAGAAGGCAGAATCCCAGGGTATTCAGCAGCTCTCCACTCTGTGTTCACACCTCTGGAAATGTCTCTTCTATCCCCGAGTGCTGAGACAGCTGTGGACAGCGGTGCTGAAGGAGAAATTGCAATGCCCAGAGAGTGGAAAATACTTCCACACCCCAAAATCCAGGTGGGTATAGCTCAAGGCTGAGGGTTGGGATGTGACCCACTCATGGTTCTCTTAAACTGATTTTTTCCGAGCCAAGCCCTTGTTTTACACAAATTATTTCACTCCCAGCAAGCAGCTGTGACCTTTTCTGGGTGATGTCCTGACCCACCCTATCTGGGAGAGCAGGGCTCTGGATCCAGGCGTTTTGGTTCCCCAGCCTGATTCCTGGGAATTCCCAGAGCTGTGACCCCACACAGGATCCTGTTTAAATATCAGAAACCCGAGCTAAAATCAGTAAATAGGAAGGACCAGTGTGGGGGTGAAGCTGCCACTTCAAAGTTGGGATTTCTGGATTTCTGGATTTCTGGAAGTCAACATCCTTCCTGCCCAGCAGGAAAGGAGCTGGAGAGGCTGGAGGTGCTTTCAGTGCCACCAGGGAAGGTTTTTCCTGCGGGGAGGGTGGGCAGCCTCTCCTTCCCCCCGTGCCAATCCCCCAGGAGGGATCATCGGGGGGTTCAGGGGTTGAATGGAGCTGTAAATGCATCCCTGCTGAGGGATTCCTGCTGCTGCTGCTGTGTCCTTGGGGCTTTTCCACACAGCCCCGGGACCTTCCTGGTGCTCAGAGCTGCTTCTCTGCTGTGGCTCCAGAGTTTGGTGCTCCAGAGCAGCTCAGTCCAAGCCTGGTTTTGGAAAACTCACATCGGTGGCAGCAGGGGCACAGCAGGGAGGGGACGGCTGCCCACAACTCTGATGCAAAAACCTCACAATTTTCTATTTTTTTTTAAAGATCTTCCCTATTTTTCCCTATCCAAACCCCTAGAAAACCTTCCTTACCTCCGTGCCGTGTCAGATAAATTGGGTAATTGTTAATTATTAATTATCACACTGAAGTGCCCGAATTATTTTGCCTCATATTCTGCACAGTTCTCTATGGCTGAATGGCAGCTTAGGGAAACACAGTCCCTCCTGATGAGGCACCCAGCCACAGCAACACACACAGCTTGGGAGAAGGAATAAAACAGTGCAAAACCCTTGAATTTGGGAAAAAAACCCCCACCTTTTCCCAGAAGCCCTGCTCAGTGACATATGGTGACACGGCGTGTGCCAGCAAAGGTGCTCCAAAAATGTATCCCTCTGGCTCAGGAAAGGACTTGGAGCAAAACCATTCGTGTGGGGATGATATCACTGATGGAAGGAGCAGAAATCCTCCCCCTGGCTTGGCACCAGCGTTTGTTTGGTGGGAATCAGGAGGAGAAGTCGGAGTGAGCCTTGGAATTGCTCCTTCCCTCCTGGCATCGTCCTCCTAAATGGGGGGTGTGTAACAGCCACAGGGGGACACGGTGTCCCCACTGTCCCCAGCCCAGGGAGAGGGGCTGGAAGGAATTCCCTGGTGCTGGAAGAGCCAAAGATCCACGCAGAGCTCTCCAGGAGGTAAAAGCAGTGCTGCTGCAGGGGGATGGCAGAGATCACACCCAGTCTGAGACACAGAGTGTGAGCCCTTGGCTCTGATCTCTGCCTCTGACATCCAGGAGAACACTGAATTTCATAAACATGGAATTCATGGGTGTGTTTTCATGGTGTTACATGAACACAACTGCTAAAGTCAGATAGAAAAGCTGAAAGTGTGAGTGTGTAGATTAGAGAGTTTTCTTAAATCACTGGGTGGAAAAGTGAAGGTTTAGAGTTTAATTTAGAGAGCAGAAGGCAAGATGGAAGATTTAGAATATTGTTTCTTTTCCTTCTTCTTTCTTCTTCATGTTCTTCCAGAGGTTTTTGGGTAGCAGGAGGTGATTGGATAGAAAATGTCACAGTGATGGGTACTTGGGTCATTAATAAAAATAATTTACATGTCTATTGTTAATTGGGTAAAAATAGATATAGAGATGAGATGGCCGCACAGTTTGGGGCCATTTTGTGCCATCAGAGCCAAAACAAGCCAGGTTGCAGTGAATTAAACTTGTGCAGAAAGTTTGGAAAGACCTACCAAGTCTTTGATAACATCCTAATAAACACAAGAAACAAGATCCTAACGAGCTTTGGAGTTTTCTCCCTGACCCAGAGAACTGAGATAAGCAGAACTCCCCGTGAGGGAACATACCCGAGGAGCTCAGCTCAGAGGAGATGAGAAATCCAGGAATGAAGAGAAGTGCAGAAGAAATACAGCAGAATCAAGAGAAAGAAGAAACAAATTAAAACCTGGAAGGTTGTGGGGTGAGGTTTTTCAGACAGATCAGCTGTTTTTCCACAGAGGTGGATGATTTTATCAGCCACCCTCCAACTCCTCCTGGCTTTGCCATCGGCGCCTCAACCACCCCAACCCACCACGGAGCCCCGGTTCTTCCCACCAGGCTGGGGTGCTGCACTGGGAGAATTCCCATTTTTCCAGTGGCAGCAGTGAGGAAATGGCCTCGTTTCCACCAAGAATTCCATAATTCCACCAAGAATTATGCAAAGCCTTTCAACGTCGGGCTCCAGGCGCTCCCCGGCGGCGCGCGGCCCCCGACGGCCCCGTTCTGGGGGGAGGCTGGCGGGCTCCGAGCGCTTCTTTGCCACCCTGATTAGTCAGCACTGCTAATTATAGCGTGCTTTTCCTTCTCAGAGCTCCTCAAGCACCGTTTGGAGTAACAGGGAACAGCAGAGGTGCTGGAATGAGGCAGGATCCGCTCGCTGCCGAGAAGATACCGGGATAAATGGAATTTTGGGGGGATGTTCCAGCAGCGTGGCTTTGAGCCTGGCTCGGGGGTCACAAGGCAGTGAGCTCATGGATTTGCCAGCTCAGCCACAGGATGCTCCCACAGGAGTGGGAGCCGGGGTGGGAAAAGCTGATGGGATGGCAGGAGGTGATGACGTCTGCCCGAAGAAAAGATGCAAAGCCGATTTTAATGATTCTGGAAGTAAAAATGGTGGAGAATTGGAATTGTGGTTATTCCTCTGTACCACCAGTGTGCCCTTAAACAGCAGCCCTTGTTCCAGCTCTGGTTCCCAGTGGGCTGGGCCCGGGACACCCAGGTTTTAACTTGCCAGCCACTTGTTTTAGCTGAAAAAGCACAAATTCTAAGGCAGGATGAGCCCCAGGTCGAGCCCTGCTGTGGCACCCAGCATCCCCACAGGGCAGTGCCGGAGGAAAACCTGCCTTGTTCAGCACTGAGCTTTCTCCCAAGGGCCAAAACCCAAGGAGGATGATGAGGAATGAAGGTGGGAGACTTTTTCCATGCTGGGCAGCGTTCCTGGGTGAGGCTGGTGGCCTCTTGCTCCGGAATTACAGCGTCAGGCTCTGTCTTTGCTTTTAGCTTCAATATCTGCTCCTCCCTATTGAAGCTGTAATTTAAATACACATGAAGCATATCTAATACTTTTTTAATATTGCCAGGACGGTCTTGCAGCTGCTCAGGGAGCTCAGAACACTGAACACAACTCCAAAAAGTGGATTCTCAAGCACTGGAAATGGGGTGTGCAGTGGCCCATCCTCTCCTGCGCACCAGGGGCTGCTCTGGGGACAGCAAGCCCTGGTTTAAAAGGGGACAGATAATTTCATTTTTGTCACCAGAAAAATCTCAGCATTCTTGGGCTACCCCAGCCAATGCTTTGCCAATCCACAGCACAGGTGAAACACAAAAGAAACCTCCTTGGAGACGCCTTGCTCTTCCCCGGGCAGGAGGACAAGCAGCTCCCATCGCTGGCTGAAATCCTCTGGGATGTGTGTATGGAAAAGGGGCACTTCTGGAGCCAGGAGGGAAAACACCAGAAGAAACAGAAGGAGGGAAGCGTTTGTATAAATATTAATCTTTCTTATACATATATTTAGTTTAAAACATTGGTTCCACATTGTGCCAACTGCCCATTCTCCGAGGTATTCATCAGAGAAAGGAGATGAAAAATAACCCCACCCAAACCCACAAAACATAGAAACTCAAAGTCTGGCCACCTCTCACAGGTAGACAACAGGTCCAAGCCCCAGGCACACTTGGGAGATTCAGAACTTTCTCATGTGCACTTAGCTCCGAGGAGCCAGAGATTGGTTCCACAGATCCAGGGATAAAATCCTCCTGGATCTGTCTGACCACAAAGTGACACAAAGCAAGAACATTTCTTCCACCATCACTGACTCACAGAGTGTCACAGCTTGGGAGGGACATTAAATCCAGCCGGTGTCACCCCTGCCACGGCAGGGACACCTCCCACTGACCCAGGCTGCTCCAAAAAACAGGAAAAACGTCCCGGGATTGTGGCAAACTGGTGGTGGCATGTGGAGGGGAGAAGGAAGGGGCTGGGAATGGTGGGTGTTGGAGAGGGCAGCAAGGGTGGGATGCTGGATGGAGCAGGGGGACCAAGGCAACTCCAGCGAGCCCACGGGGTCTGGGATCAGCTCCGGGACCCTCTGGAGAGTGCGTGTCCCTGCAAGGGCCAGGCTGGGTCACCGGTGTGTGCTGCGTGTGCCCATCCTCGCTCAGCCTCGCTGCCGGCGGGCTGGGGACAGCAGGGACATCCCTGCCCAGCCCCGCAGCCGCTCCTGGCCAGGCCTGGGTGGGCTCTGACCCCCACAGACCACCAGGAACAGCCGGCACATCCCCTGTGCCGCCAGCGCTCCTTGCACCCCTTTCCTGTTGGGGAGGGGAGCCAGGCAGAGCCCCTGAGCCTCCTCCCCTTCCCCCGGCCGGTGCGTAACTCCCGGGAGCGGATTCATTCAGCTCCTCCGCCCCTTCTGTCACTCCGCTGTCACTCGGCTCACGGAGCTCGGTCACGGGGCCCCGGCCCCAGGTAAATGACGATTCAAGTCCCCCGGGATGGGGCTTGGCCTGATTAGGAACCCAGATGCTCCAAATTGGGGCGGTTGGGTTCAGCCGAAATCGCCGGTGTTCACCCAAATATCTCTGCGCATCGGAGCTGGAAATCCTTCCCAGCGCTGAGCTGGCTGCACCGCAAAGCTCCAGGCTGGAAGAGAGAGGGGGATGAGAGAGGGGAGCTGGGGTGTTACGAAAGCGGTGGGAAAAGGGGGAGAAGGTGTAGCTGAAATCCTGTGGATCCAGGAGCTGAGCATCCCCGCTTTGATGATCCCGCTCCCAAGATGAATCACGGAGCCATTTATAGCTGGAAAAAATAATCGTGTCTTTGGGATTTGTTCCTTTCCGGGCTGTTCCTTTCCCAAACAGTCGGGGAGGAAGCTCCGGGGATGGGTGGGTGCTGCGGCGAGGGGACCAGACCCTCATACTCAGCGTCCTTGGGCAGGTTCCAATCCCAGCGAGATCCTCCTCATCCCAGCTTTTGGCTGGCTGGAGGGAATCCCGTGTGGGGCGAAGGCTCTGGGCTGCGACGTTTCCCCGTGGAGGGATGTCCCTGCCCCAGCCTGGCCGCGCAGCATCCCCGATCCGCCGCGTCCCGGAGGCTCGGGGCAGCGCTGCCGGACATTGTCCTTGAGGAGCCCGGCCCCGGAGCCGCCTCCCCTCGCATCCCTCGGCACAAGCGGTAAAAATAAACCCAGCGAGGCTCCGGGGCCTGGCCGGTGCCCAAGCTGCATCCGCAGGACGCAGGTGCAGCGGGCCCCGACCTTGGGGAGGTGCGTCGGGAGAGGCTGTGGATGAATGAAGGATCGGCGGGGCGGGTGCGCATCCCCCGTGGCTGCGGGTGTGGATGGGGATGTGGAGCGGGGAGCCGGCCTCGTTGTTATTCTGATCACAGCGCCTCTGATTCACAGACTTGGATCATGAATATAAGTGAAGACTTTGACGTCAGAGTTGAGATTTATCAGCAGATCCAATGGGGCAGGAATATTAAGTGCAAGTCGATGCCAGCTCTCTGCCAACGCTATTAGCGATGCTCGCCGAGGAATGAGGCTTCGCACCGAGGGCTGGAAGGACCGGCGAGGAAAAAAATAAAAACGGGGCGGGGGGGAGCAAGCTGATCCTCGAGCATTAAAACCAGGTAAAACAACAACCCCCGGCGAGGCGGCTGCGTGCGGGAAGGGGCGATGGTGGCTGCGGGCACAGCCCCCGACCTTCACACCTGGGCTGCCCACCCCGGGCGGGGGGATTCGCTCCGCCAGGCAGGGCGGGATGGTGCCGCCGGCTGGGAGAGTCTTCCAGCAGCCTTTTCCAAAGGAGGGAAAGGCAGGGAGGAAGGAGAAACTTAACGTGAGGCTGTCCCTGCCTTCTCCTTCCATCAGCGGCTCCGCATAGAGGCGCTGGCCTATTAATAGTGTTTATTTTTACTCACTGCACGCCAAAAAGAAAGGGCTGCGGGAGGAGGGGGCTGAGGGGTTGCGCTATAAATAGGTAGCAAAGGTGGCCGTGCCCCGGGGAGGGGAGGAAGAGGAGGAGGAGGAGGAGGAGGAGGAGGGGGCGGCCGGTTCCTCAGCGGGTGCGCAGTGCCTGCGGACCCTGCATGGAGCCGAGCGCACGGAGGCGGCTGCGGGCAGCGGGGCGATGAGTTGTGCTCGGTCTCAGCCCGCCGGGCGATAGCGGCCAGGGGTGCGTGTGGGGCGGGGGGCGCTCGATCCCGGGGAAGCCGCAGCCGGGCTGCGGGGGGAGCGGGCGGGGATGCGGCGGCCGGGGGCGGCCCGGCGAGGGGCGCGGTGTCCCGGGGCGGGGGGCTCCGGAACGCGGTGCGGGCTCGGTGAGGGTCTCCCCGGGCTCGGTGAGGGTCTCCCCGGGCTCGGTGAGGGTCTCCCCCGGCTCGGTGAGGGTCTCTCCGGGATCGGTGAGGGTCTCCCCGGGCTCGGTGAGGGTCTCCCCCGGCTCGGTGAGGGTCTCCCCCGGCTCGGTGAGGGTCTCCCCCGGCTCGGTGAGGGTCTCCCCCGGCTCGGTGAGGGTCTCCCCGGGCTCGGTGAGGGTCTCCCCCGGCTCGGTGCGGCTCCCCCCCGGCTCGGTGCGGCTCCCGGCTCTGCTGGAGGGGCTGGCTCGGCGCTGCCCTGGCCGGGCCGAGCGCGGGGCTCGGCGGCTCCCGGGGGGCTCGGGGTCCGTCCCCGCCTCGCCGCCCCTCACCGCCCCCTTCTCCCTCTCTCCCCAGCGATGCTGCACGGCCCCGCCGCCATGGGGGAGCCGTGGCCGCCGCAGCAGCAGCAGCAGCAGCAGCGGCTCCCGGGGCTCGGCAACGCCTCGGAGCCCCCAGCCTGGCCCTCGGCGGCGGCGGCCGGGCCGGGCACGGCGGCTCCGGGCGGCGGGGCCGCCTCGGGCTCCGTGAGCCCCTGGGACATCGCGCTGTGCGCCACGGGCACGGCGGTGGCGGGGGAGAACGCGCTGGTGCTGGCCGTGCTGTTCTACACGCCGAGCCTGCGGGCTCCCATGTTCCTGCTGATCGGCAGCCTGGCGCTGGCCGACCTGCTGGCCGGGCTGGGGCTGGTGGCCAACTTCGCCGTGCGCTACCTGCTGCGGCCGCCCAGCGAGGCGGCGGAGCTGGCGGCGGCGGGGCTGCTGCTGGCCGCCTTCTCCGCCTCCGTCTGCAGCCTCCTGGCCATCACCGTGGACCGCTACCTGTCGCTGTACAACGCGCTCACCTACCACAGCGAGCGCACGCTGGGCTTCACCTGCGCCATGGTGCTGCTGATGTGGCTGCTGTGCCTGGGCGTGGGGCTGCTGCCCCTCCTGGGCTGGAACTGCCTGCGGGACCAGAGCTCCTGCAGCATCCTGCGGCCCGTCACCAAGGACAACGCGGCCGTGCTGGCCGTCACCTTCCTGCTCCTCTTCGCCCTCATGATGCAGCTCTACCTGCAGATCTGCAAGATCGCCTTCCGGCACGCCCAGCAGATCGCCGTGCAGCACCAGTTCATCGCCACGGCTCAGGCCACCTCCACCCGCAAAGGGCTCTCCACGCTGTCGCTCATCCTCGGCACCTTCGCCCTGTGCTGGATCCCGTTCGCCATCTATTCCCTGGTGGCCGATTCCAGCTACCCCGCGGTCTACACCTACTCGCTGGCGCTGCCCGCCACCTGCAACTCGCTCATCAACCCCATCATTTACGCCTTCAGAAACCCAGACATCCAGAAATCGCTCTGGCTGGCGTGCTGCGGGTGCATCCCTTCCACGTTCTCCTCCAGACCAAGGACATCCAGCGACGTGTGAGGACTGAGCTCGGAGCCGGAGGTGCTCCCTGGCTCTCCTCCTCCTGCTCTTTTTCCCCTCTGTCGTTATTGTTTCCTACCGGGAGGAGCCCCCCGCCCGGCCAGCACATCTCGTTCCATGGAAAGATGGCCAAAAAGAGAGAGAGGGAAAAAAAAAAAAAAAAAAAAGAAAAAGGGAAAAAGAAAGAGAGAGAGAGAGAGTAGAATGATAATGGTTTCCTTTAGAAATGTTATTTTCTTACACATTTTATTTTTTATTTAAAAACACAAAACACCAAAAAAACAAAAAAAAAAGGAAGAAAAAGAAAGAAAAAACAAAAACAAAAACAAAAAGGATCCTCCTCGCACGATGGCGTTTGTCTGCTCTCGGGGTAAGGAGCCGGGGGAGCAGCGGGCCCCAGCCGGGTGGTCCCACGCCTCGGGGACACATCCCATGGGAAGGCCACAGGAGCGGGGGGATGGCGAGGGAGGTGTCGCGTCCCCCCCCGGGCGGGGCTGGTCCCCACGCGTGGGGTGGCTGTGCCCACCCCCCCGAAATCAGGGCCTGCGATGCTATGCAATAATGGGGGGCGAGCCCCGGCCGGGGGGCTGCGGGAGGAGGGACACGGGCACTGTGTC
Source organism: Cyanistes caeruleus (assembly GCF_971803275.1). Classification (NCBI taxonomy): domain Eukaryota; kingdom Metazoa; phylum Chordata; class Aves; order Passeriformes; family Paridae; genus Cyanistes; species Cyanistes caeruleus. The sequence continues at coordinate 2,569,538 of NC_141714.1, forward strand.
CCTGCGCTTCCACAAGCACTCCGGGTGACAAAACACTTCAGGTGTGGCTTGTTCGGGCTGTCGCAGCGATGGGGGCACCCAGGGAATGCGTTCCCTCCTTCCCTCCCCCCAAAACAGGGCTGGCGCTGTGGGGATGGATGGTGAGCGCAGCCGGGGTGCCCTGCACCCCAAAGCCTGGGAGGCCAAGGAAGGGCTCTCCTCGTCCAGCTGGGGCTCTGGGGGCGCTGCTTTCTCCCCTTCCACACGAGTTGTTTACATGGGGTGGGATTTTCGTCCAAAGAGGGGTCCGGGCTTGCTGGAGTCCCCGAGGGGGAAGCCTCTGTCACCACGGCTGTCACTGCTGATGCTGCCACTTTACTTTGCCTCGTTCGAGAAGCGCCGGGCCCCGACATTCCTGTGCCGTGTGATGTGCTGTGTGCTGCTGCTGAGACCGGGATGAAGTGTCCTTTATCCTGGGCTTTTCTTTTGGCCGGGAGGTGGAATCGTGCATTCGCTGCTGAAGCCAGGAAGGACCCGAGCAATCCCCGGAGGGGTGGCGGGGCTGGGGGTGGGACACCCAGGGTGGCTCAGGGCACAGGGGGGTCCTGCCAGGGCTCCTGGCATGGGAGACTTGGGAGAGCTGGGTCTGGTACCCAAATATTCCGCTTTGCTGTAGAGAAATGGTTGTGATGCTGGAGAGGAACTTTGGATGAGGAAGGGCTCCCAGTGCCAGAGGGCAGGGCTGGATGGGATACTGGGCAGGAATTGTTCCCTGGCAGGGTGGGGAGGGCTGGCACAGGGTGCCCAGAGAAGCTGTGGATGCTCCTGGATCCCTGGAAGTGCCCAAGGCCAGGTTGGATGTTTTTTGGAGCAGCCTGGGACAGTGGGAGGTGTCCCTGCCGTGGCAGGGGTGACACCGGCTGGATTTAATGTCCCTCCCAAGCTGTGACACTCTGTGAGTCAGTGATGGTGGAAGAAATGTTCTTGCTTTGTGTCACTTTGTGATCAGACAGATCCAGGAGGATTTTATCCCTGGATCTGTGGAACCAATCTCTGGCTCCTCAGAGCTAAGTGCACATGAGAAAGTTCTGAATCTCCCAAGTGTGCCTGGGGCTTGGACCTGTTGTCTACCTGTGAGAGGTGGCCAGACTTTGAGTTTCTATGTTTTGTGGGTTTGGGTGGGGTTATTTTTCATCTCCTTTCTCTGATGAATACCTCGGAGAATGGGCAGTTGGCACAATGTGGGATCGATGTTTTAAACTAAATATATGTATAAGAAAGATTAATATTTATAGAAATGCTTCCCTCCTTCTGTTTCTTCTGGTTTCTTAAGGCCAGGCCCCTGCAGTTCCTCAGTGTAAAAACTCAACAGCTTAAATCCTTTTTGAAACATTGTGAACATTTGAAATGTTTTTTATCCAGCCCCCCTAGCTAGAAGTCAGGGTTTGCTTCTCTGGGCAGCTCATTTTGTATCTTTAGATGAAAGGTAGTTGAACTGATCGGCTCTAGAGAAACCTTGACATGAAAAAAGTTGCATTTTCTTGGCTTTCCAGTAAATTCCCTGTTGCTGAAGAGCTTGATTTTAACAATGTTCTTTTTAGAGTTTGGTTGCTTGAGGGATACACTGATAAACTTTGCCAAAATCAAATGAGGATCGATGAAAAATTTCTCCCTGTGGCCCTCCACAGCAAGAGGAGAAAGATTTGGGATGTGAGGAGCTAAAGCTGAGGACACAGCCCCTGCCAGAATGAGGTGGAGAGCAGGTGGGGATGTCCTCACTGGGACACTGGGTCACCCAAACACATTTTTTGGTGTCTTTTACAGCCACTCTGGCAGAGGAAACTCTGAATTCTGGTCCTTGGCTGCCCTGCCCTGCTCACAGTCAGTACCAGGATGTGGCACGAGCCTATTCCGTGCTCAGAGCTACTGAGCTCTGATACAAATAACAATCTCATTCCATTTCTCATTTCATTCCATCTGATGGTCAAGCTGAGATGCTAAAGCTGCCCATGGAAGCTCTTAAAAACACTTGTTAGGCGTCAGGAAAAGTCTCAAGAAATCTCCTCTTAAAAAAACCCCAACATTTTGATAAATTGGCATTTTTGCAGTCATTCCCCTTAATAAAAATAGTGCAATTTCCAGTTTGGTTGTTTTTTGGTTTTTAGGTTTTTTTGAGGGTTTTGTTTTTTGTTTTTTCCTGTTTTTTCTTTCCTGTTTAATCAGAGGAAAGGGGGGGAAATGAGGAGAAGATAAAGAGGTTCAGGTTCACCTGCCGTGCGTTGCCTTGTGGAAACCTCTGACCATATTAGTGCACCTTTGCTTCAGCGCTTTGGTTTTGTTTTTGTTCTGTTTTAAGACCTTTTAGTGGAAAGTTTTGGAGTGGCAATGTTGGACATCGGTGGGGATGATGGATTTTGGGGACCTCTTTATGCAGAACAGCAGGAAAGTTAATTTAAAAGCTTAAATCTCCCCCCGAGGTGGGGCTGCTGTGTGTGCAGGGTGGGAGTGTCCTGGGCTTGGGATGGCTTTGGGATAAGTTTAGGGTGGAATTCAGGGCTTTAGGATGAGGTTGTGCTGCCATAAACAGGGAGCAGCTCCCATGAATGTAAAGGGATGATGGTGAGGGAATCACTGGCGAGAGAAATGGGGTTTCCAGCTGGTGGATCCTCTGTGGATCCACTGAGGAGCCAAAACTCGGTGCAAAGAGCCCCTGACCACTCCCTGGGCACCACCAGCAGGGCTCAGAGCAGCTGGAGTGCATCCTAGTGCTCCGTGGTTGCTGGTGTTGGGTGTGCTGGGAGGCCTCCTCCACCTGGGGTTCTGCATCTCTGTTAAACTGAGGTCTCCAAAAGCCTCTGGTTTAATGATTGTGCTTTTCAGCTTGGACAAGGGGACAGTGGCAGTCCTGCAAAGCACGGGGTCCTTGGCTTGTTGGAAATTTGTAGGTGTCCTTTGATTTCCAGAGAGTCCCCCTGGGCACTCCAGGAGGAAGCTGGAGCTGCCTGGAGAGGACAGCTCTGCTTGGGAAGAGCTCCCTGTCCTCACCCTGGCCAGGATCTCACCCCTGCACCTGCAAACTCTGAGCTTTGCAAATGGCTTTTGATAAAGGATGAGAGGCCAGAGCCAGGCTGGGCTTAGATTCTTGTCACTTCTGGACTCTCCAGGAGCTGCTCTGGATCTGCAGCAGCAGAAATGGGCAGAAAACTGGTCCTGAGTAATTCCAGGTGGAATCCAACCAGCCCTGAGCCTGTGGCAGGGATCAGCATAGCCAGGGAAAGGAACCCACTGCTTATTTGCTGATTTATTTACAGGTTCCTGGGTGCCTTTGGCTTTCCCAGCAGCAGCTGGTGGCCAGCAGAACGTAGATGTGAAAAGCTTTTGGTGCTTGGCTGGTAGAGTTGAGGGGATGAGGAAAGGGTGAGGAGGAGGAGGAGGAAGGCGAAAACATTCCTCAAATACACTGTGACAAGGCCAGGATGTAACCACAGCTGCCCTGAGGTTCATGGAGATGTGCCAGGGTTGAGGGGGAGCTTGTGATTTTACAACAAGCCCTTGCCCCTGTCCCAGCACAAGAAATTAAAAAAACAAACCCAAAACATCAACAACAACAGGAAGAAAAAACCCACAAAAAATCCTATAAAAATGTACAGACTCTACCAACAAAGCTGCTTAGTTTTATTTTGGGGTTTGTTCTCTTTTTTCCTTTTCTATTTTGGTCAGTTTGGGATTTGGGGCAGAGAAAATGTCTCTCTTTAGCCAGCTTCATGTCAGTAACCAGCAGCAAATATTCCAAGGATCTCAGTCCTGGTGGGGCAGCCCCAGCTTGTTCATATCAAATAATTTGAATTGAACCTGGAACAAACCCCCAAGAAACCATTACTGTTCTCATGAGGTGATGAAGTATCTCTTTCTTGTAGAAGCATCAAATTTGGGGTGGGGAGACCTTTTAAAAAGCCATTGCTATCACAGGTATTGGTGTGTCCTGACCAGCACCGAGGCTCACGTCGTTGTTAACCACCAATTAACAGCTCACCCCTAATTGTCAGGGATGCAGGTGGTATTTCCTTGTAACTCCTCTCCTTTGTGCCCAGTGGTGAGGTGAGGCAGCTCCACTTGGACCATTTGAACCTTTTCTGTTGCCCACTGCAGAATCCCCCCAGCCCACCCTTGCTGTCCCTGCAAGCCCAGGAGCTCCCCCATTCCCACTGGGAATGTCATACAGAACACTGCAGAGAGAAAACAGCAGAGGAGACCCAATCCAGACCTCTGTCCCACGGCTCTTTGCTCCCTGACTTTGAGGGAGGTGAATAAATCTCCCCCAGCTCCCAGGGGAGCGGTTGCCTTCCCGAATTCCGCTCACTGCCCATCCCAAGGTTATCCCTGCCCAGCCTGAGGGTGTCTGACAGCACACTGCGTGTCCCTGGCTGCTGAGACCACCAGCACAGGTCTGTGGCCTTCCTGCAGGCTCTGGGAGCTGGAAAGCAGCTGGCTCATCCCAGGAAAAGCTTTTGTTGTGGCTGAGGATGAGGGGCAGCGCCCTGGGCTCTGCCTTGCCTTTGCCCTGCTTTCAGGACAAGGACTGGGCTGGTGGCCCTTGGGGGCAGGTCAGAGCACCCTCCCTGGGAAGGGAATCCTCCAGCCCCGAGCAGGGATGAGTTTTCCAGCAGGAAAATCCCGCTCTGTGCTCACCCTGGGCTGTGAGGCACAGCCAGGATGGGATTCAATCATCCCCATTCCCTGCCTCCCGTCCCACCTGATTCCCCAGGAACGAGGCCATCCCAGCAATCAGGACAGCGCCTGCTTCTGCTGTCAGTGCTGTCGTGAGCCTTTTAACTTGGCTGGGAAAGTGGATCTCAAAGGAAAATGTACAGTTATCATTCAATTATGGTTAAATCAAGCCCCTTCGATGCACTTTATGACCGAGTGAAAACAAATCAATGCTGTTATTGCACTGTATCTCTATTGTGTATAATATTATACATTCATCTGTAAGAGTAATTTATTTTTATTACTGTAAATAAAACTGTTAAAGTGATTTGTCAAGAGGATATCCAAAAACGGGGGGGGGGGGGTGGGTGGGGGTGGTAAAATTAAAACCTTTGAAGATCTGGGCTGCTGTCCCAGGTATGTGCCATGCTCTGCGTGTCTGTGTTTTTATTTCAGATATTATATTCACTTACATGTATAACATTTGTATATGCAGAATGTTATATTTATTTCTGCTTTCCCCCGCTGGGGGTCTGTGTTTCCCCTGGGATCAGGAGGAGCTGGATGAGGACAAGACCTGCTGGAGACAGGGAGGGGTTGGGAAGGAGCTGCTCCTGCTGCTCGGAGCCTCCAAGCACAGACAGAGCTTTCCCTGATAACCCAGGCAGCCAGGGATTAAATACCCTGGGGAATTAATTGATCTTTGAGGGTTTGATTCTCCAAATGAAGGCTTTTAGTGAGATCACAGCTTTCTGCTGCTCCTTCTGTGCCCCAGCCTCTGACAGAGGAGGGAGCATCACAGGGCTGATTAACTCACAGCAAAGGACAAGCCGACAAAAAGCCAAACCCCGATCTACCGTAACCTCTTAAAATCTTTATTAATTTTTTTATTAATCCCTTTTTTTTTTTTTTTCTTTTAAATTTAATTAGCACATGCATAAAGTGTCAACAGTTTGGGGTTAAGATGACATTTCTTGAACAAATGTAGTTACAAGCGGTGCCTCGGCTCGATCCAGGTTTCCTCTCTGCCCTGTACAGGAGGAAGCTCGAGGTCATCCCTGCCTTTTCCATCCTCGTGTCACCACAGGCAGAACCCACAACACTGGGGAGAAATACACTTGTTCACACGTAGCAACTGGGTAGGGGAGATAGATACGGGCAGCAACATCTACTCACCTACTGACTAAGTGCACATGGCTAAAGACCCCACCAGACAGCGAACGTCTCCTTCCTTGGTAATCGTGGGAATCTCCTTCCTTGGTAATCATGGGAACCTGGCACGGCCTGGAATGGGTGGCCCTCCCTTGGGAAGGTGCCTGGCTCCCACCAGCTCCTTCTACCAGCAAATTTAAGGAGATGGAGCCATTCTTCTGCTGTGATTGAAAAAGGAGCCTTTTGCAGGGGTGTTGGGGTGTTCCTGTCCCCTCTGTGCCACCCCTGCCTGCAGAGCTGGGGCCAAGCTCCACAAAGAGCAGCCCAAGCCCTGCTCCGGGCTCTGTGTGTGATCACTCGGTGCCAAAAGGGGAGAAAATTGCTTTTAAAAGGCCCATGTGGAGCTGGATGCTCTGGTTTGGGAGGATTGGTGCCCCCCTGCTCCAGGAGGTCTCCTGAGCTCAGAGTTTGGGTTTGGGGGGGTCTGAGGTGCCTTGATCCACAGGGCACAGGGGATGATCCTCACCTGCCTGCAATTCCCTCCAAAATAACTCCCCTACAGCACCTGGCCTCAGCCAGAGGTGTCAGTGCTCCTGCTGGCTGGAAAGAGGATGGAAAACTGGAAGGAGATGGCTCCTGTCCTGCTGCAGCAGCTGGCATTGTCCCAGCAGCAGCAGGAGGAGGAGGAGGAAGAGGAAGGCTCTCCTGAATGCTTGCCCCATGGCAGCAGCACGTGCATGTCCCACAGCCAAGTGGTGACAGGGTTTGTGTCCTCCCCACATCTCCCACATCCTCTGGGAACTGCTCCCGTGCCTCTGGAGCAGCTTTTCTTGGGCTGGCCAAGCCTGGAGTGAAAACTGCTCCCCGAGCCACTCCTGTGGAGGGAGGGATCCCAGAGGATCCCCTGGGATCTGGGCAGCTCCAGGTTTGGGGTCTGGGCAGCTCCAGGTTTGCAGCCCAGGTGAGCTCTGCCCGTTCCCAGCACAGCAACACCACCCACCCCAGGAGGCTCCCTGGCCGTGCCAGAGGGAGCTCCAGGAAAGGCACTTTGTGTCATAAGGAGCTGTCCTGGCCCCGTGGTGCTCCCAGCAGGAATTCTGGATCCAAGCCCTCCGTGTGGCAGGGCACAGCTGAAAGCAGAGGGGAGGAAGGTGCCAGCAGAGCTCAGCATCACCCCAAACTCACACCCCGCTCCAGATCCCCCCAGCCAGTCAGGCAGCCCCAAAACCAAGGGAGTCCATTAAGGTGAGGAGCCACCAGCCCCAAAAGGTCCTGAAAACGCATTTTGAATAAAAGGTTTTTTAAAATTGGTGGGGATTTGAGCAGGTTGGGTGGGACTCAGGGCGAGCTGGTCTCATGGAAAGTGTCCCTGCCCGTGGCAGGGGGTGGAAACCAGACTGGGATCCAAACAATTCTGGGCTTCCATGATCTGATTTCTTTACCTGATCTGCTCTGACCCGAGACAAAAATCACCAGAAAGAGCAGCCCTGCTTGTGGAGAACTGGCCAGAACTACAGACAGAGCCAAAACATCCCAGAGGAAAATGAAATTTGGAGGGGGAGCAGCGCGGGGGGAGCTGATGCTCATGGCTGTGATTTTTGGAGAGCTGGCAGGGCTCTGCTCCTGCTGCCAGCAGGAAATCACCAGCTCCCCACGGGCATCACAGGATTGTCCCTCACCTCAAGTCCTCTTCCTTTTTAACACAGGACTTCTGTGGTTTTTCCATGGTGAGAAGTGATTTTCCAGAGTCAGCGATGCCAGCTGAGGCATCAGGATTGCACCAGCACCAGAAAGGGGTGGAAATCGATGGGATTTGAAACCCTTGAGCTGGGGAGGGACCCCCCAGGGATAAAAACACCTCCTACAGTGGCAGGAGACCCTCTCCTCGCTGCATTGAGGGGGATGTGATTATTGCTTTTCCTTAAACACAGCTTTCCTGGGATTTTTGGAAGTGGTTCTGGTGGCACCTGCTTCGTTCTGTTGCTGATTGACTGGGAAGTGCTGCTGTGTCTGACCTTCCCTGGAGGTCTGAGGGAAGGAAAGGGAACAGTTTATCCTTCTGGAAATCACGTGTGAGTTGTTTGTTTGCTTTTTAATTTTGTGGGTGTCTTTTTCTTTTTTTTTCTTTTTATTTTTAGATTTACTTTTTTTTTCTTTAATTTTATTTTTAGATTTCTCAACTGAGCTACCCCAAATCAAAGGGTAAATTTTTAAATTGTCCACCTTAACGGCTTACTCACTACAGTCTGTGGATCATGAATGGTCCAGAGGAGCTGCTGCCTTTTAAATATTGAAATAGAGCAGATTTCACATCCTTCCCTCTCAGGTGCTTATTAGCACTTTTTAAAAGCACTTTTTAATCTTTATTTTATTGGAGGGTCAACACCAAAAGCAAGGGGGAGCAGAAGCAGCTGCCCTGGCTGCTGGGGGATGTAACCCACCAGGACAAGGAGAGGATGAGGCAGAATTAGAAACGTGCCAGGAATGCCCTGTGGGCACCTGGCTCCACACAAGGTCACCAGCTTCTCCCTGGCTCCTCAAAGCCTCCTCAGAGCCTTTGTGACCTGAATTTCTCCATCCTCACCTCCAGAAAGCTTTCCCTGAGGCCTGACTCAGCTCCCTGCTGCCACAGCTCAACCCCACGGCGAGCTGAGATTTATTCCCCTCACTGCCCTTTGTGGCTTTGCACAGGGCTTGACCTGAGTGAGGTTTCCCCTGTGCAGGATGATGTGAACCTAAAATGCTGAGCTGGTTTCTTCCTGCCTCATTTTCTCCTCTCAGAACCCTTTACCTTATACAGAACCCAGAGCTGGAATTACCACTGAGCTGGAAATCCCTCCTGGGTCAGCCCTGTCCCCTGGCATCACCAGAGTGGGAAAAGGCTCCTTTCACACCCACCTGGGCTCACAGCCACCAGCAAGAGGTTTAATCCTGCTCCTGGGAAGAGTGAGAGGCAGCTGTGGGAAGATCCCTGCTGGGAGATGCCCAGGGGAGGGTGAAGGCCTCAGGCTCCTGGCAGTCTGTGATTCAGACACCAATTTGGGTGATTTCACATCAACTCTGCCTTCTGGGGACCTTTTTTCCAGTCAGCTCTTGCCTGGGGCTCTCCCTCAGCAGGAACCCAGCCTTGGTGACACCAGCAGCACCAGGTGACATCTCCTGGGGACATCCCACCCTGCCTGTGGGCACAGCTCTGAGGGCTTTGGGGGCAAACAGCTCCTCCCTGAAGTTCTTAACTGTGGGGTCAGGTTTGTTTTTGGGGGTTTTTTTTCCCCCTCCACCAGCAAAATACAGGCACATTTTTCCACCCAGAGAAGGTGGAGCTTGGGAGAGCGAGCCTAGAAAACCTGGGGCTTGTCCAAGAAAAATCAGATTCACACACACAAAAACAAACAACCCCTTGGATTCTCAGAAAGACTGAACTACTTCAAAGCCTAGCTCTGGGTTCTCAGTGTCTGCAGGTGTTTTCCAGAGGCTGTCACATGGGTTGGTGGCAGCCCTGAGGGTCACCAGGTGGCCGCAGTGATGCTCCCAGGACCATTCCCACCCCATTTGTGTCATCCCAGAGAGCACAGCTGTGTTGGGGCTGGGGAAGGGCACTCCTGGGGGAACAGGGAGCTGCTCAGGGACAAACCCAGCCTGGCTTGGCTCTCCTGGACTTGGCTCAGGCACTTCAGCGTGGGGGATGGAGGGGCAGGAGAGCCCCGGCGCTGTCACCAGCGGGGGGACGTGGTGGTGCTGCTCAGGGGGCACCTAAGGAAGGGACAACAGTCCCCATTTGAGGGGAAATTTATGGGTGAGTGAGCATTTGAGGCTTCTAAAGTGCAGTGCAGGTTACATGGTCTTTGCTGTAGACTGTAAACTCCTCAGGACAGACTCCTTGCCCTTACTTTTATTTTATTTTATTTCTTTTTTTTATCTGTAAAGTGACATTCCAGCTGTGGAAATCTTACCCCTAAATAACTACTACTACAGGAAAACACGGGGATCTCGGTGAAAGGAACAGCCTGGGCTCCCCCTGCCAGCATCCCATGGTGGGGAGTGCTTCCCATGGCCATCCCTGCTCCATCCACAAGGAATTGGCACGGAATTCCTGCCAGCTGGGGACCTCTGGGATGCACCCTCCAAAGTGCCACCTCCAGTGCTACAGCCTGCCTCCCTCCAAGCAAAACTTCCACTTGTCATTAAAGCTGAGGTGTTAATTCGGGCTCAGGGGAGTCTGCAAAGCTTCTCTTGGGGCTGTTGGGTGTCTGGAAAGGGAGAGAGAGGTGGAAAAGCGGCTGGGAGGAAATCTGAGGGCTCTTCTGTGGAAAGAGCTCTCTGAAGAAGCCAAGCTCAGCCTAAAGTTTGTCACAGGAGTAAAATGTTCCCGAGATGAGGCAGCTGCAAAAGCAGGAGCTCTCGTGGGGTGGGATGATTGTTCCTCTCTAAGTCTCTTCCCTGGGTGGGAAATTAGAAATGAGAAAGTTCCCAATCCATTCTTCCTTCAGGACACTTTTAGAGCCACCAGCAGCTCCAGCCAGCTGCAGTGGCCACCCTGAGTCAGGGGGACACGGAGAGCAGTGCCAGCAGTGCACGCTGCCGGGCTCCCACCAGCCTCCAGGAGCCCGAGCAGGACCAGCCTCGCACCCCCTGCAGCACCACAGGTGCACTGTGGTCCCTGAAAAGTCCCTTCCCAGATCAACCTGGGATGTCCAAGAGGTTCCTGATGGACCTCAAGGACGGCAGCCTTCCATTAATATCTCCAAGCAGAACCAAAATGGCTCAAAATTTACTGTTCCACTGACTCCAGCCCATTTGCAAGGACACGGGGTATTTGATATTTGATATTTCCCCCACCCCCTGTTGACAGCCATATTTATTGTTTTTAATCTATGCCCATAAATTGGCAAGTAGAGGGAAGCAGAAGGAAAAAGGAACTCTCAGGAGATCAGTTGGACTCATTAAATGTTTGGCACTCTGTGATTATCCTTTGGCAATGAAATGCCACTGCTGTATTTTAGCAGGGAACACGATACCTTAATGTACAGGAGAATCTCCTCAGCCCAATTCTGGTACTCTTGAGAGGGGGGGAAATTCAATCATCTGTGACCTGGATTGCATTTTTTAATGTCTGCCAAGCTAGATAAAATATTTAAATATTCACTTTTATATCAGCCCACATGAGGATTTGAGCATTTCAGGTTGTGTAACACAGCATGGCCTACTTTGGGGAGAACGTCCAGAAATAGGCACATATGTACAAAATTCTGAGTGTGCAGCATGTGGGGCAGACAGACAGTGTTAATTAGAGTGGCACAATCCCAGCAGCACCAGCCCAGAGCAGACAAGGAATTGGTGCCACTTCTGTCGGATTTCAAAGGTCACCTGAGCAAAAAACCAGGTGAATCTGCCTCAAACAAAGGTGGTCAAGAGTGGCTGAGTCCCTCAGGTGAAGGCACTGAGGATGGGATTGGGGCTCTCAGTGCCACCATGTGGCATTAATGCTCCAGTTTGGAGATCCTGGAGGTCTTTTCCCACTGGAATGACTCCTGGGGCTTGCCTGCCTCGTGGTGCTGTTGGGAGGGGTGGGGAGAGCCATGGTCAGAGCAGAAATGGGTGTCCAAACCCACCCTGAGCTTCCTTCTCCACCAGCTCCCCCAGACACCTCTCTGGGATGAGGGTGGGGGGTCCCACTGCTGCTACCAGGACGGCTTTAGGGTTTGCACAGGGGTTCTGGTCCCTGGAAGAGGGGGATGCTGATGTTCCCAGCAGGGCTGGGAGCTCCTGGAGCTGCTGGCTGGCTTGGAGCTGAGAAAGTGAGCTGGGTTTGTGTTGTCAGGGGATTTCCTGCAGCAGAACAGGAGGGGTGAGGATGTGCTGGGATGGCTGGGATGCCCCATGGGGACACGGTGTGAGAACATAAAGATGAGAGGAAATGGGGGTGAGCCTTTCCTGCCCCCCCAGCTGTGCAGGTGTGGCCTATGATCGCAATGGCCCCAATCCTGGCAGCTGCCAGTCCCAGCACAGGAGCTGTGAGGGGACAGGGCAGTGGGAGGCCCCAGGGACAGCCCTGACCTGCCACACACCCTGCCCCAGTCACCACGGTCCCATGTGACACACACAGAGCAACTGGTGCATGACAAGAAGGGACCTGATCTTTCAGGGGCACTGGGCTCCTCTCCAGCTCCCACCAGGACTGGCTCAGCCCTGCAGAACTGGGACAGGGGCAGAGCCATGGGATCAGCCAGTCCTGTGTGTCCCTGAGCCCTTTCCTGGGGCCCGTGGGACTCCTCAGCTCCTCTGGGTCCCCACAGTGGCTCTGCAGCCCCTCGACCTCTGCAGCAGATAAGAGCAGCTCCACCAGCCCCTGCTCTTTTCCCTCTCTCACAAAGGGCTCTTGCTCTCCCTAAATTACCCAATTAAAGCAAATTTCCCTTCACTTACAGTTTTGTGATTGTATCTACGTCAATAACGCTCCACCAGGAGCATCACCTCAAACCTGAATTTTCACACTGCATCCTTCTGGACCTGCTCCAGGCCGAACCCCAGCTGCCTTCCCAAGGAAAGCAGGTCCTGGGCATTGCAGGGGCTCTCTGTAAAAAGCTCTTGCAGCAGTTTCCCTGCATCTCAGAGCGTCAACCTCAGAATCAAGAGCTCCCAGTGAGCACCAGGAATTTCCTGGCCACCTGTAGGGCACGGTGTCTCCCTGCCTCCTCTCTCACTCCTGCTCCTTGTGTTTTGCAGGTGAGTTATTCCACGTATCCTGTTGCTCTGCTGCTTCTCACCTTGCCCTCTCCCACATCCCAAATCCATTCTGCAGCCCTGCTCAAGCCCACTGGGCACCACAGCCCCCAGCCCGGGTGTGGAGGTGTGCAAGGTGTCACATCCAAGGGACAAGAGACCATTTCTGTGCCACTCGAGAGAAGGGAGAGCTCCTGGGGGCGTTTCCCAGCAGCTGGGCAGAGGATTCACCACATCTGGCCATGAGGGGTTTGTCACTGGGGGCAGATGAGCAGAAGTTTGGGACAACACCAGCATCTCCCAGGAAATCAGCAACCTGGTCTAGTGGAAGGTGTCCCTGCCCTTGGCAGGGGGTTGGAATGAGGTGGTTTTTAGGGTCCCTTTTATCCCAAACCTTTCTAGGATTCTGTGGAATTTAAGGACCAGCATTTGGCTCTCAGCCATATCCTCCCACCTCTTTTAGAGGTCTGGCTGCTTCTCCATCATCAAAACCCTGCTGAAGTAGCCATCACCCACAGGGCTACTGGGAGAGGCAGGGAACTGGGCACAGAGCTCAGGCTTTCCCCATCCAGGGACTCGTGGAATAGGGGGACACAAGAGGGGGGTCTGGGGACATCACACTGGCCAATCCACAGCTGGTCCCAGCCCATTTTCCACAGGTGGGAAACCTCTCCCAGCTCTCTGCAGGTTTCCACACCTGCCTGTGATGTTTCCAGTATTTCCCACCCCTTCTGCTCTGCCTTCCTCTGTGCCTCTTCCCTTTGTAGCTCTGTGAAAAGTCTGCCACGGATCACGCTCTGTTTTGGTGGGAAAACAGGTATTTTCAGAGCTGAAATAGGGGCCTGCTCACCCAGCTCCTCCATCCAAATGTGGGACAGGGGACGGAGCAGGATCAGGAAGGGGGAATCGGTGCCTGGGTCTGAGCTGATCTCAGCTGTACAGGCACAGCTTGTGGGGCTGCAAAGTGCAAGTTGAGAGTTTACCTGAAAGCAGCAGATTGTCTGATTCACTTTTTCCCAGATAACACTGAAACGGTGTCACGCTAAGGCCAAGGAGAGCTGGGCTTGGGGAAGCTCCCTGGACACGTTTACTCCTTTTCTGGAAAAGGCAGGACAAGCCTGGCCGAGGCTGTGTCTCCCTGCCAGCCACACCAGCCTTGCCTTCCTGGAAAACCAGCTCTGAGCGTGGATACAGGGAGGGTCACCAAGGTCACCTCGGGCTGCTCACACAACCTGCTCTAGGGGAAGGTGTCCCAGCTCTAGCTGGACTAAATGGGCTTTAAGGGAGCCTTCCAACCCAAAGCATTCCATGATTTTCCAGGGAGGAACCACACAGTGGTGTAACCGTACAAAACGTGGTGTAGGGAGGGAGGCTCCTGCCCACACGCAGCTTTTGGAGCTGCCTGACCCCAAAACCACCACCACCAGCAGCAGAGTGTCCCCAAGGCCACACAGCCAGCCCTGTGCTCCCGTGGTGGCACCAGCTGTGCAAACAAGGCTTCTTCTCCAGGAGCTTCTCGTTAGCACAATTAACATTAAGCTGAAAAAAGCACTGCTGCCTCTGGGGCTCCCTTCTCTCGCAAAGCACACTCAGGGCCATCTCCGGTCTTGCTCCAGGTGTAAACCTGGAGTAATCCTATTAACCTGCCTTCAGAGAATTTTGGAAGTCATTAACTATGAAGGTGCCGCTAATTTCTGGTCTCACTGCCTCCGAGGTGTATCCTACCAGTGCTGCTGCTGCTGCTGCTGCTGCTGCCCGAAGGGTTTTGGACATAGTGTAAAAGCAAAGCTCCTGCCCGAGCGGGGCGATGTTGGGGAAGGTGCCTATACACACCTGGAACGGAGCCGGGAGCTCCGAGCCAGCCCAGCCCGGGGCCCTCAGTCCGACCACTCGTTATCGTCCAGCTCGGAGTCGTCGTCGGACTCGCTGTACTCCACCGCGATCCGGCGCGACAGGATGGTCGCCACGTCATTGCCCACGGGCTCTTTTTTGGCCTCTTGCTCCCACTGCTCCTGGACTTTCCGGAGTTGGATTCCTGAGGGAAAGGGGGGAAGGCTTTAGGGGGAGTGCAGCCGATGTGGAGCACTCCCCCCAGTTATGAAGTACTGGCTGAGAGAAGGGGGCAGCTGCCCTGGTGGCCACAAGGTTGTGTGGGATAATTGGATAGGATTGGTAGGATGAGAGGGAATGGCTGTAAACTGAGAGAAAACAGGCTCAGATTGGATGTCGGGAAGGAACTGTTCCCTGGGAGGGTGAGGAGGCCCAGAGAAGCTGTGGCTGCCCCTGGATCCCTGGAAGTGTCCAAGGCCAGGGTAGACGAGGCTTGGAGCAGCCTGGGATAGTGGGAAGTGTTCCTGCTCACGGCAGGGCATGGAATGGGGTGAGCTTTAAGTTCCCTTCCCACCCAAACCATTCTAGGACTTTATGAATACGTATGATTACAAAGCTGCATCATAGAATAAAGCTCCTCCTCTGCTTCCACTCAGCCTGAAGATATTGAACCTTCCAGAAGGTTAAATCTACCATTTGACCTGGAGATTTACAGGAAAGGGAAACACGAGACACCCTGGAGCACATCAACCACTACAGCCCTGCAGGAAGCCCGAGAGCTGCCAGCAATCCGCGGGGCTTCATTCCACCTCCAACCACGCATCCCCCAGCTCTACCCTGCATTTCACCCCGCCCCAGCCAGCACCGGGCCCGCCCTGCCCTCGGTGCCCCCCGAAGCGGCTCTGTCCCGGCTCTCACCCCTGCGGATGGCTGCCAGCAGGTCGCTGCGGGCGTCGCTCATGGGCATCAGCGGCACCTGCGCTTTGCGGGGCTCGGCTGCGGGCGGCGATGCGGAGTGCGCCGGGGAGGAGGACACGGCCGGCGGCCCGGGCGGAGGGGGCGGAGGGGCCACCGGGGGTCCCATGGGGCCGCTCTGCGGTGGGGACGCCGAGTAAGGGCCGGGGGGAGCGGGGGGCGGTGAAGGGGCGTAGGAAGGGGCTGCGGCCGAGCCGGGGGCCAGCGCTGGGGGAGCCGAGATGGGGCTGTCGAAGGCGGTCTGTGCCGATGGGATGACGGGCGGCGGCGGCGGCGGGGCGGGCGGCACGAAGTACTCGGCCATGGGCACCGGCTGCGGGCTGCAACGGGGGGCAGAGGGGTCAGTGCCACGACAATCACACACGGAGGGATGGGGCTGAGCTAGAACGGAGCCACAGGGATCATCCAGTCCGTCTCTGGGCCCTGCACGGCGCCATCCCTGCACCCTGCGCATCCCTGAGAGCTTCGTCCAAAGGCTCCTGGAGCTTTGGTGCTGTCACACCTGCTCAGTGCCCCACGGCCCTCTGAGGGAAGAATCTTTTCCTGATATCCAACCTAAAGCTCCTCTGACACAGCTTCAGGCCGTTCCCTCGGGTCCTGTCACTGGTATCACAAAGAAGAGATCAGCATCTGCCCCTCTGCTTCCCCCAAGAACTTGTGGACTGCAGTGATGGCTCCCCTCAGTCTCCTCTCCTCCAGCTGAACACATCAAATGCCCTTAACCACTTCTCACACGGCTTCTCCTCAAAGCTTTTCACCATCTTCACGGCCTCCTTTGGACACTCTCTATTGTCTTCTCTATATTGTGGTGCCCAGAACTGCCCCAAACATTTGAGGTGAGGCTGCCTCAGAGCAGGACAATCTATTGCCTTGGCTGGCTGGTGCTGCTGGGCCTGATGCCCTCCAGGGCACACCTGGCCCTCCTGGCTGCCAGGGCACTGCTGACTGAAAGATGGCACCCATCACCCATCCCATCACCTATCCCAGAACCCATCACCTATCCCAGAACCCATCACCCATCCCAGAACCCATCACCCATCCCAGAATCCATCACCCATTCCAGCACCAATCCCATCACTCGTCCCAGCATCCATCACTCACCCCATCACCCATCATCCATCCCATCACCTATCCCAGAACCCATCCCAGCACCCAACTGGCTCCGCTCCAGCTTGGTTTGCTCTGAACCCCAATAAAAGCTCTGTCCCAAGGTCAGAACGGTGGTGGAGGTCTCTGCTGGTAGGGTGGGCTATGGGCCACGCAGTGGTGCAAAGCAGGAAACACCCCAGGGGAAAACCCTCCATCCACCCTGCATCTTTATCTGGGATGACATTACCCCAAAAGCGCTCCTGATTTGGCCTTGAGTCCCACCAGCACTTTCGGACCACGAGAGCTGCAGAGGAGAGCTCTCCCTGCTCCACCAGCCCAGAAATGGGGACTCACACCTCCACCAAGCCTCCCTTCCCTGGGACAGCGAGCAGGCTGAAGCTTTACCCGTAATCCTTGACTAGGTGGGGTCTGGGCCCGTTGAGGACGGCCTCGGGGGGCGGCGGCGCGTGGGGCTGCTGCAGGCGGGTCAGGCTGTTCTGCCGGCTGCCCGTGGCCGGCCGGAACACGTGCTCCGGGGGGTTGGTGGCCGCCAGCACCCCCTCCTTGTGCTCCACCGGGGCCAGGTGGGCCGCCGGGGCCAGCAGCTGCGCGGGGTGGTTGGGGCTGGCCGGGTACGAGTGGTCGGCAGCGTCCGACGCGTAGGATCTGCGGCACAGGAAAAGCCGGCTGTTGGACTCCTGAGGAGAGTCCACACAGGAGGGTGTGGGGCTGGGAGGGTTTTGGGGATGAGACAAGACAAGGCCACGAAAATATCGATGTACAAGACAGCAGAGTGAGAGCAGAGGGGACGAGGACACAACAGAGCTGAGCCGCTGTCTTCCCTGAGCTACAAAACGGAAAGCGCTCCGGTTTTATCCCAGTGCCAAGGCTCCTCCTGAGGTCCAGGATGACACCCTGGGGACACCAGCTGTCCGTGAAGTTACCACATGTCTGTGGCTGAGCACCCCGACCCTGCTGTGGGCAACACCACCCCGCGACGACGGAGAGGAAGCGCAAAGCAAAGGAGAGGCGTGAGCTGAAGGTGTAGGAGGTAGAACCTGCCTATTATCTGGGGACAGTGATCCTTCCGATGACGCCATGTGATAGGGGGATGGTGAGAACCTGTTATCCGGCCGGAACTCTTTATCATACGCCATCATGTTCCACTCCAGGCGCCGGTTGCGGGCTTTCCTCACTTTCTTCACCTCCCGGGTGGAGTCCTCCACCAGCCGCTGCTCCTGCGGGAACACAAAGTCACGGCTCCACCTCCAGCCCGGCTCCTCCGGACCAGGAGTAGTCCCTGGGGAGCATCACCCAGCCCTGGGAGATGCACCCGATGCAGGGGAGGGGAGCACGAAGGATGCAGCAGGAGGTGGCCATCCCCAGGTCCCGAGCACCCCCAGCTCCAGCCCCCTGGTCCCCCACCTGCCCCCACCCACCTTCTGCCTGCGCTTCTCCTTCCTCTTGTCTTCTGTCGCCTGCAGCATCTTCTCCTTCCATAAGTTGAAGAAGTAGGAGGGGTCAGTGTAGAATTTGAGGCCGTCCTTCTTGTCATCCCTGGGGGTTGGGAAGGGGGGAGAGAGGGTTACCAGCCCCAGGAGAAGACCTCCCGTTCCCCTTCCCAAGGGCTTTGCTACGATCATGACCACGAGCTGTTGCCCCACCACAAACACATCCAACACCACCCGCAGGGTGTGGACACGCATTCCAAGGAGAAATCCAGCTGCAAATGGGGTGAGACACCTGATCCTTCTCATGGGAAGGACCCCTGGGAGCCCCGGGAGGCGCAGTGCCCCATACCTGTAGGGCGTGAGGATGTTGAGCGGCGGGGGTTTGTCGCAGCGCTGGTACATCTCCATCACCGGGTTGGGGATGGAGTTGCGGGACACGACCTGCTGGTTCTGCACCGTGGAGCTCTTGAAGGCTTTCCTCATGTTGATGTCCTGCAGCGAAACTGGGGGGCACAGGAAGGATGAGGGATGTGAGGGCGGCCTCAGCCCGCCGAGCAATCCCGAGAGCACGTCTGGACCCCACCCCAAAGCAGCCCCTCACCTTCCTCCACGGTGGAGTCCAGCTGCGTCACCTTGATGACCAGCAGGTCCACCCTCTCCTGCAGCGAGTTCATCCGCATGTAGAAGCTGTTGGCTTCGTTGAACAGCTCTCCAAAGATGTCCTCGGCGTGCCTGCCTGGCAGGGGACAACGCAGGGGTCACCACGGCGGGTGGCTCACCCAGCTCAGCCCATCCCCTGGACCACCCCACCTCCCCGTGGGCTGCTCTCCCCACGAGCTCAGCCTCATCCTCTCCCAAAGGGGAGCCCAAATGATCACCCCTTCCCAGTGAGAGCAGCACCCGCAGGGACACAGAACATTCCCGGTGCCCCAAAGAGCCCTTGGATCCATCAGGATAGATCAACCCAAAAAGGCGACCATCACACAGCCTGGCCTCGGGAAATCCAGCCCAGGTAGAAAGCCAAGAGCAGGGCAGTGAGGACAGTGCCACAGCAGGGGCAATCTGAAATTTGTTTTATCAGTTCTTTTCCTGCATCTCTCATCTCTCATCCCTACAACAGCTCATTTATTTAGGGTTATTTATTTAGGATTAATTAGCTTTTTATTAGGGTTATTCCTATCATGGAGCTGAGCAAGGTGTCTGGCAGAGCATTGCTGATACCTGTAGGCTACAGCACCCATCCCATCCCATCCCATCCCATCCCATCCCATCCCATCCCATCCCATCCCATCCCATCCCATCCCCCCAGATCCTCAGGGTTTCCTCCAACCCCACCTCTTAAACAGTTCCCAAGATCAGGGAACTTTTGAAACCTCCTCAGAGCATTCACCAGCTTGGTCTTATTTCCCTTCCCATTTTCCCCTGAACTAGGAGGCCTGAGCAGACATTGGTGCTGCTCATGGGAGCCACCGCACTTCCAGCAGCTCCCAGAATCCCAGGTTTCTTTTTCTGGGAGTATTTTAGAGCAGACTCTACTTCTGGAGGTGTGTAAAAGACCCTGAGTAGCTTCTCTCTCTATTTTCAGTGGATATTCAGCATGAAATAGGTTGCCCCTGTTAAACCTTCACACTGCTGTGTGCAGTGCTCTCATCTGCCCCTTTTCTGAAGATCAGACCCAGGGCAGGAGGACAGCTGAGGATTGAGACCTTTGATAGAGACCTCTTTTCCTCAAAAAGCTCTAACTTGAAAAAGAATAGCTTGGAGTATTTTAAACCTTCACCTGACCTTCCTATTTCTGGCCAAGTGGAGAAGCAAGAGGCTCCTGAAGGCTTTCTGTCCCCCCACTGCACAGACCAGCTGTGAGAGGAAAAAGGGTCTCAAAATGCCACCAAGTCCCCAATTTGAGCTTGGCCTTGAGCATCCTCCTATTTTCAACAAGCTGGATAATCCCCAGTGGATCAGGAGCGGCTGCAGCCCACAGGGCTCTCACACAACCCCTGGTTCTGTGTGTTTGGGACTGGTGGGAGTGACTGTGGCATCCCAGTGCCATCCCAGTGGCGTCCCAGTGCCATCCCAGTGCCATCCCAGTGCCATCCCAGTGCCATCCCAGTGGCATCCTAGTGCCATCCCAGTGCCATCCCAGTGCCGTCCCAGTGCCATCCCAGTGCCATCCCAGTGCTGTCCCAGTGCCATCCCAGTGCCATCCCACCCCAGGGCTGCTGTGCCATGACTTACTGAGGCTGCCCAGCTGTTTGATGATGGCAGCCAGCGTGCTGTTGGTGACACACTCCAGCTCACTCGTCACCCCATCGGGAAGGGCCCCCCGGCACAGGTGCCGGGGCTCGATGTTCCTCTTCACCAGCGGCATGGCGAGCCCTCACGCCTCTCCTGGGAAAAGGACAAAGGAAAAATGGAAACACACAACTTTCACCATTTCCCTGTTCCCCCCACACTCCCCGTTTCCTGCCCAGGAGGTTCTGCCTGCCCACGCTGGGGTATGGCAGGTGCAGCAGGACTTTTCCAAGCAGGGGATGCTCTGGGGGTGCAAATTTTGGGGTGCTGGTGGGCACGGGGGTGCCAGGGTAGAGGTGAGGGCTTTGTCCCTACTTTTGTGCCACCGTGTCCTGTCCCACTCACTTCCCAGGGCTGTGCTCAAATCAAACTCCCCTGTGCTGCAGCCCTTCAGCTGGCCCCGAAAAGCCTCATCCAGCCCAAACAGAAGCAAGGAAGCGCTTGTAATGCCATTATTTCCAGCTCACTGCAGGCTCTCCAGGGTTTGATTTGTGCACACACTACACTGAGACAAGCTGCTGTGGCCAGCTCATCCCAGCTCCCTGCACGGCCCCCACAGCATCCCTGGCTGTCCCCACAGCTCCTGTGTGTGCCCTACAGCATCTCTGGGTGTCCCCACAGCTCCTGTGTGTGCTCCCACTGCATCTCTGGGTGACCCCACAGCATTTCTGGGTGTCCCCACAGCTCCTGTGTGTGCCCTACAGCATCTCTGGGTGACCCCATAGCTCCTGTGTGTGTCCCCACTGCATCTTTGAATGCCCCCACTGCATCTTTGGGTGACCCCCAGCATCCCTGGCTGTCCCCACAGCTCCTGTGTGTGCCCTACAGCATCTCTGGGTGCCCCCATAGCTCCTGTGTGTGTCCCCACTGCATCTTTGAATGCCCCCACTGCATCTTTGGGTGACCCCCAGCATCCCTGGGTGCCCCCATAGCTCCTGTGTGTGCCCTACAACACCTTTGAGTGCCCCTCCCCAGCACTTTTGGGTGTCTCCCCAGCATTTTTGGGTGTCCCCTGCTCCACTGTCCCGCCCCCGAAGTGGGGATGGTTCATTTCCTAGAGGGTTTGAGGAGATGTGGGGAGATACCCACACCCAAAACCTCATCCCCACTGAGGGCACCCCCGGGATGCAGGGAAGGATGAAGGATGGGCACCATGGGGTGTGGGGTGCTGGGCACAGGGCACCCCGCTGCTGTAAAGGGGGAACGGTGGGAAACAGGCTGGGAAAAGGGGTGAAAAAGGAGCATTTCTTATCCAGGGTGGTGTCTCCTGGGGATGGGACACGGCTCAGCCCAGCTCCCAAAGCAAAGACACGCTGATGGCTGGGCTGGTAAGGACCAGAGAGCACCAGCAGCATTCCCAGGGAGCAGAATCCCCCCGAGCACTCCCCGCCCGCCCCAAATTCCAACAGAACTTTGGCAGCGAAGGAAAAGCAGCTCCCATTGATGGCCGAGGTCGGAGCCAGCAATCTGCAGAGCTCACATTTTTTGGCCCCGGCAGCGTCAGACGGAACAGTTTCCCATTGATAGCACCCGGCCAGGGCTCCCAGCAGCAGCAGCAGCCGCTCCTCCGCTGTTTTCAAATGCAAATCCAAGCTCCCTCCTCCATGGAGGAGCCCGAAGCCTTTTCCTGAGGTTTGTGGGGTGGGGTGCAGTGGAAGGACCCCGCTCCTGGACCCTCCGCAGGCTCTGTGAGATGCTCCGGGCTCAGAGCATCCTCCAGCGCTTCCCACAGCCACAGCTGATGGATGCGGTGCTGTCCCCGCCTCCCAAAATTCAAGATTTGTGCCGGCTGTTTGTTCCTGTGTGCCAGCGTTTGCAGGGGAGGCTCTGGATGTCTGCTCTGGCCATTCCAACCCCCCTTTTCTGGGCGCCCCCGAGCTCTCCAGGCTGGGTAAAGCTTCACCCCGAGCTGCTTTTAGGTGTCACCCCCAAATCTGCTCTCCCTGGCACATCGCAGGGCTGCAGGGACTGGAGGGCACAGGGCACAGCCCTTAATGAGCTGCCTGGGGCCAGCAATTAAAAACAGGGAACAAAGAGCCATTCTCAGCATCCTTCGGGGCCACGGCCACGGGCACCCGGGATTTTTTGGCCCTGCACAGGGGGAATTGGAGCCACCTGAGCCCACAGCTCCCACGGGGATCCTGGGGCAGGATGAAGGAAAGAAAAAGGGATTTTTGGTTTGAAACTGCCCAGCAGGGACAGACTGGAAGAGGGGCAGAAAGCAGGCGAGGAGTGTGACGGCAGCATTTGAGATTGTGCCATGGGAGAGCATCCCTGGAGGAGGAAAATCCCTTTAATCTCACCCCAAAGAGGCCGGGCAAGACTCAGAGCTTGCAGCAGAATAAACCAAGGAGGAGTTGGGTGCATTTTTATGCCTGTAAAGGTAATTTTGACCAAACCACAGAAGTTGCTTTCCAACCCCCCCACAATTAATGGAGCACAGTGATCAGGACCCCCAGACAGTCCCATCCCCTGACAATGCTCTCTCAACCTGCCACACCAACAGCACCAAACCTCTGACTTCTGCCTTGAAATCCCAACTTCTCACCTAAAACCTGTCGTCTCTAGGCCTGTCCTGACTCGTGGGAGCACAGTTCTCCTGGTGGGGATGGGCTGCAGGTGCCTCCAGAGAGGCCAGCTCTATTTCTATCCTCACTGGCACATCCTGCTCACACCTCCAAGAGGCTGCACACAAATCCTGAGCACGGAAGGGGATGCTGAGCTGTGCCCAGCGCTGCTCCTGCTCTTGCTGGTACTTCAAGACTTCCAGGGGGTGATTTTGGGTGGCAAAACCTTTTCCTCAGACAGTCAGGAAAAGGCTCCCAAGGGCAGGGATGGTCTGGGTGCAGGCTCTAGGATCATTTACATGGACTAAGACCTGTGGGATTTCACTGTGTCCTGAGTGGAAGCCAGGAGCCCTCAGTGGGAGGTGGTGTCAGGATGCAGGAGGAGGAAAATGGGAGCCACAAACTCAGCAGGAATTTCTTGGAGGGTGGAGGCAGGAGAAATGGGAGCAGCTGGTTCAGGTTTCAGGCACACTGTGGGGATTGTCCATCACTCAGCTTTTCCCTGTGACTGGAAAGAGCCAACAGCTTTAAATCTCATACTGGGAAATGCCACAGCTGGGGGGAGACACTCACCCCCTTCCCACCTGCTTCCCAAAGCCAGTGGTGGAGCTTGGAAAGGAATCACATCCAGCTGAGGTGACCAGGCAGGGGAGGACATGAGGCAGAAAGGAGCTGTTTATTGTGCCCTAAGATGCTGATTTACCCCAAGGACCAAACTGCCAGCAGCATCCCAAATCCAGAGGTGCTGGCAGCGCTGAGGAGCAGCCCCTGCTCTGGGATTCTGGGCAATAAGGGCTGCCCCAATCCCTGCAGACCAGGCTGGGGTGTGATCTGCAGCTGCTGACCCCTCCAGCTGGCTCCTTCCAGATGTTATCCCTCACCTCAGCAGCCACCAGCATCTGGCAGTTTAGATCCTTGGGGTCCATGGGGGCAGAAAAGCAGCCCTGGTTTTGTGAGAGGGTCCAAACAGAGGAGTTTTGTGTCCAGCCATTGCTCCTTACATCCTTTGCAACAGCTTTTCATCCCTTCCCTGCCCCCAGACCCGCTCTCTCCCACTGGGCTGT
Organism: Cyanistes caeruleus; assembly: GCF_971803275.1. Lineage (NCBI taxonomy): Eukaryota > Metazoa > Chordata > Aves > Passeriformes > Paridae > Cyanistes > Cyanistes caeruleus. The sequence goes on from NC_141714.1 coordinate 2,593,367, forward strand.
GATTTACAACCCTGTGGGAAGATCCAAAATGCCCTGAAGGAGCAGGTGTGCTCTGGGGTGGTGAGCACAGATTTCTCAGGTGCTGGTTCATCCCTGTGACAGATTTTTTGGGTTGGTCAGTGCCCAACACCCGCAGCCCTGCTTGGTGTCACATGAGGGAGAAGTGTCCTAGGGTCAGTGTCCATCACCAGCTGCAAGTTGAGGCACCTCCAATATTTCTGATGGAATTGGGAGGTGCATGGAGCAGCAGGAATGAGGGAAAGCTCCTTCACTCTGTGCCAGCCAGCCAAGAAAAAACCCAAGCTTGGATTTGGGGACAATGTGGGCGTGTGGTGAAACAAACGCCTCCAGACTGGGAGTTAAGGTCAGCCCTGCTCTAAGCTCAGCTCTAGGCCAAGCTTTGGGGCTCTCTCTTTGCTCAGCCCTTGCAATCGAAGCTCTTTCCCAATTTGGGCTTCCCAGGGTCTTTCTGAGCCCTGAGGAGCAGACACTGCCAGGAACTGGAGGCTTTTGCAAGGCTGCAAATCTTTGGTTGGATGCCAGGAGCCAAAGTAGTGAAAAAAACAGGAGATATGTTAAAAAATCTATTAATCTTGAACAAAAAAAAAAGTTTGTAAGTGAATACTAAACAAACAAGAAGTGCCAAACCTCGTGGTGGCTGCTCAAGACCCCGTTTTGGTGCAGAACCCTTGGAATGGAGAGGTGAGGAAGGTCAGGAGGGAGGCACAAAGCAGTCCTGAAACTGTGAAAGGAGCAGCAGAACCCCTGAATCTGAAGTCAGGGAAAGCACAAGAGGCAGAGCTGACTCTCAGTGGGGCTTGTAGGTGCCTGAAGGAGCTCGTCCTGTGGAGTTTGGCAGGATGGATGTGGTACAGAAGAGGGCTGGGGAGGATCTGGGGGTGTGTGATGCCTCTGAGCAGACAGAAATAGGTGGTGGGTGTGAAAGCTGCAGGTTCTCGAGGTGGCAATTTGTGGAGCTCTGCCACAGCGTGGGACGGTCCAAAGAGCAACAGGACAAACCAGCAGAGGACAGAGAGGCCACCAGCAGCCACCTCATGGCTCAGGTGACCCTAAACTGCTTTCCCACCAGTGTGGGCCACGGGGAGAGCAGAGCCTGGAGCCCACAGGGACCGAAGTTTCGTTGTCTCAGGAGAAATTCAGCCAGGAAAAACCGTGCAGGCAGCTCTTTGTGGTGCAGGGAAAAACCTGCCTGGGAGAGCAGGGCCAGACCTGCTGATTTACTTCCCACAAAATGGAGCGTGAGCTGCACCGCAAGGACTCGTTGCTCTCATTTACAAAATGCATCTGCCACCACTTCTTCATCTGCTGCCAGCCCAAAGGCCTGAGAACACCCCCAGCATGACAAATGTCACTGCTCCCTGGGAAGGTGATTGCTGCTCCAGAGCTGCTGTCCAAAGGTTCATTAAATATATTAAAACCAGAGGGCAGGGCTTCAGCGAGAGTAAATTCTCAGGTAAATCATTTCATTTGTGTCATTCTATTTGGGTGTGATTTTATTTATAAATGTTATCATTTTATTTGGGTGGCACTGAGGGCTGGTGGGCATGGGAGAAGCAATGCCACTGCCTGCCCCTTCCTTGAGACCTCTGCATCCCAAAGGAGCCCGGCTTTACAAACGCTCTGGGGCCGTGGAAAGCATCCCAGCCCCACTGAGAGGCAGCATCAGGTGGAAAAATGCCTCAGGGGCTGGAAATCCCAGAGTGTGGGATGGTGGTTTTGGCACCCAGGATATCAGGATCCCCAGGATACCATCAGGATCCCCAGGATATATCAAGATCCCAGGATATATCAGGATCCCCAGGATATCAGGATCCCCAGGATATCAGCATTCCCAGGATATCAGGATCCCAGGATATCAGGATCCCCAGGATATATCAAGATCCCAGGATATATCAGGATTCCCAGGATATCAGGATCCCAGGATGTCATCAGGATCCCCAGGATATCAGGATCCCCAGGATATCAGCATTCCCAGGGTATCAGGATCCCAGGATATCAGCATTCCCAGGATATCAGGATCCCAGGATATCAGGATCCCAGGATATCAGCTCAGGGCTGTGAGTGGAGAGCTCTCAGCGCCGGGTTGGCACAGGGGGATTTTTGCAGGAACAGATTTGGGTGGAGCTGGGGAAGGGTCAGGCCCTCCTGCCAAAGCAGGGAGAGATCTGGTCCCGTGCACAGCTCCAGGGCTGGAGCAGTGACCTGTGTCCCACCGGGAAGCGCTGCCCCCGCTCTCCTCCGGCCCATCTGCGGCTCCTCCTCTGCGAGCTCCGCCAAAGGCAACTGCCAGGAGGCTTCACAGCAAAGTGCAACAACACAACGTTAAATCATAGCTAAAAATATTCCTCAGGAGCTTTATTAGTAAATGCCACAGTTGGTGGTTTGGTTTGGGGGTTGGTTTGGTTTTTTTTCCTTTTCCCCTCCCCTTTCTACTGTAAAATGTTTCAGCTCTAGGAACAGCGCTTGACTGAACTGTCCCGAAACCCCCAGCAGCTCCGAGGGCTGGGCTCTGCAGCATCCTCAGGAGGATGCCAAAAAAGCCTCCTTACCCTGGGCTCAGCTCACAAACCTCATCCTGCTGTGAGTCTGGCTTAAAACTAACAGGCTCCTGGAGGGGTTTAATCTAAATGATGCCTCTTTTAGGGGAGGTGAGAGCAAGTGCTGTAAATCACAGAATCGCAGGAGGCTTTGGGGTTGGGAGGGATCTTTCAGATGATCTCGTTCCACCCCCTGCCATGGGCAGGGACACCTCCCACTATCCCAGGTTGCTCCAAGTCATTCCAACTTGGCCCTGGACAGGGATCTGGGGGCAGTCACAGCTTCTCTGGGCAACCTGTGCCAGGGCCTCCCCACCCTCCCAGCCACGAATTTCTTCCTAACTTTTGATCTAAATCTCTCCGGTTTTGGTTCAAAACCATTCCCCACTGACCTATTTCCCCCTGTAAAAAGCCTTTCCTTTTGATAAACCCCCTTTAGGTACTGGAAGGGGCCCTTAGGTGTCTCCAGAGCCTTCTCCAGGCTGAACAACCCCATCTCTGGCCAGTGGATTTGCAGGCAGAAGCTTTCCTTGGGGTTTAGTTAACGTGGAGTTTGGGTTCTGTTGTTTGATTTCTCAGAAATGGGAGCCCTCAGTGTCACCTGGCACTGGTCATGGAGCTGAGGGCCACTTCTCCAGGTCCTTCCCATTCACCCTTTGGCTCCCTCTCTGCTGTGGCTACAGATCAGAGCATCCGTATCCATGCAAAATCCATGCAAAGAGAGACATCCAACCCGATACCCTGATGCTGAAGGGAAAAAAGAGGGGGAAAGCTGTGGATGAAACCATGCATGACCCTCCTCCATCATCCCCTGGCTGCTCCATGCCCGGTTCCTGTGCGAGGAATGCCCAGGAGCAGCAGCACTGCCTTGATCTTCAGAGGAGTCATCAGGGGCTGTGGGAACGCAGCACATCTCGGCTCTGTTTTGGCTGCAAAAGATCCCTGCTGGCCCAGGAATCATGTGTTGTTTTTAATGACTCTATCACCAAAGGAAAAATCTTCAATGACAGCTTTTTTTTTCCCCCCTCTTTTGTGGCCAGCTCATTACCAGAAGGATCTCCCTCTCTCAGGGACGCCGCTGAACAAACCGGCCTTTTTCTCCCCAATATAGAAGGCGCTTTGATAAAGCGGGGAAACCCTCGGCCAGCAGAGAGGGGTTTTCTGGAAAGCCTCTGCTGCTGCCTTTGGGAACAGCCGCAGGACTGGCACCTCAGCACAGCTCTCCAAGCTGCTCCCTGCGGGGCTGGGCTTTGCCTGCTGCTCCCCAGCGCATCCCCGGGGGTTTTCCTAGCAGGAACCCTACAAAACTCCGGGTGGATGTGGGGAAGAAGGGGCAGATCCCAGCCTGGAGCTGGCTGCAGCCTCGCTGCTCAGAGACACAGGGAATTCAGCTCAGAGGGTGTCTTTTTTGGATGAGCAGCTCTGCAGGAAAAAAAAAAAAGGGGAAAAAAAAAAAAGCAAAAAAAAAAAGCGTTCTTGCTTTTCTTTTTTTATTTCTTCACACTTCTGGCTCGAGGGCTGTTGTTCGTAACTTGTCAAGATCTTGGCATCGGCGGCTGATTTGTCATCCGCCATAAAATGGAGGATGAGCATCTTTGGTTCAGAACTGGGCCAAGGGAGATGACAGCTCAAAGCAAAATATGCTTCATCTCCAGTTTCCTCCGTGGGCTTCAGCTCCCGGGAGAAGGAGCGGACATTTGGGGTCTGAGTTGCATCACAGCGTTCTGGGTAAGAGCCCTTCTCTTGCTCCGCGTTTGCGACAGCACAGCCCGCTGCACTTTAACCCTCTGCCTGCCAGAGCAGGCTGTGCTGGGCTGATGCTGCCATCACCCTGCCCTCCTCACCGAGCGCTGCAACCTGTCACCCTGAGAGCTACCGAGACACTCAAATACCACCGAAATACCATTTTTAAAAGCAAAACGATACCAGCAATCTCTTTAAAACCCAGGCAACGAGCCGCAGCGTGAGGGGTGTGCCTTGGCACGCTGAAGTTTGGAAGATGAATTATTAATGCTGCCATTCCCGAGCTGCCCGCACATCCCGGGGATGCGCTCCCCTCCTCCGGCTCGTTCCGGCAGCGTGTCCGGCCCCTGGCTCCGCTGTGCCGGCCACACAGAGCCACAAACTCCGCTAAAAAGCATCTCAAGCCGCAGGTATTCCATCGCGCTGACAGCACCGCCAGGCAGCAAGAACTCGAGTTTGAAGCGATAAAATTCAAGCTCCCTGCAAGCAGCTGAATCACTCAGCGTGGAGGCCCAGGCTCCTTGGAGGGGCTCTGGGCCCACCTGCTCTGCCCTTTGGGGTGCCCCGAGCTTGGGGGGTCACCAAGGGGGCTCTGAACCCTCCCAAATCCCTGGGAGGGCAGCAGGATGGGGACGGGGTGGTGGCGTTCAGGAGAGGTGACAGCAGGCTGTGCCCTGCTCAGCGCTGTCCCCTCCGCATCCCCAGCCTCACACCGGCCTGCAGAGCCCCCCGGACACCCCCCAAATTCCCGAGTCAGGGGGTGATGAGCCCTGCCCTGCGCTGGCTGTGGGTGCACAGGCAACCGTGGGCCCCGCTTATCCCCCACAGTGATGTAAAGATGAAGGATCCTCCCTCCCCAGGATGGCAAGTGAAGCCCCCCGCCCCCAGCCCGCCCCCGTGCAAGGGTGCAGAGCAGCCAGGCCCCCCTCCCTCTCCATGCAGGAATGCCGAGTGACAGCACACACCCCCATCCCCAGCGCAGGGGTGCAGAGAGCCCCGGAGCACCGCGCTGCGAATGTGCCAAGCGCTGCCGGGATCCCTCCCTCCCCCCGGCCATGAGAACGTGCAGAGCAGCCTGACCCCCTCCCCTCCAGGCGAAACCTGGAGGATTTTGGGTACCCCCAACCCCCCAACCCCCGGCCACCCACAGCTGCGAAGTGGGGGGACACCCCCCAGGCAAGGAAGCAGCTTGGACAGCCCCTTCCCAGAGCAAGGATGCGAAGGGATGGAGGACAGCCCCCCCGCCCCCGTGCACGGATGCAAAGCTGGGGGGGATGCAGCAAAACGGGGATGCAGAGCGGCCCTGCCCCCCCGCAAGGATGCGAAGGGACGGAAGACCCCCCCAGAAAGGATGCAAAGGGATGGAGGATCCCCCTGAAAGGATGTAAAGGGATACACAACCCGCAAGGAGCAGCCCCCAGACCCCCCGGCGGAAAGATGCAAAGGATCACCCACCCGCCACGCCAGGGTGCAGAGCGGTGGGGGATCCCCTCCACGCAACGATCCCCCCCCCCCCAAAAAAAAAAAAAAAGGCTGAAAAGGTATGGGCAGCTAAAAAAGCTGCAAAAAAAGCAGCAAAAAAAGCAGCAAAGCCCCCAGAGCCCCGCGAAGGGATGTCCCCCCGCCATGCGCGCTCACACCTGGGGGGACAGGGTCATTCCCGCATCCCCCTGCGCTCACCTCCGCCGGCTTGGGAGGGCCCGGGGTGTGTCTCGGCGGGGCCGTGCGGGGCCGTGCGGGGCCGTGCGGGGCCGTGCGGGGCTGCGGCCGCCGCCGCCGCTGCCCGCAGCCCGCGCCCCGCTCCGCCGGCGCTGCCCGCTCCGCTCCGCAGTGCGCGCACGGCGCATGTGCCCCCGCAGCGCCCCCGCCCCGCTCCGCCCCGAGCGCCACCGGCACCCCGGAGCCGCCCTTACAACTTCGCCTAAATCCCTGCGCACCCCCTCCCTCCGCAGGCTTCCCGGCCTCTCGCCCTGAGCTGCGGGTCGGGGGAGCGCGGCTGGAGATGCCGGAGCGGTCGGGAGGGGAAGAGATGCTCCGCGGAGAGGGAGAGGTTTGGGTGTCGTCTTCTCCAGGTGTGGCGTTGCCACCATCTTCTTCACGCTTCTCCTGCGCCCTGTGGAGTCCCTGGGTGTCTCCCCGTGGATCAGATCCAGGCCAAGGTGTTGGGCTGGGGTGCTGATGAAGCGCCCGGCGTGTCACTGTCACCAGCTGCTGCTGCCCGAGGCTTTGGGGTCCTCTCCCTGGTCGTGTCACAGAGATGCTCCAAGGGCTGCTCCGGGGGCAGGCTGGGAGAGCTGGGGGTGTTCACCTGCAGAAGGGAAGGATCCAGGGACACCTCAGAGCCCTTTCCAGCTCCTGAGGGGCTCCAAAAAAGATGGTGACAAAGTTTTTAGCAGGACCTGTTGTTATAGTACAGTAAGTGATGGTTTAAAGATAAAAGATTTAAACCAGATATGAGGAAGTTTTTTATAATGAGGGTCGAGAGACCCTGGCACAGGGTGCCCAGAGAAGCTGTGGCTGTCCCTGGATCCCTGGAAGTGCCCAAGATCAGGATGGATGGGGCTTGGAGCAGCCTGGGATAGTGGAAAGTGTCCCTGCCCATGGCAGAAGATGTATAAAGTGCCCTCCAGCCTAAACCATGCCACGATTCCGTGCCCCGGTGCCAGCATTGGACCACGTTGGGTGCAAACATTTGCAGGAGCCTCGTCTCTCCTGGGAATCCTGGAATCCCAGCCGGGGGGGTCGGGCTCTGCTCCCGGGGAACAGGGACAGGAGGAGAGGGAACGGCCTCAGGCTGCGCCCGGGGAGGTTCAGATTGGATGTTAAGGAAAATTTCTTCCCTGTAGGGGCTGCCCAGCCCTGGCACAGCTGCCCAGGGCAGCGATGGAGTCGCCATCCCTGGGGGGATTTAAAGGATGAGTAGATGGCACTCGGGGACAAGGGTTAATGTTGGGTTTGGTAGTGCTGTGGGAACGACTGGACAGGATGAAGGCTTTTCCACCCTAAAGAATTCCCCGATTCCATGATTCCCCGAGTGCTGTAAATGCAGCCGCTACTAGAGGGCAGCGTGAGCCCGGAGAGCCAGGTGGTTTGAGCTGTGCGGGAGCTGGGATGTGGGAAACGTGTTCGCTTCCCCTCGCACTGAGGCGTGTGGGGGAAGAAAGAACTTCAGCAGCACGAGGGATAATCTGTGACACGGTTTGAGGTTTGGAGGGAGATGACTCACGCTTTGATTTCCTTACGGAGCGCTCCAGGGCGGGATTAAGCCGTGTTTGTCAGGAAGGAGCCGCATCCAGCAGCGGGGAAAGCTCCTCATTCCCAGCACATCGGGCTGCTGCTCCCGCAGCCCCCGGGGCACTCCTGAGGAAGAGGAAAGCGGCATGGATGAAGGGCGAAGGCACCCCAAAAGGGACAGCTTCTATCTCCTGAGCGCTCGCTAGGCTGGACCTAAGGGTCTGTGTCCCAGCCCAGGGCCCGGCTCTTTTGCCCGGAGGAGCTCGGGCAGCTCTGCCAGCCCTGCCGGTGTCCCCAGGGCCCTTCCTGGAGCAGCCAGCACAGCCGGAGCTCAGCCTGCACGTTTCAGATTCACCCTGGACTGCCTTGGCCAGCTGTCCCGTCCCTGTGCTGGTGCTACCAGGGCCGTTCTCATCTCAAAAAATGAAGTAAAAGTTCTCCGTGACCCGAACAGAGCCAGAAGTGCAGCCTGTGACAGCACCGGGAGGGGATTTGGGGGACCCACGTTTGGATGGGAGGGCTGAGCTCTGCTGTGCCCCAGGACAGAGCTGCCCCCTCCTGCCTGCAGCCCTCGGTGCTGCCAGGAGCAGCTCAGCACATCCCAAACCCTCAAACTGCCAGGAGCAAACCCAAAGGGTGTCACAACTGCCCCTGGAGCCCCCCAGACCATCTCCTGTGTTCCACACACACCTGAGCTTGGGGGGCACAAGCAGCGTGCCCGGGGTGCCCACACAGCTTGGTGGGGTGAGGGAAGGCTGCAGACAGCAGCACCCACAGATCTGAGCACCTTCAGCACCCTCAGCCCAGGGTCAGCCCCGGCCCAGGCTCTGTGGGGTTGTACCCGAGTTTTTTCTGGGGGTCAGACCAGCAGTGTCCTCTGCTCGAGCTCAGGGGCACAAACCAGCTCCAAGGCTCTGGTGTCTGAGCTGCCTTTGTCCTGGGCTGTGGGACAGGAGCCTGCAGAACTCACAGAGATGTTCCAGGCTTGCCATGAGCTTTGTGCCATGCTGGAGCTGGGCAGTGCGCTCACCCTCCCAAGTGAGGAGCTGATGGAGAATTCACCCTTTCCCAATGGGAATTCATTCTGTCACTGGATAAACCATGCAAATGCCAGTTAATAACAGTAAATTAATGAACCATAGGAAAAACTTATCCTGAGGGCACATCCACAAACCTTTTGCCAGAGTGATTCCCTGAACCCCTTGGGGGTTTGAGCAGCTTAAGGTCAATGATGGCTCCCACATCCATGGACAAACTGGCACAGCGAGGCCCAGGGGAGCACCTGGCCCCAAACCCCACCACCACTCCATCCATCCATCCATCCATCCATCCATCCATCCATCCATCCATCCATCATCCATCCATCATCCATCCATCCATCCATCCATCCATCATCCATCCATCCATTATCCATCCATCCATGATCCATCCATCCATCATCCATCCATCCATCATCCATCCATCCATCATCCATCCATCCATCATCCATCCATCCACCCATCCATCATCCATCCATCATCCATCCATCCATCCATCCATCCATCCATCCATCCACCATCCATCCATCCATCCATCATCCATCCATCATCCATCCATCCATCCATCCATCATCCATCCATCCATCATCCATCCATCCATCCATCCATCCATCCATCCATCCATCCATGATCCATCCATCCATCATCCATCCATCATCCATCCACCCATCCATCCATCCATCATCCATCCATCATCCATCCATCCATCATCCATCATCCATCCATCATCCATCCATTATCCATCCATCCATCATCCATCCATTATCCATCCATACATCATCCATCCATCCCAAGCACCTCAGCAAACCAAAAGCTCTGGAGAGGGATGCCAGAAGGCCCCCAGAGCTCTTTATTTTGGGTTCTGGACCCCCAGCTGGCACAGGAGGAGGTGACGGGTGCCGCGCCACTGCTGCACGCGCTCGCCTCCCGCGCGGGCTGCTGTGAGGGCTGAGGTAATCCCGGGTAATTCCTGACTTCCATGGAAATGCCTCCGGGCCGTGATGATTATCGCTGTAATTAGCCTCTCTGATTTTCTTGGTGTTCTATAAAATATTAATTTACAGCTGGATCCTTGCCTCCTTTGTGTGCCGGCTCGAGCTGTTCCCATCAGCGGAGCATCTCTGGCACCTCGCGCCGAGGTCCTGTGGGGTTACGCAGCAGAGCTGGGGCGGCCACTGGCGGCTGCCTCGTGGTTGGGGTTGTTGGGGATGGGCAGGAACTTCCACTTCCCCACAGGAACGTGCCCTTGGAGCTCCTATTTCAAAGGAAATGTGGAAAACCGGTGAGGCACGCTCAGAAAATGCCTTCCCCACCTCTGCAGCTGGATGGTTGAAGGTGAGCGGGCAGCTGTGTGACTCCAGAAGCCTTTTCATACAACACAGATCCACCCTGATTTGCTAAACTGCATGAAAAACCAGGCAGGGCAGCAGCATCTGAGCAGCAGCATGTTCCCCACCCAGCCTGGAGCCACTGGAGAGGACACGGTGCCGTGATTTCCAAATCTGCCAAAAAGAAGCCAAATGTGGGGTTTGGTGGGAAGTGGCGCCCTGAAATCCCACTGCTCACAACAACACTTTTAAATTGCCTCATTTCTCAGCCAAGCTAAGTAGAATCGACTTAAATCTTGCTAAAAAGGTGGGAAATGCCACCTCTGATATTTTTGGTCCCAAACACTGGGAAGGCCAGGCAGAGGAAGGATGTTGCAGTGTGCTGATCCTCTCTCTGCCTTCCCCCTGGGGCAAACCTTGGGCTCCACAGGCTGCATTCCAGCATCCCTGCCACCGAGTGAGTTCTGCCACGTCCCTAAGGCTGCCCCCGAGATACTTTTTTTTCCTCTAGGACGGTGTCTCTGCCAGGCCAGACATAGCAGCTTGTCTTGACTACAACTCCGGTGTAAAGAAAGGAGCATTGTTAACGACAGGAAGGGGTTGTGCCCAGCATGTGAATGTCCCTGCCGGGAGCTGTTTGCCACTAGAGATGTTTTCGCAGAGGTTTTAGCCCTGCAGCAGGTGCTGTCCTCAGTGAGGTTTCATCCTCAGGACTGCCCTACACGTCCCTAAAACCAAGCCAGGTTGCAAAGCCGCTGGGAATTTGTATTGTCCGAGGCTGCATCCTCCCACAACGCTTCCCAGGGTGTTTGCACAGATTTTTCCATTCCTCCTCCGCTTCTGCACAACCAGGCACACGCTGAGCAGGAGCCAATCCCTTTGGCAGAGGCTCTGGCACCACGGTTTGGAGCCAAGCACACGCTGCTGACAGCCACCCTTTGCCTGGGTGGCCGGGGGCTCGTCAGCTGCCACGAGAGGTGCTCCCTGCCAGCTCTCCAGGGATGCCAGATGTGGATCTGGAGAGCCTGGAGGTGCTGCTGCCATCCCTCGCTGAGCTGGCAGGCTCAGGGCTTTGAGGAAAACCATGTGGCACACGCAGAAGGGAGTTTTAGCATTGAGTTCAAGCGTGGAAGAGCAGCTTTATCTGGTTTTCCTCGGTGTTTCTTTCATCTTGTGGTTATGAAGCTGCAGAGCCTCTGGGTGGGATGCTCCGTGTTCTTACAGCAGGCAGAGCTGTTCCTGCCTGGGTTTCCCAGAGCTTCCCAAGCTGCATCTCCCTCCTCGATGAAACCTCCATCCTCTGACCAAGCCCAGATTTTTAACCCCCACTTTTTCAGCCCCTTCTGTGATTTTACTCTACAGTGTCACTGATCCAGTCCAGCCCAGGGATGCCTGGGCCAAAAAGTGCTCTGTCCAGGCACCGTGCAGCCAACATCCAGGGGAGATGCTGCTCCCTGGGTTTTGTGTCTGGCTCAAGGTCCAAGGAATATTAACCTCCTGTTTCCCACTCTGTGAGAGCTTTCTGCAGCTCCAGAGGGAAGAAGCCTCCATAACATGGTGTTTTCTTCTGCAAAGGGCTCTCCCACCTCTCTCTCTGCTATTTTTAATCCAGCCTTGCTTTGCTGCTGTGGAAAATTAACATTTTGGGGGGCAGCTTCCCTGTGCACCAGCCGGGGTACCCCAGGCCCCTTCTCTTTCGGCTTGCAGGGGCTTAACAAAATAAAACCAGCAGGCCGGGAACCTCAGCCGTCTTTCTGGTGATGTGGATATTAAAATTTAGCTGCTCGTTGTGTCGGCAGAGGGCAGTGGAAGATGCTTCCAAACCTCCCAAGGCTCCCCCGGCCGCGCTGTGGAGATGGGGATCCGGGGAGGAGACTCCACCAGAGAGGAAGGGAAATAAAAATGCAGTTCCTCCAGCAGCGAGGCTGACCCGAGCGCGGCGCTCCCGCCGGGCACCCCAGCGGGCTGCGGGATTTGGGCTCATCCATCGGCGCGGAGCCCGGCAGGGAAGGCGAGGGGAGGAGACCGCGCTCCCCATCGGCTCATCCCTCCAGCTCGGGTCTCGCCATCGCTCACAGAGGCTGCTCAGAGCCAGGCAGAGCCGCTGCTCCTCATCCTCTGCCTGGGAGGAAGCGGATGGCGATGGAGCTGGCAGTGATTTGCCGGCGGGAAGGCCGAGGAGAGGTTTTTCCTGGCTGCAGCCGTGTCCCAAAGGGGTTCTCCGAGCCCGGCGAGCCCTCAGCACGTAAACAAAAGTCTTCCCAAGCCGCAGCCCGTGGTCGGGTGCTGCTCTCCGGCTGCGGGAGAAGGCAGGGAGATGGTGCGGCCCTGCCACCGCCTCCCCGGCGGCTCCGCTCCCTGCCCTGTAATTAATATCCCTGGAGGTAAAGAAAGAGCAGCGGGAGGTTGGGATGTATTATTTTACTCTGATAGGAATCTGACACTGACACAGCCATTAGGGGAAAGAAAGAATAATAACTCAGACTTGGCATATATGAAAGCGTAAATACCTTCAGCGTGTGAAAAGACAGGCTTTAATATATCGGTGGGTTTGTAATTACTTATTGAAAGAAGAGAAAAGGCAGAGCTCGCTGCAAAACAAGGCAGAGGCGAGGGAACAGCTCCCGGAACCATTTGGTTTGGGTGGCCGCGGCTATCCCGCCCGGAGAAGGCAGCGTGGGGCGCCCCGCGGCCCCGGTGACAGCCGCGCTGCCGGGGTGATGCTGCCGGCTTCCCCCAGCCAGAAGCCGGGCTGGCCTCACACAAACGCTCTCCAAACTTTCCGGGGTAGGGCACGCCAAAAATCCCACCGGGATGCCCGGCGTGGAAAGAAACGCATCCCCTGGCCGGCTGCTCGCCACCTGCTCGGGCGGCTCCGGGGGCTTCGCTGCGGGGCGGAGGGGAGCGGCAGCATCCCCCGGCGGGCTGCCCCGCAGCCGGGGCGCCGTGCGGGGCCGGGGGGCTGCGGCGGCTCCCCCGGGGCTCCCCCGTGGCTCCCCCATCGCGCCCCGCCGGGCCCCGCGGGGGCGGCGCTGGCGGGGGCCCGCCCCGGGCCGGGCCCGCTGCAGGATGCGGCGGCGGGGGCGGCGCGGAGGCTCGACGGGCGATGCGGGGCCGCGGCCGGGCCCGGGGCCGCCTTTGAGCCCCGCGGGGGGACGGGAGGGGGGCGCGGGAGGGCGGGCGGCCCCCGCCGCAGGTAGGGACGCGGGGGCCGAGCGGCGCGATGGAGGAGGAGGAGGAGGATGGAGGCGGCGGAGGGGAGGCGGGGAGTGAGGCTGCGGCAGGAGGGGGCGGGCGGGGGGGCCGGCCGGGGGGGGCGGCGGGCATGTGGGACCGGCTGCGGGGCAGTCGGGCGGCGGGCGGCGGCCGGAGCGCGGCCGCGATGGCGCAACGCGACGAGAAGGTGCCGGCGGCGGCGGCGGGCGAGAGCGAACCCGGGGCCGGGGCTGGGGCCGGGGCCGGGGCTGGAGCCGGGGCCGGGGCTGGGGCCGCGGCCGAGCAGGGACAGAGCGGGGTCGCCGCGCCCTTCCAGCCCCCCGAGGGCGGCTTCGGCTGGGTGGTGGTCTTCGCCGCCGCCTGGTGCAACGGCTCCATCTTCGGCATCCACAACTCCTTCGGGATCCTCTACATGATGCTGCAGAGCGACCTGGGCGAGGGGGAGAAGGACCCGGCGCTAGAGTTTAAAACAGGTACGGGCTCCGCGACCCCTTTCCCCGGGCCGGGCAGGGCGTGCGGGGGGTGCCCGAGCGGAGCGGGGATGCCCGAGCGGAACGGGAAAGGTGCGGCGGCGCGGCCGGCGCTGCCTCCCGGAGCTGGAAGCTCCTTCTCGGCTGTGTTGAACCTCGATTGCTCCCTGCCCCCCTCTATCCTCGTAGCCGTGGCTATATTTATCTCCGACAGCATCATGTGTTTCTAAGCTCCGATGTACTCAATTAAAAGTAATTCGGCTGAAAAACACGCCCTTAGCTTGTCCTGCCGGTGTGTCTCGGGGTAAAGCAGAGCAGCGCTGGTGAATCAGCTGCTGGGTGTGAGCCACCCCCTCTAGTTTTCTTTATTATTGTTCTATTTTATGGGTTTCCAAGCTTTCTATCTGGCTGCCTCGTTGGCCGGGGGTGGCTGCAGGAGAGCATCCCTCCGAGCCGTGTCCGTTCAGTGGGACAGCCGGCACCGGGCCGGGCTGGCAGCGCCGCCTGCGCTGTCACTGCGAGGGCGGCGCGGGGTCTCCAGCGCTTCGCATCCCTGAAAAGCAAGATCCATGGACTGTGTGTTTTGGCAGGAGCGACGGGCCCGGCCGGGATGCAGGGTGGGTAGGGTTAACGTGGAGAAAAGGGATGTTTCTTGCTGCCAAGACCCTGCTGTCGAAGCGGACTTGGCAGAGGGACACCAGCCTGCTGGCGTGGTGGTCCCGGCTGGAGACCGGTGTTGGGAGGCCCAGCCTCGTCCCAGGTCCTGCTGTGCCCCCTGGAAGATCACACCCATCATCCCTGGCATGGACACGCGTGGCCCACCTCGCTCTCATCTGCCAGCTGGAGATTTGATGCTGAGGGAACCTGCTTGTGGTGCTGCCCTGACTCTGGACGGGACGTGGGCAGCAGCCAGGAGTGTGCTGGGGAGGGATGAGTGCCGGGGCTGTGTAAGGACCTTAAAGCCTTGTTTTGGGGACCAGCGCTGCCCACGCTCCCTCCCTCAGCTGGCGCACGGCCGGCGAGCGCGGCGGGGAGCGCGCCAGGATGAAATTCATTACGGGATCCACCACATCTACAAACCCAAATTAACTCCGTGGTACTCTTACCAGGGAAACGATGCGACCGTGTAATTACGGGTACTGACGGAGTGCCACGGCGAGCTGCGGACGTGTGGCCAGTTGTAATTAGGGTGATTGATGGGCTGGGAGTGTGTGTGCGCTGTGTGTGCGCGCGTGTGATGCCCAGGAAGCTCATAGTGTAGCTCTCTGTTTCCTGCTGCCTGTGATTGTATCTAGAAAGCCTAAGGCAGGGCTCTAAAGGTAGAAGCGGTAACAAAAGAAATTAAACACTGCAAGTTCTGGTGGTTTAAAGGCTCTGCGCCCAAGACAGAGGTTGTAGGAGTCAGCATCTGCCTCTTGCTCCTGCCATCTATTTATTTAAGGCTATGACCGCACAGAGGCCTCGAAAAAGAAAAGGCGTGTGGGTGTGCGAGGCGAACCCAGGCTGGGTAATTAAATCGCCTGGGTGACGAATATATGCATTTTGGTCTGGGTGCTTAATGAAGAGGCCGTTAATAACCGAGCCGTGGCTCCCGGGTTGTGGTGCCGAGGCTCTGGCGGCGGTGACGGAACCCATCTGCGGCACCTCGGGGGCTGCAGCTGCACTGGCAGGGGCTGAGGGCAGCGGGGTGCAGCCCAGGGCCCCCCTCCAGCCTTTCTTCCCTCGCTCCCACCCCTCCCCGCTCAGCGTTGCATAATTTCCCCGCGGCGCTCGTTTGCGTGCAAACATAATCAGGAAAATATCGTAGCTCCTTTCCAAGCGCTAAGTGATACGGCCTTCCTGAAAAGACCGGTGCTGTCTGTTTGTCCTCCCATGTCACCCTGAGCCCTCCAGCTGCAGGCAACAGCCGGAGCCCAGGGAGCCCCTCATCCCTCCAGCAGGTTGGGAGGATGAGGATCCGCTCCCCGCTCCGACAGCGGCATCCAGCATGGCTGTGGGCATGGCTCAGCCTTTTGTGTCTGCTCTTAAACCTCCTCCAGGTCTCAGGGAGGTGGGTTTGTACCAAAGAAGGGGTTTGGAGGCAAAATGGGGAGTAATGCTGTCAGCTGGTCAGGCATCCCTTTAAAAATAGGGTTCTGTTTATGCTAAAGCGGGTGCTAGTCGGCACTAAACAATAGCCGCCCCGGCTATAATTATCGAGGTTTATTTCTTGTTTGCATTGGTCACGTTTTCTTGCGTTTGATCTTGAGAAACGCAGGATCCGTGGAGTTCAGGTCTGGGGTCAGGCTTTGAAAACAAACCCTGTGGCAGCAATGCATCGAATGCATAGGCTCCTCTCTTTAAAGAAATATACTGTGCTGCCTATGTCAACAAGCACGGCGGGCTGGGGCTGCGACCACCGCGTGCCCCTTCCCCGCGGGACGCCAGCGCCGGGGCCTTTGCGAGGCTCACTCTGCGCTTTGGGTTTGTTTTCTTGCAGGGGGAGTGGAGGAATGCTGAGACCGGAATAAAAAAATAAAAAATAATATACATGTGAGCTCTCGGCCAGGAAAAAAAAATAAAAAAAAAAAAAAATCCGTCTTTGTTGGAGAGGTGTTGAGTGATGTTTGAGGGTGTTTGCTGGGAGGTGAGTGGTGACGTTTCTCTCTGGTTGTACGAGGCTCATTCCGGTGCTGAGGGATCGGTGCTGATCCCACAGTGAGGGCTGACACTGAGCCAAGGGCCAGATGAGCCATCCCAGCTCCAAAAGCCCTTTTGAGTGGCAGCACGGCCCTGGTGAGCATTAACTGGGCGTGAATTTTCTTACATCAGTGTCTGCTCTGCCTCTGCTTGGATGCTGCCCCAACCTTGGGAGAGGGGACCACAAAGTGGCCTTGTCCCTGCCCAGGGCTGTGCCCTCCCTCAGCCAAGGAGCCACCCGAGGGTCCCAGAGGGTGCTCCAGCTACCTGGGCAGAGCCAGGAGGGTGACATTTCTTGTTCCTCCAAACATCCTTTGTGCTGTACCTGAGGTCTGGAAAGCCCTGGTGGGACAGTCTGCAGAGGCACACAGATTTTATTGGTTTTTTTTTTTTAAAAAAAAAAGTCTATTTATCTTTTTCTTCTCCCCTCCTCCACTTTGTGTCAATATCCCAGGTATAGATTAACTCTCTTCGCTTAATATTTAATGTTTTGGTGCCTGGAAATGGAACTGAAAGCATTCAGAGAGGTGGCCTGAGGAGCTGGTCTGGTTTGGCTGCAGCTCCTCTGAGTGCATCCCTGTGTCCATCAGCATCCTCTGATCTGTGTGCAAGAATTTGGGGAACAGTTTCCCCACTTTAGTCCAGCTCCAGACAGGGAGCAGAGGCTGCTGGAGCTCCCTGTGCTTAGGGAAGCTGGAATGGTTCATGGACCACAGTCCTTGACTGACCAGATGCCGAGGCCAAGGCAGGGCTGATTTATTCCTGAATTCCCATCTGTTTGGCTGGGGAATTTCT
Source organism: Cyanistes caeruleus (assembly GCF_971803275.1). Lineage (NCBI taxonomy): Eukaryota > Metazoa > Chordata > Aves > Passeriformes > Paridae > Cyanistes > Cyanistes caeruleus. The sequence goes on from NC_141714.1 coordinate 2,610,427, forward strand.
TTGTGCTGATTTCACATCCTTAGGACAAGTGAGCACAGGTGGAAAAGGCTAATTTTACTCCATCCTTGTAATGCAAGCTTGGTGAGAAAGAGCAAGGGTTTATTTTTTTTTTTTTTTTTGAGAAAATAAAGCATTTCAGTGCTAACAGTCAGATGGAAGAGTGGGAGGAGAAGCCCTGGACTCCTCTCTGTGCTGAAGAAGGTTCCGTGGGTGGGTGAGAGTGGCTGGAGCTTTAGGAGCTGGGAAGAGAAATCCCAAAGTGAGGGTAAATAACAGAGTGCTTTGGATTGGAAGGGACCCTAGAAATCACCCCATTCTACCCTCTGCCATGGGCAGGCACACCTCTCGCTATCCCAGGTTGCTCCAAGCCCCAACCTGGCCTTGGACATTTCCAGGGATCCAGAAGCATCCACATCTTCTCTGGGCACCCTGTGCCAGCCCTCCCCACCCTCCCAGGGAGCAATTCCTTCCCAATATCCCATCCATCCCTGCCCTCTGGCAGTGGGAAGCCATTCCCTGTGTCCTGTCCCTGTCCAGCTCTCCTGGAGATCCTTTAGAGGAGGGGGAGAATCTCCTCCCTCAACCTGTTGGCCACATTGCTTTTATTGCAAGAGATAATCCCTGGAAACAATCCCAACTAAATTGGAATGATGGGATCATCGTCCAGTGCTGGTGCTTGGGAAGCTCCCGCGTCCTGAAGGTGACATTGTGGTTGTCCCCTTCTTAAAGCCCTAAATCTGCAGGATTTGGAGCTTTTAGTAATTACCAGGGTGCTGTGCTGGCCCCGTTCCTCGGCTTTTTTGGCCAAGGGTGCTGTGGACCTCAGAATTCCTGGGACCTTTCCCATGTCCATCCAGGCTCCCAACCCTCCTCTGACCCCACGGAGGGATGCACTGACATGAACAATATTTACATAGCCCAGATGGGGATGTAAATCCAGCAAAAAAAGAGATAAAAAAGACATTTTTATTACCTTGCCCTGCTAGCTGGGGAGTACAAAAGGCACCAGGGAGCTCTCCCAGATTTCCTGGGGGTTTCCCATGGTGGGATGCCAGTGTGCCAGCACCAGGCACTTCCCCGGCTCAGCTGCCTCTGTTTTGGGAGTTTGTGACTACAGGGAAGCAGGGGGGAGTTTTGAGGAACTGGGGTTTTGCCTGAGCTGATTGCAAGGTGCCGTGTGATATAAAGCAGCCTGAAAAGCAAACAAAGCCCAGTCATGTTGTTAAACCTGGTTCTTGGGGCTGTCGGGAGCGATTAAGGTTATTAGGAGGCCGGAGTGCTGTTTCTGAGGGAGGTTCTTGTTTTTCAAGACTGCAGGGGCCCTCTCAGCCAGCACATTTGCCATTTTAGTGGTTTTTAATTTACTTTTAAGTGTCCTCCACCAGCCAGCCAAGAAGGTGTAAGGTTGTATTTCCTGGTGGCCATTGTTCTCGAGTGGTGGTAGCTCCTGTGGCCCATGAAGAAGTGGAACATGGAGTTGTGCTTGGAGTTTTTTGGTCCTTTTAGTTGCAACTAAATGAACAGAACCGCCCTCACTTTGTGGGGTTTGGATCGTAGGTTAAATTTTGAAGGTGCTGAGTTGCAGCTCCATCACTGAGACTGGGCTGGGGGCAGGAGGAGGATGAGGAGGGATTGGAGGGTGAAGGGGTCAGTGCTGCAGATCACCGGGCTGGGATGGATGTGGTGGCACGAGGTGACAATGGGGTGTGATGCAGAGCAAGGCAAAAGAGCCATTCCATTTCCTGTTCTGGGGAGAAACCCACAAGTTTGACAAATCACCCTTTAATTTCCTTAAAACCCCTCAGCAGTTGGAAGCCGCCCATCAGCTGGGATGGGTCTCATCCAACACCTTAAAATGGACCCAACCCATCAGGTTGGGCCAAACCCCGTAGCCGGGAGGCGCCGCTGACCTTGCTGGCAGTGCCCAGGGGGTGGCTGTGCATAGCTCACGTGGGCATTGTCACCTGCCCCTGTCCCTGGGACAGCTCCTCTGGCTCTCTCCCTCCTAATCCAGAGTCTCCCAGCATGTCTGTTGCCAGGGATTATCCCACTTTTGAGGCAGCACCATCAATCACCCCATCCCAGCCGTATCAGTCTTCCAAAAAATCTGGTGGTGTGATGGGGACCATCAGGACTGGTGGATGTGGAGCTGAATTCCCAGTAGGGCAGTTTGGGGAAGGAGGAATTACCTGGGTTTCCACCTCCCAGGGCTGATTTTTGTACCCCATGGTGTGCACGGGGGGTGGCAGCGAGCCAGCCCCGCTCCTGCCGTGCTGACAGGGAGGCGATCCCGGAGGGACGGTGGCACTGCCACCATGCCTGGCAGGATTTGGCACCACCTGGATACAAGCCCAGAGCAGCCTTTTGCTGTTTGATCCCAGTCACCCCCCGGGACCTCAGCCAGCAGCAGGGGGACAGCGTGGCCGGGTGAGGTGACACGCGGCTGTTGGGGACATCGGCGGCGTTTGGGTTGATGCCATGGGCACTTCCAGAGCTGTGCTCCCTTGCTGGAAACAAATGAGGCTCCAGCCTGGCTCCATAATCACAGAATAGGTTGGAAAAAGCCTCAAAGATCACCCAGTCAAACCATATCGGGGTTCTGCCCACTGTTGGCTGCTGTCCGGGTGCCATACGGAATTTTCTGGCACATCACGAAATACCTGAGTCTCTCCCACTCACTTTCTTTGGAATGATCACCCTCCAGGAGTTTCTTATGAGTGGGTCAGAGCATGGAGAAGGATGCCAGAATTTCCCAGCTGAGACAGAGGCCACGCACCCACATCTTGCAGCCGGTGTTTTCCCCGAGGAATCAATTCTCCCCGGATCTCCGCAACCTGGCGCAATCTCTGCGCGTTCCTTGGCATCACCACGGCAATGGGCAGCACGAGGACTGGACACCACTCCAGCACGTGTGTAAATACACTGCTGCACCCATCACAGCAGGGATTTGTCATCTTTTCCCTCCCTCTTCCTCGAAGGATTGATTATTCCCTATTGCCAGGGAAGGAGATGCTGCCCTTTGGCGCTCAGCCGTGCCCGCCGCGGGCACCGGAGCTCTCGGTTCTCCGCGGGCCCTTTTGGCACATCCACCCCGAGACAGTTGGGGCGGTTGCAAAACCCACATGACGTGTGCTGGGAATTGCTGCAACACGCTCGCGAGGCGCGAGCCATTCCAGCCTCTCCCCGGCACCTCGCACAACAGGTCCTGCCAGCTCCAGGGCCGGCGTTGCCCGCACACCCTGCCCGCGGCTCCGGCCGCCGCTCCGGCCTCCCTCAGATACACCCCACGGGCAGGGAGGCACGGCGCTGCATTCCATCCGCACCTTTGCAGGGTTTTCATCCCCCCAGCCCTCGTCCTTTTAGTCGTAGATCCCTAAAGAATTTACCTGATGCGCGAGCTTGCCCCGAGTCGCCAGCACGACGACGTGCGCGACAATTTTTTGGGTACAAAAGCAAATCCTTGGAGAGCTGGAGCGGGGTGAAACACGGGGGAAAACCCTCGGGAAGAGCTGCTGGGTCACAGCCCTGTGCCCGTGGTGAGTTGTTTTGCTGGAACTCATCCTGGGCATCCTTGGCAGCTGTGCCACGGCGTTGTAATGCTGTGCCGTGCCATGCTGGCCTCTGGGCAAGGAGCAGCCCAGCGTGCTCTGAGCAACCTCTCGGCCTCGTGTGGGATCAGGATGGCAGCCCCAGCACCCCTCTGCATGCCCCAGGGGAGCTCCAGCTGGGGGATACCCCGTGCCTCCATCCCCGCAGCGTTGCAGCACACGGCTGCAGCGTGCGGTGTGTCCCAGCGCCAGGTGGGGAAGGTGTTTTGGGGTCAGTGCTGCCAGTGCTCCTGGTTTTGGGAGAATCTGGTCTGCAAAACCTCACGCTGGAGGAGATGAGCTCACCAAACCCTCCTCCTCTGCATCTTTGGGATGTTTTTGGCTCTGGGTTTGGATTTAGCGGCTCACAATGGGTTTTGCTTGCTCTGCCAAGGCTGGGTTGGACGGGGCTTTGAGGAAGCGGGTCCAGCGAAGGTGTCCCTGTCCATGGCAGTGGGGTTGGACCTGGTTCTTTCAACCTAAACCATTCCACAATTCCCTGCATCCCAGCTGCCTCTCCTGGGGCGGGCAGCCCCGCGTGCTCTGCAGCGGCTCAGGCGCTCGGTGCATGGGCTGACTTGTTGGGGTTCGCCCCAGGCAAACACCGGGGCCCTTCTCAGGGAGGAGAAACAACCCTACCACAGCGCCTGCGGCCAAGGAACCTGCTCTGAGCACCCACCCAGCACCCCGGCCTGGTGACCAGCTGAGCTGGGGACCCCAGGGCACCTGGCCACCCTGCCCAGTGGCATCCCCAGAGGGCTTTTTCTTGGTCATCTCTCATCAGGCACCAAAGCAAAGCTTTTGTTTCAAAATCTTGGCCTTGATCTGTCCGCCCGCAGATCCCGTGCGTAAAAGGAAGGCCAAATCCTTCCCTTCTGGGGGATGTGGGTGCTTGCCAGGGAGCCGGAGGGGTTTTTTTGCACAAAACCTGTGCAAAGCAGGGGGAGCTCAGTGAATAAACCTGGAGCCCACCGAGGTGGGAATCACACCCAATGGCAGCTCCTTCAGTGAGGATTGTGCCTCCCAAGCTCCGTCTGATTCGAGTCCGATGGAAAAGTATCATCTGTGATTAAAGATTGACTGTAATTACATAATGGGTATGCACCAGATGATGCCCAGACAAGCTCCCTCCTGGGATTTCCCAACTTTTGGAGTGTTTGCAATCATCCTAAAGAGCTTCCTCCTACCAAGAAGGGGGGGGTGGTAATTATTGATTTTACAGCAGCACCGGCACAAGGCTCAGCGGCAGCACCGTGGTCACCAGAGCCGGGCTGTGGCCACCCTGCCTGCCCTGATAGCTCTGGGGCATGGTCAGGCACAAGAGATGCATCCCCCCAGCCTTGCAGTGGCAATAAAAAATACAATAAAATAAAGGAGAACAAAAAACCAAGGGAGTAAAGCTGCTTTTTGGCTCTCCTGGCAAAGCCAGCAGAGCGGCTGCCGCCGTGTGCTTACGCTGTGGCGGGTGACGAAAAGGCAACGTCAGGATGTTCTTGATGGTGGGCCAGCTCTTAATCCGTGCATTTTAGAGAAACCCAGTTTGTTTCTTAAGATTTGTGGGAGTGGGGACCACTGGGGGTGTGGGGAGCTTGTCTGGGATTAAACCTGCCTGAGAGCCAAGCACGCCAAGCTCGCGAGCCCGGGGAGAGCTTAATTAAAGTCAACGGAGAAGCGTTTCCAAGAAAATAATACAGGGTTTTTAAACGGGATATTTTTGTTCTGGGCCCAGAATGCCTCCTTTCCCCGCTTCGGTGTCATCTTTAATAAAACAAAATGAGATCTCCAAGAAAAACAAATTGGAGCTCTTAAAAGGCGCAGCGGAGATAAAAATCAGGAACAGTGTTGCTGGTAACACCTTGGGTTATTAAAAGGGAAAGAATGCTAACGATGCAAATCGCATCGGCCTTTCTTGTGGTTGCTCCCCGGCGGGAGCCTGCGCGCCCTGCCAGGGGGGCACGGGCACGGTGCCCCTCGCCCTGGGGCTGCAGGGGCACAAAAGCTTTGCCCTTCGCTGGCCAGGGGGACTGGGGCATGTGCGGGAGATGCTGACACAGGGAGGATTTTGGAGTTTTCTCTCCCCAGGTTCTGGTGGCAGCTCCTGGGGTCAGGAGCAGTGTTGAGGTCAAATAGCAAAAAAGCTTGGAAAACATGGGGAGGATCAGGTTTCAGGGTACACCAAACTGTAAACGAGCTGAAATCGGGGCTGGTGCTGTTGGGAAGATGCCACAGGCCATGAGAGCTCCTTTAGAGGTGATGAACATGTGACTGGAAACAGCAAGCTGGGCTTTTTACGGCCTGAGAGCGGCTGGGTGTGGCTTTGCTCCTCATGCCAAGGCATCAGGCTGGAAAACTGGGGTCACTTCCTCTAAATCCAGTGCCCCAGTCCCACTGGTACAGCTGGATCCCACTGCTCTCACAGTGCCCTGGCCCCTGGCAGGCCCTCCCGGCTGCCTGGCCTCGTGTTGCTCCCCAGGATGCTGGAGCAGGGATGTGGGAAGGGCTGGGGGAGTCGCTGGGGATGTGGGTTTGGTCCCTCCACCATCTGCTTCTGCCAGAGAAGACTCAGAGCTGCCCCTTTTATTCCGTGTGCTCCCATCCTGGCTAGGGCTGGCCATGTCCTGGCTGGGAGCTGGGGACCCAGTGGGACACAGGGGCACTGCTGCTGGCCCAGGTTTGGAGGGAGGAAGCTGCTGTAGGGTCCTATCTGTCCATCTGTCCACAAGGCAGCAGAATCCTTTCAGACAGGGTGGATTTAAAATGCCCAGGGTGATGAATTCGAGGCCAGCTCCTGCTTTGCTGCTGTGCCCAGCTACGTCAGATAAGGCAATTACAGTTTTATCACTTAATTGCAGAGCATAATAATAGGAGTGGTATCAGGATCGGCCTTGCCAAGGGGGGAATATCAGCCCATGTTGGGTTCTTACCTCTTTTTTTTCAATATAAACTCATTGGAGCGTCAGCCCTGCTGGGGGTTTGAGGTCTTGAGTGGCTCCTCTTGCCTGTTCCCCACCATTCCCGTCCCCAGGGGGAAATTCAGCATTAAATAAAAGCTGTGCTGACTGTCCTGATGCCAGGGAAGTTTCTCCAGAGTCGGTGAGAACCCAGCCTGGGAGGGGAAGGGGTGAGGACTGACAGGGATGTTGTCAACAACTTTATGGACAGCTTTTCCCTTGCACCTTGGGAATGAGATTTCCATCCCTTGCAGGTTTTTCCTGTCCTGCTCAGCAGGTGTGGGGTGCACACTCACAGCTGCACAAGGGCATGGGGCTGATTCTGGGGGTCTGGATGCCCTTGGGAGTGACAGCTGGGAATGAATCCTAAAGCCCTTTGCACCAGGCTTCCCCACTCTCGGTGTCACGTGCGGAATGCTCGATCACTGCGCTGGAACCCAGATGGGAAAATGAAAATTTTATATTTGGCAACTCCTTCGCAGCCTGCTGGGGCGGTGTGGGAGAGGTGAGAGACATTGGCTGCGATATCCAAGAGCTCTGCTTGTCTCTGGCTCACGTGGTCCCAGTTTTCCACTCTCCCTGTGGAACTGTCAAGGAGGCTGAGCACTCCCAGTGTCAGGATTTGGGGCATTTCCCCACCCAAAGCGGCCTGGCTGGTGCTTTTCTGCCTTGAAAACGAGGATTCTCAAGACCCAAGGTGGGTTTCTCACCAAGAACTGAAGTTTTGCCTTGCTTGTCCTGATGTCTGCAGGGTCAGGTGGTAAAAACTCAGGTGATCTGGGGGCAAGGGATGGTGTCACAGGCTTTTGACTGGGAGAGCTGAAACTCCCTTGGGATCTGCATTTTAGGAGAGGACCTATATTAAGGGAGATTAATACAAAATCCAGTGTGTTGCCCAAAGCTAAGAAATCATGGCAGATTTTTTTAAAGCTGTTAAACTCTGCCCTGCTTCAGTTCATCAACCAAAGCATGAACCAAGGAGCCTGGAGAGGAGGCACTTCAGGTCCTGATCTGACCCCTGTGCCTGGCTGTTAACTCCTGCTGGCCCATCCTAATCTCCATCTGGAGATAAGATTAGCCCCAGTCTGGTTTTCAGAGCTCGTTTCCTTCCCTTGGGACAGCATCCTCCCAACCCCAGGGTTCCCAGCCCCACCATCTGCAGCCTCCCCCCGCCACAGTTTGTGTTCCACTGGCCTCATAAACAAAAATGACGCAAAAAAAACCCCCGCAGAAAAGAGTTTTTACAGCAGGCAGAGCTTTCCTAGCCCACAAAGGCGGTTGTTTAGATTTTTATTGCCGGATGAAGAAGGATGAAGATAAAAAACAACCCTTAAAGCTGTTGGGGAGATGATGCAAGGCAGAGCAGCGTGGAAAGCGATGTCTCTGAGGGCTTTAATGTTTCCTCTGCTTCCGAATCAGGAATGAGCTATTGCAAAATGCCAGGCATCGCCGGGTGACTCCAGCCCCTGGCCACGCGCCGACACTTTCTGCAGCAGATAACTCCTGCTTTATCACCCGACTGCACCGGGCCAGAACTTCCCCTGAGCGCTGGAGTTTGGGAAGATGGTGAAGAAGCAAGGCAGCAGGATGTGGGGCTGTGTGGAAGCAGCAGGCTGCTGGCCGGGTTCCCCATTAGTCAGGGTGACGAGTCGATCTCCTTTCCCATTTTCTTATGAATGAATCGGTTTTGGCTCGGCCCGATGGTCAGACTGGTTCAGCGAGAAGCAGCTGGTATCAGTCTCATTAGCAGAGGAGACAAAAAGCAGCCTCTCCCTGGTTCTGCAAACTCCTGTGATCCCGACAGGCCTGTGGCTGCCAGGGTTGACAGCGGCACTGCTGGGGCTCAGCTCCTCCATCACCCCCTTGCCTCTGCTCCTCTCCCAGCTCCTGGGTATGCTGAAGCTTCATGGGCACTTCAAAACAAGTGTGGATGCACACAGGGTCCTGCATCCCTTCTGCTCTCCAAGTGCATCAGTGATTTTTAGGGAAAAATTCATTTTCAGGGGACAATTTCAGCTCCAGGTCGCCCGTGGCTGCTGTGAGCAGCACAGCTCAGTTTTGTTTGCTGTTCCACTCAGAGTCAGCCCTTGGCCAGTGGAAAATGCTTGGCATTTTGCCAGTGTTTCAGCTGGAGCGGTTGGGATTTGGGAATGTGGGGCAGGGGCAGTGGTGAGGTGTGGCTGCCTCTGCTCAGCCCTGTCCTGAGGATTTGCCGCGGTGTCACCGCTCTTCCCTTCCTTGTCAGCCCCCAGCGCCCCTGTCCTGCTCTGCCTGTCCATAATGCCACCCCAGGGGTGTGCCAGCTCCCTTGGGACGGGATTGCCCCATGCTGGGATCACTGCAGAGGCTGAGGAATGGTGAGGATGGTGTCTCAGGAGCAGCATCACCAGTGTTGTCACAGAGCAGGGTGGGCTGGTGACCCCCAGCACATCCCCAAGGATCCGTGCTGGGCAGAGCAGAGGGCTTGGATCCACCCCACGCTTGGGGCTTTGCATTCCCTGGCCCCTCCCGTCCCTCCATACCCCAAAATCCTGGCTGGCTTCAGCTCCATGCTGCTGAATCCTCTCAGCACCTGCTTTTCCCTTTGCCCCTGAGCATGGAGGGGTGAAGGGGGAGCTCAGGCAAGAAAACAAGCCTGGGAGCTGGGGGCTGTGTTCCCTCCAGCAATCCCACCCTTGTCACCTGTAGGGCAGGACGAGTTTTGTAGGGGCAGGGGTAATTCTGTAGGGACAGGGTAGTTTTGATTCCCACCCCGTATTTCCACGGGGAGGAAGAGGAGGCTCCTTGGCCACAGAGATGGGGTGCAAGGATTTTCACCCTGACTCGCAGCACCAAACCTTCCCCAGTAACTGACAGAAGCCTTCATTAACCTGCCCTGTTGTTTATTCCCATTTCAAAGCCCTCGATGCAGCAAAAAGCAGAGGCATTTCCTCAGGAAAGCACATTAACGTTTCACCTGCCTTCAGAGCCCTTTGCTACTTGGAGTGGTCGGGGCTGTCCCCGGTTCCCCTCGCTCTCGTTAAACATTGTGTGGCTCCAAGGGAGCTCTGCCTGTGGCTCCAGCCCTCGGGGGCCTGGTTTTTAATTTATATGGAGATGTGAGTGTGTGCACAGACGGATTTATGGATGTGGATGGCGGATCCCCATCCGAGGGGCAGCAGCAGGGGCTGCAGGGATCCCGGCATGAGGATGGGAAGCAGGGGGCTCATCCTGCTGTGAACCTCAGCTGTGGCTCTTCTCCTCCTGCCTGCAGCACCAAAGGGCAGGGCTGGCCCTTCCCCGGAGCCACCCGGCGTCTGAAAATCTTTCAAATGAGAGCAGGTCAGCCAAAAGTGACAGCCCGTTGGCAAAGGGGTGTAACCTGCTTCTTGCTGGGCTAAAAAAAAAAAAAAAAATTAAAAAAAAAAAAAGCATTACATTAAATATTGCTGGTTTTCACTTTCCTTTAGTGGTCAGATTTGTTTAATGACAGCCTGTTCTATTTTTCTGAGATATCCAGTTGTTTTCAAATGTGGTCTTTAATGTAAGGAAGCTCCAAGAGATTAAAATCACATGGATATTTTGCCCTTCTCTCGCCCTCTGGGTGTCTGGTTTAATGATGATACACAAGTGTTGTGTCATCTGGGGATCTTTTTCCTGGTCCATGGGCTCCAGGAGCACTATCCAAAGGCTCTGTCTGTGTTGCAGACCGGGGGGAAACTCCCCAGAGTTAGGGCAAGAAATAATTTCCCGATGGCCATCAGGAGAAGAGCCCAGATGTTCCACCACAGACCTCTTTTGTCCCACAGACACTGTACCAGCCCAGGATGACTCTGTGCCTGCCCCAGGGCTCTGCTCAGCCTGCTTAAAAACAGCTTTTCGTCATTTCTTTTGATTTTTAAAGATGTTCTCTCAGTGGAGGAGGCTCTCCAATGTGGCCAGTCATCACCTCGTGTCCCTCACGCCATGGGAGGGCTGGGGACAATCTGGGGAAGGTGCCGGTGTGGCAGGAGAGCTGAGGTGGAAGAGGCCATGGAGGGAGGTGTTACCTCCTTTGTGAGTGAACCTTGGGGGCAAAACAACTTAAAAGCCACCTGGCACAGCCTGGGGAGGGGCCTCCCCTCAGAAAGCATCTGGAGCAGTCAGGATTTTCCCTTTCATATTTCCAGCCCCGTTGGAATCATTGGGTATTGGGCAGACCTTGTCTTCGGGGAAATTTTGGGCTGTGTTGGGTGGAAGCAAATAAGTAACATAACTGAAATATTTTGGTAATGTTGGGGTGGGTGGCTCTGCCTGGGCCACAGGGGAGGAATCCCAGCCTTCTCCATTTCAGGGTTTATGCTCTGGTGGGGATGAGGATGAGGTTGCCACAGCACATTTTTCCTCTGGAGCTTGGAGGGCTCTGGGGGGTGGCTGTGGGTGGGGGTGGCTCTGGAGATGGTGCTGCAGGGAAGAGCCAGCAGTGTCAGTGGAGAGTGTGGTTGGCACTGGTTAAAACTCAGGGATATTTTCTTCCAACCTCGCTCACCCTGGGGCTGCCCCAGCCTTGGCTGGTGGGTGCTGGGGACCCCAAACCATCCATGCCCATCTCATAGGATAATAGAATCATGGAATATCCCAAGTTAGAAGGGACCCTTGAGGTTGATCCAGTCCAATCCCAGACCTGCACAGACACCCCAACATTCCCAGCCCACTCATCCCTAAATGCTCCCAGAGCTCTGGCAGCCTCGGGGCCGTGCCCATTCCCTGAGAGCCTGGGCAGTGCCCCAGCACCCTCTGGGGGAAGAACCTTTTCCTGATATCCAACCTAAACCTCCCCTGACACAATTTCATGTCATCCCCATCCCCATCCACCACAGAATGGGGAAGGATTGGGCTGACTGGGAGATGTGGAGGACAGGAGGGAAAACATGCAGTGCTGAAACCCAGGCTGGGGTTATTCCTGAGAAGGGGACAGAAGGTGCCTCACTGCTTTCAGCTCCCTTAAAAGTTGCAAAAACCAAGGCAATTAACTGTGTTTTCTGCCTGGTGAGGGGCAGGTTGCAAAGTGCTGCTTAGGAATTTTGCAGCAGGGAAGGTGTTAGTTGGGAGAAACACTTGGAGTTCAAGACTGGCCCTTGTTTAGGGGAAGGTACAGATATGTATTAAACACCCTGTAGGGACTGAAAAGACAAAATTCCCTGTAGAGATTGAAAATTGAAAATTGAAAATTGAAAATTGAAAATTGAAAATTGAAAATTGAAAATTGAAAATTGAAAATTGATGAGGCACTTGGGGACATGGTTTAGTGATGGGCTTGGCAGTGCTGGGGTAACAGGAGGACTCGATGCTTTCAGAAGGCTTCTCCAACCTAAACGACTCCATAATTCTATGATTCCAAGACTGGACATGCCCACCACCAGAGGGTTTGGAGGAAAGGCTGTGCAGAAATCTGCCAGGACTGGGAGAAGGCCACAGATGTCCTGCAGTGGCAATTATTTGTTTAAAAACCAGCGCCTGGGCGGGCGAGGAGCTCTGGCCAGGGCTCCTGGGTTTGATGTTCAGCCTGCTGGGACTCTCCCCTTATTGCTCAGGGCTGGCAAAGGGCTGGAAGTATTTTTCTTTCTGAGTATCCCTTAATTAGCTGAAAGGGAAGGCTGTCAAGTACCCAGCTGAGAAGGAAAAATATCTTTGTAGCCTGTGACCAGCCCAACATTTCGCCTCCATTTATTTTCCCTGACTTCTTTGTTTTCCCCTTTGAAAAAAAAGTGTGTTTTTCTCTTTCCTTTCATTTAACTGCTATTTATTTGCTGGTAAGTGGAAGGAATTCAGCTGGGATCAGCCTGGCTCCTGCCAGGGACTGGAGTTGGAAAGTTTCCGTGGGGGAGATGTAAGAGCAGAGCAGGGGGGTTGTTTTCCACCCGCCGCCGGTCCTCACTCCGCGGGTCCCTGGGTCACGGCCAGCCAGGTTGTATGGGTTTAATTCTCTTTTTTTTACTGGGATGTGGACAAGTGCCCATGGGAGCTGTGGTGGGAGGAGCGTGGAGCTGGGCCGTGGAGTTTCTTCTTCTCCTCGCTGTTAATGGGAAACAGAAGATGGCTTGGGAGAAATTTGGCAAAGAGGGAAAATTTCTGTCTCTTCTAGCTTGGAAAAAAGCATCCTTTCTCACCCCTGTCTCATGGCAGAGGGAGGAGGGTTCCCAAACACAGCCTGGGAGGGGGGCAGAGGAGGCAGAAAGTGCCCAGTGATTTCACAAGGATGGAGCAGCCTTGGGCCACCAGCTTTGTTTTGGGAGTGGAGCCCAGCCTGCCTCCCTTTGGAGACCGGGATCCATCCCATCTTCTCCCCAAGGTATCAAGGGCTGGATGCCCCAGGCGCTCTCAGCCTGAGGTAACGCTGGGGATTTTTGGGATTCTGTGTTAGGTGTGATGTCTCCATGTAGATGGAGATGCAGTGGTGGATCAGTGCTGGGCACTGGCTCCCGTAGGGATGCACATGGATTCTGTGCCTGGCTGGGACATGAACCCCTGACCTTGGTGTGGAGAGCTCTGTTGGCTTTGCCCCTCATCCTGGCTTGTGAGCTGGTGCTGCTTCACCGTCTGCTCCGAGCTGTGTTGGCTGGGAACCACAGCTCCATGTCCTGGTGGATCCCAGGGCTGGCCAGGCTGCTCCAGCTGGGAACCACAGCTCCATGTCCTGGTGGATCCCAGGGCTGGCCAGGCTGCTCCAGCTGGGAACCACAGCTCCATGTCCTGGTGGATCCCAGGGCTGGCCAGGCTGATCCAGCTGGGAAAAGCCATTGCAGTGACTCAAATGGGGCAGCTGGCAGGGCAGGGGATGCTCCCAGAGTCACACTCCAGCCCTTTAGGGCTTTCAGGTGTGCCCCTAAGACTGGCAGCTGGATTGCAGCCCGGGAAATGGTGGCTGGCTGATCACATATCCCAGCACTGCTGGCCCAGTCCTGGTGCTCATGTCCTGGCAGATGCCTTCCCCCTTCCATCCCTCCATTCCCTCTTCCATCCCTCCTGCCCTGTTTGTGAGCAGATGAAGCACTGAGGTGAATTCCTGAGGCTCCACCACCCCGGTCCCTCAGCTGCACAGTCCTCCCAGCTGTCTGTGGCTACAGGAACTGGTTACCAGTACAAACCTGCCAGTTACCCACGGTGGGGTTCAGAGGAGATGACACATTTTGGGGCTGGAGGAGCAGAAGGGGATCACAGCTCGCTGCTGGGGACAGGGGATGGCTGTGGCAGGGAGTGAGTGCTGAGCTGTTCTCAGGCTTTGTGACCTTCCACCAGTGGCTGCAGGAGGTTAATCATAGTCAAAGCCCAGTGAAGTTTGGTCAGGTCATGGCTTTTCCAAAGGCTGAGAGCTTTGCATGTGCTGCAGCTGGTGTCTGGGGCCAGAGCTGACCCACAGTGTCCCACCAGAGTTAATCATTGCCATCAGCTTGCAACCTGCCTGTCTTCAGCAGTGGGAACTCTTTCCCCAAAAACAGGGTGAGGGGCCTGGAGGAAATCCCCAGCCCACCAGATGCATTGGGCTGGGGAGAGCAATGTCCCCGGACCTTGACCTCAAACCAAACTAACCCTGATCAAGACACTAACCCTGATCCAGACCCTAACCCAGACCCTAACTGCAATCCTGATTTGCACATGTCCCCGATTCCAAACCTTTGCTGTCCGTTTCATTTTAAAAGGTGGATATTGTGTTTATCACCCTGTTGGAAATGGGAGAACCTGGAGCAGCCACTGGCAGCCACTCAGGACCCGCTGTTGGGCTCTCACTGCCATCTGCACCTGCAGCTGGACAGAGAGGAAGGATCTGATCTGCTTTGGCCACCCAGGCCCAGCTGGGAGGTCCTGGGGGCTGCTGCTCCAGCCTCCAGCTGCCGTGTTAGGAGACGTGGCTGCTACTTCTGTGAGAGTGCAAATCCCAAATCACTCCACATGAAGCCCAGGAATCATGAGATTTGTATTCTGGCATCCACTGGTGAGGGCAGGTTCTCCAAAAGGGAGCTGGGTGCCATTGATGGGTTCCCCACAGCGCTTTTCCCATCCTCCCACTTCAGGGTTCCCATCCTTCAGTTGCATTGCAAGGGGAAACTTGAGGTGCATCACAGCTGAGGGGAAGAATATGTATTAAAGAAAGGGAAAGATGGACAAAATCAGGAGGGTCTGGTCTTGGCACTGTGTTTTTGGGAGAGCTCTGGGATCCAGAGGGCAGCCGGACCCTGGGCCGGTGCCGTGCTCACCGCTGGTGCCCTGATGCTGGAAGGAGGTTTTTATGTATATATATAAAAAAAAAATACTTTCTTCTCCCTGTGGGTGTGTTTTGAAAAGGGGCTTGGGAACAATGAGGATTAACAAGCAGATAGAGAATTAAATGCAGGGTTTGAGTCTTCAAATGTGTGCACATTTCAGAGCGCGTGTTTGTGCCAAGATAAACTCCGTCAGGAATAAACATCGTTTTACATGAAAGGCTAATTACAGATTGGTGCTCCGCGGGTGGGAGGAGGGAATTTTCACCAATTAAAATGAAACTTCTCTGTTTTTTGTAAAATTGCTGGATGAAAACGCAGCCAGGGGCTGGCGAGGCGTTTGACAGCGCAGTCAAGGGGGGAGATGCTCTTCCCCAGGATTTGTTTTTTTCCCCCCCTAGTGCTCAAGAGTCTTTGCCAATTCATTTGGGCAGGAGCTGTGGGAGGGCACTGGTTTTGCCCAACAGCAGCTGAACGCCAAGAGAGCCTTGGCCTCTCACCCAGGGAGATGGGACATGGGCAAACATGGTCCAACCCAACATCCCTTGGACTCACACAACATCAGGAGAGCTTGGAGTAAGAAGATCCTCGGCCTCCTCGGGTGTGTAGGTCATGGAAAGATGTCTGGACGGGACGTGGCCCACGTTGAGGAGCTGCAGCTCCTGTTTGTTGGGTAACTTTAGTGTGTGGTAGGTGAATCATCCCTCAAAAATTGCAAGCCAGAGGCGACGCAGAGAAGAAAAACCTTCCTGGCCTGAGGAGTGGAGTGCTGGGAAGAGAACTCCCGCCTGGGCACATGGTGGGTTTCAGCTGCAGAGCACATGCTGCCTTGTTACTTTTGGATGGATTTCACAAGGATTTGCATTTCTGGACCAGCTCTGGAGCCTCTGAGGCTGAGGCTGTGGATGGGGAGGATGTCATGCAGCCCAGAAACCAGCTCTAACGCCATTTCGCTCTAGCCAGGGTCGAGTTTTATGGGTTTGGAATGAAATGGATGAAAAATGTGTCTGGGACTGAGTTTCTCTGGGATGTTGAGCTCAGGAACCCCAGGCAAACACTCCGTGCCTGCTGCTTGCTGAGCAAAACCACAGATTTGTCTCCATCTCTACTTATTTTGGCCACAGGGCAGCTCATTTCGGGACTTTTCTCTCACATAAGCTGAGATCTGTCACTTAGTGGTTACAGGAGGTGGCCTGGGCATCGTCTCTCAAAAGTTCCCTGCATCCTTGAGAGTGAGGGGAGGCAGAGAGACACAATCAGGAGAGGCGTGGTGGGGTTTTTAAAGCAAAGTGCATTCCCAGCCCGCTCTGCTCCAGTGCTCTGTGCTCCTGAACCAGCTCAAAACTGGTGTTTTAGAACTCCCCTATGGCCAAGACTGGATTGACACTTGCTGGGTCTGATCTCTGGGAAGCTCTTGGCTTCTCCATGGTCATGGGACCATGGCACAATGGCAGGAGTTTCCACTTCTACAACATTAACATATTTCCTTACCCTCTCCTAATACCACCATGAGCAGGGCATTGAAAGGGTCTTTAGCCAGACCTTGCGTCGAATAATTCCTCTGAATAATTCCATTTATTCCAATTTTCAGGCTGTTGTGGAATTGTTTTCAAAAGAGGGGGGGCTGGGGTGGGAGAAGTCAGCCAAACCTGATAAAGGACGACTTTGTTCTGAAGCTTTAGGGTATGGTACCAAGCAGGGCTTGCTATACAATTAATGAGTTTAGCTGGCTTTGAGCTGCACGTGATGCAAAGTGGCTGCCACCACAATGCCCCGCCGCCACCAGCTCCCATCCAGAGAAACCTGGCTGCTCCAGTTTGGTGCTCCCCAGCCTTGGTTTGGGGTTCTTCAGCATCAGTTTGGGGCTCCTCAGTTTGGGGCTTCACAGCTTTGGTTTGGTGCTTCTCAGACTTGGTTTGGTGCTCCTCAGCATCACTTTGGTGCTCCCCAGTTTCAGTTTGGGACTTCTCAGCATCATTTTAGAGCTGTTCAGCATCAGTTTGGTGTGCCCTGGTGTTGGTTTTGTGCTCCCCACCTTCAGTTTTCAGCTCCTCAGTCTCAGTCTGGTGCTCCCCTGGTTCAGTTTGATGTTCCTCAGCTTCAGTTTGGGGCTTTGCAACTTTGGTTTGTGGCCTCTCATCTTCTGTTTGGTGCTCCCCATCTTTGGTTTGTGGATCTCAATTTGGTGGTCTCCAGGTTCAGTTTGGTGTTCCTGAGGTTTTTGTTGGGATTCCCCAGCTTTGGTTTGGGGCTCCTCATCTTCAGTTTGGGGCTCCACAACTTCATTTTGGGCCATTTTGGTGCTCCTCAGCTTCAGTTTGGTGCTCTCCAGGTTCGTTCTGCTCTTCAGCTTCAATTTGGGGTTCCCCAGCTTCAGTTTCAAACTCCTCAGCTCTGTTTTTCTGCTCTCCAGCTCAGTTTCCCATCCCACCGTGCATCGTGGTGGCTTCCTCAGCTCTGATTTTTGCATCTGCCTTTATTTAAGCCTTGACCATCCGTCCCTGGGACTGGCTCAGCCCGTGGGGGGTGTTGAGCACATGGGGCTGGGAGCGTTTCAGGCTTCGCTTTGAGAGCACAAGGGGATGACGCAAATGGCTCTTCAAGGGCACGAGATGAAACAGCTGCTTGGTTTTCATTCCAGATGTGCTGTGGGAGCCCTGCTGAGGGGGCACAGCTGCCTGCTCCTCCTCAGCCTCCTTCTGGGAAGGGCCACGGGGTTGTCTGGGCTCCCAGGCCACCCCAAAATCGAGCCAGGTAGGACTGGGGAGAGCTGTGAAGGTGCGTGATGAGGTTTGTCACAGCAGCTGAGCTTCCCCGTGCCTTGAATGAGTCAAAAAGTGATTTATTTCTTGTGGGAGAGGTGCAGGAGGCGAATTACCTTTGGCTACCTCATGTCTCCTCTGAGAAGCGCCAGGTGCCAGGGGAAGGTGACCCTGTGCATCTCGTCCCTGTCCCCTCCAGCAGCCACCCTGTCCCAGCTGCGCGGCGCGAGCGGGAGAAGCCGCGGGAAGCGAGGGAAGACACTTCCTCCAGCGGCGGATCTGAGGTCACCTCCTGGCCCTTGATCCCTCCAGCCCGGGGTATTTGGGTCAGCGGGGAAGCACAGCTGAGAGCGACGTCCCTTCCTCCTCTCTCCCTGGAGATTCGGTTTTAAAGGAACAAATGGGTTTGGCTTCAAGCGCTGCAGTCTGATTTTTTAATGATGTTTTTTGGAACAATGAGCTAAATACCGGCGGGGCTTGGATCCGCGTCTCAGAGTGCTGAGATTTTCTTCCTTTCTCACCTTCCTGCTCCTACCTTGCTCTGCTCTCAGAAACCTTTTTCTGCTGAGGAAAATGCCAGCAACGGGGGAGTTTGTCATCCTGTTGGATGGTCTGGCTGGAAAGAAAGCTGATCTGGTACCCAGGTGGGACCACCTGGACTGGCCCTGAGGGCCCTGCCCACCATGAGCACACAGACATGGTGCTCACAGCCCTTAGGGACCCCTCAGCATCACCAGCCCCACTGCAGGGGGAGCTGAGCCCCCCAGCCCCCATGTGCCTGTCCTCCTCTGCCACAGGGTCCCCTGGAGCTTTGTCACCCACTGGTAGGAGGAAGAGAAGGTGACCAAACCATTCCTGTTCCCTGCTCCACCATGGGCACAGTTGGGTGCTCTTGGGCTGGAGGACAAGTGGGCTGGTGGACAAATGGGTCACCTCCCCAATTTTCACTCTGTCCCAAACCCACGCTGAGTGGTGTTGGAGAGGATGGATCATCCTGGCCATGCTATTGCAACAGCTGGAAGTGTCCAAGGCCAGGGTAGATGGGACTTGGAGCAACCTGGGATAGTGGAAGGCATCTCTGCCCATGGCAGGGGGCAGAACTGGATGATCTTTAAGGTCCCTTCCGATCCCAACCCTTCTGATTCTATGATTCTGTGATCTCTTACACCACTGAATTGCTGTTCCTCCTGGAGAACTTCAATCACTGCCTTCCCTGTCCATGTTGAAGGCCACATCACTTTGGATCAGCCACGGGCCACCAGCTTGGCTGCCTTTGTTATGTCAAGGTGGGAAGGAACCATTTGTGGACCTTTAGCTCGAGCTTTCCCCTTTGTGTGAGAGGTGCTGGTGGAATGTTCTCCTTGGTCAACCACTCTGCTCCAGCAAAGCAGCACCAGCCCCACACTGAACTCTTCCCCTACCACAGAGCATCCCTAGGACCACCAGAAAGATGCCATCAGCTCAGAAGGTGGTTTGGGCTGGGGTGGCAGCTGGGGCTGGTGCTGTCTCCCAGCCCCCTGGAGCAGGGTGTGTGTCCTGGGGGGGTCCTGACTCCTCAGCCACTGCTTCAATCCCTTCAGGAGGGGCTGTGGTGGGAGCAGGGTGGGATGGACAGGTCTGGGCTCGAGGTAACTCTCCGTGCCAAGCAGAGTCAGCTGTCAGGGAGGGACAACACACCCTGAGTCACCTCTAGTATCAGCAGCCCCCAAATCAGAAGTCACGTGCATCTCCCCTCACCGAAAGCAGAGTGCTTTCATGCCTTTTGTTTCTTTTAAATCTAAAAATATGGTTTCTGAAGCATTCTGTGTTTCTGTCAGGACATCTCTTGCGTGTCATCTGTCAAGTTGTTTCTGTCGAGACACCCCTGTCACCAGCCAGGTCCCCCCATGGCACCCAGCTCCAAAACCAGCCCCTTCAGCTGGTGCTCCCAGGAGCTGCTTGGACTCACTGCACCCTGAAACACAATCAAGTCTTAACCCGATCCCTGTCAAAGTTCTGGCAGCTCCTGAGCTCCTTCCAGCCCCATCCTCAGCTGGATTCTCTCCATAGCTTCTTTTAGGACCTGCTTGATAAGACTCCGTGCCTCATGTGGGGGCTTGTCAGTGTGTTTCCATATCTCGCCCAGCTTATCAGAGGGTGGGAGGTGGGGCCAGGCTGGGAATTAACCATCCCATCCAAACCCTCTGGAAATCAGAAGCAAAAATCGCCCCCTTTTTTCTCATGTGGCTTTAAATCAAGAGGTAACTTCTCCAGAGCTGGAGAAGCTGTAGGAGGGGAAGGTGCTGAGCCTTGCCTGGTTTCCACTGGAGGAACGGCTGCCTCTGCCCTTCACATCCAGCAAAGTCCAGGAGAAACTTCAACACCACAGACTACCAAAAATAAACTCTTCCTTCCCTGGAGTTGATCCAAGGACCATGCCCAAAGGGGCAGGTTTTGTGGCTAGACTTCACCTGAACTCCATTTCTTTCCCAACTTGTGCTTTTCTGCTCTGACTTCCCCCCATCCTTGCCCCAACCCAGCTGAGTGGAGATCACTGGGGATAAAACAGGGGGGGAGAACTGTGCACCCCACTCTCCGGGGGTGTTTTGCTGTGAATCATGCTGGGAACGGAGCCGGCACCGAGGCGGTTTTCTCCTGCCCCCAGATTTTGCCGAGGTTTCCTTCCAGCGCTGGAGCTCGCCCAGCCCTCCCGGCTTCCCGGGGCTTCGCTGGGAAGCGCTGGGAAGACAAAACCCCGCTCTGGAAGTGAGGCTATTGTTCTTACTAATTTTAACTGGATGTTCTTCCCCAAGCCTATTTTTATTCATTGCTTGTGGTAAGCCCTTTCTCTAAGGTAGAGCAATTTGCCACAGGACTTATTATTTTTTTTTTTTTGTGCGTGTTTACCAATTTTAATTGAGAGATATCTCCTTTTTACAAACCCAGAGCTGGAGGAGCTTTTAAGCACCCGTTGCTGAGCCTCCTGCCCTGGGTTTGCTTTGATCTCTGCAGGTGAGTGTGCATTTTTGGGGCCAGAGATTGATCCTGCCTATTTGCATGTAAATCCCCGGGTTATTAAGATCCGAATCTGGCCCTTTAAATTTAATACTTCGCTTTATGCTTTTATTTCCTCGTTTCTTAAAGCAATTTCCAAAAATAACAAACTTCAAACATGACGGGGCCATCTAACGTTTTACTGCCTTGGCTGGAGTAGAAGGAACATTTCTGGAAGTATATTATCCAATTTAACGAGCCTTTCCCATCCTGGCGTGGCTCCCACCCCTCACCCCCTCTCGGAGCTGTTTTGGACGGCTCTTTGGATCCGTGCCACCTAATCCTATTAGAGGGACTTTCGTTACACTGTGCCTTGTGTTTATAACCAAGAAAATCAGCTGGAGAGGGGGGTCCTCTCCCTCTCCCTTCCCTTCTCCCGTCTTTTTTTGCCTGGAGTTGAGATGAGAGCCCAGCCAGTCCCACGAGGTTCCTGTGCAGCCCTTGCTTTTGATTTTATTGCTCCACTCTGCATTTATTAAGGAAGATTTTGAAGTAAATTGGGTCCTTGTGAACTTATAATTAATTTGGAAGGGTCAGCTCTTCCCAGCCTGGGGAGGGCTTCTTTGTGTGGTCCTTTTGTGAAAGGCAGAGGTTGGAGAGGCTGTTCTATAGCTGGGATTTGCTTTTAATAGGGACCTGGCTATTTTTTGAAGATCTCACAGCTCAGAAAGGACCATGAGGGTGTTTTTATGCAGGGCTGTGATGAAAAGGTTTGCAGAGCCCTTGGCTTGGGTGCAAAAAAAAAGAAAATTTAAAAAGCAACCCTGAAAAGAGGTAAAAAAAGGTAAAAGGACCACACGTCCTGGGGCTGTGCTTGGCAGCCCAGAGATGGCACCTGGAGCTTGGAGATGCTCCAGGAGGTGCCCCCACTTTGGTGTCAGGGATGGGGGCTGCTTGTCCCTCTGTCCATCCTGCTCTGCCCCACACACCACCCAGGGGACCTCTTGCTTCTCCTTAGAGCTGTTAGAATTGAAATTATTTTCCTTACCACATTGCTTTTCTTGAAATCCTGTCTTTCCTCCCCAAAACAGTCACATAAACCATTAAAAGGAGGAGGTGGAGGGCAGGGAGAAGGTGGAAGACAGAGAGAAGATGGTGGACAAGAGGAAATGGCCTCAAGTTGTGCCAGGAGAGGTTTAGGTCGGGTATTAGGAAAAATTTCTTCACTAAAAGGCTGGTCAAAGACTGGCACAGGCTGCTCAGGGCAGTGATGGAATCGTTTTCCCTGGAGGGAATTAAAAGCCTTGTGGATGTGGCACTTGGGAATATGGGTTAGTGCTGGGCTTGGCAGTGCCAGGGGAATGGTTGGACCTGAGGATCTTAAAAGGCTTTTCTAACCCTAATGATTCTACGATGGGATGAAAAAAAAACAACCCTGTGAATAATTAAAATTTCTGGAAAAAAAGACAGACAGACAGACAGACAGACAGACAGTGGTTTTCTCCAGAGTGGCTGGAAGGAGACAGGGCATGATGGTCCCACTTGGGCATTGCCTGGCGAGGTCAGGGGTGGAATTTAACTTGGGATAAACATGTGTCTCCATCAGCTCAGCTGCCAGGAGGAGTCCTCACCTACCGTGGGGAGAGGGGAAGGTGAGGAGTGCTGGCTCTGAGGAGTGAGGGAGGGCTGGGTGAGAGTGCTCCCTGGGAATGCAGGGCCATAACTCAGGATAGGAAACTCTCCCTAGCCAAAGCTGGGAGAGAACTTGGAGATTTTGGCTGTGGAGATTCCTGATGGAAGTGCCATCAGTGGGGGATTTTCCCACGTGCAGCAAAAGTTGTTTGGAAAGAGCATTGAAATTTGGTGCCCTCCCTGGGACACAGTAACCCGGCAGAGAGGAATCCAAGGAAAACCTGTCCGTGCTCCATCTGTGGTGCCACCGGGTCTCTGCGTCATTTATGAGTTGCACTGCTAATTAACAGCACTTAACACCGTTAATTAACTGTGTGATGGGGCTGCCTCTCTGCCCAGACACCTCCAAAGCTGCACTTGGTCCCTGGCTGATTCCCCACTGCCCCTGCTGGATGTCCCACCCTGACCATCACCTTTCTCCTCTCTCTCCCCAGCATGGGTCGGCTCCCTGGCCATGGGGATGATTTTTTTCTGCTCTCCCATCGTCAGCATCTTCACCGACCGGATCGGCTGCAGGACCACGGCAGCCATGGGAGCTACCATCGCCTTCATCGGGCTCCTCTCCAGCTCCTTCACCAAGTAAGGCTGGGGAGGGGACACACAGCTCTGTGGAGAGCTCCTCTTCCTCTCTGTCAACCCCCTGTCAACACACTGCTGCTGCCTTTGGGGGCAAAGCAGGAGGTTCCCCTCCACACAAGAGGTGTCCTGGCATCCCTACAGCTCCTCTGTTCCCGGCCTGGTGCCCTCCAAACTGAACCTTGTGTCCTTAGGTAAAAAGAGGGTGAATTTTACCCAAGTAAGGGGCTGTATTTTCTGGGATTTCAGCACTCAGGTCCCTCGTTTGATCTCTAAAACAGCAGGAGAAGTTGGTGTACCTCTCCTGGTAGCTTCAGTTTTTCTCACAGAGAAAAATCCTGCTCCTTTGCAACCATTTTCACATTTGGTGCTGAAAGTAAATTAATTCTTGAAATAATATTTGGTGGATTATGCTTAAGAGGGAGTTTCTGTGCAGGGCAGACAGGGAGGGGAAGGCAGACAGGGTTTGGAGCTGTTTGTGGTGTTCCTGCCCTGGCTCATATGTCTGTGGCAGCACAGGGTCACTGTTGCTCCTGGTTTTCCATGCCTGATCCCATGCCATGAATTTCTGCTGGCAGGCACTGGCCAATGTGCATTTGGATGGCAGGTGTACCTTGTGTGTCTTTCCAGCCCAAGAATCGGGGTTGGCATCGTTGTGGGAGCAAAAAGAGGTCACGTCTGGGGTAATTTATGTGACACTTATTAAACACAGTCTCAGAGGCTCCATGGAGACACCTCCAAAACACCATTTGCCCCACTTTTTCTGACTAAAAACGTTGTTTGGGTTGGATTTCAGTTAAAATCAATATTGTTTTAATTAAAATGCTTCAAGGAGTGGGTTTTTAAAGCAAATACACACCAGTTTTCCAGAGGGTGACTTACCCGCACTGTGCTCCTCCTGGTCAGCGAGACCCTTGTGCTCATCCCAACCCTGTTTCCCTGGATCCCCAAGTGGGATCCTGTGGGATCCCCCCATCATGCTGGGAGTGGGGATCAGTTCTGATCAACATCAGGACTGTGGCCAGCTGCAGATGGGATTTTTGGGATGCTAAAACCATTTCGGGCAGCACCATGGAAGGAACAACCATCTGCATCTTCCTCCTCAGGTGCCACCCTTGGTGTTTCCAAAGGGTGCAGTGGCTCCTGAGGGAAGCTGTGCCCTGGCATGCAGATCACAGGAGCTTCCCATGTAATCCTGCTTTCCCTCTAATCAATGGAGCTTGGACTTTTCTCTCCCCTCTACTGGAAAATGTTTGTGCAAAGAAAAAGGGCTCGTGGGACCGCACCACTGCCAGGGGCTTGTTGTGTTGGGCTTCAAAAAAATGAATCCAACACTACAGACAGAGAGGAATATAATTTCCAGGAGAGCTACAGGACTGAAATCCCCATTTCCTGCCTCTCACTCTTGGACCACATTCCTCTGGATGCCTTTTAAGGGAGAAAGGAGCCCCTCTGCAGCTGGACCACAGCGAGGGAAGCTGCGATGGCAGAGCCGAGCGGGGCCAGAGGAGGAGCAGGGAGGCTGTGGGATTTGGCAGCTCTCCATCCGGATGGTGAAGCTGCTCCTGAAATTCGGGCCTTGTGGCTCCAGCTCTCCCAGAACAATGGAGAAGCTTTTTTTATGGTCCCTCCTGCCAAGTCCCTCCGCCACAGCTGGAGATCAGTGCCCTGTGATAGAAGCACTGCTGCAAAGGGGCACAGCCTGGATTTGGTGGGCTCAGGCAGAGCTGGATCAAGGCTCATCTCCCCCTTTATCTCCTGGTTTCTCTAAAATGGGTTTGTTTTGTCCAAAGGGAGGAGCAGCAGTTCCCAGCACTGCTCCAAAAACCCTCTGAGCCACCAAACCTGTGTGGCAAGACCCCAGCGCCTGGTTCAGTGCCTCTTGTCTCAAAATATTGGGAATTTTGTATGAAAACTACTAAAGAAACCAAATATGCTGAAAAGCAAAGCTCTGGGGAAGGCTGGATGGGTCAAGTGAGGCTTTTCTTCTCTGCTGCCTTGCTCCGAGGTGTGTCCTGCGCTCGTAACCAGCTCAAGCCACCAGAGACCTTTTGTGCTCTCAAGAAAAGAGAAATTCCAGTTAAGGCTTTAGCTTCCCTCCAGTTTAAGGAGGTTGGTTTAACATTAGGAACAGGAGATGATGGCCAGCTCAGCAGGGCTGTCTCCACATGTCCCCAGTGCCCTCTCAGCCCTCCTCTGCACTTAGTGCTCTGTATGGAGGATTGACTCCCTTTTCATCTGCTTCTCCTTCCCCTCCACAATTTCTGCTCATTTACTCCTGCACAGAGGAATCCCCCAAACTTCTGCCAGCAAGGATGGACCAGGGCTGTTCCCACTGAGAGCTGGAAGCAAGAGGAAGCTGATGGAGGGAGGCCTCCTTGCCCCAGGAGAAACAATTCTCCATTGGCAGCCTCACAATCCGAGGAGACGATGCCGCCCTTCCCACCGGACAGCAGCTGGCTGATTCCCAGTAAGCAGGCTGGGAAATCCTGGCTCCTTAAGAAGCATGGCTGAAAGGAGCCTCTGCTCATGCAAGGGTGTCTGAGCATCAGCAGGGAGCAGATGGGAACCGTGGCATTTGTCTCCACTTCTCCGACACGTCAGCTTAGCTGCGGCACTGGGGCTGCTGTGACCAGGCCAGGGCTGGTGCGTGGGAGGTTGGGCACGGCCAACAAGGACCAGCTGCTTGCCTGGCTCCCACAGAGGGGGCTTCTGATGTGGTTTTGTTCTGGAGTGGCTGGAAATTGCCTTTCATGACAGTCATTTGTCTCGAAGCTGTCGGGCACGGCGACCGTGCTCTGCTTTCTGCTTGGCAGGCTGGAGGGATGGGCGTGTAATGGAAGGAATGATGTGCTTGTAAAGGTTTTCCCAACTTCCAGCTGCTCTGGTGGATGTGGGCTGCTGTCTCCTCTCTTGCTTTGGGAGCAGTGCTCCATTGCTCCAAGGGTTGCAGCACAGACCCTGCTTCTACAACACCCTGAGCTTCCCAAAGGTTTTCCTCACAATATCCTCCCAGGCAGTATCCCATGGCAGACCTTTGCAGCTGGATGTATGGAGTGGGTTAGGAAGAAAAGATTCCTTCATCTGGAGAGAAACACAACAGGTTGTTTGTGCTGCCTAAATCCAGGCTCCTTTGTCAGCTGCTTCTGTTGGGAAAATAGGGCTGGAAATTGGGAGGCAGCTCCTTCCAAGGGTTTTCAGGACTCTCCATCTGCTCTGAAGAGCAACCACTCCCTCCTTGAGTGCAGCCACCAATGTAAGGTACAAATGAGATCTATTAACTGTCTAATTTAAGCTCCCAGAGGAGCTTAAAGAAGAAGAACTTAATTAACCAGCCTGGAGCCTGGGCAGAAACACCACATTTCCTTCTTACGTGCCTAATAAGCAGCAGGGCTGGTGCCTTCTGCTTCCAAACACTGGGTGCAGAATGTTTTCAATTAGTCTTTTCAGTGGAAAAATTAAAAGGATTTCTAGCTAAAAATATCCCACCGTCTCTACCTTAGAAAATCTTGTTTGCTGTAATTTAAAAACCATTGAAGTGAGGTCAGCTTCCCAAGGAGGCCAGGTTGGCTGCTGCCTTCTCCTGGTGGCAGAAAGCACTTCCCAGCTCCACTTCATTTTGCTGAAGATTTCGTGTGCCAGCTGTTAAGTGAGGATAATCCTCCCTTTGCCAAGGGAATAAGCTCCTTGAGGTCAGACTGTCTGTGCAGCACCTGCGGCATGTGAGACCCGGGCCTTTGCTGGGCCGTGAGGCGGGAGGCTCCCTCACCTCTGCCTCACATCCCCGCTCCCGTGTGTTTTATCCCCACCAGGTCCCTGGAAGTTCGTTATTTCACCTATGGGATCCTCTTTGGCTGTGGCAGCTCCTTCGCCTTCCAGCCCTCACTGGTCATCCTCGGGCACTACTTCAAGCGCCGCCTGGGCCTGGCCAACGGCATCGTGGCCGGGGGCAGCTGCCTCATCTCCGTGCCGCTCCCCTTCTTCCTGAAGATGGTCGGGGGTGCCATCGGGCTGGCACACACGTTCCAAGTACTCAGTGCCTTAATGCTCATCCAGATCTTCTTGTCCATGACCTACCGGCCCATCCTGACGCCTTCTTGTGACTCTCAGCACGACGGGCACGACAAGCTGGGCAGCCGGAGCATGAGACAGCAGTGCTGGGCCCAGACCCGCAAGTATTTCAACCTGAGGGTTTTCCGGAGAAAGACCTATCGGATTTGGGCCTTTGGGATCGCTACTGCTGTCCTGGGATACCTCGTACCTTACATGAACCTGGTAAGAGCCATGGCTGGGGCTGGAAGGGGAGGGAGGTCCCTTTGCCCAGAGGGAGGAGGAGGAGGAAGGTGGGGATGGGCAGCAGGGGCAGAGGCACCAAAAGCCTCGAAGCCAAGAACTGCTGCACATCCTGTAAACAGGAATAGCGATGGATATGGTTTTGCTCTGTCCCTCCTGTGCCAGGGTAGGCCAGGGTCACTTTGCAGCGTTCCTGACCAGCACCAGTAGCCGGAGAGGAAGGGACTGCTGGTTTTGGGGTGGGTGGAGGGTGCAGGTCAATGTGAGGGTCACACAACCACCCCAAATCCATGAGCCCTCTGCAGAAAATCTCATCCCTTCTGGGGAGACGAGAGGGATCAGTGTACTGCAGCTTCACGTCCTTGTGTCCTTTCCTCCATCCTAGGTCAAATACGTGGAGAAGCGATTTCAGGAAACCAAGAAGGACTGGATCCTCCTGGTTTGCATCGGGGCCATGTCGGGGCTGGGGCGCTTGGTTTCAGGCCGCATTGGCGACTGCATTCCTGGGCTGAAGAAGATTTACCTGCAGGTACGGTGTGTCCAGCCCTCCATGGAGGTGCTGGCCAACCACAGCGGGGCAGGGATGCTTTCTCTACAGTGGTGTCCACACTCTGCTTAATAAGTGTCAATCACAAAGCCTTTACCAGCCGTTGTCTGCTGTGAGGGAAGAAAATTTACTGCAGAAGTGTGTAAGAGGAGTTACAAACTTGACCTGAGGGATTGGTGTCTGCTCAGCAGTCAAACTCAGTGGTAGCAACTCTTCCCAAACTACTGACACCCTTTCACCTCCTTGTGGTTTTTGAAGAGCAAACTGCTGAAATCTAGCAGCTAATCCAGCAGCTAATCCTTCTTAACCCTTCTTAAAAGGTTGTTCTTAAGGGCCTCTCCGAGACAGGAGCAGTGGCTGGATGGCTTTGCTGGGTCCAGGGGAGGGAGCAGTGACATTGACCTGTTCAGTGTCATCTCCATCACCCTTCCTGCTGCCCATCCCCACTCTCACGCCCGCTTCCCTCTCCCCAGGTCGCGTCCTTCATGCTGTTGGGTCTCCTGTGCATGATGATCCCCCAGTGCCGAGGCTTCGAGGGCGTCATTGTCATCTGCCTCTTCCTCGGCCTCTGCGACGGCTTCTTCACCACCATCATGGCCCCCATCGCCTTCGAGCTGGTGGGGCCCATGCAGGCGTCCCAGGCCATAGGGTACCTCATGGGGCTGATGGCCGTGCCCATGACCGCGGGCACGCCCATAGCAGGTTGGTGACACCACGGGGCTGGACCGGGAGCCAGCAGTTGGGAGGGAGATGGTGGTGGCAGCTTTCGCCCTTGGTGGTGTTTTGGTGTGAGACCAGAAGTGTTGGTTGGAGTTTTCTGGTTTATCAGTCACGTGGAGGTTGAGGAGTGGGGGTGGCACCACTTTGTGCCACATCCCGTGGCATCTCAGGGCTGTTCTCAAGGCTGATGGAAGGTGATCACTGGGGGAACAGTGAGCCAAGGTCACATTAAGTGATTTCTATTTGCAGCTGAGCTAAAAATTGACAGATAATAATTTTCTAGAAGTCCTTTTAGATGGAACAGAAGTTGGAGATGGAGACACCTGAGCCTCCACAAGACCTGGGTCTGTGTTCCAGCACAGCAATAACCCCAACGTCCTTAACGGCGAGGGCTTTGCCAGAGCTGCCCCTGAGCAGTGGGACCTCTGCATCAGCAGCGCTAAGCCAAAGCTGGATAAGCACCTCCGATCTCTCTGCTTCCGGCAGCAAAGTTCACTTTAACGCCCTCGGGAAGGAGCGTGGGGGTCTCAGACCTCTCACTGGGAGGGTGCTGCACCAGGGCACCCCCTGAGTGGGGCCTGCTGGGTGAAGGGGCCCTTTGCATCAGCCAAATCCCCAGGGAAGTGTCCACACAGGAGACACCCAGAAGGATTTTCCAGCGCTGATCGATGGCCACGTGTTATTCCCCAAGGATGCCTGGCTGTGTTGGAACTTGCCAGACAAATGCAGAACCTTGTTGGGTTTTAAAGGCTGGGCTATTGTTTGTAGCTGGCAGCGTGTATTTCACAGCTGGAGATAAAATATCCATGAGGGCAGGGCTTCCAGATGGAGGCATTCAGCAGAGGAACAGCCCCTGCCCACTTTTCCCATTGCCTCCTGGCTGGCAAAGCCTCTGGGAAGAAGTGTTGGGTTTAACACGTCCCAGCTTGCATTTGGGATTGTCTGGGATGTGGCCGATTGTGTCCTGTTCTGGTGAAAAAGGAAGGATGGCTGAGGCTTTCCTTCTCCACTCCCTTGGTACACAGTGTTGGCTGAACACATCCTTTAATCCAGGGTGTAAAAATTCCAAGAAACGCAAACGGGACTAAAAAAAAGATTATTTTAAAAACCCAAATCTCCCCAAATCTCCCCAAATCTGGTGGGTGACGCAAGCTGCACTGGAAGGAGGGAACAAAACAGGTCATTAGACTAATGAGCTCATTAGACTGACGAGGCCCTAACTTCACCCCTCTTCTCTTCCAGGATACCTCAACGATTATTTTGGGAATTACGACGCGGCCTTTTACTTTGCCGGGGTGCCGCCCATCATCGGCGGCCTGGTGCTCTCCGTGGTGCCGCTGGTCCACCAGAGGATGCTGAAGAAGCAGCGCCTGGATTCTGGCAAAGACAAGATGCTGGTGTCGGAGGCGGTGGTGAACGGGGAGCTGCTGCCGGGCTGCCCAGCCTCCGAAGCGCACATGTGACGCCGCTGCCGGCTCTCCCCGGGACACCAGCAGCCTCTCCATAGCCCCAGCACAGGCCCTTTCCCAGACGGACCGGAATTCCCAGTGATCGCAGATGCACTATGTTTGTAAAGGAGAAAACACAAAAAGTTCTTCTAGTTAAAGGCTTTTAACTAGCAGAAATGCTCTTTTTTTTTTTTTTTTTTTTTATGGCACAGTTTTGATTTTAAAGCCACCTTTTTTTTTTTTATTATTATTTTTTTCCCCCTTCTAACCATTCTTCTAAGGAGAACTCTCACCAGGATTCAAACTTGATCAAGCTCCCGCTCCTCTCCCTGGTTTTCTATACGTCACAACAGAGGTTTACAGCAAATAAATGCCTTTTCCAAGCAGGCCACGGATGGAACTTGTTGAACCTTGCAGCTGTCCATCCTCCTCCTCCTCCTCCAGTGTCACTTGGGTGTCACATCCAAGCGAGACAGCCCCTTCCCCGTCCAGCACCTGGGGCTGTTTTGGAGCCAGAGATCCGAAGGAGGAAACGCTGCTTTAGTCTGATGCACAAACCAAATAAATGTCAGCGAGTCCCGCTTTCATCTTCTTCTTTCCTCCTTTCCCGCTGCTCTCCCACACCCCCAGGGAGCTGCAGCTGGGATGACAGGGAGCTGGGCTGGCTCCAGCCATCGGAGTCACGCGGGAGCACAACCTTCCTGCAAAATATGCCTTAAAAACGCGTGGATGAGACCAGCAGGTCCCTTGGTCGCTTTCCACCTCCGTTTTCCCACCCAGCAATTAACGACTGGGCTTTTGAGCTGCGAAAGAGAGGGGCAGCTCCTTGTACAGCCCACAGTGCCTGGCTCCGTGGGGCCAAATCCGTGGGATCGCCACCAAAGTGGGCACCTTGGTGGCTTTGAGGCACGCAGGGCTGGGACAGAGCCCCTGTGTCATGGATCATGCTGGGACGTGGCTTCCCTGCTGGGCTCAGGGGCACCCACGTGTGTGGGGATGCTGCTGGCTCAGGGCACAGGGTGCCACTGCTGTTTTTGGGGGCCAGTTGTGTATTATTCAGCAATAAGCATGAGTCAGTGCTGGTGGGGAATCCCACTTTTCCAAAGGGTTGGACAGTCCCAGTAGCATTTTACTTGTAGCCCGTGTGTTGTCACTGAGCTGGTGCAGGGTCAGTGCTGACCCAGGTGGAGAGGGAAGGAAAGGAAGGAAATCACACAGCCAGTGGGTACCCACCACACCGAGGGGCAGCAGAGCTCAGCCTCGGGCAGGAATCCATCAGTGCCCACAGATAATTGTAGAAATTCAAATTGCCCAGAGAAGCTGTGACTGCCCCATCCCTGGAAGTGCTCCCGGCCAGGTTGGACAGGGCTGGGAGCAACCTGGGATAGTGGAAGGTGTCCCTGCCCATGGCAAGGGGCTGGAATGAGTGAGCTTTAAGGTCCATTCCAACCCAAACCATTCCATGATTCTATGATCATCTCCAGGGCTTGCTAATGAGCGTGGCTAATGAGTGAGAAGGGAAGTTCTCCTGCCCTGGTGAGTCCCTGTGTGAACAAGGACAGCTGGGACTGGGGTACCTTTTCCTGGGAGAGAGCACGAAACAAAACTCACATTTATCCTGACTGCAAACCCATCCTTCATCAGATTTTCATTTTGTTCATGTGTTCACTAAAAAGCTGAGATGTCTGAAGAGGGATGTGTGGCGTGGGAATCATCCCTTGGTCTCGGGGCGAGTGTGGGGGTTTGTAACACCAGGACACGTCTTTGCTGTGGAAATCTGGGCTCAGTGGAGGCCCCACCCACGGGCAGCAGTGGGACTTTTGTACATAATAGGCTCAGGACCCTGCATGTCCCTCTGGCCCTGTTTTTAACCCCTGTTGGCTGATGCATTTGTAAGGTCTTGTGGTCTTGTGGCCCTTCTGTCCCCGTACGAGCTGGAAAATTACCTGGTGTGTTGTGACGTGTCTGTTTATGATATAAAATGAGATGTCTACCTGTCTCTTTCTTGGATGTGCTTTTCCATGACTGTTCCTACCCTTCAGGGCCTGCATCACGTCGTCTGCTGTGGCTCTGCTGAGTTTTGGGAGCCACAGGAGGCAGATGAAGCTGCAGGAGGAGGCAGGGCCTGAGCCACGGAACCCCAGCTCCAGCTGGGATCTGCCAGACTCAGCCCAGGGCAGGGCGTTAATGTGGTGCTTTTTGGGTGGGAGCCTTGGCAGTGGGGCAGCTTCAAAGCCCTCTGACAGCTGAAGGGAATAAAAAAACTCCCTCATTGTAACTCCCCCTTTGAGTTTTGGGGCATTAATTCACATTGGAGTTTGATGAAGTTCACAAAATCATCTTTTGGACCTTAATACCCCCCAAAGGAGAGATTAGGAGAGATTTAAATTCCAAAAGTAGTTTCTTCAGAGCAAGCGGAGCACGAGCAGAACTGTCTCCAAACCCCATCTGGGCTGAGGGAGCAGCTGCACAGCAGAGCCCACTGATGGCTGCACCCAGACTTTGTGGGGCAAAGCCTCCCTGGCTCCTAAGGGGATTTATGGTTCAAATCCCAAATTTCTACAGAATTCCACTTGCCTTAACTGCTCCATGTGCCTGCAAAGGTCCTTATCCTGGGAGGAGCCTGCAAGGGGTGCTTAGCCCTGCAGTGGCATCAGAGCAGCTGTGTCAGCCCAGGAGGGGTGCTGGTACCCACATCTGCCCCCCCTAAATCTTGATCTTTCCCCATGTTTTTTATTATTGACCCTCCAGGAGACAGGAGATCCTATCCCATACCAACTTTCCAAAACCACACTCAGTGTCTTTGTCTGGTCGAAATCCTGCCCTTGGTGGACACAAGGACAAATTCTGCAGTGGGGAAGGCAGGTTTGGACAACGGCCATGGAAGGTCTCCTCATCAGCAAACACAGATGGGAATGGGAAGGGCAAAGGTTGGAGCAGTGTCAACATAGAGGGAGTATTTGAGGCTTGTTTGTCAGATTGCTGCTGCTGCTGCTGTGGGTCTAGTTTGGGGTTTTTTTTGAATACCAGGTAGTTTGCAAGAATTCCTGCATGTGAGAGTGGGATTTTGTGATTGCAGCTCCCATGAAACAGAGAGGGGTTGCACTGTTCCCCAAAAGGTCCCTTCAGCCTGTGGTGGTCTGGTGGTGACGCCAAATGTGTCCTCAAGTGCTGCAAAAAGCCTCATCCCAAAGGCCCTCCTGTTCCATCAGGGTCATTTTGTTCTAGCCCAGCACATCCACATCCCCTCTGGGGCTGCCTTTTACTCACTTTTCTAATTAAGAACCCAACCTTCTCCCTGCCCTGCGAGTGCCAGGCTGTGATTCCTGCCCCTCTCCCTTGCTCTGGGAAGGGAAGGGGGAGCCCAGCACTCCAGACTCGGCCAGTTTTGGGAGCCAGCAAGGGAAGAGGAGGGGGCTGAACCCCTTGGGTGGGAAAGAGGTGAAAGGGAGAGGGGAGAGCCCCACTTCACCCCGTGGTGGGGTGTTTGCAGAGCTGCAGAGCCTTATGTAAGTGTGCAGTGAGTACAGGACGTGTCCCAGCAGCGCCTGCTCGGGGCTGGGCTGGGGCTGCCTCTTAAATCTTTACCTTAAGGGTGTTCAAAACCAACTTGTTTTCTTTTTTTCTTTCTTTCTTTTTTTTTTTTTTCTCCTCTACTGCAGGGTGAGGCCTCGGGTTTAACTCCTCTCGCTCTGGCTGAGGAGATGGAGGGGGACAGCTGAGCTGGAAGGGCTCCAGGGATGGTTGTGTTTGTGATGGGAAGGGTAGCAGGGCTTTGGGAGCTGCCTGGGAAGTGCCATGATTCATGGCTTAGAGCTTTTTTCAGTTTTGAAACAATATGCAGGAGCTGCTCCACTGTAGCTTGCCCTGCCCTGAGGTCCTGCAGCCAGACAAACACAAGTTTCAAAGTCACAGAGCTTAAATTTATCAAATTCTGGCCTCTCTCCGGCTGGGGTTGAGGTTTCCTAACATTTCTCTGCTGTGGGAGCTGTGGGAAGGCCACATCCTAATTGCCAGCCAAGCACAGGGCTTTTGCAGGACTGCTGTGGTACCCTGGGGTTTCAGAGCCCCCAATTTCAGGAGGTTTTGGCTCTGCCTCCCACCGCGGTGGTGCTTTGGGGCTGAACTCGAGGAGCTTCATCACCCCCTGGGCTGAGCTGCCTGGAGGAGCTGCCTGGAGGTGGCCAGCAGCTGGGCAAGGACATTCCTGCCTTTCCCTGGCAGTGCCATGGGAATGTTCTGCGTGGCAGCAGAGGCTCTCTTTGGTACGTGGGTGCCAAGAGCAATTTGCTCTGGGCAGCCTGATTTGGTGCTGAGGATCTCAGCTGCTCTGCATTTGAACCCTGGCCGACACTTGCATCTATAAGTGGCCATTTAATCCTCACCTGGATCAAAGTGAACAGGGATCAAATCCTCTGAATGCAGGGGACAGATCCAGCTGAGACTTTTGCTGTCTCTCCGTCCTTCACTGCAAACCTGGCTTTTGTGTGCTCCTGCACCCTACAGTTTTGTTTGGGGTCACCTTGATTATTTTAGCTTCAATTATTTCCATGCTGGCAGAGTCTGCTTCTCCTTTTCCAGCTGGGAGCAGAAA
Source organism: Cyanistes caeruleus (assembly GCF_971803275.1). Lineage (NCBI taxonomy): Eukaryota > Metazoa > Chordata > Aves > Passeriformes > Paridae > Cyanistes > Cyanistes caeruleus. The sequence goes on from NC_141714.1 coordinate 2,644,789, forward strand.
ATTGGGATGACTTTGAAAGCCAAGGCAAGCAGAGCAGCCCCTCCCCTCCACCTTTATGCCACCAAACGTGGACTTGAGCAGCTCTTTTGGTGCTTACAAGCCACCCTCGTACCCTCTGGGGACAATGATTGGCAAGTGCTCCTTAAATCCTCCTCCAAGGTGCTCTGAGTAACTCCAGGCATGGAACTGGCACAGAGAGGGATTCCTTGGGCAAGTAACAAACCAAAATAAAGCTGTTTCCTTTCTTTTTGAGAGCCCTTGGCAGGAAAGCAAAAGCAGAGGTGGATGGAGCTCTGAGAGGCCTTGGGTCTGCAGGGGTGACCCTGGGCCATTGCTTTGGGTTCTTTATCTGCCTGGCACAGCCACTGTGTGGATTTGAGCCCTGCTGACAGGGAGGTTATCACTGGCCTTTGGTGGGACCACAGCCCCTGTCGGGGAGGACTTTGTAGTTTTATTTCTGTAAATATTTTTCTGTGCCCTCAGCGCTCCCCTCAAGGCCAGACCCCGCGGGTGTCCCCGCATCCCCTCTTCCCGTAAACCTCGGTGGTGAAACCCTGCAGGTGCAGGGCTGGGATCCACCTTCCCAGCCGAGAGGAAAGGCACGAAATCCCTCCTGTTTTCTGCAAAACATGGCTTTGGAGGGGGCTCTGTACCTCCAAGGTTCCTCCTCTTTTTGTACCCTTCTCCCCAAGGCTCATCCTGCACCCTCCTGTGCCTGGCCCAGCAAGCACAGCCCCTCCTGCAGCATTAGAGACAAGACCTGGGGGCTGTTTTACCAAGGAATTCAACTCTTTTTTAGTCCTTTTTGTAGATTTTTAATCGTGGTGTGTCAGATGAGTTGTTTACTGGAGTTTCTGCACTGAGGTGATGCTCCCCTTCTGGTGGGCCATGGCCAAATTGCCTAAACCCTGTCGGGATTTGGCTCCTGAGAGCGTTCAACCCAATCCTTTCGGGAAAGAACACGACTTCTCCAGGCCTGAACTTTCCCAGCGTATCCTGTTTCATCCATTTCAACCCGTTAGAGCCAGAGGCAGGATTTTTCTGGGGAGGCTGAGGGCAATTAGGAAATTACCCTGCTCCCCCCTCCCCTGCCCTGAAATCCAGCAGGATGAAGCCAAATATTTGCTTTTGGATGGGTGGATTTTGGAGCTGGCTCCACATAAGAGCACCGGGGTGGAGGTTTGAATTTTGGCCATTTTGGGTAATTGTTTTTTTTGAAGCAGGACCTCCAACCTTGCTGCCATCACCCTGCTCAGCAGATTCCAAAGTCACAGCTGGCATTTGCTCCCTTCTTGATGGAAAACATTCTGCCCGTGGCTTTTTTGGGGTGGGATGAACCCTCTCCATGTCTGTACCCACTAGAAAGACTCAATAAAAGGCTGCAGCACCGTTGGTAGCTTTGCAATCCTGTTTTCTTCTGCTGTGCTCCAGGCTCTGAGATTTTTTTTTTGTGCTGTTTGTGGCTCTGAGATTGATCCTGCTGGGCACCCTGGGCAGAGCAGCAGAGCCAGTGGTCCAAAAGCAGCTGCTCAATTCAATGCTGAAATCAGATCCTGAAGCTTAAAATTATTCCTTTTTCCTTTTTTTTTTTTTTTTTTTCTTTTGACATCTGCTCCTTGTAAGTGATTTATAACCCCTCAAAATTTTGTATCTGGAAGTAAAGTGAATGTGTCTCTTAAAAGTATGCCTATCCTTTCAAAATGTGAATTTCTGATTGTTGGAATAAAAAAAAATTAAAAAAATAAAAAGAAAGAAACCTACCCCATATTAGCACATTTTTTTGTAATTAATGTTTTATGAATGTTGTTTAAAAGATTTATGTAGAATAAACCAGTTTAAAAAGAAAAGGGATTTGCTCCTGTGTTTTGCCAGGTCTCTCCTCATGACTGCTCATGGTTCTCAGCAGCTTCCCCAGATGCTGCCAATTCTCCAGAGGGGCTGGAGAGGCAAGGGTTTATAATGGGAATTATTTTTATTAAGTGTTTGCTGCACCTTGAGGAAAGGCTGAGTCCTGGAACCTAAAGGGGGAGATGTTCCCATGAGCTGGTGATGGGTCACAGCTGCTCCTTGTCCCAATGAGGCATTTAGGAGTAAAAATGATTTTCAAATCCACCCCTGAGAGCATCTGGGTGCCCAGAGGGTGCTCAGGATGAGCCTGGAGCCTCCTGGGTGCTTCCCATTCCCCTGGGGGCAGCTTTGGGTGTGGATTTCATCACCCAACATCTCCAGGAGCTGCAGCATCTTCACTCCATGGGGTCTCTCACAAAGCCACAGCACCAGGGCTATTTTTAATCATCATTAATGTGATTTCTTCCATTTGGTAGTGGTTGAGGGGCACAACGAGACCTTCCAGGTACCTCCTGGTCACAGGAGAATTGATCATTTTTATCAACAGGAGAAGTTATGGGGAGGTTGGGAAAGATCAGGGGTGATAATTCACGAGTGAGGTTACAGAGAAAACACAGCTTTCATCCAGGGTTTTCTATTAATGATTTGTTTATATGAGGTGCTTTAATTGCCATTAGATGAAAGCTGGCACGTGCATTAATTTTACATAACTCAGGTTTGTTGTTAGGTTTTTTTTATTTTAATGTGCACCTCAACCCTTTTTCAAGTTTGGGATATTTACTGCAAATAGTGTTTAAAAAAATCCCCATCAGGAGATAAGAGATGGTAAACAGAGATTGAAAGGGAATGAGAGCACAGCAGCGAGCTCCTGCAGAGGACTGTGCTGAGCATGCAGGGACAGAGCGAGGAGAGGGAATTCTGCATCCCATTCCTGGGAGAGGGGAGCACTTCAGGCACCAGAAAAAAGCAGCAATTTTAGCTTGATATCAACATAATCTTCTTGGGATGGCTGGAAAATTAGGGGGGAGTTGGGAGGGTGCTGGGGTAAAAGTGGGATGTGCATCCATAGGGACACCCTGCCCTGCTGCTCCATCAGCTCATTACAGCTCATCACCACAAATTCTGTATAAATAAATATATATACATACACATGGATGCATATGTATATGTATATAAATATGTATATGTATAGAGATATAAATTAATTTAAAAATAAAAATTAAAAATTATCTATAAATAATATTATATCATTTAATTTATTGTTTAATTATTCATTATATATAAAATATTTTTATTATTTAATATTTATTTTATTATTTATATATTTTGTATATATGTGTGTATATATATACACACATATATGTGTGTGTATGTGTGTGTAAATATATATATGTGTGTAAATATATATGTGTGTGTAAATATGTGTATGTGTGTGTAAATATGTGTGTGTGTGTAAATATATGTGTGTGTAAATATATGTGTGTGTAAATATGTGTGTGTAAATATATATGTGTGTGTAAATATACATGTGTGTAAATATATGTGTGTGTATAAATATATGAGTGTGTGTAAATACATATGTGTGTAAATATATATGTGTGTGTAAATATATCTGTATGTGTGTGTAAATATATATATGTGTGTGTGTAAATATATATAATATGTATGTGTGTGTGTGTGTGAATATATATATATATATATACACACACACACATATGTACATCTCCAAAGGTGTATTTGTGCATGGGCCCACTGTAATTCCCCCCTCAGCATGGCTGAGCACAGCTCAGGGAGCAGCAGCCACCTCCTCCTGCTCTGCCAGGCTGCTGCATCTGGCCCAAATTTAAGGGAAAAAAATGGGAGAAAAAGAATTTTGCATCAGACAAAACTCTGAGTTTTTCCACACAAAGGCTGCAAATGAGTAAAACCCAAAGCACAGCAAAATAAAAGGATGTTTTCATGACCACAGTGGTTCGGTATTTAGATATCTGTTTGAACATTAACATGGAAATACCATGGATTAAACAAAATTAATTAGATAGCTGCTATTTGTGCTCTGAAACACATGTGTGTTTTAGATATTAAATGTATATAATGACAAGCATGTTTTATATATCAAATATCAGCCACATGTCAATGTTTGGTATTCATTTAATAGCTTTAAATGACATACGGTTTAGACCAATATGTGCAAACAGCATTTATCTGTTTATTGATTTTTTAAAGTTTACACATAGATTCAGACACAAATACATTTCTCTATGGATGTGTGGTGTGTACACTGCCCTGCCCAACCACTGCTCCTCTCCCCTCGGGCTCTGGGCTGGGTTTGTTTTCTTTCATTGTCTTCTTCTCCATCTGTTTTCTTTTTGCAGGATTTCAGTGTTATAATCCTTCAAGGGACAAAAAAAAAAATACAAAACACAAACCCCCCCCCCAAAAAATAATTTCAAGCTCCTTTGAAGGACGTGAAGGATGCACTGAGGAGCGGCAGGAGATTTTTGAATGGTTGAAATGCAAATCTTTCTTAGAGCTGTTGTTTCTCTGTCGTTATTCAATGCAACAATTTGGGGAAGATCCCTTCCCCAGGATGTTCCAGCCGCATCCAGGGTGGGTGGGATGGGGGGTCCGGGGTACCCAACCCCAAAATCATGGCCCCGGGGGAAGGAGGATGCTCCGCTGGGCTCGGGATGCTCCGCTCCCCTTGGCCTTGGCATTTGGGGATTTAAAAACGCTTCGTGCTGGGGCAAGGCAAGGAAAAGCAGACACGGGGTGAGATCTAAAGGGAACGAGGCACAGGGAATGGGAAAAAGGGTCCCTCACAATCAGCTGCAGCCCGCCCTGGAAACACGAGGAGATTTTGGGGCAGGATGGTGCAGGAAGCCCCTCCCGGACCCCCGTGTCCCCCCCTCGGCCCTGGCAGGCTCCAGTTATTGTTCTGGCACTCTCCTCTTCCTCCCAGCATCGGCATTTGGTGCTTATAAATCTGTTCTCGTCTCATCTGGAGCATCTGTCAGTGGGTGGCCAGCAGCTCCTGACTGCTCCTGCTGGGCCCCCGAGCCTCTCCTGGCCCTGCTCTGCATCCTCACAACCACCGGCATCTCCGTGCCTTGGCTCTCCCTCGCTCTCTCCCACCTGTGTCGATGTTTAATCCCACTCAGATGAGCACATTTCTAAAGGGTTTTTCCCCTCCTTTTTCCTTCCCATCCTGTGTCCTTCATGCCTTTCCATCTTGTCCACCCTCACCTTTCCCTCCTGGCCATATCACACTTTTGGGGATCCAGCAGTGCAGGATTCAGAGCGAGAGGCTCCCAGGGCACTTCCCAGCCTCTTCCATCCCATAAACGTTTCAATTTATTTAGCTGCATCTTCACAAATTAACACACAACCATCCCAAAGGTGCCAGCAGCAAAGGCTGAGTCAATTCCAAGTTTATTTAGGATTTATTTAGTTTAGATTAGCAGTACCCAGGGAGATTAACCTATTTCTTCCACTGCATCTTTTCCAGCCCTTCACCTTCATGCTGAGCAGTGAATGATGCTCAGGGCAGGTTCCACCTCCATTCCATAAATCCCTTATGGGCTCCTGAAATGAAGTTATTTCAAGTTTTTACCCCTAGAAATACCCACTGGAACCTCCAAACCCACTGGCCAGCCTGGCCCTGCAGACACAAGGCAAACTCTGGGTCTGGAGAGGTTCCAGGGCTGTTTCACTGCTGTGAAAAGAAAGATTAAAGAAAGTACTAAAGCCAAGAAACCAAGCCAGGCACTTTGTCCTTCATGGCATTTTTGATAGGAAACAACAAGCAAAGCTGATACTCCAGAGCTAAAATCCACTGACCTCAAACTTTCAACCTGGAGAAATCACACTCTGCAAATGCATGCTGAGAAATCAAACCGGTTTAAAATCCCTGCTGGGCACCAGGAGCTGGGCTGGCTCCTCTCCTGGCTGTGCACACCAGCACAAGGGTACCTCCTTACAACCCTTTTCCCTGAAATCCCAGATCCTTGATGCTGTAGGGTGCCAGAGTTCAAGGAACCTTCCACAAATGTGGGATGAAGTAATCATTGTTGAGGGGACCTGATGCCGGGATTTTCACATGCTCGGCTTAGCAGGGGATTTATTCAGGGGAACAGTTGGAGCATGTGGCAGCAGCATCTCATTAGTGTCACAGACAATGCCCAGCTAGTCTAAGACTAAAAAGTAGGGTTCATTTTCCCTAGATACATTTAATGGAAGAGTTTAGGAAGCCACAACACAGCTGAGTTTAGATTTATAATGTTAAAAGTCCCAGGTTCAACCACACTTTAAAAAGCTGTGATGGGCAAGGAGCAGCAGCTAGCCTGTGCTGTTCTCCCTCTTTCTCTTTCCAAACACTTCATCCCACCGAGGAGGGGTCAGAAAAGGGGAGAAGCCCCCAAAAGGATGGTTATTCCTGCTCCCCCATCACTCTGGGGTGTACAAGGTCACCAAACACAACCTTTCTCCTCCCACCCAGCAGCAGGAGCAGCAAAGCAGCCAAACACATTCCCCTGAGAAGCTCTGGTTGTGCCATGGAAATAGATCCTGAAGGGAGGAGTGAGACAACGTAAAAGGTTACAGAGTTTAAGCACCAAGAGGGAGGATCAAGGTTATATAAAGTTTTACAGGTCAGGACAAAGACCTCAAATATATTAAAGAAAATAAACAGAGGGATGAAGTCAGCCACACACGAGTGCCAAGGTTGGCTTGGGCTCTTTAAGCAATTCAGGGGTTGATCAAGAGTTTTTGAGGAACAAATCCAGGGTTACCCAAACTGAAGGAGATCCTACAGGGAGGCGAGGGGCTGGAAACAGCTACCAGGCAAAGAGCTCCTGATACACAAAGTGTGGGAGTCACTTCATGAATAAAATCACTGAAATCAAAGCTAAAGCTAACACCTGCGTTAATCACACAGTTTCAGACTCCAAGAGCAAGAAGCACGTGGGAATGAGAAAAAAATACCTTTATCCAAGAGCTCTCCCTATGGAGTGTGAAGCTGAAGCATATGGATGCTAACTATGAAGCAGGGAGCACAGTGCCTGTGGAATAGCAGGCCGCATAACTTTCTCAGTCTCGCCTGAGAAAGTGGCCTGGGAAATCTTAAGGAGGAATTAAAACAATCCTCAGAGATAGAAACAGCCTTGCAGGTGCTGTTTGTCTGTTCCTTGTTTTCTTGCAAGAGAAGGTCAAGGGGTGATGAACCCCACTGACCAATGATGGTGATGTGTTAGTTCACTAACCAGTAGGAGTTTTACTTTTCTGTACTTCCACATACCAATCTACAAATCTATTATATCAATCTATATAATTCATCTACAAAAAAGACCTGAGGTAATAAACCAGAGAGAAATTCTCCTGTTCAGCTCCCAAAAGAGTCTGTGTTGTTCTTCTCGCCGTTCCCAATAGAGCGATTCTGGGAGCAGAATCCCAGCTCCGTGCACCCCACAGCTTCTCCTTGCTGCAGAAGAGCATCACTGGCAGTGCTGAGGAGCATCAGCCCAGCTGTGACACTGAACCCGTCCCCTGGTACCCAAAACTCCGTTTTTCAGGGACCCAACACCTTCCTGCCCCTTCTTCTGCACCGATGTCACCGCGCTGCTCTCGGCGAGCGGCTGCCGCCTCCTGCCCGAGCTACGGGACTGAGGTGAGGGAAGCACGGGTAATAAATAGAGCTTCCCACACCCTAAAAAACTTCCTTCCCACTCCAGGAAGCGTTTGCACGTACCTCAGCTGCTAATTTTAGGATGGAGTTTGAAGCCACTGTGAGATTCTCCCGGAATCCTGGTTGGATTTGCAGGGAGACTCAGCCCTGGAGTCACTGCTTTTCCTCGGAAGACAACTTGGAGATGCTGCTTTTGTATCCTACGTTATCCACTGCCAGATTTACAAAGTCTGGGACATAGAGGGATTTATTTCTTCAGTTTTATGTCCTAAATTAATTCTGTAGCATTCCAGCTCCTTCCTTTCTGCCCCAAGGGGAAAGGTGAATGGAGGAAATAAATTCCTGTCACTGTGTACTCCAGTGCATTCCCACCGTAAGAATAAACCCAAGGAGTGATGATCCAGCACAAAATGAACGCTTCATGCATTTTATTGAGTCTATTTAAATCTGCATTATAACATCTTACACAGGGAACAAACTCCTCCTAATGGTTAGCTGGTAAACCTGGTCAAACTGTGTCCAAAAACATCTGAGTACCAGTTTGTATTAAACAAAAGAACCCCAAATGTAAAGCACTGTACCAAAGAAAAAGGAAAAAATAAAGTGTCACAGTGGAATTCAGGGCTTCCCAACCAACAGCCTTCCCAGCAGAGTGAAATTCAGAAAGGGTCTCAAATATTGTAGCTAAAGGGAATAAAACCAGATAGAAATCAAATAAATTCGATGGTATGTTTCCCAGTAAGAAAAAGGAGACACAGTCTGTCTGAGAGGTTGGGAAGCCCTGCTGTAACAGATGCAAACCTCTTTCTTTTACCACACCACCACTTCTTTGTACTTTGTACGTTACCATTAATTGTGTCTCTTCAGCCTCCTGCTTCTCCCCCTCCAGTTGAGGGTAAACAAAAAGCCTACTGTACATAAGGGCAGGAAATATTTCTGAAGTTGTTATAAATTCCCTCCATGTGGCTCCAAGCCAACCTTCATCCAAAGCTCCTCCTTCTGGGAAAAGGCAGAGGAGCAGGCAGACATTTCCGACAGCGCCGGGCTCCTCCTCACCTGCTCACCCAGAGCCTTTCCCAAACCAGGACATCGCTTTTGTGGGCACAAAAATCCCAAATTAAGGGTGAGATGGAGCGATGGAGGCTTGTTTAGAACCTCCCTCATCCTTACCTGCACCTCTTGTGACCCTCACATTGTCCATTTTTAGGAGGAAACCGCTGGATTGTGGTTATCCCACTGGGAAAGGGGCCTTTGGAGTCCCACATTTGCATAACCCAGACAAGTGACAGGAAACTGGGATGCCACTCATTATGTGCCATTGTGCCAGCTCTGGTGGGAAATCCTTGGTCTGCAAGCGCACACAATGGACAATTAGAGCTCCTTCAGACCCCTGGGTGTCTGTCCTGCAGCTGCTGCGCTTCCTACAAAAGGCCTTTAAAATTCCCTCATTTCTATGCATGAAGTACATAAATAATCAAATGGCTTTTAAAACAACTCAACTGCCTTCAAGTTCTCTGGAAAAAATTTGACTTGTTAGAAGAAATAAAAAATATGCATGTGAAAGGGGAATTGAACCAGCACCAGGAATTCAGGTTTTTCACAGATAAAGACCCAAATAAAATAAAAAATAACACAAAAAAAAAATAATGTGAGCACCCACACATCTGTGTTGGTTCACAATGTGAATTAAAATATGAACTTACAGCAACCCATAACTGATGTAATTATTAAAACTGTGTTTGTCACAAGGCTTTGGCCTGGTGATCATTGCTGTGGGCAGGGTCTGTCCTGCCAGAAAGGAATGAAGCTCACACACCAGGAATTCCCAGCAGGAGTTTGGACATTTGGGAAAAAAACCCCGTGGGAATCAGGTAATGATAAAGAGGATCCTTCCAAACCAAAATAGAAGCTGCTGATGCTGAGGAATCCCGCTGGTGCTGAAGGCAGATCCCACACGGTGGCACTGTGACCCAGGCTCCAAAACCATCCTTCCTACAAATCAACGAGACAAAACTCGCCCTTTTAACCCTTCATACCCCTCCAGCACGACTGAAGATGCTGCGTCTCCCTCCAGAAATACAAAAAAAAAGGGAAGGAAAAGCTAAATACACATGTTCCCTATCAAAATAATTCATGAAATGCAAATTAGTCTAATTATGAAAGTGTTTCACTTCAGTTTTGCAAGCAACTGAAATGTTAATATTGGCTTTTCCTAACTCCTATCTAAATTTAGATAAATAGAAATTTAATTACCCTAATTAACTGAGCTACATAAAGAAGTTCTTGCTGCAGACAATGAGCCCCCAGCCCCTTTAGCACACTCAGCGCTGCGAAAGGCAGAGAAACGACAGAGAAAGTTCAACATCTCCCAAACGGAGATTAAATTATTTGCTCTTGGTACTGATTGGGAAACCTCCAAGATTTTATTAGTTGTTCTTGTTACAGAAAGATAAAATGTTAAGACATGCTATTAGCTAACAAAACTGTAAGGGCAGTTCTACCAAGGTGGAAATTCCATGGAAAAGGTGGGGTGAGAGGTACCACAGCCATGCTTTGCGTGGGTTTGGGATAATTGGGATAATTGGGCTCCCTTCCTGGTGGTCACCAGCTCTGATTTGAGCATCTCTGACCTTCAACATCTAACACAGTACTCATGTAAAGAGGGATTTATTTTTCTTTTCCTTCTAATTCTACTCTCTGTAAGTCTGGAAACCGTGACTGAGAGCGAGTATTTGCTCTGTGAAATTCACAAGTGTTATTTTGCTGTGAAATTCTGGCACGGAGAACCCAGCACCCAGAATCAACAGCCAACTTTTAATTTTCCAGTGATGGGTGCCCAAGGAAAAACCAAACCTGTGAGCTGATTGCTTGTTCTGTTCCCAAACAACTCTTGTGTTCCCTCTGCCGTGACTGTGTGTCCCACCAGGAGGAAAGCGAGCTCAACAACCAGGCAGGGTTTCCCACTGAAACAGCACAAAATGCACATGGAGGGGAAAAAAAAAGGGATTTTGGGATGATGTGGAATACTGAACTAGCTGAGATGTTAAAATGGTTTAGAGCAGCGATTATAGTTTATGTACCCACCACTATAAAACACCAAAAATGTGTTTTAATTAGGAAAAAAGAGATAGGCCAGCTTTGGTTTTGTCATCTGAGGAACAAGCAACATTTCCCATCCAGCCACCAAGAGCAGCTCATATCCCTTCAGAACTACTGCCCTGGAGTGGAAATAAATAAAAACCACTTTCCCATTGCACATGTAAGCCAGGAAAAACCCAAAACCTTAGAGAATAAAAAGAAGAAGGGGTCACTGAGAGTGAAGGGTGCTTCCCCACATACACACACTGATGAGAGTTGAGGTACATTCTCCAATTCTCAACTGCAACACATCACATACCTAATTTTAAAAAATAATTCGTTTTCATTCTGTCCAATAGGAATAAAAAGAGCTTGTTGGGTTTTTACTGTTATTCTCGAGAATCTGCTACACATTTAAGTGCACTCATTTTTAAATGTAACCCAATACCAAGGATGTGCTTTCCAGTTATTCCCTGTGGCACTTGCATCACAGGCTCTCAACACCAGATCACTCAACACATCCAGGGGTTACCAATACAGTTGAAGCTCATGAAGAACTAAAAAACCAACCTGTCCATACTTGTTTGCTGAAGTTACATTGCCTCAAAAATTGAGAGCAAAAGCTGATAGAAAAATTGGGCACAAACCTCAGTGAACAAGCCAGTACACATGGGTTTGTATTATTCCATATTTGCAACCATACCAAGAAATAACCAGCCATTAGAACAATTTCTAATTTTTATCTTTTTTTTTTTTTTTTGGTGGCATTACTGAGCCAAAAACACTGCAATTATAACATTTCATTTCCGTTTTTTAAAATGCAATTAAATGTCTAATCCAACTGTTTTTATGTTACAGTAGCTGTTCACATAAATAGTACAGATATGCACTGCTCTTGACAGGTACACAGTCACAAAAGCAGCTCTCTCGTGTTCACTTTGCTCTCTGTGTGGTGGGGTCTGTATGAAAAGCATTCTTGATTTCTAAGCATGGTACAATTTTAATTCTTAATGCGTTAGAGTACAACAGTGCGTTGGAAAAGTACTGAGCTTCTACAAAAAAGCTTTACAATTTTAAAACAGATTTGTTGGTTTGTTTTTTTTTTTCCTTTATTTAAACAAGCATAGGCAATTCTTATATTTCCACAACAAGATAAATATCCCAATTACGCTAACAGCTCATCCTACAGCGTGCCATAGTGATGGGGAAAGGGCTAACATTAGTGTTATTTACACAGACATGTCCAATATTAACCCAGGAGGAAAATTAAAAGTATGTTCACATGTGCAATTAAATTAATATTATTTTTTCAGAGAGTTGGATTTCTTGCAAAAATTCCTCTATGACTCATGAACACTGAGCTGGGATAACTTCTCAAAGAACTCCTCAGAAGCACAATCTTGAGGACAAACTGTTTATTGGACTGGGATGGCAAGGGCTGGACAGGAGAAAGAACTTAATACTCTTCACAAAGAAAAAAATATTTTGAATTGGGGAGATGTCTTTGGACAAGTGAAATTGAACACCCAAACCGACTAGAACTCGAAAAACCTAATTAAAGAAATTTTTCCAATTCCCAATGCTTGAATCCAGAGAAAATGCTTCAATGAGGGAAGATTCACTCCGAGTCATTACTATACATTGAGGTACCACTCAAAAAGTGGCCATAAAGGAAGTGACTTCTTTGCCCATCACTATCACACCAGCTGCCTGGCCATCGACTCAGCTCTCCTTTAGACAACGCTCTCCCTGTTCCCAGAAGCTAAGACTGCTCTGCGGCAGATGGGGCAGGTGGAGTTCTCCGACAGCCAGCGGTCGATGCAGTGCACGTGGTATTCGTGCGAGCACGGCAGCTTGCGGAGCTTGTTGCCCTCCGTGTACTCTGTGATGCACACGCTGCAGGTTTTCAGAGCATCGCTCTCACCAAAATTTCTCATGGCTAGGTTGTCAATTTGTTCTTTGGTGAGTCCTCTTGGTTGGTCATCGTCATCTTCATTGAGTAGGAAAAATTGTGCAAGGCTAAGGAATGGTAGAGAACCGCTTTCTTCAAAAGTGACCGACCCCCTCATATTGCGGCCTTCCCTCCTGGCACCAGATGTCGAGCTAGCCTCGTGCCCACCCTCGTACACCTCCCCTGAGCTGACATCTGCGTTCTCGCTGCCCGAGGTGCCCCCGCCTCCGCTCTGCGCCTCAGAAGTCTCCACGTTCTGATTGGGAGCCGGCGCACTGGGATCTGCATCGCTATCACTGTACATGAAGTAGCTGAGCTCCCCGAAGCCTGTCATGATCTGCCTCAGCATGGTCTGGATGGCCACTGACGTGGTCTCGCTCAGGCCCGTGTTTAAGATCCTACGGATGGGAATCCTAATGGTGCTGACGTAAGTTCTCACTCCGGCCCGCTCCGAGCGGGAGAACGTGCGCCGGAATCCTCCGCGCTCGCTCTCGTAGGTGACCGTGTTGTTGGGGGTCTGGGAGCGGGAGCGGGTCCTGTTGGCTATGCTGTCCCTCTGCCGGTACTCGCCGGGGCGAACTCTTCTCACCTGCAGGTCAAGCACTATGGTGGGAGGCCTCTGCCCAGGAGCCGTGGACTCGCTGGTGCCAGTGGTTTCTGAAGAACCCGCTGCTTGAGGAGCAGGCCTTGTTTCAGGGGGGGAAAACAGAACTGCGTTTTCACTTGGCACCTCAGTCCCCACTGTGTGCTGCCTTAAGGTCACGTGCTGCCTGGTTCTAGAGCTGCCCTCAGCCTCGCTCGCTGAGGAGTGCTCGAGCGTTTGAGATGATGTGTTATGGTGAGACCTGCGAGGGGCCTCACTCACTGCATTAATAGGTGACCTACTTCTATCAGTCCTAGCCCGCGTCCGCCGCTGTTCTGGACTCCTACTCCTGGCTCTCCTCTGCCCTCTAGGAGGGGAAGCCTCCTCAGCCGTCAGCTCCTCCGCGCTGCTCCTTTCTGATCCAGGCTGCCTTACAGACGGTGATTCAGACCTTGGAATTTCAGAGTCACTTTGGCTGTTTTCCAAATCCTCCCCATTGGAAGGCTCTACAGATGGCTCATTCTCAGTTTCTGGATTCGTGTTCCCATTATTACGGTTGACATTTATTTCCAAACTGAATCTGAAGTCGCCACTATTTGGGTTAGTCCGGCTCACTGCTCTCCAGGACTGGTTTCCTCGCTGCCCACTTCGTGTTGTATTTCCAGTCTGTCGGACTGAATTAAGCCAGTCTATTATAGAATCTCCATTTGAAACATCTTCTGCGGACTCTGCACCTGTGAAAAAGACAGGGAACTACCAAAATTAGAGTACTGAGCTAATTTTGGAGCCATCTTTTCCAAGAACATAATTGCTTAGCTTAACAAGTGACAATTTAGAAGTGCTGAATCCTACCAAGTGCTACTGTGTTTTCATAGGCAGAGTGACAATCCTGTAACTACCAGAGCCCTTCTAAGGGAGCAGGAGTGGACATTGCTCTAATATGGACAGATAGGCTGCAGCCATCACAGAGCAAACAAGTCATCAAAAGAACACATCTTTTTCTATCTTAACTAAATGGAAAGTCACATGTCAGGTGTCATAACACATCAATATTCAGTGTTTTCCTTTCCAAACAATTAAGTGATCTATCGACCGTGAAACAGAGAATTAAGTTTGTCCTGAGCCTCAACCTGCAGAGCTTGATAGCTAATCAGTCTCACTGAAGAAATGAACCCCAGTGGTCACCCCCGTGGATCCCCCACCAATCTCTACAGAAGGGTGACAACACAAGCAATGCAGCATCTTTGGAAGGGAAGAATGGTGAATTAAAAAGAGGGATTGCCAAAAAGCATCCCAGAAGGGAGCAGACAGAAAGGCAATCTTTAAAGAAATAAAAAAATTTAATAAACCTTAACAAAACTTTATTTTGACAGAAGTAAGAGATGTGTTACGAATGAAATCTGTCCCAAACTGACCTCTGCAGCAGATACCAGACATAAGGTTCACTGAGTTTTGAAACAAAGCTCACCTTGCACCTGCCTAGGCTTAACTTTTTCCACTCCTGCACTCAAGTTTAGGTCCGTACGGGGTGCTAAAGTTAAGAGTTTTCACAAATACTGTATATACCTCTATTCTCATCACTGTTTTGCTGTGGCGGACCTTCTTTAACTTGGTGTAGCCTTCTCAGCAACTCTTCTTCAGTAATTTCACCTTAGAAAATAAGCAAAATTTTCCAAAAATATTTCCAAATCATATACGTATGGCAAGCATTATCAAAAGCTTCTAAAGAAGGTACAAGCCACTGCTTATGTTCTGTCTAATTAAATCCTGCCATAATGGCACTGCCAAGCATGTTGCTAAGGGGAAGTTCAGACACTTTAGCACTGTTGTCCCAATTAAGTTTTCCTGAAGCTGAAATATCCAACAGTTCCATCCTATTCAAGAGAGATGTGCTCTCTGGTTCTGTAACCTCTACAACTGAGCAGCAATTTTTGTCATCCTACACCCATTAGGGTGCCCAGAGTGAAATAGCTGAGGTTAACGCTTCCACAAGCAGAAAAAGAAGGTTTAAGTTACTTGAGTCGTGGTTTGAATTAGATTTTAACCTATAAAAAGGAAATTTAACAAGTTGATTGAGGGCTGACATCAAAATGCCCATGCAGAAATCTCATACCAGACTACTTACCGTGGTTACAAACTCCTAACCTCACCAGCACAAAATCTGCACACAGATGCTTAAAGGAGACTTTTTGTCCATCTAAGGGCTCATAACTGGAACTGGGTCAAATCTGGGTGTTCCTGCCAAGTTGTGCAAACACCAGATCTGGTGAATCCACACCATCCTATGTCTCCACAAGTCAAGGGACAATGTGAATTTAAATGTGTGCAAATTAGCAAGAAGCTACTTCTTACCACGGAACACGGCTGCAGCACACAGACGGGTGAAAGGGCTTCAGGAGAAGAGAAAATGACACAAACTGCCTACAAGCAACTCTAGCAGGATGGACACAGGCAAGCATTACCTACCTGGTGTTCCTAGCAAATTGTTATCTCTCATAAGCCTGTAGTCCTCTTCACTCAGGTTGTTCACAAATTGATAGAAAGCTTCTTCTCGATCTAACCGATCCAGCTGGCTCTGACGTTGGGCTTCTGACTGATCAATACTTCCTTTATCACTAGAATCTGAGCTTTCCATCTTGATGAGTAGAAGAGTACCTAAAAAAGGAGAGAACAAAGCCTTCATCGAGAGCAGTGAAATACAGCCTGGAATTTAGGCATGTTTGCAATAGAGAGTGAAGTACAAGTTAAAGCAGTTTGCTAATGAAGCTTTAGTTAAAATCAGGTTCATCACCACAGGGATCAAAACCAAAGCAGAAACCTCCTCAAGAAGTACAAACTAAACTGATGCTCATCACTACCAAATACTCAACAAAGCAGCAAGCTGAACACAGAATATCATCTGTCATAAGCCTTAGCCCACCTTTGCATTCACATAGTAGGTGACCATGATTATGTGCTTTTTGCATAAAATATTCCAAATATCACAACTGCCTGTCCAAGCAGCCTTACAGAAGTGTAGTACAAGGCATAAGCCATCCTTGATCATGCTCTCTGAGCACAGGATTATATGTTCCTTGCTTTTTCCTGCCTGCTACAGAAACACCCTCTTCATCATACAAGTGAATTTTAACACAACAAAGTGGTTATGAAGAACTCAGAGTGTTTGTTTTTGTGTCTGTGCACAAAAAAAAGGTTCTCATTCCCTCAAAAAACAAAAAGAGTTTGTAAAATTACCTTTACAGTTTTACATCAAGAGAGGAATTTGCTTTCAAGTTTCAGCTTTTACTGAACATCCACTGATGTTGATGAGCAAATTTCCAAGACAAAACTCCAGAATACACCACGTATCACTGCTTTAAAGAGCTGTCTTCTAGGCTGCATATTTTTAAATATAACTTTCTCATATTGTTTTTCATTTGGATGAAATACCTGACAACGTCTCTCTTTCAAGGAAAATAATCGATGAATGCCGTGTCTGTATCTGATAAATATTATAAGGAACACATGCAAATGCAGGAGACATTCTGGCACTGGCTGTGCCATGCAAATACATCAAATGAAGATAAAATAACCAGTTTCCTTGATCACTCTGCCTCAATATTCACAGCACCAAGAATTTTCCTGTACAACTGGTAGAATCTAGTTACTCAGGTGATTAACAAGCTAATCCTCTGCATGCTAAAAAGCTCTGCAATAACATTCCCCATCAGAAAACATTCCTTTCATTTAAACCATACTTCATGTGACATGGAAATACTGGAAGAATAAAGCTTTTCTGCTTCTCACTGGAAAATTTCCAACACTTAGACATCTGTCTAGTGCAAAAAGCATCTTTTTTTGGTTTGTCAGCACAGCTGTCAAGTCAAGACTGCCCACAGTTTACATTAGTGCTTCTCCAGAAGAGCAGCACTGCATGATCTCCATGGGCACTTTATTTCAGCTGCTATGGTGAAAATTAAAGTGCACCTCCGACCTCGGTGTGTAGCACCAGAAAAATTCCACAGGACAAGACATCCCATTATTGCAGACTTGCAAATTATGAAACTGCTGTTCTGACCCTCTTTGTCTCCAGTTCTGATAGAACTTGATTTTAAGTTAGTGCTATTAACTTATTGCCACTCTGGGCTACTGGTGCCGTTTGGTTCTGTGAAGTTCTGCCCTTTTACCAAAGCAATTACACACTTTTTTTCAGCAATCGGGGAACAGCAGCAATTACCAGGGTTACTCCTGAGTCAGATGGGAGCCTCTCGGCTTTCTCTGCATTTCTAAACCCCTGGTGCAATCTGAAGACTGCAGACTGGCATGTGAGCGTTGTGTTCTGGTGCTGATAAATGACCCCATTCACAGGACAGTTGAGCAATAGTTTCTGCAGGTGTGTTCAGCTCTGACCAAGCTCACTCAGGAAATCTCTGTGCCCTTCAGAGGCCAGGCACATATTTCTAATGAGAACACAGCTTCAATCAACTTTTTTTACAAGGTTTTTGTAGAAGAATTATTACTCCAAGTAGCATTACTTAAAGACATGTCGGAGAAAATACTTTTAAAAGCAGCTCTCTCTCATTCTGGTATGATCTGAATGAAAGTCTTAAGTAGAATGAGAAAGTTGTATCCAAAATAAAACCTTTAAAGATGCATCAATTCTTTGGGAATATACATCAAACTCTAACCAGCATTCCCTTTTTTGGGATAACTATGATACAAGGTCAACAACAAGATTAAGAAAATAAAGACAAGTAACAAGATGGTAAGGGCCAGGAGCAGCACCAAGTTTTATAAAGTATTTTACTCCAAATGACTGCCATGGGATTTACTGCCTTGGAAACACGTGAAATGTCTTCAGAAAGATGGCAATATTAACACCTTTGTAAGCATTACACTAATTCTTCAAGAGCTTTTAAAAAAGAAAGATGCACTATGCATACAAAACATAACATTTGTTTATTAATTATTTACTACTTTCCTTTTAACTGAAAATTCCAGTGCTTGCAGGCACCTTGGCTATCTAATGCCTACGTGATTCAAAGACATTTGCCTATTACATTTCAGAAAATGAAGGAGTACCATTCTTAGTAAGGGAAAAAGGGAGAGTCAAAACAAGTCAAATGGGGTTTGAAAAATTTAAATACCTCTTCTTTACAAACTGGCTGATGTAAAGTTCAATAGGTGGTTCTTTAGGAAATGCTTGGAATAAGTCAGTACTACTTATTTCCAGGTTTGCTCCTTTTTTCTCCTCCATCACATCTTATCTTCCCATGAAATAACCAGCTAATGGTCAAGGCTGAATAGAGTTTATTGCTAAGAAAAAAGCCTCAGAGGTGGGATCTTGAATGAAGAATTTAATTTACATGAATACTATTTCTCCTAGTGACAAATTGCTGTAGTTTCCTATTGCAAGCTACTAACAAGTTACATCAATCCCCCATATCCCAATTTCATGATCCCAGAAAAGCTGTGAACCTCTATGATGGAAATAAAGATGGCACAGAAACAGCAACAACACATTCTCCCTACCTGACTGCTGATAGCAAATCGGATGGTACTCTTCAAACCACAGTTCTGGTATTAAAACCAATAAAAAAAAGCAGGATTTCTACCCCAAGGCTGCTGCTGTTTTCTATCTCCTCCCTGTGCACTCAGCTCATTGTGCACATTGTCCAACATAAGCCTCACCTCCCAGCCTGCTGCAGAGCTCTCCATGGCCAGACTGAACTTACTGGAATGTTTAGAGCGTTCCTGCCTCAGCACAGCTCCACAGAGCCCATCTAGCTGGACAGCAGGATTTCCCTGGTGGGAGTTACTCTCTCTGCACAGGGAGGCAGAAATAACTTGAAAATCTGCCCCTCAGGATGCTGCTGTCAGCTCACACCCTGCAGACAATTAAGACTGGCTGAAGGAAGCCAGTAATACAGGGAAGCCTGATGAAGGAAAACCAACAGGTGTACTATTAGCTTACAACAAAATAACCAACATTTGGCTATCTAATAAGCAGGTACAGTTCAACTATGCTTTTCTATCTTCCAGTGTAAGACTTTGTTCTTATCCAAGCTATAAGATCCAGAATTTCCTCCTTTAGTGTCCTTCCTTGTCAGCACTGAGTTGACACAAGGTGGGGAAGATCACAACTACAAGCAGGAAGTTCAGATCTGCTGGTTATTGCCAACTTCAGCTGAGATACCCAGATAGGAAAATCTCTTTATGGGGAAGTGAGGGGGTGACCACCTAAAGCCTGCAAAAGCAAGAGAATCAGAGATAGGATAAACAATTTTTCTCCTTTAAAAAAAAATATTTCAGCAGCTGAATATCTAGACAGTAACTACAGTGAATTCTTAATTGGTGTTCCCATCCTGCCACAAATCAGAAAAGTATCTTCCCTGCAGTTACGCTTCAACAAGCTCAGAGATTTCCAAGCACAAATGACTGCCTGTCTCCCCACTGCTGCTCCAGACTGCAGTAAGCCCTCAAAAGCTATTGTTTGCTACATTCTTTTATTCAAGAGGAAGTAATACTGTGTTATTTTGGACTGGGACAATTTAAGAGTACTGCATATTCCCTCAATAATGCAAAGTTATCGTTCTTACAGCATAAGAAATACTTTGTTTTCTTTCATGCCAGGTTGTGCATAAACTAAATCCAGTCAGGAATGAGCTTCTGCCTCAAATCTAGTGGAACAGCAAGCAGGGATAACATGTGAGTGTCACCCATTTACCTTCAACAGTAATACAGCCTATCTCCGTACTGCATAGCACTTGTGGACTACAGGATTCTTCCCAGAAAAAGTACTAATGGACCATAATGCACAGTAATAAATCTTTTCTTCCTTCAAGAATGTGCAATATCTCCTGACATTAGTTATCTGTATTGAATACCAAGATACTACCTTAGCCTGCATTCCTGGTGTTTTTAGGTTTAAAGAAATCCCATAAAACATAAGAACTCTCATTAAACCATCTAGGCAGAACTTAAAAATTCTGACAAACCCTGAAATCACTCATTGGCAGGGTTAAATAAAAAAGCACTACCTTAAAACTAAAATCTTCGTTAACATTTATAGGGCAAGCCTCAAATTTTAACAGGACAAGGCATGGAATTTAATTAAACTGAAGAAACAACTCAGCTGCTCATGAGTCAGGTGTGCAAGAAGTTCCTCTAGAACTCCCCCATGTCGGTGTTACCGGTATTTCAACCTCACCTGAGAATCTCTCGTGCCCTGTATGGCAGGAATGTTTCCTGAGTTACCTCACGTCCCAGCAACACAGTTAATACCTCTGGATAAACAAAAAAGAGGATGGCATTGTGGGTGTTCCAGAGGTGTCCTCAGCAGAAGGCAAACTTCTCATTTATGATTCATACCTTCATCGTAATTAGCTACTTCAACCTGTAGAGCACCTTGCTTACCTGCAGTTTGCAGAACTGATCAAACCCTTGGACTACAAGAGTGACTCAGGATGCAAGTCAGAAACACTGATTTGTTTGCTTTGGGTCGTTAGAGGCTTTTCTCCCTGCCCAGCTTGCAGTGAACATGCCTCAAAGACACTTCAGCTGCAGAGAAGCACAGCACAGCTGCGTGTCCAAGCGCTTTCCACGAACTGTGACTTCAGCAGCTCTGACGTGCCATGGCAGCACGGCCCCAGCCAGCCCTCGCTCCAATTCCATGTCTCAAATGACACAGGAACAGCAGCTAGAACAGGCAGTCCTCTTACCCCGGCTCCTTCAAGCACAAACAGAACCCACTCCACACACAGCACTCGTCCAACCCACCCCACCTCATTTTCCTAGAAGAATTCAAAGTTAAAAAACAGTTTCCATGCCAGTCAGTATCCAATTTCTCAATATTCAAAACTAGCTGGAAGTAAGACATAACAGAAACTACATTTTCATCTTAAATATTTCATCACTCAAGTCTACAAGCTCAAAAGCAGAAGCAAAAACTGTCAGTGAATCCCATCATTAAAGGAAAAAGACACCCTAAGACAGTGAAATGAAAGTCATCTATTTGCATTATACATGGAGCTTCATTATGTCAAGTTTGTTTGGCTTTCTCTTTTTGTGCAGGTGCACAAGCTTCCTTTTGTCATCACACCAAAGGCTTTGATACCACAGGTCCAATACACTCATCTCCATCTTAGAAACAGTAAAAAGGAACAAACTTTTCTGGTTTTCAAAGTGGCATCATGAATTTTGGGATTTTTTTTTTTTCCCCCAGCTATTCTGGCTTTTTATTTCCACTGGGATGAACAGCAGATTTAGGTTCTTATCAGATTTTTAATAAAACTACCACAAGTTTTAAAATCAAGAACTCCCTATGTCCTCTTTAATTCAAAAATTTTAATGAAACATGCATCACTCTTGGAAAGCTGGAAGAGTTTTGTGTTCTAGGGAAGTGTTCTGTGAAAAATGCAGTAAAATTTAAATGCCACTTTAACAAGGAGTGTTAAACATCAATTCAGCTTTTTCACTACCACAGTGTGTTTCAAAGCAAAGGCCCTCAAAACAAGATCTCATTCTGAACATACATTTCAAACAATAGAAAGCAAATGAATACTTTTGCAGAACAGTGGCAGAAAGTTCCACAGAATAAAAAAGCCCCAGCAAACCAGAGAGGAAAAACACTTGAGCTGAACCAACTGTTGAGATAAAGAAGAGAAACACTAACAACTCCTGATAAGTGAGGAAATCAGGGCAGAGCTTAGCAATTCCAGAACACTTGAGAGCATGTGGAACCAAGATGGAGCTCTGAAAATAAAATGTGGTAACAACTGCCAAAATGCTGGGCTTTGCCTTTTATCATCTGCACTTACTAAAACAACACTTTTCGCATGCAAGTGGAAAATAAAATTAAGATAACGCTGCCTTTTGCCATCAAATTCAGATAGCACAGAAGAGAAAGCTTGGTGTATATGAGGTGCAGCAAGTTTGCAGCACTGCAGGCTCATGAAATGATGCTCTTTCTTACCCAGAAATGAGCTTCCTGCTGGGTCAGCAGCAGAAGGCCCACTCTGAACTCAAAAGAAGAAGTAAAGCTGCACACAAATAACCAGTGTTCACCCTGAGGGACAGCACCAGAACAGGATTGACATCCAAGGACAAGTAGAGTTTTGATTTCTGAAGAAACACAAGCTATGGTTAGTGAAAACACTAAGCCAATCAACCCTCACTGACTTTCAACTAAAAAAGAAAAGCCCATCTTTAAATTCACTGCTGAATCTTGCAGTCTCCACACAACTGCTGCTAATGCAGGCAATGCTAATGGTAAAAAGGCAACAACCAGAGAATCACTGAGACCACAACCCACAGAGGAATTCCGATATGTGCGTTCCTGCTCTTGTTGGTATCTGGTGCCCAACAAACACGGAAGTGAGAAATAAAATGAAGGCAAATTTATTTGAATTTAAGTAGGCATCTGTACCATGAGAATTCCATTTCTGATGCCATCCCAAGGCAGGGAAGCTCCAGCACTTTAACAGGACTACATGCACATACACCTTGCACATCGAAAGCCAGAGTGCTCTGAGCACAAGATGATTTTAAATTACTGAACTAAGATAAAATGTGTGCTGACTTTTCCTCCGTTCTATAATCATCAGGTGGTTTTACGAGACCATCCAACCCCACAAACCTCCCTGAGTCAAAAGCTGAGCCACAACACTGCACAGCAGCCAAAAGTTCCTAACAAGTACCTCATTAATACAAACCTGAGTAGTCTGAAGGAGACTCAGGCTTGTGTTTATGATCTTACCTGCAGCCAGAGCCTGTGCAAAGGCAAAACCAGTCCCTGGGATGCTCCTGGCTATCCCTACTCAGCACACAAAGCTCCTGACTAAGTTATGACACTGCTACGCTCTTTAGAAGTTTTGGTTTTGAGAAGCACAAGACTCTCATAAAAATATCTTGAAGATGGAAATGTTCACATTTGGTTTTATCCCTTCAGGAATACTTTTTGCAAGCTCAGCAGCTGATAAATTTTCACCACGACTGAGATTAAACCACAAAACCTTGGATAAACACCCAACAATCATGTCTGGATTCAAGTGTTTTAACACATGGAAACTGAAGTTCTCTATAAAAAAACCACTTAGGACACTCCACTAGTGTGTTAAACTACATTAAGCTGGATTTAAATGCAATCTTTATACTCAAGTATATGGAGTCATAACATTATGCTATATTATGCTATGATTGTTTAAAAAAAAGTGCAACATCTCTACTTAAAATGGAATCATTCTACTAAGATCGAGGGATTTATTTTGATAAATTCCTTCTTCCACAGAGAAGAATAAAGGAACAAGCAACAATACTGATCTAGAGGAGTTTTGAAAACATTTCCATCACACTCCCCACTCCACTAAAAAAACCCAAATACACATACTGGAGAGGAGACACTTGCAACACTCTTGTCCAGGAATTCAGTAATATATGGAATTCAAAAGAAATATGATATGGATGACAACCACTACAGGCTTGAAAAATACTGGTGTGTGGTTATTTCAGTGACAAACATTTACCCAGTGAGAGCTGCTGATGAAGGGAACACTGCAGCTGCTGTGCCTCAGTGGTCTAACATAACAAGAAACCCTTAATTTTATAATGTGTGGTGTGTTTTCCCTTCCCAGGACATAATTCCAAGCTATCATTATTTTAATTCCAAAATGGTAAACCTGTAGAGGGAACTAAGTCAGTTTAAGTGCTAGGTGACCACTACAACAAAACTAAATATCCGACCCTCAATTAAGATAATTAACTGCCCAAGAAGCAGCCAACTGTTTACTTGTTTTAGAAAGATTTGACAAGTCACTGCAATTAAAATTCAGGGACAAATTAGTGCCAGAACTTCTTCTGAACATTTGACAATTATTTTCAAGTCAAAATTACCCAAGACTGCCAATGTGGACAGGAAAATAAATGTGATGTGTGACGATACTATTGGCTATTACCAAGTTTGTATTCTTGTTTAGGAGCTTTTCTGTATGAAAGCTCCACCTTCCTGAGAAACAGCAAAATAATACTACTATTATTTTTAAATTTCAGGGTTGGTTTTTTTTTGCTTTGAAACCTTTTGTCAGGCTTCTACTTCACACTAAAATGGAGACACGTAACAAAATTAAAAAACAAACCTTAATCATCACTATATTATATATATATATATATACACACACATACATATATGTAGATATATACACAAGCTGATATTGCTCCTTAATCAAAGCAGATCATTCAAGATAAACACATACATCCAGCCGAACTTGAAAAAGGTTTTGAAACAGAGAGACAGAAACCTTAAATGCCAACAAACAGCATTAAAAGGGGCAGGGAAAAACCTGTACAGGAAGCTCAGGTGACAGAGCAAAGATGACGTGATCAACTGGGGAGAAACTCAGCACAGGAATAGCAAACACCACAGGTCTGAACAGGTCACAAGCTGATCCAGAGCCTTACACAGCGGGATAGGAAGAATTGTTCTCGCCTGTCTTCCACAACAAGGCTTCTTGCCTCGACTCACGGGAAGCACGGCCTGAAACCACGGCCCTGAAAAGCTGCGATTCCTCCAGCAGGCACTGAACTGTGGACAAGGCCCAGGACAGCAGCTCTAACCACCCCCCTCCCTCCACCCCTCCCAAATGGAGCTTGTTCCAATTCCTCCCCCAGCCCAGCCGGACACCCGGAGGGTGCCGGGCCCGCCTGCCCTCCCCGGGAGCAGCGCAAACCCAGCTCCAGCCCCCGGTGGAGGATCAGGGTGGCGGCGGGAGGCCCCGCCAGGAGAATCCCCGGGGTGACGGAGCGCGGCCCATCCGGGCACACCCGCGCTCGGACCGCCATCACCGGCCCCCGCTCCCTCACGGCACCGCGGATGGAGCCTCCCGCGCTCCGCAGAACCGCCCCGCTGCCCCTGAGCGGGGACTGAGGGGCCCCGCTGCCGCCCTCCGCTCCGGGCGGAGGCCGCCGCCGCCTCCCCCGGGCCTGGGCCTCTCCCTTCCCCGGGCCATTTTGAGAGCCCGCCCCCGCCCCGGTGCTCACCGCCCGCCGCCGCCGCCCGCCGCCGCCCCCCCGGCTGTGGGTGCACCGCTGCCCGCACCGCTCGGGGCTGGGTGCCGGCTCTCCGCGCTCCTTCCGTGCCGCTCCGCCGCCGCGCCGCCTCCTGCCCGCTCAGGCCGCCATTTTCTGCTCCATTGTTACCAAGGAACGGGGGGCCGGAAGCGGCCGCCGGCAGCCGGAAGTAGCGGCGCGCGCGGCCCTGTGCGGCCCCGCGCAGGCGCGGCCCGGGAGGGCAGCCCCGCCCAGCGCGCGCGGCCGCGGCCCTCAGGGGCCGCCGCCATTTTGGTGCGGGGCAAAGGCGGAGGGTGGGGTAGGGTTGTGGATGTTATCGCTACTCCTCGGCTCACGGGCTGACGGAATGTGGAGGCTACCGGGCGTCAGCGGTGCCTGCTCCTGGTGCAGCGCGAGAGGAGGGTCCGTGTCCCCGCGGTCCGTTAAGTGTGGGGCCGCTTCATGTCACCTCAGGTGTGCGCGCGCTGGGCAGAGGTGGCTCCGTGCAAGGCCGATGGTGGCCAACAGTGCGAAAATAATAAATATTGGCAGTACTGGCGACTGGCGGTGGGGACATTCCTCCACCTCTAACCATGGGCATTCCTTCCCCTCGAAGCTTTGGCATTCCTCCACATCTAACCATGGCGGGGTTTCCCCTCTCATCTGGCGTTGTGTACTACATACAGCTGGCATGCCCTATGAAAACGAAGATATTCCTGTTTTCCGATGTCACCCTTAATTAATTGAATGCCAGGCTTCCCATCTTAGGTAGGGTTAAGCACATGTGCAGTTTTCCCCCTCTCTCCTGAAATTATCAAAGGCAGCTGACTTTTGAAAGATCCCATTTTAATGCCCAAAGTCATATCTTGAGATGGTTTTGCAAGGAAGTCATCTTCATAATATTTGATACATAGAGAAAAAAACATATTCCTGAGGATTTACACCATTTCAGGAAGCCCACGAGACACCTTTGTTTCTCCTTTTGGTGGTTCATTATAAAAATAGCACTGTCAAGTTGAGGGGGATGTTGCATTTAAAGGTTGTGGAAACTGTTGAGTTTCTACTCAACAATACAAGCATAACTTCTAATGTAAATGAAGTGTTTTTATATATTCACACTTTAAATTTCCTGTCAGACTTGAGAACTCAAAGGCAGCCACAGTGTCTGGGCAAGAGAAAAAAGAAAGGACAGGTACATGTACATATTTCTCATCAGCTTTACTTGCCACAGGCTGTGACCAGGAAAGGAAGATGCCAAAATCCTCAGTAATGGAGAGCAGGAAGGAGTCCCACTTTCATCTGGAGCAGGTGTGTTTTCCCAATTATATTTTTGTTTAAATAACCAGTACATGAAGTGATTGAGTTTCTTACAGCGGCAGGACAGGTGATACTTGATACACCACATAGCAGGAGTGATGGAGAGGTGATACCTAATATAGAATAAAACTTGCTTGCAGAATGTTCACCTTTTATGTTTTTAAAAATAAATTTGGGTTGGGAGAGTGACTTTAAATCAGACCAGTCCTTTGCATTATTGCTGAAATTACAGTTAGATTTACTGCAGGGTCAAACCATGACCTAACAGCTCTGGTTTGACTGTTAAAATGTGAATAAAATGAAAAAAAAAAAAAAAAACAAACCCAAAACTAAGAAGAGTAAATTCAATGTCACAAAGCAATTTTGTGGTTTTAATGCACCAAAATATTTGTCATTGGGAAAAGTTGTCTTGCTCTTGACCCACAACAAATGGATTTTTTTTTTCTTTACCTGGGCAGTGCTCCAACCCCTACAAGTTGCAGTGGCTGGAGAAACTGTATCCCCCAAACAGAGACCCTGTGGCTGAGTGTGTGGGCACACCTTTATATTTGACAGGCACCTCTGAAGCTGGCAAAAAATCCATTCCATTGTTGAACGTGGATAATTCAGGCAGCAGGTGATGGGCACACAATTGATTCAGTTTATCATGAAAAGCCTTGTGCCCACGATTGATAAGGCAGCCACCAGTGTGAGTATTGGCAATTAGCACAGCAGCAGGACATTCCTCAGTGTCACCTCAAAGGAAATCGGAGGTGAGGGGACTGCCAGAGGCTGATCATGCATGAAAGTGAATCCTTCCTTTCCTCCCCACCTTTTCTGGATACCAGGGAAGATCAGAGCAGGATAAAAGTGGCTTTGTTTAGACACCAGTAACCTAAGCAGCAAAATATTAGGGATTATGGAGAAAATGGGAGGTGGAGCATATTCTGTTTAGATGGAGGGATAAGATGATGGTTTATGCTCCTGGAACAGCCTCCTGATATCTGACAGGTCATTTTGTTTGTCTCTTTCCCCCTCAACAAAATGCATTTACTTGATTAACCTTACCAAAAGTCTTGAAAACCATCAAATGGCAAAGCAACAGAGGAACAGAACATTCTTCTTCACGTCTGTGGGTGAGCTCTGACTCCTGAGGCAGACATTTGCCAGTTTGCTGGGAGATGAACACCCGTGAGGAGCAGAGATGGCAGCTGGATCCTGCTGCTTCACACCTTCCTGAGCGCTAAAAACCCGGAGCTGAGCTCCAGGGCACACAGCCGAGGAAAAGTCTCTCCCTCAGTGTGATTTGGTGGATTTATTTGCAAGTGCCCTCACAGAGTCGATCAAGTACAGAAAAAAGCTCTGATTTTTCAAAATCACTTAATGGATTTCAGTATCCACTTGACATTAATAACAATTAATGACCTGTGCACACACATC
Source organism: Cyanistes caeruleus (assembly GCF_971803275.1). NCBI lineage: Eukaryota > Metazoa > Chordata > Aves > Passeriformes > Paridae > Cyanistes > Cyanistes caeruleus. The sequence goes on from NC_141714.1 coordinate 2,672,689, forward strand.
TCCTTAACAGCTTTGATAAAATTAGGATCGGTGTAGCAGCATTTTTCAAAAAGCTTGGAGGGGAAAATATATCTGCATAGAAAACTTTGCAGTATAGGGAAAAATCCAAAATCTACAGCAAAAACATGGTGTAATTCCTACTTAAGTGTTTTCAATTTGCTACTGTATGTATAGCAAAAGAGAATTGCAACACTTTTCCATGGTAAGTTCAATGTAGTTTCCTTCAATGAGGGTAAATAAATTTGCTTTAAATTCCCCAGGGTTTTAAAAACAACTTGTTAGGTATGCAGTGATAGATGAAAAAAATAAAAGTTGTTTTTTCTTTTTCTAAAAATATATTAAAATATCTTATTCACAATATAGCTAAGTAATAATCCAAATGCAGTGAGGTGGGGAAATCTGAATCTCTTGGGAGCTTCTAAACCTGAGCAAAAAAATTTAAAATAAAAGACCCACCAAACTCAGACCCTTGTACACTCAAAGTAGAGACAGAGCCAGGAGCTGAGTGGGCAGCTGAAGCCAGCTGGGTGGTGTAAATGCAGGAATTCTGATTTTCTGCAGCTACCTGGCCTTAAAGCTGGGCTGCTGTTTACTTTTTAAATTGACTTTGTCTTCCTGTAGCTTCTGACAGAAAGTTACATACAAAGTCTGTGATAAATGCAGAATGTGTGAACTTCTGCTGAATACACTTAATCCCAAAGGATTTCTCTGGTGTTTACTGTCAGTACATAGGTAGGTGCTATAAATTCAGTTGCACCTGAGAAATTCAGGCTGCAGAAGATGAAGTAGTTGAGGCAAAGTGTGACCATTTATACAGCCCCAACATGGAGGTGCTTGTTCATGTCCCCAGAGTGCTCTGTCACTGCACCTGAGCCCTGCTCAGGCCAGAACTAACCAAAGTGGGAAAAAGTGAGGTTTTATTTTTCCTCCTAGTTGACAAAATTGTCCTAGGCCCTCCAAGAATCATGTGCAATTGAATGATGATTTTGTCCTTTCTTTATAGAAAACTCACCTCCGCAGGTATTAATTCAAGAAAACTTGTCTCCTGATGAAGGAACTTCATCTCTATTCTGAAAAAGCCAACTCTGCCAGGTTTAAGCACAGAAGTGGGTGAATTTTATTAAAACCCCGAGGCAAGAAAGCTCATCTAAAATAGTCAAATGGAAATTAAAAGCTCCATAGGTAGGACAGAATAATATCCTAGACTGGAAAAGTTACCTCATCTTGATGAACTCCTTACCATGCTTACCAGATTAATTTTATTTTGGTTAGCATTAACTTTATTTAATTTTAAAGTAATTTGTTTCTAGGATTATAACATTACTCAAAAAACATATTTTAGTACTGTGAGAAAAACACTGTTTGAGTCTTTTCTCATGCCAAAAGTTAAAAAATCAAATTTATATCAAGTCTTAATCTCAGCCTTTCTCCCAAAGGCAGCCATGCCCAAACGATTTGCTCTGCATTCACGCTGGTGCAGCTGAGTAATGTGTGTCCTGGCACAGCCTGATCCATTCCCTCCTCTGTCACCTAAACCAAGCAGAAAACCCAATCAAAGCCCCTGAAATGTGGAAATTTCCTTCCAGTGCCGGCACTCGGCGTTCAGAGGAGTCTGTCTGTCCGTGCTGGCGGCAGACACTCACTCAGGATCGGGTACATGAGCAGCACTTTCCTCCTGTAGATGTCTGGGGGGAACTTGGCGTAGTACACCTTGGCTCGCTGGGTCTCCTCGTCGCTCTGGATCAGGATTTTCCCGATGCGGATGGATCTGCAGCAATCCCGCAGGCCCTGCTCCATCGCCTCCCCTGCAAGGGGCAGCACAAACACAGCAGCAGATGCTGACACTGACAAAGGGCTCAGGGCTGCAGGGAAAGGGACAGTCCCCAAATGGACAGTCCCAAAAGGACAGTCCCCAAAGGGACAGTCCCACCCCTGTGCTGGTGAACAGCTCTAAGCGTTCGAACACTTGAAGCTCTTTCCCTTTATCCCCATTTACAGCAAACCGAGTCTCGCTGGTGTTGCTGAGCCCCTGGGTTTGGTGTTCCCACCTCTCCCAGGAGCGAGCTGGAAAGGCAGAAGGCGCGGGTGGGGTTTGGGGACATCCCGGTGACAGAGGGTGGGGCAGAGTGTGGGGCTGCTGGCTGTGACAGCTCAGATCCAAAGGTTTGCCCAGCCCTGGGCAATACCAGGAACTCTGCCCCCATGGAGCGTGGCTGGGGTGGGGCCCTGGCTCTGGGCACAAGTGGGAAACAGGGGAGGGCTCCTGGCCCCTCACAGGGAGCAGCTGCCAGGGAAGAGGCCACAGGAGATCTGTTCCAGCCATTTGTCTCTTAAAGGTTAATGGGAGATATTCCTGGACATCCTGTTATCAAGGATACCTGAGAAAAAAGAACAACTTAAAATAAATACTAAACCGATAAATAATTTCAAGGAGATATTGTAACATTATGAAAAGTAGGCTTTGCCCTGTTAACCAGATATTTTCCTTAATGTCATAGTTTACAGTAGTAGAGCTGTTAGAAGAAGCCTTCAGCCAGTAAGAGACCAGATCTTGTCTTTCACTGTACTTTGACTGAGAAAGAGGAACGTTGTGTCAATATGACAAATATTAATTGGACTGAAAACTGATAGGTCTCAGTGTAAGCAGCACACAGAACACGGCAGAGTTTCTTTGCTGCCGGATCTTGACCCCACATCACTTAATGTGTGATCACTGACCTGCAAGAAAATGCCAAATCATTATTGGTGATCTGCAGCTGCACAGAAGTTGGGGCAGGTCGCCAATACCAAACCTAATCTGGATCACTTAATGAGCTGAATTTAAATAAACAACATGTTTTTCGTGCCACCAGATGTAAAGTCGTTAGCCTAAGAATAGAGCAGCAGCTGGACTAAGGGGTGGGTGACAAAGTCATGGAAAGCAGTGACTCAGAAGAGGAATAATCAGCTGAAGATGAGTTCTTAATGAGATGCTCTGCCAGGAGGAGCTACTGCTTCTAAGGAGTCACAAAGCGAGGCACCAAGAAAGACAAGAGAGCTTTTGTTACCTCTGTGTGGGCTCCAGGAAGTATTCCTTGGGGGCTGGAAAACACACCTCCGTGAGAAAGCACCCAAGGAACAGTTTATTAAGAAATAAAAGGTGAAGGGACATTTTAAATGCAGTCTCTGGAAGGCATGTGACAGATTTAATCCTGAAGAGTGGTGAGGCCCTGGCACAGCCTGAGAAGCTGTGTCTGCTCCATCACTGGAATTGTTCAGGTCCGGATTGGATGGGGCTTGAAGCAACCTGGAATGGTGGAAGGTGTCTCTGCCCTGTGGAATGGAATGATCTTTAAGGTCCCTTCCAACCCAAACCATTCTGTAATTCCATGATTTATCTGTCAGAGGGGTGTTTGATAGCTGGACATCAATACAGGTCACTGTGTATTTTTAGGACTGGGCAAAACTGTCCACTGTAACAATCCACACACAGTTTGCCGACTGTGGCAGAGTGCCTGCCACTGAAGAATCACTGGAAATACTTAATGAGATCATTTTTTTTCCAGAGGAAACACTCTGGTTTGAACAAGCCTTAATTCAGGGGAATCCAGCAGCCTTCATTAGGCAGGAATTTGGAGCAGGTTATGAGAACAGCTCCTGCTAGATTTGTTCTGGATAAATACAGAAACCCTGTGGCTGCAGGCAGGGGTGAAGGGAGGGGTGAACCAGGCAGCACAACCCGCACACAGCTTTGGCTCCCAGGGAGGTGAAAAGGCTATTTTTACCTAACCTATCCTATATTCAACATTTTTTTTTGCATTATTAACATTATCAGTGTGAATCCTGGCTGCCCTCAGCAGCACCAACCACAGGGCAATCAGCGTTTGCAAACAGCCACCAAAACATCCCTCAGACAATTCATTGCTAAGGCTTTTGCTTTAACTCTGGCCTGTAAGAGCACCATCAGCCACTGGGAAACTTAAACCCATTACAGAGTGAGAATACAATCAAGCAGCATCAGCTTTATTGCAGTCCCTTGGCATTTGGAAAGTGTCAGGTGCCCACTGGGTCTTGTTGTTTATGGGAAGAAAAGACTCTGGGCAGGTTTTATTGCTTCATTCATTTGTGTGGAGAAACCAGAATGGAGTTAAAAGCCTTAAGTGAAAAATTCAGGAAAGAAAAAGTGGGAAGCAGAATGGGGTTGGAGGAAGAGAGAGATTTCCAAGATTTTTTTTCTTAATCAGTGTTGATGGTCACCTTCTAACTTATATCTAGAACAGAGTTCTGATGGTCACTTACCAATCCTCATCTTGGGGCGTGACTTCTGACATCTGTTGTGCAGTCTGAGAGTGTGTCAGTGACTGGTGCCTGCTTAATCCCAGGGATAGCAGGGGGGACCAGGAGTGCCTTCTGCCTCTTCTGTTTGGCAGCTGTTTCAACGGCAAATGCTAATTCCTCTCTCAATGTTTTGCTCTTTCTGGGAATTTAAAAATAACTTGCCTAATGAAGCAGTGCTGAGCAGCTCATATGTCCAGACAGATAGGAGTGAAATGCTTCAGTTCAGAAAGCAAAGTTGTCTGTGGTGGCAGTGCCTTTGAACAAGTCCCCCAAGGCCCTTTTTCAAATAATCCCAGGACTGGCTGAAATTAATGCTGGAAGAAATTCAGAGAAAGGGGGGAGAATCATGTCAAAGAGCCTGGGACTTGGGAAGACATTTCTGGGTGAGCTGTAATCAGGCCCATCCTATGACATCCCTTTAGCAGTGCCATTTAATTACTCCTTTACAGACAGGGTTTGATGTATGTGTGCTGTAGCAGGGACATCCAGAACATG